>NC_092137.1:86894278-88144278 GCF_043159975.1 Macaca nemestrina | reverse complement strand
ATCTGTATTTCGTGGATGTCTTTGCTAGCCTTATTTCTGTGGGATCTGAGAGCAGATATTTCGGATCCCTTGGAAGACAAAAGGGCCGAAGGAAATATCCTCCGATAACAAAGAGAAAGAAGCTTTCTGAGAAACTTCTTTGTCTTCTGTGAAAATATCTCACAGAGTTGCGGCTTTCCCCTCAAGAAGCCTTTTGCTAAGACAGTTCTTGTGGAATTGGCAAAGTGATATTTGGAAGGCCATAGAGGGCTATGGTGAAAAAGGAAACATCCTCAGACGAAATACGGAAAGAAGCTTTCTGAGAAACTGCTTCGTGTTCTGTTAATTCATCTCACAGAGTAACATCTGTATTTCGCGGATCTCTTAGCTAGCCTTATTTCTGTGGAATCTGAGAAAATATATATTGGATCACTTGGAAGACTACAGTTCCAAAGGAAATATCCTCCGATAACTAAGAGAAAGAAGCTTTCTGAGAAACTTCTTTGTGTTCTGTGAAATCATCTCACAGAGTTACAGCATTCGCCTCAAGAAGCCTTCGCTAAAACAGTTCTTGTGGAATTGGCAAAGTGATATTTGGAAGCCCATAGAAGGCTAGGGTGAAAAAGGAAATATTCTCAGATGAAATCTGGAAAGAAGATTTCTGAGAAACTGCTTAGTGTTCTGTTAATTCATCTCACACAGTTACATCCCTATTTCGTTGATCTCTTTGCTAGCCTTATTTCTGTGGAATCTGTGAACAGATATTGCCAATCCCTTGGAAGACTCTAGGGCCAAAGGAAATATCCTCCGATAACAAAGAGAAAGAAGCTTTCTGAGAAACTTCTTTATGTTCTGTCAAATCATCTCACAGAGTTACAGCTTTCCCCTCAAGAAACCTTTCGCTAAGACAGTTCTTGTGGAACTGGCAAAGTGATATTTGTAAGCCCATGGAGGGCTATGGTGAAAACGTAAATATATTCAGATGAAATCTGAAAAGAAACTTTCTGAGAAACTGCTTAGTGTTCTGTTAATTCATCTCACAGAGGTACATCTGTATTTCGTGGATCTCTTTGCTAGCCTTATTTCTGTGGAATCTGAGAGCAGATGTTTTGGATCCCTTTGAAGACTATAGGACCAAAGGAAATATCCTCCGATAACAAAGAGAAAGAAGCTTTCTGAGAAACTTCTTTGTGTTCTGTGAAATCATCTCACAGAGTTACAGGCTTCACCTCAAGAAGCCTTTCACTAAGACAGTTCTTGTGGAATTGGCAAATTGATATTTGGAAGCCCTTAGAGGGCTACGGTGAAAAAGGAAATATCCTCAGATGAAATCTGGAAAGAAGCTTTCTGAGAAACTGCTTAGTGTTCTGTTAATTCATCTCACAGAGTTACATCTGTATTTCGTGGATCTCTTTGCTAGCCTTATTTCTGTGGAATCTGAGAAGAGATAATTCGGATCTATTGGAACACTATAGGGCCAGAGGAAATATCCTCCGATAACAAAGAGAAAGAAGCCTTCTGAGAAACTTCTTTGTATTCTGTGAAATCATCTCACAGAGTTTCAGCTTTCCCCTCAAGAAGCCTTTCGCTAAGACAGTTCTTGTGGAATTGGCAAAGTGATATTTGGAAGCCCAAAGAGGGCTATGGTGAAAAAGGTAATATCCTCAGATGAAATCTGGAAAGAAGCTTTCTGAGAAACTGCTTAGTGTTCTGTTAATTCATCTCACAGAGTTACATCTGTATTTCATGGATCTCTTTGCTAGCCTTATTTCTGTGGAATCTGAGAACAGATATTTCGGATCCGTTGGAAGACTATAGGGCCAAAGGGAATATATTCCCATAACAAAGAGAAAGAATCTTTCTGAGAAACTTCTTTGTGTTCTGTGAAATCATGTCACAGAGTTACAGCTTTCCCCTCAAGAAGCCTTTCGCTAAGACAGGTCTTGTGGAATTGGCAAAGTGATATTTGGAAGCCCATGGAGGGCTCTGGTGAAAAAGGAAATATGCTCAGATGAAATCTGGATAGAAGCTTTCTGAGAAACTGCTTAGTGTTCTGTTAATTCATCTCACAGAGTTAGATCTGTATTTCGTGGATCTCTTTGCTCGCCTTATTTCTGGGGAATCTGAGAACAGATATTGCCAATCCCTTGGAAGACTATAGGGCCAAAGGAAATATCCTCCGATAACAAAGAGATAGAAGCTTTCTGAGAAACTTCTTTGTGTTCTGTGAAATCATCTCACAGAGTTACAGCTTTCCCCTCAAGAAGCCTTTCACTAAGACAGGTCTTGTGGAATTGGCAAAGTGATATTTGGAAGCCCATAGAGGGCTTTGGTGGAAAAGGAAATATCCTCAGATGAAATCTGGAAAGAAGCTTTCTGAGAAACTGCTTAGTGTTCTGTTAATTCATCTCACAGAGTTACATCTGTATTTGGTGTATCTCTTTGCTAGCCTTATTTCTGTGTAATCTGAGAACAGATATTTCGAATCCCTTGGAACACTATAGGGCCAAAGGGAATATCCTCCCATAACAAAGAGAAAGAAGCTTTCTGAGAAACTTCTTTGTGTTCTGTGAAATCATCTCACAGAGTTACAGCTTTCCCCTCAGGAAGCCTTTCGCTAAGACAGGTCTTGTGGAAATGGCAAAGTGATATTTGGAAGCCCATAGAGGGCTATGGTGAAAAAGAAAATATCCTCAGATGAAATCTGGAAAGAAGCTTTCTGAGAAACTGCTTCGTGTTCTGTTAATTCATCTCACAGAGTTACATCTGTATTTCGTGGATCTCTTTGCTAGCCTTATTTCTGTGGAATATGAGAACAGATATTTCGGATCCATTGGAAGAATATAGGGCCAAGGGAAATATCCTCTGATAACAAAGAGAAAGAATCTTTCTGAGAAACTTCTTTGTGTTCTGTGAAATCATCTCACAGAATTCCAGCTTTCCCCTCAAGAAGCCTTTCGCTAAGACAGTTCTTGTGGAATTGGCAAAGTGATATTTGGAAGACCATAGAGTGCTATGGTGAAAAAGGAAATATCCTCAGATGAAATCTGGAAAGAAGCTTTCTGAGAAACTGCTTAGTGTTCTGTTAATTCATCTCACAGAGTTACATCTGTATTTCGTGGATCTCTTTGCTAGCCTTATTTCTGTGGAAACTGTGAACAGATATTGCCAATCCCTTGGAAGACTCTAGGGCCAAAGGAAATATCCTCCGATAACAAAGAGAAAGAAGCTTTCTGAGAAACTTCTTTGTGTTCTGTGAAATCATCTCACAGAGTTACAGCTTTCCCCTCAAGAAGCCTTTCGCTAAGACAGTTCTTGTGGAATTGGCAAAGTGATATTTGGAAGCCCATATAAGGCTATGGCGAAAAAGGAAATATCCTCAGATGAAATCTGGAAAGAAGCTTTCTGAGAAAATGCTTAGTGTTCTGTTAATTCATTTCACAGAGTAACATCTGTATTTCGTAGATCCCTTGCTAGCCTTATTTCAGTGGAATCTGAGAACAGATATTTTGGATCCGTTGGAAGACTATAGGGCCAAAGGAAATATCGTCCGGTAAAAAAGAGAAAGAAGCTTTCTGAGAAACTACTTTGTGCTCCGTGAAATCATCTCAAAGAGTTGCAGCTTTCTCCTCAAGAAGCCTTTCGCTAAGACAGTTCTTGTGGAATTGGCAAATTGATATTTGGAAGCCCTTAGAAGGCTATGGTGAAAAAGGAAATATGCTCAGATGAAATCTGGAAAGAAACTTTCTGAGAAACTGCTTAGTGTTCTGTTAATTCATCTCACAGAGTTACATCTGCATTTCGTGGATCTCTTTGCTCGCCTTATTTCTGTGGTATCTGAGAACAGATATTTCGTATCTCTTTGAAGACTCTAGGGCCAAAGGAAATATCCTCCGATAACAACGTGAATGAAGCTTTCTGAGAAACTTCTTTGTGTTCTCTGAAATCATCTCGCAGAGTTACAGCTTTCCCCTCAAGAAGCCTTTCGCTAAGACAGTTCTTGTGGAATTGGCAAAGTGATATTTGGAAGCCCTTAGGGGGCTACGGTGAAAAAGGAAATATCCTCAGATGAAATCTGGAAAGAAGCTTTCTGAGAAACTGCTTAGTGTTCTGTTAATTCATCTCACAGAGTTACATCTGTATTTCGTGGATCTCTTTGCTAGCCTTATTTCTGTGGAATCTGAGAACAGATATTTCGGATCCCTTTGAAGACTATAGGGCCAAAGGAAATATCCTCCGATAACAAAAGAAAGAAGGTTTCTGAGAAACTTCTTTGTGTTCTGTGAAATCATCTCACAGAGTTACAGCTTTCCCGTCAAGAAGCCTTTCGCTAAGACAGTTCTTGTGGAATTGGCAATGTGATATTTCGAAGCCCATAGAGGGCTATGGTGAAAAAGGAAATATCCTCAGATGAAATCTGGAAAGAAGCTTTCTGAGAAACTGCTTCGTGTTCTGTTAATTCATCTCACAGAGTTACATCTGTATTTCGTGGATCTCTTTGCTAGCCTTATTTCTGTGGAATCTGAGAAGAGATAATTCGGATCTATTGGAACACTATAGGGCCAGAGGAAATATCCTCCGATAACAAAGAGAAAGAAGCCTTCTGAGAAACTTCTTTGTGTTCTGTGAAATCATCTCACAGAGTTTCAGCTTTCCCCTCAAGAAGCCTTTCGCTAAGACAGTTCTTGTGGAATTGGCAAAGTGATATTTGGAAGCCCATAGAGGGCTATGGTGAAAAAGGAAATATCCTCAGATGAAATCTGGAAAGAAGCTTTCTGAGAAACTGCTTAGTGTTCTGTTAATTCATCTCACAGAGTTACATCTGTATTTCGTGGATGTCTTTGCTAGCCTTATTTCTGTGGGATCTGAGAGCAGATATTTCGGATCCCTTGGAAGACAAAAGGGCCGAAGGAAATATCCTCCGATAACAAAGAGAAAGAAGCTTTCTGAGAAACTTCTTTGTCTTCTGTGAAAATATCTCACAGAGTTGCGGCTTTCCCCTCAAGAAGCCTTTCGCTAAGACAGTTCTTGTGGAATTGGCAAAGTGATATTTGGAAGGCCATAGAGGGCTATGGTGAAAAAGGAAACATCCTCAGACGAAATACGGAAAGAAGCTTTCTGAGAAACTGCTTCGTGTTCTGTTAATTCATCTCACAGAGTAACATCTTTATTTCGCGGATCTCTTAGCTAGCCTTATTTCTGTGGAATTTGAGAAAATATATATTGGATCACTTGGAAGACTACAGTTCCAAAGGAAATATCCTCCGATAACTAAGAGAAAGAAGCTTTCTGAGAAACTTCTTTGTGTTCTGTGAAATCATCTCACAGAGTTACAGCATTCGCCTCAAGAAGCCTTCGCTAAAACAGTTCTTGTGGAATTGGCAAAGTGATATTTGGAAGCCCATAGAAGGCTAGGGTGAAAAAGGAAATATTCTCAGATGAAATCTGGAAAGAAGATTTCTGAGAAACTGCTTAGTGTTCTGTTAATTCATCTCACACAGTTACATCCCTATTTCGTTGATCTCTTTGCTAGCCTTATTTCTGTGGAATCTGTGAACAGATATTGCCAATCCCTTGGAAGACTCTAGGGCCAAAGGAAATATCCTCCGATAACAAAGAGAAAGAAGCTTTCTGAGAAACTTCTTTATGTTCTGTCAAATCATCTCACAGAGTTACAGCTTTCCCCTCAAGAAACCTTTCGCTAAGACAGTTCTTGTGGAACTGGCAAAGTGATATTTGTAAGCCCATGGAGGGCTATGGTGAAAACGTAAATATATTCAGATGAAATCTGAAAAGAAACTTTCTGAGAAACTGCTTAGTGTTCTGTTAATTCATCTCACAGAGGTACATCTGTATTTCGTGGATCTCTTTGCTAGCCTTATTTCTGTGGAATCTGAGAGCAGATGTTTTGGATCCCTTTGAAGACTATAGGACCAAAGGAAATATCCTCCGATAACAAAGAGAAAGAAGCTTTCTGAGAAACTTCTTTGTGTTCTGTGAAATCATCTCACAGAGTTACAGGCTTCACCTCAAGAAGCCTTTCACTAAGACAGTTCTTGTGGAATTGGCAAATTGATATTTGGAAGCCCTTAGAGGGCTACGGTGAAAAAGGTAATATCCTCAGATGAAATCTGGAAAGAAACTTTCTGAGAAACTGCTTAGTGTTCTGTTAATTCATCTCACAGAGTTACATCTGTATTTCGTGGATCTCTTTGCTAGCCTTATTTCTGTGGAATCTGAGAAGAGATACTTCGGATCCCTTGGAACACTATAGGACCAGAGGAAATATCCACCGATAACAAAGAGAAAGAAGCTTTCTGAGAAACTGCTTAGTGTTCTGTTAATTCATCTCACAGAGTAAAATCTGTATTTCGTGGATGTCTTTGCTAGCCTTATTTCTGTGCAATCTGAGAGCAGATATTTCGGTTCCCTTGAAGGACTAAGGGCCGAAGGAAATATCCTCCGATAACAAAGAGAAAGAAGCTTTCTGAGAAACGTCTTTGTCTTCTGTGAAAATATCTCACAGAGTTGCAGCTTTCCCCTCAAGAAGCCTTTCACTAAGACAGTTCTTGTGGAATTGGCAAAGTGATATTTGGAAGGCCATAGAGGGCTATGGTGAAAAAGGAAACATCCACAGACGAAATACGGAAAGAAGCTTTCTGAGAAACTGCTTCGTGTTCTGTTAATTCATCTCACAGAGTAACATCTGTATTTCGCGGATCTCTTAGCTAGCCTTATTTCTGTGGAATCTGAGAAAATATATATTGGATCACTTGGAAGACTATAGGGCCAAAGGAAATATCCTCCGATAACTAAGAGAAAGAAGCTTTCTGAGAAACTTCTCTGTGTTCTCTGAAATCATCTCACAGAGTTACAGCATTCGCCTCAAGAAGCCTTTCGCTAAGACAGTTCTTGTGGATTTGGCAAAGTGATATTTGGAAGCCCATAGAAGGCTAGGGTGAAAACAGGAAATATTCTCAGATGAAAACTGGAAAGAAGCTTTCTGAGAAACTGCTTAGTGTTCTGTTAATTCATCTCACAGAGTTACATCTGTATATCGTAGATCTCTTTGCTAGCCTTATTTCTGTGGAATCTGTGAACAGATATTGCCAATCCCTTGGAAGACTCTAGGGCCAAAGGAAATATCCTCCGATAACAAAGAGAAAGAAGCTTTCTGAGAAACTTCTTTGTGTTCTGTGAAATCATCTCACAGAGTTACAGCTTTCCCCTCAAGAAGCCTTTCGCTAAGACAGTTCTTGTGGAATTGGCAAAGTGATATTTGGAAGCCCATATAAGGCTATGGCGAAAAAGGAAATATCCTCAGATGAAATCTGGAAAGAAGCTTTCTGAGAAAATGCTTAGTGTTCTGTTAATTCATTTCACAGAGTAACATCTGTATTTCGTAGATCCCTTGCTACCCTTATTTCAGTGGAATCTGAGAACAGATATTTTGGATCCGTTGGAAGACTATAGGGCCAAAGGAAATATCGTCCGGTAAAAAAGAGAAAGAAGCTTTCTGAGAAACTACTTTGTGCTCCGTGAAATCATCTCAAAGAGTTGCAGCTTTCTCCTCAAGAAGCCTTTCGCTAAGACAGTTCTTGTGGAATTGGCAAATTGATATTTGGAAGCCCTTAGAAGGCTATGGTGAAAAAGGAAATATGCTCAGATGAAATCTGGAAAGAAACTTTCTGAGAAACTGCTTAGTGTTCTGTTAATTCATCTCACAGAGTTACATCTGCATTTCGTGGATCTCTTTGCTCGCCTTATTTCTGTGGTATCTGAGAACAGATATTTCGTATCTCTTTGAAGACTCTAGGGCCAAAGGAAATATCCTCCGATAACAACGTGAATGAAGCTTTCTGAGAAACTTCTTTGTGTTCTCTGAAATCATCTCGCAGAGTTACAGCTTTCCCCTCAAGAAGCCTTTCGCTAAGACAGTTCTTGTGGAATTGGCAAAGTGATATTTGGAAGCCCTTAGGGGGCTACGGTGAAAAAGGAAATATCCTCAGATGAAATCTGGAAAGAAGCTTTCTGAGAAACTGCTTAGTGTTCTGTTAATTCATCTCACAGAGTTACATCTGTATTTCGTGGATCTCTTTGCTAGCCTTATTTCTGTGGAATCTGAGAACAGATATTTCGGATCCCTTTGAAGACTATAGGGCCAAAGGAAATATCCTCCGATAACAAAAGAAAGAAGGTTTCTGAGAAACTTCTTTGTGTTCTGTGAAATCATCTCACAGAGTTACAGCTTTCCCGTCAAGAAGCCTTTCGCTAAGACAGTTCTTGTGGAATTGGCAAAGTGATATTTCGAAGCCCATAGAGGGCTATGGTGAAAAAGGAAATATCCTCAGATGAAATCTGGAAAGAAGCTTTCTGAGAAACTGCTTCGTGTTCTGTTAATTCATCTCACAGAGTTACATCTGTATTTCGTGGATCTCTTTGCTAGCCTTATTTCTGTGGAATCTGAGAAGAGATAATTCGGATCTATTGGAACACTATAGGGCCAGAGGAAATATCCTCCGATAACAAAGAGAAAGAAGCCTTCTGAGAAACTTCTTTGTGTTCTGTGAAATCATCTCACAGAGTTTCAGCTTTCCCCTCAAGAAGCCTTTCGCTAAGACAGTTCTTGTGGAATTGGCAAAGTGATATTTGGAAGCCCATAGAGGGCTATGGTGAAAAAGGAAATATCCTCAGATGAAATCTGGAAAGAAGCTTTCTGAGAAACTGCTTAGTGTTCTGTTAATTCATCTCACAGAGTTACATCTGTATTTCGTGGATGTCTTTGCTAGCCTTATTTCTGTGGGATCTGAGAGCAGATATTTCGGATCCCTTGGAAGACAAAAGGGCCGAAGGAAATATCCTCCGATAACAAAGAGAAAGAAGCTTTCTGAGAAACTTCTTTGTCTTCTGTGAAAATATCTCACAGAGTTGCGGCTTTCCCCTCAAGAAGCCTTTCGCTAAGACAGTTCTTGTGGAATTGGCAAAGTGATATTTGGAAGGCCATAGAGGGCTATGGTGAAAAAGGAAACATCCTCAGACGAAATACGGAAAGAAGCTTTCTGAGAAACTGCTTCGTGTTCTGTTAATTCATCTCACAGAGTAACATCTGTATTTCGCGGATCTCTTAGCTAGCCTTATTTCTGTGGAATCTGAGAAAATATATATTGGATCACTTGGAAGACTACAGTTCCAAAGGAAATATCCTCCGATAACTAAGAGAAAGAAGCTTTCTGAGAAACTTCTTTGTGTTCTGTGAAATCATCTCACAGAGTTACAGCATTCGCCTCAAGAAGCCTTCGCTAAAACAGTTCTTGTGGAATTGGCAAAGTGATATTTGGAAGCCCATAGAAGGCTAGGGTGAAAAAGGAAATATTCTCAGATGAAATCTGGAAAGAAGATTTCTGAGAAACTGCTTAGTGTTCTGTTAATTCATCTCACACAGTTACATCTGTATTTCGTTGATCTCTTTGCTAGCCTTATTTCTGTGGAATCTGTGAACAGATATTGCCAATCCCTTGGAAGACTCTAGGGCCAAAGGAAATATCCTCCGATAACAAAGAGAAAGAAGCTTTCTGAGAAACTTCTTTATGTTCTGTCAAATCATCTCACAGAGTTACAGCTTTCCCCTCAAGAAACCTTTCGCTAAGACAGTTCTTGTGGAACTGGCAAAGTGATATTTGTAAGCCCATGGAGGGCTATGGTGAAAACGTAAATATATTCAGATGAAATCTGAAAAGAAACTTTCTGAGAAACTGCTTAGTGTTCTGTTAATTCATCTCACAGAGGTACATCTGTATTTCGTGGATCTCTTTGCTAGCCTTATTTCTGTGGAATCTGAGAGCAGATGTTTTGGATCCCTTTGAAGACTATAGGACCAAAGGAAATATCCTCCGATAACAAAGAGAAAGAAGCTTTCTGAGAAACTTCTTTGTGTTCTGTGAAATCATCTCACAGAGTTACAGGCTTCACCTCAAGAAGCCTTTCACTAAGACAGTTTTTGTGGACTTGGCAAATTGATATTTGGAAGCCCTTAGAGGGCTACGGTGAAAAAGGTAATATCCTCAGATGAAATCTGGAAAGAAACTTTCTGAGAAACTGCTTAGTGTTCTGTTAATTCATCTCACAGAGTTACATCTGTATTTCGTGGATCTCTTTGCTAGCCTTATTTCTGTGGAATCTGAGAAGAGATACTTCGGATCCCTTGGAACACTATAGGACCAGAGGAAATATCCACCGATAACAAAGAGAAAGAAGCTTTCTGAGAAACTGCTTAGTGTTCTGTTAATTCGTCTCACAGAGTAAAATCTGTATTTCGTGGATGTCTTTGCTAGCCTTATTTCTGTGGAATCTGAGAGCAGATATTTCGGTTCCCTTGAAGGACTAAGGGCCGAAGGAAATATCCTCCGATAACAAAGAGAAAGAAGCTTTCTGAGAAACGTCTTTGTCTTCTGTGAAAATATCTCACAGAGTTGCAGCTTTCCCCTCAAGAAGCCTTTCACTAAGACAGTTCTTGTGGAATTGGCAAAGTGATATTTGGAAGGCCATAGAGGGCTATGGTGAAAAAGGAAACATCCTCAGACGAAATACGGAAAGAAGCTTTCTGAGAAACTGCTTCGTGTTCTGTTAATTCATCTCACAGAGTAACATCTGTATTTCGCGGATCTCTTAGCTAGCCTTATTTCTGTGGAATCTGAGAAAATATATATTGGATCACTTGGAAGACTACAGTTCCAAAGGAAATATCCTCCGATAACTAAGAGAAAGAAGCTTTCTCAGAAACTTCTTTGTGTTCTGTGAAATCATCTCACAGAGTTACAGCATTCGCCTCAAGAAGCCTTCGCTAAAACAGTTCTTTTGGAATTGGCAAAGTGATATTTGGAAGCCCATAGAAGGCTAGGGTGAAAAAGGAAATATTCTCAGATGAAATCTGGAAAGAAGCTTTCTGAGAAACTGCTTAGTGTTCTGTTAATTCATCTCACAGAGTTACATCTGTATTTCGTTGATCTCTTTGCTAGCCTTATTTCTGTGGAATCTGTGAACAAATATTGCCAATCCCTTGGAAGACTCTAGGGCCAAAGGAAATATCCTCCGAAAAAAAGAGAAAGAAGCTTTCTGAAAAACTTCTTTGTGTTCTGTCAAATCATCTCACAGAGTTACAGCTTTCCCCTCAAGAAACCTTTCGCTAAGACAGTTCTTGTGGAAATGGAAAAGTGATATTTGTAAGCCCATGGAGGGCTATGGTGAAAACGGAAATATATACAGATGAAATCTGAAAAGAAACTTTCTGAAAAACTGCTTAGTGTTCTGTTAATTCATCTCACAGAGTTACATCTGTATTTCGTGGATCTCTTTGCTAGCCTTATTTCTGTGGAATCTGAGAGCAGATGTTTTGGATCCCTTTGAAGACTATAGGGCCAAAGGAAATATCCTCCGATAACAAAGAGAAAGAAGCTTTCTGAGAAACTTCTTTGTGTTCTGTGAAATCATCTCACAGAGTTACAGGCTTCACCTCAAGAAGCCTTTCACTAAGACAGTTCTTGTGGAATTGGCAAATTGATATTTGGAAGCCCTTAGAGGGCTACGGTGAAAAAGGAAATATCCTCAGATTGAATCTGGAAAGAAACTTTCTGAGAAACTGCTTAGTGTTCTGTTAATTCATCTCACAGAGTTACATCTGTATTTCGTGGATCTCTTTGCTAGCCTTATTTCTGTGGAGTTTGAGAACAGATATTTCGGATCCCTTTGAAGACTATAGGGCCAAAGGAAATATCCTCCGATAACAAAGAGAAAGAAGCTTTCTGAGAAACTTCTTTGTGTTCTGTGAAATCATCTCACACAGTTACAGCTTTCCCCTCAAGAAGCCTTTCGCTAAGACAGTTCCTGTGGATTTGGCAAAGTGATATTTGGAAGCCCTTAGAGGGCTACGGTGAAAAAGGAAATATCCTCAGATGAAATCTGGAAAGAAGCTTTGTGAGAAACTCCTTAGTGTTCTGTTAATTCATCTCACAGAGTTACATCTGTATTTCGTGGATCTCTTTGCTAGCCTTTTTTCTGTGGAATCTGAGAACAGATATTTTAGAACCCTTTGAAGACTATAGGGCCAAAGGAAATATCCCACGATGACAAAGAGAAAGAAGCTTTCTGAGAAACTTCTTTGTGTTCTGTGAAATCATCTCACAGAGTTACAGCTTTCCCCTCAAGAAGCCTTTCGCTAAGACAGTTCTTGGGGAATTGGCAAAGTGATATTTTGAAGCCCATAGTGGGCTATGGTGAAAAAGGAAATATCCTCAGATGAAAACTGGAAAGAAGCTTTCTGAGAAACTGCTTAGTGTTCTGTTAATTCATCTCACAAGGTTACATCTGTATTTCGTGAATCTCTTTGCTAGCCTTATTTCTGTGGAATCTGAGAACAGATATTTCAGATCCCTTTGAAGACTATAGGGCCAAAGGAAATATCCCACGATAACAAAGAGAAATAAGTTTTCTGAGAAACTTCTTTGTGTTCTGTGAAATCATCTCACAGAATTACAGCTTTCCCCTCAAGAAGCCTTTCGCTAAGACTGTTCATGGGGAATTGGCAAAGTGATATTTGGAAGCCCATAGAGGTCTACGTTGAAAAAGGAAATATCCTGAAATGAAATCTGGAAAGAAGCTTTCTGAGAAACTGCTTAGTGTTCTGTTAATTCATCTCACAGAGTTACATCTGTATTTCGTGGATCTCTTTGCTAGCCTTCTTTCTGTGGAATCTGAAAACAGATATTTCGGATCACTTGGAAGACTATAGGGCCAGAGGAAATATCCCCCGATATCAAAGAGAAAGAAGCTTTCTGAGAAACTTCTTTGTATTCTGTGAAATCATCTCACAGAGTTTCAGCTTTCCCCTCAAGAAGCCGTTCGCTAAAACAGTTCTTGTGGAATTGGCAAAGTGATATTTGGAAGCCCATAGAGGGCTATGGTGAAAAAGGAAATATCCTGAGATGAAATCTGGAAAGAAGCTTTCTGAGAAACTGCTTAGTGTTCTGTTAATTCATCTCACAGAGTTACATCTGTATTTAGTGGATCTCTTTACTAGCCTTATTTCTGTGGAATCTGAGATCAGATATTTCGGATCACTTGGAAGACTATAGGGCCAAAGGAAATAACCCCCGATAACAAAGAGAAAGAAGCTTTCTGAGAAACTTCTTGTTGTTCTGTGAAATCATCTCACAGAGTTTCAGCTTTCCCCTCAAGAAGCCTTTCGCTAAGACAGTTCTTGTGGAATTGGCAAAGTGATATTTGGAAGCCCATAGAGGGCTATGGTGAAAAAGGAAATATCCTCAGATGAAATCTGGAAAGAAGCTTTCTGAGAAACTCCTTAGTGTTCTGTTAATTCATCTCACAGAGTTACATCTGTATTTCGTGAATCTCTTTGCTAACCTTATTTCTGTGGAATCTGAGAACAGATATTTCAGATCCCTTTGAAGACTATAGGGCCAAAGGAAATATCCCACGATAACAAAGAGAAAGAAGCTTTCTGAGAAACTTCTTTGTGTTCTGTGAAATCATCTCACAGAGTTACAGCTTTCCCCTCAAGAAGCCTTTCGCTAAGACAGTTCTTGGGGAATTGGCAAAGTGATATTTGGAAGCTCTTAGAGGGCTATCATGCAAAAGGAAATATCCTCAGATGAAATCTGGAAAAACCTTTCTGAGAAATTGCTTAGTGTTCTGTTAATTCATCTCACAGAGTTACATCTGTATTTCGTGGATCTCTTTGCTAGCCTTATTTCTGTGGAATCTGAGAACAGATATTTCGGATCCCTTGCAAGACTAAAGGGCCAAAGGAAATATCCCCCGATAACAAAGAGAAAGAAGCTTTCTGAGAAACTTCTTTGTGTTCTTTGATATCATCTCACAGAGTTACACCTTTCCCCTCAAGAAGCCTTTCGCTAAGACAGTTCTTGTGGAATTGGCAAAGTGATATATGGAAGCACACAGAAGGCTATGGTGAAAAAGAAAATATCCTCAGATGAAATCTGGAAAGAAGCTTTCTGAGAAAATGCTTAGTGTTCTGTTAATTTATCTCACGGAGTTACCTCTGTATTTCGTCGATCTCTTTGCTAGCCTTATTTCTGTGGAATCTGAGAACAAATATTTCGGATCCCATGGAAGGCTATTGGGCCAAAGTAAATATCCCCCGATAACAAAGAGAAGGAAGCTTTCAAAGAAACTGCTTTGTCTTCTGTGAAATCATCTCACAGAGTTACAGCTTTCCCCTAAAGAAGCCTTTCGCTAGGACAGTTCTTGGGGAATTGGCAAAGTGATATTTGGAAGCCCATAGAGGGCTTTGGTGAAAAAGGAAATATCTTCAGATGAAATCTGGAAAGAAGCTTTCTGAGAAACTGCTTAGTGTTCTGTAATTCATCTCACAGAGTTGCTTCTGTATTTTTTGGATCTCTTTGCTAGCCTTATTTCTCTGGAATCTGAGATCATATATTTCGGATCACTTGGAAGACTATAGGGCCAAAGGAAATAACCCCCGATAACAAAGAGAAAGAAGCTTTCTGAGAAACTTCTTGGTGTTCTGTGAAATCATCTCACAGAGTTTCAGCTTTCCCCTAAAGAAGCCTTTCGCTAAGACAGTTCTTGTGGAATTGGCAAAGTGATATTTGGAAGCCCATAGAGGTCTACGTTGAAAAAGGAAATATCCTGAAATGAAATCTGGAAAGAAGCTTTCTGAGAAACTGCTTAGTGTTCTGTTAATTCATCTCACACAGTTACATCTGTATTTCGTGGATCTCTTTGCTAGCCTTCTTTCTGTGGAATCTGAAAACAGATATTTCGGATCACTTGGAAGACTATAGGGCCAGAGGAAATATCCCCCGATATCAAAGAGAAAGAAGCTTTCTGAGAAACTTCTTTGTATTCTGTGAAATCATGTAACAGAGTTTCAGCTTTCCCCTCAAGAAGCCGTTCGCTAAGACAGTTCTTGTGGAATTGGCAAAGTGATATTTGGAAGCCCATAGAGGGCTATGGTGAAAAAGGAAATATCCTGAGATGAAATCTGGAAAGAAGCTTTCTGAGAAACTGCTTAGTGTTCTGTTAATTCATCTCACAGAGTTACATCTGTATTTAGTGGATCTCTTTGCTAGCCTTATTTCTGTGGAATCTGAGATCAGATATTTCGGATCACTTGGAAGAGTATAGGGCCAAAGGAAATAACCCCCGATAACAAAGAGAAAGAAGCTTTCTGAGAAACTTCTTGTTGTTCTGTGAAATCATCTCACAGAGTTTCAGCTTTCCCCTCAAGAAGCCTTTCGCTAAGACAGTTCTTGTGGAATTGGCAAAGTGATATTTGGAAGCCCATAGAGGGCTATGGTGAAAAAGGAAATATCCTCAGATGAAATCTGGAAAGAAGCTTTCTGAGAAACTGCTTAGTGTTCTGTTAATTCATCTCACAGAGTTACATCTGTATTTCGTGAATCTCTTTGCTAACCTTATTTCTGTGGAATCTGAGAACAGATATTTCAGATCCCTTTGAAGACTATAGGGCCAAAGGAAATATCCCACGATAACAAAGAGAAAGAAGCTTTCTGAGAAACTTCTTTGTGTTCTGTGAAATCATCTCACAGAGTTACAGCTTTCCCCTCAAGAAGCCTTTCGCTAAGACAGTTCTTGGGGAATTGGCAAAGTGATATTTGGAAGCCCTTAGAGGGCTATCATGCAAAAGGAAATATCCTCAGATGAAATCTGGAAAAAGCTTTCTGAGAAATTGCTTAGTGTTCTGTTAATTCATCTCACAGAGTTACATCTGTATTTCGTGGATCTCTTTGCTAGCCTTATTTCTGTGGAATCTGAGAAGAGATATTTCGGATCCCCTGAAAGACTATAGGGGCAGAGGAAATATCCCCCGATAACAAAGAGAAAGAAGCTTTCTGAGAAACTTCCTTGTGTTCTGTGAAATCATCTCACAGAGTTACAGCTTTCCCCTCAAGAAGCCTTTCGCTAATACAGTTCTTGTGGAATTGGCAAAGTGATATTTGGAAGCCCATAGAGGTCTATGTTGAAAAAGGAAATATCCTGAAATGAAATCTGGAAAGAAGCTTTCTGAGAAACTGCTTAGTGTTCTGTTAATTCATCTCACAGAGTTACATCTGTATTTCGTGGATCTCTTTGCTAGCCTTATTTCTGTGGAATCTGAGAACAGATATTTCAGATCCCTTTGAAGACTATAAGGCCAAAGGAAATATCCCCCGATAACAAAGAGAAAGAAGCTTTCTGAGAAACTTCTTTGAGTTCTGTGAAATCATCTCACAGAGTTACAGGTTTCCCCTCAAGAAGCCTTTCGCTAAGACAGTTCTTGTGGAATTGGCAAAGTGATATTTGGAAGCCCATAGAAGGCTATGGTGAAAAAGGAAATATCCTCAGATGAAATCTGGAAAGAACCTTTCTGAGAAATTGCTTAGTGTTCTGTTAATTCATCTCACAGAGTTACATCTGTATTTCGTGGATCTCTTTGCTAGCCTTATTTCTGTGGAATCTGAGAACTGATATTTCAGATCCATTGGAAGACTATTGGGCCAGAGTTAATACCCCCGGATAACAAAGAGAAAAATTCGTTCTGAGAAACTTCTTGGTGTTCTGTGAAATCATCTCACAGAGTTTCAGCTTTCCCCTCAAGAAGTCTTTCGCTAAGACAGTTCTTGTGGAATTGGCAAAGTGATATTTGGAAGCCCATAGAGGGCTATGGTGAAAAAGGAAATATCCTCAGATGAAATCTGGAAAGAAGCTTTCTGAGAAACTGCTTAGTGTTCTGTTAATTCATCTCACAGAGTTACATCTGTATTTCGTGAATCTCTTTGCTAACCTTATTTCTGTGGAATCTGAGAACAGATATTTCAGATCCCTTTGAAGACTATAGGGCCAAAGGAAATATCCCACGATAACAAAGAGAAAGAAGCTTTCTGAGAAACTTCTTTGTGTTCTGTGAAATCATCTCACAGAGTTACAGCTTTCCCCTCAAGAAGCCTTTCGCTAAGACAGTTCTTGGGGAATTGGCAAAGTGATATTTGGAAGCCCTTAGAGGGCTATCATGCAAAAGGAAATATCCTCAGATGAAATCTGGAAAAAGCTTTCTGAGAAATTGCTTAGTGTTCTGTTAATTCATCTCACAGAGTTACATCTGTATTTCGTGGATCTCTTTGCTAGCCTTATTTCTGTGGAATCTGAGAAGAGATATTTCGGATCCCCTGAAAGACTATAGGGGCAGAGGAAATATCCCCCGATAACAAAGAGAAAGAAGCTTTCTGAGAAACTTCCTTGTGTTCTGTGAAATCATCTCACAGAGTTACAGCTTTCCCCTCAAGAAGCCTTTCGCTAATACAGTTCTTGTGGAATTGGCAAAGTGATATTTGGAAGCCCATAGAGGTCTATGTTGAAAAAGGAAATATCCTGAAATGAAATCTGGAAAGAAGCTTTCTGAGAAACTGCTTAGTGTTCTGTTAATTCATCTCACAGAGTTACATCTGTATTTCGTGGATCTCTTTGCTAGCCTTATTTCTGTGGAATCTGAGAACAGATATTTCAGATCCCTTTGAAGACTATAAGGCCAAAGGAAATATCCCCCGATAACAAAGAGAAAGAAGCTTTCTGAGAAACTTCTTTGAGTTCTGTGAAATCATCTCACAGAGTTACAGGTTTCCCCTCAAGAAGCCTTTCGCTAAGACAGTTCTTGTGGAATTGGCAAAGTGATATTTGGAAGCCCATAGAAGGCTATGGTGAAAAAGGAAATATCCTCAGATGAAATCTGGAAAGAACCTTTCTGAGAAATTGCTTAGTGTTCTGTTAATTCATCTCACAGAGTTACATCTGTATTTCGTGGATCTCTTTGCTAGCCTTATTTCTGTGGAATCTGAGAACTGATATTTCAGATCCATTGGAAGACTATTGGGCCAGAGTTAATACCCCCGGATAACAAAGAGAAAAATTCGTTCTGAGAAACTTCTTGGTGTTCTGTGAAATCATCTCACAGAGTTTCAGCTTTCCCCTCAAGAAGTCTTTCGCTAAGACAGTTCTTGTGGAATTGGCAAAGTGATATTTGGAAGCCCATAGAGGGCTATGGTGAAAAAGGAAATATCCTCAGATGAAATCTGGAAAGAAGCTTTCTGAGAAACTGCTTTGTGTTCTGTTTATTCATCTCACAGAGTTACATCTGTATTTCGTGGATCTCTTTGCTAGCCTTATTTCTGTGGAATCTGAGAACAGATATTTCAGAACCCTTTGAAGACTATAGGGCCAAAGGAAATATCCCACGATAACAAAGAGAAAGAAGCTTTCTGAGAAACTTCTTTGTGTTCTGTGAAATCATCTCACAGAGTTACAGCTTTCCCCTCAAGAAGCCTTTCGCTAAGACAGTTCTTGGGGAATTGGCAAAGTGATATTTGGAAGCCCATAGAGGGCTATGGTGAAAAAGGAAATATCCTCAGATGAAATCTGGAAAGAAACTTTCTGAGAAACTGCTTAGTGTTCTGTTAATTCATCTCACAGAGTTACATCTGTATTTCGTGGATCTCTTTGCTAGCCTTATTTCTGTGGAATCTGAGAACAGATATTTCGGATCCCTTTGAAGACTATAGGGCCGAAGGAAATATACTCAGATAACAAATAGAAAGAAGCTTTCTGAGAAACTTCTTTGTGTTCTGTGAAATCATCTCACAGAGTTACAGCTTTCCCCTCCAGAAGCCTTTCGCTACGACAGTTCTTGTGGAATTGGCAAAGTGATATTTGGAAACCCATAGAGGGCTAAGGTGAAAAAGGAAGTATCCTCAGATGAAATCTGGAAAGAAGCTTTCTGAGAAAATGCTTAGTGTTCTGTTAATTCCTCTCACAGATTTACATCTGTATTTGGTGGATCTCTTTGCTAGCCTTATTTCTGTGGGTTCTGAGAACAGATATTTCGGATCCCTTGGAAGACTTAAGAGTCGAAGGAAATATCCTCCGATTACAAAGAGAAAGAAGCTTTCTGAGAAAATTCTTTGTGTTCTGTGAAATCATCTCACATAGTTGCAGCTTTCCCCTCAAGAGGCCTTTCGCTAAGACAGTTCTTGTGGAATTGGCAAAGTGATATTTGGAAGCCCACAGAGGGCTATGGTGAAAAAGGAAACATCCTCAGTTGAAATATGGAAAGAAGCTTTCTGAGAAACTGCTTAGTGTTCTGTTAATTCATCTAACGGAGTTACATCTGTATTTCGTGGATCACTTTGCTAGCCTTATTTCTGTGGAATCTGAGAACAGATATTTCGGATCCCTTGGAAGACTATAGGGCCAAAGGAAACATCCTCCAGTAACAAAGAGAAAGAAGCTTTCTGAGAAACTACTTTGTGCTCCGTGAAATCATCTCAAAGAGTTACAGCTTTCTCCTCAAGTAGCCTTTCACTAAGACAGTTCCTGTGGATTTGGCAAAGTGATATTTGGAAGCACATAGAGGGCTATTGTGAAAAAGGAAAAATCCTCAGAAGAAATAAGGAAAGAAGATTTCTGAGAAACTGCTTAGTGTACTCTTAATTCACCTCACAGAGTTACATCTGTATTTGGTGGATCCCTTTGCTAGTCTTATTTCTGGGGAATCAGAGAACAGATATTGCCAATCCCTTGGAAGACTATAGGTCCAAAGGAAATATCCTCCGATAACAAAGAGAAAGAAGCTTTCTGAGAAACTTCTTTGTGTTCTGTGAAATCATCTCACAGAGTTACAGCTTTTCCCTCAAGAAGCCTGTCTTTAAGACAGTTCTTGTGGAATTGGCAAAGTGATATTTGGAAGCCCATAGAAGTCTACGTTGAAAAAGGAAATACCCTCAGATGAAATTTGGAAAGAAGCTTTCTAAGAAACTGCTCAGTGTTCTGTTAATTCATCTCACCGGGTTACATCTGTATTTCGTAGATCTCTTTGCTAACCTTATTCCTGTGGATTCTGAGAACAGATATTTTGGATCCCTTGGAAGACTATAGAGCCAAAGGAAATATCCTCCGATAACAAAGAGAAAGAAGCTTTCTGAGAAACTACTTTGTGCTCCGTGAAATCATCTCAAAGAGTTACAGCTTTCTCCTCAAGAAGCCTTTCGCTAAGACAGTTCTTGTGGAATTGGAAGAGTGATATTTGGAAGCCCCTAGAGTGCTATGGTGAAAAAGGAAATATCCTCAGAAGAAATCTGGAAAGAAGCTTTCTGAGAAACTGCTTAGTGTACTCTTAATGCACCTCACAGAGTTACATCTGTATTTGGTCGATCTCTTTGCTAGCCTTATTTGGGGAATCTGAGAACAGATATTGCCAATCCCTTGGAAGACTATAGGGCCAAAGGAAATATCCTCCGATAACAAAGAGAAAGAAGCTTTCTGAGAAATTTCTTTGTGTTCTGTGAAGTAATCTCACAGAGTTACAACTTTCCCCTCAAGAAGCCTTTCGCCAAGACAGGTCTTGTATAATTGGCAAAGTGATATTTGGAAGCCCATGGAGGGCTATGGTGAAAAAGGAAATATATTCATATGAAATCTGGAAAGAAACTTTCTGAGAAACTGCTTAGTGTTCTGTTAATTCATCTCACAGAGTTACATCTGTATTTCGTGGATCTCTTTGCTAGCCTTATTTCTGTGGAATCTGAGAACAGATATTTCGGAACCCTTGGAAGACAAAAGGGCCGAAGGAAATATCCTCCGATAACAAAGAGAAAGAAGCTTTCTGAGAAGCTTCTTTGTCTTCTGTGAAATCATCTCACAGAGTTGCAGCTTTTCCCTCAAGAAGCCTTTCGCTAAGACAGTTCTTGTGGAATTGGCAAAGTGATATTTGGAAGGCCATAGAGGGCTATGGTGAAAAAGGAAACGTCCTCAGACGAAATATGGAAAGAAGCTTTCTGAGAAACTGCTTCGTGTTCTGTTAATTCATCTCACAGGGTAACATCTGTATTTCGTGGATCTGTTAGCTAGCCTTATTTCTGTGGAATCTGAGAAAATATATATCGGATCACTTGGAAGACTACAGTTCCAAAGGAAATATCCTCCGATAACAAAGAGAAAGAAGCTTTCTGAGAAACTTCTTTGTGTTCTGTGAAATCATCTCACAGAGTTACAGCTTTCCCCTCAAGAAAACTTTCGCTAAGACAGTTCTTGTTGAATTGGCAAAGTGATATTTGGAAGCCCATTGAGGGCTATGTTGTAAAAGGAAATATCCTCAGATGAAATCTGGAAAGAAGCTTTCTGAGAAACTGCATAGTGTTTTGTTAATTCATCTCACAGAGTTACATCTGTATTTCGTGGATCTCTTTGCTAGCCTTATTTCTGTGGAATCTGAGAACAGATATTTCGGGTCCCTTGGAACACCATAGGGCCAAAGGAAATATCCTCCGATAACTAAGAGAAAGAAGCTTTCTGAGAAACTTCTTTGTGTTCTGTGAAATCATCTCACAGAGTTACAGCTTTCCCCTCAAGAAGCCTTTCGCTAAGACAGTTCTTGTGGAATTGGCAAAGTCATATTTGGAAGCCCATAGAAGGCTAGGGTGAAAAAGGAAATATCGTCAGATGAAATCTGGAAAGAAGCTTTCTGAGAAACTGCTTAGTGTTCTGTTAATTCATCTCACAGAGTTACATCTGTATTTCGTAGATCTCCTTGCTAGCCTTATTTCTGTGGAATCTGAGAACAGATATTTGGGATCCCTTGGAAGACTATAGGGCCAAAGGAAATATCGTCCCGTAACAAAGAGAAAGAAGGTTTCTGAGAAACTACTTTGTGCTCCGTGAAATCATCTCACAGAGTTACAGCTTTCCCTTCAAGAAGCCTTTGGCTAAGACAGTTCTTGTGGAATTGGCAAAGTGATATACGGAAGCCCATAGAGGGGTAGGGGAAAAAAGAAATATCCTCCGATGAAATCTGGAAAGAAGCTTTCTGAGAAACTGCTTAGTGTTCTGTTAATTCATCTCACAGAGTTACATCTGTATTTCGTGGATCTCTTTGCTAGCCTTATTTCTGTGGAATCTGAGAACAGATATTTCGGATCCCGTGGAAGACTATAGGGCCAGAGGAAATATCCCCCGATATCACAGAGAAAGAAGCTTTCTGACAAACTTCTTTGTGTTCTGTGAAATCATCTCACAGAGTTTCAGCTTTCCCCTCAAGAAGCCTTTCGCTAAGACAGTTCTTGTGGAATTGGCAAAGTGATATTGGGAAGCCCTTAGAGGGCTATGATGTAAAAGGAAATATCCTCAGGTGAAATCTGGAAAAAGCTTTCTGAGAAACTGCTTAGTGTTCTGTTAATTCATCTCACAGAGTTACATCTGTATTTCGTGGATGTCTTTGCTAGCCTTATTTCTGTGGAATCTGAGAACAGATATTTCGAATCCCTTGCAAGACTATAGGGCCAAAGGAAATATCCCCCGTTAACAAAGAGAAAGAAGCTCTCTGAGAAACTACTTTGTGTTCTTTGATATCATCTCACAGAGTTACAGCTTTCCCCTCAAGAAGCCTTTCGCTAAGACAGTTCTTGTGGAATTGGCCAAATGATATTTGGAACCCCTAGAGGACAACGGTGAAAAAGGAAATATCCTCAGATGAAATCTCGAAAGAAGCTTTCTGAGAAACTGCTTAGTGTTCTGTTAATTCATCTCACAGAGTTACATCTGTATTTCGTGGATCTCTTTGCTAGCCTTATTTCTGTGGAATCTGAAAAGAGATATTTCGGATCCCTTGGAAGACTATAGGGCCAGAGGAAATATCCCCCGATAACAAAGAGAAAGAAGCTTTCTGAAAAACTTCTTTGTGTTCTGTGAAATCATCTCACAGAGTTACAGCTTTGCCCTCCAGTAGTCTTTCACTAAGACAGTTCTTGGGTAATTGGCAAAGTGATATTTGGAAGCCCATAGAGGGCTATGGTGAAAAAGGAAAAATCCTCTGATGAAATCTGGAAAGAAGCTTTCTGAGAAACTGCTTAGTGTTCTGTTAATTCATCTCACAGAGTTACATCTGTATTTCGTGGATCTCTTTGCTAGCCTTATTTCTGTGGAATCTGAGAACAGATATTTCAGATACCTTTGAAGACTATAGGGCCAAAGGAAATATCCCACGATAACAAAGAGAAAGAAGCTTTCTGAGAAACATATTTGTGTTCTGTGAAATCATCTAACAGAGTTACAGCTTTCCTCTCAAGAAGCCTTTCGATAAGACAGTTCTTGGGGAATTGGCCAAGTGATTTTTGGAAGCCCATAGAGGGCTATGTTGAAAAAGGAAATATCCTCAGATGAAATCTGGAAAGAAACTTTCTGAGAAACTGCTTAGTGTTCTGTTAATTCATCTCACAGAGTTACATCTGTATTTCGTGGATCTCTTTGCTAGCCTTATTTCTGTGGAATCTGAGAAGAGATATTTCAGATCCATTGGAAGACTATTGGGCCAGAGGTAATACCCCCGGATAACAAAGAGAAAGATTCTTTCTGAGAAACATCTTGGTGTTCTGTGAAATCATCTCACAGAGTTTCAGCTTTCCCCTCAAGAAGTCTTTCGCTAAGACAGTTCTTGTGGAATTGGCAAAGTGATATTTGGAAGCCCATAGAGGGCTATGGTGAAAAAGGAAATATCCTCAGATGAAATCTGGAAAGAAGCTTTCTGAGAAACTGCTTAGTGTTCTGTTTATTCATCTCACAGAGTTACATCTGTATTTCGTGGATCTCTTTGCTAGCCTTATTTCTGTGGAATCTGAGAACAGATATTTCGGATCCCGTGGAAGACTATAGGGCCAGAGGAAATATCCCCCGATAACACAGAGAAATAATCTTTCTGAGAAACTTCTTTGTGTTCTGTGAAAACATCTCACAGAGTTTCAGCTTTCCCCTCAAGAAGCCTTTCGCTAAGACAGTTCTTGTGGAATTGGCAAAGTGATATTTGGAAGCCCATAGAGGACTATGGTGAAAAAGGAAATATCCTGAGATGAAATCTGGAAAGAAGCTTTCTGAGAAACTGCTTAGTGTTCTGTTAATTCATCTCACAGAGTTACATCTGTATTTCGTGGATCTCTTTGCTAGCCTTTTTTCTGTGGAATCTGAGAACAGATATTTCAGATCCCTTTGAAGACTGTAGGGCCAAAGGAAATATCCCATGATAACAAAGAGAAAGAAGCTTTCTGAGAAACTTCTTTGTGTTCTGTGAAATCATCTCACAGAGTTACAGCTTTCCCCTCAAGAAGCCTTTCGCTAAGACAGTTCTTGGGGAATTGGCAAAGTGATATTTGGAAGCCCATAGAGGGCTATGGTGAAAAAGGAAATATCCTCAGATGAAATCTGGAAAGAAACTTTCGGAGAAACTGCTTAGTGTTCTGTTAATTCATCTCACAGAGTTACATCTGTATTTCGTGGATCTCTTTGCTAGCCTTATTTCTGTGGAATCTGAGAACAGATATTGCAGATCCCTTTGAAGACTATAGGGCCAGAGGTAATATCCCCTGATAACAAAGAGAAAGATTCTTTCTGAGAAACTTCTTGGTGTTCTGTGAAATCATCTCACAGAGTTGCAGCTTTCCCCTCAAGAAGCCTTTCGCTAAGACAGTTCTTGTGGAATTGGCAAACTGATATTTGGAAGCCCATAGAGGGCTGTGCTGAAAAAGGAAATATCCTCAGATGAAATCTGTAAAGGAGCTTTCTGAGAAACTGCATAGTGTTCTGTTATTTCATCTCACAGAGTTACATCTGTATTTCGTGCATCTCTTTGCTAGCCTTATTTCTGGGTAATCTGAGAACAGATATTTCGGAACCCTTGGAAGACTATAGGGCCAAAGGAAATATCCCCCGAAATAAAAGAGAAAGAAGCTTTCTGAGAAACTTCTTTGTGTTCTGTGAAATCATCTCAGAGAGTTTCAGCTTTCCCCTCAAGAAGCCTTTCGATAAGACAGTTCTTGTGGAATTGGCAAAGTGATATTTGGAAGCCCATAGAGGTCTACGGTGAAAAAGAGAATACCCTCAGATGAAATCTGGAAAGAAGCTTTCTGAGAAACTGCTTAGTGTTCTGTTAATTCACCTCACGGAGTTACATCTGTATTTCGTGGATCTCTTTGCTAGCCTTATTTCTGTGGAATCTGAGAACAGATATTTCGGATCCCTTTGAAGACTATAGGGCCAAAAGAAATATCCTCCGATAACAAAGAGAAAGAAGTTTTCTGAGAAACTTCTTTGTGTTCTGTGAAATGATCTCACTGAGTTACAGCTTTCCCCTCAAGAAGCCTTTCGCTAAGACGGTTCTTGTGGAATTGGCAAAGTGATATTTGAAAGCCCATAGAGGGCTCTGGTGAAAAAGGAAATATCCTCAGATGAAATCTGGAAAGAAGCTTTCTGAGAAACTGCTTAGTGTTCTGTTAATTCATCTCACAGAGTTACATCTGTATTTCATGGATCTCTTTGCTAGCCTTGTTTCTGTGGAGTCTGAGAACAGATGTTTCAGATCCCTTGGAAGACTATGAGGCGAGAGGTAATATCCCCCGATAACAAAGAGAAAGAAGCTTTCTGAGAAACTTCTTTGTGTTCTGTGAAATAATCTCAGAGAGTTACAGCTATCCCCGCAAGAAGCCTTTCGCTAAGACAGTTCTTGTGGAATTGGCAAAGTGATATTTGGAAAACCATACAGGGCTATGGTGAAAAAGGAAATATCCTTTGATTAAATCTGGAAAGAAGCTTTCTGAGAAACTGCTTACTGTTCTGTTAATTCATCTCACAGAGTTATATCGGTATTTCGTGGATCTCTTTGCTAGCCTTATTTCCGTGGAATCTGAGAACAGATATTTCGGATCCCATGCAAGACTATAGGGCCAAAGGAAATATCCTCCGATAACAAAGAGAAAGAAGTTTTCTGAGAAACTTCTTTGTGTTCTGTGAAATCATCTCACAGAGTTACAGCTTTCCCCTCAAGAAGCCTGTCGCTAAGACAGCTCTTGGGGAATTGGCAAAGTGATATTTGGAAGCCAAAGAGGGCTATGGTGAAAAAGGAAATATCCTCAGAAGAAATCTGGGTACAAGCTTTCTGAGAAACTGCTTAGTGTTCTGTTAATTCATCTCACAGAGTTACATCTGTATTGCGTGGATCTCTTTGCTAGCCTTATTTCTGTGGAATCTGAAAACAGATATTTCGGATCCCTTTGAAGTCTATAGGCCCAAAGGAATTATCCTACGATATCAAAGAGAAAGAAGCTTTCTGAGAAACTTCTTTGTGTTTTGGATATCATCTCACAGAGTTACAGCTTTCCCCTCAAGAAGCCTTTCGCTAAGACAGTTCCTGTGGATTTGGCAATGTGATATTTGGAAACCCATAGAGGGCTATGTTGAAAAAGGAAATATCCTCATATGAAATCTGGAAAGAAGCTTTCTGAGAAACTGCTTATTGTTCTGTTAATTCATCTCACAGAGTTACATCTGTATTTCGTGCATCTCTTTGCTAGCCTTATTTCTGTGGAATCTGAGAACAGATATTTCGGATCCCTTGCAAGACTATAGGTCTAAAGGAAATATCCCCCGATATCAAAGAGAAAGAAGCTTTCTGAGAAACTTCTTCGTGTTCTGTGAAATCATCTCACAGAGATACAGGTTTCCCCTCAAGAAGCCTTTCGCTAAGACAGTTCTTGTGGAATTGGCAAAGTGATATTTGGAAGCCCATAGAGGGCTATGGTCAAAAAGGAAATATCCTCAGATCAAATCTGTAAAGAAGTTTCTGAGAAACAGCTTAGTGTTCTGTTAATTCATCTCACAGATTTACATCTGTATTTCGTGGATCTCTTTGCTACCCTTATTTCTGTGGAATCTGAGAACAGAAATTTCGGATCCCTTTGAAGACTATAGGGCCAAAGGAAATATCCTCCGATAACAAAGAGAAAGAAGCTTTCTGAGAAACTTTTTTGTATTCTGTGAAATCATCTCACAGAGTTGCAGCTTTCCCCTCATGAAGCCTTTCGCTAAGACAGTTATTGTGGAATTGGCAAAGTGATATTTCGGAGCCCATAGAGGGCTATGGTGAAAAAGGAAATATCCTCAGATGAAATCTGGAAGGAAGCTTTCTGAGAAACTGCTTAGTGTCCTGTTAATTCATCTCACAGAATTACATCTGCATTTCGTGGATCTCTTTGCTAGCCCTATTTCTGTGGAATCTGAGAACAGATATTTTGGATCCCTTTGAAGACTATAGGGCCATAGGAAATATCCTCCGATAACTAAGAGAAAGAAGCTTTCTGAGAAACTTCTTTGTGTTCTGTGAAATCATCTCACAGAGTTACAGCATTCGACTCAAGAAGCCTTTCGCTAAGAAGGTTCTTGTGTAATTGGCAAAGTGATATTTGGAAGCCCATAGAGGGCTCTGCTGAAAAAGGAAATATCCTCAGATGAAATCTCGAAAGAAGCTTTCAGAGAAACTGCTTATTGTTCTGTTAATTCATCTCACAGAGTTATATCTGTATTTCGTGGATCTCTTTGAAAGCCTTATTTCTGTGGAATCTGAGAAGAGATATTTCGGATCCCTTGGAAGACTATAGGCCTAATGGAAATATCCTACGATAACAAAGAGAAAGAAGCTTTCTGAGAAACTTCTTTGTGTTTTGGATATCATCTCACAGAGTTACAACGTTACAACTTTCCCCTCAAGAAGCCATTCGCTAAGATAGTTATTGTGGAATTGGCAAAGTGATATCAGGGAGCCCATAGAGGACTATGGTGAAAAAGGAAATATCCTCAGATGAAATCTGGAAAGAAGCTTTCTGAGAAACTGCTTAGTGTTCTGTTAATTCATCTCAAAGAATTACATAGGTATTTCGTGGATCTCTTTGCTAGCCTTATTTCTGTGGAATCTGAGAACAGATATTTTGGATCCCTTTGAAGACTATAGGGCCAAAGTAAATATCCTCCGATAACAAAGAGAAAGAAGCTTTCTGAGAAACTTCTTTGTGTTCTGTGAAATCATCTCACAGAGTTACAGCTTTCCCCTCAAGAAGCCTTTCGCTAAGACAGTTCTTGTGGAATTGGCAAAGTGATATTGGAAGCCCATAGAGGGCTATGGTGAAAAAGGAAATATTCTCAGATGAAATCTGGAAAGAAGCTTTCTGAGAAACTGCTTAGTGTTCTGTTAATTCATCTCACAGAGTTACATCTGTATTTCGTGGATCTCTTTGTTAGCCTTATTTCTGTGGAATCTGAGAACAGATATTTCGGTTCCCTTTGAAGACTATAGGGCCGAAGGAAATATCCTCCGTTAACAAATAGAAAGAAGCTTTCTGAGAAACTTCTTTGTGTTCTGTGAAATCATCTCACAGAGTTACAGCATTCCCATCAAGACGCCTTTCGCTAAGACAGTTCTTGTGGAATTGGCAAAGTGATATTTGGAAGCCCTTAGAGGGTTATGGTGAAAAAGGAAATATCCTCAGATGAAATCTGGAAAGAAGCTTTCTGAGAAACTGCTTAGTGTTCTGTTAATTCATCTCACAGAGTTACATCTGTATTTCGTGGATCTCTTTGCTAGCCTTATTTCTGTGAAATCTGAGAACAGATATTTCGGATCCCTTTGAAGACTATAGGGCCAAAGGAAATATCCCCCGATAACAAAGAGAAAGAAGGTTTCTGAGAAACTTCTTTGTGTTCTGTGAAATCATCTCACAGAGTTACACCTTTCCCCTCAAGAAGCCTTTTCCTAAGACAGGTCTTGTGGAATTGGCAAAGTGATATTTGGAAGCCCATAGAGGGCTGCGGTGAAAAAGGAAATATCCTCAGATGAAATCGGGAAAGAAGCTTTCTGAGAAATTACTTAGTGTTCTGTTAATTCATCTCACAGAGTTACATCTGTATTTCGTGGATCTCTTTGCTAGCCTTATCTCTGTGGAATCTGAGAACAGATGTTTCGGATCCCTTGAAGACTAAAGGGCCAAAGGAACTATCCTCCGATAACAAAGAGAAAGAAGCTTTCTGGAAAATTCTTTCTGTTCTGTGAAATCATCTCACAGAGTTACAGCTTTACCCTCAAGAAGCCTGTCGTTAAGACAGTTCTTGTGGAATTGGCAAAGTGATATTTGGAAGCCCCTAGAGCTCTATGTTGAAAAAGGAAATATGCTCAGAAGAAATCAGGAAAGAAGCTTTCTGAGAAACTGCTTAGTGTTCTGTTAATTCATCTCACAGAGTTACATCTGTATTTCGTGGATCTCTTTGCTAGCCTTATTTCTGTGGAATCTGAGAACAGATATTTCGGATCCCTTGCAAGACTATAGGGCCAAAGGAAATATCCTCCGATAACAAAGAGAAAGAAGCTTTCTGAGAAACTTCTTTGTGTTTTGTAAAATCAACTCACAGAGTTACAGCTTTCCCCTCACGAAGCCTTTCGATAAGACAGTTCTTGTGTAATTGGCAAAGTGATATTTGGAAGCCCATAGAGGGCTCTGCTTAAAAAGGAAATATCCGCAGATGAAATCTCGAAAGAAGCTTTCTGAGAAACTGCTTATCGTTCTGTAAATTCATCTCATAGAGTTATATCTGTATTTCGTGGATCCTTTTGAAAGCCTTATTTCTGTGGAATCTGAGAACAGATATTTCGGATCCCTTTGAAGACTATAGGCCTAATGGAAATATCCTCTGATAATAAAGAGAAAGAAGCTTTCTGAGAAACTTCTTTGTGTTCTGTGAAATCATCTCACAGAGTTACACCTTTCCCCTCAAGAAGCCTTTGGCTAAGACAGTTCTTGTGGAATTGGCAAAGTGATATTTGGAAGCCCATAGAGGGCTATGGTGAAAAAGGAAATATTCTCAGATGAAATCTGGAAGGAAGCTTTCTGAGAAACTGCTTAGTGTTCTGTTAATTCATCTCACAGAGTTACATCTGTATTTCGTGGATCTCTTTGATACCCTTATTTCTGTGGAATCTGAGAACAGATATTTCGGATCCCTTGGAACACTATAGGGCCAAAGGGAATATCCTCCCATAACAAAGAGAAAGAGGCTTTCTGAGAAACTTCTTTGTGTTCTGTGAAATCATCTCCCAGAGTTACAGCTTTCCCCTCAAGAAGACTTTCGCTAAGACAGTTCTTGTGTAATTGGCAAAGTGATATTTGGAAGACCATAGAGGGCTCTGGTGAAAAAGGAAATATGCTCAGATGAAATCTGGATAGAAGCTTTCTGAGAAACTGCTTAGTGTTCTGTTAATTCATTTCACAGAGTTACATCTGTATTTCGTGGATCTCTTTGCTAGCCTTATTTCTGTGAAATCTGAGAACAGATATTTCGGATCCCTTTGAAGACTATAGGGCCAAAGGAAATATCCCTCGATAAGAAAGAGAAAGAAGGTTTCTGAGAAACTTCTTTGTGTTCTGTGAAATCATCTCACAGAGTTACACCTTTCCCCTAAAGAAGCCTTTCGCTAAGACAGTTCTTGTGGAATGGGCAAAGTGATATTTGGAAGCCCATAGAGGGCTATGGTGAAAAAGAAAATATCCTCAGATGAAATCTGGAAAGAAGCTTTCTGAGAAACTGCTTAGTGTTCTGTTAATTCATCTCAAAGAGTTACATCTGTATTTCGTGGATATCTTTGATAGCCTTATTTCTGTGGAATCTGAGAACAGATATTTCGGATCCCTTGGAACACTATAGGGCCAAAGGGAATATCCTCCCATAACAAAGAGAAAGAAGCTTTCTGAGAAACTTCTTTGTGTTCTGTGAAATCATCTCACAGAGTTGCAGCTTTCCCCTCAAGAAGCCTTTCGCTAAGACAGTTCTTGTGGAATTGGCAAAGTGATATTCGGAAGCCCATAGAGGGCTATGGTGAAAAAGGAAATATCCTCATATGAAATCTGGAAAGAAGCTTTCTGAGAAAATGCTTAGTGTTCTCTTAATTCCTCTCACAGAGTTACATCTGTATTTCGTGGATCTCTTTGCTAGCCTTATTTCTGTGGGTTCTGAGAACAGATATTTCGGATCCCTTGGAAGACTAAAGGGTCGAAGGAAATATCCTCCGATTACAAAGAGAAAGAAGCTTTCTGAGAAAATTCTTTGTGTTCTGTGAAATCATCTCACATAGTTGCAGCTTTCCCCTCAAGAGGCCTTTCGCTAAGACAGTTCTTGTGGAATTGGCAAAGTGATATTTGGAAGCCCACAGAGGGCTATGGTGAAAAAGGAAACATCCTCAGTTGAAAAATGGAAAGAAGCTTTCTGAGAAACTGCTTAGTGTTCTGTTAATTCATCTAACGGAGTTACATCTGTATTTCGTGGATCACTTTGCTAGCCTTATTTCTGTGGAATCTGAGAACAGATATTTCGGATCCCTTGGAAGACTATAGGGCCAAAGGAAATATCCTCCAGTAACAAAGAGAAAGAAGCTTTCTGAGAAACTACTTTGTGCTCCGTGAAATCATCTCAAAGAGTTACAGCTTTCTCCTCAAGTAGCCTTTCACTAAGACAGTTCCTCTGGATTTGGCAAAGTGATATTTGGAAGCACATAGAGGGCTACTGTGAAAAAGGAAAAATCCTCAGAAGAAATCAGGAAAGAAGATTTCTGAGAAACTGCTTAGTGTACTCTTAATTCACCTCACAGAGTTACATCTGTATTTGGTGGATCCCTTTGCTAGTCTTATTTCTGGGGAATCAGAGAACAGATACTGCCAATCCCTTGGAAGACTATAGGTCCAAAGGAAATATCCTCCGATAACAAAGAGAAAGAAGCTTTCTGAGAAACTTCTTTGTGTTCTGTGAAATCATCTCACAGAGTTACAAAGCTTTCCCCTCAAGAAGCCTGTCGTTAAGACAGTTCTTGTGGAATTGGCAAAGTGATATTTGGAAGCCCATAGAAGGCTACGTTGAAAAAGGAAATACCCTCAGATGAAATTTGGAAAGAAGCTTTCTAAGAAACTGCTCAGTGTTCTGTTAATTCATCTCACCGGGATACATCTGTATTTCGTAGATCTCTTTGCTAACCTTATTCCTGTGGATTCTGAGAACAGATATTTTGGATCCCTTGGAAGACTATAGAGCCAAAGGAAATATCCTCCGATAACAAAGAGAAAGAAGCTTTCTGAGAAACTACTTTGTGTTCCGTGAAATCATCTCAGAGAGTTACAGCTTTCTCCTCAAGAAGCCTTTCGCTAAGACAGTTCTTGTGGAATTGGAAGAGTGATATTTGGAAGCCCCTAGAGTGCTATGGTGAAAAAGGAAATATCCTCAGAAGAAATCTGGAAAGAAGCTTTCTGAGAAACTGCTTAGTGTACTCTTAATGCACCTCACAGAGTTACATCTGTATTTGGTGGATCTCTTTGCTAGCCTTATTTGGGGAATCTGAGAACAGATATTGCCAATCCCTTGGAAGACTATAGGGCCAAAGGAAATATCCTCCGATAACAAAGAGAAAGAAGCTTTCTGAGAAAATTCTTTGTGTTCTGTGAAGTAATCTCACAGAGTTACAACTTTCCCCTCAAGAAGCCTTTCGCCAAGACAGGTCTTGTATAATTGGCAAAGTGATATTTGGAAGCCCATGGAGGGCTATGGTGAAAAAGGAAATATATTCATATGAAATCTGGAAAGAAACTTTCTGAGAAACTGCTTAGTGTTCTGTTAATTCATCTCACAGAGTTACATCTGTATTTCGTGGATCTCTTTGCTAGCCTTATTTCTGTGGAATCTGAGAACAGATATTTCGGAACCCTTGGAAGACAAAAGGGCCGAAGGAAATATCCTCCGATAACAAAGAGAAAGAAGCTTTCTGAGAAGCTTCTTTGTCTTCTGTGAAATCATCTCACAGAGTTGCAGCTTTTCCCTCAAGAAGCCTTTCGCTAAGACAGTTCTTGTGGAATTGGCAAAGTGATATTTGGAAGGCCATAGAGGGCTATGGTGAAAAAGGAAACGTCCTCAGACGATATATGGAAAGAAACTTTCTGAGAAACTGCTTCGTGTTCTGTTAATTCATCTCACAGGGTAACATCTGCATTTCGTGGATCTGTTAGCTAGCCTTATTTCTGTGGAATCTGAGAAAATATATATCGGATCACTTGGAAGACTACAGTTCCAAAGGAAATATCCTCCGATAACAAAGAGAAAGAAGCTTTCTGAGAAACTTCTTTGTGTTCTGTGAAATCATCTCACTGAGTTACAGCTTTCCCCTCAAGAAAACTTTCGCTAAGACAGTTCTTGTGGAATTGGCAAAGTGATATTTGGAAGCCCATTGAGGGCTATGTTGTAAAAGGAAATATCCTCAGATGAAATCTGGAAAGAAGCTTTCTGAGAAACTGCATAGTGTTTTTAATTCATCTCACAGAGTTACATCTGTGTTTCGTGGATCTCTTTGCTAGCCTTATTTCTGTGGAATCTGAGAACAGATATTTCGGGTCCCTTGGAACACTATAGGGCCAAAGGAAATATCCTCCGATAACTAAGAGAAAGAAGCTTTCTGAGAAACTTCTTTGTGTTCTGTGAAATCATCTCACAGAGTTACAGCTTTCCCCTCAAGAAGCCTTTCGCTAAGACAGTTCTTGTGGAATTGGCAAAGTCATATTTGGAAGCCCATAGAAGGCTAGGGTGAAAAAGGAAATATCGTCAGATGAAATCTGGAAAGAAGCTTTCTGAGAAACTGCTTAGTGTTCTGTTAATTCATCTCACAGAGTTACATCTGTATTTCGTAGATCTCCTTGCTAGCCTTATTTCTGTGGAATCTGAGAACAGATATTTGGGATCCCTTGGAAGACTATAGGGCCAAAGGAAATATCGTCCCGTAACAAAGAGAAAGAAGCTTTCTGAGAAACTACTTTGTGCTCCGTGAAATCATCTCAAAGAGATACAGCTTTCTCCTCAAGAAGCCGTTCGATAAGACAGTTCTTGTGGAATTGGCAAATTGATATTTGGAAGCCCTTAGAGGGCTATGGTGAAAAAGGAAATATGCTCAGATGAAATCTGCAAAGAAATTTTCTGAGAAACTGCTTAGTGTTCTGTTAATTCATCTCACAGAGTTACATCTGTATTTCGTGGATCTCTTTGCTAGCCTTATTTCTGTGGAATCTGAGAACAGATATTTCGGATCTCTTTGAAGACTATAGGGCCAAAGGAAATATTCTCCGATAACAAATTCAAGGAAGGTTTATGAGAAACTTCTTTGTGTTCTCTGAAATCATCTCACAGAGTTACAGCTTTCCCGTCAAGAAGCCTTTCGCTAAGACAGTTCTTGTGGAATTGGCAAAGTGATATTTGGAAGCCCACACAGGGCTATGGTGAAAAAGGAAATATCCTCAGATGAAATCTGGAAAGAAGCTTTCTGAGAAACTGCTTAGTGTTCTGTTAATTCATCTCACAGAGTTACATCTGTATTTCGTGGATCTCTTTGATAGCCTTATTTCTGTGGAATCTGAGAACAGATATTTCGTATCCCTTGGAACACTATAGGGCCAAAGGGAATATCCTCAAATAAAAAAGGGAAAGAAGCTTTCTGAGAATCTTCTTTGTGTTCTGTGAAATCATCTCACAGAGTTACAGCTTTCCCCTCAAGAAGCCTTTCGCTAAGACAGGTCTTGTGGAATTGGCAAATAGATATTTGGAAGCCCATAGAGGGCTATGGTGAAAAAGGAAATATCCTCAGATGAAATCTGGAAAGAAGCTTTCTGAGAAACTGCTTAGTGTTCTGTTAATTCATCTCACAGAGTTATATCTGTATATCGCGGATCTCTTTGCTAGCCTTATTTCTGTGGAATATGAGAGCAGACATTTCGGATCCCTTGGAAGAGTATAGGGCCAAAGGAAATATCCTCTGATAACTAAGAGAAAGAATCATTCTGAGAAACTTCCTTGTGTTCTGTGAACTCATCTCACAGAGTTACAGCTTTCCCCTCAAGAATCCTTTCGCTAAGACAGTTCTTTTGAAATTGGCAAAGTGATATTTGGAAGCCCATAGAGGGCTCTGGTGAAAAAGGAAATATCCTCAGATGAAATCTTGATAGAAGCTTTCTGAGAAACTGCTTAGTGTTCTGTTAATTCATCTCACAGAGTTACATCTGTATTTGGTGAATCTCTTTGCTAGCCTTATTTCTGGGGAATCTGAGAACAGATATTGCCAATCCCTTGGAACACTATAGGGCCAAAGGAAATATCCTCTGATAATAAGGAGAAAGAAGCTTTCTGAGAAACTTCCTTGTGTTCTGTGAAATCATCTCACACAGCTACAGCTTTCCCCTCAAGAAGCCTTTCGCTAAGACAGTTCTTGTGGAATTGGCAAAGTGATATTTGGAAGCCCATGGAGGGCTTTGGTGAAAAAGGAAATATATTCAGATGAAATCTAAAAGGAACTTTCTGAGAAACTGCTTAGTGTTCTGTTAATTCATCTCACAGAGTTACATCCGTATTTCGTGGATCTCTTTGCTAGCGTTATTTCTGTGGAATCTGAGAAGAGATACTTCGGATCCCTTGGAACACTATATTGCCAGAGGAAATATCCTCCGATAACAAAGAGAAAGAAGCTTTCTGAGAAACTGCTTTGTGTTCTGTGAAATCATCTCACAGAGTTGCAGCTTTCCCCACAAAAAGCCTTTCGCTAAGACAGTTCTTGTGGAATTGGCAAAGTGATATTTGGAATCCCATAGAGGGCTATGGTGAAAAAGGAAATATCCTCAGATGAAATCTGGAAAGAAGCTTTCTGAGAAACTGCTTAGTGTTCTGTTAATTCATCTCACAGAGTTACATCTGTATTTCGTGGATCTCTTTGCTAGCCTTATTTCTGTGTAAACTGAGGACAGATATTTCGGATCACTTGGAAGACTATGGGGCCAAAGGAAATATGCTCCGATAACTAAAAGAAAGAAGCTTTCTGAGAAACTTCTTTGTGTTCTGTGAAATCATCTCACAGAGTTACAGCATTCGCCTCAAGAAGGCTTTCGCTAAGACAGTTCTTGTGGAATTGACAAAGTGATATTTGGAAGCCCATAGAAGGCTAGGGTGAAAAAGGAATATCCTCAGATGAAATCTGGAAAGAAGCTTTCTGAGAAACTACTTAGTGTTCTGTTAATTCATCTCACAGTGTTACATCTGTATTTCGTAGATCTCTTTGCTAGCCTTATTTCTGTGGAATCTGAGAACAGATATTTTGGATCCCTTGGAAGTCTATAGTTCCGAAGGAAATATCCTCCAGTAACAAAGAGAAAGAAGCTTTCTGAGAAACTACTTTGTGCTCCGTGAAATCATCCCAAAGAGTTACAGTTTTCTCCTCAAGAAGCCTTTCGCTAAGACAGTTCTTGTGGAATTGGCAAAGTGATATTTGGAAGCCCATCGAGGGCTATGGTGAAAAAGGAAAAATCCTCAGAAGAAATCTGGAAAGAAGCTTTCTGAGAAACTGCTTAGTGTACTCTTAATTCAGCTCACAGAGTTACGTCTGTATTTGGTGGATCTAGTTTCTAACCTTATTTCTGGGGAATCTGAGAACAGATATTCCCAATCCCTTGGAAGACTATAGGGCCAAAGGAAATATCCTCCGATAACAAAGAGAAAGAAGCTTTCTGAGAAACTTCTTTGTGTTCTGTGAAATCATCTCACAGAGTTACAGCTTTCCCCTCAAGAAACCTTTCGGTAAGACAGTTCTTGTGGAATTGGCAAAGTGATAGTTGGAAGCCCATGGAGGGCTATGGTGAAAACGGAAATATATTCAGATGAAATCTGAAAAGAAACTTTCTGAGAAACTGCTTAGTGTTCTGTCAATTCATCTCACAGAGTTACATCTGTATTTCGTGGATCTCTTTGCTAGCCTTATTTCTGTGGAATCTGAGAGCAGATGTTTTGGATCCCTTTGAAGACTATAGGGCCAAAGGAAATAACCTCCGATAACAAAGAGAAAGAAGCTTTCTGAGAAACTTCTTTGTGTTCTGTGAACTCATCTCACAGAGTTACAGCTTTCCCCTCAAGAAGCGTTTCGCTAAGACAGGTCTTGTGGAATTGGCAAAGTGATATTTCGAAGCCCATAGAGGGCTCTGGTGAAAAAGGAAATATGCTCAGATGAAATCTGGATAGAAGCTTTCTGAGAAACTGCTTAGTGGTCTGTTAATTCATCTCACAGAGTTACATCTGTATTTCATGGATCTCTTTGCTAGCCTTATTTCTGGGGAATCTGAGAACAGATATTGCCAATCCCTTGGAACACTATAGGGCCAAAGGAAATATCCTCTGATAATAAAGAGAAAGAAGCTTTCTGAGAAACTTCTTTGTGTTCTGTGAAATCATCTCACACAGCTACAGCTTTCCCCTCAAGATGCCTTTCGCTAAGACAGTTCTTGTGGAATTGGCAAAGTGATATTTGGAAGCCCATGGAGGGCTAGGGTGAAAAAGGAAATATATTCAGATGAAATCTAAAAGGAACTTTCTGAGAAACTGCTTAGTGTTCTGTTAATTCATCTCACAGAGTTACATCCGTATTTCGTGGATCTCTTTGCTAGCGTTATTTCTGTGGAATCTGAGAAGAGATACTTCGGATCCCTTGGAACACTATATTGCCAGAGGAAATATCCTCCGATAACAAAGAGAAAGAAGCTTTCTGAGAAACTGCTTTGTGTTCTGTGAAATCATCTCACAGAGTTGCAGCTTTCCCCTCAAAAAGACTTTCGCTAAGACACTTCTTGTGGAATTGGCAAAGTGATATTTGGAATCCCATAGAGGGCTATGGTGAAAAAGGGAACATCCTCAGATGAAATATGGAAAGAAGCTTTCTGAGAAACTGCTTAGTGTTCTGTTAATTCATCTCACAGGGTTACATCTGTATTTCGTGGATCTCTTTGCTAGCCTTATTTCTGGGGAATCTGAGAACAGATATTGCCAATCCCTTGGAAGACTATAGGGCCAAAGGAAATATGCTCCGATAACAAAGAGAAAGAAGCTTTCTGAGAAACTTCTTTGTGTTCTGTGAAATCATCTCACAGAGTTACAGCATTCGCCTCAAGAAGGCTTTCGCTAAGACAGTTCTTGTGTAATTGGCAATGTGATATTTGGAACCCCTAGAGGGCTAGGGTGAAAAAGGAAATATCCTCAGATGAAATCTGGAAAGAAGCTTTCTGAGAAACTGCTTAGTGTTCTGTTAATTCATCTCACAGAGTTACATCTGTATTTCGTGGATCTCTTTGCTAGCCTTATTTCTGTGGATACTGGAAACAGATATTTTGGATCCCTTGGAACACTATAGTTCCGACGGAAATATCCTCCAGTAACAAAGAGAAAGAAGCTTTCTGAGAAACTACTTTGTGCTCCGTGAAATCATCCCAAAGAGTTACAGTTGTCTCCTCAAGAAGCCTTTCGCTAAGACAGTTCTTGTGGAATTGGCAAAGTGATATTTGGAAGCCCATCGAGGGCTATGGTGAAAAAGGAAAAATCCTCAGAAGAAATCTGGAAAGAAGCTTTCTGAGAAACTGCTTAGTGTACTCTTAATTCACCTCACAGAGTTACGTCTGTATTTGGTGGATGTCGTTTCTAACCTTATTTCTGGGGAATCTTAGAACAGATATTCCCAATCCCTTTGAAGACTATAGGGCCAAAGGAAATATCCTCCGATAACAAAGAGAAAGAAGCTTTCTGAGAAACTTCTTTGTGTTCTGTGAAATCATCTCACAGAGTTACAGCTTTCCCCTCTAGAAACCTTTCGCTAAGACAGTTCTTGTGGAATTGGCAAAGTGATAGTTGGAAGCCCATGGAGGGCTATGGTGAAAACGGAAATATATTCAGATGAAATCTGAAAAGAAACTTTCTGAGAAACTGCTTAGTGTTCTGTTAATTCATCTCACAGAGTTACATCTGTATTTCGTGGATCTCTTTGCTAGCCTTATTTCTGTGGAATCTGAGAGCAGATGTTTTGGATCCCTTTGAAGACTATAGGGCCAAAGGAAATATCCTCCGATAACAAAGAGAAAGAAGCTTTCTGAGAAACTTCTTTGTGTTCTGTGAAATCATCTCACAGAGTTACAGCTTTCCCCTCAAGAAGCCTTTCGCTAAGACAGGTCTTGTGGAATTGGCAAAGTGATATTTGGAAGCCCATAGAGGGCTCTGGTGAAAAAGGAAATATGCTCAGATGAAATCTGGATAGAAGCTTTCTGAGAAACTGCTTAGTGGTCTGTTAATTCATCTCACAGAGTTAGATCTGTATTTCGTGGATCTCTTTGCTAGCCTTATTTCTGGGGAATCTGAGAACAGATATTGCCAATCCCTTGGAAGACTATAGGGCCAAAGGAAATATCCTCCGATAACAAAGAGAAAGAAGCTTTCTGAGAAACTTCTTTGTGTTCTGTGAAATCATCTCACTGAGTTACAGCTTTCCCCTCAAGAAGCCTTTCGCTAAGATAGTTCTTGTGGAATTGGCAAAGTGATATTTGGAAGCCCATAGAGGGCTATGGTGAAAAAGGAAATATCCTCAGATGAAATCTGGAAAGAAGCTTTCTGAGAAACTGCTTAGTGTTCTGTTAATTCATCTCACAGAGTTACATCTGTATTTCGTGGATCTCTTTGCTAGCCTTATTTCTGTGGAATCTGAGAACAGATATTTCGGATTCCTTGGAAGACTAAAGGGCAGAAGGAAATATCCTCCGATACCAAAGAGAAAGAAGCTTTCGGAGAACTTCTTTGTGTTCTGTGAACTCATCTCACAGAGTTGCAGCTTTCCCCTCAAGAAGCCTTTCGCTAAGACAGTTCTTGTGGAATTGGCAAAGTGATATTTGGAAGCCCATAGAGGGCTATGGTGAAAAAGGAAACATCCTCAGATGAAATATGGAAGGAAGCTTTCTGAGAAACTGCTTAGTGTTCTGTTAATTCATCTCACAGAGTAACATCTGTATTTCGTGGATCTCTTTGCTAGACTTATTTCTGTGGAATCTGAGAAAAGATATATCGGATCACTTGGAAGACTACAGTTCCAAAGGAAATATCCTCCGATAACAAAGGGAAAGAAGCTTTCTGAGAAACTTCTTTGTGTTCTGTGAAATCGTCTCACAGAGTTACAGCTTTCCCCTCAAGAAACCTTTCGCTAAGACAGTTCTTGTGGAATTGGCAAAGTGATATTTGGAAGCCCATAGAGGGCTATGGTGAAAAAGGAAACATCCTCAGATGAAATATGGAAAGAAGCTTTCTGAGAAACTGCTTAGTGTTCTGTTAATTCATCTCACAGAGTTAGATCTGTATTTCGTGAATCTCTTTGCTAGCCTTATTTCTGGGGAATCTGAGAACAGATATTGCCAATCCCTTGGAAGACTATAGGGCCAAAGGAAATATCCTCCGATAACAAAGAGAAAGAAGCTTTCTGAGAAACTTCTTTGTGTTCTGTGAAATCATCTCACAGAGTTAGAGCTTTCCCCTCAAGAAGGCTTTCGCTAAGACAGTTCTTGTGGAATTGGCAAAGTGATATTTGGAAGCCCATAGAGGGCTAGGGTGAAAAAGGAAATATCCTCAGATGAAATCTGGAAAGAAGCTTTCTGAGAAACTGCTTAGTGTTCTGTTAATTCATCTCACAGAGTTACATCTGTATTTCGTGGATCACTTTGCTATCCTTATTTCTGTGGATACTGGAAACAGATATTTTGGATCCCTTGGAAGACTATAGTTCCGAAGGAAATATCTTCCAGTAACAAAGAGAAAGAAGCTTTCTGAGAAACTACTTTGTGCTCCGTGAAATCATCCCAAAGAGTTACAGTTGTCTCCTCAAGAAGCCTTTCGCTAAGACAGTTCTTGTGGAATTGGCAAAGTGATATTTGGAAGCCCATCGAGGGCTATGGTGAAAAAGGAAAAATCCTCAGAAGAAATCTGGAAAGAAGCTTTCTGAGAAACTGCTTAGTGTACTCTTAATTCACCTCACAGAGTTACGTCTGTATTTGGTGGATCTCGTTTCTAACCTTATTTCTGGGGAATCTGAGAACAGATATTCCCAATCCCTTGGAAGACTATAGGGCCAAAGGAAATATCCTCCGATAACTAAGAGAAAGAAGCTTTCTGAGAAACTTCTTTGTGTTCTGTGAAATCATCTCACAGAGTTACAGCTTTCCCCTCTAGAAACCTTTCGCTAAGACAGTTCTTGTGGAATTGGCAAAGTGATAGTTGGAAGCCCATGGAGGGCTATGGTGAAAACGGAAATATATTCAGATGAAATCTGAAAAGAAACTTTCTGAGAAACTGCTTAGTGTTCTGTTAATTCATCTCACAGAGTTACATCTGTATTTCGTGGATCTCTTTGCTAGCCTTATTTCTGTGGAATCTGAGAGCAGATGTTTTGGATCCCTTTGAAGACTATAGGGCCAAAGGAAATATCCTCCGATAACAAAGAGAAAGAAGCTTTCTGAGAAACTTCTTTGTGTTCTGTGAAATCATCTCACAGAGTTACAGCTTTCCCCTCAAGAAGCGTTTCGCTAAGACAGGTCTTGTGGAATTGGCAAAGTGATATTTGGAAGCCCATAGAGGGCTCTGGTGAAAAAGGAAATATGCTCAGATGAAATCTGGATAGAAGCTTTCTGAGAAACTGCTTAGTGGTCTGTTAATTCATCTCACAGAGTTAGATCTGTATTTCGTGGATCTCTTTGCTAGCCTTATTTCTGGGGAATATGAGAACAGATATTGCCAATCCCTTGGAAGACTATAGGGCCAAAGGAAATATCCTCCGATAACAAAGGAAAGAAGCTTTCTGAGAAACTTCTTTGTGTTCTGTGAAATCATCTCACTGAGTTACAGCTTTCCCCTCAAGAAGCCTTTCGCTAAGACAGTTCTTGTGGAATTGGCAAAGTGATATTTGGAAGCCCATAGAGGGCTATGGTGAAAAAGGAAATATCCTCAGATGAAATCTGGAAAGAAGCTTTCTGAGAAACTGCTTAGTGTTCTGTTAATTCATCTCACAGAGTTACATCTGTATTTCGTGGATCTCTTTGCTAGCCTTATTTCTGTGGAATCTGAGAACAGATATTTCGGATTCCTTGGAAGACTAAAGGGCAGAAGGAAATATCCTCCGATACCAAAGAGAAAGAAGCTTTCGGAGAACTTCTTTGTGTTCTGTGAACTCATCTCACAGAGTTGCAGCTTTCCCCTCAAGAAGCCTTTCGCTAAGACAGTTCTTGTGGAATTGGCAAAGTGATATTTGGAAGCCCATAGAGGGCTATGGTGAAAAAGGAAACATCCTCAGACGAAATATGGAAGGAAGCTTTCTGAGAAACTGCTTAGTGTTCTGTTAATTCATCTCACAGAGTAACATCTGTATTTCGTGGATCTCTTTGCTAGACTTATTTCTGTGGAATCTGAGAAAAGATATATCGGATCACTTGGAAGACTACAGTTCCAAAGGAAATATCCTCCGATAACAAAGAGAAAGAAGCTTTCTGAGAAACTTCTTTGTGTTCTGTGAAATCGTCTCACAGAGTTACAGCTTTCCCCTCAAGAAACCTTTCGCTAAGACAGTTCTTGTGGAATTGGCAAAGTGATATTTGGAAGCCCATAGAGGGCTATGGTGAAAAAGGAATCATCCTCAGATGAAATATGGAAAGAAGCTTTCTGAGAAACTGCTTAGTGTTCTGTTAATTCATCTCACAGAGTTAGATCTGTATTTCGTGAATCTCTTTGCTAGCCTTATTTCTGGGGAATCTGAGAACAGATATTGCCAATCCCTTGGAAACTATAGGGCCAAAGGAAATATCCTCCGATAACAAAGAGAAAGAAGCTTTCTGAGAAACTTCTTTGTGTTCTGTGAAATCATCTCACAGAGTTAGAGCTTTCCCCTCAAGAAGCCTTTCGCTAAGACAGTTCTTGTGGAATTGGCAAAGTGATATTTGGAAGCTCATAGAGGGCTAGGGTGAAAAAGGAAATATCCTCAGATGAAATCTGGAAAGAAGCTTTCTGAGAAACTGCTTAGTGTTCTGTTAATTCATCTCACAGAGTTACATCTGTATTTCGTGGATCACTTTGCTATCCTTATTTCTGTGGATACTGGAAACAGATATTTCGGATCCCTTGGAAGACTATAGTTCCGAAGGAAATATCCTCCAGTAACAAAGAGAAAGAAGCTTTCTGAGAAACTACTTTGTGCTCCGTGAAATCATCCCAAAGAGTTACAGTTTTCTCCTCAAGAAGCCTTTCGCTAAGACAGTTCTTGTGGAATTGGCAAAGTGATATTTGGAAGCCCATCGAGGGCTATGGTGAAAAAGGAAAATCCTCAGAAGAAATCTGGAAAGAAGCTTTCTGAGAAACTGCTTAGTGTACTCTTAATTCACCTCACAGAGTTACGTCTGTATTTGGTGGATCTCGTTTCTAACCTTATTTCTCGGGAATCTGAGAACAGATATTCCCAATCCCTTGGAAGACTATAGGGCCAAAGGAAATATCCTCCGATAACAAAGAGAAAGAAGCTTTCTGAGAAACTTCTTTGTGTTCTGTGAAATCATCTCACTGAGTTACAGCTTTCCCCTCAAGAAGCCTTTCGCTAAGTCAGTTCTTGTGGAATTGGCAAAGTGATATTTGGAAGCCCATAGAGGGCTATGGTGAAAAAGGAAATATCCTCAGATGAAATCTGGAAAGAAGTTTTCTGAGAAACTGCTTAGTGTTCTGTTAATTCATCTCACAGAGTTACATCTGTATTTCGTGGATCTCTTTGCTAGCCTTATTTCTGTGGAATCTGAGAACAGATATTTCGGATTCCTTGGAAGACTAAAGGGCCGAAGGAAATATCCTCCGATACCAAAGAGAAAGAAGCTTTCGGAGAACTTCTTTGTGTTCTGTGAACTCATCTCACAGAGTTGCAGCTTTCCCCTCAAGAAGCCTTTCGCTAAGACAGTTCTTGTGGAATTGGCAAAGTGATATTTGGAAGCCCATAAAGGGTTATGGTGAAAAAGGAAACATCCTCAGACGAAATATGGAAGGAAGCTTTCTGAGAAACTGCTTAGTGTTCTGTTAATTCATCTCACTGAGTAACATCTGTATTTCGTGGATGTCTTTGCTAGACTTATTTCTGTGGAATCTGAGAAAAGATATATCGGATCACGTGGAAGACTACAGTTCCAAAGTAAATATCCTCCGATAACAAAGAGAAAGAAGCTTTCTGAGAAACTTCTTTGTGTTCTGTGAAATCGTCTCACAGAGTTACAGATTTCCCCTCAAGAAACCTTTCGCTAAGACAGTTCTTGTGGAATTGGCAAAGTGATATTTGGAAGCCCATAGAGGGCTATGGTGAAAAAGGAAACATCCTCAGATGAAATATGGAAAGAAGCTTTCTGAGAAACTGCTTAGTGTTCTGTTAATTCATCTCACAGAGTTAGATCTGTATTTCGTGAATCTCTTTGCTAGCCTTATTTCTGGGGAATCTGAGAACAGATATTGCCAATCCCTTGGAAGACTATAGGGCCAAAGGAAATATCCTCCGATAACAAAGAGAAAGAAGCTTTCTGAGAAACTTCTTTGTGTTCTGTGAAATCATCTCACAGAGTTAGAGCTTTCCCCTCAAGAAGGCTTTCGCTAAGACAGTTCTTGTGGAATTGGCAATGTGATATTTGGAAGCCCATAGAGGGCTAGGGTGAAAAAGGAAATATCCTCAGATGAAATCTGGATAGAAGCTATCTGAGAAACTGCTTAGTGTTCTGTTAATTCATCTCACAGAGTTACATCTGTATTTCGTGGATCACTTTGCTAGCCTTATTTCTGTGGATACTGGAAACAGATATTTCGGATCCCTTGGAAGACTATAGTTCCGAAGGAAATATCCTCCAGTAACAAAGAGAAAGAAGCTTTCTGAGAAACTACTTTGTGCTCCGTGAAATCATCCCAAAGAGTTACAGTTTTCTCCTCAAGAAGCCTTTCGCTAAGACAGTTCTTGTGGAATTGGCAAAGTGATATTTGGAAGCCCATCGAGGGCTATGGTGAAAAAGGAAAATCCTCAGAAGAAATCTGGAAAGAAGCTTTCTGAGAAACTGCTTAGTGTACTCTTAATTCACCTCACAGAGTTACGTCTGTATTTGGTGGATCTCGTTTCTAACCTTATTTCTCGGGAATCTGAGAACAGATATTCCCAATCCCTTGGAAGACTATAGGGCCAAAGGAAATATCCTCCGATAACAAAGAGAAAGAAGCTTTCTGAGAAACTTCTTTGTGTTCTGTGAAATCATCTCACAGAGTTACAGCTTTCCCCTCAAGAAACCTTTCGCTAAGACAGTTCTTGTGGAATTGGCAAAGTGATAGTAGGAAGCCCATGGAGGGCTATGGTGAAAACGGAAATATATTCAGATGAAATCTGAAAAGAAACTTTCTGAGAAACTGCTTAGTGTTCTGTTAATTCATCTCACAGAGTTACATCTGTATTTCGTGGATCTCTTTGCTAGCCTTATTTCTGTGGAATCTGAGAGCAGATGTTTTGGATCCCTTTGAAGACTATAGGGCCAAAGGAAATATCCTCCGATAACAAAGAGAAAGAAGTTTTCTGAGAAACTTCTTTGTGTTCTGTGAAATCATCTCACAGACTTACAGCTTTCCCCTCAAGAAGCGTTTCGCTAAGACAGGTCTTGTGGAATTGGCAAAGTGATATTTGGAAGCCCATAGAGGGCTCTGGTGAAAAAGGAAATATGCTCAGATGAAATCTGGATAGAAGCTTTCTGAGAAACTGCTTAGTGGTCTGTTAATTCATCTCACAGAGTTACATCTGTATTTCGTGGATCTCTTTGCTAGCCTTATTTCTGGGGAATCTGAGAACAGATATTGCCAATCCCTTGGAAGACTATAGGGCCAAAGGAAATATCCTCCGATAACAAAGAGAAAGAAGCTTTCTGAGAAACTTCTTTGTGTTCTGTGAAATCATCTCACTGAGTTAAAGCTTTCCCCTCAAGAAGCCTTTCGCTAAGACAGTTCTTGTGGAATTGGCAAAGTGATATTTGGAAGCCCATAGAGGGCTATGGTGAAAAAGGAAATATCCTCAGATGAAATCTGGAAAGAAGCTTTCTGAGAAACTGCTTAGTGTTATGTTAATTCATCTCACAGAGTTACATCTGTATTTCGTGGATCTCTTTGCTAGCCTTATTTCTGTGGAATCTGAGAACAGATATTTCGGATTCCTTGGAAGACTAAAGGGCCGAAGGAAATATCCTCCGATACCAAAGAGAAAGAAGCTTTCGGAGAACTTCTTTGTGTTCTGTGAACTCATCTCACAGAGTTGCAGCTTTCCCCTCAAGAAGCCTTTCGCTAAGACAGTTCTTGTGGAATTGGCAAAGTGATATTTGGAAGCCCATAGAGGGCTATGGTGAAAAAGGAAACATCCTCAGACGAAATATGGAAGGAAGCTTTCTGAGAAACTGCTTAGTGTTGTGTTAATTCATCTCACAGAGTAACATCTGTATTTCGTGGATCTCTTTGCTAGACTTATTTCTGTGGAATCTGAGAAAAGATATATCGGATCACTTGGAAGACTACAGTTCCAAAGGAAATATCCTCCGATAACAAAGAGAAAGAAGCTTTCTGAGAAACTTCTTTGTGTTCTGTGAAATCATCTCACAGAGTTACAGCTTTCCCCTCAAGAAACCTTTCGCTAAGACAGTTCTTGTGGAATTGGCAAAGTGATATTTGGAAGCCCATAGAGGGCTATGGTGAAAAAGGAAACATCCTCAGATGAAATATGGAAAGAAGCTTTCTGAGAAACTGCTTAGTGTTCTGTTAATTCATCTCACAGAGTTAGATCGGTATTTCGTGAATCTCTTTGCTAGCCTTATTTCTGGGGAATCTGAGAACAGATATTGCCAATCCCTAGGAAGACTATAGGGCCAAAGGAAATATCCCACGATAACAAAGAGAAAGAAGCTTTCTGAGAAACTTCTTTGTGTTCTGTGAAATCATCTCACAGAGTTAGAGCTTTCCCCTCAAGAAGGCTTTCTCTAAGACAGTTCTTGTGGAATTGGCAATGTGATATTTGGAAGCCCATAGAGGGTTAGGGTGAAAAAGGAAATATCCTCAGATGAAATCTGGAAAGAAGCTTTCTGAGAAACTGCTTAGTGTTCTGTTAATTCATCTCACAGAGTTACATCTGTATTTCGTGGATCACTTTGCTAGCCTTATTTCTGTGGATACTGGAAACAGATATTTCGGATCCCTGGGAAGACTATAGTTCCGAAGGAAATATCCTCCAGTAACAAAGAGAAAGAAGCTTTCTGAGAAACTACTTTGTGCTCCGTGAAATCATCCCAAAGAGTTACAGTTTTCTCCTCAAGAAGCCTTTCGCTAAGACAGTTCTTGTGGAATTGGCAAAGTGATATTTGGAAGCCCATAGAGGGCTAGGGTGAAAAAGGAAATATCCTCAGATGAAATCTGGAAAGAAGTTTTCTGAGAAACTGCTTAGTGTTCTGTTAATTCATCTCACAGAGTTACATCTGTATTTCGTGGATCTCTTTGCTAGCCTTATTTCTGTGGAATCTGAGAACAGATATTTCGGATTCCTTGGAAGACTAAAGGGCCGAAGGAAATATCCTCCGATACCAAAGAGAAAGAAGCTTTCGGAGAACTTCTTTGTGTTCTGTGAACTCATCTCACAGAGTTGCAGCTTTCCCCTCAAGAAGCCTTTCGCTAAGACAGTTCTTGTGGAATTGGCAAAGTGATATTTGGAAGCCCATAAAGGGTTATGGTGAAAAAGGAAACATCCTCAGACGAAATATGGAAGGAAGCTTTCTGAGAAACTGCTTAGTGTTCTGTTAATTCATCTCACTGAGTAACATCTGTATTTCGTGGATGTCTTTGCTAGACTTATTTCTGTGGAATCTGAGAAAAGATATATCGGATCACGTGGAAGACTACAGTTCCAAAGTAAATATCCTCCGATAACAAAGAGAAAGAAGCTTTCTGAGAAACTTCTTTGTGTTCTGTGAAATCGTCTCACAGAGTTACAGCTTTCCCCTCAAGAAACCTTTCGCTAAGACAGTTCTTGTGGAATTGGCAAAGTGATATTTGGAAGCCCATAGAGGGCTATGGTGAAAAAGGAAACATCCTCAGATGAAATATGGAAAGAAGCTTTCTGAGAAACTGCTTAGTGTTCTGTTAATTCATCTCACAGAGTTAGATCTGTATTTCGTGAATCTCTTTGCTAGCCTTATTTCTGGGGAATCTGAGAACAGATATTGCCAATCCCTTGGAAGACTATAGGGCCAAAGGAAATATCCTCCGATAACAAAGAGAAAGAAGCTTTCTGAGAAACTTCTTTGTGTTCTGTGAAATCATCTCACAGAGTTAGAGCTTTCCCCTCAAGAAGGCTTTCGCTAAGACAGTTCTTGTGGAATTGGCAATGTGATATTTGGAAGCCCATAGAGGGCTAGGGTGAAAAAGGAAATATCCTCAGATGAAATCTGGATAGAAGCTATCTGAGAAACTGCTTAGTGTTCTGTTAATTCATCTCACAGAGTTACATCTGTATTTCGTGGATCACTTTGCTAGCCTTATTTCTGTGGATACTGGAAACAGATATTTCGGATCCCTTGGAAGACTATAGTTCCGAAGGAAATATCCTCCAGTAACAAAGAGAAAGAAGCTTTCTGAGAAACTACTTTGTGCTCCGTGAAATCATCCCAAAGAGTTACAGTTTTCTCCTCAAGAAGCCTTTCGCTAAGACAGTTCTTGTGGAATTGGCAAAGTGATATTTGGAAGCCCATCGAGGGCTATGGTGAAAAAGGAAAATCCTCAGAAGAAATCTGGAAAGAAGCTTTCTGAGAAACTGCTTAGTGTACTCTTAATTCACCTCACAGAGTTACGTCTGGATTTGGTGGATCTCGTTTCTAACCTTATTTCTCGGGAATCTGAGAACAGATATTCCCAATCCCTTGGAAGACTATAGGGCCAAAGGAAATATCCTCCGATAACAAAGAGAAAGAAGCTTTCTGAGAAACTTCTTTGTGTTCTGTGAAATCATCTCACAGAGTTACAGCTTTCCCCTCAAGAAACCTTTCGCTAAGACAGTTCTTGTGGAATTGGCAAAGTGATAGTAGGAAGCCCATGGAGGGCTATGGTGAAAACGGAAATATATTCAGATGAAATCTGAAAAGAAACTTTCTGAGAAACTGCTTAGTGTTCTGTTAATTCATCTCACAGAGTTACATCTGTATTTCGTGGATCTCTTTGCTAGCCTTATTTCTGTGGAATCTGAGAGCAGATGTTTTGGATCCCTTTGAAGACTATAGGGCCAAAGGAAATATCCTCCGATAACAAAGAGAAAGAAGTTTTCTGAGAAACTTCTTTGTGTTCTGTGAAATCATCTCACAGACTTACAGCTTTCCCCTCAAGAAGCGTTTCGCTAAGACAGGTCTTGTGGAATTGGCAAAGTGATATTTGGAAGCCCATAGAGGGCTCTGGTGAAAAAGGAAATATGCTCAGATGAAATCTGGATAGAAGCTTTCTGAGAAACTGCTTAGTGGTCTGTTAATTCATCTCACAGAGTTACATCTGTATTTCGTGGATCTCTTTGCTAGCCTTATTTCTGGGGAATCTGAGAACAGATATTGCCAATCCCTTGGAAGACTATAGGGCCAAAGGAAATATCCTCCGATAACAAAGAGAAAGAAGCTTTCTGAGAAACTTCTTTGTGTTCTGTGAAATCATCTCACTGAGTTAAAGCTTTCCCCTCAAGAAGCCTTTCGCTAAGACAGTTCTTGTGGAATTGGCAAAGTGATATTTGGAAGCCCATAGAGGGCTATGGTGAAAAAGGAAATATCCTCAGATGAAATCTGGAAAGAAGCTTTCTGAGAAACTGCTTAGTGTTATGTTAATTCATCTCACAGAGTTACATCTGTATTTCGTGGATCTCTTTGCTAGCCTTATTTCTGTGGAATCTGAGAACAGATATTTCGGATTCCTTGGAAGACTAAAGGGCCGAAGGAAATATCCTCCGATACCAAAGAGAAAGAAGCTTTCGGAGAACTTCTTTGTGTTCTGTGAACTCATCTCACAGAGTTGCAGCTTTCCCCTCAAGAAGCCTTTCGCTAAGACAGTTCTTGTGGAATTGGCAAAGTGATATTTGGAAGCCCATAGAGGGCTATGGTGAAAAAGGAAACATCCTCAGACGAAATATGGAAGGAAGCTTTCTGAGAAACTGCTTAGTGTTGTGTTAATTCATCTCACAGAGTAACATCTGTATTTCGTGGATCTCTTTGCTAGACTTATTTCTGTGGAATCTGAGAAAAGATATATCGGATCACTTGGAAGACTACAGTTCCAAAGGAAATATCCTCCGATAACAAAGAGAAAGAAGCTTTCTGAGAAACTTCTTTGTGTTCTGTGAAATCATCTCACAGAGTTACAGCTTTCCCCTCATGAAACCTTTCGCTAAGACAGTTCTTGTGGAATTGGCAAAGTGATATTTGGAAGCCCATAGAGGGCTATGGTGAAAAAGGAAACATCCTCAGATGAAATATGGAAAGAAGCTTTCTGAGAAACTGCTTAGTGTTCTGTTAATTCATCTCACAGAGTTAGATCGGTATTTCGTGAATCTCTTTGCTAGCCTTATTTCTGGGGAATCTGAGAACAGATATTGCCAATCCCTAGGAAGACTATAGGGCCAAAGGAAATATCCCACGATAACAAAGAGAAAGAAGCTTTCTGAGAAACTTCTTTGTGTTCTGTGAAATCATCTCACAGAGTTAGAGCTTTCCCCTCAAGAAGGCTTTCTCTAAGACAGTTCTTGTGGAATTGGCAATGTGATATTTGGAAGCCCATAGAGGGCTAGGGTGAAAAAGGAAATATCCTCAGATGAAATCTGGAAAGAAGCTTTCTGAGAAACTGCTTAGTGTTCTGTTAATTCATCTCACAGAGTTACATCTGTATTTCGTGGATCACTTTGCTAGCCTTATTTCTGTGGATACTGGAAACAGATATTTCGGATCCCTGGGAAGACTATAGTTCCGAAGGAAATATCCTCCAGTAACAAAGAGAAAGAAGCTTTCTGAGAAACTACTTTGTGCTCCGTGAAATCATCCCAAAGAGTTACAGTTTTCTCCTCAAGAAGCCTTTCGCTAAGACAGTTCTTGTGGAATTGGCAAAGTGATATTTGGAAGCCCATAGAGGGCTAGGGTGAAAAAGGAAATATCCTCAGATGAAATCTGGAAAGAAGCTTTCTGAGAAACTGCTTAGTGTTCTGTTAATTCATCTCACAGAGTTACATCTGTATTTCGTGGATCACTTTGCTATCCTTATTTCTGTGGATACTGGAAACAGATATTTCGGATCCCTTGGAAGACTATAGTTCCGAAGGAAATATCCTCCAGTAACAAAGAGAAAGAAGCTTTCTGAGAAACTACTTTGTGCTCCGTGAAATCATCCCAAAGAGTTACAGTTTTCTCCTCAAGAAGCCTTTCGCTAAGACAGTTCTTGTGGAATTGGCAAAGTGATATTTGGAAGCCCATTGAGGGCTATGGTGAAAAAGGAAAATCCTCAGAAGAAATCTGGAAAGAAGCTTTCTGAGAAACTGCTTAGTGTACTCTTAATTCACCTCACAGAGTTACGTCTGGATTTGGTGGATCTCGTTTCTAACCTTATTTCTGGGGAATCTGAGAACAGATATTCCCAATCCCTTGGAAGACTATAGGGCCAAAGGAAATATCCTCCGATAACAAAGAGAAAGAAGCTTTCTGAGAAACTTCTTTGTGTTCTGTGAAATCATCTCACAGAGTTACAGCTTTCCCCTCAAGAAACCTTTCGCTAAGACAGTTCTTGTGGAATTGGCAAAGTGATAGTAGGAAGCCCATGGAGGGCTATGGTGAAAACGGAAATATATTCAGATGAAATCTGAAAAGAAACTTTCTGAGAAACTGCTTAGTGTTCTGTTAATTCATCTCACAGAGTTACATCTGTATTTCGTGGATCTCTTTGCTAGCCTTATTTCTGTGGAATCTGAGAGCAGATGTTTTGGATCCCTTTGAAGACTATAGGGCCAAAGGAAATATCCTCCGATAACAAAGAGAAAGAAGCTTTCTGAGAAACTTCTTTGTGTTCTGTGAAATCATCTCACAGACTTACAGCTTTCCCCTCAAGAAGCGTTTCGCTAAGACAGGTCTTGTGGAATTGGCAAAGTGATATTTGGAAGCCCATAGAGGGCTCTGGTGAAAAAGGAAATATGCTCAGATGAAATCTGGATAGAAGCTTTCTGAGAAACTGCTTAGTGGTCTGTTAATTCATCTCACAGGGTTACATCTGTATTTCGTGGATCTCTTTGCTAGCCTTATTTCTGGGGAATCTGAGAACAGATATTGCCAATCCCTTGGAAGACTATAGGGCCAAAGGAAATATCCTCCGATAACAAAGAGAAAGAAGCTTTCTGAGAAACTTCTTTGTGTTCTGTGAAATCATCTCACTGAGTTAAAGCTTTCCCCTCAAGAAGCCTTTCGCTAAGACAGTTCTTGTGGAATTGGCAAAGTGATATTTGGAAGCCCATAGAGGGCTATGGTGAAAAAGGAAATATCCTCAGATGAAATCTGGAAAGAAGCTTTCTGAGAAACTGCTTAGTGTTATGTTAATTCATCTCACAGAGTTACATCTGTATTTCGTGGATCTCTTTGCTAGCCTTATTTCTGTGGAATCTGAGAACAGATATTTCGGATTCCTTGGAAGACTAAAGGGCCGAAGGAAATATCCTCCGATACCAAAGAGAAAGAAGCTTTCGGAGAACTTCTTTGTGTTCTGTGAACTCATCTCACAGAGTTGCAGCTTTCCCCTCAAGAAGCCTTTCGCTAAGACAGTTCTTGTGGAATTGGCAAAGTGATATTTGGAAGCCCATAGAGGGCTATGGTGAAAAAGGAAACATCCTCAGACGAAATATGGAAGGAAGCTTTCTGAGAAACTGCTTAGTGTTGTGTTAATTCATCTCACAGAGTAACATCTGTATTTCGTGGATCTCTTTGCTAGACTTATTTCTGTGGAATCTGAGAAAAGATATATCGGATCACTTGGAAGACTACAGTTCCAAAGGAAATATCCTCCGATAACAAAGAGAAAGAAGCTTTCTGAGAAACTTCTTTGTGTTCTGTGAAATCATCTCACAGAGTTACAGCTTTCCCCTCAAGAAACCTTTCGCTAAGACAGTTCTTGTGGAATTGGCAAAGTGATATTTGGAAGCCCATAGAGGGCTATGGTGAAAAAGGAAACATCCTTAGATGAAATATGGAAAGAAGCTTTCTGAGAAACTGCTTAGTGTTCTGTTAATTCATCTCACAGAGTTAGATCGGTATTTCGTGAATCTCTTTGCTAGCCTTATTTCTGGGGAATCTGAGAACAGATATTGCCAATCCCTAGGAAGACTATAGGGCCAAAGGAAATATCCCACGATAACAAAGAGAAAGAAGCTTTCTGAGAAACTTCTTTGTGTTCTGTGAAATCATCTCACAGAGTTAGAGCTTTCCCCTCAAGAAGGCTTTCTCTAAGACAGTTCTTGTGGAATTGGCAATGTGATATTTGGAAGCCCATAGAGGGCTAGGGTGAAAAAGGAAATATCCTCAGATGAAATCTGGAAAGAAGCTTTCTGAGAAACTGCTTAGTGTTCTGTTAATTCATCTCACAGAGTTACATCTGTATTTCGTGGATCACTTTGCTAGCCTTATTTCTGTGGATACTGGAAACAGATATTTCGGATCCCTGGGAAGACTATAGTTCCGAAGGAAATATCCTCCAGTAACAAAGAGAAAGAAGCTTTCTGAGAAACTACTTTGTGCTCCGTGAAATCATCCCAAAGAGTTACAGTTTTCTCCTCAAGAAACCTTTCGCTAAGACAGTTCTTGTGGAATTGGCAAAGTGATATTTGGAAGCACATCGAGGACTATGGTGAAAAAGGAAAAATCCTCAGAAGAAATCTGGAAAGAAGCTTTCTGAGAAACTGCTTAGTGTACTCTTAATTCACCTCACAGAGTTACGTCTGTATTTGGTGGATCTCGTTTCTAACCTTATTTCTGGGGAATCTGAGAACAGATATTCCCAATCCCTTGGAAGACTATAGGGCCAAAGGAAATATCCTCCGATAACAAAGAGAAAGAAGCTTTCTGAGAAACTTCTTTGTGTTCTGTGAAATCATCTCACAGAGTTACAGCTTTCCCCTCAAGAAACCTTTCGCTAAGACAGTTCTTGTGGAATTGGCAAAGTGATAGTTGGAAGCCCATGGAGGGCTATGGTGAAAACGGAAATATATTCAGATGAAATCTGAAAAGAAACTTTCTGAGAAACTGCTTAGTGTTCTGTTAATTCATCTCACAGAGTTACATCTGTATTTCGTGGATCTCTTTGCTAGCCTTATTTCTGTGGAATCTGAGAGCAGATGTTTTGGATCCCTTTGAAGACTATAGGGCCAAAGGAAATATCCTCCGATAACAAAGAGAAAGAAGCTTTCTGAGAAACTTCTTTGTGTTCTGTGAAATCATCTCACAGAGTTACAGCTTTCCCCTCAAGAAGCGTTTCGCTAAGACAGGTCTTGTGGAATTGGCAAACTGATATTTGGAAGCCCATAGAGGGCTCTGGTGAAAAAGGAAATATGCTCAGATGAAATCTGGATAGAAGCTTTCTGAGAAACTGCTTAGTGGTCTGTTAATTCATCTCACAGAGTTAGATCTGTATTTCCTGGATCTCTTTGCTAGCCTTATTTCTGGGGAATCTGAGAACAGATATTGCCAATCCCTTGGAAGAGTATAGGGCCAAAGGAAATATCCTCCGATAACAAAGAGAAAGAAGCTTTCTGAGAAACTTCTTTGTGTTCTGTGAAATCATCTCACAGAGTTAGAGCTTTCCCCTCAAGAAGGCTTTCGCTAAGACAGTTCTTGTGGTATTGGCAATGTGATATTTGGAAGCCCATAGAGGGCTAGGGTGAAAAAGGAAATATCCTCAGATGAAATCTAGAAAGAAGCTTTCTGAGAAACTGCTTAGTGTTCTGTTAATTCATCTCACAGAGTTACATCTGTATTTCGTGGATCACTTTGCTAGCCTTATTTCTGTGGATACTGGAAACAGATATTTCGGATCCCTTGGAAGACTATAGTTCCGAAGGAAATATCCTCCAGTAACAAAGAGAAAGAAGCTTTCTGAGAAACTACTTTGTGCTCCGTGAAATCATCCCAAAGAGTTACAGTTTTCTCCTCAAGAAACCTTTCGCTAAGACAGTTCTTGTGGAATTGGCAAAGTGATATTTGGAAGCCCATCGAGGGCTATGGTGAAAAAGGAAAAATCCTCAGAAGAAATCTGGAAAGAAGCTTTCTGAGAAACTGCTTAGTGTACTCTTAATTCACCTCACAGAGTTACGTCTGTATTTGGTGGATCTCGTTTCTAACCTTATTTCTGGGGAATCTGAGAACGGATATTCCCAATCCCTTGGAAGACTATAGGGCCAAAGGAAATATCCTCCGATAACAAAGAGAAAGAAGCTTTCTGAGAAACTTCTTTGTGTTCTGTGAAATCATCTCACAGAGTAACAGCTTTCCCCTCAAGAAACCTTTCGCTAAGACAGTTCTTGTGGAATTGGCAAAGTGATAGTTGGAAGCCCATGGAGGGCTATGGTGAAAACGGAAATATATTCAGATGAAATCTGAAAAGAAACTTTCTGAGAAACTGCTTAGTGTTCTGTTAATTCATCTCACAGAGTTACATCTGTATTTCGTGGATCTCTTTGCTAGCCTTATTTCTGTGGAATCTGAGAGCAGATGTTTTGGATCCCTTTGAAGACTATAGGGCCAAAGGAAATATCCTCCGATAACAAAGAGAAAGAAGCTTTCTGAGAAACTTCTTTGTGTTCTGTGAAATCATCTCACAGAGTTACAGCTTTTCCCTCAAGAAGGCTTTCGCTAAGACAGTTCTTGTGGAATTGGCAATGTGATATTTGGAAGCCCATAGAGGGCTAGGGTGAAAAAGGAAATATCCTCAGATGAAATCTGGAAAGAAGCTTTCTGAGAAATTGCTTAGTGTTCTGTTAATTCATCTCACAGAGTTACATCTGTATTTCGTGGATCACTTTGCTAGCCTTATTTCTGTGGATACTGGAAACAGATATTTCGGATCCCTGGGAAGACTATAGTTCCGAAGGAAATATCCTCCAGTAACAAAGAGAAAGAAGCTTTCTGAGAAACTACTTTGTGCTCCGTGAAATCATCCCAAAGAGTTACAGTTTTCTCCTCAAGAAACCTTTCGCTAAGACAGTTCTTGTGGAATTGGCAAAGTGATATTTGGAAGCCCATCGAGGGCTATGGTGAAAAAGGAAAAATCCTCAGAAGAAATCTGGAAAGAAGCTTTCTGAGAAACTGCTTAGTGTACTCTTAATTCACCTCACAGAGTTACGTCTGTATTTGGTGGATCTCGTTTCTAACCTTATTTCTGGGGAATCTGAGAACAGATATTCCCAACCCCTTGGAAGACTATAGGGCCAAAGGAAATATCCTCCGATAACAAAGAGAAAGAAGCTTTCTGAGAAACTTCTTTGTGTTCTGTGAAATCATCTCACAGAGTTACAGCTTTCCCCTCAAGAAACCTTTCGCTAAGACAGTTCTTGTGGAATTGGCAAAGTGATAGTTGGAAGCCCATGGAGGGCTATGGTGAAAACGGAAATATCTTCAGATGAAATCTGAAAAGAAACTTTCTGAGAAACTGCTTAGTGTTCTGTTAATTCATCTCACAGAGTTACATCTGTATTTCGTGGATCTCTTTGCTAGCCTTATTTCTGTGGAATCTGAGAGCAGATGTTTTGGATCCCTTTGAAGACTATAGGGCCAAAGGAAATATCCTCCCATAACAAAGAGAAAGAAGCTTTCTGAGAAACTTCTTTGTGTTCTGTGAAATCATCTCACAGAGTTACAGCTTTCCCCTCAAGAAGCGTTTCGCTAAGACAGGTCTTGTGGAATTGGCAAAGTGATATTTGGAAGCCCATAGAGGGCTATGGTGAAAAAGGAAATATGCTCAGATGAAATCTGGATAGAAGCTTTCTGAGAAACTGCTTAGTGGTCTGTTAATTCATCTCACAGAGTTACATCTGTATTTCGTGGATCTCTTTGCTAGCCTTATTTCTGGGTAATCTGAGAACAGATATTGCCAATCCCTTGGAAGACTATAGGGCCAAAGGAAATATCCTCCGATAACAAAGAGAAAGAAGCTCTCTGAGAAACTTCTTAGTGTTCTGTGAAATCATCTCACTGAGTTACAGCTTTCCCCTCAAGAAGCCTTTCGCTAAGACAGTTCTTGTGGAATTGGCAAAGTGATATTTGGAAGCCCATAGAGGGCTATGGTGAAAAAGGAAATATCCTGAGATGAAATCTGGAAAGAAGCTTTCTGAGAAACTGCTTAGTGTTCTGTTAATTCATCTCACAGAGTTACATCTGTATTTCGTGGATCTCTTTGCTAGCCTTATTTCTGTGGAATCTGAGAACAGATATTTCGGATTCCTTGGAAGACTAAAGGGCCGAAGGAAATATCCTCCGATAACAAAGAGAAAGAAGCTTTCGGAGAACTTCTTTGTGTTCTGTGAACTCATCTCACAGAGTTGCAGCTTTCCCCTCAAGAAGCCTTTCGCTAAGACAGTTCTTGTGGAATTGGCAAAGTGATATTTGGAAGCCCATAGAGGACTATGGTGAAAAAGGAAACATCCTCAGACGAAATATGGAAGGAAGCTTTCTGAGAAACTGCTTAGTGTTCTGTTAATTCATCTCACAGAGTAACATCTGTATTTCGTGGATCTCTTTGCTAGACTTATTTCTGTGGAATTTGAGAAAAGATATATCGGATCACTTGGAAGACTACAGTTCCAAAGGAAATATCCTCCGATAACAAAGAGAAAGAAGCTTTCTGAGAAACTTCTTTGTGTTCTGTGAAATCATCTCACAGAGTTACAGCTTTCCCCTCAAGAAACCTTTCGCTAAGACAGTTCTTGTGGAATTGGCAAAGTGATATTTGGAAGCCCATAGAGGGCTATGGTGAAAAAGGAAACATCCTCAGATGAAATATGGAAAGAAGCTTTCTGAGAAACTGCTTAGTGTTCTGTTAATTCATCTCACAGAGTTAGATCTGTATTTCGTGAATCTCTTTGCTAGCCTTATTTCTGGGGAATCTGAGAACAGATATTGCCAATCCCTTGGAAGACTACAGTTCCAAAAGAAATATCCTCCGATAACAAAGAGAAAGAAGCTTTCTGAGAAACTTCTTTGTGTTCTGTGAAATCATCTCACAGAGTTAGAGCTTTCCCCTCAAGAAGGCTTTCGCTAAGACAGTTCTTGTGGAATTGGCAATGTGATATTTGGAAGCCCATAGAGGGCTAGGGTGAAAAAGGAAATATCCTCAGATGAAATCTGGAAAGAAGCTTTCTGAGAAACTGCTTAGTGTTCTGTTAATTCATCTCACAGAGTTACATCTGTATTTCGTGGATCACTTTGCTAGCCTTATTTCTGTGGATACTGGAAACAGATATTTCGGATCCCTTGGAAGACTAAAGGGCCGAAGGAAATATCCTCCGATAACAAAGAGAAAGATGCTTTCTGAGAAACTTCTTTGTGTTCTGTGAAATCATCTCACAGAGTTGCAGCTTTCCCCTCAAGAAGCCTTTCGCTAAGACAGTTCTTGTGGAATTGGCAAAGTGATATTTGGAAGGCAATAGAGGGCTATGGTGAAAAAGGAACCATCCTCAGATGAAATATGGAAAGAAGCTTTCTGAGAAACTGCTTAGTGTTCTGTTAATTCATCTCACAGAGTAATATCTGTATTTCGTGGATCTCTTTGCTAGCCTTATCTCTTGGAATCTGAGAAAAGATACATCGGATCCCTTGGAAGACTACAGTTCCAAAGGAAATGTCCTCCGATAACAAAGAGAAAGAAGCTTTCTGAGAAACTTCTTTGTGTTCTGTGAAATCATCTCACTGAGTTACAGCTTTCCCCTTAAGAAGCCTTTCACTAAGACAGTTCTTGTGGAATTGGCAAAGTGATATTTGGAAGCCCATAGAGGGCTATGGTGAAAAAGGAAATATCCTCAGATGAAATCTGGAAAGAAGCTTTCTGAAAAACTGCTTAGTGTTCTGTTAATTCATCTCACAGAGTTACATCAGTATTTCGTGGATTTCTTTGCTAGCCTTATTTCTGTGGAATCTGAGAACAGATATTTCGGATATCTTGGAACACTATAGGGCCAGAGAAAATGTCCACCGATAACAAAGGGAAAGAAGCTTTCTGAGAAACTTCTTTGTGTTCTGTGAAATCATCTCAAAGAGTTACAGCTTTCTCCTCAAGAAGCCGTTCGATAAGACAGTTCTTGTGGAATTGGCAAATTGATATTTGGAAGCCCTTAGAGGGCTATGGTGAAAAAGGAAATATGCTCAGATGAAATCTGGAAAGAAACTTTCTGAGAAACTGCTTAGTGTTCTGTTAATTCATCTCACAGAGTTACATCTGTATTTCGTGGATCTCTTTGCTAGCCTTATTTCTGTGGAATATGAGAACAGATATTTCGGATCTCTTTGAAGACTATAGGGCCAAAGGAAATATCCTCCGATAACTACGAGAATGAAGTTTTCTTACAAACTTCTTAGTGTTCTGTGAAATCATCTCACAGAGTTACAGCTTTCCCCTAAAGAAGCCTTTCGCTAAGACAGTTCTTGTGGAATTGGCAAAGTGATATTTGGAAGCCCTTAGAGGGCTACGGTGAAAAAGGAAATATCCTCAGATGAAATCTGGAAAGAAGCTTTCTGAGAAACTGCTTAGTGTTCTGTTAATTCATCTCACAGAGTTACATCTGTATTTCGTGGATCTCTTTCCTAGCCTTATTTCTATAGAATCTGAGAACAGATATTTCGGATCCCTTTGAAGACTATAGGGCCAAAGGAAATATTCTCCGATAACAAAGAGAAGGAAGGTTTCTGAGAAACTTCTTTGTGTTCTGTGAAATCATCTCACAGAGTTACAGCTTTCCCGTCAAGAAGCCTTTCGCTAAGACAGTTCTTGTGTAATTGGCAAAGTGATATTTGGAAGCCCATAGAGGGCTATGGTGAAAAAGGAAATATCCTCAGATGAAAATCTGGAAAGAAGCTTTCTGAGAAACTGCTTAGTGTTCTGTTAATTCATCTCACAGAGTTACATCTGTATTTCGTGGATCTCTTTGCTAGCCTTATTTCTGTGGAATCTGAGAACAGATATTTCGTATCCCTTGGAACACTATAGGGCCAAAGGGAATATCCTCAAATAACAAAGAGAAAGAAGCTTTCTGAGAATCTTCTTTGTGTTCTGTGAAATCATCTCACAGAGTAACAGCTTTCCCCTCAAGAAGCCTTTCGCTAAGACAGGTCTTGTGGAATTGACAAAGTGATATTTGGAAGACCATAGAGGGCTATGGTGAAAAAGGAAATATCCTCAGATGAAATCTGGAAAGAAGATTTCTGAGAAACTGCTTAGTGTTCTGTTAATTCATCTCACAGAGTTATATCTGTATTTCGCGGATCTCCTTGCTAGCCTTATTTCTGTGGAATATGAGAGCAGACATTTCGGATCCCTTGGAAGAGTTTAGGGCCAAAGGAAATATCCTCTGATAACAAAGAGAAAGAATCATTCTGAGAAACTTCCTTGTGTTCTGTGAACTCATCTCACAGAGTTACAGCTTTCCCCTCAAGAATCCTTTCGCTAAGACAGTTCTTGTGATATTGGCAAAGTGATATTTGGAAGCCCATAGAGGGCTCTGGTGAAAAAGGAAATATGCTCAGATGAAATCTTGATAGAAGCTTTCTGAGAAACTGCTTAGTGTTCTTTTAATTCATCTCACAGAGTTACATCTGTATTTCGTGGATCTCTTTGCTAGCGTTATTTCTGTGGAATCTGAGAAGAGATACTTCGGATCCCTTGGAACACTATAGGGCCAAAGGAAATATGCTCCGATAACTAAAAGAAAGAAGCTTTCTGAGAAACTTCTTTGTGTTCTGTGAAATCATCTCACAGAGTTACAGCATTCGCCTCAAGAAGGCTTTCGCTAAGACAGTTCTTGTGGAATTGACAAAGTGATATTTGGAAGCCCATAGAAGGCTAGGGTGAAAAAGGAAATATCCTCAGATGAAATCTGGAAAGAAGCTTTCTGATAAACTACTTAGTGTTCTGTTAATTCATGTCACAGAGTTACATCTGTATTTCGTAGATCTCTTTGCTAGCCTTATTTCTGTGGAATCTGAGAACAGATATTTTGGATCCCTTGGAAGTCTATAGTTCCGAAGTAAATATCCTCCGGTAACAAAGAGAAAGAAGCTTTCTGAGAAACTGCTTAGTGTACTCGTAATTCACCTCACAGAGTTACGTCTGTATTTGGTGGATCTCGTTTCTAACCTTATTTCTGGGGAATCTGAGAACAGATATTGCCAATCCCTTGGAAGACTATAGGGCCAAAGGAAATATCCTCCCATAAAGAAGAGAAGGAAGCTTTCTGAGAAACTTCTTTGTGTTCTGTGAAATCATCTCACAGAGTTACAGCTTTCCTCTCAAGAAGTCTTTCGCTAAGACAGTTCTTGTGTAATTGGCAAAGTGATATTTGGAAGCCCATAGAGGGCTATGGTGAAAAAGGAAATATCCTCAGATGAAATACGGAAAGAAGCTTTCTGAGAAACTGTTAGTGTTCTGTTAATTCATCTCACAGAGTTACATCTGTATTTCGTGGATCTCTTTGCTAGCCTTATTTCTGTGGAATCTGAGAACAGATATTTCGGATCCCTTGGAAGACTAAAGGGCCGAAGGAAATATCCTCCGATAACAAAGATAAAGAAGCTTTCTGAGAAACTTCTTTGTGTTCTGTGAAATCATCTCACAGAGTTGCAGCTTTCCCCTCAAGAAGCCTTACGCTAAGACAGTTCTTGTGGAATTGGCAAAGTGATAATTGGAAGGCCATGGAGGGCTATGGTGAAAAAGGAAACATCCTCAGATGAAATACGGAAAGAAGCTTTCTGAGAAACTGCTTAGTGTTCTGTTAATTCATCTCACAGAGTTACATCTGTATTTCGTGGATCTCTTGGCTAGCCTTATTTCTTTGGAATCTGAAAACAGATATTTCGGTAACCTTGGAATACTATAGGGCCAAAGGTATTATCCTCCGATAACAAAGAGAAAGAAGCTTTTTGAGAAACTTTTTTGTGTTCTGTGAAATCATCTAACAGAGTTACAGCTTTCCCCTCAAGAAGCCTTTTGCTAAGACAGTTCTTGTGGAATTGGCAAAGTGATATTTGGAAGCCTATAGAGGTCTATGGTGAAAAAGGAAATATCCTCAGATGAAATCTGGACAGAAGCTTTCTGAGAAACTGCTTAGTGTTCTGTTAATTCATCTCACAGAGTTACATCTGTATTTGGTGGATATCTTTGCTAGCCTTATTTCTGTGGAATCTGAGAACAGATATTTTGGATCCCTTTGAAGAATATAGGGCCTAAGGAAATATCCTCTGATAACAAAGAGAAAGAAGCTTTCTGAGAAACTTCTTTGTGTTATGTGAAATCATCTCACCGAGTTACAGCTTTCTAATCAAGAAGCCTTTCGCCAAGACAGTTCTTGTGGAATTGGCAAAGTGATATTTGGAAGCCCATAGAGGACTCTGGTGAAAAAGGAAATATGCTCAGATGAAATCTGGATAGAAGCTTTCTGAGAAACTGCTTAGTGTTCTGTTAATTCATCTCACAGAGTTAGATCTGTATTTCGTGAATCTCTTTGCTAGCCTTATTTCTCGGGAATCTGAGAACAGATATTGCCAATCCCTTGGAAGACCATAGGGCCAAAGGAAATATCCTCCGATAACAAAGAGAAAGAAGTTTTCTGAAAAACTTCTTTGTGTTCTGTGAAATCATTTCACAGAGTTAGAGCTTTCCCCTCAAGAAGCCTTTCGCTAAGACAGTTCGTGTGGAATTGGCAATGTGATATTTGGAAGCCCATAGAGGGCTAGGGTGAAAAAGGAAATATCCTCAGATGAAATCTGGAAAGAAGCTTTCTGAGAAACTGCTTAGTGTTCTGTTAATTCATCTCACAGAGTTACATCTGTATTTCGTGGATCTCTTTGCTAGCCTTATTTCTGTGGAATCTGAGAACAGATATTTCGGATCCCTTTGAAGACTATAGGGCCAAAGGAAATATCCTCCGATAACAAAGAGAAAGAAGCTTTCTGAGAAACTTCTTTGTGTTCTGTGAAATCATCTCACAGAGTTACAGCTTTCCCCTCAAGAAGCCTTTCGCTAAGACAGTTCTTGTGGAATTGGCAAAGTGATATTTGGAAGCCCATAGAGGGCTATGGTGAAAAAGGAAATATATTCAGATGAAATCTGGAAAGAAACTTTCTGAGAAACTGCTTAGTGTTCTGTTAATTCATCTCACAGAGTTACATCTGTATTTCGTGGATCTCTTTGCTAGCCTTATTTCTGTGGAATCTGAGAAGAGATACTTCGGATCCCTTGTAACACTATAGGGCCGGAGGAAATATCCACCGGTAAAAAAGAGAAAGAACCTTTCTGAAAAACTTCTTTGTGTTCTGTGAAATCATCTCACACAGTTACAGCTTACCCTTAAAGAAGCCTTTCGCTAAGACAGTTCTTGTGGAATTGGCAAAGTGATATTTGGAAGCCCATAGAGGGCTATGGTGAAAAAGGAAATATCCTTAGATGAAATCTGAAAAGAAGCTTTCTGAGAAACTGCTTAGTGTTCTGTGAAATCATCTCACAGAGTTACATCTGTATTTCGTGGATATCTTTGCTAGCCTTATTTCTGTGGAATCTGAGAAGAGATATTTCGGATCCATTGGAAGAATATAGGGCCAAAGGAAATATCCTCCCATAAAAAAGAGAAGGAAGCTTTCTGTGAAACTTCTTTGTGTTCTGTGAAATCATCTCACAGAGTCACAGCTTTCCCCTCAAGAAGCCTTTCGCTAAGACAGGTCTTGTGGAATTGGCCAAGTGATATTTGGAAGCCCATAGAGGGCTATGGTGAAAAAGGAAATATCCTCAGATGAAATCTGCAAAGAAGCTTTCTGAGAAACTGCTTAGTGTTCTGTTAATTCATCTCACAGAGTTACATCTGTATTTCGTGGATTTGTTTGCTAGCCTTATATCTGTGGAATATGAGAACAGATATTTCGGATCCCTTGGAAGAATATAGGGCCAAAGGAAATATCCCCGGATAACAAAGAGAAAGAAGCTTTCTGAGAAACTTCCTTGTGTTCTGTGAATTCATCTCACAGAGTTTCAGCTTTCCCCTCAAGAAGCCTTTCGCTAAGACAGTTCTTGTGTAATTGGCAAAGTGATATTTGGAAGCCCATAGAGGGCTCTGGTGAAAAATTAAATATCCTCATATGAAATCTGGATAGAAGCTTTCTGAGAAACTGCTTAGTGTTCTGTTAATTCGTCTCACAGAGTTACATCTGTATTTCGTGGATCTCTTTGCTAGCCTTATTTCTGTGGAATCTGAGAACAGATATTTCGGTTCCCTTGGAATACTATAGGGACAAAGGTATTATCCTCCGATAACAAAGAGAAAGAAGCTTTCTGAGAAACTTCTTTGTGTTCTGTGAAATCATCTCACAGAGTTACAGCTTTCCCCTCAAGAAGCCTTTTGCTAAGACAGCTCTTGTGGAATTGGCAAAGTGATATTTGGAAGCCCATCGAGGGCTATGGTGAAAAAGGAAATATCCTCAGATGAAATCTGGACAGAAGCTTTCTGAGAAACTGCTTAGTGTTCTGTTAATTCATCTCACAGAGTTACATCTGTATTTGGTTGATCTCTTTGCTAGCCTTATTTCTGTGGAATCTGAGAACAGATATTTTGGATACCTTTGAAGACTATAGGGCCTAAGGAAATATCCTCTGATAAAAAAGAGAAAGAAGCTTTCTGAGAAACTTCTTTGTGTTCTGTGAAATCATCTCACAGAGTTACAGCTTTCCCCTCAAGAAGCCTTTCGCTAAGACAGTTCTTGTGGAATTGGCAAAGTGATATTTGGAAGCCCATAGAGGACTCTGGTGAAAAAGGAAATATGCTCAGATGAAATCTGGATAGAAGCTTTCTGAGAAACTGCTTAGTGTTCTGTTAATTCATCTCACAGAGTTACATCTGTATTTCATGGATCTCTTTGCTTGCCTTATTTCTGTGGAATCTGAGAACAGATATTTCGGATCACTTTGAAAACTATAGGGCCAAAGGAAATATCTTCCGATAAAAAAGAGAAAGAAGCTTTCTGAGAAACTTCTCTGTGTTCTGTGAAATCATCTCACAGAGTTACAGCTTTTCCCTCAAGAAGCCTTTCGCTAAGACAGTTCTTGTGGAATTGGCAAAGTGATATGTGGAAGCCCATTGAGGCCTCTGGTGAAAAAGGACATGTCCTCAGATGAAAACTGGAAAGAAACTTTCTGAGAAACTGCTTAGTGTTCTGTTAATTCATCTCACAGTGTTACATCTGTATTTCGTGAATCTCTTTGCTAGCCTTATTTCCTGGGAATCTGAGAAGAGATACTTCGGATCCCTTGGAACACTATAGGGCCAGAGGAAATATCCACCGGTAACAAAGAGAAAGAAGCTTTCTGAGAAACTTCTTTGTGTTCTGTGAAATCATCTCACACCGTTACAGCTTTCCCCTCAAGAAGCCTTTCGCTAAGGCAGTTCTTGTGGAATTGGCAAAGTGATATTTGGAAGCCCATTGAGGGCTATGGTGAAAAAGGAAATATCCTTAGATGAAATCTGAAAAGAAGCTTTCTGAGAAACTGCTTAGTGTTCTGTTAATTCATCTCACAGAGTTACATCTGTATTTCGTGGATCTCTTTGCTAGCCTTATTATCTGTGGAATCTCAGAACAGATATTTCGGATCCCTTGGAAGACTAAAGGACCAAAGGAAATATCCTCCGATAACAAAGAGAAAGCACCATTCTGAGAAACTTCTTTGTGTTCTGTGAAATCATCTCACAGAGTTACAGCTTTCCCCTCAAGAAGCCTTTCGCTAAGACAGTTCTTGTGGAATTGGCAAAGTGATATTTGGAAGCCCATAGAGGCCTATGGTGAAAAAGGAAATATCCTCAGATGAAATCTAGAAAGAAGCTTTCTGAGACACTGCTTAGTGTTCTGTTAATTCATCTCACAGAGTTACATCTGTATTTCGTGGATCTCTTTGCTAGCCTTATTTCTGTGGAATCTGAGAACAGATATTTCAGATCTCTTGGAACACTATAGGGCCAGAGAAAATATCCACCGATAACAAAGAGAAAGAAGCTTTCTGAGAAACTTCTTTGTGTTCTGTGAAATCATATCACAGAGTTACAGCTTTCCCCTCAAGAAGCCTTTCGCTAAGACAGTTCTTGTGGAATTGGCAAAGTGATATTTGGAAGCCCTTAGAGGGCTATGGTGAAAAAGGAAATATCCACAGATGAAATCTGGAAAGAAGCTTTCTGAGAAACTGCTTAGTGTTCTGTTAATTCATCTCACAGAGTTACATCTGTATTTCGTGGATCTCTTCGCTAGCCTTATTTCTGTGGAATCTGAGAACAGATATTTCGGATCACTTTGAAAACCATAGGGCCAAAGGAAATATCCTCCGATAAAAAAGAGAAAGAAGCTTTCTGAGAAACTTCTTTGTGTTCTGTGAAATCATCTCACAGAGTTACAGCTTTCCCCTCAAGAAGCCTTTCGCTAAGACAGTTCTTGTGGAATTGGCATAGTGATATTTGGAAGCCCATAGAGGGCTCTCGTGAAAAAGGAAATATGCTCAGATGAAATCTGGATAGAAGCTTTCTGAGAAACTGCTTAGTGTTCTGTTAATTCATCTCACAGAGTTACATCTGTATTTCCTGGATCTCTTTGCTAGCCTTATTTCTGGGGAATCTGAGTACAGATATTGCCAATCCCTTTGAACACTATAGGGCCAAAGGAAATATCCTCCGATAACAAAGAGAAAGAAGCTTTCTGAGAAACTTCTTTGTGTTCTGTGAAATCATCTCACAGAGTTACAGCTTTCCCCTCAAGAAGCCTTTCGCTAAGACAGTTCTTGTGGAATTGGCAAAGTGATATTTGGAAGCCCATGGAGGGCTATGGTGAAAAAGGAAATATCCTCAGATGAAATCTGGAAAGAAGCTTTCTGAGAAACTGCTTAGTGTTCTGTTAATTCATCTCACAGAGTAACATCTATATTTCCTGGATCTCTTTGCTAGCCTTATTTCTGGGGAATCAGAGAAAAGATATATCGGATCACTTGGAAGACTACAGTTCCAAAGGAAATATCCTCCGATAACAAAGAGAAAGAAGCTTTCGGGAAACTTCTTTGTGTTCTGTGAAATCATCTCACAGAGTTACAGCTTTGCCCTCAAGAAGCCTTTCGCTAAGACAGTTCTTGTGGAAATGGCAAAGTGATATTTGGAAGCCCATAGAGGGCTCTGGTGAAAAAGGAAATATCCTCAGATGAAATCTGGAAAGAAGCTTTCTGAGAAACTGCTTAGTGTTCTGTTAATTCATCTCACAGTGTTACATCTGTATTTCGTGGATCTCTTTGCTAGCCTTATTTCTGTGGAATCTGAGAAGAGATATTTCGGATCCCTTGGAAGACTAAAGGGCCGAAGGAAATATCCTCCGATAACAAAGAGAAAAAAGCTTTCTGAGAAACTTCTTTGTGTTCTGTGAAATCATCTCACAGAGTTACAGCTTACCCCTCAAGAAGCCTTTCGCTAAGACAGTTGTTGTGGAATTTAAAAGTGATATTTCGAAGGCCATAGAGGGCTATGGTGAAAAAGGAAACATCCTCAGATGAAATATGGAAAGAAGCTTTCTAAGAAACTGCTTACCGTTCTGTTAATTCATCTCACAGAGTAACATCTGTATTTCGTGGATATCTTTGCTAGCCTTATTTCTGTGGAATCTGAGAAAAGATATATCGGATCACTTGGAAGACTACAGTTCCAAAGGAAATATCCTCCGATAACAAAGAGAAAGAAGCTTTCTGAGAAACTTCTTTGTGTTCTGTGAAATCATCTCACACAGTTACAGCTTTCCCCTCAAGAAGCCTTTCGCTAAGACAGTTCTTGTGGAATTGGCAATGTGATATTTGGAAGCCCATGGAGGGCTATGGTGAAAAAGGAAATATATTCAGATGAAATCTGGAAAGAAACTTTCTGAGAAACTGCTTAGTGTTCTGTTAATTCATCTCACAGAGTTACATCTGTATTTCGTGGATCTCTTTGCTAGCGTTATTTCTGTGGACCTTGAGAAGAGATACTTCGGATCCCTTGGAAGACTATAGGGCCAGAGGAAATATCCTCCGATAACAAAGAGAAAGAAGCTTTCTGAGAAACTTCTTTTTGTTCTGTGAAATCATCTCACAGAGTTACAGCATTTGCTTCAAGAAGCCTTTCGCTAAGACAGTTCTTGTGGAATTGGCAAAGTGATATTTGGAAGCCCATAGAAGGCTACGGTGAAAAAGGAAATATCCTCAGATGAAATGTGGAAAGAAACTTTCTGGGAAACTGCTTAGTGTTCTGTTAATTCATCTCACAGAGTTACATCTGTATTTCGTAGATCTCTTTGCTAGCCTTATTTCTGTGGAATCTGAGAACAGATATTTTGGATCCCTTGGAAAACAATAGGGCCAGAGGAAATATCCTCCGATAACAAAGAGAAAGAAGCTTTCTGAGAAACTTCTTTGTGTTCTGTGAAATCATCTCACTGAGTTACAGCTTTCCCCTAAAGAAACCTTTCGTTAAGACAGTTCTTGTGGAACTGGCAAAGTGATATTTGGAAGCCCTTGGAGGGCTATGGTGAAAACGGAAATATATTCAGATGAAATCTGAAAAGAAACTTTCTCAGAAACTGCTTAGTGTTCTGTTAATTCATCTCACAGAGTTACATCTGTATTTCGTGGATCTCTTTGCTAGCCTTATTTCTGTGGAATCTGAGAAGAGATACTTCGGATCCCTTGGAACACTATAGGGCCAAAGGAAATATGCTCCGATAACTAAAAGAAAGAAGCTTTCTGAGAAACTTCTTTGTGTTCTGTGAAATCATCTCACAGAGTTACAGCATTCGCCTCAAGAAGGCTTTCGCTAAGACAGTTCTTGTGGAATTGACAAAGTGATATTTGGAAGCCCATAGAAGGCTAGGGTGAAAAAGGAAATATCCTCAGATGAAATCTGGAAAGAAGCTTTCTGATAAACTACTTAGTGTTCTGTTAATTCATGTCACAGAGTTAAATCTGTATTTCGTAGATCTCTTTGCTAGCCTTATTTCTGTGGAATCTGAGAACAGATATTTTGGATCCCTTGGAAGTCTATAGTTCCGAAGTAAATATCCTCCGGTAACAAAGAGAAAGAAGCTTTCTGAGAAACTGCTTAGTGTACTCGTAATTCACCTCACAGAGTTACGTCTGTATTTGGTGGATCTCGTTTCTAACCTTATTTCTGGGGAATCTGAGAACAGATATTGCCAATCCCTTGGAAGACTATAGGGCCAAAGGAAATATCCTCCCATAAAGAAGAGAAGGAAGCTTTCTGAGAAACTTCTTTGTGTTCTGTGAAATCATCTCACAGAGTTACAGCTTTCCTCTCAAGAAGTCTTTCGCTAAGACAGTTCTTGTGTAATTGGCAAAGTGATATTTGGAAGCCCATAGAGGGCTATGGTGAAAAAGGAAATATCCTCAGATGAAATACGGAAAGAAGCTTTCTGAGAAACTGTTAGTGTTCTGTTAATTCATCTCACAGAGTTACATCTGTATTTCGTGGATCTCTTTGCTAGCCTTATTTCTGTGGAATCTGAGAACAGATATTTCGGATCCCTTGGAAGACTAAAGGGCCGAAGGAAATATCCTCCGATAACAAAGATAAAGAAGCTTTCTGAGAAACTTCTTTGTGTTCTGTGAAATCATCTCACCGAGTTGCAGCTTTCCCCTCAAGAAGCCTTACGCTAAGACAGTTCTTGTGGAATTGGCAAAGTGATAATTGGAAGGCCATGGAGGGCTATGGTGAAAAAGGAAACATCCTCAGATGAAATACTTAAAGAAGCTTTCTGAGAAACTGCTTAGTGTTCTGTTAATTCATCTCACAGAGTAACATCTGTATTTCGTGGATCTCTTGGCTAGCCTTATTTCTTTGGAATCTGAAAACAGATATTTCGGTTCCCTTGGAATACTATAGGGCCAAAGGTATTATCCTCCGATAACAAAGAGAAAGAAGCTTTCTGAGAAACTTTTTTGTGTTCTGTGAAATCATCTAACAGAGTTACAGCTTTCCCCTCAAGAAGCCTTTTGCTAAGACAGTTCTTGTGGAATTGGCAAAGTGATATTTGGAAGCCTATAGAGGTCTATGGTGAAAAAGGAAATATCCTCAGATGAAATCTGGACAGAAGCTTTCTGAGAAACTGCTTAGTGTTCTGTTATTTCATCTCACAGAGTTACATCTGTATTTGGTGGATATCTTTGCTAGCCTTATTTCTGTGGAATCTGAGAACAGATATTTTGGATCCCTTTGAAGAATATAGGGCCTAAGGAAATATCCTCTGATAACAAAGAGAAAGAAGCTTTCTGAGAAACTTCTTTGTGTTATGTGAAATCATCTCACCGAGTTACAGCTTTCTAATCAAGAAGCCTTTCGCCCAGACAGTTCTTGTGGAATTGGCAAAGTGATATTTGGAAGCCCATAGAGGACTCTGGTGAAAAAGGAAATATGCTCAGATGAAATCTGGATAGAAGCTTTCTGAGAAACTGCTTAGTGTTCTGTTAATTCATCTCACAGAGTTAGATCTGTATTTCGTGAATCTCTTTGCTAGCCTTATTTCTCGGGAATCTGAGAACAGATATTGCCAATCCCTTGGAAGAACATAGGGCCAAAGGAAATATCCTCCGATAACAAAGAGAAAGAAGCTTTCTGAAAAACTTCTTTGTGTTCTGTGAAATCATTTCACAGAGTTAGAGCTTTCCCCTCAAGAAGCCTTTCGCTAAGACAGTTCGTGTGGAATTGGCAATGTGATATTTGGAAGCCCATAGAGGGCTAGGGTGAAAAAGGAAATATCCTCAGATGAAATCTGGAAAGAAGCTTTCTGAGAAACTGCTTAGTGTTCTGTTAATTCATCTCACAGAGTTACATCTGTATTTCGTGGATCTCTTTGCTAGCCTTATTTCTGTGGAATCTGAGAACAGATATTTCGGATCCCTTTGAAGACTATAGGGCCAAAGGAAATATCCTCCGATAACAAAGAGAAAGAAGCTTTCTGAGAAACTTCTTTGTGTTCTGTGAAATCATCTCACAGAGTTACAGCTTTCCCCTCAAGAAGCCTTTCGCTAAGACAGTTCTTGTGGAATTGGCAAAGTGATATTTGGAAGCCCATAGAGGGCTATGGTGAAAAAGGAAATATATTCAGATGAAATCTGGAAAGAAACTTTCTGAGAAACTGCTTAGTGTTCTGTTAATTCATCTCACAGAGCTACATCTGTATTTCGTGGATCTCTTTGCTAGCCTTATTTCTGTGGAATCTGAGAAGAGATACTTCGGATCCCTTGTAACACTATAGGGCCGGAGGAAATATCCACCGGTAAAAAAGAGAAAGAACCTTTCTGAAAAACTTCTTTGTGTTCTGTGAAATCATCTCACACAGTTACAGCTTACCCCTAAAGAAGCCTTTCGCTAAGACAGTTCTTGTGGAATTGGCAAAGTGATATTTGGAAGCCCATAGAGGGCTATGGTGAAAAAGGAAATATCCTTAGATGAAATCTGAAAAGAAGCTTTCTGAGAAACTGCTTAGTGTTCTGTGAAATCATCTCACAGAGTTACATCTGTATTTCGTGGATATCTTTGCTAGCCTTATTTCTGTGGAATCTGAGAAGAGATATTTCGGATCCATTGGAAGAATATAGGGCCAAAGGAAATATCCTCCCATAAAAAAGAGAAGGAAGCTTTCTGTGAAACTTCTTTGTGTTCTGTGAAATCATCTCACAGAGTCACAGCTTTCCCCTCAAGAAGCCTTTCGCTAAGACAGGTCTTGTGGAATTGGCCAAGTGATATTTGGAAGCCCATAGAGGGCTATGGTGAAAAAGGAAATATCCTCAGATGAAATCTGCAAAGAAGCTTTCTGAGAAACTGCTTAGTGTTCTGTTAATTCATCTCACAGAGTTACATCTGTATTTCGTGGATTTGTTTGCTAGCCTTATATCTGTGGAATATGAGAACAGATATTTCGGATCCCTTGGAAGAATATAGGGCCAAAGGAAATATCCCCGGATAACAAAGAGAAAGAAGCTTTCTGAGAAACTTCCTTGTGTTCTGTGAATTCATCTCACAGAGTTACAGCTTTCCCCTCAAGAAGCCTTTCGCTAAGACAGTTCTTGTGTAATTGGCAAAGTGATATTTGGAAGCCCATAGAGGGCTCTGGTGAAAAATTAAATATCCTCATATGAAATCTGGATAGAAGCTTTCTGAGAAACTGCTTAGTGTTCTGTTAATTCATCTCACAGAGTTACATCTGTATTTCGTGGATCTCTTTGCTAGCCTTATTTCTGTGGAATCTGAGAACAGATATTTCGGTTCCCTTGGAATACTATAGGGACAAAGGTATTATCCTCCGATAACAAAGAGAAAGAAGCTTTCTGAGAAACTTCTTTGTGTTCTGTGAAATCATCTCACAGAGTTACAGCTTTCCCCTCAAGAAGCCTTTTGCTAAGACAGCTCTTGTGGAATTGGCAAAGTGATATTTGGAAGCCCATCGAGGGCTATGGTGAAAAAGGAAATATCCTCAGATGAAATCTGGACAGAAGCTTTCTGAGAAACTGCTTAGTGTTCTGTTAATTCATCTCACAGAGTTACATCTGTATTTGGTTGATCTCTTTGCTAGCCTTATTTCTGTGGAATCTGAGAACAGATATTTTGGATACCTTTGAAGACTATAGGGCCTAAGGAAATATCCTCTGATAAAAAAGAGAAAGAAGCTTTCTGAGAAACTTCTTTGTGTTCTGTGAAATCATCTCACAGAGTTACAGCTTTCCCCTCAAGAAGCCTTTCGCTAAGACAGTTCTTGTGGAATTGGCAAAGTGATATTTGGAAGCCCATAGAGGACTCTGGTGAAAAAGGAAATATGCTCAGATGAAATCTGGATAGAAGCTTTCTGAGAAACTGCTTAGTGTTCTGTTAATTCATCTCACAGAGTTACATCTGTATTTCATGGATCTCTTTGCTTGCCTTATTTCTGTGGAATCTGAGAACAGATATTTCGGATCACTTTGAAAACTATAGGGCCAAAGGAAATATCTTCCGATAAAAAAGAGAAAGAAGCTTTCTGAGAAACTTCTCTGTGTTCTGTGAAATCATCTCACAGAGTTACAGCTTTTCCCTCAAGAAGCCTTTCGCTAAGACAGTTCTTGTGGAATTGGCAAAGTGATATGTGGAAGCCCATTGAGGCCTCTGGTGAAAAAGGACATGTCCTCAGATGAAAACTGGAAAGAAACTTTCTGAGAAACTGCTTAGTGTTCTGTTAATTCATCTCACAGTGTTACATCTGTATTTCGTGAATCTCTTTGCTAGCCTTATTTCCTGGGAATCTGAGAAGAGATACTTCGGATCCCTTGGAACACTATAGGGCCAGAGGAAATATCCACCGGTAACAAAGAGAAAGAAGCTTTCTGAGAAACTTCTTTGTGTTCTGTGAAATCATCTCACACCGTTACAGCTTTCCCCTCAAGAAGCCTTTCGCTAAGACAGTTCTTGTGGAATTGGCAAAGTGATATTTGGAAGCCCATTGAGGGCTATGGTGAAAAAGGAAATATCCTTAGATGAAATCTGAAAAGAAGCTTTCTGAGAAACTGCTTAGTGTTCTGTTAATTCATCTCACAGAGTTACATCTGTATTTCGTGGATCTCTTTGCTAGCCTTATTATCTGTGGAATCTGAGAACAGATATTTCGGATCCCTTGGAAGACTAAAGGACCAAAGGAAATATCCTCCGATAACAAAGAGAAAGCACCATTCTGAGAAACTTCTTTGTGTTCTGTGAAATCATCTCACAGAGTTACAGCTTTCCCCTCAAGAAGCCTTTCGCTAAGACAGTTCTTGTGGAATTGGCAAAGTGATATTTGGAAGCCCATAGAGGCCTATGGTGAAAAAGGAAATATCCTCAGATGAAATCTAGAAAGAAGCTTTCTGAGACACTGCTTAGTGTTCTGTTAATTCATCTCACAGAGTTACATCTGTATTTCGTGGATCTCTTTGCTAGCCTTATTTCTGTGGAATCTGAGAACAGATATTTCAGATCTCTTGGAACACTATAGGGCCAGAGAAAATATCCACCGATAACAAAGAGAAAGAAGCTTTCTGAGAAACTTCTTTGTGTTCTGTGAAATCATATCACAGAGTTACAGCTTTCCCCTCAAGAAGCCTTTCGCTAAGACAGTTCTTGTGGAATTGGCAAAGTGATATTTGGAAGCCCTTAGAGGGCTATGGTGAAAAAGAAATATCCACAGATGAAATCTGGAAAGAAGCTTTCTGAGAAACTGCTTAGTGTTCTGTTAATTCATCTCACAGAGTTACATCTGTATTTCGTGGATCTCTTCGCTAGCCTTATTTCTGTGGAATCTGAGAACAGATATTTCGGATCACTTTGAAAACCATAGGGCCAAAGGAAATATCCTCCGATAAAAAAGAGAAAGAAGCTTTCTGAGAAACTTCTTTGTGTTCTGTGAAATCATCTCACAGAGTTACAGCTTTCCCCTCAAGAAGCCTTTCGCTAAGACAGTTCTTGTGGAATTGGCATAGTGATATTTGGAAGCCCATAGAGGGCTCTCGTGAAAAAGGAAATATGCTCAGATGAAATCTGGATAGAAGCTTTCTGAGAAACTGCTTAGTGTTCTGTTAATTCATCTCACAGAGTTACATCTGTATTTCCTGGATCTCTTTGCTAGCCTTATTTCTGGGGAATCTGAGTACAGATATTGCCAATCCCTTTGAACACTATAGGGCCAAAGGAAATATCCTCCGATAACAAAGAGAAAGAAGCTTTCTGAGAAACTTCTTTGTGTTCTGTGAAATCATCTCACATAGTTACAGCTTTCCCCTCAAGAAGCCTTTCGCTAAGACAGTTCTTGTGGAATTGGCAAAGTGATATTTGGAAGCCCATGGAGGGCTATGGTGAAAAAGGAAATATCCTCAGATGAAATCTGGAAAGAAGCTTTCTGAGAAACTGCTTAGTGTTCTGTTAATTCATCTCACAGAGTAACATCTGTATTTCGTGGATCTCTTTGCTAGCCTTATTTCTGTGGAATCAGAGAAAAGATATATCGGATCACTTGGAAGACTACAGTTCCAAAGGAAATATCCTCCGATAACAAAGAGAAAGAAGCTTTCGGGAAACTTCTTTGTGTTCTGTGAAATCATCTCACAGAGTTACAGCTTTGCCCTCAAGAAGCCTTTCGCTAAGACAGTTCTTGTGGAAATGGCAAAGTGATATTTGGAAGCCCATAGAGGGCTCTGGTGAAAAAGGAAATATCCTCAGATGAAATCTGGAAAGAAGCTTTCTGAGAAACTGCTTAGTGTTCTGTTAATTCATCTCACAGTGTTACATCTGTATTTCGTGGATCTCTTTGCTAGCCTTATTTCTGTGGAATCTGAGGAGAGATATTTCGGATCCCTTGGAAGACTAAAGGGCCGAAGGAAATATCCTCCGATAACAAAGAGAAAAAAGCTTTCTGAGAAACTTCTTTGTGTTCTGTGAAATCATCTCACAGAGTTACAGCTTACCCCTCAAGAAGCCTTTCGCTAAGACAGTTGTTGTGGAATTTAAAAGTGATATTTCGAAGGCCATAGAGGGCTATGGTGAAAAAGGAAACATCCTCAGATGAAATATGGAAAGAAGCTTTCTAAGAAACTGCTTACCGTTCTGTTAATTCATCTCACAGAGTAACATCTGTATTTCGTGGATATCTTTGCTAGCCTTATTTCTGTGGAATCTGAGAAAAGATATATCGGATCACTTGGAAGACTACAGTTCCAAAGGAAATATCCTCCGATAACAAAGAGAAAGAAGCTTTCTGAGAAACTTCTTTGTGTTCTGTGAAATCATCTCACACAGTTACAGCTTTCCCCTCAAGAAGCCTTTCGCTAAGACAGTTCTTGTGGAATTGGCAATGTGATATTTGGAAGCCCATGGAGGGCTATGGTGAAAAAGGAAATATATTCAGATGAAATCTGGAAAGAAACTTTCTGAGAAACTGCTTAGTGTTCTGTTAATTCATCTCACAGAGTTACATCTGTATTTCGTGGATCTCTTTGCTAGCGTTATTTCTGTGGACCTTGAGAAGAGATACTTCGGATCCCTTGGAAGACTATAGGGCCAGAGGAAATATCCTCCGATAACAAAGAGAAAGAAGCTTTCTGAGAAACTTCTTTTTGTTCTGTGAAATCATCTCACAGAGTTACAGCATTTGCTTCAAGAAGCCTTTCGCTAAGACAGTTCTTGTGGAATTGGCAAAGTGATATTTGGAAGCCCATAGAAGGCTACGGTGAAAAAGGAAATATCCTCAGATGAAATGTGGAAAGAAACTTTCTGGGAAACTGCTTAGTGTTCTGTTAATTCATCTCACAGAGTTACATCTGTATTTCGTAGATCTCTTTGCTAGCCTTATTTCTGTGGAATCTGAGAACAGATATTTTGGATCCCTTGGAAAACAATAGGGCCAGAGGAAATATCCTCCGATAACAAAGAGAAAGAAGCTTTCTGAGAAACTTCTTTGTGTTCTGTGAAATCATCTCACTGAGTTACAGCTTTCCCCTAAAGAAACCTTTCGTTAAGACAGTTCTTGTGGAACTGGCAAAGTGATATTTGGAAGCCCTTGGAGGGCTATGGTGAAAACGGAAATATATTCAGATGAAATCTGAAAAGAAACTTTCTGAGAAACTGCTTAGTGTTCTGTTAATTCATCTCACTGAGTTACATCTGTATTTCGTGGATCTCTTTGCTAGCCTTATTGCTGTAGAATCTGAGATCAGATATTTCAGATCCCTTGGAAGACTATAAGGCCAAAGGTAATATCCCCGGATAACAAAGAGAAAGAATCTTTCTGAGAAACTTCTTTGTGTTTTGTGAAATAATCTCAAAGAGTTACAGCTTTCACCTCAAGATGCCTTTCGCTAAGACAGTTCTTGTGGAATTGGCAAAGTTATATTTGGAAGCCCTTAGAGGGCTATGTTGAAAAAGGAAATATCCTCAGATGAAATCTGGAAAAAGCTTTCTGAGAAACTGCTTAGTGTTCTGTTACTTCATCTCACAGAGTTACATCTGTATTTCGTGGATCTCTTTGCTAGCCTTATTTCTGTGGAATCTGAGAATAGATATTTCGGATCCCTTGCAAGACTATAGGGCCAAAGGAAATATCCCCCGATAACAAAGAGAAAGAAGCTTTCTGAGAAACTTCTTGATGTTCTGTGAAATCATCTCACAGAGTTTCAGCTTTCCCGTCAAGAAGCCTTTCGCTAAGACAGTTATTGTGGAATTGGCAAAGTGATATATGGAAGCCCATAGAGGGCTATGGTGAAAAAGGAAATATCCTCAGATGAAATCTGGAAAGAACCTTTCTGAGAAACTGCTTAGTGTTCTGTTAATTCATCTCACAGAGTTACATCTGTATTTCGTCGATCTCTTTGCTAGCCTTATTTCTGTGGAATCTGAGAACAAAAATTTCGGATCCCTTGGAAGACTATAGGGCCAAAGTAAATATCCTCCGATAACAAAGAGAAAGAAGCTTTCTAAGAAACTTCTTTGTCTTCTGTGAAATCATCTCACAGAGTTACAGCTTTCCCCTCAAGAAGCCTTTCGATAAGACGGTTCTTGGGGAATTGGCAAAGTGATATTTGGAAGCCCATAGAGGGCTATGGTGAGAAAGGAAATATCCTCAGATGAAATCTGGAAAGAAGCGCTCTGAGAAACTGCTTAGTGTTCTGTTAATTCATCTCACAGAGTTTCATCTGTATTTCGTGTATCTCTTTGCTAGCCTTATTTCTGTGGAATCTGAGTACAGATATTTCAGATCCCTTTGAAGTCTATAGGGCCAAAGGAAATATCCCACGATAACAAAGAGAAAGAAGCTTTCTGAGAAACTTCTTTGTGTTCTGTGAAATAATCTCAAAGCGTTACAGCTTTCCCCTCAAGAAGCCTTTCGCTAAGACAGTTCTTGTGGAATAGGCAACGTGATATTTCGAAGCCTTTAGAGGGCTATGTTGAAAAAGGAAATATCCTCAGATGAAATCTGAAAAAAGCTTTCTGAGAAACTGCTTAGTGTTCTGTTAATTCATCTCACAGAGTTACATCTGTATTTCGTGGATCTCTTTGCTAGCCTTATTTCTGTGGAATCTGAGAACAGATATTTCAGATCTCTTGGAACACTATAGGGCCAGAGAAAATATCCACCGATAACAAAGAGAAAGAAGCTTTCTGAGAAACTTCTTTGTGTTCTGTGAAATCATATCACAGAGTTACAGCTTTCCCCTCAAGAAGCCTTTCGCTAAGACAGTTCTTGTGGAATTGGCAAAGTGATATTTGGAAGCCCTTAGAGGGCTATGGTGAAAAAGGAAATATCCTCAGATGAAATCTGGAAAGAAGCTTTCTGAGAAACTGCTTAGTGTTCTGTTAATTCATCTCACAGAGTTACATCTGTATTTCGTGGATCTCTTCGCTAGCCTTATTTCTGTGGAATCTGAGAACAGATATTTCGGATCACTTTGAAAACCATAGGGCCAAAGGAAATATCCTCCGATAAAAAAGAGAAAGAAGCTTTCTGAGAAACTTCTTTGTGTTCTGTGAAATAATCTCAAAGCGTTACAGCTTTCCCCTCAAGAAGGCTTTCGCTAAGACAGTTCTTGTGGAATTGGCATAGTGATATTTGGAAGCCCATAGAGGGCTCTCGTGAAAAAGGAAATATGCTCAGATGAAATCTGGATAGAAGCTTTCTGAGAAACTGCTTAGTGTTCTGTTAATTCATCTCACAGAGTTACATCTGTATTTCCTGGATCTCTTTGCTAGCCTTATTTCTGGGGAATCTGAGTACAGATATTGCCAATCCCTTTGAACACTATAGGGCCAAAGGAAATATCCTCCGATAACAAAGAGAAGGAAGCTTTCTGAGAAACTTCTTTGTGTTCTGTGAAATCATCTCACAGAGTTACAGCTTTCCCCTCAAGAAGCCTTTCGCTAAGACAGTTCTTGTGGAATTGGCAAAGTGATATTTGGAAGCCCATGGAGGGCTATGGTGAAAAAGGAAATATCCTCAGATGAAATCTGGAAAGAAGCTTTCTGAGAAACTGCTTAGTGTTCTGTTAATTCATCTCACAGAGTAACATCTGTATTTCGTGGATCTCTTTGCTAGCCTTATTTCTGTGGAATCAGAGAAAAGATATATCGGATCACTTGGAAGACTACAGTTCCAAAGGAAATATCCTCCGATAACAAAGAGAAAGAAGCTTTCGGGAAACTTCTTTGTGTTCTGTGAAATCATCTCACAGAGTTACAGCTTTGCCCTCAAGAAGCCTTTCGCTAAGACAGTTCTTGTGGAAATGGCAAAGTGATATTTGGAAGCCCATAGAGGGCTCTGGTGAAAAAGGAAATATCCTCAGATGAAATCGGGAAAGAAGCTTTCTGAGAAACTGCTTAGTGTTCTGTTAATTCATCTCACAGTGTTACATCTGTATTTCGTGGATCTCTTTGCTAGCCTTATTTCTGTGGAATCTGAGAAGAGATATTTCGGATCCCTTGGAAGACTAAAGGGCCGAAGGAAATATCCTCCGATAACAAAGAGAAAAAAGCTTTCTGAGAAACTTCTTTGTGTTCTGTGAAATCATCTCACAGAGTTACAGCTTACCCCTCAAGAAGCCTTTCGCTAAGACAGTTGTTGTGGAATTTAAAAGTGATATTTCGAAGGCCATAGAGGGCTATGGTGAAAAAGGAAACATCCTCAGATGAAATATGGAAAGAAGCTTTCTAAGAAACTGCTTACCCTTCTGTTAATTCATCTCACAGAGTAACATCTGTATTTCGTGGATCTCTTTGCTAGCCTTATTTCTGTGGAATCTGAGAAAAGATATATCGGATCACTTGGAAGACTACAGTTCCAAAGGAAATATCCTCCGATAACAAAGAGAAAGAAGCTTTCTGAGAAACTTCTTTGTGTTCTGTGAAATCATCTCACACAGTTACAGCTTTCCCCTCAAGAAGCCTTTCGCTAAGACAGTTCTTGTGGAATTGGCAATGTGATATTTGGAAGCCCATGGAGGGCTATGGTGAAAAAGGAAATATATTCAGATGAAATCTGGAAAGAAACTTTCTGAGAAACTGCTTAGTGTTCTGTTAATTCATCTCACAGAGTTACATCTGTATTTCGTGGATCTCTTTGCTAGCGTTATTTCTGTGGACCTTGAGAAGATATACTTCGGATCCCTTGGAAGACTATAGGGCCAGAGGAAATATCCTCCGATAACAAAGAGAAAGAAGCTTTCTGAGAAACTTCTTTTTGTTCTGTGAAATCATCTCACAGAGTTACAGCATTTGCTTCAAGAAGCCTTTCGCTCAGACAGTTCTTGTGGAATTGGAAAAGTGATATTTGGAAGCCCATAGAAGGCTACGGTGAAAAAGGAAATATCCTCAGATGAAATGTGGAAAGAAACTTTCTGGGAAACTGCTTAGTGTTCTGTTAATTCATCTCACAGAGTTACATCTGTATTTCGTAGATCTCTTTGCTAGCCTTATTTCTGTGGAATCTGAGAACAGATATTTTGGATCCCTTGGAAAACAATAGGGCCAGAGGAAATATCCTCCGATAACAAAGAGAAAGAAGCTTTCTGAGAAACTTCTTTGTGTTCTGTGAAATCATCTCACTGAGTTACAGCTTTCCCCTAAAGAAACCTTTCGTTAAGACAGTTCTTGTGGAACTGGCAAAGTGATATTTGGAAGCCCATGGAGGGCTATGGTGAAAACGGAAATATATTCAGATGAAATCTGAAAAGAAACTTTCTGAGAAACTGCTTAGTGTTCTGTTAATTCATCTCACTGAGTTACATCTGTATTTCGTGGATCTCTTTGCTAGCCTTATTGCTGTAGAATCTGAGATCAGATATTTCAGATCCCTTGGAAGACTATAAGGCCAAAGGTAATATCCCCGGATAACAAAGAGAAAGAATCTTTCTGAGAAACTTCTTTGTGTTTTGTGAAATAATCTCAAAGAGTTACAGCTTTCCCCTCAAGATGCCTTTCGCTAAGACAGTTCTTGTGGAATTGGCAAAGTTATATTTGGAAGCCCTTAGAGGGCTATGTTGAAAAAGGAAATATCCTCAGATGAAATCTGGAAAAAGCTTTCTGAGAAACTGCTTAGTGTTCTGTTACTTCATCTCACAGAGTTACATCTGTATTTCGTGGATCTCTTTGCTAGCCTTATTTCTGTGGAATCTGAGAATAGATATTTCGGATCCCTTGCAAGACTATAGGGCCAAAGGAAATATCCCCCGATAACAAAGAGAAAGAAGCTTTCTGAGAAACTTCTTGATGTTCTGTGAAATCATCTCACAGAGTTTCAGCTTTCCCGTCAAGAAGCCTTTCGCTAAGACAGTTATTGTGGAATTGGCAAAGTGATATATGGAAGCCCATAGAGGGCTATGGTGAAAAAGGAAATATCCTCAGATGAAATCTGGAAAGAACCTTTCTGAGAAACTGCTTAGTGTTCTGTTAATTCATCTCACAGAGTTACATCTGTATTTCGTCGATCTCTTTGCTAGCCTTATTTCTGTGGAATCTGAGAACAAAAGTTTCGGATCCCTTGGAAGACTATAGGGCCAAAGTAAATATCCTCCGATAACAAAGAGAAAGAAGCTTTCTAAGAAACTTCTTTGTCTTCTGTGAAATCATCTCACAGAGTTACAGCTTTCCCCTCAAGAAGCCTTTCGATAAGACGGTTCTTGGGGAATTGGCAAAGTGATATTTGGAAGCCCATAGAGGGCTATGGTGAGAAAGGAAATATCCTCAGATGAAATCTGGAAAGAAGCGCTCTGAGAAACTGCTTAGTGTTCTGTTAATTCATCTCACAGAGTTTCATCTGTATTTCGTGTATCTCTTTGCTAGCCTTATTTCTGTGGAATCTGAGTACAGATATTTCAGATCCCTTTGAAGTCTATAGGGCCAAAGGAAATATCCCACGATAACAAAGAGAAAGAAGCTTTCTGAGAAACTTCTTTGTGTTCTGTGAAATAATCTCAAAGCGTTACAGCTTTCCCCTCAAGAAGCCTTTCGCTAAGACAGTTCTTGTGGAATAGGCAACGTGATATTTGGAAGCCTTTAGAGGGCTATGTTGAAAAAGGAAATATCCTCAGATGAAATCTGAAAAAAGCTTTCTGAGAAACTGCTTAGTGTTCTGTTAATTCATCTCACAGAGTTACATCTGTATTTCGTGGATCTCTTTGCTAGCCTTATTTCTGTGGAATCTGAGAACAGATATTTTGGATCCCTTGCAAGACTATAGCGCCAAAGGAAATATCCCACGATAACAAAGAGAAAGAAGCTTTCTGAAAACTTCTTTGTGTTCTGTGAAATCATCTCACAGAGTTACAGCTTTCCCCTCAAGAAGTCTTTCGCTAAGACAGTTCTTGGGGAATTGTCAAAGTGATATTTGGAAGCCCATAGAGGGCTATGGTGAAAAAGGAAATATCCTCAGATGAAATCTGGAAAGAAACTTTCTGTGAAACTGCTTAGTGTTCTGTTAATTCATCTCACAGAGTTACATCTGTATTTCGTCGATCTCTTTGCTAGCCTTATTTCTGTGGAATCTGAGAACAGATATTTCAGATCCCTTGGAAGACTATAGGTCCAGAGGTAATATCCCCGGATAACAAACAGAAAGAATCTTTCTGAGAAACTTCTTTGTGTTCTGTGAAATAATCTCAAAGCGTTACAGCTTTCCCCTCAAGAAGCCTTTCGTTAAGACAGTTCTTGTGGAATTGGCAAAGTGATATTTGGAAGCCCTTAGAGGGCTATGTTGAAAAAGGAAATATCCTCAGATGAAATCTGGAAAAAGCTTTCTGAGAAACTGTTTAGTGTTCTGTTAATTCATCTCACAGAGTTACATCTGTATTTCGTGGATCTCTTTGCTAGCCTTATTTCTGTGGAATCTGAGAACAGATATTTCGGATCCCTTGCAAGTCTATAGGGCCAAAGGAAATATCCTCCGATAACAAAGAGAAAGAAGCTTTCTGAGAAACTTCTTTGTGTTCTGTGAAATCATCTCACAGAGTTACAGCTTTCCCCTCAAGAAGCCTTTCGCTAAGACAGTTCTTGGGGAATTGTCAAAGTGATATTTGGAAGCCCGTAGAGGGCTATACTGAAAAAGGAAATATCCTCAGATGAAATCTGTAAAGAAAATTTCTGAGAAACTGCTTAGTGTTCTGTTAATTCATCTCACAGAGTTACATCTGTATTTCGTGGATCTCTTTGCTAGCCTTATTTCTGTGGAATCTGAGAACAGATATTTCAGATCCCTTGGAAGACTATAGGGCTAGAGGTAATACCCCCGGATAACAAAGAGAAAGAATCTTTCTGAGAAACTTCTTTGTGTTCTGTGAAATAATCTCAAAGAGATACAGCTTTCCCCTCAAGAAGCCTTTCGCTAAGACAGTTCTTGTGGAATTGGCAAAGTGATATTTGGAAGCCCTTAGAGGGCTATGTTGAAAAAGGATATATCCTCAGATGAAATCTGGATAGAAGATTTCTGATAAACTGCTTAGTGTTCTGTTAATTAATCTCACAGAGTTACATCTGTATTTCGTGGATCTCATTGCTAGCTTTATTTCTGTGGAATCTGAGAACAGATATTTCGGTTCCCTTGGAATACTATAGGGACAAAGGTATTATCCACCGATAACAAAGAGAAAGAAGCTTTCTGAGAAACTTCTTTGTGTTCTGTGAAATCATCTCACAGAGTTACAGCTTTCCCCTCAAGAAGCCTTTTGCAAAGACAGTTCTTGTGGAATTGGCAAAGTGATATTTGGAAGCCCATAGAGGGCTATGGTGAAAAAGGAAATATCCTCAGATGAAATCTGGACAGAAGCTTTCTGAGAAACTGCTTAGTGTTCTGTTAATTCATCTCACAGAGTTACATCTGTATTTGGTTGATCTCTTTGCTAGCCTTATTTCTGTGGAATCTGAGAACAGATATTTCGGATCCCTTGGAAGACTATAGGGCCTAAGGAAATGTCCTCTGATAACAAAGAGAAAGAAGCTTTCTGAGAAACTTCTTTTTGTTCTGTGAAATCATCTCACAGAGTTACAGCTTTCCCCTCAAGAAGCCTTTCGCTAAGACAGTTCTTGTGGAAATGGCAAAGTGATATTTGGAAGCCCATGGAGGTCTATGGTGAAAAAGGAAATATATTCAGATGAAATCTGGAAAGAAACTTTCTGAGAAACTGCTTAGTGTTCTGTTAATTCATATCACAGAGTTACATCTGTATTTCGTGGATCTCTTTGCTAGCCTTATTTCTGTGGAATCTGAGAAGAGATACTTCGGATCCCTTGGAACACTATAGGGCCAGAGGAAATATCCACCGGTAACAAAGAGAAAGAACCTTTCTGAGAAACTTCTTTGTGTTCTGTGAAATCATCTCACACAGTTACAGCTTTCCCCTCAAGAAGCCTTTCGCTAAGATAGTTCTTGTGTAACTGGCAAAGTGATATTTGGAAGCCCATAGAGGACTATGGTGAAAAAGGAAATATCCTCAGATGAAATCTGGAAAGAAGTTTTCTGAGAAACTGCTTAGTGTTCTGTTAATTCATCTCACAGAGTTACATCTGTATTTCGTGGATCTCTTTGCTAGCCTTATTTCTGTGGAATCTGAGAACAGATATTTCAGATCTCTTGGAACACTATAGGGCCAGAGAAAATATCCACCGATAACAAAGAGAAAGAAGCTTTCTGAGAAACTTCTTTCTGTTCTGTGAAATCATCTCACAGAGTTACAGCTTTCCCCTCAAGAAGCTGTTCGCTAAGACAGTTCTTGTGGAATTGGCAAAGTGATATTTGGAAGCCCATAGAGGGCTATGGTGAAAAAGGAAATATCCTCAAATGAAATCTGGAAAGTAGCTTTCTGAGAAACTGCTTAATGTTCTCTTAATTCATCTCACAGAGTTACATCTGTATTTGGTTGATCTCTTTGCTAGCCTTATTTCTGTGGAATCTGAGAAGAGACACTTCGGATCCCTTGGAACACTATAGGGCCAAAGGGAATATCCTCCCATAACAAAGAGAAAGAAGCTTTCTGAGAAACTTCTTTGTGTTCTGTGAAATCATCTCACAGAGTTACAGCTTTCCCCTCAAGAAGCCTTTCGCTAAGACAGGTCTTGTGTAATTTGCAAAGTGATATTTGGAAGCCCATAGACGGCTCTGGTGAAAAAGGAAATATGCTCCGATGAAATCTGGATAAAAGCTTTCTGAGAAACTGCTTAGTGTTCTTTTAATTCATCTCACAGTGTTAGATCTGTATTTCGTGGATCTCTTTGTTAGCCTTATTTCTGGGGAATCTGAGAACAGATATTGCCAACCCCTTGGAAGACTATAGGGCCAAAGGAAATATCCTCCGATAACAAAGAGAAAGAAGCTTTCTGAGAAACTTCTTTGTGTTCTGTGAAATCATCTCACAGAGTTACAGCTTTCCCCTCAAGAAACCTTTCGCTAAGACAGTTCTTGTGGAATTGGCAAAGTGATATTTGGAAGCCAATGGAGGGCTATGGTGAAAAAGGAAATATCCTCAGATGAAATCTGGAAAGAAACTTTCTGAGAAACTGCTTAGTGTTCTGTTAATTCATCTCACAGAGTTACATCTGTATTTGTTGGATCTCTTTGCTAGCCTTATTTCTGTGGAATCTGAGAAGAGATACTTCGGATCCCTTGGAACACTATAGGGCCAGAGGAAATATCCACTGATAACAAAGAGAAAGAAGCTTTCTGAGAAACTTCTCTGTGTTCTGTGAAATCATCTCACAGAGTTACAGCTTTCCCCTCAAGAAGCCTCTCGCTAAGACAGTTCTTGTGGAATTGGCAAAGTGATATTTGGAAGCCCATAGAGGGCTATGGTGAAAAAGGAAATATCCTCAGATGAAATCTGGAAAGAAGCTTTCTGAGAAACTGCTTAGTGTTCTGTTAATTCATCTCACAGAGTTACATCTGTATTTCATGGATCTCTTTGCTAGCCTTATTTCTGTGGAATCTGAGAACAGATATTTCGGATCCCTTGGAAGACTAAAGGGCCGAAGGAAATATCCTCCGATAACAAAGAGAAAAAAGCTTTCTGAGAAACTTCTTAGTGTTCTGTGAACTCATCTCACAGAGTTGCAGCTTTCCCCTCAAGAAGCCTTTCGCTAAGACAGTTGTTGTGGAATTGGCAAAGTGATATTTAGAAGGCCATAGAGGGCAATGGTGAAAAAGGAAACATCCTCAGACGAAATATGGAAAGAAGCTTTCTGAAAAACTGCTTAGTGTTCTGTTAATTCATCTCACAGAGTTACATCTGTATTTCGTGGATCTCTTTGCTAGCCTTATTTCTGTGGAATCTGAGAACAGATATTTCGGATCACTTTGAAAACTATAGGGCCAAAGGAAATATCCTCCGATAACAAAGAGAACGAAGCTTTCTGAGAAAGTTCTCTGTGTTCTGTGAAATAATCTCACAGAGTTACAGCTTTCCCCTCAAGAAACCTTTCCCTAAGACAGTTCTTGTGGAATTGGCAAATTGATATTTGGAAGCCCTTAGAGGGCTGTGGTGAAAAAGGAAATATCCTCAGATGAAATCTGGAAAGAATCTTTCTGAGAAACTGCTTAGTGTTCTGTTAATTCATCTCACAGAGTTACATCTGTATTTCGTGGATCTCTTTGCTAGCCTTATTTCTGTGGAATCTGAGAACAGATATTTCGGATCCTTTGGAAGACTAAAGGGCCGAAGGAAATATCCTCCGATAACAAAGAGAAAAAAGCTTTCTGAGAAACTTCTTTGTGTTCTGTGAACTCATGTCACAGAGTTGCAGCTTTCCCCTCAAGAAGCCTTTCGCTAAGACAGTTCTTGTGGAATTGGCACAGTGATATTTGGAAGGCCATAGAGGGCTATGGTGAAAAAGGAAACATCCTCAGACGAAATATGGAAGGAAGCTTTCTGAGAAACTCCTTAGTGTTCTGTTAATTCATCTCACAGAGTAACATCTGTTTTTCGTGGATCTCTTTGCTAGACTTATTTCTGTGGAAAATGAGAACAGATATTTCGGATCCCTTGGAAGACTAAAGGGCCGAAGGAAATATCCTCCGATAACAAAGAGAAAGAAGCTTTCTGAGAAACTTCTTTGTGTTCTGTGAAATCATCTCACAGAGTTGCAGCTTTCCCCTCAAGAAGCCTTTCGCTATGACAGTACTTGTGGAATTGGCAAAGTGATATTTGGAAGGCCATAGAGGGCTATGGTGAAAAAGGAAACATCCTCAGATGAAATATGGAAAGAAGCTTTCAAAGAAACTGCTTAGTGTTCTGTTAATTCATCTCACAGAGTAAAATCTGTATTTCATTGATCTCTTTGCTAGCCTTATTTCTGTGGAATCTGAGAAAAGATACATCGGATCCCTTGGAAGACTACATTTCCAAAGGAAATATCCTCCCATAACAAAGAGAAAGAAGCTTTCTGAGAAACTTCTTTGTGTTCTGTGAAATTATCTCACAGAGTTACAGCATTCCCCTCAAGAAGCCTTTCACTAAGACAGTTCTTGTGGAATTGGCAAAGTAATATTTGGAAGCCCATAGAGGCCTATGGTGAAAAAGGAAATATCCTCAGATGAAATCTGGAAAGAAGCTTTCTGAAAAACTGCTTAGTGTTCTGTTAATTCGTCTCACAGAGTTACATCAGTATTTCGTGGATCTCTTTGCTAGCCTTACTTCTGTGGAATCTGAGAATAGATATTTCGGATATCTTGGAACACTATAGGGCCAGAGAAAATATCCACCGATAACAAAGAGAAAGAAGCTTTCTGAGAAACTTCTTTGTGTTCTGTGAAATCATCTCACAGATTTACAGCTTTCCCCACAAGAAGCCTTTCGCTAAGACAGTTCTTGTGGAATTGGCAATGTGATATTTGGAAGCCCATAGAGGGCTAGGGTGAAAAAGGAAATATCCTCAGATGAAATCTGGAAAGAAGCTTTCTGAGAAACTGCTTAGTGTTCTGTTAATTCATCTCACAGAATTACATCTGTATTTCGTGCATCTCTTTGCTAGCCTTATTTCTGTGCAATCTGAGAACAAATATTTCAGATCTCTTGGAACACTATATGGCCAGAGAAAATATCCACTGATAACAAAGAGAAAGAAGCTTTCTGAGAAACTTCTTTGTGTTCTGTGAAATCATCTCACAGAGTTACAGCTTTCCCCTTAAGAAGCCTTTCGCCAAGACAGTTCTTGTGGAATTGGCAAAGTGATATTTGGAAGTCCATAGAGGGCTATGGTGAAAAAGGAAATATCCTCAGATGAAATCTGGAAAGAAGCTTTCTGAGAAACTGCTTAGTGTTCTGTTAATTCATCTCACGGAGTTACATCTGTATTTCGTGGATCTCTTTGCTAGCCTTATTTCTGTGGAATCTGAGAACAGATATTTCGGATCACTTTGAAAACTATAGGGGCAAAGGAAATATCCTCCGATAACAAAGAGAAAGAGGCTTTCTGAGAAAGTTCTCTGTGTTCTGTGAAATCATCTCACAGAGTTATAGCTTTTCCCTCTGGAAGCCTTTCGCTAAGACAGTTCTTGTGGAATTGCCAAATTGATATGTGGAAGCCCATTGAGGGCTCTGGTGAAAAAGGACATATCCTCAGATGAAATCTGGAAAGAAGCTTTCTGAGAAACTGCTTAGTGTTATGTTAATTCATCTCACAGAGTTAGATCTGTATTTCGTGAATCTCTTTGCTAGCCTTATTTCTGGGGAATCTGAGAACAGATATTGCCAATCCCTTGGAAGACTATAGGGCCAAAGGAAATATCCTCCGATAACAAAGAGAAAGAAGCTTTCTGAGAAACTTCTTTGTGTTCTGTGAAATCATCTCACAGTGTTACAGCTTTCCCCTCAAGAAGCCTTTCGCTAAGACAGTTCTTGTGGAATTGGCAAAGTGATATTTAGAAGCCCATAGAGAGCTAGGGTGAAAAAGGCAATATCCTCGGATGAAATCTGGTAAGAAGCTTTCTGAGAAACTGCATAGTGTTCTGTTAATTCATATCAGAGAGTTACATCTGAATTTCGTGGATCTCTTTGCTAGCCTTATGTCTGTGGAATCTGAGAACAGATATTTCGGATCCCTTGGAAGACTATAGGGCCAAAGGAAATATCCTCCCATAAAAAAGAGAAAGAAGCTTTCTGAGAAACTTCTTTGTGTTCTGTGAAATCATCTCACAGAGTTACAGCTTTCCCCTCAAGATGCCCTTCGCTAAGACAGGTCTTGTGGAATCGGCAAAGTGATATTTGGAAGCCCATTGAGGGCTATGGTGAAAAAGGAAATATCCTCAGATGAAATCTGGAAAGAAGTTTTCTGAGAAACTGCTTAGTGTTCTGTTAATTCATCTCACAGAGTTACATCTATATGTCGTCGATCTCTTTGCTAGCCTTATTTCTGTGGAATCTGAGAACAGATATTTCGGATCCCTTGGAAGACTATAGGGCCAGAGGAAATATACCCCGATAACAATGTGAAGGAACCTTTCTGAGAAACTTCTTTGTGTTCTGTGAAATCATCTCAAAGAGTTACAGCTTTCCCCTGAAGAAGCCTTTCGCTAAGACAGTTCTTGTGGAATTGGCAAAGTGATATTTGGAAGCCCATACAGGGCTATGTTGAAAAAGGAAATATCCTCAGATGAAATCTGCAAAGAAGCTTTCTGAGAAACTGCTTAGTGGTCTGTTAATTCATCTCACAGAGTTACATCTGTATGTCGTGGTTTTCTTTGCTAGCCTTATTTCTGTGGAATCAGAGAACAGATATTTCGGATCCCTTGGAACACTATAGGGCCAGAGGAAATATCCCCCGATAACAAAGAGAAGGAAACTTTCTGAGAAACTTCTTTGTGTTCTGTGAAATCATCTCACAGAGTTACATCATTCCCTTCAAGAAGCCTTTCGCTAAGAGAGTTCTTTGTGGAATTGGCAAAGTGATATTTGGAAGCCCATAGAGGGCTATGGTGAAAAAGGAAACATCCTCAGATGAAATCTGGTAAGAAGCTTTCTGAATAACTTCTCTGTAATATGTGACTTCCACTCACAGAGTTACATCTGTATTTCGTGGATCTCTTAGCTAGCCTTATTTCTGTGGAATCTGAGAACAGATATTTCGGATCCCTTTGAAGACTATAGGCCCAAAGGAAATATCCTCCGATAACAAAGAGAAGGAAGTTTTCTAAGAAACTTCTTTGTCTTCTGTGAAGTCATCTCACAGCGTTACAGCTTTCCCCTCAAGAAGCCTTTCGTTAAGACAGTTCTTGTGGAATTGCCAAAGTGATATTTTGAAGCCAATAGAGGGCTATGTTGAAAAAGGATATATCCTCAAATAAAATCTGGAAAGAAGCTTTCTGAGAAACTGCTTAGTGTTCTGTTAATTCATCTCAGAGATTCATATCTGTATTTCGTGAATCTCTTTGCTAGCCTTATTTTTGTGGAATCTGAGAATAGATATTTCGGATCCCTTGGAAGACTACAGGGCCAAAGGAAACATCCTCCGATAAAAAAGAGAAAGAAGCTTTCTGAGAAACTTCTTTGTGTTCTGTGAAATCATCTCACAGAGTTACAGCTTTCCCCTCAAGAAGCCTTTCGCTAAGACAGTTCTTGTGGAATTGGCAAAGTGATATGTGGAAGCCCATAGAGGGCTATGGTGAAAAAGGAAATATCCTCAGATGAAATGCGGAAGGAAGCTTTCTGGGACACTGCTTAGTGTTCTGTTAATTTATTTCAAAGAGTTACATCTGTATTTCGTGGATCACTTTGCTAGCCTTATTTCTGTGGAATATGAGAACAGATATTTCGTATGCCTTTGAAGACTATAGGGCCAAAGGAAATATCCTAAGACAACAAAGAGAAAGAAGCTTTCTGAGAAACTTGTTTGTGTTCTGTGAAATCATCTCAGAGAGTTGCAGCTTTCCCCTCAAGAAGCCTTTCGCTAAGACAGTTCTTGGGGAATTGGCAAAGTGATATTTGGAAGCCCATAGAGGGCTATGGTGAAAAAGGAAATATCCTCAGATGAAATCTGGAAAGAAGCTTTCTGAGAAACAGCTCTGTAATATGTGACTTCCACTCACAGAGTTATATCTGTATTTCGTGTATCTCTTTGCTAGCCTTATTTCTGTGGAATCTGAGAACAGATATTTCGGATCCCTTTGAAGACACTAGGCCCAAAGGAAATATCCTCCGATAACAAAGAGAAAGAAGCTTTCTAAGAAACTTCTTTGTCTTCTGTGAAATCATCTCACAGAGTTACAGCTTTCCCCTCAAGAAGCCTTTCGCTAAGACAGTTCTTGTGGAATTGGCAAACTGATATTTGGAAGCCCATAGAGGGCTATGGTGAAAAAGGAAATATCCTCAGATGAAATCTGTAAAGGAGCTTTCTGAGAAACTGCATAGTGTTCTGTTATTTCATCTCACAGAGTTACATCTGTATTTCGTGGATCTCTTTGCTAGCCTTATTTCTGGGTAATCTGAGAACAGATATTTCGGAACCCTTGGAAGACTATAGGGCCAAAGGAAATATTCCCCATAACAAAGAGAAAGAAGCTTTCTGAGAAACTTCTTTGTATTCTGTGAAATCATCTCAGAGAGTTTCAGCTTTCCCCTCAAGAAGCCTTTCGATAAGACAGTTCTTGTGGAATTGGCAAAGTGATATTTGGAAGCCCATAGAGGGCTACGGTGAAAAAGAGAATACCCTCAGATGAAATCTGGAAAGAAGCTTTCTGAGAAACTGCTTAGTGTTCTGTTAATTCATCTCACAGAGTTACATCTGTATTTCGTGGATCTCTTTGCTAGCCTTATTTCTGTGGAATCTGAGAACAGATATTTTGGATCCCTTTGAAGACTATAGGGCCAAAGGAAATATCCTCCGATAACAAAGAGAAAGAAGCTTTCTGAGAAACTTCTTTCTGTTCTGTGAAATCATTTCACTGAGTTACAGCTTTCCCCTCAAGAAGCCTTTCGCTAAGACACTTCTTGTGGAATTGGCAAAGTGATATGTGAAAGCCCATAGAGGGCTCGGGTGAAAAAGGAAATATCCTCAGATGAAATCTGGAAAGAAGCTTTCTGAGAAACTGCTTAGTGTTCTCTTAATTCATCTCACAGAGATACATGTGTATTTCATGGATCTCTCTGCTAGCCTTATTTCTGTGGATTCTGAGAACAGATGTTTCAGATCCCTTGGAAGACTATGAGGCGAGAGGTAATATCCCCCGATAACAAAGAGAAAGAAGCTTTCTGAGAAACTTCTTTCTGTTCTGTGAAATAATCTCAGAGAGTTACAGCTATCCCCGCAAGAAGCCTTTCGCTAAGGCTGTTCTTGTGGAATTGGCAAAGTGATATTTGGAAACCCATACAGGGCTATGGTGAAAAAGGAAATATCCTCAGATTAAATCTGGAAAGAAGCTTTCTGAGAAACTGCTTACTGTTCTGTTAATTCATCTCACAGAGTTATATCTGTATTTCGTGGATCTCTTTGCTAGCCTTATTTCCGTGGAATCTGAGAACAGATATTTCGGATCACATGCAAGACTATAGGGCCAAAGGAAATATCCTCCGATAACAAAGAGAAAGAAGTTTTCTGAGAAACTTCTTTGTGTTCTGTGAAATCATCTCACAAAGATACAGCTTTCCCCTCAAGAAGCCTGTCGCTAAGACAGCTCTTGGGGAATTGGCAAAGTGATATTTGGAAGCCAAAGAGGGCTATGTTGAAAAAGGAAATATCCTCAGAAGAAATCTGGGTAGAAGCTTTCTGAGAAACTGCTTAGTGTTCTGTTAATTCATCTCACAGAGTTACATCTGTATTGCGTGGATCTCTTTGCTAGCCTTATTTCTGTGGAATCTGAGAACAGATATTTCGGATCCCTTTGAAGTCTATAGGCCCAAAGGAATTATCCTACGATATCAAAGAGAAAGAAGCTTTCTGAGAAACTTCTTTGTGTTTTGGATATCATCTCACAGAGTTACAGCTTTCCCCTCAAGAAGCCTTTCGCTAAGACAGTTCCTGTGGATTTGGCAAAGTGATATTTGGAAACCCATAGAGGGCTCTGGTGAAAAAGGAAATATCCTCAGATGAAATCTGGAAAGAAGCTTTCTGAGAAACTGCTTAGTGTTCTGTTAATTCATCTCACAGAGTTACATCTGTATTTCATGGATCTCTTTGCTAGCCTTATTTCTGTGGAATCTGAGAACAGATATTTCGGATCCCTTGGAAGACTAAAGGGCCGAAGGAAATATCCTCCGATAACAAAGAGAAAAAAGCTTTCTGAGAAACTTCTTAGTGTTCTGTGAACTCATCTCACAGAGTTGCAGCTTTCCCCTCAAGAAGCCTTTCGCTAAGACAGTTGTTGTGGAATTGGCAAAGTGATATTTAGAAGGCCATAGAGGGCAATGGTGAAAAAGGAAACATCCTCAGACGAAATATGGAAGGAAGCTTTCTGAGAAACAGCTTAGTGTTCTGTTAATTCATCTCACAGTGTAACATCTGTATTTCGTGGATCTCTTTGCTAGACTTACTTCTGTGGAATCTGAGAAAAGATATATCGGATCACTTGGAAGACTACAGTTCCAAAGGAAATTTCCTCCGATAACAAAGAGAAAGAAGCTTTCTGAGAAACTTCTTTGTGTTCTGTGAAATCATCTCACAGAGTTACAGCTTTCCCCTCAAGAAACCTTTCGCTAAGGCAGTTCTTGTGGAATTGGCAAAGTGATATTTGGAAGCCCTTAGAGGGCTGTGGTGAAAAAGGAAATATCCTCAGATGAAATCTGGAAAGAATCTTTCTGAGAAACTGCTTAGTGTTCTGTTAATTCATCTCACAGAGTTACATCTGTATTTCGTGGATCTCTTTGCTAGCCTTATTTCTGTGGAATCTGAGAACAGATATTTCGGATCCTTTGGAAGACTAAAGGGCCGAAGGAAATATCCTCTGATAACAAAGAGAAAAAAGCTTTCTGAGAAACTTCTTTGTGTTCTGTGAACTCATGTCACAGAGTTGCAGCTTTCCCCTCAAGAAGCCTTTCGCTAAGACAGTTCTTGTGGAATTGGCACAGTGATATTTGGAAGGCCATAGAGGGCTATGGTGAAAAAGGAAACATCCTCAGACGAAATATGGAAGGAAGCTTTCTGAGAAACTCCTTAGTGTTCTGTTAATTCATATCACAGAGTAACATCTGTTTTTCGTGGATCTCTTTGCTAGACTTATTTCTGTGGAAAATGAGAACAGATATTTCGGATCCCTTGGAAGACTAAAGGGCCGAAGGAAATATCCTCCGATAACAAAGAGAAAGAAGCTTTCTGAGAAACTTCTTTGTGTTCTGTGAAATCATCTCACAGAGTTGCAGCTTTCCCCTCAAGAAGCCTTTCGCTATGACAGTACTTGTGGAATTGGCAAAGTGATATTTGGAAGGCCATAGAGGGCTATGGTGAAAAAGGAAACATCCTCAGATGAAATATGGAAAGAAGCTTTCAAAGAAACTGCTTAGTGTTCTGTTAATTCATCTCACAGAGTAAAATCTGTATTTCATTGAACTCTTTGCTAGCCTTATTTCTGTGGAATCTGAGAAAAGATACATCGGATCCCTTGGAAGACTACATTTCCAAAGGAAATATCCTCCCATAACAAAGAGAAAGAAGCTTTCTGAGAAACTTCTTTGTGTTCTGTGAAATTATCTCACAGAGTTACAGCATTCCCCTCAAGAAGCCTTTCACTAAGACAGTTCTTGTGGAATTGGCAAAGTAATATTTGGAAGCCCATAGAGGCCTATGGTGAAAAAGGAAATATCCTCAGATGAAATCTGGAAAGAAGCTTTCTGAAAAACTGCTTAGTGTTCTGTTAATTCATCTCACAGAGTTACATCAGTATTTCGTGGATCTCTTTGCTAGCCTTACTTCTGTGGAATCTGAGAATAGATATTTCGGATATCTTGGAACACTATAGGGCCAGAGAAAATATCCACCGATAACAAAGAGAAAAAAGCTTTCTGAGAAACTTCTTTGTGTTCTGTGAAATCATCTCACAGATTTACAGCTTTCCCCACAAGAAGCCTTTCGCTAAGACAGTTCTTGTGGAATTGGCAATGTGATATTTGGAAGCCCATAGAGGGCTAGGGTGAAAAAGGAAATATCCTCAGATGAAATCTGGAAAGAAGCTTTCTGAGAAACTGCTTAGTGTTCTGTTAATTCATCTCACAGAATTACATCTGTATTTCGTGCATCTCTTTGCTAGCCTTATTTCTGTGGAATCTGAGAACAAATATTTCAGATCTCTTGGAACACTATATGGCCAGAGAAAATATCCACTGATAACAAAGAGAAAGAAGCTTTCTGAGAAACTTCTTTGTGTTCTGTGAAATCATCTCACAGAGTTACAGCTTTCCCCTTAAGAAGCCTTTCGCCAAGACAGTTCTTGTGGAATTGGCAAAGTGATATTTGGAAGCCCATAGAGGGCTATGGTGAAAAAGGAAATATCCTCAGATGAAATCAGGAAAGAAGCTTTCTGAGAAACTCCTTAGTGTTCTGTTAATTCATCTCACGGAGTTACATCTGTATTTCGTGGATCTCTTTGCTAGCCTTATTTCTGTGGAATCTGAGAACAGATATTTCGGATCACTTTGAAAACTATAGGGGCAAAGGAAATATCCTCCGATAACAAAGAGAAAGAGGCTTTCTGAGAAAGTTCTCTGTGTTCTGTGAAATCATCTCACAGAGTTATAGCTTTTCCCTCTGGAAGCCTTTCGCTAAGACAGTTCTTGTGGAATTGCCAAATTGATATGTGGAAGCCCATTGAGGGCTCTGGTGAAAAAGGACATATCCTCAGATGAAATCTGGAAAGAAGCTTTCTGAGAAACTGCTTAGTGTTATGTTAATTCATCTCACAGAGTTAGATCTGTATTTCGTGAATCTCTTTGCTAGCCTTATTTCTGGGGAATCTGAGAACAGATATTGCCAATCCCTTGGAAGACTATAGGGCCAAAGGAAATATCCTCCGATAACAAAGAGAAAGAAGCTTTCTGAGAAACTTCTTTGTGTTCTGTGAAATCATCTCACAGTGTTACAGCTTTCCCCTCAAGAAGCCTTTCGCTAAGACAGTTCTTGTGGAATTGGCAAAGTGATATTTGGAAGCCCATAGAGAGCTAGGGTGAAAAAGGCAATATCCTCGGATGAAATCTGGTAAGAAGCTTTCTGAGAAACTGCTTAGTGTTCTGTTAATTCATATCAGAGAGTTACATCTGAATTTCGTGGATCTCTTTGCTAGCCTTATGTCTGTGGAATCTGAGAACAGATATTTCGGATCCCTTGGAAGACTATAGGGCCAAAGGAAATATCCTCCCATAAAAAAGAGAAAGAAGCTTTCTGAGAAACTTCTTTGTGTTCTGTGAAATCATCTCACAGAGTTACAGCTTTCCCCTCAAGATGCCTTTCGCTAAGACAGGTCTTGTGGAATCGGCAAAGTGATATTTGGAAGCCCATTGAGGGCTATGGTGAAAAAGGAAATATCCTCAGATGAAATCTGGAAAGAAGTTTTCTGAGAAACTGTTTAGTGTTCTGTTAATTCATCTCACAGAGTTACATCTATATGTCGTCGATCTCTTTGCTAGCCTTATTTCTGTGGAATCTGAGAACAGATATTTCGGATCCCTTGGAAGACTATAGGGCCAGAGGAAATATACCCCGATAACAAAGTGAAGGAACCTTTCTGAGAAACTTCTTTGTGTTCTGTGAAATCATCTCAAAGAGTTACAGCTTTCCCCTGAAGAAGCCTTTCGCTAAGACAGTTCTTGTGGAATTGGCAAAGTGATATTTGGAAGCCCATACAGGGCTATGTTGAAAAAGGAAATATCCTCAGATGAAATCTGCAAAGAAGCTTTCTGAGAAACTGCTAGTGTTCTGTTAATTCATCTCACAGAGTTACATCTGTATGTCGTGGTTTTCTTTGCTAGCCTTATTTCTGTGGAATCAGAGAACAGATATTTCGGATCCCTTGGAACACTATAGGGCCAGAGGAAATATCCCCCGATAACAAAGAGAAGGAAACTTTTTGAGAAACTTCTTTGTGTTCTGTGAAATCATCTCACAGAGTTACATCATTCCCTTCAAGAAGCCTTTCGCTAAGAGAGTTCTTTGTGGAATTGGCAAAGTGATATTTGGAAGCCCATAGAGGGCTATGGTGAAAAAGGAAACATCCTCAGATGAAATCTGGTAAGAAGCTTTCTGAATAACTTCTCTGTAATATGTGACTTCCACTCACAGAGTTACATCTGTATTTCGTGGATCTCTTAGCTAGCCTTATTTCTGTGGAATCTGAGAACAGATATTTCGGATCCCTTTGAAGACTATAGGCCCAAAGGAAATATCCTCCGATAACAAAGAGAAGGAAGTTTTCTAAGAAACTTCTTTGTCTTCTGTGAAGTCATCTCACAGCGTTACAGCTTTCCCCTCAAGAAGCCTTTCGTTAAGACAGTTCTTGTGGAATTGCCAAAGTGATATTTTGAAGCCAATAGAGGGCTAGGTTGAAAAAGGATATATCCTCAAATAAAATCTGGAAAGAAGCTTTCTGAGAAACTGCTTAGTGTTCTGTTAATTCATCTCAGAGATTCATATCTGTATTTCGTGAATCTCTTTGCTAGCCTTATTTTTGTGGAATCTGAGAATAGATATTTCGGATCCCTTGGAAGACTATAGGGCCAAAGGAAACATCCTCCGATAAAAAAGAGAAAGAAGCTTTCTGAGAAACTTCTTTGTGTTCTGTGAAATCATCTCACAGAGTTACAGCTTTCCCCTCAAGAAGCCTTTCGCTAAGACAGTTCTTGTGGAATTGGCAAAGTGATATGTGGAACCCCTTAGAGGGCTATGGTGAAAAAGGAAATATCCTCAGATGAAATGCGGAAGGAAGCTTTCTGGGACACTGCTTAGTGTTCTGTTAATTTATTTCACAGAGTTACATCTGTATTTCGTGGATCACTTTGCTAGCCTTATTTCTGTGGAATATGAGAACAGATATTTCGTATGCCTTTGAAGACTATAGGGCCAAAGGAAATATCCTAAGACAACAAAGAGAAAGAAGCTTTCTGAGAAACTTGTTTGTGTTCTGTGAAATCATCTCAGAGAGTTGCAGCTTTCCCCTCAAGAAGCCTTTCGCTAAGACAGTTCTTGGGGAATTGGCAAAGTGATATTTGGAAGCCCATAGAGGGCTATGGTGAAAAAGGAAATATCCTCAGATGATATCTGGAAAGAAGCTTTCTGAGAAACAGCTCTGTAATATGTGACTTCCACTCACAGAGTTATATCTGTATTTCGTGTATCTCTTTGCTAGCCTTATTTCTGTGGAATCTGAGAACAGATATTTCGGATCCCTTTGAAGACACTAGGCCCAAAGGAAATATCCTCCGATAACAAAGAGAAAGAAGCTTTCTAAGAAACTTCTTTGTCTTCTGTGAAATCATCTCACAGAGTTACAGCTTTCCCCTCAAGAAGCCTTTCGCTAAGACAGTTCTTGTGGAATTGGCAAACTGATATTTGGAAGCCCATAGAGGGCTATGGTGAAAAAGGAAATATCCTCAGATGAAATCTGTAAAGGAGCTTTCTGAGAAACTGCATAGTGTTCTGTTATTTCATCTCACAGAGTTACATCTGTATTTCGTGGATCTCTTTGCTAGCCTTATTTCTGGGTAATCTGAGAACAGATATTTCGGAACCCTTGGAAGACTATAGGGCCAAAGGAAATATTCCCCATAACAAAGAGAAAGAAGCTTTCTGAGAAACTTCTTTGTATTCTGTGAAATCATCTCAGAGAGTTTCAGCTTTCCCCTCAAGAAGCCTTTCGATAAGACAGTTCTTGTGGAATTGGCAAAGTGATATTTGGAAGCCCATAGAGGGCTACGGTGAAAAAGAGAATACCCTCAGATGAAATCTGGAAAGAAGCTTTCTGAGAAACTGCTTAGTGTTCTGTTAATTCATCTCACAGAGTTACATCTGTATTTCGTGGATCTCTTTGCTAGCCTTATTTCTGTGGAATCTGAGAACAGATATTTTGGATCCCTTTGAAGACTATAGGGCCAAAGGAAATATCCTCCGATAACAAAGAGAAAGAAGCTTTCTGAGAAACTTCTTTCTGTTCTGTGAAATCATTTCACTGAGTTACAGCTTTCCCCTCAAGAAGCCTTTCGCTAAGACACTTCTTGTGGAATTGGCAAAGTGATATGTGAAAGCCCATAGAGGGCTCGGGTGAAAAAGGAAATATCCTCAGATGAAATCTGGAAAGAAGCTTTCTGAGAAACTGCTTAGTGTTCTCTTAATTCATCTCACAGAGATACATGTGTATTTCATGGATCTCTCTGCTAACCTTATTTCTGTGGATTCTGAGAACAGATGTTTCAGATCCCTTGGAAGACTATGAGGCGAGAGGTAATATCCCCCGATAACAAAGAGAAAAAAGCTTTCTGAGAAACTTCTTTCTGTTCTGTGAAATAATCTCAGAGAGTTACAGCTATCCCCGCAAGAAGCCTTTCGCTAAGGCTGTTCTTGTGGAATTGGCAAAGTGATATTTGGAAACCCATACAGGGCTATGGTGAAAAAGGAAATATCCTCAGATTAAATCTGGAAAGAAGCTTTCTGAGAAACTGCTTACTGTTCTGTTAATTCATCTCACAGAGTTATATCTGTATTTCGTGGATCTCTTTGCTAGCCTTATTTCCGTGGAATCTGAGAACAGATATTTCGGATCACATGCAAGACTATAGGGCCAAAGGAAATATCCTCCGATAACAAAGAGAAAGAAATTTTCTGAGAAACTTCTTTGTGTTCTGTGAAATCATCTCACAGAGATACAGCTTTCCCCTCAAGAAGCCTGTCGCTAAGACAGCTCTTGGGGAATTGGCAAAGTGATATTTGGAAGCCAAAGAGGGCTATGTTGAAAAAGGAAATATCCTCAGAAGAAATCTGGGTAGAAGCTTTCTGAGAAACTGCTTAGTGTTCTGTTAATTCATCTCACAGAGTTACATCTGTATTGCGTGGATCTCTTTGCTAGCCTTATTTCTGTGGAATCTGAGAACAGATATTTCGGATCCCTTTGAAGTCTATAGGCCCAAAGGAATTATCCTACGATATCAAAGAGAAAGAAGCTTTCTGAGAAACTTCTTTGTGTTTTGGATATCATCTCACAGAGTTACAGCTTTCCCCTCAAGAAGCCTTTCGCTAAGACAGTTCCTGTGGATTTGGCAAAGTGATATTTGGAAACCCATAGAGGGCTCTGGTGAAAAAGGAAATATCCTCAGATGAAATCTGGAAAGAAGCTTTCTGAGAAACTGCTTAGTGTTCTGTTAATTCTTCTCACAGAGTTACATCTGTATTTCGTGCATCTCTTTGCTAGCCTTATTTCTGTGGAATCTGAGAACAGATATTTCGGATCCCTTGCTAGACTATTGGTCTAAAGGAAATATCCCCCGATAACAAAGAGAAAGAAGCTTTCTGAGAAACTTCTTTGTGTTCTGTGAAATCATCTCACAGAGTTACAGGCTTCACCTCAAGAAGCGTTTCGCTAAGACAGCTCTTGTGGAATTGGCAAAGTGATATTTGGAAGCCCATAGAGGGCTATGGTCAAAAAGGAAATATCCTCAGATCAAATCTGGAAAGAAGTTTCTGAGAAACAGCTTAGTGTTCTCTTAATTATTCTCACAGATTTATATCTTTATTTCGTGGATCTCTTTGCTACCCTTATTACTGTGGAATCTGAGAACAGAAATTTCGGATCCCTTGGAAGACTATAGGGCCGAAGGAAATATCCTCGGATAACAAAGAGAAAGAAGCTTTCTGAGAAACTTCTCTGTGTTTTGTAAAATCATCTCACAGAGTTACAGCTTTCCCCTCAAGAAGCCTTTCGCTAAGACAGTTCTTGTGTAATTCGCAAAGTGATATTTGGAAGGCCATAGAGGGCTCTGGTGAAAAAGGAAATATCCTCAGATGAAATCTCGAAAGAAGCTTCTGAGAAACTGCTTATTGTTCTGTTAATTCATCTCACAGAGTTATATCTGTATTTCGTGGATGTCTTTGAAAGCCTTATTTCTGTGGAATCTGAGAACAGATGTTTCGGATCCCTTTGAAGACTATAGGCCCAATGGAAATATCCTACGATATCAAAGAGAAAGAAGCTTTCTGAGAAACTTCTTTCTGTTTTGGATATCATCTCACAGAGTTACAACGTTACAATTTCCCCTCAAGAAGCCATTCGCTAAGACAGTTATTGTGGAATTGGCAAAGTGATATTTGGGAGCCCATAGAGGGCTATGGTGAAAAAGGAAATATCCTCAGATGACATCTGGAAAGAAGCTTTCTGAGAAACTGCTTAGTGTTCTGTTAATTCATCTCACAGAATTACATCTGTATTTCGGGGATCTCTTTGCTAGCCTTATTTCTGTGGAATCTGAGAACAGATATTTTGGATCCCTTTGAAGACTATAGTGCCATAGGAAATATCCTCCCATAACTAAGAGAAAGAAGCTTTCTGAGAAACTTCCTTCTGTTCTGTGAAATCATCTCACAGAGTTACCGCATTCGACTCAAGAAGCCTTTTGCTATGACAGTTCTTGTGGAATTGGCAAAGTGATATTTTGAAGCCCATAGAAGGCTACTGTGAAAAAGGAAAAATCCTCAGAAGAAATCTAGAAAGAAGCTTTCTGAGAAACTGTTTAGTGTACTCTTAATTCACCTCACAGAGTTACATCTGTATTTGGTGGATCTCTTCGCTAGACTTATTTCTGGGGAATCTGAGAACAGATATTGCCAATCCCTGGGAAGACTATAGGGCCAAAGGAAATATCCTCCGATAACAAAGAGAAAGAAGCTTTCTGAGAAACTTCTTTGTGTTCTGTGAAATCATCTCACAGAGTTACAGGTTTCACCTCAAGAAGCCTTTCGCTAAGACAGGTTTTGTGGAATTGGCAAATTGATATTTGGAAGCCCTTTGAGGGCTATGGTGAAAAAGGAAATATCCTCAGATGAAATCTGGAAAGAAGCTTTCTGAGAAACTGCTTAGTGTTCTGTTAATTCATCTCACAGAGTTACATCTGTATTTGGTTGATCTCTTTGCTAGCCTTATTTCTGTGGAATCTGAGAACAGATATTTCGGATCCCTTTGAAGACTATAGGGCCAAAGGAAATATCCTCCGATAACAAAGAGAAAGAAGCTTTCTGAGAAACTTCTTTGTGTTCTGTGAAATCATCTCACAGAGTTGCAGCTTTCCCCTCAAGAAGCCTTTCGCTAATAGAGTTCTTGTGGAATTGGCAAAGTCATATTTGGAAGGCCATAGAGGGCTATGGTGAAAAAGGAAACATCCTCAGATGAAATATGGAAAGAAGCTTTCTGAGAAACTGCTTAGTGTTCTGTTAATTCATCTCACAGAGTAAAATCTGTATTTCGTGGATCTCTTTGCTAGCCTTATTTCTGTGGAATCTGAGAAAAGATATATCGGATACCTTGGAAGAATATAGGGCCAAAGGAAATATCCTCTGCTAACAAAGAGAAAGAAGCTTTCTGAGAAACTTCCTTTGTTCTGTGAACTCATCTCACAGAGTTACAGCTTTCCCCTCAAGAAGCCTTTCGCTAAGACAGTTCTTGTGTAATTGGCAAAGTGATATTTGGAAGCCCATAGTGGGCTCTGGTGAAAAATTAAATATCCACAGATGAAATCTGGATAGAAGATTTCTGATAAACTGCTTAGTGTTCTGTTAATTAATCTCACAGAGTTACATCTGTATTTCGTGGATCTCTTTGCTAGCCTTATTTCTGTGGAATCTGAGAACAGATATTTCTGATCCCTTGGAAGAATATGAGGCGAGAGGTAATATCCCCCGATAACAAAGAGAAAGAAGCTTTCTGAGAAACTTCTTTGTGTTCTGTGAAATAATCTCAGAGAGTTACAGCTATCCCCGCAAGAAGCCTTTCGCTAAGACAGTCCTTGTGGAATTGGCAAAGTGATATTTGGAAAACCATACAGGGCTATGGTGAAAAAGGAAATATCCTCTGATTAAATCTGGAAAGAAGCTTTCTGAGAAACTGCTTAGTGTTCTGTTAATTCATCTCACAGAGTTACATCTGTATTTGGTTGATCTCTTTGCTAGCCTTATTTCTGTGGAATCTGAGAACAGATATTTTGGATCCCTTTGAAGACTATAGGGCCTAAGGAAATGTCCTCTGATAACAAAGAGAAAGAAGCTTTCTGAGAAACTTCTTTTTGTTCTGTGAAATCATCTCACAGAGTTACAGCTTTACCCTCAAGAAGCCTTTCGCTAAGACAGTTCTTGTGGAAATGGCAAAGTGATATTTGGAAGCCCATGGAGGTCTATGGTGAAAAAGGAAATATATTCAGATGAAATCTGGAAAGAAACTTTCTGAGAAACTTCTTAGTGTTCTGTTAATTCATCTCACAGAGTTACATCTGTATTTCGTGGATCTCTTTGCTAGCCTTATTTCTGTGGAATCTGAGAAGAAATACTTCGGATCCCTTGGAACACTATAGGGCCAGAGGAAATATCCACCGGTAACAAAGAGAAAGAACCTTTCTGAGAAACTTCTTTGTGTTCTGTAAAATCATCTCACACAGTTACAGCTTTCCCCTCAAGAAGCCTTTCGCTAAGACAGTTCTTGTGTAACTGGCAAAGTGATATTTGGAAGCCCATAGAGGACTATGGTGAAAAAGGAAATATCCTCAGATGAAATCTGGAAAGAAGCTTTCTGAGAAACTGCTTAGTGTTCTGTTAATTCATCTCACAGAGTTACATCTGTATTTCGTGGATCTCTTTGCTAGCCTTATTTCTGTGGAATCTGAGAACAGATATTTCAGATCTCTTGGAACACTATAGGGCCAGAGAAAATATCCACCGATAACAAAGAGAAAGAAGCTTTCTGAGAAACTTCTTTCTGTTCTGTGAAATCATCTCACAGAGTTACAGCTTTCCCCTCAAGAAGCTGTTCGCTAAGACAGTTCTTGTGGAATTGGCAAAGTGATATTTGGAAGCCCATAGAGGGCTATGGTGAAAAAGGAAATATCCTCAAATGAAATCTGGAAAGAAGCTTTCTGAGAAACTGCTTAGTGTTCTGTTAATTCATCTCACAGAGTTACATCTGTATTTTGTTGATCTCTTTGCTAGCCTTATTTCTGTGGAATCTGAGAAGAGACACTTCAGATCCCTTGGAACACTATAGGGCCAAAGGGAATATCCTCCCATAACAAAGAGAAAGAAGCTTTCTGAGAAACTTCTTTGTGTTCTGTGAAATCATCTCACAGAGTTACAGCTTTCCCCTCAAGAAGCCTTTCGCTAAGACAGGTCTTGTGTAATTGGCAAAGTGATATTTGGAAGCCCATAGACGGCTCAGGTGAAAAAGGAAATATGCTCAGATGAAATCTGGATAGAAGCTTTCTGAGAAACTACTTAGTGTTCTGTTAATTTATCTCACAGAGTTAGATCTGTATTTCGTGGATCTCTTTGTTAGCCTTATTTCTGGGGAATCTGAGAACAGATATTGCCAATCCCTTGGAAGACTATAGGGCCAAAGGAAATATCCTCCGATAACAAAGAGAAAGAAGCTTTCTGAGAAACTTCTTTGTGTTCTGTGAAATCATCTCACAGAGTTACAGCTTTCCCCTCAAGAAACCTTTCGCTAAGACAGTTCTTGTGGAATTGGCAAAGTGATATTTGGAAGCCAATGGAGGGCTATGGTGAAAAAGGAAATATCCTCAGATGAAATCTGGAAAGAAGCTTTCTGAAAAACTGCTTAGTGTTCTGTTAATTCATCTCACAGAGTTACATCAGTATTTCGTGGATCTCTTTGCTAGCCTTACTTCTGTGGAATCTGAGAACAGATATTTCGGATATCTTGGAACACTATAGGGCCAGAGAAAATATCCACCGATAACAAAGAGAAAGAAGCTTTCTGATAAACTTCTTTGTGTTCTGTGAAATCATCTCACAGATTTACAGCTTTCCCCACAAGAAGCCTTTCACTAAGACAGTTCTTGTGGAATTGGCAATGTGATATTTGGAAGCCCATAGAGGGCTAGAGTGAAAAAGGAAATATCCTTAGATGAAATCTGGAAAGAAGCTTTCTGAGAAACTGCTTAGTGTTCTGTTAATTCATCTCACAGAATTACATCTGTATTTCGTGCATCTCTATGCTAGCCTTATTTCTGTGGAATCTGAGAACAAATATTTCAGATCTCTTGGAACACTATAGGGCCAGAGAAAATATCCACTGATAACAAAGAGAAAGAAGCTTTCTGAGAAACTTCTTTGTGTTCTGTGAAATCATCTCACAGAGTTACAGCTTTCCCCTTAAGAAGCCTTTCGCCAAGACAGTTCTTGTGGAATTGGCAAAGTGATATTTGGAAGCCCATAGAGGGCTATGGTGAAAAAGGAAATATCCTCAGATGAAATCTGGAAAGAAGCTTTCTGAGAAACTGCTTAGTGTTCTGTTAATTCATCTCACAGAGTTACATCTGTATTTCGTGGATCTCTTTGCTAGCCTTATTTCTGTGGAATCTGAGAACAGATATTTCGGATCACTTTGAAAACTATAGGGGCAAAGGAAATATCCTCCGATAACAAAGAGAAAGAGGCTTTCTGAGAAAGTTCTCTGTGTTCTGTGAAATCATCTCACAGAGTTATAGCTTTTCCCTCAAGAAGCCTTTCGCTAAGACAGTTCTTGTGGAATTGGCAAAGTGATATGTGGAAGCCCATTGAGGGCTCTGGTGAAAAAGGACATATCCTCAGATGAAATCTGGAAAGAAGCTTTCTGAGAAACTGCTTAGTGTTCCGTTAATTCATCACACAGAGTTACATCTGTATTTCGTGGATCTCTTTGCTGGCCTTATTTCTGTGGAATCTGAGAAGAGATATTTCGGATCCATTGGAAGACTATAGGGCCAAATGAAATATCCTCCCATAAAAAAGAGAAGGAAGCTTTCTGACAAACTTCTTTGTGTTCTGTGAAATCATCTCACAGAGTTACAGCTTTCCCCTCAAGAAGCCTTTCGCTAAGACAGGTTTTGTGGAATTGGCAAAGTGATATTTGGAAGCCCATAGAGGGCTATGGTGAAAAAGGAAATATCCTCAGATGAAATCTGGAAAGAAGCTTTCTGAAAAACTGCTTAGTGTTCTGTTAATTCATCTCACAGAGTTACAACAGTATTTCGTGGATCTCTTTGCTAGCCTTATTTCTGTGGAATCTGAGAGCAGATATTTCGGATATCTTGGAACACTATAGGGCCAGAGAAAATATCCACCGATAACAAAGGGAAAGAAGCTTTCTGATAAACTTCTTTGTGTTCTGTGAAATCATCTCACAGAGTTACAGCTTTCCCCTCAAGAAGCCTTTTGCTAAGACAGTTCTTGTGGAATTGGCAAAGTGATATTTGGAAGCCCATAGAGGGCTGTGGTGAAAAAGGAAATATCCTCAGATAAAATCTGGACAGAAGCTTTCTGAGAAACTGCTTAGTGTTCGGTTAATTCATCTCACAGAGTTACATCTGTATTTGGTGGATCTCTTTGCTACCCTTATTTCTGTGGAATCTGAGAACAGATATTTCGGATCCCTTTGAATACTATAGGGAGAAAGGAAATATCCTCCGATAACAAAGAGAAAGAAGCTTTCTGAGAAACTTCATTGTGTTCTGTGAAATCATCTCACAGAGTTACAGCTTTCCCCTCAAGAAGCCTTTGGCTTAGATAGTTCTTGTGGAATTGGCAAAGTGATATTTGGAAGCACATAGAGGACTCTGGTGAAAAAGGAAATATGCTCAGGTGAAATCTGGTTAGAAGCTTTCTGAGAAACTGCTTAGTGTTATGTTAATTCATCTCACAGAGTTAGATCTGTATTTCGTGAATCTCTTTGCTAGCCTTTTTTCTGGGGAATCTGAGAACAGATATTGCCAATCCCTTGGAAGACTATAGGGCCAAAGGAAATATCCTCCGATAACAAAGAGAAAGAAGCTTTCTGAGAAACTTCTTTGTGTTCTGTGAAATCATCTCACAGTGTTACAGCTTTCCCCTCAAGAAGACTTTCGCTAAGACAGTTCTTGTGGAATTGGCAAAGTGATATTTGGAAGCCCATAGAGAGCTAGGGTGAAAAAGGCAATATCCTCAGATGAAATCTGGTAAGAAGCTTTCTGAGAAACTGCTTAGTGTTCTGTTAATTCATATCACAGAGTTACATCTGTATTTCGTTGATCTCTTTGCTAGCCTTATGTCTGTGGAATCTGAGAACAGATATTTCGGATCCCTTGGAAGACTATAGGGCCAAAGGAAATATCCTCCCATAAAAAAGAGAAAGAAGCTTTCTGAGAAACTTCTTTGTGTTCTGTGAAATCATCTCACAGAGTTACAGCTTTCCCCTCAAGATGCCTTTCGCTAAGACAGGTCTTGTGGAATCGGCAAAGTGATATTTGGAAGCCCATTGAAGGCTATGGTGAAAAAGGAAATATCCTCAGATGAAATCTGGAAAGAAGTTTTCTGAGAAACTGCTTAGTGTTCTGTTAATTCATCTCACAGAGTTACATCTGTATTTCGTGGATCTCTTTGCTAGCCTTATTTCTGTGGAATCTGAGAACAGATATTTCGGATCCCTTTGAAGACTATAGGGCTGAAGGAAATTTCCTCCGATAACAAAGAGAAAGAAGCTTTCTGAGAAACTTCTTTGTGTTCTGTGAAATCATCTCACAGAGTTACAGCTTTCCCCTCAAGAAGCCTGTCGATAAGACAGTTCTTGTGGAATTGGCAAAGTGATATTTGGAAGCCCATATAGGGCTAAGGTGAAAAAGGAAATATCCTCAGATGAAATCTGCAAAGAAGCTTTCTGAGAAACTGCTTAGTGTTCTGTTAATTCATCTCACAGAGTTACATCTGTATTTCGTGGATCTCTTTGCTAGCCTTATATCTGTGGAATATGAGAACAGATATTTCGGATCCCTTGGAAGAATATAGGGCCAAAGGAAATATCCTCCGATAACAAAGAGAAAGAAGCTTTCTGAGAAACTACTTTGTGTTCTGTGAAATCGTCTCACAGAGTTACAGCTCTCCCCTCAAGAAGCCTTTCGCTAAGACAGTTCTTGTGGAATTGGCAAAGTGATATTTGGAAGCCCAGAGAGGGCTATGGTGAAAAAGGAAATATCCTCGAAGAAATCTGGAAAGAAGCTTTCTGTGAAACTGCTTAGTGTTTTGTTATTTCATCTCACAGAGTTACATCTGTATTTCTTGGATCTCCTTCTAGCCTTATTTCTGTGGACTCTGAGAACAGATATTTCGGAACCCTAGGAAGACCATAGGGCCAAAGTAAATATCCCCCGATAACAAAGAGAAAGAAGCTTTCTGAGAAACTTCTTTGTGTTCTGTGGAATCATCTCACAGAGTTACAGCTTTCCGCTCAGGAAGCCTTTCACTAAGACAGTTCTTGTGGAATGGGCAAACTGATATTTGGAAGCGCATAGAGGGATAGGGTGAAAAAGGAAATATCCTCAGATGAAATCTGGAAAGAAGCTTTCTGAGAAACTGCTTAGTGTACTCTTAACTCACCTCACAGAGTTACATCTGTATTTGGTGGATCTCTTTGCTAGCCTTATTTGGGGAATCTGAAAACAGATATTGCCAATCCCTTGGAAGACTATAGGGCCAAAGGAAGTATCCTCCGATAACAAAGAGAAAGAAGCTTTCTGAGAAACGTTTTGTGTTCTGTGAACTCATCTCACAGAGTTACAGCATTCCCCTCAAGAAGCCTTTCGCTAAGACAGGTCTTGTGGAATTTACAAAGGGATATTTGGAAGCCCATGGAGGACTATATTGAAAAAGGAAATATATTCATATGAAATCTGGAAAGAAACTCTCTGAGAAACTGCTTAGTGTTCTGTTAATTCATCTCACACAGTTATATCTGTATTTCGTGGATCTCTTTGCTAGCCTTATTTCTGTGGAATCTGAGAAGAGATATTTTGGATCTCTTGAAACACTATAGGGCCAGAGAAAATATCCACCGATAACAAAGAGAAAGAAGCTTTCTGAGAAACTTCTTTGTGTTCTGTGAAATCATCTCACAGAGTTACAGCTTTCCCGTCAAGAAGCCTTTCGTTAAGATAGTTCTTGTGGAATTGGCAAAGTGATATTTGGAAGCCCATAGAGAGCTAGGGTGAAAAAGGAAATATCCTCAGATGAAATCTGTAAAGAAGCTTTCTGAGAAACTGCTTAGTGTTCTGTTAATTCATCTCACACAGTTACATCTGTATTTCGTGGATTTCTTTGCTAGCTTTATTTCTGTGGAATCTGAGAACAGATATTTCGGATCACTTTGAAAACTATAGGGCCAAAGGAAATATCCTCCGATAACAAAGAGAAAGAAGTTTTCTGAGAAACTTCTTTATGTTCTGTGAAATGTTCTCACAGAGTTACAGCTTAACCCTTAAGAAGCCTTTCGCTAAGATAGTTCTTGTGGAATTGGCAAAAGGATACTTGGAAGCCCAAAGAGGTCTACGGTGAAAAAGGAAATATCCTCAGATGAAATCTGGAAAGAAGTTTTCTGAGAAACTGCTTAGTGTTCTGTTAATTCATCTCAGAGAGTTACACCTGTATTTCGTCGATCTCATTGCTAGCCTTATTTCTGTGGAATCTGAGAACAGATATTTCGGATCCCTTTAAAGCCTCTAGGGACGAAGGACATATCCTCGGATAAAAAAAAGAAAGAAGATTTCTGAGAAACTTCTCTGTGTTTTGTGAAATCAACTCACAGAGTTACAGCTTTCCCCTCAAGAAGCCTTTCACGAAAACAGTTCTTGTGGAATTGGAAAAGTGATATTTGGATGCCCATAGATTGCTATGGTGAAAAAGGAAATATCCTCAGATGAAATCTAAAGGAAATTTTCTGAGAAACTGCATAGTGTTCTGTTAATTCATCTCACAGAGTTACATCTGTATTTCGTGGATCTCTTTGCTAGCCTTATTTCCGTGGAATCTGAGAACAGATATTTCGGATCCCTTGGAAGACTATAGGGCCAAAGGAAATATCCTTCGATAACAAAGAGAAAGAAGCTTTTAGAGAAACTGCTTTGTGTTCTGTGAAATCATCTCACAGAGTTACAGCTTTCCCCTCAAGAAGGCTTTCGCTAAGACAGTTCTTGTGGAATTGGGAAAGTGATATTTGGAAGCCCATAAAGGGCTATGGTGAAAAAGGAAATATCCTCATATGAAATCTGGAAAGAAGCTTTCTGAGAAACTGTTTAGTGTTCTGTTAATTCATCTCACAGAGTTACATCTGTATTTCGTGGATCTCTTTGCTAGCCTTATTTCTGTGGAATCTGAGAACAGATATTTCGGATCCCTTTGAAGACTATAGGGCCGAAGGAAATATCCTCCGATAACAAAGAGAAAGAAGCTTTCTGAGAAACTTCTTTGTGTTCTGTGAAATCATCTCACAGAGTTACAGCTTTCCCCTCAAGAAGCCTTTCGCTAAGACAGTTCTTGTGGAATTGGCAAAGTGACATTTGGAAGCCATAGAGGACTCTGGTGAAAAAGGAAATATGCTCAGATGAAATCTGGATAGAAGCTTTCTGAGAAACTGCTTAGTGCTCTGTTAATTCATCTCACAGAGTTAGATCTGTATTTCCTGAATCTCTTTGCTAGCCTTATTTCTGCGGAATCTGAGAACAGATATTGCCAATCCCTTGGAAGACTATAGGGCCAAAGGAAATATCCTTCTTAACAAAGAGAAAGAAGCTTTCTGAGAAACTTCTTTGTGTTCTGTGAAATCATCTCACAGAGTTACAGCTTTCCCCTCAAGAAGCCTTTCGCTTAGACTGGTCTTGTGGAATTGGCAAAATGATATTTGGAAGCCCATGGAGGGCTATGGTGAAAAAGGAAATATATTCATATTAAATCTGGAAAGAAACTTTCTGAGAAACTGCTTATTCTTCTGTGAATTCATCTCACAGAGTTACATCTGTATTTCGTGGATCTCTTTGCTAGCCTTATTTCTGTGGAATCTGAGAACAGATATTTCGGATCCCTTGGAAGACTATAGGGCCAAAGGAAATATTCTCCCATAAAAAAGAGAAAGAAGCTTTCTGAGAAACTTCTTTGTGTTCTGTGAAATCATCTCACAGAGTTACAGCTTTCCCCTCCAGAAGCCTTTCGCTAAGACAGGTCTTGTGGAATTGGCAAAGTGATATTTGGAAGCCCATAGAGGGCTATGGTGAAAAAGGAAATATCCTCAGATGAAATCTGGAAAGAAGCTTTCTGAGAAACTGCTTAGTGTTCTCTTAATTCATCTCACAGAGTTACATCTGTATTTCGTGGATCTCTTTGCTAGCCTTATTTCTGTGGAATCTGAGAACAGATATTTCGGATCCCTTGGAACACTATAGGGCCAAAGGAAATATCCTCCGATAACTAAGAGAAAGAAGCTTTCTGAGAAACTTCTTTGTGTTCTGTGAAATCATCTCACAGAGTTGCAGCTTTCCCCTCAAGAAGCCTTTCGCTAAGACAGTTCTTGTGGAATTGGCAAAGTGATATTTGGAAGCCCATAGAGGGCTACGGTGAAAAAGGAAATATCCTCAGATGAAATCTGGAAAGAAGATTTCTGATAAACTGCTTAGTGTTTGGTTAATTCATCTCACAGAGTTACATCTGTATTTCGTGGATCTCTTTGCTAGCCTTATTTCTGTGGAAACTGAGAACAGATATTTCGGATCCCTTGGAAGACTGTAGGGCCAAAGGACATATGCTCCGATAACTAAAAGAAAGAAGCTTTCCGAGAAACTTCTTTGTGTTCTCTGAAATCATCTCACAGAGTTACAGCATTCACCTCAAGAAGGCTTTCGCTAAGACAGTTCTTGTGGAATTGACAAAGTGATATTTGGAAGCCCATAGAAGGCTAGGGTGAAAAAGGAAATATCCTCAGATGAAATCTGGAAAGAAGCTTTCTGAGAAACTACTTAGTGTTCTGTAAATTCATCTCACAGAGTTACATCTGTATTTCGTGGATCTCTTTGCTAGCCTTATTTCTGTGGAATCTGAGAACAGATATTTTGGATCCCTTGGAAGTCTATAGTTCCGAAGGAAATATCCTCCGGTAACAAAGAGAAAGAAGCTTTCTGAGAAACTACTTTGTGCTCCGTGAAATCATCCCAAAGAGTTACAGTTTTCTCCTCAAGAAGCCTTTCGCTAAGACAGTTCTTGTGGAATTGGCAAAGTGATATTTGGAACCCCATAGAGGGCTCTGGTGAAAAAGGAAATATCCTCAGATGAAATCTGGAAAGAAGCTTTCTGAGAAACTGCTTAGTGTTCTGTTCATTCATCTCACAGAGTTACATCTGTATTTCGTGGATCTCTTTGCTAGCCTTATTTCTGTGGATAATGGAAACAGATATTTCGGACCCCTTGGAAGACTAAAGGGCCGAAGGAAATATCCTCCGATAACAAAGAGAAAGAAGCTTTTTGAGAAACTTCTTTGTGTTCTGTGAAATCATCTCACAGAGTTGCAGCTTTCCCCTCAAGAAGCCTTTCGCTAAGACAGTTCTTGTGGAATTGGGAAAGTCATATTTGGAAGGCCATAGAGGGCTATGGTGAAAAAGGAAACATCCTCAGATGAAATATGGAAAGAAGCTTTCTGAGAAACTGCTTAGTGTTCTGTTAATTCATCTCACAGAGTAAAATCTGTATTTGGTGGATCTCTTTGCTAGCCTTATTTCTGTGGAATCTGAGAACAGATATTTCGGATATCTTGGAACACTATAGGGCCAGAGAAAATATCCACCGATAACATAGGGAAAGACGCTTTCTGAGAAAATTCTTTGTGTTCTGTGAAATCATCTCAGAGACTTACAGCTTTCCTCTCAAGAAGCCTTTCGCTAAGACAGTTCTTGTGGAATTGGCAATGTGATATTTGGAAGCCCATAGAGGGATAGGGTGAAAAAGGAAATATCCTCAGATGAAATCTGGAAAGAAGCTTTCTGAGAAACTGCTTAGTGTTCTGTTAATTCGTCTCACAGAGTTACATCTGTATTTCGTGGATCTCTTTGCTAGCCTTATTTCTGTGGAATCTGAGAACAGATATTTCGGATAACTTTGAAAACCATAGGGCCAAAAGTAATATCCTCCGATAAAAAAGAGAAAGAAGCTTTCTGAGAAACTACTCTGTGTTCTGTGAAATCATCTCACAGAGTTACAGCTTTTCCCTCAAGAAGCCTTTCGCTAAGACAGTTCTTGTGGAATTGGCAAAGTGATATGTGGAAGCCCATTGAGGGCTATGGTGAAAAAGGACATATCCTCAGATGAAAACAGGAAAGAAGCTTTCTGAGAACCTGCTTAGTGTTCTGTTAATTCATCTCACAGAGTTACATCTGTATTTCGTGGATCTCTTTGCTAGCCTTATTTCTGTGGAATCCGAGAAGAGATATTTCGGATCCATTGGAAGACTAAAGGGCCGAAGGAAATATCCTCCGATAACAAAGATAAAGAAGCTTTCTGAGAAACTTCTTTGTGTTCTGTGAAATCATCTCACAGAGTTGCAGCTTTCCCCTCAAGAAGCCTTTCGCTAAGACAGTTCTTGTGGAATTGGCAAAGTGATATTTGGAAGCCCATAGAGGGCTATGGTGAAAAAGGAAACATCCTCAGATGAAATACGGAAAGAAGCTTTCTGAGAAACTGCTTAGTGTTCTGTTAATTCATCTCACAGAGTTACATCTGTATTTCGTGGATCTCACGGCTAGCCTTATTTCTGTGGAATCTGAGAACAGATATTTCGGTTCCCTTGGAATACTATAGGGCCAAAGGTATTATCCTCCGATAACAAAGAGAAAGAAGCTTTCTGAGAAACTTCTTTGTGTTCTGTGAAATCATCTCACAGAGTTACAGCTTTCCCCTCAAGAAGCCTTTTGCTAAGACAGTTCTTGTGGAATTGGCAAAGTGATATTTGGAAGCCCATAGAGGTCTATGGTGAAAAAGGAAATATCCTCAGATGAAATCTGGACAGAAGCTTTCTGAGAAACTGCTTAGTGTTCTGTTAATTCATCTCACAGAGTTACATCTCTATTTGGTGGATATCTTTGCTAGCCTTATTTCTGTGGAATCTGAGAACAGATATTTTGCATCCCTTTGAAGACTATAGGGCCTAAGGAAATATCCTCTGATAACAGAGAGAAAGAAGCTTTCTGAGAAACTTCTTCGTGTTCTGTGAAATCATCTCACAGAGTTACGGCTTTTCCCTCAAGAAGCCTTTCGCTAAGACAGTTCTTGTGGAATTGGCAAAGTGATATGTGGAAGCCCATTGAGGGCTCTGGTGAAAAAGGACATATCCTCAGATGAAAACTGGAAAGAAACTTTCTGAGAAACTGCTTAGTGTTCTGTTAATTCATCTCACAGAGTTAGATCTGTATTTCGTGAATCTCTTTGCTAGCCTTATTTCCTGGGAATCTGAGAACTGCTATTGCCAATCCCTTGGAAGACTAAAGGGCCAAAGGAAATATCCTCCGATAACAAAGAGAAAGAAGCTTTCTGAGAAACTTCTTTGTGTTCTGTGAAATCATCTCTCAGAGTTACAGCTTTCCCCTCAAGAAGCCTTTCGCTAAGACAGTTCTTGTGGAATTGGCAAAGTGATATTTGGAAGCCCATGGAGGTCTATGGTGAAAAAGGAAATATATTCAGATGAAATCTGGAAAGAAACCTTCTGAGAAACTGCTTGGTGTTCTGTTAATTCTTCTCACAGAGTAACATCTGTATTTCGTGGATCTCTTTGCTAGCCTTATTTCTGTGGAATCAGAGAAAAGATATATCGGATCACATGGAAGACTACAGTTCCAAAGGAAATATCCTCCGATAACAAAGAGAAAGAAGCTTTCGGGAAACTTCTTTGTGTTCTGTGAAATCATCTCACAGAGTTACAGCTTTACCCTCAAGAAGCCTTTCGCTAAGACAGGTCTTGTGGAAATGGCAAAGTGATATTTGGAAGCCCATAGAGGGCTCTGGTGAAAAAGGAAATATCCTCAGATGAAATCTGGAAAGAAGCTTTCTGAGAAACTGCTTAGTGTTCTGTTAATTCATCTCACAGATTTACATCTGTATTTCGTGGATCTCTTTGCTAGCCTTATTTCTGTGGAATCTGAGAACAGATATTTCGGATCCCTTGGAAGACTAAAGGGCCGAAGGAAATATCCTCCGATAACAAAGAGAAAAAAGCTTTCTGGGAAACTTCTTTGTGTTCTGTGAAATCATCTCACAGAGTTACAGCTTTCCCCTCAAGAAGCCTTTCGCTAAGACAGTTCTTGTGGAATTGGCAAAGTGATATTTGGAAGCCCATAGAGGGCTATGGTGAAAAAGGAAATATCCTCAGATGAAATCTGGAAAGAAGCTTTCTGAGAAACTTCTTAGTATTCTGTTAATTCATATCACAGATTTTCATCTGTATTTCGTGGATCTCTTTGCTAGCCTTATTTCTGTGGAAACTGAGAACAGATATTTCGGATCCCTTGGAAGACTATAGGGCCAAAGGAAATATCCTCCGATAAATAAGAGAAAGAAGCTTTCTGAGAAACTTCTTTTTGTTCTGTGAAATCATCTCACAGAGTTACAGCATTCGCTTCAAGAAGCCTTTCGCTAAGATAGTTCGTGTGGAATTGGCAAAGTGATATTTGGAAGCCCATAGAAGGCTAGGGTGAAAAAGGAAATATCCTCAGATGAAATCTGGAAAGAAAGTTTCTGAGAAACTGCTTAGTGTTCTGTTAATTCATCTCACAGAGTTACATCTGTATTTCGTAGATCTCTTTGCTAGCCTTATTTCTGTGGAATCTGAGAACAGATATTTCGGATCCCTTGGAAGACTACAGGGCCAAAGAAAATATCCTCCGGTAACAAAGAGAAAGAAGCTTTCTGAGCAACTTCTTTGTGTTCTGTGAAATCATCTCACAGATTTACAGCTTTCCCCTCAAGAAGACTTTCGCTAAGACAGTTCTTGTGGAATTGGCAATGTGATATTTGGAAGCCCATAGGGGGCTAGGGTGAAAACAGGAAATATTCTCAGATGAAATCTGGAAAGAAGCTTTCTGAGAAACTGCTTAGTGTTCTGTTAATTCATCTCACAGAGTTACATCTGTATTTCGTTTATCTCTTTGCTAGCCTTATTTCTGTGGAATCTGATAACAGATATTTCGGATAACTTTGAGAATTATAGGGCCAAAGGAAATATCCTCCGATAAAAAAGAGAAAGAAGCTTTCTCAGAAACTTCTCTGTGTTCTGTGAAATCATCTCACAAAGTTACAGCTTTTCCTTCAAGAAGCCTTTCGCTAAGACAGTTCTTGTGGAATTGGCCAAGTGATATTTGGAAGGCCATAGAGGGCTCTGGTGAAAAAGGACATATCCTCAGATGAAAACTGGAAAGAAGCTTTCTGAGAAACTGCTTAGTGTTCTGTTAATTCATCTCACAGAGTTACATCTGTATCTCGTGGATCTCTTTGCTAGCCTTATTTCTGTGGAATCTGAGAACAGATATTTCGGATCCCTTTGAAGACTAAAGGGCCGAAGGAAATATCCTCTGATAACAAAGAGAATAAAGCTTTCTGAGAAACTTCTTTGTGTTCTGTGAAATCATCTCACAGAGTTACAGCTTTCCCCTCAAGAAGCCTTTCGCTAAGACAGTTCTTGTGGAATTGGCAAAGTGATATTTGGAAGGCCTTAGAGGGCTATGGTGAAAAAGGAAACATCCTCAGATGAAATATGGAAAGAAGCTTTCTGAGAAACTGCTTACTGTTCTCTTAATTCATCTCACAGAGTAACATCTGTATTTCGTGGATATCTTTGCTAGCCTTATTTCTGTGGAATCTGAGAAAAGATATATCGGATCACTTGGAAGACTACAGTTCCAAAGGAAATATCCTCCGATAACAAAGAGAAAGAAGCTTTCTGAGAAACTTCTTTGTGTTCTGTAAAATCATCTCGCAGAGTTACAGCTTTCCCCTCAAGAAGCCTTTCGCTAAGACAGTTCTTGTGGAATTGGCAAAGTGATATTTGGAAGGCCATAGAGGCCTACGGTGAAAAAGAACACATCCTCAGAAGAAATATGGAAAGAAACTTTCTGAGAAACTGCTTAGTGTTCTGTTACTTCATCTCACAGACTAACATCTGTATTTCGTGGATCTCTTTGCTAGCCTTATTTCTGTGGAATCGGAGAAAAGATATATCGGATCACTTGGAAGACTACAATTCCAAAGGAAATATCCTCCGATAACAAAGAGAAAGAAGCTTTCTGAGAAACTTCTTTGTGTTCTGTGAAATCATCTCACAGAGTTACAGCTTTCCCCTCAAGAAGCCTTTCGCTAAGACAGTTCTTGTGGAATTGGCAAAGTGATATTTTGAAGCCCATAGACGGCTATGGTGAAAAAGGAAATATCCTCAGATGAAATCTGGAAAGAAGCTTTCTGAAAATCTACTTAGTGTTCTGTTAATTCATCTCACGGAGTTACATCTGTATTTCTTGTATCACTTTGCTAGCCTTATTTCTTTTGAATATGAGAACAGATAATTCGGATCCCTTGGAAGACTATAGGGCCAAAGGAAATATCCTCCGATAACTAAGAGAAAGAAGCTTTCTGAGAAACTTCTTTGTGTTCTGTGAAATCATCTCACAGAGTTGCAACTTTCCCCTCAAGAAGCCTTTCGCTAAGACAGTTCTTGTGGAATTGTCAAAGTGATATTTGGAAGGCCATAGAGGGCTATGGTGAAAAAGGAAACATCCTCAGATGAAATATGGAAAGAAGCTTTCTGAGAAACTTCTTAGTGTTCTCTTAATTCATCTCACAGTGTTACATCTGTATTTCGTGGATCTCTTTGCTAGCCTTATTTTGTGGAATCTGAGAACAGATATTTCGGATCCCTTTGAAGACTAAAGGGCCGAAGGAAATATCCTCTGATAACAAAGAGAAAAAAGCTTTCTGAGAAACTTCTTTGTGTTCTGTGAAATCATCTCACAGAGTTACAGCTTTCCCCTCAAGAAGCCTTTCGCTAAGACAGTTCTTGTGGAATTGGCAAAGTGATATTTGGAAGGCCATAGAGGGCTATGGTGAAAAAGGAAACATCCTCAGATGAAATATGGAAAGAAGCTTTCTGAGAAACTGCTTACTGTTCTGTTAATTCATCTCACAGAGTAACATCTGTATTTCGTGGATATCTTTGCTAGCCTTATTTCTGTGGAATCTGAGAAAAGATATATCGGATCACTTGGAAGACTACAGTTCCAAAGGAAATATCCTCCGATAACAAAGAGAAAGAAGCTTTCTGAGAAACTTCTCTGTGTTCTGTGAAATCATCTCGCAGAGTTACAGCTTTCCCCTCAAGAAGCCTTTCGCTAAGACAGTTCTTGTGGAATTGGCAAAGTGATATTTGGAAGCCCATAGAGGGCTATGGTGAAAAAGGAAATATCCTCAGATGAAAGCTGGAAAGAAGCTTTCTGAGAAACTGCTTAGTGTTCTGTTAATTCATCTCACAGAGTTACATCTGTATTTCGTGGATCTCTTTGCTAGCCTTATTTCTGTGGAATCTGAGAACAGATATTTCGGATCACTTTGAAAACTATAGGGCCAAAGGAAATATCCTCCGACAACAAAGAGAACGAAGCTTTCTGAGAAAGTTCTCTGTGTTCTGTGAAATAATCTCACAGAGTTACAGCTTTCCCCTCAAGAAGCCTTTCCCTAAGACAGTTCTTGTGGAATTGGCAAAGTGATATGTGGAAGCCCATTGAGGGCTCTGGTGAAAAAGGACATATCCTCAGATGAAATCTGGAAAGAAGCTTTCTGAGAAACTGCTTAGTGTTCTGTTAATTCATCTCACAGAGTTACATCTGTATTTCGTGGATCTCTTTGCTAGCCTTATTTCTGTGGAATCTGAGAAAAGATACATCGGATCCCTTGGAAGACCATAGGGCGGAAGGAAATATCCTCCGAAAAAAAAGAGAAAGAAGCTTTCTGAGAAACTTCTTTGTGTTCTGTGAAATCATCTCACAGAGTTACAGCTTTCCCCTCAAGAAGCCTTTCGCTAAGACAGTTCTTTTGGAATTGGCAAAGTGATATTTGGAAGCCCATAGAGGCCTATGGTGAAAAAGGAAATATCCTCAGATGAAATCTGGAAAGAAGCTTTCTGAAAAACTGCTTAGTGTTCTGTTAATTCATCTCACAGAGTTACATCTGTATTTCGTGGATCTCTTTGCTAGCCTTATTTCTGTGGAATCTGAGAACAGATATTTCGGATCACTTTGAAAACTATAGGGCCAAAGGAAATATCCTCCGATAACAAAGAGAACGAAGCTTTCTGAGAAAGTTCTCTGTGTTCTGTGAAATAATCTCACAGAGTTACAGCTTTCCCCTCAAGAAGCCTTTCCCTAAGACAGTTCTTGTGGAATTGGCAAAGTGATATGTGGAAGCCCATTGAGGGCTCTGGTGAAAAAGGACATATCCTCAGATGAAATCTGGAAAGAAGCTTTCTGAGAAACTGCTTAGTGTTCTGTTAATTCATCTCACAGAGTTACATCTGTATTTCGTGGATCTCTTTGCTAGCCTTATTTCTGTGGAATCTGAGAACAGATATTTCGGATCCCTTGGAACACTATAGGGCCAAAGGGAATATCCTCCCATAACAAAGAGAAAGAAGGTTTCTGAGAAACTTCTTTGTGTTCTGTGAAATCATCTCACAGAGTTACAGCTTTCCTCTCAAGAAGCCTTTCGCTAAAACAGTTCTTGTGGAATTGGCAAAGAGATATTTGGAAGCCCATAGAGGGCTGTGGTGAAAAAGGAAATATCCTCAGATGAAATCTGGACAGAAGCTTTCTGAGAATCTGCTTAGTGTTCTGTTAATTCATCTCACAGAGTTACATCTGTATTTCGTGGATCTCTTTGCTAGCCTTACTTCTGTGGAATCTGAGAACAGATATTTCGGATCCTTTGGAAGACTAAAGGGCCGAAGGAAATATCCTCCGATAACAAAGAGAAAAAAGCTTTCTGAGAAACTTGTTTGTGTTCTGTGAACTCATCTCACAGAGTTGCAGCTTTCCCCTCAAGAAGCCTTTCGCTAAGACAGTTCTTGTGGAATTGGCAAAATGATATTTGGAAGGCCATAGACGGCTATGGTGAAAAAGGAAACATCCTCAGACGAAATATGGAAGGAAGCTTTCTGAGAAACTGCTTAGTGTTCTGTTAATTCATCTCACAGAGTAACATCTGTATTTCGTGGATCTCTTTGCTAGACTTATTTCTGTGGAAAATGAGAACAGATATTTCGGATCCCTTGGAAGACTAAAGGGCCGAAGGAAATATCCTCCGATAACAAGGAGAAAGAAGCTTTCTGAGAAACTTCTTTGTGTTCTGTGAAATCATCTCACAGAGTTGCAGCTTTCCCCTCATGAAGCCTTTCGCTATGAAGGTTCTTGTGGAATTGGCAAAGTGATATTTGGATGGCCATAGAGGGCTATGGTGAAAAAGGAAACATCCTCAGATGAAATATGGAAAGAAGCTTTCTGAGAAACTGCTTAGTGTTCTGTTAATTCATCTCACAGAGTAAAATCTGTATTTCGTGGATCTCTTTGGTAGCCTTATTTCTGTGGAATCTGAGAAAAGATACATCGGATCCCTTGGAAGACTACATTTCCAAAGGAAATATCCTCTGATAACAAAGAGAAAGAAGCTTTCTGAGAAACTTCTTTGTGTTCTGTGAAATCATCTCACAGAGTTACAGCTTTCCCCTCAAGAAGCCTTTCACTAAGACAGTTCTTGTGGAATTGGCAAAGTCATATTTGGAAGCCCTTAGAGGCCTATGGTGAAAAAGGAAGTATCCTCAGATGAAATCTGGAAAGAAGCTTTCTGAAAAACTGCTTAGTGTTCTGTTAATTCATCTCACAGAGTTACATCAGTATTTCGTGGATCTCTTTGATAGCCTTATTTCTGTGGAATCTGAGAACAGATATTCGGATATCTTGGAACACTATAGGGCCAGAGAAAATATCCACCGATAACAAAGAGAAAGAAGCTTTCTGAGAAACTTCTTTGTGTTCTGTGAAATCATCTCACAGATTTACAGCTTTCCCCACAAGAAGCCTTTCGCTAAGACAGTTCTTGTGGAATTGGCAAAGTGATATTTGGAAGGCCATAGAGGGCTATGGTGAAAAAGGAAACATCCTCAGATGAAATATGGAAAGAAGCTTTCTGAGAAACTGCTTAGTGTTCTGTTAATTCATCTCACAGAGTAACATCTGTATTTCGTGGATATCTTTGCTAGCCTTATTTCTGTGGAATCTGAGAAAAGATATATCGGATCACTTGGAAGACTACAGTTCCAAAGGAAATATCCTCCGATAACAAAGAGAAAGAAGCTTTCTGAGAAACTTCTCTGTGTTCTGTGAAATCATCTCGCAGACTTACAGCTTTCCCCTCAAGAAGCCTTTCGCTAAGACAGTTCTTGTGGAATTGGCAAAGTGATATTTGGAAGCCCATAGAGGACTATGGTGAAAAAGGAACTATCCTCAGATAAAATCTGGAAAGAAGCTTTCTGAGAAACTGCTTAGTGTTTTGTTAATTCATCTCACAGAGTTACATCTGTATTTCGTGGATCTCTTTGCTAGCCTTATTTCTGTGGAATCTGAGAACAGATATTTCAGATCTCTTGGAACACTATAGGGCCAGAGAAAATATCCACCGATAACAAAGAGAAAGAAGCTTTCTGAGAAACTTCTTTCTGTTCTGTGAAATCATCTCACAGAGTTACAGCTTTCCCCTTAAGAAGCTGTTCGCTAAGACAGTTCTTGTGGAATTGGCAAAGTGATATTTGGAAGCCCATAGAGGGCTATGGTGAAAAAGGAAATATCCTCAGATGAAAGCTGGAAAGAAGCTTTCTGAGAAACTGCTTAGTGTTCTGTTAATTCATCTCACAGAGTTACATCTGTATTTCGTGGATCTCCTTGCTAGCCTTATTTCTGTGGAATCTGAGAACAGATATATCGGATCACTTTGAAAACTATAGGGCCAAAGGAAATATCCTCCGATAACAAAGAGAACGAAGCTTTCTGAGAAAGTTCTCTGTGTTCTGTGAAATAATCTCTCAGAGTTTCAGCTTTCCCCTCAAGAAGCCTTTCCCTGAGACAGTTGTTGTGGAATTGGCAAAGTGATATGTGGAAGCCCATTGAGGGCTCTGGTGAAAAAGGACATATCCTCAGATGAAATCTGGAAAGAAGCTTTCTGAGAAACTGCTTAGTGTTCTGTTAATTCATCTCACAGAGTTACATCTGTATTTCGTGGATCTCTTTGCTAGCCTTATTTCTGTGGAATCTGAGAACAGATATTTCGGATCCCTTGGAACACTATAGGGCCAAAGGGAATATCCTCCCATAACAAAGAGAAAGAAGCTTTCTGAGAAACTTCTTTGTGTTCTGTGAAATCATGTCACAGAGTTACAGCTTTCCCCTCAAGAAGCCTTTCGCTAAGACAGGTCTTGTGGAATTGGCAAAGTGATATTTGGAAGCCCATAGACGGCTCTGGTGAAAAAGGAAATATGCTCAGATGAAATCTGGATAGAAGCATTCTGAGAAACTGCTTAGTGTTCTCTTAATTCATCTCACAGAGTTAGATCGGTATTTCGTGGATCTCCTTGCTAGCCTTATTTCTGGGGAATCTGAGAACAGATATTGCCAATCCCTTGGAAGACTACAGGGCCAAAGGAAATATCCTCCGATAACAAAGAGAAAGAAGCTTTCTGAGAAACTTCTTTGTGTTCTGTGAAATCATCTCACAGAGTTACAGCTTTCCCCTCAAGAAGCCTTTCGCTAAGACAGTTCTTGTGGAATTGGCAAAGTGATATTTGGAAGCCCATGGAGGGCTATGGTGAAAAAGGAAATATCCTCAGATGAAATCTGGAAAGAAACTTTCTGAGAAACTGCTTAGTGTTCTGTTAATTCATCTCACAGAGTTACATCTGTATTTCGTGGATCTCTTTGCTAGCCTTATTTCTGTGGAATCTGAGAAGAGATATTTCGGATCCCTTCCAACACTATAGGGCCAGAGGAAATATCCATCGATAACAAAGAGAAAGAAGCTTTCTGAGAAACTTCTCTGTGTTCTGTGAAATCATCTCACAGAGTTACAGCTTTCCCCTCAAGAAGCCTTTCGCTAAGACAGTTCTTGTGGAATTGGCAAAGTGATATTTGGAAGCCCATAGAGGGCTATGGTGAATCAGGAAATATCCTCAGATGAAATATGGAAAGAAGCTTTTTGGGAAACCTCTTAGTGTTCTGTTAATTCATCTCACAGAGTTACATCTGTATTTCGTGGATCTCTTTGCTAGCCTTATTTCTGTGGAATCTGAGAACAGATATTTCGGATCCCTTGGAAGACTACAGGGCCGAAGGAAATATCCTCCGATAACAAAGAGAAAAATGTTTTCTGAGAAACTTCTTTGTGTTCTGTGAACTAATCTCACAGAGTTGCAGCTTTCCCCTCAAGAAGCCTTTCGCTAAGACAGTTCTTGTGGAATTGGCAAAGTGATATTTCAAAGGCCATAGAGGGCTGTGGTGAAAAAGGAAACATCCTCAGACGAAATATGGAAGGAAGCTTTCTGAGAAACTGCTTAGTGTTCTGTTAATTCATCTCACAGAGTAACAACTGTATTTCGTGGATCTCTTTGCTAGACTTACTTCTGTGGAATCTGAGAAAAGATATATCGGATCACTTGGAAACTACAGTTCCAAAGGAAATATCCTCCGATAACAAAGAGAAAGAAGCTTTCTGAGAAACTTCTTTGTGTTCTGTGAAATCATCTCACAGAGTTACAGCTTTCCCCTCAAGAAGCCTTTCGCTAAGACAGTTCTTGTGTAACTGGCAAAGTGATATTTGGAAGCCCATAGAGGACTATGGTGAAAAAGGAAATATCCTCAGATGAAATCTGGAAAGAAGCTTTCTGAGAAACTGCTTAGTGTTCTGTTAATTCATCTCACAGAGTTACATCTGTATTTCGTGGATCTCTTTGCTAGCCTTATTTCTGTGGAATCTGAGAACAGATATTTCAGATCTCTTGGAACACTATAGGGCCAGAGAAAATATCCACCGATAACAAAGAGAAAGAAGCTTTCTGAGAAACTTCTTTGTGTTCTGTGAAATCATCTCACAGAGTTACAGCTTTCCCCTCAAGAAGCTGTTCGCTAAGACAGTTCTTGTGGAATTGGCAAAGTGATATTTGGAAGCCCATAGAGGGCTATGGTGAAAAAGGAAATATCCTCAAATGAAATCTGGAAAGAAGCTTTCTGAGAAACTGCTTAGTGTTCTGTTAATTCATCTCACAGAGTTACATCTGTATTTGGTTGATCTCTTTGCTAGCCTTATTTCTGTGGAATCTGAGAAGAGACACTTCAGATCCCTTGGAACACTATAGGGCCAAAGGGAATATCCTCCCATAACAAAGAGAAAGAAGCTTTCTGAGAAACTTCTTTGTGTTCTGTGAAATCATCTCACAGAGTTACAGCTTTCCCCTCAAGAAGCCTTTCGCTAAGACAGGTCTTGTGTAATTGGCAAAGTGATATTTGGAAGCCCATAGACGGCTCAGGTGAAAAAGGAAATATGCTCAGATGAAATCTGGATAGAAGCTTTCTGAGAAACTACTTAGTGTTCTGTTAATTTATCTCACAGAGTTAGATCTGTATTTCGTGGATCTCTTTGTTAGCCTTATTTCTGGGGAATCTGAGAACAGATATTGCCAATCCCTTGGAAGACTATAGGGCCAAAGGAAATATCCTCCGATAACAAAGAGAAAGAAGCTTTCTGAGAAACTTCTTTGTGTTCTGTGAAATCATCTCACAGAGTTACAGCTTTCCCCTCAAGAAACCTTTCGCTAAGACAGTTCTTGTGGAATTGGCAAAGTGATATTTGGAAGCCAATGGAGGGCTATGGTGAAAAAGGAAATATCCTCAGATGAAATCTGGAAAGAAACTTTCTGAGAAACTGCTTAGTGTTTTGTTAATTCATCTCACAGAGTTACATCTGTATTTGGTGGATCTCTTTGCTAGCCTTATTTCTGTGGAATATGAGAAGAGATACTTCGGATCCCTTGGAACACTATAGGGCCAGAGGGAATATCCACTGATAACAAAGAGAAAGAAGCTTTCTGAGAAACTTCTCTGTGTTCTGTGAAATCATCTCACAGAGTTACAGCTTTCCCCTCAAGAAGCCTTTCGCTAAGACAGTTCTTGTGGAATTGGCAAAGTGATATTTGGAAGCCCATAGAGGGCTATGGTGAAAAAGGAAATATCCTCAGATGAAATCTGTAAAGAAGCTTTCTGAGAAACTGCTTAGTGTTCTGTTAATTCATCTCACAGAGTTACATCTGTATTTCGTGGATCTCTTTGCTAGCCTTATTTCTGTGGAATCTGAGAACAGATATTTCGGATCCCTTGGAAGACTAAAGGGCCGAAGGAAATATCCTCCGATAACAAAGCGAAAAAAGCTTTCTGAGAAACTTCTTTGTGTTCTGTGAACTCATCTCACAGAGTTGCCGCTTTTCCCTCAAGAAGCCTTTCGCTAAGACAGTTGTTGTGGTATTGGCAAAGTGATATTTAGAAGGCCACAGAGGGCAATGGTGAAAAAGGAATCATCCTCAGACCAAATATGGAAGGAAGCTTTCTGAGAAACAGCTTAGTGTTCTGTTAATTCATCTAACAGAGTAACATCTGTATTTCGTGGATCTCTTTGCTAGACTTACTTCCGTGGAATCTGAGAAAAGATATATCGGATCACTTGGAAGACTACAGTTCCAAAGGAAATTTCCTCCGATAACAAAGAGAAAGAAGCTTTCTGAGAAACTTCTTTGTGTTCTGTGAAATCATCTCACAGAGTTACAGCTTTCCCCTCAAGAAACCTTTCGCTAAGGCAGTTCTTGTGGAATTGGCAAAGAGATATTTGGAAGCCCATAGAGGGCTGTGGTGAAAAAGGAAATATCCTCAGATGAAATCTGGAAAGAAGCTTTCTGAGAAACTGCTTAGTGTTCTGTTAATTCATCTCACAGAGTTACATCTGTATTTCGTGGATCTCCTTGCTAGCCTTATTTCTGTGGAATCTGAGAACAGATATTTCGGATCCTTTGGAAGACTAAAGGGCCGAAGGAAATATCCTCCGATAACAAAGAGAAAAAAGCTTTCTGAGAAACTTCTTTGTGTTCTGTGAACTCATCTCACAGAGTTGCAGCTTTCCCCTCAAGAAGCCTTTCGCTATGACAGTACTTGTGGAATTGGCAAAGTGATATTTGGAAGGCCATAGAGGGCTATGGTGAAAAAGGAAATATCCTCAGATGAAATATGGAAAGAAGCTTTCAAAGAAACTGCTTAGTGTTCTGTTAATTCATCTCACAGAGTAAAATCTGTATTTCGTTGATCTCTTTGCTAGCCTTATTTCTGTGGAATCTGAGAAAAGATACATCGGATCCCTTGGAAGACTACATTTCCAAAGGAAATATCCTCCGATAACAAAGAGAAAGAAGCTTTCTGAGAAACTTCTTTGTGTTCTGTGAAATTATCTCACAGAGTTACAGCATTCCCCTCAAGAAGCCTTTCACTAAGACAGTTCTTGTGGAATTGGCAAAGTAATATTTGGAAGCCCATAGAGGCCTATGGTGAAAAAGGAAATATCCTCAGATGAAATCTGGAAAGAAGCTTTCTGAAAAACTGCTTAGTGTTCTGTTAATTCATCTCACAGAGTTACATCAGTATTTCGTGGATCTCTTTGCTAGCCTTACTTCTGTGGAATCTGAGAACAGATATTTCGGATATCTTGGAACACTATAGGGCCAGAGAAAATATCCACCGATAACAAAGAGAAAGAAGCTTTCTGATAAACTTCTTTGTGTTCTGTGAAATCATCTCACAGATTTACAGCTTTCCCCACAAGAAGCCTTTCACTAAGACAGTTCTTGTGGAATTGGCAATGTGATATTTGGAAGCCCATAGAGGGCTAGAGTGAAAAAGGAAATATCCTTAGATGAAATCTGGAAAGAAGCTTTCTGAGAAACTGCTTAGTGTTCTGTTAATTCATCTCACAGAATTACATCTGTATTTCGTGCATCTCTATGCTAGCCTTATTTCTGTGGAATCTGAGAACAAATATTTCAGATCTCTTGGAACACTATAGGGCCAGAGAAAATATCCACTGATAACAAAGAGAAAGAAGCTTTCTGAGAAACTTCTTTGTGTTCTGTGCAATCATCTCACAGAGTTACAGCTTTCCCCTTAAGAAGCCTTTCGCCAAGACAGTTCTTGTGGAATTGGCAAAGTGATATTTGGAAGCCCATAGAGGGCTATGGTGAAAAAGGAAATATCCTCAGATGAAATCTGGAAAGAAGCTTTCTGAGAAACTGCTTAGTGTTCTGTTAATTCATCTCACAGAGTTACATCTGTATTTCGTGGATCTCTTTGCTAGCCTTATTTCTGTGGAATCTGAGAACAGATATTTCGGATCACTTTGAAAACTATAGGGGCAAAGGAAATATCCTCCGATAACAAAGAGAAAGAGGCTTTCTGAGAAAGTTCTCTGTGTTCTGTGAAATCATCTCACAGAGTTATAGCTTTTCCCTCAAGAAGCCTTTCGCTAAGACAGTTCTTGTGGAATTGGCAAAGTGATATGTGGAAGCCCATTGAGGGCTCTGGTGAAAAAGGACATATCCTCAGATGAAATCTGGAAAGAAGCTTTCTGAGAAACTGCTTAGTGTTCCGTTAATTCATCACACAGAGTTACATCTGTATTTCGTGGATCTCTTTGCTGGCCTTATTTCTGTGGAATCTGAGAAGAGATATTTCGGATCCATTGGAAGACTATAGGGCCAAATGAAATATCCTCCCATAAAAAAGAGAAGGAAGCTTTCTGACAAACTTCTTTGTGTTCTGTGAAATCATCTCACAGAGTTACAGCTTTCCCCTCAAGAAGCCTTTCGCTAAGACAGGTTTTGTGGAATTGGCAAAGTGATATTTGGAAGCCCATAGAGGGCTATGGTGAAAAAGGAAATATCCTCAGATGAAATCTGGAAAGAAGCTTTCTGAAAAACTGCTTAGTGTTCTGTTAATTCATCTCACAGAGTTACAACAGTATTTCGTGGATCTCTTTGCTAGCCTTATTTCTGTGGAATCTGAGAGCAGATATTTCGGATATCTTGGAACACTATAGGGCCAGAGAAAATATCCACCGATAACAAAGGGAAAGAAGCTTTCTGAGAAACTTCTTTGTGTTCTGTGAAATCATCTCACAGAGTTACAACTTTCCCCTCAAGAAGCCTTTTGCTAAGACAGTTCTTGTGGAATTGGCAAAGTGATATTTGGAAGCCCATAGAGGGCTATGGTGAAAAAGGAAATATCCTCAGATAAAATCTGGACAGAAGCTTTCTGAGAAACTGCTTAGTGTTCGGTTAATTCATCTCACAGACTTACATCTGTATTTGGTGGATCTCTTTGCTACCCTTATTTCTGTGGAATCTGAGAACAGATATTTCGGATCCCTTTGAATACTATAGGGAGAAAGGAAATATCCTCCGATAACAAAGAGAAAGAAGCTTTCTGAGAAACTTCATTGTGTTCTGTGAAATCATCTCACAGAGTTACAGCTTTCCCCTCAAGAAGCCTTTGGCTTAGATAGTTCTTGTGGAATTGGCAAAGTGATATTTGGAAGCACATAGAGGACTCTGGTGAAAAAGGAAATATGCTCAGGTGAAATCTGGTTAGAAGCTTTCTGAGAAACTGCTTAGTGTTATGTTAATTCATCTCACAGAGTTAGATCTGTATTTCGTGAATCTCTTTGCTAGCCTTTTTTCTGGGGAATCTGAGAACAGATATTGCCAATCCCTTGGAAGACTATAGGGCCAAAGGAAATATCCTCCGATAACAAAGAGAAAGAAGCTTTCTGAGAAACTTCTTTGTGTTCTGTGAAATCATCTCACAGTGTTACAGCTTTCCCCTCAAGAAGACTTTCGCTAAGACAGTTCTTGTGGAATTGGCAAAGTGATATTTGGAAGCCCATAGAGAGCTAGGGTGAAAAAGGCAATATCCTCAGATGAAATCTGGTAAGAAGCTTTCTGAGAAACTGCTTAGTGTTCTGTTAATTCATATCACAGAGTTACATCTGTATTTCGTTGATCTCTTTGCTAGCCTTATGTCTGTGGAATCTGAGAACAGATATTTCGGATCCCTTGGAAGACTATAGGGCCAAAGGAAATATCCTCCCATAAAAAAGAGAAAGAAGCTTTCTGAGAAACTTCTTTGTGTTCTGTGAAATCATCTCACAGAGTTACAGCTTTCCCCTCAAGATGCCTTTCGCTAAGACAGGTCTTGTGGAATCGGCAAAGTGATATTTGGAAGCCCATTGAAGGCTATGGTGAAAAAGGAAATATCCTCAGATGAAATCTGGAAAGAAGTTTTCTGAGAAACTGCTTAGTGTTCTGTTAATTCATCTCACAGAGTTACATCTGTATTTCGTGGATCTCTTTGCTAGCCTTATTTCTGTGGAATCTGAGAACAGATATTTCGGATCCCTTTGAAGACTATAGGGCTGAAGGAAATTTCCTCCGATAACAAAGAGAAAGAAGCTTTCTGAGAAACTTCTTTGTGTTCTGTGAAATCATCTCACAGAGTTACAGCTTTCCCCTCAAGAAGCCTGTCGATAAGACAGTTCTTGTGGAATTGGCAAAGTGATATTTGGAAGCCCATATAGGGCTAAGGTGAAAAAGGAAATATCCTCAGATGAAATCTGCAAAGAAGCTTTCTGAGAAACTGCTTAGTGTTCTGTTAATTCATCTCACAGAGTTACATCTGTATTTCGTGGATCTCTTTGCTAGCCTTATATCTGTGGAATATGAGAACAGATATTTCGGATCCCTTGGAAGAATATAGGGCCAAAGGAAATATCCTCCGATAACAAAGAGAAAGAAGCTTTCTGAGAAACTACTTTGTGTTCTGTGAAATCGTCTCACAGAGTTACAGCTCTCCCCTCAAGAAGCCTTTCGCTAAGACAGTTCTTGTGGAATTGGCAAAGTGATATTTGGAAGCCCAGAGAGGGCTATGGTGAAAAAGGAAATATCCTCGAAGAAATCTGGAAAGAAGCTTTCTGTGAAACTGCTTAGTGTTTTGTTATTTCATCTCACAGAGTTACATCTGTATTTCTTGGATCTCCTTCTAGCCTTATTTCTGTGGACTCTGAGAACAGATATTTCGGAACCCTAGGAAGACCATAGGGCCAAAGTAAATATCCCCCGATAACAAAGAGAAAGAAGCTTTCTGAGAAACTTCTTTGTGTTCTGTGGAATCATCTCACAGAGTTACAGCTTTCCGCTCAGGAAGCCTTTCACTAAGACAGTTCTTGTGGAATGGGCAAACTGATATTTGGAAGCGCATAGAGGGATAGGGTGAAAAAGGAAATATCCTCAGATGAAATCTGGAAAGAAGCTTTCTGAGAAACTGCTTAGTGTACTCTTAACTCACCTCACAGAGTTACATCTGTATTTGGTGGATCTCTTTGCTAGCCTTATTTGGGGAATCTGAAAACAGATATTGCCAATCCCTTGGAAGACTATAGGGCCAAAGGAAGTATCCTCCGATAACAAAGAGAAAGAAGCTTTCTGAGAAACGTTTTGTGTTCTGTGAACTCATCTCACAGAGTTACAGCATTCCCCTCAAGAAGCCTTTCGCTAAGACAGGTCTTGTGGAATTTACAAAGGGATATTTGGAAGCCCATGGAGGACTATATTGAAAAAGGAAATATATTCATATGAAATCTGGAAAGAAACTCTCTGAGAAACTGCTTAGTGTTCTGTTAATTCATCTCACACAGTTATATCTGTATTTCGTGGATCTCTTTGCTAGCCTTATTTCTGTGGAATCTGAGAAGAGATATTTTGAATCTCTTGAAACACTATAGGGCCAGAGAAAATATCCACCGATAACAAAGAGAAAGAAGCTTTCTGAGAAACTTCTTTGTGTTCTGTGAAATCATCTCACAGAGTTACAGCTTTCCCGTCAAGAAGCCTTTCGCTAAGATAGTTCTTGTGGAATTGGCAAAGTGATATTTGGAAGCCCATAGAGAGCTAGGGTGAAAAAGGAAATATCCTCAGATGAAATCTGTAAAGAAGCTTTCTGAGAAACTGCTTAGTGTTCTGTTAATTCATCTCACACAGTTACATCTGTATTTCGTGGATTTCTTTGCTAGCTTTATTTCTGTGGAATCTGAGAACAGATATTTCGGATCACTTTGAAAACTATAGGGCCAAAGGAAATATCCTCCGATAACAAAGAGAAAGAAGTTTTCTGAGAAACTTCTTTATGTTCTGTGAAATTTTCTCACAGAGTTACAGCTTAACCCTTAAGAAGCCTTTCGCTAAGATAGTTCTTGTGGAATTGGCAAAAGGATACTTGGAAGCCCAAAGAGGTCTACGGTGAAAAAGGAAATATCCTCAGATGAAATCTGGAAAGAAGTTTTCTGAGAAACTGCTTAGTGTTCTGTTAATTCATCTCAGAGAGTTACACCTGTATTTCGTCGATCTCATTGCTAGCCTTATTTCTGTGGAATCTGAGAACAGATATTTCGGATCCCTTTGAAGCCTCTAGGGACGAAGGACATATCCTCGGATAAAAAAAAGAAAGAAGATTTCTGAGAAACTTCTCTGTGTTTTGTGAAATCAACTCACAGAGTTACAGCTTTCCCCTCAAGAAGCCTTTCACGAAAACAGTTCTTGTGGAATTGGAAAAGTGATATTTGGATGCCCATAGATTGCTATGGTGAAAAAGGAAATATCCTCAGATGAAATCTAAAGGAAATTTTCTGAGAAACTGCATAGTGTTCTGTTAATTCATCTCACAGAGTTACATCTGTAATTCGTGGATCTCTTTGCTAGCCTTATTTCCGTGGAATCTGAGAACAGATATTTCGGATCCCTTGGAAGATTATAGGGCCAAAGGAAATATCCTTCGATAACAAAGAGAAAGAAGCTTTTAGAGAAACTGCTTTGTGTTCTGTGAAATCATCTCACAGAGTTACAGCTTTCCCCTCAAGAAGGCTTTCGCTAAGACAGTTCTTGTGGAATTGGGAAAGTGATATTTGGAAGCCCATAAAGGGCTATGGTGAAAAAGGAAATATCCTCATATGAAATCTGGAAAGAAGCTTTCTGAGAAACTGTTTAGTGTTCTGTTAATTCATCTCACAGAGTTACATCTGTATTTCGTGGATCTCTTTGCTAGCCTTATTTCTGTGGAATCTGAGAACAGATATTTCGGATCCCTTTGAAGACTATAGGGCCGAAGGAAATATCCTCCGATAACAAAGAGAAAGAAGCTTTCTGAGAAACTTCTTTGTGTTCTGTGAAATCATCTCACAGAGTTACAGCTTTCCCCTCAAGAAGCCTTTCGCTAAGACAGTTCTTGTGGAATTGGCAAAGTGACATTTGGAAGCCATAGAGGACTCTGGTGAAAAAGGAAATATGCTCAGATGAAATCTGGATAGAAGCTTTCTGAGAAACTGCTTAGTGCTCTGTTAATTCATCTCACAGAGTTAGATCTGTATTTCCTGAATCTCTTTGCTAGCCTTATTTCTGCGGAATCTGAGAACAGATATTGCCAATCCCTTGGAAGACTATAGGGCCAAAGGAAATATCCTTCTTAACAAAGAGAAAGAAGCTTTCTGAGAAACTTCTTTGTGTTCTGTGAAATCATCTCACAGAGTTACAGCTTTCCCCTCAAGAAGCCTTTCGCTTAGACTGGTCTTGTGGAATTGGCAAAATGATATTTGGAAGCCCATGGAGGGCTATGGTGAAAAAGGAAATATATTCATATTAAATCTGGAAACAAACTTTCTGAGAAACTGCTTATTCTTCTGTGAATTCATCTCACAGAGTTACATCTGTATTTCGTGGATCTCTTTGCTAGCCTTATTTCTGTGGAATCTGAGAACAGATATTTCGGATCCCTTGGAAGACTATAGGGCCAAAGGAAATATTCTCCCATAAAAAAGAGAAAGAAGCTTTCTGAGAAACTTCTTTGTGTTCTGTGAAATCATCTCACAGAGTTACAGCTTTCCCCTCCAGAAGCCTTTCGCTAAGACAGGTCTTGTGGAATTGGCAAAGTGATATTTGGAAGCCCATAGAGGGCTATGGTGAAAAAGGAAATATCCTCAGATGAAATCTGGAAAGAAGCTTTCTGAGAAACTGCTTAGTGTTCTCTTAATTCATCTCACAGAGTTACATCTGTATTTCGTGGATCTCTTTGCTAGCCTTATTTCTGTGGAATCTGAGAACAGATATTTCGGATCCCTTGGAACACTATAGGGCCAAAGGAAATATCCTCCGATAACTAAGAGAAAGAAGCTTTCTGAGAAACTTCTTTGTGTTCTGTGAAATCATCTCACAGAGTTGCAGCTTTCCCCTCAAGAAGCCTTTCGCTAAGACAGTTCTTGTGGAATTGGCAAAGTGATATTTGGAAGCCCATAGAGGGCTACGGTGAAAAAGGAAATATCCTCAGATGAAATCTGGAAAGAAGATTTCTGATAAACTGCTTAGTGTTTGGTTAATTCATCTCACAGAGTTACATCTGTATTTCGTGGATCTCTTTGCTAGCCTTATTTCTGTGGAAACTGAGAACAGATATTTCGGATCCCTTGGAAGACTGTAGGGCCAAAGGACATATGCTCCGATAACTAAAAGAAAGAAGCTTTCCGAGAAACTTCTTTGTGTTCTCTGAAATCATCTCACAGAGTTACAGCATTCACCTCAAGAAGGCTTTCGCTAAGACAGTTCTTGTGGAATTGACAAAGTGATATTTGGAAGCCCATAGAAGGCTAGGGTGAAAAAGGAAATATCCTCAGATGAAATCTGGAAAGAAGCTTTCTGAGAAACTACTTAGTGTTCTGTAAATTCATCTCACAGAGTTACATCTGTATTTCGTGGATCTCTTTGCTAGCCTTATTTCTGTGGAATCTGAGAACAGATATTTTGGATCCCTTGGAAGTCTATAGTTCCGAAGGAAATATCCTCCGGTAACAAAGAGAAAGAAGCTTTCTGAGAAACTACTTTGTGCTCCGTGAAATCATCCCAAAGAGTTACAGTTTTCTAGTCAAGAAGCCTTTCGCTAAGACAGTTCTTGTGGAATTGGCAAAGTGATATTTGGAACCCCATAGAGGGCTCTTGTGAAAAAGGAAAATTCCTCAGAAGAAATCTGGAAAGAAGCTTTCTGAGAAACTGCTTAGTGTACTCTTAATTCACCTCACAGAGTTACGTCTGTATTTGGTGGATCTCGTTTCTAACCTTATTTCTGGGGAATCTGAGAACAGATATTGCCAATCCCTTGGAAGACTATAGGGCCAAAGGAAATATCCTCCGATAACAAAGAGAAAGAAGCTTTCTGTGAAACTTCTTTGTGTTCTGTGAAATCATCGCACAGAGTTACAGCTTTCCCCCCAAGAAACCTTTCGCTAAGACAGTTCTTATGGAATTTGCAAAGTGATATTTGGAAGCCCATCGAGGGCTGTGGTGAAAACGGAAATATATTCAGATGAAATCTGAAAAGAAACTTTCTGAGAAACTGCTTAGTGTTCTGTTAATTCATCTCACAGAGTTACATCAGTATTTCGTGGATCTCTTTGCTAGCCTTATTTCTGTGGAATCTGAGAGCAGATGTTTTGGATCCCTTTGAAGACTATAGGGCCAAAGGAAGTATCCTCCGATAACAAAGAGAAAGAAGCTTTCTGAGAAACTTCTTTGTGTTCTGTGAAATCATCTCACAGAGTTACAACTTTCCCCTCAAGAAGCCTTTCGCGAAGACAGGTCTTGTGGAATTGGCAAAGTGATATTTGGAAGCCCATAGAGGCTCTGGTGAAAAAGGAAATATGCTCAGAAGAAATCTGGATAGAAGCTTTCTAAGAAACTGCTTAGTGGTCTGTTAATTCATCTCACAGAATTAGATCTGTATTTCGTGGATCTCTTTGCTAGCTTTATTTCTGGGGAATCTGAGAACAGATATTGCCAATCCCTTGGAAGACTATAGGGCCAAAGGAAATATCCTCCGATAACAAAGAGAAAGAAGCTTTCTGAGAAACTTCTTTCTGTTCTGTGAAATCATCTCACAGAGTTACAGCTTTCCCCTCAAGAAGCCTTTCGCTAAGACAGTTCTTATGGAATTGGCAAAGTGATATTTGGAAGCCCATAGAGGGCTATGGTGAAAAAGGAAATATCCTCAGATGAAATCTGGAAAGAAGCTTTCTGAGAAACTGCTTAGTATTCTGTTAATTCATCTCACAGAGTTACATCTGTATTTCGTGGATCTCTTTGCTAGCCTTATTTCTGTGGAATCTGAGAACAGATATTTCGGATTCCTTGGAAGACTAAAGGGCCGAAGGAAATATCCTGCGATAACAAAGAGAAAGAAGCTTTCGGAGAACTTCTTTGTGTTCTGTGAACTCATCTCACAGAGTTGCAGCTTTCCCCTCAAGAAGCCTTTCGCTAAGACAGTTCTTGTGGAATTGGGAAAGTGATATTTGGAAGCCCATAGAGGGCTATGGTGAAAAAGGAAACATCCTCAGACGAAATATGGAAGGAAGCTTTCTGAGAAACTGCTTAGTGTTCTGTTAATTCATCTCACAGAGTAACATCTGTATTTCGTGGATCTCTTTGCTAGACTTATTTCTGTGGAATCTGAGAAAAGATATATCGGATCACTTGGAAGACTACAGTTCCAAAGGAAATATCCTCCGATAACATAGAGAAAGAAGCTTTCTGAGAAACTTCTTTGTGTTCTGTGAAATCATCTCACAGAGTTAGAGCTTTCCCCTCAAAAAACCTTTCGCTAAGACAGTTCTTGTGGAATTGGCAAAGTGATATTTGGAAGCCCATAGAGGGCTATGGTGAAAAAGGAAATATCCTCAGATGAAATCTGGAAAGAAGCTTTCTGAGAAACTGCTTAGTGTTCTGTTAATTCATCTCACAGAGTTACATCTGTATTTCGTGGATCTCTTTGCTAGCCTTATTTCTGTGGATAATGGAAACAGATATTTCGGACCCCTTGGAAGACTAAAGGGCCGAAGGAAATATCCTCCGATAACAAAGAGAAAGAAGCTTTTTGAGAAACTTCTTTGTGTTCTGTGAAATCATCTCACAGAGTTGCAGCTTTCCCCTCAAGAAGCCTTTCGCTAAGACAGTTCTTGTGGAATTGGGAAAGTCATATTTGGAAGGCCATAGAGGGCTATGGTGAAAAAGGAAACATCCTCAGATGAAATATGGAAAGAAGCTTTCTGAGAAACTGCTTAGTGTTCTGTTAATTCATCTCACAGAGTAAAATCTGTATTTGGTGGATCTCTTTGCTAGCCTTATTTCTGTGGAATCTGAGAACAGATATTTCGGATATCTTGGAACACTATAGGGCCAGAGAAAATATCCACCGATAACATAGGGAAAGACGCTTTCTGAGAAAATTCTTTGTGTTCTGTGAAATCATCTCAGAGACTTACAGCTTTCCTCTCAAGAAGCCTTTCGCTAAGACAGTTCTTGTGGAATTGGCAATGTGATATTTGGAAGCCCATAGAGGGATAGGGTGAAAAAGGAAATATCCTCAGATGAAATCTGGAAAGAAGCTTTCTGAGAAACTGCTTAGTGTTCTGTTAATTCGTCTCACAGAGTTACATCTGTATTTCGTGGATCTCTTTGCTAGCCTTATTTCTGTGGAATCTGAGAACAGATATTTCGGATAACTTTGAAAACTATAGGGCCAAAAGTAATATCCTCCGATAAAAAAGAGAAAGAAGCTTTCTGAGAAACTACTCTGTGTTCTGTGAAATCATCTCACAGAGTTACCGCTTTTCCCTCAAGAAGCCTTTCGCTAAGACAGTTCTTGTGGAATTGGCAAAGTGATATGTGGAAGCCCATTGAGGGCTATGGTGAAAAAGGACATATCCTCAGATGAAAACAGGAAAGAAGCTTTCTGAGAAACTGCTTAGTGTTCTGTTAATTCATCTCACAGAGTTACATCTGTATTTCGTGGATCTCTTTGCTAGCCTTATTTCTGTGGAATCCGAGAAGAGATATTTCGGATCCATTGGAAGACTAAAGGGCCGAAGGAAATATCCTCCGATAACAAAGACAAAGAAGCTTTCTGAGAAACTTCTTTGTGTTCTGTGAAATCATCTCACAGAGTTGCAGCTTTCCCCTCAAGAAGCCTTTCGCTAAGACAGTTCTTGTGGAATTGGCAAAGTGATATTTGGAAGCCCATAGAGGGCTATGGTGAAAAAGGAAACATCCTCAGATGAAATACGGAAAGAAGCTTTCTGAGAAACTGCTTAGTGTTCTGTTAATTCATCTCACAGAGTTACATCTGTATTTCGTGGATCTCACGGCTAGCCTTATTTCTGTGGAATCTGAGAACAGATATTTCGGTTCCCTTGGAATACTATAGGGCCAAAGGTATTATCCTCCGATAACAAAGAGAAAGAAGCTTTCTGAGAAACTTCTTTGTGTTCTGTGAAATCATCTCACAGAGTTACAGCTTTCCCCTCAAGAAGCCTTTTGCTAAGACAGTACTTGTGGAATTGGCAAAGTGATATTTGGAAGCCCATAGAGGTCTATGGTGAAAAAGGAAATATCCTCAGATGAAATCTGGACAGAAGCTTTCTGAGAAACTGCTTAGTGTTCTGTTAATTCATCTCACAGAGTTACATCTCTATTTGGTGGATATCTTTGCTAGCCTTATTTCTGTGGAATCTGAGAACAGATATTTTGCATCCCTTTGAAGACTATAGGGCCTAAGGAAATATCCTCTGATAACAGAGAGAAAGAAGCTTTCTGAGAAACTTCTTCGTGTTCTGTGAAATCATCTCACAGAGTTACGGCTTTTCCCTCAAGAAGCCTTTCGCTAAGACAGTTCTTGTGGAATTGGCAAAGTGATATGTGGAAGCCCATTGAGGGCTCTGGTGAAAAAGGACATATCCTCAGATGAAAACTGGAAAGAAACTTTCTGAGAAACTGCTTAGTGTTCTGTTAATTCATCTCACAGAGTTAGATCTGTATTTCGTGAATCTCTTTGCTAGCCTTATTTCCGGGGAATCTGAGAACTGCTATTGCCAATCCCTTGGAAGACTAAAGGGCCAAAGGAAATATCCTCCGATAACAAAGAGAAAGAAGCTTTCTGAGAAACTTCTTTGTGTTCTGTGAAATCATCTCTCAGAGTTACAGCTTTCCCCTCAAGAAGCCTTTCGCTAAGACAGTTCTTGTGGAATTGGCAAAGTGATATTTGGAAGCCCATGGAGGTCTATGGTGAAAAAGGAAATATATTCAGATGAAATCTGGAAAGAAACCTTCTGAGAAACTGCTTGGTGTTCTGTTAATTCTTCTCACAGAGTAACATCTGTATTTCGTGGATCTCTTTGCTAGCCTTATTTCTGTGGAATCAGAGAAAAGATATATCGGATCACATGGAAGACTACAGTTCCAAAGGAAATATCCTCCGATAACAAAGAGAAAGAAGCTTTCGGGAAACTTCTTTGTGTTCTGTGAAATCATCTCACAGAGTTACAGCTTTACCCTCAAGAAGCCTTTCGCTAAGACAGGTCTTGTGGAAATGGCAAAGTGATATTTGGAAGCCCATAGAGGGCTCTGGTGAAAAAGGAAATATCCTCAGATGAAATCTGGAAAGAAGCTTTCTGAGAAACTGCTTAGTGTTCTGTTAATTCATCTCACAGATTTACATCTGTATTTCGTGGATCTCTTTGCTAGCCTTATTTCTGTGGAATCTGAGAACAGATATTTCGGATCCCTTGGAAGACTAAAGGGCCGAAGGAAATATCCTCCGATAACAAAGAGAAAAAAGCTTTCTGGGAAACTTCTTTGTGTTCTGTGAAATCATCTCACAGAGTTACAGCTTTCCCCTCAAGAAGCCTTTCGCTAAGACAGTTCTTGTGGAATTGGCAAAGTGATATTTGGAAGCCCATAGAGGGCTATGGTGAAAAAGGAAATATCCTCAGATGAAATCTGGAAAGAAGCTTTCTGAGAAACTTCTTAGTATTCTGTTAATTCATATCACAGATTTTCATCTGTATTTCGTGGATCTCTTTGCTAGCCTTATTTCTGTGGAAACTGAGAACAGATATTTCGGATCCCTTGGAAGACTATAGGGCCAAAGGAAATATCCTCCGATAAATAAGAGAAAGAAGCTTTCTGAGAAACTTCTTTTTGTTCTGTGAAATCATCTCACAGAGTTACAGCATTCGCTTCAAGAAGCCTTTCGCTAAGATAGTTCGTGTGGAATTGGCAAAGTGATATTTGGAAGCCCATAGAAGGCTAGGGTGAAAAAGGAAATATCCTCAGATGAAATCTGGAAAGAAAGTTTCTGAGAAACTGCTTAGTGTTCTGTTAATTCATCTCACAGAGTTACATCTGTATTTCGTAGATCTCTTTGCTAGCCTTATTTCTGTGGAATCTGAGAACAGATATTTTGGATCCCTTGGAAGACTACAGGGCCAAAGAAAATATCCTCCGGTAACAAAGAGAAAGAAGCTTTCTGAGAAACTAGTTTGTGCTCCGTGAAATCATCTCAAAGAGTTACAGTTTTCTCCTCAAGAAGCCTTTCACTAAGACAGTTCTTGTGGAAATGGAAAAGTGATATTTGGAAGCCCATAGAGGGCTATTGTGAAAAAGGAAAAATCCTCAGAAGAAATCTGGAAAGAAGCTTTCTGAGAAACTGCTTAGTGTACTCTTAATTCACCTCACAGAGTTACGTCAGTATTTGGTGGATCTCGTTTCTAACCTTATTTCTGAGGAATCTGAGAACAGATATTGCCAATCCCTTGGAAGACTATAGGGCCAAAGGAAATATCCTCCGATAACAAAGAGAAAGAAGCTTTCTGAGAAACTTCTTTGTGTTCTGTGAAATCATCTCACAGAGTTACAGCTTTCCCCTCAAGAAGCCTTTCACTAAGACAGTTCTTGTGGAATTGGCAAAGTGATATTTGGAAGCCCATAGAAGGCTATGGTGAAAAAGGAAATATCCTCAGATGAAATCTGGAAAGAAGCTTTCTGAAAAACTGCTTAGTTTTCTGTTAATTCATCTCACAGAGTTACATCAGTATTTCGTGGATCTCTTTGCTAGCCTTATTTCTGTGGAATCTGAGAACAGATATTTCGGATATCTTGGAACACTATAGGGCCAGAGAAAATATCCACCGATAACAAAGAGAAAGAAGCTTTCTGAGAAAGTTCTCTGTGTTCTGTGAAATAATCTCACAGAGTTACAGCTTTCCCCTCAAGAAGCCTTTCCCTAAGACAGTTCTTGTGGAATTGGCAAAGTGATATGTGGAAGCCCATTGAGGGCTCTGGTGAAAAAGGACATATCCTCAGATGAAATCTGGAAAGAAGCTTTCTGAGAAACTGCTTAGTGTTCTGTTAATTCATCTCACAGAGTTACATCTGTATTTCGTGGATCTCTTTGCTAGCCTTATTTCTGTGGAATCTGAGAAAAGATACATCGGATCCCTTGGAAGACCATAGGGCCGAAGGAAATATCCTCCGAAAAAAAAGAGAAAGAAGCTTTCTGAGAAACTTCTTTGTGTTCTGTGAAATCATCTCACAGAGTTACAGCTTTCCCCTCAAGAAGCCTTTCGCTAAGACAGTTCTTGTGGAATTGGCAAAGTGATATTTGGAAGCCCTTAGAGGCCTATGGTGAAAAAGGAAATATCCTCAGATGAAATCTGGAAAGAAGCTTTCTGAAAAACTGCTTAGTGTTCTGTTAATTCATCTCACAGAGTTACATCTGTATTTCGTGGATCTCTTTGCTAGCCTTATTTCTGTGGAATCTGAGAACAGATATTTCGGATCACTTTGAAAACTATAGGGCCAAAGGAAATATCCTCCGATAACAAAGAGAACGAAGCTTTCTGAGAAAGTTCTCTGTGTTCTGTGAAATAATCTCACAGAGTTACAGCTTTCCCCTCAAGAAACCTTTCCCTAAGACAGTTCTTGTGGAATTGGCAAAGTGATATGTGGAAGCCCATTGAGGGCTCTGGTGAAAAAGGACATATCCTCAGATGAAATCTGGAAAGAAACTTTCTGAGAAACTGCTTAGTGTTCTGTTAATTCATCTCACAGAGTTACATCTGTATTTCGTGGATCTCTTTGCTAGCCTTATTTCTGTGGAATCTGAGAACAGATATTTCGGATCCCTTGGAACACTATAGGGCCAAAGGGAATATCCTCCCATAACAAAGAGAAAGAAGGTTTCTGAGAAACTTCTTTGTGTTCTGTGAAATCATCTCACAGAGTTACAGCTTTCCCCTCAAGAAGCCTTTCGCTAAAACAGTTCTTGTGGAATTGGCAAAGAGATATTTGGAAGCCCATAGAGGGCTGTGGTGAAAAAGGAAATATCCTCAGATGAAATCTGGACAGAAGCTTTCTGAGAAACTGCTTAGTGTTCTGTTAATTCATCTCACAGAGTTACATCTGTATTTCGTGGATCTCTTTGCTAGCCTTACTTCTGTGGAATCTGAGAACAGATATTTCGGATCCTTTGGAAGACTAAAGGGCCGAAGGAAATATCCTCCGATAACAAAGAGAAAAAAGCTTTCTGAGAAACTTGTTTGTGTTCTGTGAACTCATCTCACAGAGTTGCAGCTTTCCCCTCAAGAAGCCTTTCGCTAAGACAGTTCTTGTGGAATTGGCAAAATGATATTTGGAAGGCCATAGACGGCTATGGTGAAAAAGGAAACATCCTCAGACGAAATATGGAAGGAAGCTTTCTGAGAAACTGCTTAGTGTTCTGTTAATTCATCTCACAGAGTAACATCTGTATTTCGTGGATCTCTTTGCTAGACTTATTTCTGTGGAAAATGAGAACAGATATTTCGGATCCCTTGGAAGACTAAAGGGCCGAAGGAAATATCCTCCGATAACAAGGAGAAAGAAGCTTTCTGAGAAACTTCTTTGTGTTCTGTGAAATCATCTCACAGAGTTGCAGCTTTCCCCTCATGAAGCCTTTCGCTATGAAGGTTCTTGTGGAATTGGCAAAGTGATATTTGGATGGCCATAGAGGGCTATGGTGAAAAAGGAAACATCCTCAGATGAAATATGGAAAGAAGCTTTCTGAGAAACTGCTTAGTGTTCTGTTAATTCATCTCACAGAGTAAAATCTGTATTTCGTGGATCTCTTTGGTAGCCTTATTTCTGTGGAATCTGAGAAAAGATACATCGGATCCCTTGGAAGACTACATTTCCAAAGGAAATATCCTCTGATAACAAAGAGAAAGAAGCTTTCTGAGAAACTTCTTTGTGTTCTGTGAAATCATCTCACAGAGTTACAGCTTTCCCATCAAGAAGCCTTTCACTAAGACAGTTCTTGTGGAATTGGCAAAGTCATATTTGGAAGCCCTTAGAGGCCTATGGTGAAAAAGGAAGTATCCTCAGATGAAATCTGGAAAGAAGCTTTCTGAAAAACTGCTTAGTGTTCTGTTAATTCATCTCACAGAGTTACATCAGTATTTCGTGGATCTCTTTGATAGCCTTATTTCTGTGGAATCTGAGAACAGATATTCGGATATCTTGGAACACTATAGGGCCAGAGAAAATATCCACCGATAACAAAGAGAAAGAAGCTTTCTGAGAAACTTCTTTGTGTTCTGTGAAATCATCTCACAGATTTACAGCTTTCCCCACAAGAAGCCTTTCGCTAAGACAGTTCTTGTGGAATTGGCAAAGTGATATTTGGAAGGCCATAGAGGGCTATGGTGAAAAAGGAAACATCCTCAGATGAAATATGGAAAGAAGCTTTCTGAGAAACTGCTTAGTGTTCTGTTAATTCATCTCACAGAGTAACATCTGTATTTCGTGGATATCTTTGCTAGCCTTATTTCTGTGGAATCTGAGAAAAGATATATCGGATCACTTGGAAGACTACAGTTCCAAAGGAAATATCCTCCGATAACAAAGAGAAAGAAGCTTTCTGAGAAACTTCTCTGTGTTCTGTGAAATCATCTCGCAGACTTACAGCTTTCCCCTCAAGAAGCCTTTCGCTAAGACAGTTCTTGTGGAATTGGCAAAGTGATATTTGGAAGCCCATAGACGGTTCTGGTGAAAAAGGAAATATGCTCAGATGAAATCTGGATAGAAGCATTCTGAGAAACTGCTTAGTGTTCTCTTAATTCATCTCACAGAGTTAGATCGGTATTTCGTGGATCTCCTTGCTAGCCTTATTTCTGGGGAATCTGAGAACAGATATTGCCAATCCCTTGGAAGACTACAGGGCCAAAGGAAATATCCTCCGATAACAAAGAGAAAGAAGCTTTCTGAGAAACTTCTTTGTGTTCTGTGAAATCATCTCACAGAGTTACAGCTTTCCCCTCAAGAAGCCTTTCGCTAAGACAGTTCTTGTGGAATTGGCAAAGTGATATTTGGAAGCCCATGGAGGGCTATGGTGAAAAAGGAAATATCCTCAGATGAAATCTGGAAAGAAACTTTCTGAGAAACTGCTTAGTGTTCTGTTAATTCATCTCACAGAGTTACATCTGTATTTCGTGGATCTCTTTGCTAGCCTTATTTCTGTGGAATCTGAGAAGAGATATTTCGGATCCCTTCCAACACTATAGGGCCAGAGGAAATATCCATCGATAACAAAGAGAAAGAAGCTTTCTGAGAAACTTCTCTGTGTTCTGTGAAATCATCTCACAGAGTTACAGCTTTCCCCTCAAGAAGCCTTTCGCTAAGACAGTTCTTGTGGAATTGGCAAAGTGATATTTGGAAGCCCATAGAGGGCTATGGTGAATCAGGAAATATCCTCAGATGAAATATGGAAAGAAGCTTTCTGGGAAACCTCTTAGTGTTCTGTTAATTCATCTCACAGAGTTACATCTGTATTTCGTGGATCTCTTTGCTAGCCTTATTTCTGTGGAATCTGAGAACAGATATTTCGGATCCCTTGGAAGACTACAGGGCCGAAGGAAATATCCTCCGATAACAAAGAGAAAAATGTTTTCTGAGAAACTTCTTTGTGTTCTGTGAACTAATCTCACAGAGTTGCAGCTTTCCCCTCAAGAAGCCTTTCGCTAAGACAGTTCTTGTGGAATTGGCAAAGTGATATTTCAAAGGCCATAGAGGGCTGTGGTGAAAAAGGAAACATCCTCAGACGAAATATGGAAGGAAGCTTTCTGAGAAACTGCTTAGTGTTCTGTTAATTCATCTCACAGAGTAACAACTGTATTTCGTGGATCTCTTTGCTAGACTTACTTCTGTGGAATCTGAGAAAAGATATATCGGATCACTTGGAAACTACAGTTCCAAAGGAAATATCCTCCGATAACAAAGAGAAAGAAGCTTTCTGAGAAACTTCTTTGTGTTCTGTGAAATCATCTCACAGAGTTACAGCTTTCCACTCAAGAAACCTTTCGCTAAGACAGTTCTTGTGGAATTGGCAAAGTGATATTTGGAAGCCCATAGAGGGCTGTGGTGAAAAAGGAAATATCCTCAGATAAAATCTGGAAAGAAGCTTTCTGAGAAACTGCTTAGTGTTCTGTTAATTCATCTCACAGAGTTACATCTGTATTTCGTGGATCTCTTTGCCAGCCTTACTTCTGTGGAATCTGAGAACAGATATTTCGGATCCTTTGGAAGACTAAAGGGCCTAAGGAAATAGCCTCCGATAACAAAGAGAAAAAAGCTTTCTGAGAAACTTGTTTGTGTTCTGTGAACTCATCTCACAGAGTTGCAGCTTTCCCCTCAAGAAGCCTTTCGCTATGACAGTTCTTGTGGAATTGGCAAAGTGATATTTGGAAGCCCATAGAGGGCTATGGTGAAAAAGGAAACATCCTCAGATGAAATATGGAAAGAAGCTTTCTGAGAAACTGCTTAGTGTTCTGTTAATTCATCTCACAGAGTAAAATCTGTATTTCGTGGATCTCTTTGCTAGCCTTATTTCTGTGGAATCTGAGAAAAGATACATCGGATCCCTTGGAAGACTACATTTCCAAAGGAAATATCCTCCGATAACAAAGAGAAAGAAGCTTTCTGAGAAACTTCTTTGTGTTCTGTGAAATCATCTCACAGAGTTACAGCTTTCCCCTCAAGAAGCCTTTCACTAAGACAGTTCTTGTGGAATTGGCAAAGTGATATTTGGAAGCCCATAGAGGCCTATGGTGAAAAAGGAAATATCCTCAGATGAAATCTGGAAAGAAGCTTTCTGAAAAACTGCTTGGTGTTCTGTTAATTCATCTCACAGAGTTACATCAGTATTTCGTGGATCTCTTTGATAGCCTTATTTCTGTGGAATCTGAGAACAGATATTTCGGATATCTTGGCACACTATCGGGCAAGAGAAAATATCCACCGATAACAAAGAGAAAGAAGCTTTCTGAGAAACTTCTTTGTGTTCTGTGAAATCATCTCACAGATTTACAGCTTTCCCCTCAAGAAGCCTTTCGCTAAGACAGTTCTTGTTGAATTGGCAAAGTGATATTTGGAAGCCCATAGAGGGCTAGGGTGAAAAAGGAAATATCCTCAGATAAAATCTGGACAGAAGCTTTCTGAGAAACTGCTTAGTGTTCTGTTAATTCATCTCACAGAGTTACATCTGTATTTGGTGGATCTCTTTGCTAGCCTTATTTCTGTGGAATCTGAGAAGAGATATTTCGGATCCATTGGAAGACTATAGGGCCAAATGAAATATCCTCCCATAAAAAATAGAAGGAAGCTTTCTGAAAAACTTCTTTGTGTTCTGTGAAATCATCTCACAGAGTTACAGCTTTCCCCTCAAGAAGCCTTTCGCTAAGACAGGTTTTGTGAAATTGGCAAAGTGATATTTGGAAGCCCATAGAGGGCTATGGTGAAAAAGGAAATATCCTCAGATGAAATCTGGAAAGAAGCTTTCTGAGAAACTGCTTAGTGCTCTGTTAATTCATCTCACAGAGTTAGATCTGTATTTCGTGAATCTCTTTGCTAGCCTTATTTCTGGGGAATATGAGAACAGATATTGCCAATCCCTTGGAAGACTATAGGGCCAAAAGAAATATCCTCCGGTAACAAAGAGAAAGAAGCTTTCTGAGAAACTTCTTTGTGTTCTGTGAAATCATCTCACAGAGTTACAGCTTTCCCCTCAAGAAGCCTTTCGCTAAGACAGTTCTTGTGGAATTGGCAAAGTGATATTTGGAAGCCCATGGAGGTCTATGGTGAAAAACGAAATATATTCAGATGAAATCTTGAAAGAAACACTCTGAGAAACTGCTTAGTGTTCTGTTAATTCATCTCACAGAGTTACATCTGTATTTCGTGGATCTCTGTGCTAGCCTTATTTCTGTGGAATCTGAGAACAGATATTTCGGATCACTTTGAAAACTATAGGGCCAAAGGAAATATCCTCCGATAACAAAGAGAAAGAAGTTTTCTGAGAAACTTCTTTGTGTTCTGTGAAATCTTCTCACAGAGTTACAGCTTTACCCTCAAGAAGCCTTTCGCTAAGATAGTTCTTGTGGAATTGGCAAAAGGATACTTGGAAGCCCGTAGAGGGCTACGGTGAAAAAGGAAATATCCACAGATGAAATCTGGAAAGAAGTTTTCTGAGAAACTGCTTAGTGTTCTGTTAATTCATCTCAGAGAGTTACACCTGTATTTCGTCAATCTCATTGCTAGCCTTATTTCTGTGGAATCTGAGAACTGATATTTCGGATCCCTTCGAAGCCTCTAGGGCCGAAGGACATATCCTCCGATAAAAAAGAGAAAGAAGATTTCTGAGAAACTTCTCTGTGTTCTGTGAAATCAACTCACAGAGTTACAGCTTTCCCCTCAAGAAGCCTTTCACGAAAACAGTTCTTGTGGAATTGGAAAAGTGATGTTTGGATGCCCATAGATTGCTATGGTGAAAAAGGAAATATCCTCAGATGAAATCTAAAGGAAGTTTTCTGAGAAACTGCTTAGTGTTCTGTTAATTAATCCCACAGAGTTACATCTGTATTTCGTGGATCTCTTTGCTAGCCTTATTTCCGTGGAATCTGAGAACAGATATTTCGGATCCCTTGGAAGACTATAGGGCCAAAGGAAATATTCTCCCATAAAAAAGAGAAAGAAGCTTTTAGAGAAACTGCTTTGTGTTCTGTGAAATCATCTCACAGAGTTACATCTTTCCCCTCCAGAAGCCTTTCGCTAAGACAGTTCTTGTGGAATTGGGAAAGTGATATTTGGAAGCCCATAAAGGGCTATGGTGAAAAAGGAAATATCCTCATATGAAATCTGGAAAGAAGCTTTCTGAGAAACTGTTTAGTGTTCTGTTAATTCATCTCACAGAGTTACATCTGTATTTAGTGGATCTCTTTGCTAGCCTTATTTCTGTGGAATCTGAGAACAGATATTTCGGATCCCTTGGAAGACTATAGGGCCGAAGGAAATATCCTCCGATAACAAAGAGAAAGAAGCTTTCTGAGAAACTTCTTTGTGTTCTGTGAAATCATCTCACAGAGTTACAGCTTTCCCCTCAAGAAGCCTTTCGCTAAGACAGTTCTTGTGGAATTGGCAAAGTGATATTTGGAAGCCCATAGAGGACTCTGGTGAAAAAGGAAATATGCTCAGATGAAATCTGGATAGAAGCTTTCTGAGAAACTGCTTAGTGCTCTGTTAATTCATCTCACAGAATTAGATCTGTATTTCGTGAATCTCTTTGCTAGCCTTATTTCTGGGGAATCTGAGAACAGATATTGCCAATCCCTTGGAAGACTATAGGGCCAAAGGAAATATCCTCCGGTAACAAAGAGAAAGAAGCTTTCTGAGAAACTTCTTTGTGTTCTGTGAAATCATCTCACAGAGTTACAGCTTTTCCCTCAAGAAGCCTTTCGCTAAGACAGTTCTTGTGGAATTGGCAAAGGGATATTTGGAAGTCCATAGAGGGCTCTGGTGAAAAAAGAAATATCCTCAGATGAAATCTCGAAAGAAGCTTTCTGAGAAACTGCTTAGTGTTCTGTTAATTCATCTCACAGAGTAACATCTGTATTTCGTGGATCTCTTTGCTAGCCTTATTTCTGTGGAATCGGAGAAAAGATATATCGGATCACTTGGAAGACTGCAATTCCAAAGGAAATATCCTCCGATAACAAAGAGAAAGAAGCTTTCTGAGAAACTTCTTTGTGTTCTGTGAAATCATCTCACAGAGTTACAGCTTTCCCCTCAAGAAGCCTTTCGCTAAGACAGTTCTTGTGGAATTGGCAAAGTGATATTTGGAAGGCCATAGAGGGCTATGGTGAAAAAGGAAACATCCTCAGAAGAAATCTGGAATGAAGCTTTCTGCAAATCTGCTTAGTGTTCTGTTAATTCATATCAGGGAGTTACATCTGTATTTCGTGGATCAATTTGCTAGCCTTATTTCTTTTGAATCTGAGAGTAGATAATTCGGATCCCTTAGAAGACTATAGGGCCAAAGGAAATAACCTCCGATAACTAAGAGAAAGAAGCTTTCTGAGAAACTTCTTTGTGTTCTGTGAAATCATCTCACAGAGTTACATCTGTATTTCGTGGATCTCTTTGCTAGCCTTATTTCCGTGGAATCTGAGAACAGATATTTCGGATCCCTTGGAAGACTATAGGGCCAAAGGAAATATCCTCCGATAACAAAGAGAAAGAAGCTTTTAGAGAAACTGCTTTGTGTTCTGTGAAATCATCTCACAGAGTTACAGCTTTCCCTCAAGAAGCCTTTCGCTAAGACAGTTCTTGTGGAATTGGGAAAGTGATATTTGGAAGCCCATAAAGGGCTATGGTGAAAAAGGAAATATCCTCATATGAAATCTGGAAAGAAGCTTTCTGAGAAACTGTTTAGTGTTCTGTTAATTCATCTCACAGAGTTACATCTGTATTTCGTGGATCTCTTTGCTAGCCTTATTTCTGTGGAATCTGAGAACAGATATTTCGGATCCCTTGGAAGACTATAGACCCAAAGAAAATATCCTCCGATAACAAAGAGAAAGAAGCTTTCTGAGAAACTTCTTTGTGTTCTGTGAAATCATCTACCAGAATTACAGCTTTCCCCTCAAAAAGCCTTTCGCTAAGACAGTTCTTGTGTAATTGGCCAAGTGATATTTGGAAGACCATAGAGGGCTATGGTGAAAAAGGAAATATCCTCAGTGGAAATCTGGAAGGAAACTTTCTGAGAAACTGGTTAGTGTTCTGTTCATTCATCTCACAGAGTTACATCTTTATTTCGTGGATCTCTTTGCTAGCCTTATCTTTGTGGAATCTGTGAACAGATATTTCGGATCCCTTGAAGACTATAGGGCCAAAGGAAATATCCTCCGATAACAAAGAGAAAGAAGCTTTCTGGAAACTTCTTTGTGTTCTGTGAAGTCATCTCACAGAGTTACAGCTTTCCCCTCAAGAAGCCTTTCGCTAAGACAGTTCTTGTGGAATTGGCAAAGTGATATTTGGAAGCCCATAGAGGGCTATGGTGAATAAGGAAATATCCTCAGATAAAATCTGGAAAGAAGCTTTCTGAGAAACTGCTTAGTGTTCTGTTAATTCAGCTCACAGAGTTACATCTGTATTTCGTGGATCTCTTTGCTAGCCTTATTTCTGTGGAATCTGAGAAGAGATATTTCGGAACCACAGGAAGACAATAGGGCCAAAGGAAATATCCCCCGATAACGAAGAGAAAGAAGCTTTCTGAGAAACTTCTTTGTGTTCTGTGAAATCATCTCACAGAGTTACAGCTCTCCCCTCAAGAAGCCTTTCGCTACGACAGTTCTTGTGGAAATGGCAAAGTGATATTTGGAAGCCAATAGAGGACTGTGGTGAAAAAGGAAATATCCTCAGATGAAATCTGGAAAGAAGCTTTCTGGGAAACTGCTAAGTGTTCTGTTAATTCCTATCACAGAGTTTCATCTGTATTTCGTTGATCCCTTTGCTAGCCTTATTTCTGTGGAATCTGAGAACAGATATTTCGGATCCCTTGGAAGACTATAGGGCCAAAGGAAATATCCTCTGATAACAAAGAGAAGGAAGCTTTCTGAGAAACTTCCTTGTGTTCTGTGAAATCATCTCACAGAGTTACAGCTTTCCCCTCAAGAAGCCTTTCGCTAAGACAGTTCTTGTGGAATTGGCAAAGTGATATTTGGAAGCCAATAGAGGTCTACGGTGAAAAAGGAACTATCCTCAGATGAAATCTGGAAAGAAGCTTTCTGAGAAACTGCTTACTGTTCTGTTAATTCATCTCACAGAGTTACATCTGAATTTCGTGAATCTCTTTGCTAGCCTTATTTCTGTGAAATCTGAGAACAGATATTTCGGAACCCTAGGAAGACTATAGGGCCAAAGGAAATATTCCCAGATAACAAAGAGAAAGAAGCTTTCTGAGAAACTTGTTTGTGTTCTGTGAAATCGTCTCACAGAGTTACACCTTTCCCCGCAAGAAGCCTTTCGCTAAGACACTTCTTGTGGAATTGGCAAAGTGATATTTGGAAGCCCATGGAGGAATAGGGTGAAAAAGGAAATATCCTCAGATGAATTCTGGAAAGAGGCTTTCTGAGAAACTGCTTACTGTTCTGTTAATTCTTTTCACAGAGTTACATCTGTATTTCGTGGATATCTTTGCTAGGCTTATATCTGTGGAATATGAGAGCAGATATTTCGGATCCCTTTGAAAACTATAGGCCCAAAGGAAATATCCCCTGATAACAAAGAGAAAGAAGCTTTCTGAGAAACTTCTTTGTGTTCTGTGTAATCATCTCACAGAGTTACAGCTTTCCCGTCAAGAAGCTTTTCGCTAAGACAGTTCTGGTGGAATTGGCAAAGTGATATTTGGAAGCCCATAGAGAGCTAGGGTGAAAAAGGAAATATCCTCAGATGAAATCTGGAAAGAAGATTTCTGAGAAACTGTTTAGTGTTCTGTTAATTCATCTCACAGAGTTACATCTGTATTTCGTGGATCTCTTTGCTAGCCTTATTTCTGTGGAATCTGAGAACAGATATTTCGGATCCCTTGGAAGACTATAGACCCAAAGAAAATATCCTCCGATAACAAAGAGAAAGAAGCTTTCTGAGAAACTTCTTTGTGTTCTGTGAAATCATCGACCAGAATTACAGCTTTCCCCTCAAAAAGCCTTTCGCTAAGACAGTTCTTGTGTAATTGGCCAAGTGATATTTGGAAGACCATAGAGGGCTATGGTGAAAGAGGAAATATCCTCAGTGGAAATCTGGAAAGAAACTTTCTGAGAAACTGGTTAGTGTTCTGTTCATTCATCTCACAGAGTTACATCTTTATTTCGTGGATCTCTTTGCTAGCCTTATCTCTGTGGAATCTGTGAACAGATATTTCGGATCCCTTGAAGACTATAGGGCCAAAGGAAATATCCTCCGATAACAAAGAGAAAGAACCTTTCTGGAAACTTCTTTGTGTTCTGTGAAATCATCTCACAGAGTTACAGCTTTCCCCTCAAGAAGCCTTTCGCTAAGACAGTTCTTGTGGAATTGGCAAAGTGATATTTGGAAGCCCATAGAGGGCTATGGTGAATAAGGAAATATCCTCAGATAAAATCTGGAAAGAAGCTTTCTGAGAAACTGCTTAGTGTTCTGTTAAATCAGCTCACAGAGTTACATCTGTATTTCGTGGATCTCTTTGCTAGCCTTATTTCTGTGGAATCTGAGAAGAGATATTTCGGAACCACAGGAAGACAATAGGGCCAAAGGTAATATCCCCCGATAACGAAGAGAAAGAAGCTTTCTGAGAAACTTCTTTGTGTTCTGTGAAATCATTTCACAGAGTTACAGCTCTCCCCTCAAGAAGGCTTTCGCTACGACAGTTCTTGTGGAAATGGCAAAGTGATATTTGGAAGCCAATAGAGGGCTATGGTGAAAAAGGAAATATCCTCAGATGAAATCTGGAAAGAAGCTTTCTGGGAAACTGCTAAGTGTTCTGTTAATTCCTATCACAGAGTTTCATCTGTATTTCGTTGATCTCTTTGCTAGCCTTATTTCTGTGGAATCTGAGAACAGATATTTCGGATCCCTTGGAAGACTATAGGGCCAAAGGAAATATCCTCTGATAACAAAGAGAAGGAAGCTTTCTGAGAAACTTCCTTGTGTTCTGTGAAATCATCTCACAGAGTTACAGCTTTCCCCTCAAGAAGCCTTTCGCTAAGACAGTTCTTGTGGAATTGGCAAAGTGATATTTGGAAGCCAATAGAGGTCTATGGTGAAAAAGGAACTATCCTCAGATGAAATCTGGAAAGAAGCTTTCTGAGAAACTGCTTACTGTTCTGTTAATTCATCTCACAGAGTTACATCTGAATTTCGTGGATCTCTTTGCTAGCCTTATTTCTGTGGAATCTGAGAACAGATATTTCGGAACCCTAGGAAGACTATAGAGCCAAAGGACATATCCTCCGATAACAAAGAGAAAGAAGCTTTCTGAGAAACTTGCTTGTGTTCTGTGAAATCGTCTCACAGAGTTACAGCTTTCCCCTCAAGAAGCCTTTCGCTAAGACACTTCTTGTGGAATTGGCAAAGTGATATTTGGAAGCCCATGGAGGAATAGGGTGAAAAAGGAAATATCCTCAGATGAAATCTAAAGGAAGTTTTCTGAGAAACTGCTTAGTGTTCTGTTAATTCATCTCACAGAGTTACATCTGTATTTCGTGGATCTCTTTGCTAGCCTTATTTCCGGGGAATCTGAGAACAGATATTTCGGATCCCTTGTAAGACTATAGGGCCAAAGGAAATATCCTTCGATAACAAAGAGAAAGAAGCTTTTAGAGAAACTGCTTTGTGTTCTGTGAAATCATCTCACAGAGTTACAGCTTTCCCCTCAAGAAGCCTTTCGCTAAGACAGTTCTTGTGGAATTGGGAAAGTGATATTTGGAAGCCCATAAAGGGCTATGGTGAAAAAGGAAATATCCTCATATGAAATCTGGTAAGAAGATTTCTGAGAAACTGTTCAGTGTTCTGTTAATTCATCTGACAGAGTTACATCTGTATTTCGTGTATCTCTTTGCTAGCCTTATTTCTGTGGAAACTGAGAACAGATATTTCGGATCCCTTGGAAGACTATAGGGCAAAAGGAAATATCCTCCAATAAGAAAGAGAAAGAAGCTTTCTGAGAAACTTCTTTGTGTTCTCTGAAACCTTGTCACAGAGATACAGCTTTCCCCTCAAGAATCCTTTCCCTAAGACAGCTTTTGTGGTATTAGCAAAGTGATATTTGGAAGCCCATAGAGGGCTCTGGTGAAAAAGGAAATATCCTCAGATGAAATCTGGAAAGAAGCTTTCTGAGAAACTGCTTAGTGTTCTGTTAATTCATCTCACAGAGTTACATCTGTATTTCGTGGATCTCTTTGCAAGCCTTATTTCTGTGGAATATGAGAACAGATATTTCGGAACCCTTGGAAGACTATAGGGCCAAAGGAAATATCCTCCGATAACAAAGAGAAAGAAGCTTTCTGAGAAACTTCTTTGTGTTCTCTCAATTCATCTCCCAGAGTTACAGCTTTCATCTCAAGAAGCCTTTCACTAAGACAGTTCTTGTGGAATTGGCAAAGTGATATTTGGAAGCCCATAGAGCGCTATGGTGGAAAAGGAAATATCCTCAGATGAAATCTGGAAAGAAGCATTCTGAGAAACTGCTTAGTGTTCTGTTAATTCATCTCACCGAGTTACATCTGTACTTCGTGGATCTCTTTGCTAGCCTTATTTCTGTGGAATCTGAGAACAGATATTTCGTATCCCTTTGAAGACTATGGGGCCGAAGGAAATATCCTCCGATAACAAAGAGAAAGAAGCTTTCTGAGAAACTTCTTTGTGTTCTGTGAAATCATCTCACAGAGTTACAGCTCTCCCCTCAAGAAGCCTTTCGCCAAGACAGCTCTTGTGGAATTGGCAAAGTGATATTTGGAAGCCCTTAGAGGGCTATGGTGAAAAAGGAAATATCCTCAGAAGAAATCTGGAAAGAAGCTTTCTGAGAAACTACTTACTGTTCTGTTAAGTCATTTCACAGAGTTACTTCTATATTTCGTGGATCTCTTTGCTAGGCTTATATCTGTGCAATCTGAGAGCAGATATTTCGGATCCCTTTGAAGACTATAGGGCCAAAGGAAATACCCTCCGATAACAAAGAGAAAGAAGCTTTCGGAGGAACTTCTTTGTGTTCTGTGAAATCATGTCACAGAGTTACAGCCTTCCCCTCAAGAAGCCTTTCGCTAAGACAGTTCTTGTGCAAATGGAAAAGTGATATTTGCAAGCCCATCGAGGGCTCTGGTGATAAAGGAAATATCCTCAGATGAAATCTGGACAGAAGCTTTCTGAGAAACTGCTTAGTGTTCTGTTAATTCATCTCACAGAGTTACATCTGTATTTCGTGGATCTCTTTGCTAGCCTTATTTCTGTAGAAACTGAGAACAGATATTTCGGATCCCTTGGAAGACTATAGGGCAAATGGAAATATCCTCCAATAAGAAAGAGAAAGAAGCTTTCTGAGAAACTTCTTTGTGTTCTCTGAAACCTTGTCACAGAGATACAGCTTTCCCCTCAAGAATCCTTTCCCTAAGACAGCTTTTGTGGTATTAGCAAAGTGATATTTGGAAGCCCATAGAGGGCTATGGTGAAAAAGGAAATATCCTCAGATGAAATCTGGAAAGAAGCTTTCTGAGAAACTGCTCTGTGATGTGTGACTTCCACTCACAGAGTTACATCTGTATTTCGTGGATCTCTTTGCTAGCCTTATTTCTGTGGAATCTGAGAACAGATATTTCGGAAACCTTGGAAGACTATAGGGCCAAAGGAAATATCCTCCGATAAAAAAGAGAAAGAAGCTTTCTGAGAAACTTCTTTGTGTTCTGTCAATTCATCTCACAGAGTTACAGCTTTCCCCTCAAGAAGACTTTCGCTAAGACAGTTCTTGTGGAATTGGCAAAGTGATATTTGGAAGCCCATAGAGGGCTATGGTGGAAAAGGAAATATCCTCAGATGAAATCTGGAAAGAAGCTTTCTGAGAAACTGCTTAGTGTTCTGTTAATTCATGTCACAGAGTTACATCTGTATTTCTTGGATATCTTTGCTAGCCTTATTTCTGTGGAATCTGAGAACAGATATTTCGGAACCCTTGGAAGACTATAGGGCCAAAGGAAATATCCTCTGATAACAAAGAGAAAGAAGCTTTCTGAGAAACTTCTTTGTGTTCTGTGAAATCATCTCACAGAGTTGCAGCTCCCCCCTCAAGAAGCCTTTTGCCAAGACAGTTCTTGTCGAATTGGCAAAGTGATATTTGGAAGCCCTTAGAGGGTTATGGTGAAAAAGGAAATATCCTCAGATGAAATCTGGAAGGAAGCTTTCTGAGAAACTGCTTTCAGTTCTGTTAATTCATCTCACAGAGTTACATCTGTATTTCGTGGATCTCTTTGCTAGCCTTATTTCTGTGGAATCTGAGAACAGATATTTCGGATCCCTTGGAAGACTATAGGGCAAAAGGAAATATCCTCCGATAACAAAGAGAAAGAAGCTTTTGGAGAAACTTCTTTGTGTTCTGTGAAATCATCTCACACAGTTAGAGCCTTCCCCTCAAGAAGCCTTTCGCTAAGACAGTTCTGTTGGAATTGGCATAGTGATATTTGGAAGCCCATAAAGGGCTCTGCTGAAAAAGGAAATATCCTCAGATGAAATCTGGACAGAAGCTTTCTGAGAAACTGCTTAGTGTTCTGTTAATTCATCTCACCGTGTTACATCTGTATATCGTGGATCTCTTCGCTGGCCTTATTTCTGTGGAATCTGAAAACAGATATTTCGGATCCCTTGGAAGACTATAGGGCAAAAGGAAATATCCTCCAATAACAAAGAGAAAGAAGCTTTCTGAGAAACTTCTTTGTGTTCTGTGAAATCATCTCACAGAGTTACAGCTTTCCCCTCAAGAATCCTTTCCTTAAGACAGCTTTTGTGGAATTGGCAAAGTGATATTTGGAAGCCCTTAGAGGGCTATGGTGAAAAAGGAAATATCCTCAGATGAAATCTGGAAAGAAGCTTTCTGAGAAACTGCTTAGTGTTCTGTTAATTCATCTCACAGAGTTACATCTGTATTTCGTGGATCTCTTTGCTAGGCTTATTTCTGTGGAATCTGAGAACAGATATTTCGGATCCCTTGGAAGACTATAGGGCCAAAGGAAATATCCTCCGATAACAAAGAGAAAGAAGCTTTCTGAGAAAATTCTTTGTGTTCTGTGAAATCATCTCACAGAGTTATAGCTTTCCCCTCAAGAAGCCTGTCGCTAAGACAGTTCTTGTGGAATTGGCAAAGTGATATTTGGAAGCCCATAGAGGGGTATGGTGAAAAAGGAAACATCCTCGGATGAAATCTGGAAAGAAGCTTTCTGAGAAACTGCTTAGTGATCTGTTAATTTATCTCAAAAAGTTACATCTGTATTTCGTGGATCTCTTTGCTAGCCTTATATCTGTGGAATCTGAGAAAAAATAATTCGGATACCTTGGAAGAATATAGGGCCGAAGGAAATATCCTCCGATAACAAAGAGAAAGAAGCTTTCTGAGAAACTTCTTTGTGTTCTGTGAAATCATCTCACAGAGTTACAGCGTTCCCCTCAAGAAGCCTTTCGCTAAGACAGTTCTTGTGGAATTGGCAAAGTGATATTTGGAAGCCCATAGAGGGATCTGGTGAAAAAGGAAATATACTCATATGAAATCTGGATAGAAGCTTTCTGAGGAACTGCTTAGTGTTCTGTTAATTCATCTCACAGACTTTCAACTGTATTTCGTAGATATCTTTGCTAGCCTTATTTCTGTGGCATCTGAGAACAGATATTTCGGTTCCCTTGGAATACTATAGGGCCAAAGGAAATATCTTCCGATAACAAAGAGAAAGAAGCTTTCGGAGAAACTTCTTTGTGTTCTGTGAAATCATCTCACAGAGTTACAGCTTGCCCGTCAAGAAGCCTTTCGCTAAGACAGTTCTTATGTAATTGGCAAAGTGATATTTGGAAGCCCCTAGAGGGCTATGGTGAAAAAGGAAATATCCTCAGATGAAATCTGGATAGAAGCTTTCTGAGAAACTACTTAGTGTTCTGTTAATTCAGCTCACAGAGTTACATCTGTATTTCGTGGATCTCTTTGCTAGCCTTATTTCTGTGGAATCTGAGAACAGATATTTCGGATCCCTTGGAAGACATTAGGGCCAAAGGAAATATCCTACGATAACAAAGAGAAAGAAGCTTTCTGAGAAACTTCTTTGTGTTCTGTGAAATCTTCTCACAGAGTTACAGCTTTCCCCTCAGGAAGGCTTTCGCTAAGACAGTTCACGTGGAATTGGCAAAGTGATATTTGGAAGCCCATAGAAGGCTAAGGTGAAAAAGGAAATATCCTCTGATGAAATCTGGAAAGAAGCTTTCTGAGAAAGTGCTTATTGTTCTGTTAATTCATCTCACAGAGTTACATCTGTATTTCGTGGATCTCTTTGCTAGCCTTATTTCTGTGGAATCTGAGAACAGATATTTCGGATCCCTTTGAAGACTATAGGGCCAAAGGAAATATCCTCCGATAACAAAGAGAAAGAAGCTTTCTGAGAAACTTCTTTGTGTTCTGTGAAATCTTCTCAGAGTTACAGCTTTCCCCTCATGAAGCTCTTCCTAAGATAGTTCTTGTGGAATTGGGAAAGTGATATTTGGAAGCCCGTAGAGGGCTATGTTGAAAAAGGAAATATCCTCAGATGAAATCTGGAAAGAAGCTTTCTGAGGAACTGCTTAGTGTTCTGTTAATTCATCTCACAGAGTTACATCTGTATTTCGTGGATCTCTTTGCTAGCCTTATTTCTGTGAAATCTCATAACAGATATTTCGGATCCCTTGGAAGACTATAAGGCCAAAGGAAATATACTCCGATAACAAAGAGAAAGAAGCTTTCTGAGAAACTTCTCTGTGTTCTGTGAAATCATCTCACAGAGTTACAGCTTTCCCCTCAAGAAACCTTTCGCTAAGACAGTTCTTGTGGAATTGGCCAAGTGATATTTGGAAGTCCATAGAGGGCTATGGTGAAAAAGGAAATATCCTCAGATGAAATCTGAAAGAAGCTTTCTGAGAAAATACTTAGTGTTCTGTTAATTCATCTCACAGAGTTATATCTCTATTTCGTGGATGTCTTTGCTAGCCTTCTTTCTGTGGAATCTGAGAACAGATATTTCGGATCCCTTGGAAGACTATAGGAACAAAGGAAATATCCTCCAATAACAAAGAGAAAGAAGCTTTCTGAGAAACTTCTTTGTGTTCTGTTAAATCATCTCACAAACTTACAGCTTTCCCCTCATGAAGCTTTTCCTTAGACAGTTCTTGTGGAGTTGGAAATGTGATATTTGGAAGCCCATAGAGGGCTATGGTGAAAAAGGAAATATCCTCAGATGAAATCTGGAAATAAGCTTTCTGAGGAACTGCTTAGTGTTCTGTTAATTCATCTCCCAGAGTTACATCTGTATTTCGTGGATCTCTTTGCTAGCCTTATTTCTGTGGAATCTGAGAACAGATATTTCGGATCCCTTGGAAGACTATAGGGCCAAAGGAAATATCCTCCGATAACAAAGAGAAAGAATCTTTCTGATAAACTTCTCTGTGTTCTGTGAAATCATCTCACAGAGTTACAGCTTTCCCCTCAAGAAACCTTTCGCTAAGACAGTTCTTGTGGAATTGGCCAAGTGATATTTGGAAGTCCATAGAGGGCTATGGTGAAAAAGGAAATATCCTCAGATGAAATCTGAAAGAAGCTTTCTGCAAAAATACTTAGTGTTCTGTTAATTCATCTCACAGAGTTATATCTCTTTTGCGTGGATCTCTTTGCTAGCCTTCTTTCTGTGGAATCTGAGAACAGATATTTCGGATCCCTTGGAAGACTATAGGGCCAAAGGAAATATCCTCCGATAACAAAGAGAAAGAAGCTATCTGAGAAACTTCTTTGTGTTCTGTGAAATCATCTCAGAGTTACAGCTTTCCCCTCATGAAGCTTTTCCTAAGACAGTTCTTGTGGAAATGGCAAAGTGATATTTGGAAGCCCATACAGGGCTATGGTGAAAAAGGAAATATCCTCAGATTAAATCTGGAAAGAAGCTTTCTGAGAAACTGCTTAGTGTTCTGTTAATTCATCTCACAGAGTTACATCTGTATTTCGTGGATGTCTTTGTTAGCCTTATTTCTGTGGAATCTGAGAACAGATATTTCGGATCCCTTTGAGGACTATAGGGCCAAAGGAAATATCCTCCGATAACAAAGAGAAAGAAGCTTTCTGAGAAACTTCTATGTGTTCTGTGAAATCATCTCACAGAGGAACAGCTTTTCCCTCAAGAAGCCTTTCGCTAAGACAGTTCTTGTGGAATTGGCAAAGTGATATTTGGAAGCCCATAGAGGGCTATGTTGAAAAAGAAATATCCTCAGATGAAATCTGGAAAGATGCTTTCTGAGAAAATGCTTAGTGCTCTGTTAATTCATCTCACAGAGTTACATCTGTACTTCGTGGATCTCTTGATAGCCTTATTTCTGTGGAATCTGAGAACAGATATTTTGGATCCCTTGGAAGACTAAAGGGCCAAAGAAAATATCCTCCGATAACAAAGAGAAAGAAGCTTTCTGAGAAACTTCTTTATGTTCTCTGAAATCATTTCACAGATTTACAGCGTTCGCCTCAAGAAGTCTTTCGCTAAGACAGTTCTTGTGGAATAGGCAAAGTGATATTTGGAAGCCCATAGAGGGCTATGTTGATAAAGGAAATATTCTCAGATGAAATCTGGAAAGAATCTTTCTGAGAAACTGCTTAGTGTTCTGTTAATTCATCTCACAACGTTACATGTGTATTTCGTGGATCTCTTTCCTAGCCTTATTTCTGCGGAATCTGAGAACAGATATATCGGATCCCTTGGAAGACTCTAGGGCCAGAGGAAATATCCTCCGATAACAAAGAGAAAGAAGCTTTCTGAGAAACTTATTTGTGTTCTGTGAAATCTTCTCACAGAGTTACAGCGTTACCCTCAAGAAACCTTTCGCTAAGACAGTTCTTGTGGAATTGGCAAACAGTAATTTGGAATCCCATAGAGGGCTATGGTGAAAAACTAAACATCCTCAGAAGAAATCTGGACAGAAGCTTTATGAGAAAGTGCTTAGTGTTCTGTTAATTCATCTCACAGAGTTACATCTGTATTTCTTGAATCTCTTTGCTAGCCTTATTTCTGTGGAATCTGAGAACAGATATTTCGGATCCCTTGGAAGACTATAGGGCCAGAGGAAATATCCTCCGATAACAAAGAGAAAGAAGCTTTCTGAGAAACTTGTTTGTGTTCTGTGAAATCATCTCACAGAGTTACAGCTTTCCCCTGAAGAGGACTTTGGCTAAGACAGTTCTTGTGGATTTGGCAAAGTGATATTTGGAAGCCCATAGAGGGCTAAGGTGAAAAAGGAAATATCCTCAGATGAAATCTGGAAAGAAGATTTCTGAGAAACTACTTAGTGTTCTGTTAATTCATCTCACAGAGTTACATCTGTATTTCGTGGATCTCTTTGCTAGCCTTATTTCTGGGGAATCTGAGAACAGATATTTGGGATCCCTGGGAAGACTATAGGGCCAAAGGAAATATCCTCCGATAACAAAGAGAAAGAAGCTTTCTGAGAAACTTCTTTGTGTTCTGTGAAATCATCTCACAGAGTTACAGCTTTCCCGTCAAGAAGCCTTTCGCTAAGACAGTTCTTGTGGAATTGGCAAAGTGATATTTGGAAGCCCATAGAGGGCTATGGTGAAAAAGGAAATATCCTCAGATGAAATCTGGAAAGAAGCTTTCTGAGAGACTACTTAGTATTATGTTAATTCATCTCACAGAGTTACATCTGTATTTCGTGGATCTCTTTGCTAGCCTTATTTCTGTGGAATCTGAGAACAGATATTTCGGATCCTTTGAGGACTATAGAGCCAAAGGAAATATCCTCCGATAACAAAGAGAAAGAAACTTTCTGAGAGACTTCTTTATGTTCTGTGAAATCATCTCACAGAGTTACAGCTCTCCCCTTAAGAAGCCTTTCGCTAAGACAGTTCTTGTGGAATTGGCAAAGTGATACATGGAATCCCATAGAGGGCTATGGTGAAAAAGGAAATTTCCTCAGATGGAATCTGGAAAGAATCTTTCTGATGAACTTCTTAGTGTTCTGTTAATTCATCTCACAGAGTTACATCTGTATTTCGGGGATCTCTTTGCTAGCCTTATTTCTGTGGAATCTGAGGACAGATATTTCGGATCCCTTGGAAGACTATAGGGCCACAGGAAATATCCTCCGATAACAAAGAGAAAGAAACTTTCTGAGAAACTTCTTTGTGTTCTGTGAAATCATCTCACAGATTCACAGCTTTGCCCTCAAGAAGCCTTTCGGTAAGACAGTTCTTGTAGAATTGGCAAAGTGATATTTGGAAGCCCATAGAGGGCTGTGGTGAAAAAGAAATATCCTCAGATGAAATCTGGAAAGAATCTTTCTGAGAAACTGCTTAGTGTTCTGTTAATTCATCTCACAACGTTACATCTGTATTTCGTGTATCTCTGGGCTAGGCTTATTTCTGTGGAATCTGAGAACAGATATATCGGATCCCTTTTAAGACTATAGGGCTAAAGGAAATATCCTACGATGACAAAGAGAAAGAAGCTTTCTGAGAAACTTCTTTGTGTTCTGTGAAATCATCTCACAGAGTTACAGCTTTCCCGTCAAGAAGCCTTTCGCTAACAGAGTTCTTGTGGAATTGGCAAAGTGATATTTGGAAGCCCATAGAGGGGTATGGTGAAAAAGGAAATATCCTCAAATGAAATCTGGAAAGAAGCTTTCTGAGAAACTGCTTAGTATTATGTTAATTCATCTCACAGAGTTACATCTGTATTTCTTGGATCTCTTTGCTAGCCTTATTTCTGTGGAATCTGAGAACAGATATTTCGGATCCCTTGGAAGACTATAGGGCCAGAGGAAATATTCTCCGATAACAAAGAGAAAGAAGCTTTCTGAGAAACTTCTTTGTGTTCTGTGAAATCATCTCACAGAGTTACAGCTTTCCCCTGAAGAAGCCTTTCGCTAAGACAGTTCCTGTGGAATTGGCAAAGTGATACTTGGAGGCCCTTAGAGGGCTATGGTGAAAAAGGATATATCCTGACATGAAATCTGGAAAGAAGCTTTCTGAGAAACGGCTTAGTGTTCTGTTAATTCATCTCACAGAGTTTCATCTGTATGTCGTGGATCTCTTTGCTAGCCTTATTTCTGCGGAATCTGAGAACAGATATTTCGGATCCCTTGGAAGACTCTAGGGCCAAAGGAAATATCCTCCGATAACAAAGAGAAAGAAGCTTTCTGAGAAACTTCTTTGTGTTCTGTGAAATTATATCACAGAGTTACCGCATTGATCTCAAGAAGCCTTTCGCTAAGACAGTTCTTGTGGAATTGGAAAAGTGTAATTTGGAAGCCCATAGAGGGCTATGGAGAGAAAGGAAATATCCTCAGATGAAATCTGGACAGAAGCTTTCTGAGAAACTGCTTAGAGTTCTGTTAATTCATCTCACAGAGTTACGTCTGTTTTTCTTGGATCTCTTTTTTAGCCTTATTTCTGTGGAATCTGAGAACAGATATTTCGGATCCCTTGGACGACTATATGGCCAGAGGAAATATCCTCCGATAACAAAGAGAAAGAAGCTTTCTAAGAAACTTCTTTGTGTTCTGTGAACTCATCTCACAGAATTACAGCTTTCCCCTCAAGAAGCCTTTCGCTAAGGCAGTTCTCGTGGATTTGGCAAAGTGATATTTGGAAGCCCATAGAGGGCTAAGGTGAAAAAGGAAATATCCTCAGATGAAATCTGGAAAGAAGCTTTCTGAGAAACTGCTTAGTGTTCTGTTAATTCATCTCACAGAGTTACGTCTGTATTTCGTGGATCTCTTTGCTAGACTTATTTCCGTGGAATCTGAGAATAGATACTTCAGATCCCTTTGAAGACTATAGGGCCAAAGGAAATATCCCCCGATAACAAAGAGAAAGAAGCTTTCTGAGAAACTTCTTTGTGTTCTGTGAAATCATCTCACAGAGTTACAGCTTCCCCCTCAAGAAGCGTTTCGCTAAGACAGTCCTTGTGGAATTGGCAAACTGATATTTGGAAGCCCATAGAGGGCTATGGTGAAAAAGGAAATATACTCAGATGAAATCTGGAAAGAAGCTTTCTGAGAAACTGCTTAGTGTTCTGTTAATTCATCTCACAGAGTTACATCTGTATTTCGTGGATCTCTTTGCTAGCCTTATTTCTGTGGAATCTGAGAAGAGATATTTCGGATCCCTGGTAAGACTATAGGGCCAGAGGAAATATCCCCCGATATCAAAGAGAAAGAAGCTTACTGAGAAACTTCTTTGTGTTCTGTGAAATCATCTCACAGAGTTAAAGCTTTCCCCTCAAGAAGCCTTTCGCTAAGACAGTTCTTGGGGAATTCGCAAAGTGATATTTGGAAGCCCTTAGAGGGCTATGGTGAAAAAGGAAATATCCTCAGATGAAATCTGGAAAGAAACTTTCTGAGAAACTGCTTAGTGTTCTGTTACTTCATCTCACAGAGTTACATCTGTATTTCGTGGATCTCTTTGCTAGCCTTATTTCTGTGGAATCTGAGAACAGATATTTCAGATCCCTTGGAAGACTATAGGGCCAGAGGTAATATCCCCGGATAACAAAGAGAAAGAATCTTTCTGAGAAGCTTCTTTGTGTTCTGTGAAATAATCACAAAGAGTTACAGCTTTCCCCTCAAGAAGACTTTCGCTAAGACAGTTCTTGTGGAATTGGCAAAGTGATATTTGGGAGCCCATAGTGGGCTATGGTGAAAAAGGAAATATCCTCAGATGAAATCTGTAAAGAAGCTTTCTGAGAAACTACTTAGTGTTCTTTTAATTCATGTCACAGAGTTACATCTGTATTTCGTGGATCTCATTGCTATCCTTATTTCTGTGGAATCTGAGAACAGATATTTCGGATCTCTTGCAAGACTATAGGGCCAAAGGAAATATCCCCCGATAACAAAGAGAAAGAAGCTTTCTGAGAAACATCTTTGTGTTCTGTGAAATCATCTCACCGAGTTACAGCTTTCACTTCCAGAAGCCTTTCGCTAAGACACTTCTTGTGGAATTGGCAAAGTGATATTCGGAAGCCCTTAGAGGGCTATAGTGAAAAAGAAAATATCCCCAGATGAAATCTGGAAAGAAGCTTTCTGAGAAACTGCTTAGTGTTCTGTTAATTCATCTCACGGAGTTACATCTGTATTTCGTGGATCTCTTTGCTAGCCTTATTTCTGTGGAATCTGAGAACAGATATTTCAGATCCCTTGGAAGACTATAGGGGCAGAGGAAATATCCCCCGATAACAAAGAGAAAGAAGCTTTCTGAGAAACTTCCTTGTGTTCTGTGAAATAATCTCAAAGAGTTACAGATTTCCCCTCAAAAGCCTTTCGCTAAGACAGTTCTTGTGGAATTGGCAAAGTGATATTTGGAAGCCCTTAGAGGGCTATGTTGAAAAAGGAAATATCCTCAGATGAAATCTGGAAGGAAGCTTTCTGAGAAACTGATTAGTGTTCTGTTAATTAATTTCACACAGTTTCGTCTGTATTTCGTGGATCTCTTTGCTAGCCTTATTTCTGTGGAATCTGAGAACAGATATTTCGGATCCCTTGCATGACTATAGGGCCAAAGAAAATATCCCCCGATAACAAAGAGAAAGAAGCTTTCTGAGAAACTTCTTTGTGTTCTGTGAAATCATCTCACAGTGTTACAGCTTTTCCCTCAAGAAACTTTTCGCTAAGACAGTTCTTGGGGAATTGGCAAAGTGATATATGGAAGCCCACAGAGGGCTATGGTGAAAAAGGAAAAATCCTCAGATGAAATCTGGAAAGAAGCTTTCTGAGAAACTGCTTAGTGTTCTGTTAATTCGTCTCACAGAGTTACATCTGTATTTCGTGGATCTCTTTGCTAGCCCTATTTCTGTGGAATCTGAGAAGGGATATTTCGGATCCCTTGGAAGACTATAGGGGCAGAGGAAATATCCCCCGATAACAAAGAGAAAGAATCTTTCTGAGAAACTTCTTTGTGTTCTGTAAAATAATCTCAAAGAGTTACAGCTTTCCCCTCAAGAAGCCTTTCGCTAAGACCGTTCTTGTGGAATTGGCACAGTGATATTTGGGAGCCCATAGAGGGCTATGTTGAAAACGGAAATATCCTCAGATGAAATCTGTAAGGAAGCTTTCTGAGAAACTACTTAGTGTTCTGTTAATTCATGTCACAGAGTTACATCTGTATTTCGTGGATCTCTTTGCTAGCCTTATTTCTGTGGAATCTGAGAACAGATATTTCGGATCCCTTGGAAGACTATAGGGCCAGAGGAAATATCCCCCGATAACAAAGAGAAAGAAGCTTTCTGAGAAACTTCTTTGTGTTCTGTGAAATTATCTCACAGAGTTACAGCTTTCCCCTGAAGAAGCCTTTCGCTAAGACAGTTCTTGGGGATTTGGCAAAGTGATATTTGGAAGCCCATACAGGGCTATGGTGAAAAAGGAAATATCCTCAGGTGAAATCTGGAAAGAAGCTTTCTGAGAAACTCCTTAGTGTTCTGTTAATTCATCTCACCGAGTTACATCTGTATTTCCTGAATCTCTTTGCCAGCCTTATTTCTGTGGAATCTGAGAACAGATATTTCGGATCCCTTGGAAGACTATAGGGCCAAAGGAAACATCTTCCAATAACAAAGAGAAGGAAGGTTTCTGAGAAACTTCTTTGTGTTCTGTGAAATCAACTCACAGAGTTGCAGCTTTCCCCTCAAGAAGCCTTTCTCTAAGACAGTTCTTGTGGAATTGGCAAAGTGATATTTGGAAGCCCAAAGAGGGCTATGGTGAAAAAGGAAATATCCTCAGATGAAATCTGTAAAGAAGCTTTCTGAGAAACTACTTAGTGTTCTGTTAATTCATGTCACAGAGTTACATTTGTATTTCGTGGATCTCATTGCTAGCCTTATTTCTGTGGAATCTGAGAACAGATATTTCGGATCCCTTGGAAGACTATAGGGCCAAAGGAAACATCTTCCAATAACAAAGAGAAAGAAGGTTTCTGAGAAACTTCTTTGTGTTCTGTGAAATTATCTCACAGAGTTACAGCTTTGCCCTGAAGAAGCCTTTCACTAAGACAGTTCTTGGGGAATTGAAAAGTGATATTTGGAATCCAATACAGGGCTATGGTGAAAAAGGAAATATCCTCAGATGAAATCTGGAAAGAAGCTTTCTGAGAAACTGCTTAGTGTTCTGTTAATTCATCTCACAGAGTTACATCTGTATTTCGTGGATCTCTTTGCTAGCCTTATTACTGTGGAATCTGAGAACAGATATTTCAGATGCCTTGGAAGACTATAGGGCCAGAGGAAATATCCCCCGATAACAAAGAGAAAGAAGCTTTCTGAGAAACTTCTTTGTGTTCTGTGAAATTATCTCACAGAGTTACAGCTTTCCCCTGAAGAAGACTTTCGCTAAGACAGTTCTTGGGGAATTGGCAAAGTGATATTTGGAAGCCCATACAGGGCTATGGTGAAAAAGGAAATATCCTCAGGTGAAATCTGGAAAGAAGCTTTCTGAGAAACTCCTTAGTGTTCTGTTAATTCATCTCACAGAGTTACATCTGTATTTCGTGGATCTCCTTGCTAGCCTTATTTCTGTGGAATCTGAGAACAGATATTTCGGATCTCTTGCAAGACTATAGGGCCAAAGGAAATATCCCCTGATAACAAAGAGAAAGAAGCTTTCTGAGAAACTTCTTCGTGTTCTGTGAAATCATCTCACAGCGTTACAGCTTTCACTTCCAGAAGCCTTTCGCTAAGACAGTTCTTGTGGAATTGACAAAGTGATATTCGGAAGCCCTTAGAGGGCTATGGTGAAAAAGGAAATATCCCCAGATGAAATCTGGAAAGAAGTTTTCTGAGAAACTGCTTAGTGTTCTGTTAATTCACCTCACAGAGTTACATCTGTATTTCGTAGATCTCTTTGCTAGCCTTATTTCTGTGGAATCTGAGAACAGATATTTCAGATCCCTTTGAAGACTATAGGGCCAAAGGAAATATCCCCCGATAACAAAGAGAAAGAAGCTTTCTGAGAAATTTCTTTGTGTTCTGTGAAATCATCTCACAGAGTTACAGCTTTCCCCTCAAGAAGCCTTTGGCTAAGACAGTTCTTGTGGAATTCGCAAAGTGATATTTGGGAGCCCATAGAGGGCTATGGTGAAAAAGGAAATATACTCAGATGAAATCTGGAAAGAAACTTTCTGAGAAACTGCTTAGTGTTCTGTTAATTCATCTCACAGAGTTACATCTGTATTTCGTGGATCTCTTCGCTAGCCTTATTTCTGTGGAATCTGAGAACAGATATTTCAGATCCCTTGGAAGACTATAGGGCCAGAGGTAATATCCCCGGATAACAAAGAGAAGGAATATTTCTGAGAAACTTCTTTGTGTTCTGTGAAACAATCTCAAAGAGTTACAGCTTTCCCCTCAAGAAGCCTTTCGCTAAGACAGTTCTTGTGGAATTGGCAAACTGATATTTGGAAGCCCTTAGAGGGCTTTGTTGAAAAAGGAAATATCCTCAGATGAAATCTGGAAAAAGCTTTCTGAGAAACTGCTTAGTGTTCTGTTAATTCATCTCACAGAGTTACATCTGTATTTCGTGGATCTCTTTGCTAGCCTTATTTCTGTGCAATCTGAGAAGGGATATTTCGGATCCCTTGGAAGACTATAGGGGCAGAGGAAATATCCCCCGATAACAAAGAGAAAGAAGCTTTCTGAGAAACTTCCTGGTGTTCTGTGAAATCATCTCACAGAGTTACAGCTTTCCCCTCAAGAAGCCTTTCGCTAAGACAGTTCTTGGGGAATTGGCAAAGTGATATTTGGAAGTACCTAGAGGTCTATGGTGAAAAAGGAAATATCCTCAGATAAAATCTGGAAAGAAGCTTTCTGAGAAACTGCTTAGTGTTCTGTTAATTCATCTCACAGAGTTACATCTGTATTTCGTGGATCTCTTTGCTAGCCTTATTTCTGTGGAATCTGAGAACAGATATTTCGGATCACTTGGAAGACTATAGGGCCAAAGGAAATATCCTCCGATAACAAAGAGAAAAAAGCTTTCTGAGAAAGTTCTTTGTGTTCTGTGAAATCATCTCACAGAGTTCCAGATTTCCCCTCAAGAAGCCTTTCGCTAAGACCGTTCGTGAGGAATTGGCAAAGTGATATTTGGGAGCCCATAGAGCGCTATGGAGAAAAAGGAAATATCCTCAGATGAAATCTGGAAAGAAGCTTTCGGAGAAAATGATTAGTGTTCTGTTAATTCACCTAACAGAGTTATATCTGTATTTCGTGTATTTCTTTGCTAGCCTTATTTCTGTGGAATCTGGGAACAGATATTTCGGATCCCTTGGAAGACTATAGGGCCAAAGGAAACATCTTCCAATAACAAAGAGAAAGAAGGTTTCTGAGAAACTTCTTTGTGTTCTGTGAAATCACCTCACAGAGTTTCAGCTTTCCCCTCAAGAAGCCTTTCTCTAAGACAGTTCTTGTGTAATTGGCAAAGTGATATTTGGAAGCCCAAAGAGGGCTATGGTGAAAAAGGAAATATCCTCAGATGAAATCTGTAAAGAAGCTTTCTGAGAAACTACTTAGTGTTCTGTTAATTCATGTCACAGAGTTACATTTGTATTTCGTGGATCTCATTGCTAGCCTTATTTCTGTGGAATCTGAGAACAGATATTTCGGATCCCTTGAAAGACTATAGGGCCAAAGGAAACATCTTCCAATAACAAAGTGAAGGAAACTTTCTGAGAAACTTCTTTGTGTTCTGTGAAATCATCTCGCAGAGTTACAGCTATCCCATGAAGAAGCCTTTCGCTAAGACAGTTCTTGTGGAATTGGCAAAGTGATATTTGGAAGCCCTTAGAGGGCTATGGTGAAAAAGGAAATATCCACAGGTGAAATCTGGAAAGAAGCTTTCTGAGAAACTGCTTAGTGTTCTGTTAATTCATGTCACAGAGTTACATCTGTATTTCGTGGATTTCCTTGCTAGCCTTATTTCTGTGGAATCTCAGAACAGATATTTCGGATCCTTTGCAAGACTATAGGGCCAAAGTAAATATCCCCTGATAACAAAGAGAAAGAAGCTTTCTGAGAAACTTCTCTGTGTTCTGTGAAATCAGTCTCACAGAGTTACAGCTTTCACTTCCCGAAGCCTTTCGCTAAGACAGTTCTTGTGGAATTGGAAAAGTGATATTCGGAAGCCCATAGAGGGCTATGGTGAAAAAGGAAATATCCTCAGATGAAATCTGTAAAGAAGCTTTCTGAGAAACTGCTTAGTGTTCTGTTAATTCATCTCACGGAGTTACATCTGTATTTGGTGGATCTCTTTGCTAGCCTTATTTCTGTGGAATCTGAGAACAGATATTTCGGATCCCTTTGAAGACTATAGGGCCAAAGGAAATATCCCCCGATAACAAAGAGAAAGAAGCTTTCTGAGAAACTTCTTTGTGTTCTGTGAAATCACTTCACAGAGTTACAGCTTTCCACTCAAGAAACCTTTCGCTAAGACAGTTCTAATGGAATTGGCAAAGTGATATTTGGAAGCCCATAGAAAGCTATGGTGAAAAAGGAAATATCCTCAGATGAAATCTGGAAAGAAGCTTTCTGAGAAACTCCTTAGTGTTCTGTTAATTCATCTCACAGAGTTACATCTGTATGTCGAGGATCTCTTTCCTAGCCTTATTTCTGTGGAATCTGAGAACAGATATTTCAGATCCCTTGGAAGACTATAAGGTCAGAGGTAATATCCCCCGATATCAAAGAGAAAGAAACTTTTTGAGAAACTTCTTTGTGTTCTGTGAAATCATCTCACAGAGTTACAGCTTTCCACTCAAGAAGCGTTTCGCTAAGACAGTTCTTGTGGAATTGGCAAAGTGATATTTGGAAGCCCGTAGAGGACTATGTTGAAAAAGGAAATATCCTCAGATGAAATCTGGAAGGAAGCTTTCTGAGAAACTGATTAGTGTTCTGTTAATTAATTTCACACAATTTCGTCTGTATTTCGTGGATCTCTTTGCTAGCCTTATTTCTGTGGAATCTGAGAACAGATATTTCGGATCCCTTGCAAGACAATAGGGCCAAAGAAAATATCCCCCGATAACAAAGAGAAAGAAGCTTTCTTAGAAACTTCTTTGTGTTCTGTGAAATCATCTCACAGAGTTACAGCTTTTCCCTCAAGAAACCTTTCGCTAAGACAGTTCTTGTGGAATTGGCAAAGTGATATATGGAAGCCCACAGAGGGCTATGGTGAAAAAAGAAATATCCTCAGATGAAATCTGGAAAGAAGCTTTCTGAGAAACTTCTTAGTGTTCTGTTAATTCATCTCACAGAATTACATCTGTATGTCGTGGATCTCTTTGCTAGCCTTATTTCTGTGGAATCTGAGAACAGATATTTCGGATCCCTTAGAAGACTATAGGGCCAGAGGAAATATCCCCCGATAAAAAAGAGAAGGAAACTTTCTGATAAACTTCTTTGTGTTCTGTGAAATCATCTCACAGAGTTACAGCTTTCCCCTCAAGAAGCCTTTCGCTAAGACAGTTCTTGTGGAATTGGCAAAGTGATATTTGGAAGCCCATAGAGGGCTATGGTGAAAAAGGAAATATCCTCAGATGAAATCTGGAAAGAAGCTTTCTGAGAAACTGCTCTGTAATATGTGACTTCCATTCACAGAGTTACATCTGTATTTCGTGGATCTCTTAACTAGCCTTATTTCTGTGGAATCTGAGAACAGATATTTCGGATCCCTTTGAACACTATAGGCCCAAAGGAAATATCCTCCGATAACAAAGAGAAGGAAGCTTTCTAAGAAACTTCTTTGTCTTCTGTGAAATCATCTCACAGAGTTACAGCTTTCCCCTTAAGAAGCCTTTCGCTAAACAGTTCTTGTGGAATTGGCAAAATGATATTTTGAAGCCAATAGAGGGCTATGATGAAAAAGGAAATATCCTCCGATGAAATCTGGAAAGAAGCTTTCTGAGAAACTGCTTAGTGTTCTGTTAATTCATCTCACAGATTTACATCTGTATTTCGTGGATCTCTTTGCTAGCCTTATTTCTGTGGAATCTGAGAACAGATATTTCGGATCCCTTGGAAGACTATAGGGCCAAAGGAAATATCCTGCAATAATTAAGAGAAAGAAGCTTTCTGAGAAACTTCTTTGTGTTCTGTGATATCATCTCACAAAGTTACATCTATACTTCGTGGATCTCTTTGCTAGCCTTATTTCTGTGGAATCTGAGAACAGATATTTCGGATCCCTTGGAAGACTATAGGGCCAAAGGAAATATCCTCCGATAACAAAGAGAAAGAAGGTTTCTGAGAAACTTCTTTGTGTTCTCTGAAATCATCTCACAGAGTTACAGCTTTCCCCTCAAGTAGCCTTTCGCTAAGACAGTTCTTGTGGAATTGGCAAAGTGATATTTGGAAGCCCAAAGAGGGCTATGGTGAAAAAGGAAATATCCTCAGATGAAATCTGGAAAGAAGCTTTCTGAGAAACTGCTTAGTGTTCTGTTAATTCATCTCACAGAGTTACATCTGTATTTCATGGATCTCTTTGCTAGACTTATTTCTGTGGAATCTGAGAATAGATATTTCGGATCCGTTGGAAGACTATAGGGCCAAAGGGAATATACTCCCATAACAAAGAGAAAGATTCTTTCTGAGAAACTTCTTTGTGTTCTGTGAAATCATCTCACAGAGTTACAGCTTTCCCCTCAAGAAGCCTTTCGCTAAGACAGGTCTTGTGGAATTGGCAAAGTGATATTTGGAAGCCCATGGAGGGCTCTGGAGAAAAAGGAAATATGCTCAGATGAAATCTGGATAGAAGCTTTCTGAGAAACTGCTTAGTGTTCTGTTAATTCATCTCACAGAGTTACATCTGTATTTGGTGTATCTCTTTGCTCGCCTTATTTCTGGGGAATCTGAGAACAGATATTGCCAATCCCTTGGAAGACTATAGGGCCAAAGGAAATATCCTCCGATAACAAAGAGATAGAAGCTTTCTGAGAAACTTCTTTGTGTTCTGTGAAATCATCTCACAGAGTTACAGCTTTCCCCTCAAGAAGCCTTTCACTAAGACAGGTCTTGTGGAATTGGCAAAGTGATATTTGGAAGCCCATAGAGGGCTTTGGTGGAAAAGGAAATATCCTCAGATGAAATCTGGAAAGAAGCTTTCTGAGAAACTGCTTAGTGTTCTGTTAATTCATCTCACAGTGTTACATCTGTATTTGGTGTATCTCTTTGCTAGCCTTATTTCTGTGTAATCTGAGAACAGATATTTCGAATCCCTTGGAACACTATAGGGCCAAAGGGAATATCCTCCCATAACAAAGAGAAAGAAGCTTTCTGAGAAACTTCTTTGTGTTCTGTGAAATCATCTCACAGAGTTACAGCTTTCCCCTCAGGAAGCCGTTCGCTAAGACAGGTCTTGTGGAAATGGCAAAGTGATATTTGGAAGCCCATAGAGGGTTATGGTGAAAAAGAAAATATCCTCAGATGAAATCTGGAAAGAAGCTTTCTGAGAAACTGCTTAGTGTTCTGTTAATTCATCTCACAGAGTTACATCTGTATTTCGTGGATCTCTTTGCTAGCCTTATTTCTGTGGAATCTGAGAACAGATATTTCGGATCACTTGGAAGACTATAGGGCCAAAGGAAATATCCTCCGATAACAAAGAGAAAAAAGCTTTCTGAGAAAGTTCTTTGTGTTCTGTGAAATCATCTCACAGAGTTCCAGATTTCCCCTCAAGAAGCCTTTCGCTAAGACCGTTCTTGAGGAATTGGCAAAGTGATATTTGGGAGCCCATAGAGCGCTATGGAGAAAAAGGAAATATCCTCAGATGAAATCTGGAAAGAAGCTTTCGGAGAAAATGATTAGTGTTCTGTTAATTCACCTAACAGAGTTATATCTGTATTTCGTGTATTTCTTTGCTAGCCTTATTTCTGTGGAATCTGGGAACAGATATTTCGGATCCCTTGGAAGACTATAGGGCCAAAGGAAACATCTTCCAATAACAAAGAGAAAGAAGGTTTCTGAGAAACTTCTTTGTGTTCTGTGAAATCACCTCACAGAGTTTCAGCTTTCCCCTCAAGAAGCCTTTCTCTAAGACAGTTCTTGTGTAATTGGCAAAGTGATATTTGGAAGCCCAAAGAGGGCTATGGTGAAAAAGGAAATATCCTCAGATGAAATCTGTAAAGAAGCTTTCTGAGAAACTACTTAGTGTTCTGTTAATTCATGTCACAGAGTTACATTTGTATTTCGTGGATCTCATTGCTAGCCTTATTTCTGTGGAATCTGAGAACAGATATTTCGGATCCCTTGAAAGACTATAGGGCCAAAGGAAACATCTTCCAATAACAAAGTGAAGGAAACTTTCTGAGAAACTTCTTTGTGTTCTGTGAAATCATCTCGCAGAGTTACAGCTATCCCCTGAAGAAGCCTTTCGCTAAGACAGTTCTTGTGGAATTGGCAAAGTGATATTTGGAAGCCCTTAGAGGGCTATGGTGAAAAAGGAAATATCCACAGGTGAAATCTGGAAAGAAGCTTTCTGAGAAACTGCTTAGTGTTCTGTTAATTCATGTCACAGAGTTACATCTGTATTTCGTGGATTTCCTTGCTAGCCTTATTTCTGTGGAATCTCAGAACAGATATTTCGGATCCTTTGCAAGACTATAGGGCCAAAGTAAATATCCCCTGATAACAAAGAGAAAGAAGCTTTCTGAGAAACTTCTCTGTGTTCTGTGAAATCAGTCTCACAGAGTTACAGCTTTCACTTCCCGAAGCCTTTCGCTAAGACAGTTCTTGTGGAATTGGAAAAGTGATATTCGGAAGCCCATAGAGGGCTATGGTGAAAAAGGAAATATCCTCAGATGAAATCTGTAAAGAAGCTTTCTGAGAAACTGCTTAGTGTTCTGTTAATTCATCTCACGGAGTTACATCTGTATTTGGTGGATCTCTTTGCTAGCCTTATTTCTGTGGAATCTGAGAACAGATATTTCAGATCCCTTGGAAGACTATAAGGTCAGAGGTAATATCCCCCGATATCAAAGAGAAAGAAACTTTTTGAGAAACTTCTTTGTGTTCTGTGAAATCATCTCACAGAGTTACAGCTTTCCACTCAAGAAGCGTTTCGCTAAGACAGTTCTTGTGGAATTGGCAAAGTGATATTTGGAAGCCCTTAGAGGACTATGTTGAAAAAGGAAATATCCTCAGATGAAATCTGGAAGGAAGCTTTCTGAGAAACTGATTAGTGTTCTGTTAATTAATTTCACACAATTTCGTCTGTATTTCGTGGATCTCTTTGCTAGCCTTATTTCTGTGGAATCTGAGAACAGATATTTCGGATCCCTTGCAAGACAATAGGGCCAAAGAAAATATCCCCCGATAACAAAGAGAAAGAAGCTTTCTTAGAAACTTCTTTGTGTTCTGTGAAATCATCTCACAGAGTTACAGCTTTTCCCTCAAGAAACCTTTCGCTAAGACAGTTCTTGTGGAATTGGCAAAGTGATATATGGAAGCCCACAGAGGGCTATGGTGAAAAAAGAAATATCCTCAGATGAAATCTGGAAAGAAGCTTTCTGAGAAACTTCTTAGTGTTCTGTTAATTCATCTCACAGAATTACATCTGTATGTCGTGGATCTCTTTGCTAGCCTTATTTCTGTGGAATCTGAGAACAGATATTTCGGATCCCTTAGAAGACTATAGGGCCAGAGGAAATATCCCCCGATAAAAAAGAGAAGGAAACTTTCTGATAAACTTCTTTGTGTTCTGTGAAATCATCTCACAGAGTTACAGCTTTCCCCTCAAGAAGCCTTTCGCTAAGACAGTTCTTGTGGAATTGGCAAAGTGATATTTGGAAGCCCATAGAGGGCTATGGTGAAAAAGGAAATATCCTCAGATGAAATCTGGAAAGAAGCTTTCTGAGAAACTGCTCTGTAATATGTGACTTCCATTCACAGAGTTACATCTGTATTTCGTGGATCTCTTAACTAGCCTTATTTCTGTGGAATCTGAGAACAGATATTTCGGATCCCTTTGAACACTATAGGCCCAAAGGAAATATCCTCCGATAACAAAGAGAAGGAAGCTTTCTAAGAAACTTCTTTGTCTTCTGTGAAATCATCTCACAGAGTTACAGCTTTCCCCTTAAGAAGCCTTTCGCTAAACAGTTCTTGTGGAATTGGCAAAATGATATTTTGAAGCCAATAGAGGGCTATGATGAAAAAGGAAATATCCTCCGATGAAATCTGGAAAGAAGCTTTCTGAGAAACTGCTTAGTGTTCTGTTAATTCATCTCACAGATTTACATCTGTATTTCGTGGATCTCTTTGCTAGCCTTATTTCTGTGGAATCTGAGAACAGATATTTCGGATCCCTTGGAAGACTATAGGGCCAAAGGAAATATCCTGCAATAATTAAGAGAAAGAAGCTTTCTGAGAAACTTCTTTGTGTTCTGTGATATCATCTCACAAAGTTACATCTATATTTCGTGGATCTCTTTGCTAGCCTTATTTCTGTGGAATCTGAGAACAGATATTTCGGATCCCTTGGAAGACTATAGGGCCAAAGGAAATATCCTCCGATAACAAAGAGAAAGAAGGTTTCTGAGAAACTTCTTTGTGTTCTCTGAAATCATCTCACAGAGTTACAGCTTTCCCCTCAAGTAGCCTTTCGCTAAGACAGTTCTTGTGGAATTGGCAAAGTGATATTTGGAAGCCCAAAGAGGGCTATGGTGAAAAAGGAAATATCCTCAGATGAAATCTGGAAAGAAGCTTTCTGAGAAACTGCTTAGTGTTCTGTTAATTCATCTCACAGAGTTACATCTGTATTTCATGGATCTCTTTGCTAGCCTTATTTCTGTGGAATCTGAGAATAGATATTTCGGATCCGTTGGAAGACTATAGGGCCAAAGGGAATATACTCCCATAACAAAGAGAAAGAATCTTTCTGAGAAACTTCTTTGTGTTCTGTGAAATCATCTCACAGAGTTACAGCTTTCCCCTCAAGAAGCCTTTCGCTAAGACAGGTCTTGTGGAATTGGCAAAGTGATATTTGGAAGCCCATGGAGGGCTCTGGTGAAAAAGGAAATATGCTCAGATGAAATCTGGATAGAAGCTTTCTGAGAAACTGCTTAGTGTTCTGTTAATTCATCTCACAGAGTTACATCTGTATTTGGTGTATCTCTTTGCTCGCCTTATTTCTGGGGAATCTGAGAACAGATATTGCCAATCCCTTGGAAGACTATAGGGCCAAAGGAAATATCCTCCGATAACAAAGAGATAGAAGCTTTCTGAGAAACTTCTTTGTGTTCTGTGAAATCATCTCACAGAGTTACAGCTTTCCCCTCAAGAAGCCTTTCACTAAGACAGGTCTTGTGGAATTGGCAAAGTGATATTTGGAAGCCCATAGAGGGCTTTGGTGGAAAAGGAAATATCCTCAGATGAAATCTGGAAAGAAGCTTTCTGAGAAACTGCTTAGTGTTCTGTTAATTCATCTCACAGAGTTACATCTGTATTTGGTGTATCTCTTTGCTAGCCTTATTTCTGTGTAATCTGAGAACAGATATTTCGAATCCCTTGGAACACTATAGGGCCAAAGGGAATATCCTCCCATAACAAAGAGAAAGAAGCTTTCTGAGAAACTTCTTTGTGTTCTGTGAAATCATCTCACAGAGTTACAGCTTTCCCCTCAGGAAGCCGTTCGCTAAGACAGGTCTTGTGGAAATGGCAAAGTGATATTTGGAAGCCCATAGAGAGTTATGGTGAAAAAGAAAATATCCTCAGATGAAATCTGGAAAGAAGCTTTCTGAGAAACTGCTTAGTGTTCTGTTAATTCATCTCACAGAGTTACATCTGTATTTCGTGGATCTCTTTGCTAGCCTTATTTCTGTGGAAACTGAGAACAGATATTTCGGATCCCTTGGAAGACTATAGGGCCAAAGGAAATATCCTCCGATAACTAAGAGAAAGAAGCTTTCTGAGAAACTTCTCTGTGTTCTCTGAAATCATCTCACAGAGTTACAGCATTCGCCTCAAGAAGCCTTTCGCTAAGACAGTTCTTGTGGAATTGGCAAAGTGATATTTGGAAGCCCATAGAGGGCTATGGTGAAAAAGGAAATATCCTCAGATGAAATCTGGAAAGAAGCTTTCTGAGAAACTGCTCTGTAATATGTGACTTCCATTCACAGAGTTACATCTGTATTTCGTGGATCTCTTAACTAGCCTTATTTCTGTGGAATCTGAGAACAGATATTTCGGATCCCTTTGAACACTATAGGCCCAAAGGAAATATCCTCCGATAACAAAGAGAAGGAAGCTTTCTAAGAAACTTCTTTGTCTTCTGTGAAATCATCTCACAGAGTTACAGCTTTCCCCTTAAGAAGCCTTTCGCTAAACAGTTCTTGTGGAATTGGCAAAATGATATTTTGAAGCCAATAGAGGGCTATGATGAAAAAGGAAATATCCTCCGATGAAATCTGGAAAGAAGCTTTCTGAGAAACTGCTTAGTGTTCTGTTAATTCATCTCACAGATTTACATCTGTATTTCGTGGATCTCTTTGCTAGCCTTATTTCTGTGGAATCTGAGAACAGATATTTCGGATCCCTTGGAAGACTATAGGGCCAAAGGAAATATCCTGCAATAATTAAGAGAAAGAAGCTTTCTGAGAAACTTCTTTGTGTTCTGTGATATCATCTCACAAAGTTACATCTATATTTCGTGGATCTCTTTGCTAGCCTTATTTCTGTGGAATCTGAGAACAGATATTTCGGATCCCTTGGAAGACTATAGGGCCAAAGGAAATATCCTCCGATAACAAAGAGAAAGAAGGTTTCTGAGAAACTTCTTTGTGTTCTCTGAAATCATCTCACAGAGTTACAGCTTTCCCCTCAAGTAGCCTTTCGCTAAGACAGTTCTTGTGGAATTGGCAAAGTGATATTTGGAAGCCCAAAGAGGGCTATGGTGAAAAAGGAAATATCCTCAGATGAAATCTGGAAAGAAGCTTTCTGAGAAACTGCTTAGTGTTCTGTTAATTCATCTCACAGAGTTACATCTGTATTTCATGGATCTCTTTGCTAGACTTATTTCTGTGGAATCTGAGAATAGATATTTCGGATCCGTTGGAAAACTATAGGGCCAAAGGGAATATACTCCCATAACAAAGAGAAAGATTCTTTCTGAGAAACTTCTTTGTGTTCTGTGAAATCATCTCACAGAGTTACAGCTTTCCCCTCAAGAAGCCTTTCGCTAAGACAGGTCTTGTGGAATTGGCAAAGTGATATTTGGAAGCCCATGGAGGGCTCTGGAGAAAAAGGAAATATGCTCAGATGAAATCTGGATAGAAGCTTTCTGAGAAACTGCTTAGTGTTCTGTTAATTCATCTCACAGAGTTACATCTGTATTTGGTGTATCTCTTTGCTCGCCTTATTTCTGGGGAATCTGAGAACAGATATTGCCAATCCCTTGGAAGACTATAGGGCCAAAGGAAATATCCTCCGATAACAAAGAGATAGAAGCTTTCTGAGAAACTTCTTTGTGTTCTGTGAAATCATCTCACAGAGTTACAGCTTTCCCCTCAAGAAGCCTTTCACTAAGACAGGTCTTGTGGAATTGGCAAAGTGATATTTGGAAGCCCATAGAGGGCTTTGGTGGAAAAGGAAATATCCTCAGATGAAATCTGGAAAGAAGCTTTCTGAGAAACTGCTTAGTGTTCTGTTAATTCATCTCACAGTGTTACATCTGTATTTGGTGTATCTCTTTGCTAGCCTTATTTCTGTGTAATCTGAGAACAGATATTTCGAATCCCTTGGAACACTATAGGGCCAAAGGGAATATCCTCCCATAACAAAGAGAAAGAAGCTTTCTGAGAAACTTCTTTGTGTTCTGTGAAATCATCTCACAGAGTTACAGCTTTCCCCTCAGGAAGCCGTTCGCTAAGACAGGTCTTGTGGAAATGGCAAAGTGATATTTGGAAGCCCATAGAGGGTTATGGTGAAAAAGAAAATATCCTCAGATGAAATCTGGAAAGAAGCTTTCTGAGAAACTGCTTAGTGTTCTGTTAATTCATCTCACAGAGTTACATCTGTATTTCGTGGATCTCTTTGCTAGCCTTATTTCTGTGGAATCTGAGAACAGATATTTCGGATCACTTGGAAGACTATAGGGCCAAAGGAAATATCCTCCGATAACAAAGAGAAAAAAGCTTTCTGAGAAAGTTCTTTGTGTTCTGTGAAATCATCTCACAGAGTTCCAGATTTCCCCTCAAGAAGCCTTTCGCTAAGACCGTTCTTGAGGAATTGGCAAAGTGATATTTGGGAGCCCATAGAGCGCTATGGAGAAAAAGGAAATATCCTCAGATGAAATCTGGAAAGAAGCTTTCGGAGAAAATGATTAGTGTTCTGTTAATTCACCTAACAGAGTTATATCTGTATTTCGTGTATTTCTTTGCTAGCCTTATTTCTGTGGAATCTGGGAACAGATATTTCGGATCCCTTGGAAGACTATAGGGCCAAAGGAAACATCTTCCAATAACAAAGAGAAAGAAGGTTTCTGAGAAACTTCTTTGTGTTCTGTGAAATCACCTCACAGAGTTTCAGCTTTCCCCTCAAGAAGCCTTTCTCTAAGACAGTTCTTGTGTAATTGGCAAAGTGATATTTGGAAGCCCAAAGAGGGCTATGGTGAAAAAGGAAATATCCTCAGATGAAATCTGTAAAGAAGCTTTCTGAGAAACTACTTAGTGTTCTGTTAATTCATGTCACAGAGTTACATTTGTATTTCGTGGATCTCATTGCTAGCCTTATTTCTGTGGAATCTGAGAACAGATATTTCGGATCCCTTGAAAGACTATAGGGCCAAAGGAAACATCTTCCAATAACAAAGTGAAGGAAACTTTCTGAGAAACTTCTTTGTGTTCTGTGAAATCATCTCGCAGAGTTACAGCTATCCCCTGAAGAAGCCTTTCGCTAAGACAGTTCTTGTGGAATTGGCAAAGTGATATTTGGAAGCCCTTAGAGGGCTATGGTGAAAAAGGAAATATCCACAGGTGAAATCTGGAAAGAAGCTTTCTGAGAAACTGCTTAGTGTTCTGTTAATTCATGTCACAGAGTTACATCTGTATTTCGTGGATTTCCTTGCTAGCCTTATTTCTGTGGAATCTCAGAACAGATATTTCGGATCCTTTGCAAGACTATAGGGCCAAAGTAAATATCCCCTGATAACAAAGAGAAAGAAGCTTTCTGAGAAACTTCTCTGTGTTCTGTGAAATCAGTCTCACAGAGTTACAGCTTTCACTTCCCGAAGCCTTTCGCTAAGACAGTTCTTGTGGAATTGGAAAAGTGATATTCGGAAGCCCATAGAGGGCTATGGTGAAAAAGGAAATATCCTCAGATGAAATCTGTAAAGAAGCTTTCTGAGAAACTGCTTAGTGTTCTGTTAATTCATCTCACGGAGTTACATCTGTATTTGGTGGATCTCTTTGCTAGCCTTATTTCTGTGGAATCTGAGAACAGATATTTCGGATCCCTTTGAAGACTATAGGGCCAAAGGAAATATCCCCCGATAACAAAGAGAAAGAAGCTTTCTGAGAAACTTCTTTGTGTTCTGTGAAATCACTTCACAGAGTTACAGCTTTCCCCTCAAGAAACCTTTCGCTAAGACAGTTCTAATGGAATTGGCAAAGTGATATTTGGAAGCCCATAGAAAGCTATGGTGAAAAAGGAAATATCCTCAGATGAAATCTGGAAAGAAGCTTTCTGAGAAACTCCTTAGTGTTCTGTTAATTCATCTCACAGAGTTACATCTGTATGTCGAGGATCTCTTTCCTAGCCTTATTTCTGTGGAATCTGAGAACAGATATTTCAGATCCCTTGGAAGACTATAAGGTCAGAGGTAATATCCCCCGATATCAAAGAGAAAGAAACTTTTTGAGAAACTTCTTTGTGTTCTGTGAAATCATCTCACAGAGTTACAGCTTTCCACTCAAGAAGCGTTTCGCTAAGACAGTTCTTGTGGAATTGGCAAAGTGATATTTGGAAGCCCTTAGAGGACTATGTTGAAAAAGGAAATATCCTCAGATGAAATCTGGAAGGAAGCTTTCTGAGAAACTGATTAGTGTTCTGTTAATTAATTTCACACAATTTCGTCTGTATTTCGTGGATCTCTTTGCTAGCCTTATTTCTGTGGAATCTGAGAACAGATATTTCGGATCCCTTGCAAGACAATAGGGCCAAAGAAAATATCCCCCGATAACAAAGAGAAAGAAGCTTTCTTAGAAACTTCTTTGTGTTCTGTGAAATCATCTCACAGAGTTACAGCTTTTCCCTCAAGAAACCTTTCGCTAAGACAGTTCTTGTGGAATTGGCAAAGTGATATATGGAAGCCCACAGAGGGCTATGGTGAAAAAAGAAATATCCTCAGATGAAATCTGGAAAGAAGCTTTCTGAGAAACTTCTTAGTGTTCTGTTAATTCATCTCACAGAATTACATCTGTATGTCGTGGATCTCTTTGCTAGCCTTATTTCTGTGGAATCTGAGAACAGATATTTCGGATCCCTTAGAAGACTATAGGGCCAGAGGAAATATCCCCCGATAAAAAAGAGAAGGAAACTTTCTGATAAACTTCTTTGTGTTCTGTGAAATCATCTCACAGAGTTACAGCTTTCCCCTCAAGAAGCCTTTCGCTAAGACAGTTCTTGTGGAATTGGCAAAGTGATATTTGGAAGCCCATAGAGGGCTATGGTGAAAAAGGAAATATCCTCAGATGAAATCTGGAAAGAAGCTTTCTGAGAAACTGCTCTGTAATATGTGACTTCCATTCACAGAGTTACATCTGTATTTCGTGGATCTCTTAACTAGCCTTATTTCTGTGGAATCTGAGAACAGATATTTCGGATCCCTTTGAACACTATAGGCCCAAAGGAAATATCCTCCGATAACAAAGAGAAGGAAGCTTTCTAAGAAACTTCTTTGTCTTCTGTGAAATCATCTCACAGAGTTACAGCTTTCCCCTTAAGAAGCCTTTCGCTAAACAGTTCTTGTGGAATTGGCAAAATGATATTTTGAAGCCAATAGAGGGCTATGATGAAAAAGGAAATATCCTCCGATGAAATCTGGAAAGAAGCTTTCTGAGAAACTGCTTAGTGTTCTGTTAATTCATCTCACAGATTTACATCTGTATTTCGTGGATCTCTTTGCTAGCCTTATTTCTGTGGAATCTGAGAACAGATATTTCGGATCCCTTGGAAGACTATAGGGCCAAAGGAAATATCCTGCAATAATTAAGAGAAAGAAGCTTTCTGAGAAACTTCTTTGTGTTCTGTGATATCATCTCACAAAGTTACATCTATATTTCGTGGATCTCTTTGCTAGCCTTATTTCTGTGGAATCTGAGAACAGATATTTCGGATCCCTTGGAAGACTATAGGGCCAAAGGAAATATCCTCCGATAACAAAGAGAAAGAAGGTTTCTGAGAAACTTCTTTGTGTTCTCTGAAATCATCTCACAGAGTTACAGCTTTCCCCTCAAGTAGCCTTTCGCTAAGACAGTTCTTGTGGAATTGGCAAAGTGATATTTGGAAGCCCAAAGAGGGCTATGGTGAAAAAGGAAATATCCTCAGATGAAATCTGGAAAGAAGCTTTCTGAGAAACTGCTTAGTGTTCTGTTAATTCATCTCACAGAGTTACATCTGTATTTCATGGATCTCTTTGCTAGCCTTATTTCTGTGGAATCTGAGAATAGATATTTCGGATCCGTTGGAAGACTATAGGGCCAAAGGGAATATACTCCCATAACAAAGAGAAAGAATCTTTCTGAGAAACTTCTTTGTGTTCTGTGAAATCATCTCACAGAGTTACAGCTTTCCCCTCAAGAAGCCTTTCGCTAAGACAGGTCTTGTGGAATTGGCAAAGTGATATTTGGAAGCCCATGGAGGGCTCTGGTGAAAAAGGAAATATGCTCAGATGAAATCTGGATAGAAGCTTTCTGAGAAACTGCTTAGTGTTCTGTTAATTCATCTCACAGAGTTACATCTGTATTTGGTGTATCTCTTTGCTCGCCTTATTTCTGGGGAATCTGAGAACAGATATTGCCAATCCCTTGGAAGACTATAGGGCCAAAGGAAATATCCTCCGATAACAAAGAGATAGAAGCTTTCTGAGAAACTTCTTTGTGTTCTGTGAAATCATCTCACAGAGTTACAGCTTTCCCCTCAAGAAGCCTTTCACTAAGACAGGTCTTGTGGAATTGGCAAAGTGATATTTGGAAGCCCATAGAGGGCTTTGGTGGAAAAGGAAATATCCTCAGATGAAATCTGGAAAGAAGCTTTCTGAGAAACTGCTTAGTGTTCTGTTAATTCATCTCACAGATTTACATCTGTATTTCGTGGATCTCTTTGCTAGCCTTATTTCTGTGGAATCTGAGAACAGATATTTCGGATCCCTTGGAAGACTATAGGGCCAAAGGAAATATCCTGCAATAATTAAGAGAAAGAAGCTTTCTGAGAAACTTCTTTGTGTTCTGTGATATCATCTCACAAAGTTACATCTATATTTCGTGGATCTCTTTGCTAGCCTTATTTCTGTGGAATCTGAGAACAGATATTTCGGATCCCTTGGAAGACTATAGGGCCAAAGGAAATATCCTCCGATAACAAAGAGAAAGAAGGTTTCTGAGAAACTTCTTTGTGTTCTCTGAAATCATCTCACAGAGTTACAGCTTTCCCCTCAAGTAGCCTTTCGCTAAGACAGTTCTTGTGGAATTGGCAAAGTGATATTTGGAAGCCCAAAGAGGGCTATGGTGAAAAAGGAAATATCCTCAGATGAAATCTGGAAAGAAGCTTTCTGAGAAACTGCTTAGTGTTCTGTTAATTCATCTCACAGAGTTACATCTGTATTTCATGGATCTCTTTGCTAGCCTTATTTCTGTGGAATCTGAGAATAGATATTTCGGATCCGTTGGAAGACTATAGGGCCAAAGGGAATATACTCCCATAACAAAGAGAAAGAATCTTTCTGAGAAACTTCTTTGTGTTCTGTGAAATCATCTCACAGAGTTACAGCTTTCCCCTCAAGAAGCCTTTCGCTAAGACAGGTCTTGTGGAATTGGCAAAGTGATATTTGGAAGCCCATGGAGGGCTCTGGTGAAAAAGGAAATATGCTCAGATGAAATCTGGATAGAAGCTTTCTGAGAAACTGCTTAGTGTTCTGTTAATTCATCTCACAGAGTTACATCTGTATTTGGTGTATCTCTTTGCTCGCCTTATTTCTGGGGAATCTGAGAACAGATATTGCCAATCCCTTGGAAGACTATAGGGCCAAAGGAAATATCCTCCGATAACAAAGAGATAGAAGCTTTCTGAGAAACTTCTTTGTGTTCTGTGAAATCATCTCACAGAGTTACAGCTTTCCCCTCAAGAAGCCTTTCACTAAGACAGGTCTTGTGGAATTGGCAAAGTGATATTTGGAAGCCCATAGAGGGCTTTGGTGGAAAAGGAAATATCCTCAGATGAAATCTGGAAAGAAGCTTTCTGAGAAACTGCTTAGTGTTCTGTTAATTCATCTCACAGAGTTACATCTGTATTTGGTGTATCTCTTTGCTAGCCTTATTTCTGTGTAATCTGAGAACAGATATTTCGAATCCCTTGGAACACTATAGGGCCAAAGGGAATATCCTCCCATAACAAAGAGAAAGAAGCTTTCTGAGAAACTTCTTTGTGTTCTGTGAAATCATCTCACAGAGTTACAGCTTTCCCCTCAGGAAGCCGTTCGCTAAGACAGGTCTTGTGGAAATGGCAAAGTGATATTTGGAAGCCCATAGAGAGTTATGGTGAAAAAGAAAATATCCTCAGATGAAATCTGGAAAGAAGCTTTCTGAGAAACTGCTTAGTGTTCTGTTAATTCATCTCACAGAGTTACATCTGTATTTCGTGGATCTCTTTGCTAGCCTTATTTCTGTGGAAACTGAGAACAGATATTTCGGATCCCTTGGAAGACTATAGGGCCAAAGGAAATATCCTCCGATAACTAAGAGAAAGAAGCTTTCTGAGAAACTTCTCTGTGTTCTCTGAAATCATCTCACAGAGTTACAGCATTCGCCTCAAGAAGCCTTTCGCTAAGACAGTTCTTGTGGAATTGGCAAAGTGATATTTGGAAGCCCATAGAGGGCTATGGTGAAAAAGGAAATATCCTCAGATGAAATCTGGAAAGAAGCTTTCTGAGAAACTGCTCTGTAATATGTGACTTCCATTCACAGAGTTACATCTGTATTTCGTGGATCTCTTAACTAGCCTTATTTCTGTGGAATCTGAGAACAGATATTTCGGATCCCTTTGAACACTATAGGCCCAAAGGAAATATCCTCCGATAACAAAGAGAAGGAAGCTTTCTAAGAAACTTCTTTGTCTTCTGTGAAATCATCTCACAGAGTTACAGCTTTCCCCTTAAGAAGCCTTTCGCTAAACAGTTCTTGTGGAATTGGCAAAATGATATTTTGAAGCCAATAGAGGGCTATGATGAAAAAGGAAATATCCTCCGATGAAATCTGGAAAGAAGCTTTCTGAGAAACTGCTTAGTGTTCTGTTAATTCATCTCACAGATTTACATCTGTATTTCGTGGATCTCTTTGCTAGCCTTATTTCTGTGGAATCTGAGAACAGATATTTCGGATCCCTTGGAAGACTATAGGGCCAAAGGAAATATCCTGCAATAATTAAGAGAAAGAAGCTTTCTGAGAAACTTCTTTGTGTTCTGTGATATCATCTCACAAAGTTACATCTATATTTCGTGGATCTCTTTGCTAGCCTTATTTCTGTGGAATCTGAGAACAGATATTTCGGATCCCTTGGAAGACTATAGGGCCAAAGGAAATATCCTCCGATAACAAAGAGAAAGAAGGTTTCTGAGAAACTTCTTTGTGTTCTCTGAAATCATCTCACAGAGTTACAGCTTTCCCCTCAAGTAGCCTTTCGCTAAGACAGTTCTTGTGGAATTGGCAAAGTGATATTTGGAAGCCCAAAGAGGGCTATGGTGAAAAAGGAAATATCCTCAGATGAAATCTGGAAAGAAGCTTTCTGAGAAACTGCTTAGTGTTCTGTTAATTCATCTCACAGAGTTACATCTGTATTTCATGGATCTCTTTGCTAGACTTATTTCTGTGGAATCTGAGAATAGATATTTCGGATCCGTTGGAAAACTATAGGGCCAAAGGGAATATACTCCCATAACAAAGAGAAAGATTCTTTCTGAGAAACTTCTTTGTGTTCTGTGAAATCATCTCACAGAGTTACAGCTTTCCCCTCAAGAAGCCTTTCGCTAAGACAGGTCTTGTGGAATTGGCAAAGTGATATTTGGAAGCCCATGGAGGGCTCTGGAGAAAAAGGAAATATGCTCAGATGAAATCTGGATAGAAGCTTTCTGAGAAACTGCTTAGTGTTCTGTTAATTCATCTCACAGAGTTACATCTGTATTTGGTGTATCTCTTTGCTCGCCTTATTTCTGGGGAATCTGAGAACAGATATTGCCAATCCCTTGGAAGACTATAGGGCCAAAGGAAATATCCTCCGATAACAAAGAGATAGAAGCTTTCTGAGAAACTTCTTTGTGTTCTGTGAAATCATCTCACAGAGTTACAGCTTTCCCCTCAAGAAGCCTTTCACTAAGACAGGTCTTGTGGAATTGGCAAAGTGATATTTGGAAGCCCATAGAGGGCTTTGGTGGAAAAGGAAATATCCTCAGATGAAATCTGGAAAGAAGCTTTCTGAGAAACTGCTTAGTGTTCTGTTAATTCATCTCACAGTGTTACATCTGTATTTGGTGTATCTCTTTGCTAGCCTTATTTCTGTGTAATCTGAGAACAGATATTTCGAATCCCTTGGAACACTATAGGGCCAAAGGGAATATCCTCCCATAACAAAGAGAAAGAAGCTTTCTGAGAAACTTCTTTGTGTTCTGTGAAATCATCTCACAGAGTTACAGCTTTCCCCTCAGGAAGCCGTTCGCTAAGACAGGTCTTGTGGAAATGGCAAAGTGATATTTGGAAGCCCATAGAGGGTTATGGTGAAAAAGAAAATATCCTCAGATGAAATCTGGAAAGAAGCTTTCTGAGAAACTGCTTAGTGTTCTGTTAATTCATCTCACAGAGTTACATCTGTATTTCGTGGATCTCTTTGCTAGCCTTATTTCTGTGGAATCTGAGAACAGATATTTCGGATCACTTGGAAGACTATAGGGCCAAAGGAAATATCCTCCGATAACAAAGAGAAAAAAGCTTTCTGAGAAAGTTCTTTGTGTTCTGTGAAATCATCTCACAGAGTTCCAGATTTCCCCTCAAGAAGCCTTTCGCTAAGACCGTTCTTGAGGAATTGGCAAAGTGATATTTGGGAGCCCATAGAGCGCTATGGAGAAAAAGGAAATATCCTCAGATGAAATCTGGAAAGAAGCTTTCGGAGAAAATGATTAGTGTTCTGTTAATTCACCTAACAGAGTTATATCTGTATTTCGTGTATTTCTTTGCTAGCCTTATTTCTGTGGAATCTGGGAACAGATATTTCGGATCCCTTGGAAGACTATAGGGCCAAAGGAAACATCTTCCAATAACAAAGAGAAAGAAGGTTTCTGAGAAACTTCTTTGTGTTCTGTGAAATCACCTCACAGAGTTTCAGCTTTCCCCTCAAGAAGCCTTTCTCTAAGACAGTTCTTGTGTAATTGGCAAAGTGATATTTGGAAGCCCAAAGAGGGCTATGGTGAAAAAGGAAATATCCTCAGATGAAATCTGTAAAGAAGCTTTCTGAGAAACTACTTAGTGTTCTGTTAATTCATGTCACAGAGTTACATTTGTATTTCGTGGATCTCATTGCTAGCCTTATTTCTGTGGAATCTGAGAACAGATATTTCGGATCCCTTGAAAGACTATAGGGCCAAAGGAAACATCTTCCAATAACAAAGTGAAGGAAACTTTCTGAGAAACTTCTTTGTGTTCTGTGAAATCATCTCGCAGAGTTACAGCTATCCCCTGAAGAAGCCTTTCGCTAAGACAGTTCTTGTGGAATTGGCAAAGTGATATTTGGAAGCCCTTAGAGGGCTATGGTGAAAAAGGAAATATCCACAGGTGAAATCTGGAAAGAAGCTTTCTGAGAAACTGCTTAGTGTTCTGTTAATTCATGTCACAGAGTTACATCTGTATTTCGTGGATTTCCTTGCTAGCCTTATTTCTGTGGAATCTCAGAACAGATATTTCGGATCCTTTGCAAGACTATAGGGCCAAAGTAAATATCCCCTGATAACAAAGAGAAAGAAGCTTTCTGAGAAACTTCTCTGTGTTCTGTGAAATCAGTCTCACAGAGTTACAGCTTTCACTTCCCGAAGCCTTTCGCTAAGACAGTTCTTGTGGAATTGGAAAAGTGATATTCGGAAGCCCATAGAGGGCTATGGTGAAAAAGGAAATATCCTCAGATGAAATCTGTAAAGAAGCTTTCTGAGAAACTGCTTAGTGTTCTGTTAATTCATCTCACGGAGTTACATCTGTATTTGGTGGATCTCTTTGCTAGCCTTATTTCTGTGGAATCTGAGAACAGATATTTCGGATCCCTTTGAAGACTATAGGGCCAAAGGAAATATCCCCCGATAACAAAGAGAAAGAAGCTTTCTGAGAAACTTCTTTGTGTTCTGTGAAATCACTTCACAGAGTTACAGCTTTCCCCTCAAGAAACCTTTCGCTAAGACAGTTCTAATGGAATTGGCAAAGTGATATTTGGAAGCCCATAGAAAGCTATGGTGAAAAAGGAAATATCCTCAGATGAAATCTGGAAAGAAGCTTTCTGAGAAACTCCTTAGTGTTCTGTTAATTCATCTCACAGAGTTACATCTGTATGTCGAGGATCTCTTTCCTAGCCTTATTTCTGTGGAATCTGAGAACAGATATTTCAGATCCCTTGGAAGACTATAAGGTCAGAGGTAATATCCCCCGATATCAAAGAGAAAGAAACTTTTTGAGAAACTTCTTTGTGTTCTGTGAAATCATCTCACAGAGTTACAGCTTTCCACTCAAGAAGCGTTTCGCTAAGACAGTTCTTGTGGAATTGGCAAAGTGATATTTGGAAGCCCTTAGAGGACTATGTTGAAAAAGGAAATATCCTCAGATGAAATCTGGAAGGAAGCTTTCTGAGAAACTGATTAGTGTTCTGTTAATTAATTTCACACAATTTCGTCTGTATTTCGTGGATCTCTTTGCTAGCCTTATTTCTGTGGAATCTGAGAACAGATATTTCGGATCCCTTGCAAGACAATAGGGCCAAAGAAAATATCCCCCGATAACAAAGAGAAAGAAGCTTTCTTAGAAACTTCTTTGTGTTCTGTGAAATCATCTCACAGAGTTACAGCTTTTCCCTCAAGAAACCTTTCGCTAAGACAGTTCTTGTGGAATTGGCAAAGTGATATATGGAAGCCCACAGAGGGCTATGGTGAAAAAAGAAATATCCTCAGATGAAATCTGGAAAGAAGCTTTCTGAGAAACTTCTTAGTGTTCTGTTAATTCATCTCACAGAATTACATCTGTATGTCGTGGATCTCTTTGCTAGCCTTATTTCTGTGGAATCTGAGAACAGATATTTCGGATCCCTTAGAAGACTATAGGGCCAGAGGAAATATCCCCCGATAAAAAAGAGAAGGAAACTTTCTGATAAACTTCTTTGTGTTCTGTGAAATCATCTCACAGAGTTACAGCTTTCCCCTCAAGAAGCCTTTCGCTAAGACAGTTCTTGTGGAATTGGCAAAGTGATATTTGGAAGCCCATAGAGGGCTATGGTGAAAAAGGAAATATCCTCAGATGAAATCTGGAAAGAAGCTTTCTGAGAAACTGCTCTGTAATATGTGACTTCCATTCACAGAGTTACATCTGTATTTCGTGGATCTCTTAACTAGCCTTATTTCTGTGGAATCTGAGAACAGATATTTCGGATCCCTTTGAACACTATAGGCCCAAAGGAAATATCCTCCGATAACAAAGAGAAGGAAGCTTTCTAAGAAACTTCTTTGTCTTCTGTGAAATCATCTCACAGAGTTACAGCTTTCCCCTTAAGAAGCCTTTCGCTAAACAGTTCTTGTGGAATTGGCAAAATGATATTTTGAAGCCAATAGAGGGCTATGATGAAAAAGGAAATATCCTCCGATGAAATCTGGAAAGAAGCTTTCTGAGAAACTGCTTAGTGTTCTGTTAATTCATCTCACAGATTTACATCTGTATTTCGTGGATCTCTTTGCTAGCCTTATTTCTGTGGAATCTGAGAACAGATATTTCGGATCCCTTGGAAGACTATAGGGCCAAAGGAAATATCCTGCAATAATTAAGAGAAAGAAGCTTTCTGAGAAACTTCTTTGTGTTCTGTGATATCATCTCACAAAGTTACATCTATATTTCGTGGATCTCTTTGCTAGCCTTATTTCTGTGGAATCTGAGAACAGATATTTCGGATCCCTTGGAAGACTATAGGGCCAAAGGAAATATCCTCCGATAACAAAGAGAAAGAAGGTTTCTGAGAAACTTCTTTGTGTTCTCTGAAATCATCTCACAGAGTTACAGCTTTCCCCTCAAGTAGCCTTTCGCTAAGACAGTTCTTGTGGAATTGGCAAAGTGATATTTGGAAGCCCAAAGAGGGCTATGGTGAAAAAGGAAATATCCTCAGATGAAATCTGGAAAGAAGCTTTCTGAGAAACTGCTTAGTGTTCTGTTAATTCATCTCACAGAGTTACATCTGTATTTCATGGATCTCTTTGCTAGCCTTATTTCTGTGGAATCTGAGAATAGATATTTCGGATCCGTTGGAAGACTATAGGGCCAAAGGGAATATACTCCCATAACAAAGAGAAAGAATCTTTCTGAGAAACTTCTTTGTGTTCTGTGAAATCATCTCACAGAGTTACAGCTTTCCCCTCAAGAAGCCTTTCGCTAAGACAGGTCTTGTGGAATTGGCAAAGTGATATTTGGAAGCCCATGGAGGGCTCTGGTGAAAAAGGAAATATGCTCAGATGAAATCTGGATAGAAGCTTTCTGAGAAACTGCTTAGTGTTCTGTTAATTCATCTCACAGAGTTACATCTGTATTTGGTGTATCTCTTTGCTCGCCTTATTTCTGGGGAATCTGAGAACAGATATTGCCAATCCCTTGGAAGACTATAGGGCCAAAGGAAATATCCTCCGATAACAAAGAGATAGAAGCTTTCTGAGAAACTTCTTTGTGTTCTGTGAAATCATCTCACAGAGTTACAGCTTTCCCCTCAAGAAGCCTTTCACTAAGACAGGTCTTGTGGAATTGGCAAAGTGATATTTGGAAGCCCATAGAGGGCTTTGGTGGAAAAGGAAATATCCTCAGATGAAATCTGGAAAGAAGCTTTCTGAGAAACTGCTTAGTGTTCTGTTAATTCATCTCACAGAGTTACATCTGTATTTGGTGTATCTCTTTGCTAGCCTTATTTCTGTGTAATCTGAGAACAGATATTTCGAATCCCTTGGAACACTATAGGGCCAAAGGGAATATCCTCCCATAACAAAGAGAAAGAAGCTTTCTGAGAAACTTCTTTGTGTTCTGTGAAATCATCTCACAGAGTTACAGCTTTCCCCTCAGGAAGCCGTTCGCTAAGACAGGTCTTGTGGAAATGGCAAAGTGATATTTGGAAGCCCATAGAGAGTTATGGTGAAAAAGAAAATATCCTCAGATGAAATCTGGAAAGAAGCTTTCTGAGAAACTGCTTAGTGTTCTGTTAATTCATCTCACAGAGTTACATCTGTATTTCGTGGATCTCTTTGCTAGCCTTATTTCTGTGGAAACTGAGAACAGATATTTCGGATCCCTTGGAAGACTATAGGGCCAAAGGAAATATCCTCCGATAACTAAGAGAAAGAAGCTTTCTGAGAAACTTCTCTGTGTTCTCTGAAATCATCTCACAGAGTTACAGCATTCGCCTCAAGAAGCCTTTCGCTAAGACAGTTCTTGGGGATTTGGCAAAGTGATATTTGGAAGCCCATAGAAGGCTAGGGTGAAAACAGGAAATATTCTCAGATGAAATCTGGAAAGAAGCTTTGTGAGAAACTGCTTAGTGTTCTGTTAATTCATCTCACAGAGTTACATCTGTATTTCGTAGATCTCTTTGCTAGCCTTATTTCTGTGGAATCTGTGAACAGATATTGCCAATCCCTTGGAAGACTCTAGGGCCAAAGGAAATATCCTCCGATAACAAAGAGAAAGAAGCTTTCTGAGAAACTTCTTTGTGTTCTGTGAAATCATCTCACAGAGTTACAGCTTTCCCCTCAAGAAGCCTTTCGCTAAGACAGTTCTTGTGGAATTGGCAAAGTGATATTTGGAAGCCCATATAAGGCTATGGTGAAAAAGGAAATATCCTCAGATGAAATCTGGAAAGAAGCTTTCTGAGAAAATGCTTAGTGTTCTGTTAATTCATTTCACAGAGTAACATCTGTATTTCGTAGATCCCTTGCTAGCCTTATTTCAGTGGAATCTGAGAACAGATATTTTGGATCCGTTGGAAGACTATAGGGCCAAAGGAAATATCGTCCGGTAAAAAAGAGAAAGAAGCTTTCTGAGAAACTACTTTGTGCTCCGTGAAATCATCTCAAAGAGTTGCAGCTTTCTCCTCAAGAAGCCTTTCGCTAAGACAGTTCTTGTGGAATTGGCAAATTGATATTTGGAAGCCCTTAGAAGGCTATGGTGAAAAAGGAAATATGCTCAGATGAAATCTGGAAAGAAACTTTCTGAGAAACTGCTTAGTGTTCTGTTAATTCATCTCACAGAGTTACATCTGCATTTCGTGGATCTCTTTGCTCGCCTTATTTCTGTGGTATCTGAGAACAGATATTTCGTATCTCTTTGAAGACTCTAGGGCCAAAGGAAATATCCTCCGATAACAACGTGAATGAAGCTTTCTGAGAAACTTCTTTGTGTTCTCTGAAATCATCTCGCAGAGTTACAGCTTTCCCCTCAAGAAGCCTTTCGCTAAGACAGTTCTTGTGGAATTGGCAAAGTGATATTTGGAAGCCCTTAGGGGGCTACGGTGAAAAAGGAAATATCCTCAGATGAAATCTGTAAAGAAGCTTTCTGAGAAACTGCTTAGTGTTCTGTTAATTCATCTCACAGAGTTACATCTGTATTTCGTGGATCTCTTTGCTAGCCTTATTTCTGTGGAATCTGAGAACAGATATTTCGGATCCCTTTGAAGACTATAGGGCCAAAGGAAATATCCTCCGATAACAAAAGAAAGAAGGTTTCTGAGAAACTTCTTTGTGTTCTGTGAAATCATCTCACAGAGTTACAGCTTTCCCGTCAAGAAGCCTTTCGCTAAGACAGTTCTTGTGGAATTGGCAAAGTGATATTTCGAAGCCCATAGAGGGCTATGGTGAAAAAGGAAATATCCTCAGATGAAATCTGGAAAGAAGCTTTCTGAGAAACTGCTTAGTGTTCTGTTAATTCATCTCACAGAGTTACATCTGTATTTCGTGGATCTCTTTGCTAGCCTTATTTCTGTGGAATCTGAGAAGAGATAATTCGGATCTATTGGAACACTATAGGGCCAAAGGAAATATCCTCCGATAAAAAAGAGAAAGAAGCCTTCTGAGAAACTTCTTTGTGTTCTGTGAAATCATCTCACAGAGTTTCAGCTTTCCCCTCAAGAAGCCTTTCGCTAAGACAGTTCTTGTGGAATTGGCAAAGTGATATTTGGAAGCCCATAGAGGGCTATGGTGAAAAAGGAAATATCCTCAGATGAAATCTGGAAAGAAGCTTTCTGAGAAACTGCTTAGTGTTCTGTTAATTCATCTCACAGAGTTACATCTGTATTTCGTGGATCTCTTTGCTAGCCTTATTTCTGTGGAAACTGAGAACAGATATTTCGGATCCCTTGGAAGACTATAGGGCCAAAGGAAATATCCTCCGATAACTAAGAGAAAGAAGCTTTCTGAGAAACTTCTCTGTGTTCTCTGAAATCATCTCACAGAGTTACAGCATTCGCCTCAAGAAGCCTTTCGCTAAGACAGTTCTTGTGGAATTGGCAAAGTGATATTTGGAAGCCCATAGAAGGCTAGGTTGAAAAGAGGAAATATTCTCAGATGAAATCTGGAAGGAAGCTTTCTGAGAAACTGCTTAGTGTTCTGTGAATTTATCTCACGGAGTTACATCTGTATTTCGTAGATCTCTTTGCTAGCCTTATTTCGGTGTAATCTGTGAACAGATATTGCCAATCCCTTGGAAGACTCTAGGGCCAAAGGAAATATCCTCCCATAACAAAGAGAAAGAAGCTTTCTGAGAAACTTCTTTGTGTTCTGTGAAATCATCTCACAGAGTTACAGCTTTCCCCTCAGGAAGCCTTTCTCTAAGACAGGTCTTGTGGAATTGGCAAAGTGATATTTGGAAGCCCATAGAGGGCTATGGTGAAAAAGGAAATATCCTCAGATGAAATATGGAAAGAAGCTTTCTGAAAAACTGCTTAGTGTTCTGTTAATTCATGTCACAGAGTTACATCTGTATTTCGTGGATCTCTTTGCTAGCCTTATTTCTGTGGAATCTGAGAACAGATATTTCGGATCACTTGGAAGTCTATAGGGCCAAAGGAAATATCCTCCGATAAAAAAGAGAAAAAAGCTTTCTGAGAAAGGTCTTTGTGTTCTGTGAAATCATCTCACAGAGTTACAGCTTTCCCCTCAACAAGCCTTTCGCTAAGACCGTTCTTGTGGATTTGGCAAAGTGATATTTGGGAGCCCATAGTGGGCTATGGTTAAAAAGGAAATATCCTCAGAGGAAATCTGTAAAGAAGCTTTCTGAGAAACTACTTAGTGTTCTTTTAATTCATGTCACAGAGTTACATCTGTATTTCGTGGATCTCATTGCTAGCCTTATTTCTGTGGAATCTGAGAACAGATATTTCGGATCTCTTGCAAGACTATAGGGCCAAAGGAAATATCCCCCGATAACAAAGAGAAAGAAGCTTTCTGAGAAACTTTTTTGTGTTCTGTGAAATCATCTCAAAGAGTTACAGCTTTCACTTCCAGAAGCCTTTCGCTAAGACACTTCTTGTGGAATTGGCGAAGTGATATTCGGAAGACCTTAGAGGGCTATAGTGAATAAGGAAATATCCCCAGATGAACTCTGGAAAGAAGCTTTCTGAGAAACTGCTTAGTGTTCTGTTAATTCATCTCACGGAGTTACATCTGTATTTCGTGGATCTCTTTGCTAGCCTTATTTCTGTGGAATCTGAGAACAGATATTTCAGATCTCTTTGAAGACTATAGGGCCAAAGGAAATATCCCAGGATAACAAAGAGAAAGAAGCTTTCTGAGAAACTTCTTTGTGTTCTGTGAAATCATCTCACAGAGTTACAGCTTTTCCCTCAAGAAACCTTTCGCTAAGACAGTTCTTGTGGAATTGGCAAAGTGATATATGGAAGCCCACAGAGGGCTATGGTGAAAAAGGAAATATCCTCAGATGAAATCTGGAAAGAAGCTTTCTGAGAAACTGCTTAGTGTTCTGTTAATTCATCTCACAGAGTTACATCTGTATTTCGTGCATCTCTTTGCTAGCCTTATTTCTGTGGAATCTGAGAAGGGATATTTCGGATCCCTTGGAAGACTATAGGGGCAGAGGAAATATCCCCCGATAACAAAGAGAAGGAATGTTTCTGAGAAACTTCTTTGTGTTCTGTAAAATAATCTCAAAGAGTTACAGCTTTCCCCTCAAGAAGCCTTTCGCTAAGACCGTTCTTGTGGAATTGGCAAAGTGATATTTGGGAGCCCATAGAGGGCTATGGTGAAAAAGGAAATATCCTCAGATGAAATCTGTAAGGAAGCTTTCTGAGAAACTACTTAGTGTTCTGTTAATTCATGTCACAGAGTTACATCTGTATTTCGTGGATCTCATTGCTAGCCTTATTTCTGTGGAATCTGAGAACAGATATTTCGGATCCCTTTGAAGACTATAGGGCCAGAGGAAATATCCCCTGATAACAAAGAGAAAGAAGCTTTCTGAGAAACTTCTTTGTGTTCTGTGAAATTATCTCACAGAGTTACAGCTTTCCCCTGAAGAAGCCTTTCGCTAAGACAGTTCTTGGGGAATTGGCAAAGTGATATTTGGAAGCCCATACAGGGCTATGGTGAAAAAGGAAATATCCTCAGGTGAAATCTGGAAAGAAGCTTTCTGAGAAACTCCTTAGTGTTCTGTTAATTCATCTCACAGAGTTACATCTGTATTTCGTGGATCTCCTTGCTAGCCTTATTTCTGTGGAATCTGAGAACAGATATTTCGGATCTCTTGCAAGACTATAGGGCCAAAGGAAATATCCCCTGATAACAAAGAGAAAGAAGCTTTCTGAGAAACTTCTTTGTGTTCTGTGAAATCATCTCACAGAGTTACAGCTTTCACTTCCAGAAGCCTTTCGCTAAGACAGTTCTTGTGGAATTGGCAAAGTGATATTCGGAAGCCCTTAGAGGGCTATGGTGAAAAAGGAAATATCCCCAGATGAAATCTGGAAAGAAGCTTTCTGAGAAACTGCTTAGTGTTCTGTTAATTCACCTCACAGAGTTACATCTGTATTTCGTAGATCTCTTTGCTAGCCTTATTTCTGTGGAATCTGAGAACAGATATTTCAGATCCCTTTGAAGACTATAGGGCCAAAGGAAATATCCCCCGATAACAAAGAGAAAGAAGCTTTCTGAGAAATTTCTTTGTGTTCTGTGAAATCATCTCACAGAGTTATAGCTTTCCCCTCAAGAAGCCTTTGGCTAAGAGAGTTCTTGTGGAATTCGCAAAGTGATATTTGGAAGCCCATAGAGGGCTATGGTGAAAAAGGAAATATACTCAGATGAAATCTGGAAAGAAACTTTCTGAGAAACTGCTTAGTGTTCTGTTAATTCATCTCACAGAGTTACATCTGTATTTCGTGGATCTCTTCGCTAGCCTTATTTCTGTGGAATCTGAGAACAGATATTTCAGATCCCTTGGAAGACTATAGGGCCAGAGGTAATATCCCCGGATAACAAAGAGAAAGAATATTTCTGAGAAACTTCTTTGTGTTCTGTGAAACAATCTCAAAGAGTTACAGCTTTCCCCTCAAGAAGCCTTTCGCTAAGACAGTTCTTGTGGAATTGGCAAACTGATATTTGGAAGCCCTTAGAGGGCTTTGTTGAAAAAGGAAATATCCTCAGATGAAATCTGGAAAAAGCTTTCTGAGAAACTGCTTAGTGTTCTGTTAATTCATCTCACAGAGTTACATCTGTATTTCGTGGATCTCTTTCCTAGCCTTATTTCTGTGCAATCTGAGAAGGGATATTTCGGATCCCTTGGAAGACTATAGGGGCAGAGGAAATATCCCCCGATAACAAAGAGAAAGAAGCTTTCTGAGAAACTTCCTTGTGTTCTGTGAAATCATCTCACAGAGTTACAGCTTTCCCCTCAAGAAGCCTATCGCTAAGACAGTTCTTTGGGAATTGGCAAAGTGATATTTGGAAGTACCTAGAGGTCTATGGTGAAAAAGGAAATATCCTCATATAAAATCTGGAAAGAAGCTTTCTGAGAAACTGCTTAGTGTTCTGTTAATTCATCTCACAGAGTTACATCTGTATTTCGTGGATCTCTTTGCTAGCCTTATTTCTGTGGAATCTGAGAACAGATATTTCGGATCACTTGGAAGACTATAGGGCCAAAGGAAATATCCTCCGATAACAAAGAGAAAAAAGCTTTCTGAGAAAGTTCTTTGTGTTCTGTGAAATCATCTCACAGAGTTACAGATTTCCCCTCAAGAAGCCTTTCGCTAAGACCGTTCTTGAGGAATTGGCAAAGTGATATTTGGGAGCCCATAGAGCGCTATGGAGAAAAAGGAAATATCCTCAGATGAAATCTGGAAAGAAGCTTTCGGAGAAAATGATTAGTGTTCTGTTAATTCACCTAACAGAGTTATATCTGTATTTCGTGTATTTCTTTGCTAGCCTTATTTCTGTAGAATCTGGGAACAGATATTTCGGATCCCTTGGAAGACTATAGGGCCAAAGGAAACATCTTCCAAAAACAAAGAGAAAGAAGGTTTCTGAGAAACTTCTTTGTGTTCTGTGAAATCACCTCACAGAGTTTCAGCTTTCCCCTCAAGAAGCCTTTCTCTAAGACAGTTCTTGTGTAATTGGCAAAGTGATATTTGGAAGCCCAAAGAGGGCTATGGTGAAAAAGGAAATATCCTCAGATGAAATCTGTAAAGAAGCTTTCTGAGAAACTACTTAGTGTTCTGTTAATTCATGTCACAGAGTTACATTTGTATTTCGTGGATCTCATTGCTAGCCTTATTTCTGTGGAATCTGAGAACAGATATTTCGGATCCCTTGAAAGACTATAGGGCCAAAGGAAACATCTTCCAATAACAAAGTGAAGGAAACTTTCTGAGAAACTTCTTTGTGTTCTGTGAAATCATCTCACAGAGTTACAGCTATCCCCTGAAGAAGCCTTTCGCTAAGACAGTTCTTGTGGAATTGGCAAAGTGATATTTGGAAGCCCTTAGAGGGCTATGGTGAAAAAGGAAATATCCACAGGTGAAATCTGGAAAGAAGCTTTCTGAGAAACTGCTTAGTGTTCTGTTAATTCATGTCACAGAGTTACATCTGTATTTCGTGGATTTCCTTGCTAGCCTTATTTCTGTGGAATCTCAGAACAGATATTTCGGATCCTTTGCAAGACTATAGGGCCAAAGGAAATATCCCCCGATAACAAAGAGAAAGAAGCTTTCTGAAAACTTCTTTGTGTTCTGTGAAATCACTTCACAGAGTTACAGCTTTCCCCTGAAGAAACCTTTCGCTAAGACAGTTCTAATGGAATTGGCAAAGTGATATTTGGAAGCCCATAGAAAGCTATGGTGAAAAAGGAAATATCCTCAGATGAAATCTGGAAAGAAGCTTTCTGAGAAACTGCTTAGTGTTCTGTTAATTCATCTCACAGAGTTACATCTGTATTTCGAGGATCTCTTTCCTAGCCTTATTTCTGTGTAATCTGAGAACAGATATTTCAGATCCCTTGGAAGACTATAAGGTCAGAGGTAATATCCCCCGATATCAAAGAGAAAGAAACTTTTTGAGAAACTTCTTTGTGTTCTGTGAAATCATCTCACAGAGTTACAGCTTTCCACTCAAGAAGCGTTTCGCTAAGACAGTTCTTGTGGAATTGGCAAAGTGATATTTGGAAGCCCTTAGAGGACTATGTTGAAAAAGGAAATATCCTCAGATGAAATCTGGAAGGAAGCTTTCTGAGAAACAGATTAGTGTTCTTTTAATTAATTTCACACAGTTTCGTCTGTATTTCGTGGATCTCTTTGCTAGCCTTATTTCTGTGGAATCTGAGAACAGATATTTCGGATCCCTTGCAAGACTATAGGGCCAAAGAAAATATCCCCCGATAACAAAGAGAAAGAAGCTTTCTGAGAAACTTCTTTGTGTTCTGTGAAATCATCTCACAGAGTTACAGCTTTTCCCTCAAGAAACCTTTCGCTAAGACAGTTCTTGTGGAATTGGCAAAGTGATATATGGAAGCCCACAGAGGGCTATGGTGAAAAAGGAAATATCCTCAGATGAAATCTGGAAAGAAGCTTTCTGAGAAACTTTTTAGTGTTCTGTTAATTCATCTCACAGAATTACATCTGTATGTCGTGGATCTCTTTGCTAGCCTTATTTCTGTGGAATCTGAGAACAGATATTTCGGATCCCTTAGAAGACTATAGGGCCAGAGGAAATATCCCCCGATAAAGAAGAGAAGGAAACTTTCTGAGAAACTTCTTTGTGTTCTGTGAAATCATCTCACAGAGTTACAGCTTTCCCCTCAAGAAGCCTTTCGCTAAGACAGGTCTTGTGGAATTGGCAAAGTGATATTTGGAAGCCCATGGAGGGCTCTGGTGAAAAAGGAAATATGCTCAGATGAAATCTGGATAGAAGCTTTCTGAGAAACTGCTTAGTGTTCTGTTAATTCATCTGACAGAGTTAGATCTGTATTTCGTGGATCTCTTTGCTCGCCTTATTTCTGGGGAATCTGAGAACAGATATTGCCAATCCCTTGGAAGACTATAGGGCCAAAGGAAATATCCTCCGATAACAAAGAGATAGAAGCTTTCTGAGAAACTTCTTTGTGTTCTGTGAAATCATCTCACAGAGTTACAGCTTTCCCCTCAAGAAGCCTTTCACTAAGACAGGTCTTGTGGAATTGGCAAAGTGATATTTGGAAGCCCATAGAGGGCTTTGGTGGAAAAGGAAATATCCTCAGATGAAATCTGGAAAGAAGCTTTCTGAGAAACTGCTTAGTGTTCTGTTAATTCATCTCACAGAGTTACATCTGTATTTGGTGTATCTCTTTGCTAGCCTTATTTCTGTGTAATCTGAGAAGAGATATTTCGAATCCCTTGGAACACTATAGGGCCAAAGGGAATATCCTCCCATAACAAAGAGAAAGAAGCTTTCTGAGAAACTTCTTTGTGTTCTGTGAAATCATCTCACAGAGTTACAGCTTTCCCCTCAGGAAGCCTTTCGCTAAGACAGGTCTTGTGGAAATGGCAAAGTGATATTTGGAAGCCCATAGAGGGCTATGGTGAAAAAGAAAATATCCTCAGATGAAATCTGGAAAGAAGCTTTCTGAGAAACTGCTTAGTGTTCTGTTAATTCATCTCACAGAGTTACATCTGTATTTCGTGGATCTCTTTGCTAGCCTTATTTCCGTGGAATCTGAGAACAGATATTTCGGATCCATTGGAAGAATATAGGGCCAAGGGCAATATACTCTGATAACAAAGAGAAAGAATCTTTCTGAGAAACTTCTTTGTGTTCTGTGAAATCATCTCACAGAATTCCAGCTTTCCCCTCAAGAAGCCTTTCGCTAAGACAGTTCTTGTGGAATTGGCAAAGTGATATTTGGAAGACCATAGAGTGCTATGGTGAAAAAGGAAATATCCTCAGATGAAATCTGGAAAGAAGCTTTCTGAGAAACTGCTTAGTGTTCTGTTAATTCATCTCACAGAGTTACATCTGTATTTCGTGGATCTCTTTGCTAGCCTTATTTCTGTGGAAACTGAGAACAGATATTTCGGATCCCTTGGAAGACTATAGGGCCAAAGGAAATATCCTCCGATAACTAAGAGAAAGAAGCTTTCTGAGAAACTTCTCTGTGTTCTCTGAAATCATCTCACAGAGTTACAGCATTCGCCTCAAGAAGCCTTTCGCTAAGACAGTTTTTGTGGATTTGGCAAAGTGATATTTGGAAGCCCATAGAAGGCTAGGGTGAAAACAGGAAATATTCTCAGATGAAATCTGGAAAGAAGCTTTCTGAGAAACTGCTTAGTGTTCTGTTAATTCATCTCACAGAGTTACATCTGTATTTCGTAGATCTCTTTGCTAGCCTTATTTCTGTGGAATCTGTGAACAGATATTGCCAATCCCTTGGAAGACTCTAGGGCCAAAGGAAATATCCTCCGATAACAAAGAGAAAGAAGCTTTCTGAGAAACTTCTTTGTGTTCTGTGAAATCATCTCACAGAGTTACAGCTTTCCCCTCAAGAAGCCTTTCGCTAAGACAGTTCTTGTGGAATTGGCAAAGTGATATTTGGAAGCCCATATAAGGCTATGGTGAAAAAGGAAATATCCTCAGATGAAATCTGGAAAGAAGCTTTCTGAGAAAATGCTTAGTGTTCTGTTAATTCATTTCACAGAGTAACATCTGTATTTCGTAGATCCCTTGGTAGCCTTATTTCAGTGGAATCTGAGAACAGATATTTTGGATCCCTTGGAAGACTATAGGGCCAAAGGAAATATCGTCTGGTAAAAAAGAGAAAGAAGCTTTCTGAGAAACTACTTTGTGCTCCGTGAAATCATCTCAAAGAGTTGCAGCTTTCTCCTCAAGAAGCCTTTCGCTAAGACAGTTCTTGTAGAATTGGCAAATTGATATTTGGAAGCCCTTAGAAGGCTATGGTGAAAAAGGAAATATGCTCAGATGAAATCTGGAAAGAAACTTTCTGAGAAACTGCTTAGTGTTCTGTTAATTCATCTCACAGAGTTACATCTGCATTTCGTGGATCTCTTTGCTCGCCTTATTTCTGTGGTATCTGAGAACAGATATTTCGTATCTCTTTGAAGACTCTAGGGCCAAAGGAAATATCCTCCGATAACAACGTGAATGAAGCTTTCTGAGAAACTTCTTTGTGTTCTCTGAAATCATCTCGCAGAGTTACAGCTTTCCCCTCAAGAAGCCTTTCGCTAAGACAGTTCTTGTGGAATTGGCAAAGTGATATTTGGAAGCCCTTAGGGGGCTACGGTGAAAAAGGAAATATCCTCAGATGAAATCTGGAAAGAAGCTTTCTGAGAAACTGCTTAGTGTTCTGTTAATTCATCTCACAGAGTTACATCTGTATTTCGTGGATCTCTTTGCTAGCCTTATTTCTGTGGAATCTGAGAACAGATATTTCGGATCCCTTTGAAGACTATAGGGCCAAAGGAAATATCCTCCGATAACAAAAGAAAGAAGGTTTCTGAGAAACTTCTTTGTGTTCTGTGAAATCATCTCACAGAGTTACAGCTTTCCCGTCAAGAAGCCTTTCGCTAAGACAGTTCTTGTGGAATTGGCAAAGTGATATTTCGAAGCCCATAGAGGGCTATGGTGAAAAAGGAAATATCCTCAGATGAAATCTGGAAAGAAGCTTTCTGAGAAACTGCTTAGTGTTCTGTTAATTCATCTCACAGAGTTACATCTGTATTTCGTGGATCTCTTTGCTAGCCTTATTTCTGTGGAATCTGAGAAGAGATAATTCGGATCTATTGGAACACTATAGGGCCAGAGGAAATATCCTCCGATAACAAAGAGAAAGAAGCCTTCTGAGAAACTTCTTTGTGTTCTGTGAAATCATCTCACAGAGTTTCAGCTTTCCCCTCAAGAAGCCTTTCGCTAAGACAGTTCTTGTGGTATTGGCAAAGTGATATTTGGAAGCCCATAGAGGGCTATGGTGAAAAAGGAAATATCCTCAGATGAAATCTGGAAAGAAGCTTTCTGAGAAACTGCTTAGTGTTCTGTTAATTCATCTCACAGAGTTACATCTGTATTTCGTGGATGTCTTTGCTAGCCTTATTTCTGTGGGATCTGAGAGCAGATATTTCGGATCCCTTGGAAGACAAAAGGTCCGAAGGAAATATCCTCCGATAACAAAGAGAAAGAAGCTTTCTGAGAAACTTCTTTGTCTTCTGTGAAAATATCTCACAGAGTTGCGGCTTTCCCCTCAAGAAGCCTTTCGCTAAGACAGTTCTTGTGGAATTGGCAAAGTGATATTTGGAAGGCCATAGAGGGCTATGGTGAAAAAGGAAACATCCTCAGACGAAATACGGAAAGAAGCTTTCTGAGAAACTGCTTCGTGTTCTGTTAATTCATCTCACAGAGTAACATCTGTATTTCGCGGATCTCTTAGCTAGCCTTATTTCTGTGGAATCTGAGAAAATATATATTGGATCACTTGGAAGACTACAGTTCCAAAGGAAATATCCTCCGATAACTAAGAGAAAGAAGCTTTCTGAGAAACTTCTTTGTGTTCTGTGAAATCATCTCACAGAGTTACAGCATTCGCCTCAAGAAGCCTTCGCTAAAACAGTTCTTGTGGAATTGGCAAAGTGATATTTGGAAGCCCATAGAAGGCTAGGGTGAAAAAGGAAATATTCTCAGATGAAATCTGGAAAGAAGATTTCTGAGAAACTGCTTAGTGTTCTGTTAATTCATCTCACACAGTTACATCTGTATTTCGTTGATCTCTTTGCTAGCCTTATTTCTGTGGAATCTGTGAACAGATATTGCCAATCCCTTGGAAGACTCTAGGGCCAAAGGAAATATCCTCCGATAACAAAGAGAAAGAAGCTTTCTGAGAAACTTCTTTATGTTCTGTCAAATCATCTCACAGAGTTACAGCTTTCCCCTCAAGAAACCTTTCGCTAAGACAGTTCTTGTGGAACTGGCAAAGTGATATTTGTAAGCCCATGGAGGGCTATGGTGAAAACGGAAATATATTCAGATGAAATCTGAAAAGAAACTTTCTGAGAAACTGCTTAGTGTTCTGTTAATTCATCTCACAGAGTTACATCTGTATTTCGTGGATCTCTTTGCTAGCCTTATTTCTGTGGAATCTGAGAGCAGATGTTTTGGATCCCTTTGAAGACTATAGGACCAAAGGAAATATCCTCCGATAACAAAGAGAAAGAAGCTTTCTGAGAAACTTCTTTGTGTTCTGTGAAATCATCTCACAGAGTTACAGGCTTCACCTCAAGAAGCCTTTCACTGAGACAGTTCTTGTGGAATTGGCAAATTGATATTTGGAAGCCCTTAGAGGGCTACGGTGAAAAAGGTAATATCCTCAGATGAAATCTGGAAAGAAACTTTCTGAGAAACTGCTTAGTGTTCTGTTAATTCATCTCACAGAGTTACATCTGTATTTCGTGGATCTCTTTGCTAGCCTTATTTCTGTGGAATCTGAGAAGAGATACTTCGGATCCCTTGGAACACTATAGGACCAGAGGAAATATCCACCGATAACAAAGAGAAAGAAGCTTTCTGAGAAACTACTTCGTGTTCTGTTAATTCATCTCACAGAGTTACATCTGTATTTCGTGGATGTCTTTGCTAGCCTTATTTCTGTGGAATCTGAGAGCAGATATTTCGGTTCCCTTGGAGGACTAAGGGCCGAAGGAAATATCCTCCGATAACAAAGAGAAAGAAGCTTTCTGAGAAACTTCTTTGTCTTCTGTGAAAATATCTCACAGAGTTGCAGCTTTCCCCTCAAGAAGCCTTTCACTAAGACAGTTCTTGTGGAATTGGCAAAGTGATATTTGGAAGGCCATAGAGGGCTATGGTGAAAAAGGAAACATCCTCAGACGAAATACGGAAAGAAGCTTTCTGAGAAACTGCTTCGTGTTCTGTTAATTCATCTCACAGAGTAACATCTGTATTTCGCGGATCTCTTAGCTAGCCTTATTTCTGTGGAATCTGAGAAAATATATATTGGATCACTTGGAAGACTACAGTTCCAAAGGAAATATCCTCCGATAACTAAGAGAAAGAAGCTTTCTCAGAAACTTCTTTGTGTTCTGTGAAATCATCTCACAGAGTTACAGCATTCGCCTCAAGAAGCCTTCGCTAAAACAGTTCTTTTGGAATTGGCAAAGTGATATTTGGAATCCCATAGAAGGCTAGGGTGAAAAAGGAAATATTCTCAGATGAAATCTGGAAAGAAGATTTCTGAGAAACTGCTTAGTGTTCTGTTAATTCATCTCACACAGTTACATCTGTATTTCGTTGATCTCTTTGCTAGCCTTATTTCTGTGGAATCTGTGAACAAATATTGCCAATCCCTTGGAAGACTCTAGGGCCAAAGGAAATATCCTCCGAAAAAAAGAGAAAGAAGCTTTCTGAAAAACTTCTTTGTGTTCTGTCAAATCATCTCACAGAGTTACAGCTTTCCCCTCAAGAAACCTCTCGCTAAGACAGTTCTTGGGGAAATGGAAAAGAGATATTTGTAAGCCCATGGAGGGCTATGGTGAAAACGGAAATATATTCAGATGATATCTGAAAAGAAACTTTCTGAAAAACTGCTTAGTGTTCTGTTAATTCATCTCACAGAGTTACATCTGTATTTCGTGGATCTCTTTGCTAGCCTTATTTCTGTGGAATCTGAGAGCAGATGTTTTGGATCCCTTTGAAGACTATAGGGCCAAAGGAAATATCCTCCGATAACAAAGAGAAAGAAGCTTTCTGAGAAACTTCTTTGTGTTCTGTGAAATCATCTCACAGAGTTACAGGCTTCACCTCAAGAAGCCTTTCACTAAGACAGTTCTTGTGGAATTGGCAAATTGATATTTGGAAGCCCTTAGAGGGCTACGGTGAAAAAGGAAATATCCTCAGATTGAATCTGGAAAGAAACTTTCTGAGAAACTGCTTAGTGTTCTGTTAATTCATCTCACAGAGTTACATCTGTATTTCGTGGATCTCTTTGCTAGCCTTATTTCTGTGGAGTTTGAGAACAGATATTTCGGATCCCTTTGAAGACTATAGGGCCAAAGGAAATATCCTCCGATAACAAAGAGAAAGAAGCTTTCTGAGAAACTTCTTTGTGTTCTGTGAAATCATCTCACACAGTTACAGCTTTCCCCTCAAGAAGCCTTTCGCTAAGACAGTTCTTGTGGAATTGGCAAAGTGATATTTGGAAGCCCTTAGAGGGCTACGGTGAAAAAGGAAATATCCTCAGATGAAATCTGGAAAGAAGCTTTGTGAGAAACTGCTTAGTGTTCCGTTAATTCATCTCACAGAGTTACATCTGTATTTCGTGGATCTCTTTGCTAGCCTTATTTCTGTGGAATCTGAGAACAGATATTTCGGATCCCTTTGAGACTATAGGGCCAAAGGAAATATCCTCCGATAACAAAGAGAAAGAAGGTTTCTGAGAAACTTCTTTGTGTTCTGTGAAATCATCTCACAGAGTTACAGCTTTCCCCTCAAGAAGACTTTCGCTAAGACAGTTCTTGTGCAATTGGCAAAGTGATATTTGGAAGCCCATAGAGGACTCTGGTGAAAAAGGAAATATGCTCAGATGAAATCTGGAGAGAAGCTTTCTGAGAAACTGCTTAGTGTTCTGTTAATTCATCTCACAGAGTTAGATCTGTATTTCGTGAATCTCTTTGCTAGCCTTATTTCTGGGGAATCTGAGAACAGATATTGCCAATCCCTTGGAAGGCTATAGGGCCAAAGGAAATATCCTCCGATAACTAAGAGAAAGAAGCTTTCTGAGAAACTTCTTTGTGTTCTGTGAAATCATCTCACAAAGTTACAGCTTTCCCCTCAAGAAGCCTTTCGCTAAGACAGTTCTTGTGGAATTGGCAAAGTGATATTTGGAAGCCCATAGAGGACTATGGTGAAAAAGGAAATATCCTTAGATGAAATCTGGAAAGAAGCTTTCTGAGAAACTTCTTAGTGTTCTGTTACTTCATCTCACAGAGTTACATCTGTATTTCGTGGATCTCTTTGCTAGCCTTATTTCTGTGGAATCTGAGAACAGATATTTCGGATCCCTTGGAAGACTAAAGGGCCGAAGGAAATATCCTCCGATAACAAAGAGAAAGAAGCTTTCTGAGAAACTTCTTTGTGTTCTGTGAAATCATCTCACAGAGTTACAGCTTTCCCCTCAAGAAGCCTTTCGCTAAGACAGTTCTTGTGGAATTGGCAAAGTGATATTTGGAAGCCCATAGAGGGCTATGGTGAAAAAGGAAATATCCTCAGATGAAATATGGAAAGAAGCTTTCTGAAAAACTGCTTAGTGTTCTGTTAATTCATGTCACAGAGTTACATCTGTATTTCGTGGATCTCTTTGCTAGCCTTATTTCTGTGGAATCTGAGAACAGATATTTCGGATCCCTAGGAAGACTAAAGGGCCGAAGGAAATATCCTCCGATAACAAAGAGAAAGAAGCTTTCTGAGAAACTTCTTTGTGTTCTGTGAAATCATCTCACAGAGTTACAGCTTTCTCCTCAAGAAGCCTTTCGCTAAGACAGTTCTGGTGGAAATGGCAAAGTGATATTTGGAAGGCCATAGAGGCCTATGGTGAAAAAGGAAACATCCTCAGATGAAATATGGAAAGAAGCTTTCTGAGAAACTGCTTAGTGTTCTGTTAATTCATCTCACAGAGTAACATCTGTATTTCGTGGATCTCTTTGCTAGCCTTATTTCTGTGGAATCTGAGAAAATATATATAGGATCACTTATAAGACTACAGTTCCAAAGGAAATATCCTCTGATAACAAAGAGAAAGAAGTTTTCGGGATACTTCTTTGTGTTCTGTGAAATCATCTCACAGAGTTACAGCTTTACCCTCAAGAAGCCTTTCGCTAAGACAGTTCTTGTGGAAATGGCAAAGTGATATTTGGAAGCCCATAGAGGGCTCTGGTGAAAAAGGAAATATCCTCAGATGAAATCTGGAAAGAAGCTTTCTGAGAAACTGCTTAGTGTTCTGATAATTCATCTCACAGAGTTACATCTGTATTTCGTGGATCGCTTTGCTAGCCTTATTTCTGTGGAATCTGAGAACAGATATTTCGGATCCCTTGGAAGACTAAAGGGCCGAAGGAAATATCCTCCGATAACAAAGAGAAAAAAGCTTTCTGAGAAACTTCTTTGTGTTCTGTGATATCATCTCACAGAGTTACAGCTTTCCCCTAAAGAAGCCTTTCGCTAAGACAGTTCTTGTGGAATTGGCAAAGTGATATTTGGAAGGCCATAGAGGGCTATGATGAAAAAGGAAACATCCTCAGATGAAATATGGAAAGAAGCTTTCCGAGAAACTGCTTACTGTTCTGGTAATTCATCTCACAGAGTAACATATGTATTTCGTGGATCTCTTTTCTAGCCTTATTTCTGTGGAATCTGAGAAAAGATATATCGGATCACTTGGAAGACAACAGTTCCAAAGGATATCCTCCGATAACAGAGAGAAAGAAGCTTTCTGAGAAACTTCTTTGTGTTCTGTGAAATCATCTCACAGAGTTACAGCTTTCCCCTCAAGAAGCCTTTCGCTAAGACAGTTCTTGTGGAAATGGCAAAGTGATATTTGGAAGCCCTTAGAGGGCTATGGTGAAAAAGGAAATATCCTCAGATGAAATCTGGAAAGAAGCTTTCTGAGAAACTGCTTAGTGTTCTGTTAATTCATCTCACAGAGTTACATCTGTATTTCGTGGATCTCTTTGCTAGCCTTATTTCTGTGGAATCTGAGAACAGATATTTCGGATCCCTTGGAAGACTAAAGGGCCGAAGGAAATAACCTCCGATAACAAAGATAAAGAAGCTTTCTGAGAAACTTCTTTGTGTTCTGTGAAATCATCTCACAGAGTTACAGCTTTCCCCTCAAGAAGCCTTTCGCTAAGACAGTTCTTGTGGAATTGGCAAAGTGATATTTGCAAGGCCATAGAGGGCTATGCTGAAAAAGGAAACATCCTCAGATGAAATATGGAAAGAAGCTTTCTGAGAAACTGCTTAGTGTTCTGTTAATTCATCTCACAGAGTAACATCTGTATTTCGTGGATCTCTTTGCTAGCCTTATTTCTGTGGAATCTCAGAAAAGATATATCGGATCACTTGGAAGACTACAGTTCAAAGGAAATATCCTCCGATAACAAAGAGAAAGAAGCTTTCTGGAAACTTCTTTGTGTTCTGTGAAATCATCTCACAGAGATACAGCTTTACCCTCCAGACGCCTTTCGCTAAGACAGTTCTTGTGGAATTGGCAAAGTGATATTTGGAAGCCCATAGAGGGCTATGGTGAAAAGGAAATATCCTCAGATGAAATCTGGAAAGAAGCTTTCTGAGAAACTGCTTAGTGTTCTGTTAATTCATCTCACAGAGTTACATCTGTATTTCGTGGATCTCTTTGCTAACCTTATTTCTGAGGGATCTGAGAACAGATATTTCGGATCCCTTGGAAGACTAAAGGGCCGAAGGAAATATCCTCCGATAACAAAGAGAAAGAAGCTTTCTGAGAATCTTCTTTGTGTTCTGTGAAATCATCTCAGAGAGGTAAAGCTTTCCCCTCAAGAAGCCTTTCGCTAAGACAGTTCTTGTGGAATTGGCAAAGTGATATTTGGAAGGCCATAGAGGGCTATGGTGAAAAAGGAAACATCCTCATATGAAATATGGAAAGAAGCTTTCTGAGAAACTGCTTAGTGTTCTGTTAATTCATCTCACAGAGCAACATCTGTATTTCGTGGATCTCTTTGCTAGCCTTATTTCTGTGGAATCTGAGAAAAGATATATCGGATCACTTGGAAGACTACTGTTTCAAAGGAAATATCCTCTGATAACAAAGAGAAAGAAGTTTTCGGGAAACTTCATTATGTTCTGTGAAATCATCTCACAGAGTTACAGCTTTACCCTAAAGAAGCCTTTCGCTGAGACAGTTCTTGTGGAAATGCCAAAGAGATATTTGGAAGCCCATAGAGGGCTCTGCTGAAAGAGAAAATATCCTCAGATGAAATCTGGAAAGAAGCTTTCTGAGAAACTGCTTAGTGTTCTGTTAATTCTTCTCACAGAGTTACATCTGTATTTCGTGGATCCCTTTGCTACCCTTATTTCTGTGGAATCTGAGAACAGATATTTCGGAAGAACAGGAAGATTATACGGCCAAAGGAACTATCCCCCGATAACAAAGAGAAAGAAGCTTTCTGAGAAACTTCTTCATGTTCTGTGAAATCATCTCAAAGAGTTACAGCTTTCCCCTCAAGAAGCCTTTCCCTAAGACAGTTCTTGTGGAATTGGCAAAGTGATATTTGGAAGCCCATAGAGGGCTATGGTGAAAAAGGAAATATCCTCAGATGAAATCTGGAAAGAAGCTTTCTTAGAAACTGCTTAGTGTTCTGTTAATTCATCTCACAGAGTTACATCTGTATTTTGTGGATCGCTTTGCTAGCCTTATTTCTGTGGAATCTGAGAGCAGATTTTTCGGATCCCTTTGAAGACTATAGGGCCGAAGGAAATATCCTCCGATAACAAAGAGAAAGAAGCTTTCTGAGAAACTTCTTTGTGTTCTGTGAAATCATCTCACAGAGTTACAGCTTTCCCCTCAAGAAGCCTTTCGCTAACACAGTTCTTGTGGAATTGGCAAAGTGATATTTGGAAGCCCATAGAAGGCTAGGGTGAAAAAGGAATATCCTCAGATGAAATTTGGAAAGAAGCTTTCTGAGAAACTGCTTAGTGTTCTGTTAATTCATCTCACCGGGTTACATCTGTATTTCGTAGATCTCTTTGCTAGCCTTATTCCTGTGATTCTGAGAACAGATATTTTGGAACCCTTGGAAAACTATAGGGCCAAAGGAAATATCCTCCGATAACAAAGAGAAAGAAGCTTTCTGAGAAACTACTTTGTGTTCCGTGAAATCATCTCAGAGAGTTGCAGCTTTTCCTCAAGAAGCCTTTCGCTAAGACATTTCTTGTGGAATTGGAAGAGTGATATTTGGAAGCCCCTAGAGGGCTATGGTGAAAAAGGAAATATCCTCAGAAGAAAACTGGAAAGAAGCTTTCTGAGAAACTGCTTAGTGTACTCTTAACTCACCTCACAGAGTTACATCTGTATTTGGTGGATCTCTTTGATAGCCTTATTTGGGGAATCTGAGAACAGATATTGCCAATCCCTTGGAAGACTATAGGGCCAAAGGAAATATTCTCCGATAACAAAGAGAAGGAAGCTTTCTGAGAAACTTCTTTGTGTTCTGTGAAATCATCTCACATTGTTACAGCTTTCCCCTCAAGAAGCCTTTCGCTAATACAGTTCTTGTGTAAATGGCCAAGTGATATTTGGAAGCCCATAAAGGGCTATGGTGAAAAAGGAAATATCCTCAGATAAAATCTGGAAAGAAGCTTTCTGAAAAACAGCTTAGTGTTCTGTTAATTCATCTCACAGAGTTACATCTGTATTTCGTGGATCTCTTTGCTAGCCTTATTTCTGTGGAATCTGAGAACAGATATCTCGGAACCACAGGAAGACTATAGGGCCAAAGGTTATATCCTCCGATAACGAAGAGAAAGAAGCTTTCTGAGAAACTTCTTTGTGTTCTGTGAAATCATCTCCCACAATTACAGCTTTCCCCTCAAGAAGCCTTTCGCTAAGACAGTTCTTGTGTAATTGGCCAAGTGATATTTGGAAGCCCATAAAGGGCTATGGTGAAAAAGGAAATATCCTCAGATGAAATCTGGAAAGAAACTTTCTGAGAAACTGGTTAGTGTTCTGTTCATTCATCTCACAGAGTTATATCTGTATTTCGTGGATCTCTTTGCTAGCCTTATCTCTGTGAAATCTGAGAACAGATATTTCGGTTCCCTTGAAGACTATAGGGCCAAAGGAAATATCCTCCGATAACAATGAGAAAGAAGCTTTCTGGAAACTTCTTTGTGTTCTGTGAAATCATCTCACAGAGTTACAGCTTTCCCCTCAAGAAGCCTTTCGCTAAGACAGTTCTTGTGGAATTGGCAAAGTGATATTTGGAAGCCCATAGAGGGCTATGGTGAAAAAGGAAATATCCTCAGATAAAATCTGGAAAGAAGCTTTCTGAAAAACTGCTTAGTGTTCTGTTAATTCATCTCACAGAGTTACATCTGTATTTCATGGATCTCTTTGCTACCCTTATTTCTGTGGAATCTGAGAACAGATATCTCGGATCCCTTGGAAGATTATAGGGCCAAAGGAAATATCCTCCGATAACAAAGAGAAGGAAGCTTTCTGAGAAACTTCCTTGTGTTCTTTGAAATCATCTCACAGAGTTACAGCTTTCCCCTCAAGAAGCCTTTCACTAAGACAGTTCTTGTGGAATTGGCAAAGTGATATTTGGAAGCCAATAGAGGTCTATGGTGAAAAATGAAATATCCTCAGATGAAATCTGGAAAGAAGCTTTCTGAGAAACTGCTTACTGTTCTGTTAATTCATCTCACAGAGTTACATCTTATCGTGGATCTCTTTGCTAGCCTTATTTCTGTGGAATCTGAGAACAGATATTTCGGAACCCTAGGAAGACTATAGGGCCAAAGGAAATATCCCCCGATAACAAAGAGAAAGAAGCTTTCTGAGAAACTTCTTTGTGTTCTGTGGAATCATCTCACAGAGTTACAGCTTTCCCCTCAAGAAGCCTTTCGCTAAGACAGTTCTTGTGGAAATGGAAAAGTGATATTTGCAAGCACATCGAGGGCTCTGGTGAAAAAGGAAATATCCTCAGATGAAATCTGGACAGAAGCTTTCTTAGAAACTGCTTAGTGTTCTGTTAATTCATCTCACAGAGTTACATCTGTATTTCGTGGATCTCTTTGCTAGCCTTATTTCTGTGGAATCTGAAAACAGATATTTCGGATCCCTTGGAAGACTATAGGGCAAAAGGAAATATCCTCCAATAACAAAGAGAAAGAAGCTTTCTGAGAAACTTCTTTGTGTTCTGTGAAATCATCTCACAGAGTTACAGCTTTCCCCTCAAGAAGCCTTTCCCTAAGACAGCTTTTGTGGAATTGGCAAAGTGATATTTGGAAGCACATAGAGGGCTATGGTGAAAAAGGAAATATCCTCAGATGAAATCTGGAAAGAAGCTTTCTGATAAACTGCTTAGTGTTCTGTTAATTCATCTCACCGAGTTACATCTGTACTTCGTGGATCTCTTTGCTAGCCTTATTTCTGTGGAATCTGAGAACAGATATTTCGTATCCCTTTGAAGACTAAGGGGCCGAAGGAAATATCCGCCGATAACAAAGAGAAAGAAGCTTTCTGAGAAACTTCTTTGTGTTCTGTGAAATCATCTCACAGAGTTACAGCTTTCCCCTCAAGAAGCCTTTCGCTAAGACAGTTCTTGTGGAATTGGAAAAGTGATATATGGAAGCCCATAGAGGAATAGGGTGAAAAAGGAAATATCCTCAGATGAAATATGGAAAGAAGCTTTCTGAGAAACTGCTTACAGTTCTTTTAATTCATTTCACAGAGTTACATCTGTATTTCGTGGATCTCTTTGCTAGGCTTATATCTGTGGAATCTGAGAGCAGATATTTCGGATCCCTTTGAAGACTATAGGCCCAAAGGAAATATCCTCCGATAACAAAGAGAAAGAAGCTTTCTGAGAAACTTCTTTGTGTTCTGTGAAATCATCTCACAGAGTTACAGGTTTCCCCTCAAGAAGCCTTTCGCTAAGACAGTTCTTGTGGAATTGGCAAAGTGATATTTGGAAGCCCATAGAGGGCTATGGTGAAAAAGGAAATATCCTCAGATGAAATCTGGAAAGAAGCTTTCTGAGAAACTGCTTAGTGTTCTGTTAATTCATCTCACAGAGTTACATCTGTATTTCGTGGATCTCTTTGCTAGCCTTATTTCTGTGGAATCTGAGAGCAGATATTTCGGATCCCTTTGAAGACTATAGGGCCGAAGGAAATATCCTCCGATAACAAAGAGAAAGAAGCTTTCTGAGAAACTTCTTTGTGTTCTGTGAAATCATCTCACAGAGTTACAGCTTTCCCCTCAAGAAGCCTTTCGCTAACACAGTTCTTGTGGAATTGGCAAAGTGATATTTGGAAGCCCATAGAAGGCTAGGGTGAAAAAGGAATATCCTCTAATGAAATTTGGAAAGAAGCTTTCTGAGAAACTGCTTAGTGTTCTGTTAATTCATCTCACCGGGTTACATCTGTATTTCGTAGATCTCTTTGCTAGCCTTATTCCTGTGATTCTGAGAACAGATATTTTGGAACCCTTGGAAAACTATAGGGCCAAAGGAAATATCCTCCGATAACAAAGAGAAAGAAGCTTTCTGAGAAACTACTTTGTGTTCCGTGAAATCATCTCAGAGAGTTACAGCTTTTCCTCAAGAAGCCTTTCGCTAAGACATTTCTTGTGGAATTGGAAGAGTGATATTTGGAAGCCCCTAGAGGGCTATGGTGAAAAAGGAAATATCCTCAGAAGAAATCTGGAAAGAAGCTTTCTGAGAAACTGCTTAGTGTACTCTTAACTCACCTCACAGAGTTACATCTGTATTTGGTGGATCTCTTTGATAGCCTTATTTGGGGAATCTGAGAACAGATATTGCCAATCCCTTGGAAGACTATAGGGCCAAAGGAAATATTCTCCGATAACAAAGAGAAAGAAGCTTTCTGAGAAACTTCTTTGTGTTCTGTGAAATCATCTCACAGAGTTACAGCTTTCCCCTCAAGAAGCCTTTCGCTAATACAGTTCTTGTGTAAATGGCCAAGTGATATTTGGAAGCCCATAAAGGGCTATGTTGAAAAAGGAAATATCCTCAGATAAAATCTGGAAAGAAGCTTTCTGAAAAACTGCTTAGTGTTCTGTTAATTCATCTCACGGAGTTACATCTGTATTTCGTGGATCTCTTTGCTAGCCTTATTTCTGTGGAATCTGAGAACAGATATCTCGGAACCACAGGAAGACTATAGGGCCAAAGGTTATATCCTCCGATAACGAAGAGAAAGAAGCTTTCTGAGAAACTTCTTTGTTTTCTGTGAAATCATCTCCCACAATTACAGCTTTCCCCTCAAGAAGCCTTTCGCTAAGACAGTTCTTGTGTAATTGGCCAAGTGATATTTGGAAGCCCATAAAGGGCTATGGTGAAAAAGGAAATATCCTCAGATGAAATCTGGAAAGAAACTTTCTGAGAAACTGGTTAGTGTTCTGTTCATTCATCTCACAGAGTTATATCTGTATTTCGTGGATCTCTTTGCTACCCTTATCTCTGTGGAATCTGAGAACAGATATTTCGGATCCCTTGAAGACTATAGGGCCAAAGGAAATATCATCCGATAACAATGAGAAAGAAGCTTTCTGGAAACTTCTTTGTGTTCTGTGAAATCATCTCACAGAGTTCCAGCTTTCCCCTCAAGAAGCCTTTCGCTAAGACAGTTCTTGTGGAATTGGCAAAGTGATATTTGGAAGCCCTTAGAGGGCTATGGTGAAAAAGGAAATATCCTCAGATAAAATCTGGAAAGAAGCTTTCTGAAAAACTGCTTAGTGTTCTGTTAATTCATCTCACAGAGTTACATCTGTATTTCTTGGATCTCTTTGCTAGCCTTATTTCTGTGGAATCTGAGAACAGATATCTCGGAACCACAGGAAGACTATAGGGCCAAAGGAAATATCCCCCGATAACAAAGAGAAAGAAGCTTTCAGAGAAACTTCTTTGTGTTCTGTAAAATCATCTCACAGAGTTACAGCTTTCCCCTCAAGAAGCCTTTCGCTAAGACAGTTCTTGCGGAAATGGCAAAGTGATATTTGGAAGCCCATAGAGGGCTATGGTGAAAAAGGAAATATCCTCAGATGAAATCTGGAAAGAACCTTTCTGGGAAACTGCTAAGTGTTCTGTTAATTCCTCTCACAGAGTTTCATCTGTATTTCGTGGATCTCTTTGCTACCCTTATTTCTGTGGAATCTGAGAACAGATATTTTGGATCCCTTGGAAGACTATAGGGCCAAAGGAAATATCCTCCGATAACAAAGAGAAGGAAGCTTTCTGAGAAACTTCCTTGTGTTCTGTGAAATCATCTCACAGAGTTACAGCTTTCCCCTCAAGAAGCCTTTCTCTAAGACAGTTCTTGTGGAATTGGCAAAGTGATATTTGGAAGCCAATAGAGGTCTATGGTGAAAAATGAAATATCCTCAGATGAAATCTGGAAAGAAGCTTTCTGAGAAACTGCTTACTGTTCTGTTAATTCATCTCACAGAGTTACATCTTTTTTTCGTGGATCTCTTTGCTAGCCTTATTTCTGTGGAATCTGAGAACAGATATTTCGGAACCCTAGGAAGACTATAGGGCCAAAGGAAATATCCCCCGATAACAAAGAGAAAGAAGCTTTCTGAGAAACTTCTTTGTGTTCTGTGGAATCATCTCACAGAGTTACAGCTTTCCCCTCAAGAAGCCTTTCGCTAAGACAGTTCTTGTGGAAATGGAAAAGTGATATTTGCAAGCACATCGAGGGCTCTGGTGAAAAAGGAAATATCCTCAGATGAAATCTGGACAGAAGCTTTCTTAGAAACTGCTTAGTGTTCTGTTAATTCATCTCACAGAGTTACATCTGTATTTCGTGGATCTCTTTGCTAGCCTTATTTCTGTGGAATCTGAAAACAGATATTTCGGATCCCTTGGAAGACTATAGGGCAAAAGGAAATATCCTCCAATAACAAAGAGAAAGAAGCTTTCTGAGAAACTTCTTTGTGTTCTGTGAAATCATCTCACAGAGTTACAGCTTTCCCCTCAAGAAGCCTTTCCCTAAGACAGCTTTTGTGGAACTGGCAAAGTGATATTTGGAAGCACATAGAGGGCTATGGTGAAAAAGGAAATATCCTCAGATGAAATCTGGAAAGAAGCTTTCTGATAAACTGCTTAGTGTTCTGTTAATTCATCTCACCGAGTTACATCTGTACTTCGTGGATCTCTTTGCTAGCCTTATTTCTGTGGAATCTGAGAACAGATATTTCGGATCCCTTTGAAGACTAAGGGGCCGAAGGAAATATCCGCCGATAACAAAGAGAAAGAAGCTTTCTGAGAAACTTCTTTGTGTTCTGTGAAATCATCTCACAGAGTTACAGCTTTCCCCTCAAGAAGCCTTTCGCTAAGACAGTTCTTGTGGAATTGGAAAAGTGATATATGGAAGCCCATAGAGGAATAGGGTGAAAAAGGAAATATCCTCAGATGAAATCTGGAAAGAAGCTTTCTGAGAAACTGCTTACAGTTCTTTTAATTCATTTCACAGAGTTACATCTGTATTTCGTGGATCTCTTTGCTAGGCTTATATCTGTGGAATCTGAGAGCAGATATTTCGGATCCCTTTGAAGACAATAGGCCCAAAGGAAATATCCTCCGATAACAAAGAGAAAGAAGCTTTCTGAGAAACTTCTTTGTGTTCTGTGAAATCATCTCACAGAGTTACAGGTTTCCCCTCAAGAAGCCTTTCGCTAAGACAGTTCTTGTGGAATTGGCAAAGTGATATTTAGAAGCCCATAGAGGGCTATGGTGAAAAAGGAAATATCCACAGATGAAATCTGGAAAGAAGCTTTCTGAGAAACTGCTTAGTGTTCTGTTAATTCTTCTCACAGAGTTATATCCGTATTTCATGGAGGTCTTTGCTAGCCTTATTTCTGTGAAATCTAAGAAGAGATATTTCGGAACCCTTGGAAGACTATATGGCCAGGGGAAATATCCTCCGATAACAAAGAGAAAGAAGCTTTCTGAGAAACTTCTTTGTGTTCTGTGAAATCAACTCACAGAGTTACAGCTTTCCCCTCAAGAAGCCTTTCGCTAAGACAGTTCTTGTGGAATTGGCAAAGTGATATTTGGAAGCCCATAGATTGCTCTGGTGAAAAAGGAAATATCCTCAGAAGAAATCTGGAAAGAAGCTTTCTGAGAAACTGCTTAGTGTTCTGTTAATTCATCTCACAGCGTTACATCTGTATTGCGTGGATCTCTTTGCTAGCCTTATTTCCGTGGAATCTGAGAACAGATATTTCGGATCCCTTTGAAGATTATAGGGCCAAAGGAAATATCCTTCGATAACAAAGAGAAAGAAGCTTTCTGAGAAACTTCTTTGTGTTCTGTGAAATCATCTCACAGAGTTACAGCTTTCCCCTCAAGAAGCCTTTCGCTAAGACAGTTCTTGTGGAATTGGGAAAGTGATATTTGGAAGCCCATAAAGGGCTATGGTGAAAAAGGAAATATCCTCAGATGAAATCTGGAAATAAGCTTTCTGAGAAACTGCTTAGTGTTCTGTTAATTCATCTCACAGAGTTACATCTGTATTTCGTGGATCCCTTTGCTACCCTTATTTCTGTGGAATCTGAGAACAGATATTTCGGAAGAACAGGAAGATTATACGGCCAAAGGAACTATCCCCCGATAACAAAGAGAAAGAAGCTTTCTGAGAAACTTCTTTGTGTTCTGTGAAATCATCTCACAGAGTTACAGCTTTCCCCTCAAGAAGCCTTTCGCTAAGACAGTTCTTGTGGAATTGGAAAAGTGATATATGGAAGCCCATAGAGGAATAGGGTGAAAAAGGAAATATCCTCAGATGAAATCTGGAAAGAAGCTTTCTGAGAAACTGCTTACAGTTCTTTTAATTCATTTCACAGAGTTACATCTGTATTTCGTGGATCTCTTTGCTAGGCTTATATCTGTGGAATCTGAGAGCAGATATTTCGGATCCCTTTGAAGACTATAGGCCCAAAGGAAATATCCTCCGATAACAAAGAGAAAGAAGCTTTCTGAGAAACTTCTTTGTGTTCTGTGAAATCATCTCACAGAGTTACAGCTTTCCCCTCAAGAAGCCTTTCGCTAAGACAGTTCTTGTGGAATTGGCAAAGTGATATTTGGAAGCCCATAGAGGGCTATGGTGAAAAAGGAAATATCCTCAGATGAAATCTGGAAAGAAGCTTTCTGAGAAACTGCTTAGTGTTCTGTTAATTCATCTCACAGAGTTACATCTGTATTTCGTGGATCTCTTTGCTAGCCTTATTTCTGTGGAATCTGAGAGCAGATATTTCGGATCCCTTTGAAGACTATAGGGCCGAAGGAAATATCCTCCGATAACAAAGAGAAAGAAGCTTTCTGAGAAACTTCTTTGTGTTCTGTGAAATCATCTCACAGAGTTACAGCTTTCCCCTCAAGAAGCCTTTCGCTAACACAGTTCTTGTGGAATTGGCAAAGTGATATTTGGAAGCCCATAGAAGGCTAGGGTGAAAAAGGAATATCCTCTAATGAAATTTGGAAAGAAGCTTTCTGAGAAACTGCTTAGTGTTCTGTTAATTCATCTCACCGGGTTACATCTGTATTTCGTAGATCTCTTTGCTAGCCTTATTCCTGTGATTCTGAGAACAGATATTTTGGAACCCTTGGAAAACTATAGGGCCAAAGGAAATATCCTCCGATAACAAAGAGAAAGAAGCTTTCTGAGAAACTACTTTGTGTTCCGTGAAATCATCTCAGAGAGTTACAGCTTTTCCTCAAGAAGCCTTTCGCTAAGACATTTCTTGTGGAATTGGAAGAGTGATATTTGGAAGCCCCTAGAGGGCTATGGTGAAAAAGGAAATATCCTCAGAAGAAATCTGGAAAGAAGCTTTCTGAGAAACTGCTTAGTGTACTCTTAACTCACCTCACAGAGTTACATCTGTATTTGGTGGATCTCTTTGATAGCCTTATTTGGGGAATCTGAGAACAGATATTGCCAATCCCTTGGAAGACTATAGGGCCAAAGGAAATATTCTCCGATAACAAAGAGAAAGAAGCTTTCTGAGAAACTTCTTTGTGTTCTGTGAAATCATCTCACAGAGTTACAGCTTTCCCCTCAAGAAGCCTTTCGCTAATACAGTTCTTGTGTAAATGGCCAAGTGATATTTGGAAGCCCATAAAGGGCTATGTTGAAAAAGGAAATATCCTCAGATAAAATCTGGAAAGAAGCTTTCTGAAAAACTGCTTAGTGTTCTGTTAATTCATCTCACGGAGTTACATCTGTATTTCGTGGATCTCTTTGCTAGCCTTATTTCTGTGGAATCTGAGAACAGATATCTCGGAACCACAGGAAGACTATAGGGCCAAAGGTTATATCCTCCGATAACGAAGAGAAAGAAGCTTTCTGAGAAACTTCTTTGTGTTCTGTGAAATCATCTCCCACAATTACAGCTTTCCCCTCAAGAAGCCTTTCGCTAAGACAGTTCTTGTGTAATTGGCCAAGTGATATTTGGAAGCCCATAAAGGGCTATGGTGAAAAAGGAAATATCCTCAGATGAAATCTGGAAAGAAACTTTCTGAGAAACTGGTTAGTGTTCTGTTCATTCATCTCACAGAGTTATATCTGTATTTCGTGGATCTCTTTGCTACCCTTATCTCTGTGGAATCTGAGAACAGATATTTCGGATCCCTTGAAGACTATAGGGCCAAAGGAAATATCATCCGAAAACAATGAGAAAGAAGCTTTCTGGAAACTTCTTTGTGTTCTGTGAAATCATCTCACAGAGTTCCAGCTTTCCCCTCAAGAGGCTTTCGCTAAGACAGTTCTTGTGGAATTGGCAAAGTGATATTTGGAAGCCCTTAGAGGGCTATGGTGAAAAAGGAAATATCCTCAGATAAAATCTGGAAAGAAGCTTTCTGAAAAACTGCTTAGTGTTCTGTTAATTCATCTCACAGAGTTACATCTGTATTTCTTGGATCTCTTTGCTAGCCTTATTTCTGTGGAATCTGAGAACAGATATCTCGGAACCACAGGAAGACTATAGGGCCAAAGGAAATATCCCCCGATAACAAAGAGAAAGAAGCTTTCAGAGAAACTTCTTTGTGTTCTGTAAAATCATCTCACAGAGTTACAGCTTTCCCCTCAAGAAGCCTTTCGCTAAGACAGTTCTTGCGGAAATGGCAAAGTGATATTTGGAAGCCCATAGAGGGCTATGGTGAAAAAGGAAATATCCTCAGATGAAATCTGGAAAGAACCTTTCTGGGAAACTGCTAAGTGTTCTGTTAATTCCTCTCACAGAGTTTCATCTGTATTTCGTGGATCTCTTTGCTACCCTTATTTCTGTGGAATCTGAGAACAGATATTTTGGATCCCTTGGAAGAATATAGGGCCAAAGGAAATATCCTCCGATAACAAAGAGAAGGAAGCTTTCTGAGAAACTTCCTTGTGTTCTGTGAAATCATCTCCCAGAGTTACAGCTTTCCCCTCAAGAAGCCTTTCTCTAAGACAGTTCTTGTGGAATTGGCAAAGTGATATTTGGAAGCCAATAGAGGTCTATGGTGAAAAATGAAATATCCTCAGATGAAATCTGGAAAGAAGCTTTCTGAGAAACTGCTTACTGTTCTGTTAATTCATCTCACAGAGTTACATCTTTTTTTCGTGGATCTCTTTGCTAGCCTTATTTCTGTGGAATCTGAGAACAGATATTTCGGAACCCTAGGAAGACTATAGGGCCAAAGGAAATATCCCCCGATAACAAAGAGAAAGAAGCTTTCTGAGAAACTTCTTTGTGTTCTGTGGAATCATCTCACAGAGTTACAGCTTTCCCCTCAAGAAGCCTTTCGCTAAGACAGTTCTTGTGGAAATGGAAAAGTGATATTTGCAAGCACATCGAGGGCTCTGGTGAAAAAGGAAATATCCTCAGATGAAATCTGGACAGAAGCTTTCTTAGAAACTGCTTAGTGTTCTGTTAATTCATCTCACAGAGTTACATCTGTATTTCGTGGATCTCTTTGCTAGCCTTATTTCTGTGGAATCTGAAAACAGATATTTCGGATCCCTTGGAAGACTACAGGGCAAAAGGAAATATCCTCCAATAACAAAGAGAAAGAAGCTTTCTGAGAAACTTCTTTGTGTTCTGTGAAATCATCTCACAGAGTTACAGCTTTCCCCTCAAGAAGCCTTTCCCTAAGACAGCTTTTGTGGAACTGGCAAAGTGATATTTGGAAGCACATAGAGGGCTATGGTGAAAAAGGAAATATCCTCAGATGAAATCTGGAAAGAAGCTTTCTGAGAAACTGCTTAGTGTTCTGTTAATTCATCTCACCGAGTTACATCTGTACTTCGTGGATCTCTTTGCTAGCCTTATTTCTGTGGAATCTGAGAACAGATATTTCGTATCCCTTTGAAGACTAAGGGGCCGAAGGAAATATCCGCCGATAACAAAGAGAAAGAAGCTTTCTGAGAAACTTCTTTGTGTTCTGTGAAATCATCTCACAGAGTTACAGCTTTCCCCTCAAGAAGCCTTTCGCTAAGACAGTTCTTGTGGAATTGGAAAAGTGATATATGGAAGCCCATAGAGGAATAGGGTGAAAAAGGAAATATCCTCAGATGAAATCTGGAAAGAAGCTTTCTGAGAAACTGCTTACAGTTCTTTTAATTCATTTCACAGAGTTACATCTGTATTTCGTGGATCTCTTTGCTAGGCTTATATCTGTGGAATCTGAGAGCAGATATTTCGGATCCCTTTGAAGACTATAGGCCCAAAGGAAATATCCTCCGATAACAAAGAGAAAGAAGCTTTCTGAGAAACTTCTTTGTGTTCTGTGAAATCATCTCACAGAGTTACAGCTTTCCCCTCAAGAAGCCTTTCGCTAAGACAGTTCTTGTGGAATTGGCAAAGTGATATTTGGAAGCCCATAGAGGGCTATGGTGAAAAAGGAAATATCCTCAGATGAAATCTGGAAAGAAGCTTTCTGAGAAACTGCTTAGTGTTCTGTTAATTCATCTCACAGAGTTACATCTGTATTTCGTGGATCTCTTTGCTAGCCTTATTTCTGTGGAATCTGAGAGCAGATATTTCGGATCCCTTTGAAGACTATAGGGCCGAAGGAAATATCCTCCGATAACAAAGAGAAAGAAGCTTTCTGAGAAACTTCTTTGTGTTCTGTGAAATCATCTCACAGAGTTACAGCTTTCCCCTCAAGAAGCCTTTCGCTAACACAGTTCTTGTGGAATTGGCAAAGTGATATTTGGAAGCCCATAGAAGGCTAGGGTGAAAAAGGAATATCCTCTAATGAAATTTGGAAAGAAGCTTTCTGAGAAACTGCTTAGTGTTCTGTTAATTCATCTCACCGGGTTACATCTGTATTTCGTAGATCTCTTTGCTAGCCTTATTCCTGTGATTCTGAGAACAGATATTTTGGAACCCTTGGAAAACTATAGGGCCAAAAGAAATATCCTCCGATAACAAAGAGAAAGAAGCTTTCTGAGAAACTACTTTGTGTTCCGTGAAATCATCTCAGAGAGTTACAGCTTTTCCTCAAGAAGCCTTTCGCTAAGACATTTCTTGTGGAATTGGAAGAGTGATATTTGGAAGCCCCTAGAGGGCTATGGTGAAAAAGGAAATATCCTCAGAAGAAATCTGGAAAGAAGCTTTCTGAGAAACTGCTTAGTGTACTCTTAACTCACCTCACAGAGTTACATCTGTATTTGGTGGATCTCTTTGATAGCCTTATTTGGGGAATCTGAGAACAGATATTGCCAATCCCTTGGAAGACTATAGGGCCAAAGGAAATATTCTCCGATAACAAAGAGAAAGAAGCTTTCTGAGAAACTTCTTTGTGTTCTGTGAAATCATCTCACAGAGTTACAGCTTTCCCCTCAAGAAGCCTTTCGCTAATACAGTTCTTGTGTAAATGGCCAAGTGATATTTGGAAGCCCATAAAGGGCTATGTTGAAAAAGGAAATATCCTCAGATAAAATCTGGAAAGAAGCTTTCTGAAAAACTGCTTAGTGTTCTGTTAATTCATCTCACGGAGTTACATCTGTATTTCGTGGATCTCTTTGCTAGCCTTATTTCTGTGGAATCTGAGAACAGATATCTCGGAACCACAGGAAGACTATAGGGCCAAAGGTTATATCCTCCGATAACGAAGAGAAAGAAGCTTTCTGAGAAACTTCTTTGTGTTCTGTGAAATCATCTCCCACAATTACAGCTTTCCCCTCAAGAAGCCTTTCGCTAAGACAGTTCTTGTGTAATTGGCCAAGTGATATTTGGAAGCCCATAAAGGGCTATGGTGAAAAAGGAAATATCCTCAGATGAAATCTGGAAAGAAACTTTCTGAGAAACTGGTTAGTGTTCTGTTCATTCATCTCACAGAGTTATATCTGTATTTCGTGGATCTCTTTGCTACCCTTATCTCTGTGGAATCTGAGAACAGATATTTCGGATCCCTTGAAGACTATAGGGCCAAAGGAAATATCATCCGATAACAATGAGAAAGAAGCTTTCTGGAAACTTCTTTGTGTTCTGTGAAATCATCTCACAGAGTTCCAGCTTTCCCCTCAAGAAGCCTTTCACTAAGACAGTTCTTGTGGAATTGGCAAAGTGATATTTGGAAGCCCTTAGAGGGCTATGGTGAAAAAGGAAATATCCTCAGATAAAATCTGGAAAGAAGCTTTCTGAAAAACTGCTTAGTGTTCTGTTAATTCATCTCACAGAGTTACATCTGTATTTCTTGGATCTCTTTGCTAGCCTTATTTCTGTGGAATCTGAGAACAGATATCTCGGAACCACAGGAAGACTATAGGGCCAAAGGAAATATCCCCCGATAACAAAGAGAAAGAAGCTTTCAGAGAAACTTCTTTGTGTTCTGTAAAATCATCTCACAGAGTTACAGCTTTCCCCTCAAGAAGCCTTTCGCTAAGACAGTTCTTGCGGAAATGGCAAAGTGATATTTGGAAGCCCATAGAGGGCTATGGTGAAAAAGGAAATATCCTCAGATGAAATCTGGAAAGAACCTTTCTGGGAAACTGCTAAGTGTTCTGTTAATTCCTCTCACAGAGTTTCATCTGTATTTCGTGGATCTCTTTGCTACCCTTATTTCTGTGGAATCTGAGAACAGATATTTTGGATCCCTTGGAAGACTATAGGGCCAAAGGAAATATCCTCCGATAACAAAGAGAAGGAAGCTTTCTGAGAAACTTCCTTGTGTTCTGTGAAATCATCTCACAGAGTTACAGCTTTCCCCTCAAGAAGCCTTTCTCTAAGACAGTTCTTGTGGAATTGGCAAAGTGATATTTGGAAGCCAATAGAGGTCTATGGTGAAAAATGAAATATCCTCAGATGAAATCTGGAAAGAAGCTTTCTGAGAAACTGCTTACTGTTCTGTTAATTCATCTCACAGAGTTACATCTTTTTTTCGTGGATCTCTTTGCTAGCCTTATTTCTGTGGAATCTGAGAACAGATATTTCGGAACCCTAGGAAGACTATAGGGCCAAAGGAAATATCCCCCGATAACAAAGAGAAAGAAGCTTTCTGAGAAACTTCTTTGTGTTCTGTGGAATCATCTCACAGAGTTACAGCTTTCCCCTCAAGAAGCCTTTCGCTAAGACAGTTCTTGTGGAAATGGAAAAGTGATATTTGCAAGCACATCGAGGGCTCTGGTGAAAAAGGAAATATCCTCAGATGAAATCTGGACAGAAGCTTTCTTAGAAACTGCTTAGTGTTCTGTTAATTCATCTCACAGAGTTACATCTGTATTTCGTGGATCTCTTTGCTAGCCTTATTTCTGTGGAATCTGAAAACAGATATTTCGGATCCCTTGGAAGACTATAGGGCAAAAGGAAATATCCTCCAATAACAAAGAGAAAGAAGCTTTCTGAGAAACTTCTTTGTGTTCTGTGAAATCATCTCACAGAGTTACAGCTTTCCCCTCAAGAAGCCTTTCCCTAAGACAGCTTTTGTGGAATTGGCAAAGTGATATTTGGAAGCACATAGAGGGCTATGGTGAAAAAGGAAATATCCTCAGATGAAATCTGGAAAGAAGCTTTCTGATAAACTGCTTAGTGTTCTGTTAATTCATCTCACCGAGTTACATCTGTACTTCGTGGATCTCTTTGCTAGCCTTATTTCTGTGGAATCTGAGAACAGATATTTCGGATCCCTTTGAAGACTAAGGGGCCGAAGGAAATATCCGCCGATAACAAAGAGAAAGAAGCTTTCTGAGAAACTTCTTTGTGTTCTGTGAAATCATCTCACAGAGTTACAGCTTTCCCCTCAAGAAGCCTTTCGCTAAGACAGTTCTTGTGGAATTGGAAAAGTGATATATGGAAGCCCATAGAGGAATAGGGTGAAAAAGGAAATATCCTCAGATGAAATCTGGAAAGAAGCTTTCTGAGAAACTGCTTACAGTTCTTTTAATTCATTTCACAGAGTTACATCTGTATTTCGTGGATCTCTTTGCTAGGCTTATATCTGTGGAATCTGAGAGCAGATATTTCGGATCCCTTTGAAGACAATAGGCCCAAAGGAAATATCCTCCGATAACAAAGAGAAAGAAGCTTTCTGAGAAACTTCTTTGTGTTCTGTGAAATCATCTCACAGAGTTACAGGTTTCCCCTCAAGAAGCCTTTCGCTAAGACAGTTCTTGTGGAATTGGCAAAGTGATATTTAGAAGCCCATAGAGGGCTATGGTGAAAAAGGAAATATCCACAGATGAAATCTGGAAAGAAGGTTTCTGAGAAACTGCTTAGTGTTCTGTTAATTCTTCTCACAGAGTTATATCCGTATTTCATGGAGGTCTTTGCTAGCCTTATTTCTGTGAAATCTAAGAAGAGATATTTCGGAACCCTTGGAAGACTATATGGCCAGGGGAAATATCCTCCGATAACAAAGAGAAAGAAGCTTTCTGAGAAACTTCTTTGTGTTCTGTGAAATCAACTCACAGAGTTACAGCTTTCCCCTCAAGAAGCCTTTCGCTAAGACAGTTCTTGTGGAATTGGCAAAGTGATATTTGGAAGCCCATAGATTGCTCTGGTGAAAAAGGAAATATCCTCAGAAGAAATCTGGAAAGAAGCTTTCTGAGAAACTGCTTAGTGTTCTGTTAATTCATCTCACAGAGTTACATCTGTATTGCGTGGATCTCTTTGCTAGCCTTATTTCCGTGGAATCTGAGAACAGATATTTCGGATCCCTTTGAAGATTATAGGGCCAAAGGAAATATCCTTCGATAACAAAGAGAAAGAAGCTTTCTGAGAAACTTCTTTGTGTTCTGTGAAATCATCTCACAGAGTTACAGCTTTCCCCTCAAGAAGCCTTTCGCTAAGACAGTTCTTGTGGAATTGGGAAAGTGATATTTGGAAGCCCATAAAGGGCTATGGTGAAAAAGGAAATATCCTCAGATGAAATCTGGAAATAAGCTTTCTGAGAAACTGCTTAGTGTTCTGTTAATTCATCTCACAGAGTTACATCTGTATTTCGTGGATCCCTTTGCTACCCTTATTTCTGTGGAATCTGAGAACAGATATTTCGGAAGAACAGGAAGATTATACGGCCAAAGGAACTATCCCCCGATAACAAAGAGAAAGAAGCTTTCTGAGAAACTTCTTTGTGTTCTGTGAAATCATCTCACAGAGTTACAGCTTTCCCCTCAAGAAGCCTTTCGCTAAGACAGTTCTTGTGGAAATGGCAAAGTGATATTTGGAAGCCCATAGAGGGCTATGGTGAAAAAGGAATTATCCTCAGATGAAATCTGGAAAGAAGCTTTCTGAGAAACTGCTAAGTGTTCTGTTAATTCCTCTCACAGAGTTTCATCTGTATTTCGTGGATCTCTTTGCTACCCTTATTTCTGTGGAATCTGAGAACAGATATTTCGGATCCCTTAGAAGACTATAGGGCCAAAGGAAATATCCTCCGATAACAAAGAGAAGGAAGCTTTCTGAGAAACCTCCTTGTGTTCTGTGAAATCATCTCACAGAGTTACAGCTTTCCCCTCAAGAAGCCTTTCACTAAGACAGTTCTTGTGGAATTGGCAAAGTGATATTTGGAAGCCCATAGAGGGCTGTGGTGAAAAAGGAAATATCCTCAGATGAAATCTGGAAAGAAGCTTTCTGAGAAACTGCTTACTGTTTTATGAATTCATCTCACAGAGTTACATCTGTATTTCGTGGATCTCTTTGCTAGCCTTATTTCTGTGGAATCTGAGAACAGATATTTCGGATCCCTTGGAACAGTATAGGGCCAAAGGAAATATCCTCCAATAACAAAGAGAAAGAAGCTTTCTGAGAATCTTCTTTGTGTTCTGTGAAATCATCTCACAGAGTTACAGCTTTCCCCTCAAGAAGCCTTTCGCTAAGACAGTTCTTGCGGAATTGGCAAAGTGATATTTGGAAGCCCATGGAGGAATAGTGTGAAAAAGGAAATATCCTCAGATGAAATCTGGAAAGAAGCTTTCTCAGAAACTGCTTAGTGTTCTGTTAATTCATCTCACTGAGTTACATCTGTATTTCGTGGATCACTTTGCTAGCCTTATTTCTGTGGAACCTGAGAACAGTTATTTCGGATCCCGTTGAAGACTATAGGGACAAAGGAAATATCCTCGGAAAGCAAAGAGAAAGAAGCTTTCTGAGAAACTTCTTTGTTTTCTGTGAAATCATCTCACAGAGTTACAGCTTTCTCCTCAAGAAGCCTTTCGCTAAGACAGTTCTGGTGGAATTGGCAAAGTGATATTTGGAAGCCCATGGAGGAATAGGATGAAAAAGGAAATATCCTCAGATGAAATCTTGAAATAAGCTTTCTGAGAAATTGCTCTGTGATATGTGACTTGCACTAACAGAGTTACATCTGTATTTCGTGGATCTCTTTGCTAGTCTTATTTCTGTGGAATCTGAGAACAGATATTTCGTATCCCTTTGAAGACTCTAGGGCCAAAGGAAATATCCTCCGATAACAAAGAGAAAGAAGCTTTGTGAGAAACTTCTCTGTGTTCTGTGAAATCATCTCACAGAGTTACAGCTTTCCCCTCAAGAAGCCTTTCGCTAAGACAGTTCTTGTGGAATTGGAAAAGTGATATTTGGAAGCCTCAAGAGGGCTATGGAGAAAAAGGAAATAACCTCAGATGAAATCTGGAAAGAAGCTTTCTGAGAAACTGCTCTGTGATATGTGACCTCCGCTCACAGAGTGACATCTTTATTTGGTGGATCTCTTTGCTAGCCTTATTTCTGTGGAATATGAGAACAGATATTTCAGATCCCTTTGAAGACTCTAGTTCCAAAGGAAATATCCTCCGATAAAAAATGGAAAGAAGCTTTCTGAGAAACTTCTTTTTGTTCTGTGAAATCGTCTCACAGAGTTACAGCTTTCGCCTCAAGAAGCCTTTCACTAAGACAGCTCTTGCGGAATTGGCAAAGTGATATTTGGAAGCCCATAGAGGGCTATGGTGAAAAAGGAAATATCCTCAAATGAAATCTGGAAAGAAGCTTTCTGAGAAACTGCTTAGTGTTCTGTTAATTCATCTCACAGAGTTACATCTGTATTTCGTTGATCTCTTTGGTAGCCTTATTTCTGTGGAATCTGAGAACAGATATTTCGGATCCCTTTGAAGACTATAGGGCCAAAGGAAATATCCTCCGATAACAAAGAGAAAGAATCTTTCCGAGAAACTTTTTTGTGTTCTGTGAAATCATCTCACAGAGTTACAGCTTTCCCCTCAAGAAGCCTTTCGCTAAGACAGCTCTTGTGGAAATGGAAAAGTGATATTTTAAGCCTCAAGAGGGCTATGGAAAAAAAGGAAATATCCTGAGATGAAATCTGGAAAGAAGCTTTCTGAGAAACTGCTCTGTGATATGTGACTTCCACTCACAGAGTTACATCTGTATTTCGTGGATCTCTTTGCTAGCCTTATTTCCGTGGAATCTGAGAACAGATATTTCGGATCCCTTTGAAGACTATGGGGCCAAAGGAAATATCTTCCGATAACAAAGAGAATGAAGCTTTGTGAGAAACTTCTTTGTGTTCTTTGAAATCATCTCACAGAGTTACAGCTTTCCCCTCAAGAAGCCTTTCGCTAAGACATTTCCTGTGGAATTGGCAAAGTGATATGTGGAAGCCCATAGAGGGCTATGGTGAAAAAGGGAATATCCTCAGATGAAATCTGGAAAGAAGATTTCAGAGAAGCTGCTTAGTGTTCTGTTAATTCATCTCACTGAGTTACATCTGTATTTCGTGGATCTCTTTGCAAGCCTTATTTCTATGGAATCTGAAAACAGATCTTTCCGATCCCTTTGAAGACTATAGGGATAAAGGAAATATCCTCCGATAACAAAGAGAAAGAAGCTTTCTGAGAAACTTCTTTGTGTTCTGTGAAATCCTCTCACAGAGTTACAGCTTCCCCCTCAAGAAGCCTTTCGCTAAGACAGTTCTTGTGGAATTGCAAAGTGATATTTGGAAGCCCATAGAGGGCTATGGTGATAAAGGAAATAACCTAAGATGAAATCTGAAAAGAAGCTTTCTGAGAAACTGCTTAGTGTTCTTTTAATTCGTCTCTCAGTGTAACATCTGTATTTCGTGGATCTCCTTACTAGCCTTATTTCTGTGGAATCTGATAACAGATATTTCGGATCCCTTTGAAGACTATAGGGCCAAAGGAAATATCTTCCGATAACAAAGAGAATGAAGCTTTGTGAGAAACTTCTTTGTGTTCTGCGAAATCATCTCACAGAGTTACAGCTTTCCCCTCAAGAAGCCTTTCGCTAAGACAGTTCTTGTGGATTTGGAAAAGTGATATTTGGAAGCCCCAAGTGGTCTATGGAGAAAAAGGAAATATCCTCAAATGAAATCTGGAAAGAAGCTTTCTGAGAAACTGCTCTGTGATATGTGACTTCCACTCACAAAGTTACATCTGTATTTCGTGGATCTCTTTGCTAACGTTATTTCTGTGGAATCTGAGAACAGATATTTCGGTTCCCTTTGAAGACTATAGGGCCAAAGCAAATATCCTCCTATAACAAAGAGACAGAAGCTTTGTGAGAAACTTCTTTGTGTTCTGTGAAATCAACTCACAGAGTTACTTCTTTCCCCTCAAGAAGCCTTTCGCTAAGACATTTCTTGTGGAATTGGCAAAGTGATATTTGGAAGCCCATAGAGGGCTATGGTGAAAAAGGAAATATCCACAGATGAAATCTGGAAAGAAGCTTTCTGAGAAACTGCTCTGTGATATGTGACTTCCACTCACAGAGTTACATCTGTATTTCGTGCATCTCTTTGCTAGACTTATTTCTGTAGAATCTGAGGACAGATATTTCGGATCCCTTAGAAGACTATAGGGCCAAAGGAAATATCCTCCGATATCAAAGAGAAAGAAGCTTTATGCGAAACTTCTTTGTGTTCTGTGAAATCATCTCACAGAGTTACAGCTTTCCCCTCAAGAAGCCTTTCGCTAAGACAGTTTTTGTGGAATTGGCAAAGAGATATTTGGAAGCATATAGAAGGCTATGCTGAAAAAGGAAATATCCTCAGATGAAATCTGGAAAGAAGTTTTCTGAGAAACTGCTTAGTGTTCTGTTAATTCACCTCACAGAGTTACATCTGTATTTCGTGGATCTCTTTGCTAGCCTTATTTCTGTGGAATCTGAGAACAGTTATTTCGGATCCCGTTGTAGACTATAGGGACAAAGGAAATATCCTCCGATAACAAAGAGAATGAAGCTTTGTGAGAAACTTCTTTGTGTTCTGTGAAATCATCTCACAAAGTTACAGCTTTCCCCTCAAGAAGCCTTTCGCTAAGACAGTTCCTGTGGAATTGGCAAAGTGATATATGGAAGCCCATATAGGGCTATGGTGAAAAAGGGAATATCCTCAGATGAAATCTGGATAGAAGCTTTCTGAGAAACTGCTTAGTGTTCTGTTAATTCATCTCACTGAGGTACATCTGTATTTCGTGGAACTCTTTGCTAGCCTTATTTCTGTGGAATCTGAGAACAGTTATTTCGGATCCCGTTGAAGACTATAGGGACAAAGGAAATATCCCCCGATAACAAGGGAATGAAGCTTTGTGAGAAACTTCTTTGTGTTCTGTGAAATCATCTCACAGAGTTACAGCTTTCTCTTCAAGAAGCCTTTCGCTAAGACATTTCTTGTGGAATTGGCAAAATGATATGTTGTAGCCCATAGAGGGCTATGGTGAAAAAGCAAATGTCCTCAGATGAAATCTGGAAATAAGCTTTCTGAGAAACTGCTCTGTGATATGTGTCTTCCACTCACAAAGTTACATCTGTATTTCGTGGATCTCTTTGCTAACGTTATTTCTGTGGAATCTGAGAACAGATATTTCGGTTCCCTTTGAAGACTATAGGGCCAAAGCAAATATCCTCCTATAACAAAGAGACAGAAGCTTTGTGAGAAACTTCTTTGTGTTCTGTGAAATCAACTCACAGAGTTACTGCTTTCCCCTCAAGAAGCCTTTCGCTAAGACATTTCTTGTGGAATTGGCAAAGTGATATTTGGAAGCCCATAGAGGGCTATGGTGAAAAAGGAAATATCCACAGATGAAATCTGGAAAGAAGCTTTCTGAGAAACTGCTCTGTGATATGTGACTTCCACTCACAGAGTTACATCTGTATTTCGTGCATCTCTTTGCTAGACTTATTTCTGTAGAATCTGAGGACAGATATTTCGGATCCCTTAGAAGACTATAGGGCCAAAGGAAATATCCTCCGATATCAAAGAGAAAGAAGCTTTATGCGAAACTTCTTTGTGTTCTGTGAAATCATCTCACAGAGTTACAGCTTTCCCCTCAAGAAGCCTTTCGCTAAGACAGTTTTTGTGGAATTGGCAAAGAGATATTTGGAAGCATATAGAAGGCTATGCTGAAAAAGGAAATATCCTCAGATGAAATCTGGAAAGAAGCTTTCTGAGAAACTGCTTAGTGTTCTGTTAATTCACCTCACAGAGTTACATCTGTATTTCGTGGATCTCTTTGCTAGCCTTATTTCTGTGGAATCTGAGAACAGTTATTTCGGATCCCGTTGTAGACTATAGGGACAAAGGAAATATCCTCCGATAACAAAGAGAATGAAGCTTTGTGAGAAACTTCTTTGTGTTCTGTGAAATCATCTCACAGAGTTACAGCTTTCCCCTCAAGAAGCCTTTCGCTAAGACAGTTCTTGAGGAATTGGCAAAGTGATATTTGGAAGCCCCTAGAGGGCTATGGAGAAAAGGGAAATATCCTCAGATGAAATCTGGAAAGAAGCTTTCTGAGAAACTGCTCTGTGATATGTGACTTGCACTCACAGAGTTACATCTGTATTTCGTGGATCTCTTTGCTAGCCTTATTTCTGTGGAATCTGAGTACAGATATTTCGGATCCCTTGGAAGACTACAGGGCCAAAGGAAATATCCTCCGATAACATAGAGAAAGAAGCTTTCTGAGAAACTTCTTTGTGTTCTGTGAAATCATCGCACAGAGTTACAGCTTTCCCCTCAGGAAGCCGTTCGCTAAGACAGTTCTTGTGGTATTGGCAAAGTTATATATGGAAGCACATAGAGGACTATGGTGAAAAAGGAAATATCTTCAGATGAAATCTGGAAAGAACCTTTCTGATAAACTGCTCTGTGATATGTGACTTCCCCTCACAGAGTTACATCTGTATTTCGTGGATCTCTTTGCTAGCCTTTTTTCTGTGGAATCTGAGAACAGATATTTCGGATCCCTTAGAAGACTATAGGGCCAAAGGAAATATCCTCCGATATCAAAGAGAAAGAAGCTTTCTGAGAAACTTCTTTGTGTTCTGTGAAATCATCTCACAGAGGTACAGCTTTCCCCTCAAGAAGCCTTTCGCTAGGACAGTTCTTGTGGAATTGGCAAAGTGATATTTGGAAGCCCATAGAGGGCTATGCTGAAAAACGAAATATCCTCAGATGAAATCTGGAAAGAAGTTTTCTGAGAAACTGCTAAGTGTTCTGTTAATTCACCTCACAGAGTTATATCTTTATTTCGTGGATCTCTTTACTAGCCTTATTTCTTTGGAATCTGAGAACAGATATTTCGGATCCCTTTGAACACTATAGGGGCAAAGGAAATATCCTCCGATAACAAAGAGAAAGAAGCTTTCTGAGAAACTTCTTTGTGTTCTGTGAAATCAACTCACAGAGTTACAGCTTTCCCCTCAGGAAGCCTTTCGCTAAGACAGTTCTTGTGGAATTGGCAAAGTGATACATGGAAGCCCATAGAGGGCTATGGTGAAAAAGGAAATATCCTCAGATGAAATCTGGAAAGAAGCTTTCTGAGAAACTGCTTAGTGTTCTGTTAATTCATCTCACAGAGTTACATCTGTATTTCGTGGATCTCTTTGCTAGCCTTATTTCTGTGGAATCTGAGAACAGATATTGCGGATCCCTTCAAAGATTATAGGGCCAAAGCAAATATCCTCCGATAACAAAGAGAAAGAAGCTTTTTGAGAAACTTCTTTGTGTTCTTTGAAATCATCTCACAGAGTTAAGCTTTCCCTTCAAGAAGCCTTTCGCTAAGACAGTTCTTGTGTAATTGTCTAAGTGATATTTGAAAGTCCATATCGGGCTATGTTGAAAAAGGAAATATCCTCAGATGAAATCTGGAAGGAAGCTTTCTGAGAAACGGCTTAGTGTTCTGTGACTTCCACTCACAGAGTTACATCTGTATTTCGTGGATCTCTTTGCTAGCCTTATTTCTGTGGAATCTGAGAACAGATATTTCGGATCCCTTTAAAGACTATAGGGCCAAAGGAAATATCCTCCGATAACAAAGAGAAAGAAGCCTTCTGAGAAACTTCTTTGTGTTCTGTGAAATCATCTCACAGAGTTACAGCTTTCCGCTCAAGAAGCCTTTCGTTAAGACAGTTCTTGTGGAATTGGCAATGTGATATTTGGAAACCCATAGAGGGCTAGGGTGAAAAAGGAAATATTCTCAGATGAAATGTGGAAGGAAGGTTTCTGAGAAACTGCTCTGTGATATGTGACTTCCACTCACAGAGTTACATTTGTATTTCGTGGATCTCTTTGCTAGCCTTATTTCTCTGGAATCTGAGAACAGATATTTCGGATCCCTTTGAAGACTATAGGGCCAAAGGAAATATCCTCCGATAACAAAGAGAAAGAAGCTTTCTGAGAAACTTCTTTGTGTTCTGTGAAATCATCTCACAGAGTTACAGCTTTCCCCTCAAGAAGCCTTTCGCTAAGACAGTTCTTTTGGAATTGGCAAAGTGATATTTGGAAGCCCCTAGAGGGCTATGGTGAAAAAGGAAGTATCCTCAGATGAAATCTGGAAAGAAGCTTTCGGAGAAACTGCTCTGTGAAATGTGACTTACACTCACAGAGTTACATCTGTATTTCTTGGATCTCTTCGCTAGTCTTATTTCTGTGGAATCTGAAAACAGATATTTTGGATCCCTTTAAAGACTATAGGGCCAAAGGAAATATCCTCCGATAAAAATAGAAAGAAGCTTTCTGAGAAACTTCTTTGTGTTCTGTGAAATCATCTCACAGAGTTACAGCTTTCTCCCTAGAAGCCTTTCGCTAAGACAGTTCTTGTGTAATTGGCCAAGTGATATTTGGAAGCCCATACAGGTCTAGGGTTAAAAAGGAAATATCCTCAGATGAAATCGGGAAAGAAGCTTTCTGAGAAACTGCTTAGGGTTCTGTTAATTCATCTCAAAGAGTTACATCTGTGTTTCGTGGATCTCTTTGCTACCCTTATTTCTGTGGAATCTGAGAACAGATATTTCGGATCCCTTTTTAGACTACAGTGCCAAAGGAAATATCCTCTGATAACAAAGGGAAAGAAGCTTTCTGAGAAACTTGTTTGTGTTCTGTGAAATCATCTCACAGAGTTACAGCTTTCCGCTCAAGAAGCCTTTCGCTAAGACAGTTCTTGTGTAATTGAAAAAAGTGATATTTGGAAGCCCATAGAGGGCTATGGTGAAAAAGGAAATATTCTCACATGAAATCTGGAAGGAAGCTTTCTGAGAAACGGCTTAGTGTTCTGTGACTTCCACTCACATAGTTACATCTGTATTTCGTGGATCTCTTTGCTAGCCTTATTTCTGTGGAATCTGAGAACAGATATTTCGGATCCCTTTAAAGACTATAGGGCCAAAGGAAATATCCTCCGATAAAAAAGAGAAAGAAGCTTTCTCAGAAGCTTCTTTGTGTTCTGTGAAATCATCTAACAGAGTTACAGTTTTTCCCCAAGAAGCCTTTCGCTAAGACAGTTCTTGTGTAATTGGCAAAGTGACATTTGGAAGTCCATAGAGGGTTATGGTGAAAAAGGAAATATCCTCAGATGAAACCTGGAAAGAAGCTTTCTGAGAAACTGCTCCTTGATATGTGACTTCCACTCACAGAGTTACAACTATATTTCGTGGATCTCTTTGCTAGCCTTATTTTTGTGGAATCTCAGAACAGATATTTCGGATCCCTTTGAAGACCATAGGGTCAAAGGAAATATCCTCCGATAACAAAGAGAAAGAAGCTTTCTGAGAAACTTCTTTGTGTTCTGTGAAATCATCTCACTGAGTTACAGCTTTCCCCTCAAGAAGCCTTTCGCTAAGACAGTTCTTGTGGAATTGGCAAAGTGATATTTGGAAGCCCATAGAGGGCTATGGTGAAAAAGGAAATATCCTCAGATGAAATCTGGAAAGAAGCTTTCTGAGAAACCGCTCTGTGATATGTGACTTCCACTCACAGAGTTACATCTGTATTTCGTGGATCTCTTTGCTAGCCTTATTTCTGTGGAATCTGAGAACAGATATTTCGGATCACTTTAAAGACTATAGGGCCAAAGGAAATATCCTCCGATAACAAAGAGAAAGAAGCTTTCTGAGAAACTTCTTTGTGTTCTGTGAAATCATCCCACAGAGATACAGCTTTCCCCTCAATAAGCCTTTCGCTAAGACAGTTCTTGTGGAATTGGCAAAGTGATATTTGGAAGAACATATCGGGCTATGGTGAAAAAGGAAATATCCTCGGATGAAATCTGGAAAGAAGCTTTCTGAGAAACTGCTCTGTGATATGTGACTTCCACTCACAGAGTTACATGTGTATTTTGTGGATCTCTTTGCTAGCCTTATTTCTGTGGAATCTGAGAACAGATATTTCGGATCCCTTTGAAGACTCTAGGGCCAAAGGAAATATCCTCCGATAACAAAGAGAAAGAAGCTGTCTGAGATACTTCTTTGTGTTGTGTGACATCATCTCACAGAGTTACTGCTTTGCCCTCAAGAAGCCTTTGGCTAAGACAGTTCTTATGGAATTGGCAAAGTGATATTTGGAAGCCCATCGAGGGCTATGGTGAAACAGGAAATAATCTCGGATGAAATCTGGAAAGAAGCTTTCTGAGAAACGGCTTAGTGTTCTGTTAATTCATCTCACAGAGTTATATCTGTATTTCATGGATCTCCTTGCTAGCCTTATTTCTGTGGAATCTGAGAACAGATATTTCGGATCCCTTTGAAGACTATAGGGCCAAAGGAAATATCCTCCGATAACAGAGAGAAAGATGCTGTCTGAGAAACTTCTTTGTGTTCTGTGAAATCATCTCACAGAGTTACAGCTTTCCCCTCAAGAAGACTTTCGTAGGACAGTTCTTGTGGAATTGGCAAAGTGATATTTGGAAGCCCATAGAGGGCTATGGTGAAAAAGGAAATATCCTCAGATGAAATCTGGAAAGAAGCTTTCTGAGAAACTGCTTAGTGTTCTGTTAATTCATCTCACAGAGTTACATCTGTATTTCGTGGATCTCTTTGCTAGCCTTATTTCTGTGGAATCTGAGAACAGATATTTCGGATCCCTTCGAAGATTATAGGGCCAAAGCAAATATCCTCTGATAACAAAGAGAAAGAAGCTTTTTGAGAAACTTCTTTGTGTTCTTTGAAATCATCTCACAGAGTTAAGCTTTCCCTTCAAGAAGCTTTTCGCTAAGACAGTTCTTGTGTAATTGTCTAAGTGATATTTGGAAGTCCATATAGGGCTATGGTGAAAAAGGAAATATCCTCAGATGAAATCTGGAAGGAAGCTTTCTGAGAAACGGCTTAGTGTTCTGTGACTTCCACTCACAGAGTTACATCTGTATTTCGTGGATCTCTTTGCTAGCCTTATTTCTGTGGAATCTGAGAACAGATATTTCGGATCCCTTTGAAGACTATAGGGCCAAAGGAAATATCCTCCGATAACAAAGAGAAAGAAGCCTTCTGAGAAACTTCTTTGTGTTCTGTGAAATCATCTCACAGAGTTACAGCTTTCCGCTCAAGAAGCCTTTCGTTAAGACAGTTCATGTGGAATTGGCAAAGTGATATTTGGAAACCCATAGAGGGCTAGGGTGAAAAAGGAAGTATCCTCAGATGAAATCTGGAAAGAAGCTTTCTGAGAAACTGCTTAGTGTTCTGTTAATTCACCTCACAGAGTTACATCTGTATTTCGTGGATCTCTTTGCTAGCCTTATTTCTGTGGAATCTGAGAACAGATATTTCCGATCCCTTGGAAGACTATAGGGGCATAGGAAATATCCTCCGATAACAAAGAGCAAGAAGCTTTCTGAGAAACTTCCTTGTGTTCTGTGAAATCATCTCACAGAGTTACAGATTTCCCCTCAAGAACCCTTTCGCTAAGACAGTTCTTGTGGAATTGGCAAAGTGATATTTGGAAGCCCATAGAGGGCTATGGTGAAAAAGGAAATATCCTCAAATGAAATATGGAAAGAATCTTTCTGAGAAACTGCTTAGTGTTCTGTTAATTCATCTCACAGAGTTACATCTGTATTTCGTGGATCTCATTGGTAGCCTTATTTCTGTGGAATCTGAGAACAGATATTTCGGATCCCTTTGAAGACTATAGGGCCAAAGGAAATATCCTCCGATAACAAAGAGAAAGACGCTTTCTGAGAAACTTTTCTGTGTTCTGTGAAATCATCTCACAGAATTACAGCTTTCCCCTCAACAAGCCTTTCGCTAAAACAGTTCTTGTGGAATTGGCAAAGTGATATTTGGAAGCCCATAGAGGGCTATGGAGAAAAAGGAAATATCCTGAGATGAAATCTGGAAAGAAGCTTTCTGAGAAACTGCTCTGTGATATGTGACTTCCACTCTCAGAGTTACATCTGTATTTCGTGGATCTCTTTGATAGCCTAATTTCCGTGGAATCTGAGAACAGATATTTCGGATCCCTTTGAAGACTATGGGGCCAAAGGAAATATCCTCCGATAACAAAGAGAAAGAAGCTTTCTGAGAAACTTCTCTGTGTTCTGTGTAATCATCGCACAGAGTTACAGCTTTCCCCTCCAGAAGCGTTTCGCTAAGACAGTTCCAGTGGAATTGGCAAAGTGATATATGGAAGCCCATCGAGGGCTATGGTGAAAAGGGAATATCCTCAGATGAAATCTGGAAAGAAGCTTTCTGAGAAACTGCTTAGTGTTCTGTTAATTCATTTCACAGAGTTACATCTGTATTTCGTGGATCTCTTTGCTTGGCTTATATCTGTGGAATCTGAGAGCAGATATTTCGGATCCCTTTGAAGACTATAGGCCCAAAGGAAATATCCTCCGATAACAAAGAGAAAGAAGCTTTCTGAGAAAGTTCTTTGTGTTCTGTGAAATCATCTCACAGAGTTACAGCTTTCCCCTCAAGAAGCCTTTCCCTAAGACAGTTCTTGTGGAATTGGCAAAGTGATATTTGGAAGCCCATAGAGGGCTATGGTGAAAAATGAAATATCCACAGATGAAATCTGGAAAGAATCTTTCTGAGAAACTGCTTAGTGTTCTGTTAATTCTTCTCACCGTGTTATATCCGTATTTCATGGAGGTCTTTGCTAGCCTTATTTCTGTGAAATCTGAGAAGAGATATTTCGGAACCCTTGGAAGACTATATGGCCAGAGGAAATATTCTCCGATAACAAAGAGAAAGAAGCTTTCTGAGAAACTTCTTTGTGTTCTGAGAAATTATCTCACATAGTTTCAGTTTACCCCTCAAGAAGTCTTTCCCTAAGACAGTTCTTCTGGAATTGGCAAAGTGATATTTGGAGGCCCTTAGAGGGCTACGGTGAAAAAGGAAATATCCTGAGATGGAATCTGGAAAGAAGGTTTCTGAGAAACTGCTCTGTGATATGGACTTCATCTCACAGAGTTACATCTGTATTTCGTGGATCTCTTTGCTAGCCTTATTTCTGTGGAATCTGAGAACAGATATTTCGGATCACATTAAAGACTATAGGGCCAAAGGAAATATCCTCCGATAAGAAAGAGAAAGAAGCTTTCTGAGAAACTTCTTTATGTTCTGTGAAATCATCTCAGAGAGTTACAGCTTTCCCCTCAAGAAGCCTTTCGCTAAGACAGTTCTTGTGTATTTGGCAAAGTGATATTTGGAAGCCCATAGAGGTCTATGGTGAAAAAGGAAATATGCTCAGATGAAATCTGGAAAGAAGCTTTCTGAGAAACTGCTCTGTGGTATGTGATTTCCACTCACAGAGTTACATGTGTATTACACGGATCTCTTTGCTAGCCTTATTTCTGTGGAACATGAGAACAGATATTTCGGATCCCTTTGAAGACTATAGGGCCAAAGGAAATATCCTCCGATAAAAAATAGAAAGAAGCTTTCTGAGAAACTTCTTTGTGTTCTGTGAAATCATCTCACAGAGTTACAGCTTTCTCCCTAGAAGCCTTTCGCTAAGACAGTTCTTTTGTAATTGGCCAAGTGATATTTAGAAGCCCATAGAGGTCTAGGGTTAAAAAGGAAATATCCTCAGATGAAATCGGGAAAGAAGCTTTCTGAGAAACTGCTTAGGGTTCTGTTAATTCATCTCAAAGAGTTACATCTGTGTTTCGTGGATCTCTTTGCTACCCTTATTTCTGTGGAATCTGAGAACAGATATTTCGGATCCCTTTTTAGACTACAGTGCCAAAGGAAATATCCTCTGATAACAAAGGGAAAGAAGCTTTCTGAGAAACTTGTTTGTGTTCTGTGAAATCATCTCACAGAGTTACAGCTTTCCGCTCAAGAAGCCTTTCGCTAAGACAGTTCTTGTGTAATTGAAAAAAGTGATATTTGGAAGCCCATAGAGGGCTATGGTGAAAAAGGAAATATTCTCAGATGAAATCTGGAAGGAAGCTTTCTGAGAAACGGCTTAGTGTTCTGTGACTTCCACTCACGTAGTTACATCTGTATTTCGTGGATCTCTTTGCTAGCCTTATTTCTGTGTAATCTGAGAACAGATAATTCGGATCCCTTTAAAGACTATAGGGCCAAAGGAAATATCCTCCGATAAAAAAGAGAAAGAAGGTTTCTGAGAAACTTCTTTGTGTTCTGTGAAATCATCTCACAGAGTTACAGCTTTCCCCTCAAGTAGCCTTTCGCTAAGACAGTTCTTGTGTAATTGAAAAAAGTGATATTTGGAAGCCCATAGAGGGCTATTTTGAAAAAGGAAATATTCTCAGATGAAATCTGGAAGGAAGCTTTCTGAGAAACGGCTTAGTGTTCTGTGACTTCCACTCACATAGTTACATCTGTATTTCGTGGATCTCTTTGCTAGCCTTATTTCTGTGGAATCTGAGAACAGATATTTCGGATCCTTTTAAAGACTATAGGGCCAAAGGAAATATCCTCCGATAAAAAAGAGAAAGAAGCTTTCTCAGAAACTTCTTTGTGTTCTGTGAAATCATCTAACAGAGTTACAGTTTTTCCCCAAGAAGCCTTTCGCTAAGACAGTTCTTGTGTAATTGGCAAAGTTACATTTGGAAGTCCATAGAGGGTTATGGTGAAAAAGGAAATATCCTCAGATGAAACCTGGAAAGAAGCTTTCTGAGAAACTGCTCCTTGATATGTGACTTCCACTCACAGAGTTACAACTATATTTCGTGGATCTCTTTGCTAGCCTTATTTTTGTGGAATCTGAGAACAGATATTTCGGATCCCTTTGAAGACCATAGGGTCAAAGGAAATATCCTCCGATAACAAAGAGAAAGAAGCTTTCTGAGAAACTTCTTTGTGTTCTGTGAAATCATCTCACAGAGTTACAGCTTTCCCCTCAAGAAGCCTTTCGCTAAGACAGTTCTTGTGGAATTGGCAAAGTGATATTTGGAAGCCCATAGAGGGCTATGGTGAAAAAGGAAATATCCTCAGATGAAATCTGGAAAGAAGCTTTCTGAGAAACCGCTCTGTGATATGTGACTTCCACTCACAGAGTTACATCTGTATTTCGTGGATCTCTTTGCTAGCCTTATTTCTGTGGAATCTGAGAACAGATATTTCGGATCACTTTAAAGACTATAGGGCCAAAGGAAATATCCTCCGATAACAAAGAGAAAGAAGCTTTCTGAGAAACTTCTTTTTGTTCTGTGAAATCATCTCACAGAGTTACAGCTTTCCCCTCAATAAGCCTTTCGCTAAGACATTTCTTGTGGAATTGGCAAAGTGATATTTGGAAGAACATATCGGGCTATGGTGAAAAAGGAAATATCCTCGGATGAAATCTGGAAAGAAGCTTTCTGAGAAACTGCTCTGTGATATGTGACTTCCACTCACAGAGTTACATCTGTATTTTGTGGATCTCTTTGCTAACCTTATTTCTGTGGAATCTGAGAACAGATATTTCGGATCCCTTTGAAGACTCTAGGGCCAAAGGAAATATCCTCCGATAACAAAGAGAAAGAAGCTGTCTGAGATACTTCTTTGTGTTGTGTGAAATCATCTCACAGAGTTACTGCTTTGCCCTCAAGAAGCCTTTGGCTAAGACAGTTCTTATGGAATTGGCAAAGTGATATTTGGAAGCCCATCGAGGGCTATGGTGAAATAGGAAATATCCTCGGATGAAATCTGGAAAGAAGCTTTCTGAGAAACGGCTTAGTGTTCTGTTAATTCATCTCACAGAGTTACATCTGTATTTCATGGATGTCCTTGCTAGCCTTATTTCTGTGGAATCTGAGAACAGATATTTCGGATCCCTTTGAAGACTATAGGGCCAAAGGAAATATCCTCCGATAACAGAGAGAAAGATGCTGTCTGAGAAACTTCTTTGTGTTCTGTGAAATCATCTCACAGAGTTACAGCTTTCCCCTCAAGAAGACTTTCGTAGGACAGTTCTTGTGGAATTGGCAAAGTGATATTTGGAAGCCCATAGAGGGCTATGGTGAAAAAGGAAATATCCTCAGATGAAATCTGGAAAGAAGCTTTCTGAGAAACTGCTTAGTGTTCTGTTAATTCATCTCACAGAGTTACATCTGTATTTCGTGGATCTCTTTGCTAGCCTTATTTCTGTGGAATCTGAGAACAGATATTTCGGATCCCTTCGAAGATTATAGGGCCAAAGCAAATATCCTCTGATAACAAAGAGAAAGAAGCTTTTTGAGAAACTTCTTTGTGTTCTTTGAAATCATCTCACAGAGTTAAGCTTTCCCTTCAAGAAGCCTTTCGCTAAGACAGTTCTTGTGTAATTGTCTAAGTGATATTTGGAAGTCCATATCGGGCTATGGTGAAAAAGGAAATATCCTCAGATGAAATCTGGAAAGAAGCTTTCTGAGCAACTACTCTGTGATATGTGACATCCGCTCACAGAGTGACATCTGTATATGGTGGATCTCTTTTTCTAGCCTTATTTCTGTGGAATCTGAGAACAGATATTTCAGATCCCATTGAAGACTCTAGGGCCAAAGGAAATATCCTCCGATAAAAAATGGAAAGAAGCTTTCTGAGAAAATTCTTTGTGTTCTGTGAATTCATCTCACAGAGTTACAGCTTTCCCCTCAAGAAGCCTTTCGCTAAGACAGTTCTTGTGGAATTGGAAAAGTGATATTTGGCAGCCAATAGAGGGCTATGGTGAAAAAGGAAATATCCTAAGATGAAATCTGGAAAGAAGCTTTCTGAGAAACTGCTTAGTGTTCTGTTAATTCACCTCACAAAGTTACATCTGTATTTCGTGGATCTCTTTTCTAGCCTTATTTCTGTGGAATCTGAGAACTGATATTTCCGATCCCTTGGAAGACTATAGGGGCATAGGAAATATCCTCCGATAACAAAGAGCAAGAACCTTTCTGAGAAACTTCTTTGTGTTCTGTGAAATCATCTCACAGAGTTACAGATATCCCCTCAAGAACCCTTTCGCTAAGACAGTTCTTGTGGAATTGGCAAAGTGATATTTGGAAGCCCATAGAGGGCTATGGTGAAAAAGGAAATATCCTCAAATGAAATATGGAAAGAAGATTTCTGAGAAACTGTTAGTGTTCTGTTAATTCATCTCACAGAGTTACATCTGTATTTCGTGGATCTCATTGGTAGCCTTATTTCTGTGGAATCTGAGAACAGATATTTCGGATCCCTTTGAAGACTATAGGGCCAAAGGAAATATCCTCCGATAACAAAGAGAAAGACGCTTTCAGAGAAACTTTTTTGTGTTCTGTGAAATCATCTCACAGAATTACAGCTTTCCCCTCAACAAGCCTTTCGCTAAAACAGTTCTTGTGGAATTGGCAAAGTGATATTTGGAAGCCCATAGAGGGCTATGGAGAAAAAGGAAATATCCTGAGATGAAATCTGGAAAGAAGCTTTCTGAGAAACTTCTCTGTGATATGTGACTTCCACTCACAGAGTTACATCTGTATTTCGTGGATCTCTTTGTTAGCCTTATTTCCGTGGAATCTGAGAACAGATATTTCGGATCCCTTTGAAGACTATGGGGCCAAAGGAAATATCCTCCGATAACAAAGAGAAAGAAGCTTTCTGAGAAACTTCTCTGTGTTCTGTGTAATCATCGCACAGAGTTACAGCTTTCACCTCCAGAAGCGTTTCGCTAATACAGTTCCTGTGGAATGGGCAAAGTGATATATGGAAGCCCATAGAGGGCTATGGTGAAAAGGGAATATCCTCAGACGAAATCTGGAAAGAAGCTTTCTGAGAAACTGCTTAGTGTTCTGTTAATTCATCTCACCGAGTTACATCTGTACTTCGTGGATCTCTTTGCTAGCCTTATTTCTGTGGATTCTGAGAACAGATATTTCGTATCCCTTTGAAGACTAAGGGGCCGAAGGAAATATCCTCCGATAACAAAGAGAAAGAAGCTTTCTGAGAAACTTCTTTGTGTTCTGTGAAATCATCTCACAGAGTTACAGCTTTCACCTCAAGAAGCCTTTCGCTAAGAGAGTTCCTGTGGAATTGGAAAAGTGATATTTGGAAGCCCATAGAGGAATAGGGTTAAAAAGGAAATATCCTCAGATGAAATCTGGAAAGAAGCTTTCTGAGAAACTGCTTACAGTTCTGTTAATTCATTTCACAGAGTTACATCTGTATTTCGTGGATCTCTTTGCTAGGCTTATATCTGTGGAATCTGAGAGCAGATATTTCGGATCCCTTTGAAGACTATAGGCCCAAAGGAAATATCCTCCGATAACAAAGAGAAAGAAGCTTTCTGAGAAACTTCTTTGTGTTCTGTGAAATCATCTCACAGAGTTACAGGTTTCCCTTCAAGAAGCCTTTCGCTAAGACAGTTCTTGTGGAATTGGCAAAGTGATATTTGGAAGCCCATAGTGGGCTATGCTGAAAAAGGAAATATCCACAGATGAAATCTGGAAAGAAGATTTCTGAGAAACTGCTTAGTGTTCTGTTAATTCTTCTCACAGAGTTATATCCGTATTTCATGGAGGTCTTTGCTAGCCTTATTTCTGTGAAATCTGAGAAGAGATATTTCGGAACCCTTGGAAGACTATATGGCCAGAGGAAATATCCTCCGCTAACAAAGAGAAAGAAGCTTTCTGAGAAACTTCTTTGTGTTCTGTGAAATCAACTCACAGAGTTACAGCTTTCCCCTCAAGAAGCCTTTCGCTAAGACAGTTCTTGTGGAATTGGCAAAGTGATATTTGGAAGCCCATAGATTGCTCTAGTGAAAAAGGAAATATCCTCAGATGAAATCTGGAAATAAGCTTTCTGAGAAACTGCTTAGTGTTCTGTTAATTCATCTCACAGAGTTACATCTGTATTTCGTGGATCCCTTTGCTACCCTTATTTCTGTGGAATCTGAGAACAGATATTTCGGAAGAACAGGAAGTCTATTCGGCCAAAGGAACTATCCCCCGATAACAAAGAGAAAGAAGCTTTGAGAGAAACTCCTTTGTGTTCAGTGAAATCATCTAACAGAGTTACAGCATTCCCCTCAAGAACCCTTTCGCTAAGACAGTTCTTGTGGAAATGGCAAAGTGATATTTGGAAGCCCATAGAGGGCTATGGTGAAAAAGGAAATATCCTCAGATGAAATATGGAAAGAAGCTTTCTGAGAAACTGCTCCGTGATATTTGACTTCCACTCACAGAGTTACATCTGTATTTCTTGGATCTCTTTGCAATCCTTATTTCTGTTGAATCTGAGAACAGATATTTCGTATCCCTTTGAAGACTATAGGGCCAAAGGGAATATCCTCCGATAACAAAGAGAAAGAAACTTTGAGAGAAACTTCTTTGTGTTCTGTGAAATCATCTCACAGAGTTACACCTTTCCCCTGAAGAAGCCTTTTGCTAAGACAGTTCTTGAGGAATTGGCAAAGTGATATTTGGAAGCCTCTAGAGGGCTATGGAGAAAAAGGAAATATCCTCAGATGAAATATGGAAAGAAGCTTTCTGAGAAACTGCTCTTTGATATGTGACTTGCACTCACAGAGTTACATCTGTATTTCGTGGATCTCTTTTCTAGCCTTATTTCTGTGGAATATGAGAACAGATATTTCGGATCCCTTGGAAGACTATAGGGCCAAAGGAAATATCCTCCGATAACAAAGAGAAAGAAGACTTCGGAGAAACTTCTATGTGATCTGTGAAATCATCTCACAGAGTTACAGCTTTGCCCTCAAGAAGCCTTTCGCTAAGACAGTTCTTGTGGAATTGGCAAAGTGATATTTGGAAGCCCCTAGAGGGCTACGGTGAAAAAGGAAATATCCTCAGATGAAATCTGGAAAGAAGTTTTCTGAGAAACTGCTCTGTGATTTGTGACTTTCACTCACAGAGTTACATCTGTATTTGGTGGATCTCTTTGCTAGCCTTATATCTGTGGATTCTGAGAACAGATATTTCGGACCCCTTTGAAGACTATAGGGGTAAAGGAAATATCCTCCGAAAACAAAGAGAAAGAAGCTTTCTGAGAAACTTCTTTGTGTTCTGTGAAATCATCTCGCAGAGTTACAGCTTTCCCCTCAAGAAGCCTTTCGCTAAGACAGTTCTTGTGGAATTGGCAAAGTGATATTTGGAAGCCCATAGAGGGCTACGGTGAAAAAGGAAATACCCTCAGATGAAATCTACAAAGAAGCTTTCTGAGAAACTGCTTAGTGTTCTGTTAATTCATCTCACAGAGTTACATCTGTTTTTCGTGGATCTCTTTGGTAGCCTTATTTCTGTGGAATCTGAATACAGATATTTCGGATCCCTTGGAAGACTACAGGGCCAAAGGAAATATCCTCCGATAACATAGATAAAGAAGCTTTCTGAGAAACTTCTTTGTGTTCTGTGAAATCATCGGACAGAGTTACAGCTTTCCCCTCAGGAAGCCTTTCGCTAAGACAGTTCTTGTGGTATTGGCAAAGTGATATATGGAAGCACATAGAGGACTATGGGGAAAAAGGAAATATCTTCAGATGAAATCTGGAAAGAAGCTTTCTGATAACCTGCTCTGTGATATGTGACTTCCCCTCACAGAGTTACATCTGTATTTCCTGGATCTCTTTGCTAGCCTTATTTCTGTGGAATCTGAGTACAGTTATTTCGGATCCCTTTGAAGACTATAGGGGCAAAGGAAATACCCTACGAAGAAATCTAGAAAGAAGCTTTCTGAGAAACTGCTTAGTGTTCTGTTAATTCATCTCACAGAATTACATCTGTATTTCGTGGATCTCTTTGCTAGCCTTATTTCTGTGGAATCTGAGAACAGATATTTCCGATCCCTTGGAAGACTATAGGGGCATAGGAAATATCCTCCGATAACAAAGAGCAAGAAGCTTTATGAGAAACTTCTTTGTGTTCTGTGAAATCATCTCACAGAGATACAGCTTTACCCTCAAGAAGTCTTTCGCTAAGACAGCTCTTGTAGAATTGGCAAAGTGATATTTGGAAGCCCATAGAGGGCTATGGTGAAAAAGGAAATATCCTCAGATGAAATCTGGAAAGAATCTTTCTGAGAAACTGCTTAGTGTTCTGCTAATTCATCTCACAGAGTTACATCTGTATTTCGTGGATCTCTTTGGTAGCCTTATTTCTGTGGAATCTGAGAACAGATATTTCGGATCCCTTTGAAGACTATAGGGCCAAAGGAAATATCCTCCGATAACAAAGAGAAAGAAGCTTTCTGAGAAACTTTTTTGTGTTCTGTGAAATCATCTCACAGAGTTACAGCTTTCCCCTCAAGAAGCCTTTCGCTAAGACAGTTCTTGTGGAATTGGCAAAGTGATATTTGGAAGCCCATAGAAGGCTATGGTGAAAAAGGAAATATCCTCAGATGAAATCTGGAAAGAAGCTTTCTGAGAAACTGCTTGGTGTTCTGTTAATTCATCTCACAGAGTTTCATCTGTGTTTCGTGGATCTCTTTGGTAGCCTTATTTCTGTGGAATCTGAGAACAGATATTTCGGATCCCTTCTAAGACTATAAGGCCAAAGGAAATATCCTCCGATATCAAAGAGAAAGAAGCTTTCTGAGAAACTTCTTTGTGTTCTGTGAAATCATCTCGCAGAGTTACAGCTTTCCCCTCAAGAAGCCTTTCGCTAAGACAGTTCTTGTGGAATTGGCAAACTGATATTTGGAAGCCCATAGAGGGCTATGGTGATAAAGGAAACACCCTCAGATGAAATCTAGAAAGAAGCTTTCTGAGAAACTGCTTAGTGTTCTGTTAATTCGTCTCACAGAGTAACATCTGTATTTCGTGGATCTGCTTGCTAGCCTTATTTCTGTGTAATCTGAGAACAGATATTTCGGATCCCGTTGAAGACTATAGGGACAAAGGAAATAGCCTCCGATAACAAAGAGAAAGAAGCTTTCTGAGAATCTTCTTTGTGTTCTGTGAAATCATCTCACAGAGTTACAGCTTTCTCCTCAAGAAGCCTTTCGCTAAGACATTTCTTGTGGAATTGGCAAAGTGATATGTTGTAGCCCATAGAGGGCTAGGGTGAAAAAGGAAATATCCTCAGATGAAATCTTAAAATAAGCTTTCTGAGAAACTGCTCTGTGTTCTGTTAATTCATCTCACAGGGTTACATCTGTATTTCGTGGATCTCTTTGGTAGCCTTATTTCTGTGGAATCTGAGACCAGATATTTCGCATCCCTTTGAGGACTATAGGGCCAAAGGAAATATCCTCCGATAACAAAGAGAAAGAAGCTTTCTGAGAAACTTCTTTTTGTTCTGTGAAATCGTCTCACAGAGTTACAGCTTTCCCCTCAAGAAGCCTTTCGCTAAGACAGTTCTTGTGGAATTGGCAAAGTCATATTTGGAGGCCCATAGAGGGCTATGGTGAAAAAGGAAATATCCTCAAGTAAAAACTGGAAAGAAGCTTTCTGAGAAACTGCTTAGTGTTCTGTTAATTCATCTCACAGAGTTTCATCTGTGTTTCATGGATCTCTTTGCTAGCCTTATTTCTGTGGAATCTGAGAACAGATATTTCGGATCCCTTTGAAGACTATAAGGCCAAAGGAAATATCCTCCGATATCAAAGAGAAAGAAGCTTTTTGAGAAACTTCTTTGTGTTCTGTGAAATCATCTCGCAGAGTTACAGCTTTCCCCTCAAGAAACTTTTCGCTAAGACAGTTCTTGTGGAATTGGAAAAGTGATATTTGGAAGCCCATAGAGGGCTATGGTGATAAAGGAAACACCCTCAGATGAAATCTAGAAAGAAGCTTTCTGAGAAACTGCTTAGTGTTCTGTTAATTCGTCTCACAGAGTAACATCTGTATTTCGTGGATCTCCTTGCTAGCCTTATTTCTGTGGAATCTGAGAACAGATATTTCGGATCCCGTTGAAGACTATAGGGACAAAGGAAATAGCCTCTGATAACAAAGAGAAAGAAGCTTTCTGAGAAACTTCTTCGTGTTCTGTGAAATCATCTCACAGAGTTACAACTTTCTCCTCAAGAAGCCTTTCGCTAAGACATTTCTTGTGGAATTAGCAAAGTGATATGTTGTAGCCCATAGAGGGCTATGGTGAAAAAGGAAATATCCTCAGATGAAATCTGGAAAGAAGCTTTCTGAGAAACTGCTTAGTGTTCTGTTAATTCATCTCACAGAGTTATATCTGTATTTCGTGGATCTCTTTGGTAGCCTTATTTCTGTGGAATCTGAGAACAGATATTTCGGATCCCTTTGAAGACTATAGGGCCAAAGGAAATATCCTCCGATAACAAAGAGAAAGAAGCTTTCTGAGAAACTTCTTTGTGTTCTGTGAAATCATCTCACCGAGTTACAGCTTTCTCCTCCAGAACCCTTTCTCTAAGACATTTCTTGTGGAATTCGCAAAGTGATATGTTGTAGCCCATAGAGGGCTAGGGTGAAAAAGGAAATATCCTCAGATGAAATCTTAAAATAAGCTTTCTGAGAAACTGCTCTGTGATATGTGACTTCCACTCACAGAGTTACATCTGTGTTTCACGGATCTCTTTGTTAACCTTATTTCTGTGGAATTTGAGAACAGATATTTCGGATCCCTTTGAAGACTATAGGGCCAAAGCAAATATCCTCCGATAACAAAGAGACAGAAGCTTTGTGAGAAACTTCTTTGTGTTCTGTGAAATCAACTGACAGAGATACTGCTTTCCCGTCAAGAAGCCTTTCGCTAAGACAGTTCTTGTGGAATTGGCAAAGTGATATTTGGAAGCCCATAGAGGGCTATGGTGAAAAAGGAAATATCCTCAGATGAAATCTGGAAAGAAGCTTTCTGAGAAACTGCTCTGTGATATGTGACTTCCACTCACAGAGTTACATCTGTATTTCGTGCATCTCTTTGCTAGTCTTATTTCTGTGGAATCTGAGAACAGATATTTCAGATCCCTTTGAAGACTCTAGGGCCAAAGGAAATATCCTCCGATAAAAAAGAGAAAGAAGCTTTCTGAGAAAATTCTTTGTGTTCTGTGAAATCATCTCACAGAGTTACAGCTTACCCCTCAAGAAGCCTTTCGCTAAGACAGTTCTTGTGGAATTGGCAAAGTGATATTTGGGAGCCCATAGAGGGCTAAGGTGAAAAAGGAAATATCCTCAGACGGAATCTGGAAAGAAGCTTTCTGAGAAACTCCTTAGTGTTCTGTTAATTCACCTCACACAGTTACATCTGTATTTCGTGGATCTCTTTGCTAGCCTTATTTCTGTGGAATCTGAGAACAGATATTTCGGATCCCATTGAAAACTATAGGGCCAAAGGGAATATCCTCCGATAACAAAGAGAAAGAAGCTTTCTGAAAAATCTTTTTTGTGTTCTGTGAAATCATCTCACAGAGTTACAGCTTTCACCTCAAGAAGCCTTTCGCTAAGACAGTTCTTGTGGAATTGGCAAAGTGATATTTGGAAGCCCATAGAGGTCTAAGGTGAAAAAGGAAATATCCTCAGATGAAATCTGATAAGAAGCTTTCTGAGAAACTGCTTAGTGTTCTGTTAATTCATCTCACTGAGTTTCATCTGTGTTTCCTGGATCTCTTTGCTAGCCTTGTTTCTGTGGAATCTGAGAACAGATATTTCAGATTCCTTTGAACACTATAGGTTCAAAGGAAATATACTCCGATAACAAAGAGAAAGAAGCTTTCTTAGAAACTTCTTCGTGTTCTGTGAAATCATCTCGCAGAGTTACAGCTTTCCCCTCAAGAAGCCTTTCGCTAAGACCGTTCTTGTGGAATTGGCAAAGTGATATTTGGAAGCCCATAGAGGGCTATGGTGATAAAGGAAACACCCTTAGATGAAATCTAGCAAGAAGCTTTCTGAGAAACTGCTTAGTGTTCTGTTAATTCGTCTCACAGAGTAACATCTGTATTTCGTGGATCTCCTTGCTAGCCTTATTTCTGTGGAATCTGAGAACAGATATTTCGGATCCCGTTGAAGACTATAGGGACATAGGAAATAGCCTCCGATAACAAAGAGAAAGAAGCTTTCTGAGAAACTTCTTTGTGTTCTGTGAAATCATCTCACAGAGTTACAGCTTTCTCCTCAAGGAGCCTTTCGCTAAGACATTTCTTGCGGAATTGGCAAAGTGATATCTTGTAGCCCATAGAGGGCTAGGGTGAAAAAGGAAATATCCTCAGATGAAATTTTAAAATAAGCTTTCTGAGAAACTGCTTATTGTTCTGTTAATTCATCTCACAGAGTTACATCTGTATTTCGTGGATCCCTTTGTTAGCCTTATTTCTGTGGAATCTGAAAACAGATATTTCGCATCCCTTTGAAGACTATTAGGAAAAAGGAAATATCCTCCGATAACGAAGAGAAAGAAGCTTTCTGAGAAACTTTTTTGTGTTCTGTTAAATCATCTCACAGAGTTACAGCTTTCCCCTCAAGAAGCCTTTCGCTAAGACACTTCTTGTGGAACTGGCAAAGTGATATTTGGAAGCCCATAGAGGGCTATGGTGAAAAAGGAAATATCCTCAGATGAAATCTGGAAAGAAGCTTTCTGAGAAACTGCTTAGTGTTCTGTTAATTCATCTCACAGAGTTTCATCTGTGTTTCGTGGATCTCTTTGCTAGCCTTATTTCTGTGGAATCTGAGAAGAGATATTTCGGATCCCTTTGAAGACTATAAGGCCAAAGGAAATATCCTCCGATATCAAAGAGAAAGAAGCTTTTTGAGAAACTTGTTTGTGTTCTGTGAAATCATCTCGCAGAGTTACAGCTTTCCCCTCAAGAAGCCTTTTGCTAAGACAGTTCTTGTGAAATTGGCAAAGTGATATTTGGAAGCCCATAGAGGGCTATGGTGATAAAGGAAACACCCTCAGATGAAATCTAGAAGGAAGCTTTCTGAGAAACTGCTTAGTGTTCTGTTAATTCGTCTCACAGAGTAACATCTGTATTTCGTGGTTCTCCGTGCTAGCCTTATTTCTGTGGAATCTGAGAACAGATATTTCGGATCCCGTTGAAGACTATAGGGACAAATGAAATAGCCTCTGATAACAAAGAGAAAGAAGCTTTCTGAGAAACTTCTTTGTGTTCTGTGAAATCATCTCACAGAGTTACAGCATTCTCCTCAAGAAGGCTTTCGCTAAGACATTTCTTGTGGAATTGGCAAAGTGATATGTTGTAGCCCATAGAGGGCTATGGTGAAAAAGGAAATATCCTCAGATGAAATCTGGAAAGAAGCTTTCTGAGAAACTGCTTAGTGTCCTGTTGATTCATCTCACAGAGTTATATCTGTATTTCGTGGATCTCTTTGGTAGCCTTATTTCTGTGGAATCTGAGAACAGATATTTCGGATCCCTTTGAAGACTATAGGGCCAAAGGAAATATCCTCCGATAACAAAGAGAAAGAAGCTTTCTGAGAAACTTTTTTGTGTTCTGTGAAATCATCTCACAGAGTTACAGCTTTCCCCTCAAGAAGCCTTTCGCTAAGACAGTTCTTGTGGAATTGGCAAAGTGATATTTGGAAGCCGATAGAGGGCTATGGTGAAAAAGGAAATATCCTCAGATGAAATCTGGAAAGAAGCTTTCTGAGAAAATGCACTGTGATATGTGACTTCCACTCACACAGTTACATCTGTATTTGGTGGATCTCTCCGCTAGCCTTGTTTCTGTGGAATCTGAGAACAGATATTTCAGATCCCTTTGAAGACTATAGGGCCAAAGGAAATATCCTCCGATAACAAAGAGAAAGAAGCTTTCTGAGAAACTTCTTTGTGTTCTGTGAAATCATCTCACAGAGTTACAGCTTTCCCCTCAAGAAGCCTTTCGCTAAGACAGTTCTTGTGGAATTGGCAAAGTGATATTTGGAAGACCCTAGATGGCTATGATGAAAGAGGAAATATCCTCAGATGAAATCTGGAAAGAAGCTTTCTGAGAAACTGCTCTGTGATATGTGACATCACTCACATAGTTACATCTGTATTTGGTGGTTCTCTTTGCTAGCCTTCTTTCTGTTCTATCTGAGAACAGATATTTCAGATCCCTTTGAAGACTCTAGGGCCAAAGGAAATATCCTCCGATAAAAAAGAGAAAGAAGCTTTCTGAGAAACTTCTTTGTGTTCTGTGAAACCATCTCACAGAGTTACAGTTTTCCCCCTCAAGAAGCCATTCGCTAAGACAGTTCTTGTGGAATTGGCAAAGTGACATTTGGAAGCCCATATCGAGCTATGGTGAAAAAGGAAATATCCTCAGATGAAATCTGGAAAGAAGCTTGATGAGAAACTGCTCTGTGATATGTGACTTCCAATCACAGAGTTACATCTGTTTTTCGTGGATCTCTTTGCAAGCCTTATTTCTGTGGAATCTGAGAACAGATATTTCGAATCCCTTGGAAGACTATAGGGCCAAAGGAAATATCCTCCGATAACAAAGAGAAAGAAGCTTTCTGAGAAACTTCTTTGTGTTCTGTGAAATCATCTCACAGAGTTACAGCTTTCCCCTCAAGAAGTCTTTCCCCAAGAGAGTTCTTGTGGAATTGGCAATGTGACATTTCAAAGCCCATAGAGGTCTATGGTGAAAAAGGAAATATCCACAGATGAAATCTGGAAAGAAGCTTTCTGAGAAACTGCTTAGTGTTCTGTTAATTCATCTCACAGAATTAAATTTGTATTTCGTGGATCTCTTTGCTAGCCTTATTTCTGTGTAATCTGAGAACAGATATTTCGGATCCCTTGGAAGACTATAGGGCCAAAGGAAATATCCTCCGATAACAAAGGAAAGAAGCTTTCTGAGAAACTTCTTTGTGTTCTGTGAAATCATCTCACAGAATTACAGCTTTCCCCTCAAGAAGTCTTTCGCTAGGACAGTTCTTGAGGAATTGGCAAAGTGATATTTGGAAGCCCATAGAGGGCAATGCTGAAAAACGAAATATCCTCAGATGAAATCTGGAAAGAAGGTTTCTGAGAAACTGCTTAGTGTTCTGTTAATTCACCTCACAGAGTTATATCTGTATTTCGTGGATCTCTTTGTTAGCCTTTTTTCTGTGTAATCTGAGAACAGATATTTCGGATCCCTTTGAACACTATTGGGGCAAAGGAAATATCCTCCGATAACAAAGAGAAAGAAGCTTTCTGAGAAACTTCTTTGTGTTCTGTGAAATCATCTCACAGAGTTATAGCTTTCCCCTCAAGAAGCCTTTCGCTAAGAGAGTTTTTGTGGAATGGGCAAAGTGATATTTGGAAGCCCATAGAGGGCTATGCTGAAAAAGGAAATATCCTCAGATGAAACCTGGAAAGAAGCTTTCTGAGAAAATGCTCTGTGATATGTGACTTCCACTCACAGAGTTACTTCTGTATTTCGTGGATCTCTTAGCTAGCCTTATTTCTGTGGAATCTGAGTACAGTTATTTCGGATCCATTTGAAGACTATAGGGGCAAAGGAAATATCCTCCGATGACAAAGAGAAAGAAGCTTTCTGAGAAATTTCTTTGTGTTCTGTGAAATCATCTCACAGAGTTACAGCTTTCTCCTCAAGAAGCCTTTCCCTAAGAGAGTTCTTGTGGAATTGGCAAAGTGATATGTGGAAGCCCATAGAGGGCTATGGTGAAAAAGGAAATATCCTCAGATGAAATCTGGAAAGAAGGTTTCTGAGAAAATGCACTGTGATATGTGACTTCCACTCACAGAGTTACATCTGTATTTGGTGGATCTCTCCGCTAGCCTTGTTTCTGTGGAATCTGAGAACAGATATTTCAGATCCCTTTGAAGACTATAGGGCCAAAGGAAATATCCTCCGATAACAAAGAGAAAGAAGCTTTCTGAGAAACTTCTTGGTGTTCTGTGAAATCATCTCACAGAGTTACAGCTTTCCCCTCAAGAAGCCTTTCGCTAAGACAGTTCTTGTGGAATTGGCAAAGTGATATTTGGAAGACCCTAGATGGCTATGATGAAAGAGGAAATATCCTCAGATGAAATCTGGAAAGAAGCTTTCTGAGAAACTGCTCTGTGATATGTGACATCACTCACATAGTTACATCTGTATTTGGTGGTTCTCTTTGCTAGCCTTATTTATGTTCAATCTGAGAACAGATATTTCAGATCCCTTTGAAGACTCTAGGGCCAAAGGAAATATCCTTCGATAAAAAAGAGAAAGAATCTTTCTGAAACTTCTTTGTGTTCTGTGAAACCATCTCACAGAGTTACAGGTTTCCCCCTCAAGAAGCCATTCGCTAAGTCAGTTCTTGTGGAATTGGCAAAGTGATATTTGGAATCCAAATCGGGCTATGGTGAAAAAGGAAATATCCTCAGATGAAATCTGGAAAGAAGCTTTCTGAGAAACTGCTCTGTGATATGTGACTTCCACTCACAGAGTTACATCTGTATTTCGTGGATCTCTTTGCTAGCCTTATTTCTGTGGAATCTGAGAACAGATATTTCGGATCCCTTTGAAGACTACAGGGCGAAAGTAAATATCCTCCGATAACAAGGAGAAAGAAGCTTTCTGAGAAACTTCTTTGTGTTTTGTGAAATCATCTCACAGAGTTACAGCTTTCTCCTCAAGAAGCCTTTCCCTAAGACAGTTCTTGTGGAATTGGCAAAGTGATATGTGGAAGCCCATAGAGGGCTATGGTGAAAAAGGAAATATCCTCAGATGAAATCTGGAAAGAAGCTTTCTGAGAAAATGCACTGTGATATGTGACTTCCACTCACAGAGTTAAATCTGTATTTGTTGGATCTCTTCACGAGCCTTATTTCTGTGGAATCTGAGAACAGATATTTCGGATCCCTTTGAAGACTATAGGGCCAAAGGAAATATCCTCTGATAACAAAGAGAAAGAAGTTTCTGAGAAACTTCTTTGTGTTCTGTGAAATCATCTCACAGAGTTACAGCTTTCCCCTCAAGGAGCCTTTCGATAAGACAGTTCTTGTGGAATTGGCAAAGTGATATTTGGAAGACCCTAGATGGCTATGGTGAAAGAGGAAATATCCTCAGATGAAATCTCGAAAGAAGCTTTCTGAGAAACTGCTCTGTGATATGTGACATCACTCACAGAGTTACATCTATATTTCGTGGATCTCTTCGCTAGCTTTATTTCTGTGGAATCTGAGAACAGTTATTTCGGATCCTTTTGAAGTCTATAAGGCCGCAAAAAATTTCCTCCGATAACAAAGAGAAAGAAGTTTTCTGAGAAACTTCTTTGTGTTCTGTGAAATCATCTCTCAGATTTACAGCTTCCCCTCAGGAAGCCTTTCGCTAAGACAGTTCCCGTGGTATTGGCAAAGTGATATTGGGCAGCCCATAGAGGGCTATGGTGAAAAAGGAAATATCCTCAGATGAAATCTGGAAAGAAGATTTCTGAGAAACTCCTTAGTGTTCTGTTAATTCGTCTCACAGAGTTACATCTGTATTTGGTGGATCTCTTTGCTAGCCTTATTTCTGTGTAATCTGAAAACAGATATTTCGGATCCCTTTGAAGACTATAAGTCAAAAGGAAATATCCTCCGATAACAAAGAGAAGGAAGCTTTCTGAGTAACTTCTTTGTGTTCTGTGAAATCATCTCACAGAGTTACTGCTTTACCTTCAAGAAGCCTTTCGCTAAGCCAGTTCTTGTGGAATTGGCAAAGTGATATTTGGAAGCCCTTAGAGGGCTATGGTGAAAAAGGAAATATACTCAGATGAAATCTGGAAAGAAGCTTTCTGAGAAACTGCTTAGTGTTCTGGTAATTCATCTCACACAGCTACATCTGTATTTCGTGGATCTCTTTGCTAGCCTTATTTCTGTGGAATCTGAGAACAGATATTTCGGATCCCTTTGAAGAATATAGGGTCAAAGGAAATATCCTCCGATAACAAAGATAAAGAAGCTTTCTGAGAAACTTCTTTGTGTTCTGTGAAATTATCTCACAGAGTTACAGCTTTCCCCTCAAGAAGCCTTTCGCTAAGACACTTCTTGTGGAATTGTCAAAGTGATATTTGGAAGCTGATAGAGGGTTACGGTGAAAAAGGAAATATCCTCAGATGAAACCTGGAAAGAAGCTTTCTGAGAAACTGCTCCTTGATATGTGACTTCCACTCACAGAGTCACATCTGTATTTCGTGGATCTCTTTGCTGGCCTTATTTTTGTGGAATCTGAGAACAGATATTTCGGATCCCTTTGAAGATTATAGGGCCAAAGGAAATATCCTCCGATAACAAAGAGAAAGAAGCTTTGTGAGAAACTTCTTTGTGTTCTGTGAAATCATCTCACAGAGTTACAGCTTTCCCCTCAAGACGCCTTTCGCTAAGACAGTTCTTGTGGAATTGGCAAAGTGATATTTGGAAGCCCATAGAGGGCTATGGTGAAAAAGGAAACATCCTCAGATGAAATCTGGAAAGAAGCTTTCTGAGAAACTGCTTAGTGTTCTGTTAATTCATCTCACAGAGTTACATCTGTATTTCGTGGATCTGTTTGCTAGCCTTATATCTGTGGAATCTGAGAACAGATATTTCGGATCCCTTTGAAGACTGTAGGGACAAAGGATATATCCTCCGATAACAAAGAGAAAAAAGCTTTCTGAGAAACTTCTTTGTGTTCTGAGAAATCATCTCACAGAGTTTCAGTTTACCCCTCAAGAAGTCTTTCCCTAAGACTGTTCTTCTGGAATTGGCAAAGTGATATTTGGAAGCCCTTAGAGGGCTATGGTGTAAAAGGAAATATCCTCAGGTGGAATCTGGAAATAAGCTTTCTGAGAAACTGTTCTGTGATGTGTGACTTCATCTCACAGATTTACATCTGTATTTCGTGGATCTCTTTGCTAGCCTTATTTCTGTGGAATCTGGGAACAGATATTTCGGATCCCTTTAAAGACTATAGGGCCAAAGGAAATATCCTCCGATAACAAAGAGAAAGAAGCTTTGTGAGAAACATCTTTGTGTTTTGTGAAATCATCTCACAGAGTTACAGCTTTCCCCTCAAGAAGCCTTTCGCTAAGACAGTTCTTGTGGAATTGGCAAAGTGATATTTGGAAGCCCATATCGGTCTATGGTGAAAAAGGAAATATCCTCAGATGAAATATGGAAAGAAGCTTTCTGAGAAACTGTTCTGTGATATGTGACTTCCACTCACAGAGTTACATCTGTATTTGGTGGATCTCTTTACTAGCCTTATTTCTGTGGAATCTCAGAACAGATATTTCGGATCCCTTTGAAGACTATAGGGCCAAAGGAAATATCCTCCGATAACAAATAGAAAGAAGCTTTCTGAGAAACTTCTTTGTGTTCTGTGAAATCATCTCACAGAGTTACAGCGTTACCCTCAAGAATCCTTTCGCTAAGACAGTTCTTGTGGAATTGGCAAAGTGATATTTGGAAGCCCATAGAGGGCTGTGGTGAAAAGGGAAATATCCTCAGACGAAATCTGGAAAGAAGCTTTCTGAGAAACGGCTTAGTGTTTTGTTAATTCATCTCACAGAGTTACATCTGTATTTCGTGGATCTCTTTGCTAGCCTTATTTCTGTGGAATCTGAGAACAGATATTTCGGATCGCTTTGAAGACTATAGGGACAAAGGTTATATCCTACGATAACGAAGAGAAAAAAGCTTTCTGAGAAACTTCTTTGTGTTCTGTGAAATCATCTCACAGAGTTACAGCTTTCCCCTCAAGAAGCCTTTCGCTAAGACAGTTCTTGTGGAATTGGCAAAGTGATATTTGGAAGCCCATAGAGGACAATGGTGAAAAAGGAAATATCCTAAAATGAAATCTGGAAAGAAGCTTTCTGAGAAACTGCTCTGTGATATGTGATTTCCACTCACAGAGTTACATGTGTTTTACACGGATCTCTTTGCTAGCCTTATTTCTGTGGAACATGAGAACAGATATTTCGGATCCCTTTGAAGACTATAGGGCCAAAGGAAATATCCTCCGATAAAAAATAGAAAGAAGCTTTCTGAGAAACTTCTTTGTGTTCTGTGAAATCATCTCACAGAGTTACAGCTTTCTCCCTAGAAGCCTTTCGCTAAGACAGTTCTTTTGTAATTGGCCAAGTGATATTTAGAAGCCCATAGAGGTCTAGGGTTAAAAAGGAAATATCCTCAGATGAAATCGGGAAAGAAGCTTTCTGAGAAACTGCTTAGGGTTCTGTTAATTCATCTCAAAGAGTTACATCTGTGTTTCGTGGATCTCTTTGCTAGCCTTATTTCTGTGGAATCTGAGAACAGATATTTCGGATCCCTTTTTAGACTACAGTGCCAAAGGAAATATCCTCTCATAACAAAGGGAAAGAAGCTTTCTGAGAAACTTGTTTGTGTTCTGTGAAATCATCTCACAGAGTTACAGCTTTCCCCTCAAGAAGCCTTTCGCTAAGACAGTTCTTGTGTAATTGGCAAAGTGATATTTGGAAGCCCATAGAGGGCTATGGTGAAAAAGGAAATATCCTCAGATGAAATCTGGAAAGAAGCTTTCTGAGAAACTGCTCTGTGATATGTGACTTCCACTCACAGAGTTACATCTGTATTTCGTGGATCTCTTTGCTAGCCTTATTTCTGTGGAATCTGAGAACAGATATTTCGGATCACTTTAAAGACTATAGGGCCAAAGGAAATATCCTCCGATAAGAAAGAGAAAGAAGCTTTCTGAGAAACTTCTTTGTGTTCTGTGAAATCATCTCACAGAGTTACAGCTTTCCCCTCAATAAGCCTTTCGCTAAGACAGTTCTTGTGGAATTGGCATAGTGATATTTGGAAGAACATATCGGGCTATGGTGAAAAAGGAAATATCCTCGGATGAAATCTGGAAAGAAGCTTTCTGAGAAACTGCTCTGTGATATTTGACTTCCACTCACAGAGTTACATGTGTATTTCGTGGATCTCTTTGCTAGCCTTATTTCTGTGGAATCTGAGAACAGATATTTCGGATCCCTTGGAAGACTATAGGGCCAAAGGAAATATCCTCCGATAACAAAGAGAAAGAAGCTGTCTGAGATACTTCTTTGTGTTCTGTGAAATCATCTCACAGAGTTACTGCTTTGCCCTCAAGAAGCCTTTGGCTAAGACAGTTCTTGTGGAATTGGCAAAGTGATATTTGGAAGCCCATAGAGGGCTATGGTGAAATAGGAAATATCCTCGAATGAAATCTGGAAAGAAGCTTTCTGAGAAACGGCTTAGTGTTCTGTTAATTCATCTCACAGAGTTATATCTGTATTTCATGGATCTCCTTGCTAGCCTTATTTCTGTGGAATCTGAGAACAGATATTTCGGATCCCTTTGAAGACTATAGGGCCAAAAGAAATATCCTCCGATAACAGAGAGAAAGATGCTGTCTGAGAAACTTCTTTGTGTTCTGTGAAATCATCTCACAGAGTTACAGCTTTCCCCTCAAGAAGCCTTACGGTAAGACAGTTCTTGTGGAATTAGCAAAGTGATATTTGGAAGTCCATAGAGGGCTATGGTGAAAAAGGAAATATCCACAGAAGAAATCGGGAAAGAACCTTTCTGAGAAACTGCTTAGTGTTCTGTTAATTCATCTCACAGAGTTACATCTGTATTTGGTGGATCTCTTTGCTAACCTTATTTCTGTGGAATCTGAGAACAGATATTTCGGATCCCTTTGAAGACTATAGGGCCGATTGAAATATATTCCGATAACAAAGAGAAAGAAGCGTTTTGGGAAACTTCTTTGTGTTCTGTGAAATCATCTCACAGAGTTACAGCTTTCCATTCAACAAAACTTTCGCTAAGACAGTTCTTGTGGAATTGGGAAAGTGATATTTGGAAGCCCATAGAGGGCTATGGTGAAAAAGGAAATATCCTCAGATGAAATCTGGAAAGAAGCTTTCTGAGAAACGGCTTAGTGTTCTGTGACTTCCACTCACATACTTACATCTGTATTTCGTGTATCTCTTTGCTAGCCTTATTTCTGTGGAATCTGAGAACAGATATTTTGGATCCCTTTGAAGACTATAGGGCCAAAGGAAATATCCTCCGATAACAAAGAGAAAGAAGCTTTCTGAGTAACTTCTTTGTGTTCTGTTGAATCATCTTACAGAGTTACAGCTTGGCCTCAAGACGCCTTTCGCTTAACAGTTCTTGTGGAATGGGCAAAGTGATATTTGGAAGCCCATAGAGGGCTATGGTGAAAAAGGAAATATCCTCAGATGAAATCTGGAAAGAAGTTTTCTGAGAAACTGCTTAGTGTTCTGGTAATTCATCTCACAGAGTTACATCTGTATTTCGTGGATCTCTTTGCTAGCCTTATTTCTGTGGAATCTGAGAAGAGATATTTCGGATCCCTTTGAAGACTGTAGGGACAAAGGATATATCCTCCGATAACAAAGAGAAAGAAGCTTTCTGAGAATCTTCTTTATGTTCTGAGAAATCATCTCACAGAGTTTCAGTTTACCCCTCAAGAAATCTTTCCCTAAGACAGTTCTTCTGGAATTGGCAAAGTGATATTTGGAAGCCCTTAGAGGGCTATGGTGTAAAAGGAAATATCCTCGGATGAAATCTGGAAAGAAGCTTTCTGAGAAACTGCTCTGTGATATGGGATTTTCACTCACAGAGTTACATGGGTATTTCGTGGATCTCTTTGCTAGCCTTATTTCTCTGGAATCTGAGAACAGATATTTCGGATCCGTTTGAAGACTGTAGGGCCAAAGGAAATATCCTCCGATAAAAAAGAGAAAGAAGCTTTCTGAGAAACTTCTTTGTGTTCTGTGCAATCATCTCACAGAGTTACAGCTTTCCCCTAAAGAAGCCTTTCGCTAAGTCAGTTCTTCTGTAATAGGCAAAGTGATATTTGGAAGCACATAGAGGGCTATGGTGAAAAAGGCAATAACCTCAGATGAAATCTGGAAAGAAGCTTTCTGAGAAACTGCTCTGTGATATGTGACTTCCACTCACAGAGTTACATATGTATTTCGTGGATCTGTTTGCTAGCCTTATTTCTGTGGAATCTGAGAACAGATATTTCGGATCCCTTTGAACACAATAGGGCCAAAGGAAATATCCTCCGATAACAAAGAGAAAGAAGCTTTCTGAGAAACTTCTTTGTGTTCTATGAAATCATCTCACAGAGTTACACCTTTCGCCTCAGAAAGCCTTTCGCTAAGACAGTTCTTGTGGAATTGGCAAATTGATATTTGGAAGCCCCTAGAGGTCTATGGTGAAAAAGGAAATATCCTCATATGAAATCTGTAAAGAAGCTTTCTGAGAATCTGCTTAGTTTTCTGTTAATTCATCTCACAGAGTTACATCTGTATTTCGTGGATCTCTTTGCTAGCCTTATTTTTGTGGAATCTGAGAACAGATATTTCGGATATCTTTGAAGACTATAGGGCCAAAGGAAATCTCCTCCGATAACAAAGAGAAAGCAGCTTCCTTAGAAACTTCTTTGTTTTCTTTGAAATCATCTCACAGAGTTACAGCTTTTCCCACAAGTAGCCTGTTGCTAAGACAATTCTTGTGGAATTGGCAAAGTGATATTTGGAACCCATAGAGCGCTATGGTGAAAAAGGAAATATCCTCAGATGAAATCCGGAAAGAAGCTTTCTGAGAAAATTCTCTGTGATATGTGACTTCCACTCATAGAGTTGCATCTGTATTTCGTGGATCTCTTTGCTAGCCTTATTTCTGTGGAATCTGAGAACAGATATTTCGGATCCCTGTGAAGACTATAGGGCCAAAGGAAATATCCTCCGATAACATAGAGAAAGAAGCTTTCTGAGAAACTTCTCTGTGTTCTGTGAAATCATCTCACAGAGTTACAGATTTCCCTTCAAGAAGCCTTTCGCTAAGACAGTTCTTGTGGAATTGGCAAAGTGATATTTGGAAGCCCATAGAGGGCTATGTTGAAAAAGGAAATATCCTCAGATGAAATCTGGAAAGAAACTTTCTGAGAAACTGCATAGTGTTCTGTGACTTCCACATATAGAGTTGGATCTGTATTTCGTGGATCTGTTTGCTAGCCTTATTTCTGTGTAAACTGAGGACAGAATACTTCGGATCCCTTTGAAGACTATAGGGACAAAGGAAATATCCTACGACAAAAAAGAGAAAGAAGCTTTCTGAGAAACTTCTTTGTGTTCTGTGAAATCATCTCACAGAGTTACAGCTTTCCCCTCCAGAAGCCTTTCGCTAAGACAGTTCTTGTGGAATTGGCAAAGTGATATTTTTAGCCAATAGAGGGCCATGGTGAAAAAGGAAATATACTCAGATGAAATCTGGAAGGAAGCTTTCTGAGAAATTGCTCTGAGATATGTGACTTCCACTCACAGAGTTACTTCGGTATTACCTGCATCTCTTTGCTAGCCTTATTTCTGTGGAATCTGAGAACAGATATTTCGGATCCCTTTGAAGACTATAGGGCCAAAGGAAATATCCTCCGATAATAAAGAGAAAGAAGCTTTCTGAGAAACTTCTTTATGTTCCGTGAAATCATCTCACAGAGTTACAGCTTTCCCCTCAAGAAGCCTTTCGCTAAGACTGTTCTCGTAGAATTGGCAAAGTGATATTTGGAAGCCCATAGAGGGCTATGTTGAAAAAGGAAATATCCTCATATGTAATCTGGAAAGAAGCTTTCTGAGAGACTGCTTAGTGTTCTGTTAATTCATCTCACAGAGTTACATCTGTATTTCGTGGATCTCTTTGCTAGCCTTCTTTCTGTGGAATCTGAGAACAGATATTTCGGATCCCTTTGAAGGCTATAGGGCCAAAGGAAATATCTTCCGATAACAAAGAGAAAGAAGCTTTATGAGAAACTTCTTTGTGTTCTGTGAAATCATCTCACGGAGTTACAGCTTCCCCTCAAGAAGCCTTTCGCTAAGACAGTTCTTGTGGAATTGGCAAAGTGACTTTTGGAAGCCCATAGAAGGCTATGGTGAAAAAGGAAATATCCTCAGATGAAATCTGGAAAGAAGCTTTCTGAGAAACTGCTTAGTGTTCTGTTAATTCATCTCAAGGAGTTACATCTGTATTTCGTGGATCTCTTTGCTAGTCTTATTTCTGTGGAATCTGAGAACACATATATCGGATCCATTTGAAGACTCTAGGGCCAAAGGAAATATCCTCCGATAACAAAGAGAAAGAAGATTTCTGGAAACTTCTTTGTGTTCTTTGAAATCATCTCACAGAGTTACAGCTTTCCCCTCAAGAAGCCTTACGGTAAGACAGTTCTTGTGGAATTAGCAAAGTGATATTTGGAAGTCCATAGAGGGCTATGGTGAAAAAGGAAATATCCACAGAAGAAATCGGGAAAGAACCTTTCTGAGAAACTGCTTAGTGTTCTGTTAATTCATCTCACAGAGTTACATCTGTATTTGGTGGATCTCTTTGCTAACCTTATTTCTGTGGAATCTGAGAACAGATATTTCGGATCCCTTTGAAGACTATAGGGCCGATTGAAATATATTCCGATAACAAAGAGAAAGAAGCGTTTTGGGAAACTTCTTTGTGTTCTGTGAAATCATCTCACAGAGTTACAGCTTTCCATTCAACAAACCTTTCGCTAAGACAGTTCTTGTGGAATTGGGAAAGTGATATTTGGAAGCCCATAGAGGGCTATGGTGAAAAAGGAAATATCCTCAGATGAAATCTGGAAAGAAGCTTTCTGAGAAACGGCTTAGTGTTCTGTGACTTCCACTCACATACTTACATCTGTATTTCGTGTATCTCTTTGCTAGCCTTATTTCTGTGGAATCTGAGAACAGATATTTTGGATCCCTTTGAAGACTATAGGGCCAAAGGAAATATCCTCCGATAACAAAGAGAAAGAAGCTTTCTGAGTAACTTCTTTGTGTTCTGTTGAATCATCTTACAGAGTTACAGCTTGGCCTCAAGACGCCTTTCGCTTAACAGTTCTTGTGGAATGGGCAAAGTGATATTTGGAAGCCCATAGAGGGCTATGGTGAAAAAGGAAATATCCTCAGATGAAATCTGGAAAGAAGTTTTCTGAGAAACTGCTTAGTGTTCTGGTAATTCATCTCACAGAGTTACATCTGTATTTCGTGGATCTCTTTGCTAGCCTTATTTCTGTGGAATCTGAGAAGAGATATTTCGGATCCCTTTGAAGACTGTAGGGACAAAGGATATATCCTCCGATAACAAAGAGAAAGAAGCTTTCTGAGAATCTTCTTTATGTTCTGAGAAATCATCTCACAGAGTTTCAGTTTACCCCTCAAGAAATCTTTCCCTAAGACAGTTCTTCTGGAATTGGCAAAGTGATATTTGGAAGCCCTTAGAGGGCTATGGTGTAAAAGGAAATATCCTCGGATGAAATCTGGAAAGAAGCTTTCTGAGAAACTGCTCTGTGATATGGGATTTTCACTCACAGAGTTACATGGGTATTTCGTGGATCTCTTTGCTAGCCTTATTTCTCTGGAATCTGAGAACAGATATTTCGGATCCGTTTGAAGACTGTAGGGCCAAAGGAAATATCCTCCGATAAAAAAGAGAAAGAAGCTTTCTGAGAAACTTCTTTGTGTTCTGTGCAATCATCTCACAGAGTTACAGCTTTCCCCTAAAGAAGCCTTTCGCTAAGTCAGTTCTTCTGTAATAGGCAAAGTGATATTTGGAAGCACATAGAGGGCTATGGTGAAAAAGGCAATAACCTCAGATGAAATCTGGAAAGAAGCTTTCTGAGAAACTGCTCTGTGATATGTGACTTCCACTCACAGAGTTACATATGTATTTCGTGGATCTGTTTGCTAGCCTTATTTCTGTGGAATCTGAGAACAGATATTTCGGATCCCTTTGAACACAATAGGGCCAAAGGAAATATCCTCCGATAACAAAGAGAAAGAAGCTTTCTGAGAAACTTCTTTGTGTTCTATGAAATCATCTCACAGAGTTACACCTTTCGCCTCAGAAAGCCTTTCGCTAAGACAGTTCTTGTGGAATTGGCAAATTGATATTTGGAAGCCCCTAGAGGTCTATGGTGAAAAAGGAAATATCCTCATATGAAATCTGTAAAGAAGCTTTCTGAGAATCTGCTTAGTTTTCTGTTAATTCATCTCACAGAGTTACATCTGTATTTCGTGGATCTCTTTGCTAGCCTTATTTTTGTGGAATCTGAGAACAGATATTTCGGATATCTTTGAAGACTATAGGGCCAAAGGAAATCTCCTCCGATAACAAAGAGAAAGCAGCTTCCTTAGAAACTTCTTTGTTTTCTTTGAAATCATCTCACAGAGTTACAGCTTTTCCCACAAGTAGCCTGTTGCTAAGACAATTCTTGTGGAATTGGCAAAGTGATATTTGGAACCCATAGAGCGCTATGGTGAAAAAGGAAATATCCTCAGATGAAATCCGGAAAGAAGCTTTCTGAGAAAATTCTCTGTGATATGTGACTTCCACTCATAGAGTTGCATCTGTATTTCGTGGATCTCTTTGCTAGCCTTATTTCTGTGGAATCTGAGAACAGATATTTCGGATCCCTGTGAAGACTATAGGGCCAAAGGAAATATCCTCCGATAACATAGAGAAAGAAGCTTTCTGAGAAACTTCTCTGTGTTCTGTGAAATCATCTCACAGAGTTACAGATTTCCCTTCAAGAAGCCTTTCGCTAAGACAGTTCTTGTGGAATTGGCAAAGTGATATTTGGAAGCCCATAGAGGGCTATGTTGAAAAAGGAAATATCCTCAGATGAAATCTGGAAAGAAACTTTCTGAGAAACTGCATAGTGTTCTGTGACTTCCACATATAGAGTTGGATCTGTATTTCGTGGATCTGTTTGCTAGCCTTATTTCTGTGTAAACTGAGGACAGAATACTTCGGATCCCTTTGAAGACTATAGGGCCAAAGGAAATATCCTACGACAAAAAAGAGAAAGAAGCTTTCTGAGAAACTTCTTTGTGTTCTGTGAAATCATCTCACAGAGTTACAGCTTTCCCCTCCAGAAGCCTTTCGCTAAGACAGTTCTTGTGGAATTGGCAAAGTGATATTTTTAGCCAATAGAGGGCCATGGTGAAAAAGGAAATATACTCAGATGAAATCTGGAAGGAAGCTTTCTGAGAAATTGCTCTGAGATATGTGACTTCCACTCACAGAGTTACTTCGGTATTACCTGCATCTCTTTGCTAGCCTTATTTCTGTGGAATCTGAGAACAGATATTTCGGATCCCTTTGAAGACTATAGGGCCAAAGGAAATATCCTCCGATAATAAAGAGAAAGAAGCTTTCTGAGAAACTTCTTTATGTTCCGTGAAATCATCTCACAGAGTTACAGCTTTCCCCTCAAGAAGCCTTTCGCTAAGACTGTTCTCGTAGAATTGGCAAAGTGATATTTGGAAGCCCATAGAGGGCTATGTTGAAAAAGGAAATATCCTCATATGTAATCTGGAAAGAAGCTTTCTGAGAGACTGCTTAGTGTTCTGTTAATTCATGTCACAGAGTTACATCTGTATTTCGTGGATCTCTTTGCTAGCCTTCTTTCTGTGGAATCTGAGAACAGATATTTCGGATCCCTTTGAAGGCTATAGGGCCAAAGGAAATATCTTCCGATAACAAAGAGAAAGAAGCTTTATGAGAAACTTCTTTGTGTTCTGTGAAATCATCTCACGGAGTTACAGCTTCCCCTCAAGAAGCCTTTCGCTAAGACAGTTCTTGTGGAATTGGCAAAGTGACTTTTGGAAGCCCATAGAAGGCTATGGTGAAAAAGGAAATATCCTCAGATGAAATCTGGAAAGAAGCTTTCTGAGAAACTGCTTAGTGTTCTGTTAATTCATCTCAAGGAGTTACATCTGTATTTCGTGGATCTCTTTGCTAGTCTTATTTCTGTGGAATCTGAGAACACATATATCGGATCCATTTGAAGACTCTAGGGCCAAAGGAAATATCCTCCGATAACAAAGAGAGAGAAGCTTTCTGAGAAGCTTCTTTGTGTTCTGTGAAATCATCTCACAGAGTTACAGCTTTCCCTTCAAGAAGCCTTTCGCTAAGACAGTTCTTGTGGAATTGGCAAAGTGATATTTGGAAGCCCATAGAGGGCTGTGGTGAAAATGTTAATATCCTCAGATGAAATCTGGAAAGAAGATTTCTGAGAAACTGCTTAGGGTTCTGTTAATTCATCTCAAAGAGTTACATCTGTATTTCGTGTATCTCTTTGCTAGCCTTATTTCTGTGGAACCTGAGAACAGATATATTGGATCCCTTTGAAGACTATAGGGCCAAAGGAAATATCCTCCGATAACAAAGAGAAAGAAGCTTTCTGAGAAACTTCTTTGTGTTCTGTGAAATCATCTCACAGAGTTACAGCTTTCCGCTCAAGAAGCCTTTCGCTAAGACAGTTCTTGTGGAATTGGCAAAGTGATATTTGGAAACCCATAGAGGGCTATGGTGAAAAAGGAAATATTCTCAGATGAAATCTGGAAGGAAGCTTTCTGAGAAACTGCTCTGTGATATGTGACTTCCACTCACAGAGTTACATCTGTATTTCCTGGATCTCTTTGCTAGCCTTATTTCTGTGGAATCTGACAACAGATATTTCAGATCCCTTTGAAGACTATAGAGCCAAAGGAAATATCCTCCGATAAAAAAGAGAAAGAAACTTTCTGAGAAACTTCTTTGTGTTCTGTGAAATCATCTCACAGAGTTACTGCTTTGCCCTCAAGAAGCCTTTCGCTAAGACAGTTCTTGTGGAATCGGAAAAGTGATATTTTGAAGCCCATAGAGGGCTAGGGTGAGAAAGGAAATATCCTCAGAAGAAATCGGGAAAGAAGCTTTCTGAGAAACTGCTTAGGGTTCTGTTAATTCATCTCAAAGAGTTACATCTGTGTTTCGTGGATCTCTTTGCTAGTCTTATTTCTGTGGAATCTGAGAACAGATATTTCGGATCCCTTTGAAGACTATAGTGCCAAAGGAAATATCCTCTGATAACAAAGAGAAAGAAGCTTTCTGAGAAACTTCTTTGTGTTCTGTTAAATCATCTCTCAGAGTTACAGCTTTCCGCTCAAGAAGCCTTTCGCTAAGACAGTTCTTGTGTAATTGTCAAAGTGATATTTGGAAGCCCATAGAGGGCTATGGTGAAAAAGGAAATATTCTCAGATGAAATCTGGAAGGAAGCTTTCTGAGAAACGGCTTAGTGTTCTGTGACTTCCACTCACAGAGTTACATCTGTATTTCGTGGATCTCTTTGCTAGCCCTATTTCTGTGGAATCGGAGAACAGATATTTTGGATCCCTTTGAAGACTATAGGGCCAAAGGAAATATCTTCCGTTAACAAAGGGAAAGAAGCTTTCTGAGAAACTTCTTTGTGTTCTGTGAAATCATCTCACAGAGTTACAGCTTTCCCCTCAAGAAGCCTTTCGCTAAGACAGTTCTTGTGGAATTGGCAAAGTAATATTTGGATGCCCTTAGAGGGCTACGGTGAAAAAGGAAATATCCTCAGTTGAAATCAGGAAAGAAGCTTTCTGAGAAACTCCTTAGTGTTCTGTTAATTCATCTCACAGAGTTACATCTTTATTTCGTGGATCTCTTTGCTAGCCTTATTTCTGTGGAATCTGAGAACAGATATTTCGGATCCCTTTGAAGACTACAGGGCCAAAGGAAATTTCCTCCGATAACAAAGAGAAAGAAGCTTTCTGTGAAACTTCTTTGTGTTCTGTGAAATCATCTCACAGAGTTACAGCTTTCCCTTCAAGAAGCCTTTCGCTAAGACAGTTCTTGTGTCATTGTCAAAGTGATATTTGGAAGCCCATAGAGGGCTGTGGTGAAAATGTTAATATCCTCAGATGAAATCTGGAAAGAAGATTTCTGAGAAACTGCTTAGGGTTCTGTTAATTCATCTCAAAGAGTTACATCTGTATTTCGTGGATCTCTTTGCTAGCCTTATTTCTGTGGAACCTGAGAACAGATATTTCGGATCCCTTTGAAGACTATAGGGCCAAAGGAAATATCCTCCGATAACAAAGAGAAAGAAGCTTTCTGAGAAACTTCTTTGTGTTCTGAGAAATCATCTCACATAGTTTCAGTTTACCCCTCAAGAAGTCTTTCCCTAAGACAGTTCTTCTGGAATTGGCAAAGTGATATTTGGAGGCCCTTAGAGGGCTATGGTGAAAAAGGAAATATCCTCAGATGGAATCTGGAAAGAAGCTTTCTGAGAAACTCCTCTGTGATATGTGATTTCCACTCACAGAGTTACATGTGTATTACACGGATATCTTTGCTAGCCTTATTTCTGTGGAACATGAGAACAGATAATTCGGATCCCTTTGAAGACTATAGGGCCAAAGGAAATATCCTCCGATAAAAAATAGAAAGAAGCTTTCTGAGAAACTTCTTTGTGTTCTGTGAAATCATCTCACAGAGTTACAGCTTTCTCCGTAGAAGCCTTTCGCTAAGACAGTTCTTGTGTAATTGGCCAAGTGATATTTAGAAGCCCGTAGAGGTCTAGGGTTAAAAAGGAAATATCCTCAGATGAAATCGGGAAAGAAGCTTTCTGAGAAACTGCTTAGGGTTCTGTTAATTCATCTCAAAGAGTTACATCTGTGTTTCGTGGATCTCTTTGCTACCCTTATTTCTGTGGAATCTGAGAACAGATATTTCGGATCCCTTTTTAGACTACAGTGCCAAAGGAAATATCCTCTGATGCCAAAGAGAAAGAAGCTTTCTGAGAAACTTGTTTTTGTTCTGTGAAATCATCTCACAGAGTTACAGCTTTCCGCTCAAGAAGCCTTTCGCTAAGACAGTTCTTGTGTAATTGAAAAGAGTGATATTTGGAAGCCCATAGAGGGCTATGGTGAAAAAGGAAATAATCTCAGATGAAATCTCGAAGGAAGCTTTCTGAGAAACGGCTTAGTGTTCTGTGACTTCCACTCACAGCGTTACATCTGTATTTCGTGGATCTCTTTGCTAGCCTTAGTTCTGTGGAATCTGAGAACAGATATTTCGGATCCCTTTAAAGACTATAGGGCCAAAGGAAATATCCTCCGATAAAAAAGAGAAAGAAGCTTTCTGAGAAACTTCTTTGTGTTCTGTGAAATCATCTAACAGAGTTACAGTTTTTCCCCAAGAAGCCTTTCGCTAAGACAGTTCTTGTGTAATTGGCAAAGTGATATTTGGAAGCCCATAGAGGGTTATGGTGAAAAAGGAAATATCCTCAGATGAAACCCGGAAAGAAGCTTTCTGAGAAACTGCTCCTTGATATGTGACTTCCACTCACAAAGTGACAACTATATTTCGTGGATCTCTTTGCTAGCCTTATTTTTGTGGAATCTGAGAACAGATATTTCGGATCCCTTGGAAGACAATAGGGCCAAAGGAAATATCCTCCGATAACAAAGAGAAAGAAGCTTTCTGAGCAACTTCTTTGTGTTCTGTGAAATCACCTCACAGAGTAAGAGCTTTCCTCTCAAGAAGCCTTTCGCTAAGACAGTTCTTGTGGAATTTGCAAAGTAATATTTGGAAGCCCATAGAGGGCTATGGTCAATAAGGAAATATCGTCAGATGAAATCTGGAAAGACGCTTTCTGAGAAAGTGCTTAGTGTTCTGTTAATTCATCTTACAGAGTTACAGCTTTCCCCTCAAGAAGCCGCTCGCTAAGCCTGTTCTTCTGGAATTCGCAAAGTGATATTCGGAAGCCCATAGAGGTCTATGGTGAAAAGGAAAATATCCTCAGAGAAAAAATGGAAAGAAGCTTTCTGAGAAGCTGCTTTGCGATGTGTGACTTCCACTCACAGAGTTATATCTGTATTTCGTGGATCTCTTTGCTAGCCTTCTTTCTGTGGAATCTGAGAACAGACATTTCGGATCCCTTAGAAGACTATAGGGCCAAAGGAAATATCCTCTGATAACAAAGAGAAAGAAGCTTTCTGAGAAACTTCTTTGTGTTCTGTGAAATCATCTCACAGATTTAAAGCTATCCCCACAAGAAGCCGCTCGCTAAGCCTGGTCTTGTGGAATTCGCAAAGTGATATTTGGAAGCCCATAGAGGGCTTTGGCGAAAAAGAAAATATCCTCAGAGAAAAACTGGAAAGAAGCTTTCGGAGAAACTGCTTTGTGATGTGTGACTTCCACTCTCAGAGTTACATCTGTATTTCGTGGATCTCTTGGCTACCCTTCTTTCTGTGGAATCTGAGAACAGATATTTCGGATCCCTTGGAAGACTATAGGGCCAAAGGAAATATCCTCCGATAACAAAGAGAAAGAAGCTTTCTGAGAAACTTCTTTGTATTCTGTGAAATCATCTCACAGAATAACAGCTTTCCCCTCAAGAAGCCGCTCGCTAAGCCTGTTATTGTGGAATTGGCAAAGTGATATTTGGAAGCCCGTAGAGGGCTATTGTGAAAAAGGAAATATCCTCATAGAAAAACTGCAAAGAAGTTTTCTGAGAAACTGCTTTGTGATGTGTGACTTCCACTCACAAAGTTACATCTGTATTTCGTGGATCTCTTTGCTAGCTTTTTTTCTGTGGAATTTGAGAACAGATATTTCGGATCCCTTGGAAGACTATAGGGCCAAAGGAAATATCCTCCGATAAAAAAGAGAAAGAAGCTTTCTGAGAACCTTCTTTGTGTTTTGTGAAATCATCTCACAGAATTAAAGCTTTCCCTCAAGAAGCCGCTCGCTAAACCTGTTCTTGTGGAATTCGCAAAGTGAAATTTGGAAGCCCATAGAGGGCTATGGTGAAAAAGAAAATATCCTCAGAGAAAAACTGGGAAGAAGCTTTCTGACAAACTGCTTAGTGTTCTGTTAATTCATCTCACAGTGTTACACTTTTCCCTTCAAGAAGCCTCTCGCTACCCATGTTCTTGTGGAATTCGCAAAGTGATATTTGGAAGCCCATAGAGGGTTAGGGTCAAAAAGAAAATATCCTCAGAGAAAAACTGGAAAGAGCTTTCTGAGAAACTGCTTTGTGAGGTGTGACTTCCACTCACAGAGTTACATCTGTATTTCGTGGATCTCTTTGCTAGCCTTCTTTCTGTGGAATCTGAGAACAGATATTTCGGATCCCTTGGAAGACTATAGGGCCAAAGGAAATATCCTCCGATAAGAAAGAGAAAGAAGCTTTCTGAGAATCTTCTTTGTGTTCTGTGAAATCATCTCACAGAGTTACAGCTTTCCCCTCAAGAAGCCTTTCGCTAAGACAGTTCTTGTGGAATTTGCAAAGTGATATTTGGAAGCCTAGAGTGGGCTACGGTGAAAAAGCAAATATCCTCTGATGAAAACTCGAAAGAAGCTTTCTCAGAACCTGCTTAGTGTTCTGTTAATTCATCTCACAGAGTTACATCTTTCCCCTCAAGAGGCTGCTCGCTAAGAGTGTACTTGTGGAATTCACAAAGTGATATTTGGAAGCCCATAGAGGGGTATGGTGAAAAAGAAAATATCCTCAGAGAAAATCTGGAAAGAAGCTTTCTGAAAAACTGTTTTGTGACGTGTGATAGTCACTCACACAGTTACATCTGTATTTCGTGGATCTCATTGCTAGGATTCTTTCTAAGGAATGTAAGAATTGATATTTTGGATCCCTTGGAAGACGATGGTGCCAAAGGAAATATCCTCAGATAACAAAGAGAAAGAAGCTTTCTGAGAAACTTCTTTGTGTTCTGTGAAATCATCTCACAGAGTTACAGCTTTCCCCTCAAGAAGCCTTTCACTAAGACAGTTCTTGTGGTATTGGCAAAGTGATATTTGGAAGCCCCTAGAGGGCTATGGTGAAAAAGGAAGTATCCTCAATGAAAACTCGAAAGAAGCTTTCTGAGAAACTGCGTAGTGTGCTTTTAATCCATCTCACAGAGCTACACCTTTTCCCTCAAGAGGCTGCTCGCTAAGCCTGTTGTTTTGGAATTCGCAAAGTGATATTTGGAAGCCCATAGAGGGCAATGTTGAAAAAGAAAATATCCTCAGAGAAAAACTGGAAAGAAGCTATCTGGGAAACTACTTTGTGATGTGTGATTTCCACTCACAGAGTTACATCGGTATTTCGTGGATTTCTTTGCTAGCCTTCTTTCTGTGGAATCTGAGAGCAGATGTTTCGGATCCCTTGGAAGACTATAGGGCCACAGGAAATATCCTCCGATAACAAAGAGAAAGAAGCTTTCTGAGAAACTTCTTTGTGTTCTGTGAAATCATCTCACAGAGTTATAGCTTTCGTCTCAAGAAGCCTTTCGCTAAGACAGTTCTTGTGGAATTTGCAAAGTGATATTTGGAAACCCGTAGAGGGCTATGGTGAAAAAGGAAATATCCTCAGATGAAATCTGGAAAGAAGCTTTCTGAGAAACGGCTTAGTGATCTGTTAATTCATCTCACAGAGTTCCATCTGTATTTCGTGGATCTCTTTGCTACCCTTATTTCTGTGGAATCTGAGAACAGATATTTCGGATCCCTTTGAAGACTCTAGGGCCAAAGGAAATATCCTCCGATAACAAAGAGAAATAAGCTTTCTGAGAAACTTCTTTGTGTTCTGTGAAATCATCTCACAGAGTTACAGCTTTCCCCTCAGAAAACCTTTCGCTAAGACAGTTCTTGTGGAATTGGAAATGTGATATTTGGAAGCCCATAGAGGTCTATGGTGAAAAAGGAAATGTCATCCGTTGAAATCTGGAAAGTAGCTGTCTGAGAAACTGCTAAATGTTCTGTTAGTTCATCTCACAGAGTTACAGCTTTCCCCTCAAGAGGCTGCTCGCTAAGACTGTTCTTGTGGAATTCTCAAAGTGGTATTAAAAGCCCATAAAGCGCTATGGTGAAAAAGAAAATATCCTCAGAGAAAAACTGGAAAGAAGCTTTCTGGGAAACTGCTTTGTGATGTTTGACTTCCACTCACAGCGTTACATCGGTATTTCCTGGATGTCTTTGCTAGCCTTCTTTCTGTGGAATCTGACAACAGATATTTCAGATGCCCTGGAAGACTATAGGGCCAAAGGAAATATCCCCCGATAACAAAGAGAAAGAAGCTTTCTGAGAAACTTCTTTTTGTTCTGTAAAATCATCTCACAGAGTTACAGCTTTCCCATAAAGAAGCCTTTCACTAAGACAGTTCTTGTGGAATTTGCAAAGTGATATTTGGAAGCCCATAGAGGGCTACGGTGAAAAAGGAAATATCCTCAGATGAAAACTCGAAAGAAGCTTTCTGACAAACTGCTAAGTGTTCTGTTAATTCACCTCACAGAGTTACAGCTTTCCCCTCAAGAGGCTGCTATCTAAGCCTGTTCTTGTGGAATTCGCAAAGTGATATTTGGAAGCCCTTAGAAGGGTAGGGTGAAATAGAAAATATCCTCAGAGAAAAACTGGAAAGAAGCTTTCTGAGGAACTGCTTTGTGATGTGAGACTTCCACTCACAGAGTTACATCTTTATTTCGTGGATCTCTTTGCTAGCCTTCTTTCTGAGGAATCTGAGAACAGATATTTTGGATCCCTTGGAAGACTATAGGGCCAAAGGAAATATCCTCCGACAACAAAGAGAAAGAAGCTTTCTGAGCCACTTCTTTGTGTTCTGTGAAATCATCTCACAAAGTTACAGCTTTCCCCTCAAGAAGCCTTCCGGTAAGACACTTCTTGTTGAATGTGCAAAGTAATATTTGGAAGCCCATAGAGGGCTCCTGTGAAATTGGAAATATGCTCAGATGAAATCTGGAAAGAAGCTTTCTGACAAACTGCTAAGTGTTCTGTTAATTCATCTCACAGAGTTACAGCTTTCTCCTCAAGAAGTCCCTCGCTAAGCCTGATCTTGTGGAATTCGCAAAGTGATATTTGGAAGCACATAGAGGGCTATGGTGAAAAAGACAATATCTTCACAGAAAACCTGGAAAGAAGCTTTCTGGGAAACTGCTTTGTGATGTGTGACTTCCACTCACAGAGTTACATCTGTATTTCCTGGATTTCTTTGCTATTCTTCTTTCTGTGGAATCTCAGAACTGGTATTTCGGATCCCATGGAAGACTATAGAGCCAAAAGAAATATCCTCCGATAACAAAGAGAAAGAAGCTTTCTGAGCAACTTCTTTGTGTTCTGTGAAATCATCTCACAGATTTAAAGCTATCCCCACAAGAAGCCGCTCGCTAAGCCTGGTCTTGTGGAATTCGCAAAGTGATATTTGGAAGCCCATAGAGGGCTTTGGCGAAAAAGAAAATATCCTCAGAGAAAAACTGGAAAGAAGCTTTCGGAGAAACTGCTTTGTGATGTGTGACTTCCACTCTCAGAGTTACATCTGTATTTCGTGGATCTCTTGGCTACCCTTCTTTCTGTGGAATCTGAGAACAGATATTTCGGATCCCTTGGAAGACTATAGGGCCAAAGGAAATATCCTCCGATAACAAAGAGAAAGAAGCTTTCTGAGAAACTTCTTTGTATTCTGTGAAATCATCTCACAGAATAACAGCTTTCCCCTCAAGAAGCCGCTCGCTAAGCCTGTTATTGTGGAATTGGCAAAGTGATATTTGGAAGACCGTAGAGGGCTATTGTGAAAAAGGAAATATCCTCATAGAAAAACTGCAAAGAAGTTTTCTGAGAAACTGCTTTGTGATGTGTGACTTCCACTCACAAAGTTACATCTGTATTTCGTGGATCTCTTTGCTAGCTTTTTTTCTGTGGAATTTGAGAACAGATATTTCGGATCCCTTGGAAGACTATAGGGCCAAAGGAAATATCCTCCGATAAAAAAGAGAAAGAAGCTTTCTGAGAACCTTCTTTGTGTTTTGTGAAATCATCTCACAGAATTAAAGCTTTCCCTCAAGAAGCCGCTCGCTAAACCTGTTCTTGTGGAATTCGCAAAGTGAAATTTGGAAGCCCATAGAGGGCTATGGTGAAAAAGAAAATATCCTCAGAGAAAAACTGGGAAGAAGCTTTCTGACAAACTGCTTAGTGTTCTGTTAATTCATCTCACAGTGTTACACTTTTCCCTTCAAGAAGCCTCTCGCTACGCATGTTCTTGTGGAATTCGCAAAGTGATATTTGGAAGCCCATAGAGGGTTAGGGTCAAAAAGAAAATATCCTCAGAGAAAAACTGGAAAGAGCTTTCTGAGAAACTGCTTTGTGAGGTGTGACTTCCACTCACAGAGTTACATCTGTATTTCGTGGATCTCTTTGCTAGCCTTCTTTCTGTGGAATCTGAGAACAGATATTTCGGATCCCTTGGAAGACTATAGGGCCAAAGGAAATATCCTCCGATAAGAAAGAGAAAGAAGCTTTCTGAGAATCTTCTTTGTGTTCTGTGAAATCATCTCACAGAGTTACAGCTTTCCCCTCAAGAAGCCTTTCGCTAAGACAGTTCTTGTGGAATTTGCAAAGTGATATTTGGAAGCCTAGAGTGGGCTACGGTGAAAAAGCAAATATCCTCTGATGAAAACTCGAAAGAAGCTTTCTGAGAAACTGCTTAGTGTTCTGTTAATTCATCTCACAGAGTTACATCTTTCCCCTCAAGAGGCTGCTCGCTAAGAGTGTACTTGTGGAATTCACAAAGTGATATTTGGAAGCCCATAGAGGGGTATGGTGAAAAAGAAAATATCCTCAGAGAAAATCTGGAAAGAAGCTTTCTGAAAAACTGTTTTGTGACGTGTGATAGTCACTCACACAGTTACATCTGTATTTCGTGGATCTCATTGCTAGGATTCTTTCTAAGGAATGTAAGAATTGATATTTTGGATCCCTTGGAAGACGATGGTGCCAAAGGAAATATCCTCAGATAACAAAGAGAAAGAAGCTTTCTGAGAAACTTCTTTGTGTTCTGTGAAATCATCTCACAGAGTTACAGCTTTCCCCTCAAGAAGCCTTTCACTAAGACAGTTCTTGTGGTATTGGCAAAGTGATATTTGGAAGCCCCTAGAGGGCTATGGTGAAAAAGGAAGTATCCTCAATGAAAACTCGAAAGAAGCTTTCTGAGAAACTGCGTAGTGTGCTTTTAATCCATCTCACAGAGCTACACCTTTTCCCTCAAGAGGCTGCTCGCTAAGCCTGTTGTTTTGGAATTCGCAAAGTGATATTTGGAAGCCCATAGAGGGCAATGTTGAAAAAGAAAATATCCTCAGAGAAAAACTGGAAAGAAGCTATCTGGGAAACTACTTTGTGATGTGTGATTTCCACTCACAGAGTTACATCGGTATTTCGTGGATTTCTTTGCTAGCCTTCTTTCTGTGGAATCTGAGAGCAGATGTTTCGGATCCCTTGGAAGACTATAGGGCCACAGGAAATATCCTCCGATAACAAAGAGAAAGAAGCTTTCTGAGAAACTTCTTTGTGTTCTGTGAAATCATCTCACAGAGTTATAGCTTTCGTCTCAAGAAGCCTTTCGCTAAGACAGTTCTTGTGGAATTTGCAAAGTGATATTTGGAAACCCGTAGAGGGCTATGGTGAAAAAGGAAATATCCTCAGATGAAATCTGGAAAGAAGCTTTCTGAGAAACGGCTTAGTGATCTGTTAATTCATCTCACAGAGTTCCATCTGTATTTCGTGGATCTCTTTGCTACCCTTATTTCTGTGGAATCTGAGAACAGATATTTCGGATCCCTTTGAAGACTCTAGGGCCAAAGGAAATATCCTCCGATAACAAAGAGAAATAAGCTTTCTGAGAAACTTCTTTGTGTTCTGTGAAATCATCTCACAGAGTTACAGCTTTCCCCTCAGAAAACCTTTCGCTAAGACAGTTCTTGTGGAATTGGAAATGTGATATTTGGAAGCCCATAGAGGTCTATGGTGAAAAAGGAAATGTCATCCGTTGAAATCTGGAAAGTAGCTGTCTGAGAAACTGCTAAATGTTCTGTTAGTTCATCTCACAGAGTTACAGCTTTCCCCTCAAGAGGCTGCTCGCTAAGACTGTTCTTGTGGAATTCTCAAAGTGGTATTAAAAGCCCATAAAGCGCTATGGTGAAAAAGAAAATATCCTCAGAGAAAAACTGGAAAGAAGCTTTCTGGGAAACTGCTTTGTGATGTTTGACTTCCACTCACAGCGTTACATCGGTATTTCCTGGATGTCTTTGCTAGCCTTCTTTCTGTGGAATCTGACAACAGATATTTCAGATGCCCTGGAAGACTATAGGGCCAAAGGAAATATCCCCCGATAACAAAGAGAAAGAAGCTTTCTGAGAAACTTCTTTTTGTTCTGTAAAATCATCTCACAGAGTTACAGCTTTCCCATAAAGAAGCCTTTCACTAAGACAGTTCTTGTGGAATTTGCAAAGTGATATTTGGAAGCCCATAGAGGGCTACGGTGAAAAAGGAAATATCCTCAGATGAAAACTCGAAAGAAGCTTTCTGACAAACTGCTAAGTGTTCTGTTAATTCACCTCACAGAGTTACAGCTTTCCCCTCAAGAGGCTGCTATCTAAGCCTGTTCTTGTGGAATTCGCAAAGTGATATTTGGAAGCCCTTAGAAGGGTAGGGTGAAATAGAAAATATCCTCAGAGAAAAACTGGAAAGAAGCTTTCTGAGGAACTGCTTTGTGATGTGAGACTTCCACTCACAGAGTTACATCTTTATTTCGTGGATCTCTTTGCTAGCCTTCTTTCTGAGGAATCTGAGAACAGATATTTTGGATCCCTTGGAAGACTATAGGGCCAAAGGAAATATCCTCCGACAACAAAGAGAAAGAAGCTTTCTGAGCCACTTCTTTGTGTTCTGTGAAATCATCTCACAAAGTTACAGCTTTCCCCTCAAGAAGCCTTCCGGTAAGACACTTCTTGTTGAATGTGCAAAGTAATATTTGGAAGCCCATAGAGGGCTCCTGTGAAATTGGAAATATGCTCAGATGAAATCTGGAAAGAAGCTTTCTGACAAACTGCTAAGTGTTCTGTTAATTCATCTCACAGAGTTACAGCTTTCTCCTCAAGAAGTCCCTCGCTAAGCCTGATCTTGTGGAATTCGCAAAGTGATATTTGGAAGCACATAGAGGGCTATGGTGAAAAAGACAATATCTTCACAGAAAACCTGGAAAGAAGCTTTCTGGGAAACTGCTTTGTGATGTGTGACTTCCACTCACAGAGTTACATCTGTATTTCCTGGATTTCTTTGCTATTCTTCTTTCTGTGGAATCTCAGAACTGGTATTTCGGATCCCATGGAAGACTATAGAGCCAAAAGAAATATCCTCCGACAACAAAGAGAAAGAAGCTTTCTGAGCAACTTCTTTGTGTTCTGTGAAATAATCTCACAGAGTTACAGCTTTCCCCTCAAGAAGCCGTTCTCTAAGACAATTTGTGGATTTGCATAGTGATATTTGGAAGCCCATAGAGGGCTATGGTGAAAAAGGAAATATCCTCTGATGAAAACTCGAAAGAAGCTTTCTGCGAAACGGCTTAGGGTTCTGTTAATTCATCTCACAGAGTTACAGCTTTCCCCTCAAGTAGCTGCTAGCTAGGCCTGTTTTTGTGGAATTCTCAAAGTGATATTTGGAAGCCCATGGAGGGCTACGGTGAAAAAGAAAGTATCCTCAGAGAAAAACTGGAAAGAAGCTTCCTGGGAAACTGCTTTGTGATGTGTGACTTCCACTCACACAGTTACATCTGTATTTCGTGGATCTCTTTGGTGGCCTTCTTTCTGAGGAATCTGAGAACAGATATTTTGGATCCCTTGGAAGTCTATAGGGCCAAAGGAAATATCCTCCGATAACAAAGAGAAAGAAGCTTTCTGAGCAACTTCTTTGTGTTCTGTGAAATCATCTCACAGAGTTACAGCTTTCCCCTCAAGAAGCCTTTCACTAAGACAGTTCTTGTGGTATTGGCAAAGTGATATTTGGAAGCCCGTAGAGGGCTATGGTGAAAAAGGAAGCATCCTCAATGAAAACTCGAAAGAAGCTTTCTGAGAAACTGCGTAGTGTGCTTTTAATTCATCTCACAGAGCTACACCTTTTCCCTCAAGAGGCTGCTCGCTAAGCCTGTTGTTTTGGAATTCGCAAAGTGATATTTGGAAGCCCATAGAGGGCAATGTTGAAAAAGAAAATATCCTCAGAGAAAAACTGGAAAGAATTTATCTGGGAAACTACTTTGTGATGTGTGATTTCCACTCACAGAGTTACATCGGTATTTCGTGGATTTCTTTGCTAGCCTTCTTTCTGTGGAATCTGAGAACAGATGTTTCGGATCCCTTGGAAGACTATAGGGCCACAGGAAATATCCTCCGATAACAAAGAGAAAGAAGCTTTCTGAGAAACTTCTTTGTGTTCTGTGAAATCATCTCACAGAGTTATAGCTTTCGTCTCAAGAAGCCTTTCGCTAAGACAGTTCTTGTGGAATTGGCAAAGTGATATTTGGAAGCCCATAGAGGGCTATGGTGAAAAAGGAAATATCCTCAGATGAAAACTCGAAAGAAGCTTTCTGAGAAACTGCTTAATGTTCTGTTAATTCATCTCACTGCGTTAGAGCTTTCCCCACAAGAATCCGTTCGCTAAGCCTGTTCTTGTGGAATTCGCAAAGTGATATTTTGAAGCCCATAGACGGCTATGGTGAAAAAGAAATTATCCTCAGAGAAAAACTGGAAGGAAGCTTTCTGAGAAACTGCTTTGTGATGTGAGACTTCCACTCACAGAGTTACATCTGTATTTAGTGGATCTCTTTGCTAGCCTTCTTTCTGAGTAATCTGAGAACAGATATTTCGGATCCCTTGGAAGACTGTAGGGCCAAAGGAAATATCCTCCGATAACAAAGAGATAGAAGCTTTCTGAGCAACTTCTGTGTGTTCTGTGAAATCATCTCACAGAGGTACAGCTTTTCCTTCAAGAAGCCTTTATCTTAGACAGTTCTTGTGGAATTTGCAAAGTGATATTTAGAAGCCCATAGAGGGCCATGGTGAAAAAGGAAATATCCTCAGATGAAAACTCGAAAGAAGCTTTCTGACAAACTGCTAAGTGTTCTGTTAATTCATCTCACAGAGTTACAGCTTTCCCCTCAAGAGGCTGCTTGCTAAGCCTGTTCTTGTGGAATTCTCAAAGTGGTATTAAAAGACCATGGAGCGCTATGGTGAAAAAGAAAATATCCTCAGAGAAAAACTAGAAAGAAGCTTTCTGGGAAGCTCCTTTGTTATGTGTGACTTCCACTCACAGAGTTACATCTGTATTTCGTGGATCTCTTTGTTAGCCTTCTTTCTGTGGAATCTGAGAACAGATATTTCGGATCCCATGGAAGACTATAGGGCCAAAGGAAATATTCTCCGATAACAAAGAGGAAGAAGCTTTCTGAGAAACTTCTGTGTGTTCTGTGAAATCATTTCACAGAGTTACAGCTTTCCCCTAAAGAATCCTTTCCCTAAGACAGTTTTTGTGGAATCTGCAAAGTGATATTTTGAAGCCCATGGAGGGCTATGGTGAAAAAGGAAGTATCCTCAATGAAAACTCGACAGAAGCTTTCTGAGAAACTGCTTAGTGTTCTTTTAATTCATCTCACAGAGCTACAACTTTTCCCTCAAGAGGCTGCTCCTTAAGCCTGTTCTTTTGGAATTCGCAAAGTGATATTTGGAAGCCCATAGAGGGCAATGTTGAAAAAGAAAATATCCTCAGAGAAAAACTGGAAGGAAGCTATCTGGGAAACTACTTTGTGATGTGTGATTTCCACTCACAGAGTTACATCGGTATTTCGTGGATTACTTTGCTAGCCTTCTTTCTGTGGAATCTGAGAACAGATGTTTCGGATCCCTTGGAAGACTATAGGGCCACAGGAAATATCCTCCGATAACAAAGAGAAAGAAGCTTTCTGAGAAACTTCTTTGTGTTCTGTGAAATCATCTCACAGAGTTATAGCTTTCGTCTCAAGAAGCCTTTCGCTAAGACAGTTCTTGTGGAATTTGCAAAGTGATATTTGGAAACCCGTAGAGGGCTATGGTGAAAAAGGAAATATCCTCAGATGAAATCTGGAAAGAAGCTTTCTGAGAAACGGCTTAGTGTTCTGTTAATTCATCTCACAGAGTTCCATCTGTATTTCGTGGATCTCTTTGCTACCCTTATTTCTGTGGAATCTGAGAACAGATATTTCAGATCCCTTTGAAGACTCTAGGGCCAAAGGAAATATCCTCCGATAACAAAGAGAAATAAGCTTTCTGAGAAACTTCTTTGTGTTCGGTGAAATCATCTCACAGAGTTACAGGTTTCCGCGTAAAAAGCCATTCGCTAAGACAGTTCTTGTGGAATTTGCAAAGTGATATTTGGAAGCCCATAGAGGGCTATGGTGAAAAAGGAAATATCCTCTGATGAAAACTCGAAAGAAGCTTTCTGCGAAACGGCTTAGGGTTCTGTTAATTCATCTCACAGAGTTACAGCTTTCCCCTCAAGAGGCTGCTAGCTAGGCCTGTTTTTGTGGAATTCTCAAAATGATATTTGGAAGCCCATGGAGGGCTATGGTGAAAAAGAAATTATCCTCAGAGAAAAACTGGAAGGAAGCTTTCTGGGAAATTGCTTTGTGATGCGTGACTTCCACTCACGGAGTTACATCTGTATTTCGTGGATCTCTTGGCTAGCCTTCTTTCTGTGGAATCGGAGAACAGATATTTCGGATTCCTTGGAACACTATAGGGCCAAAGGAAATATCCTCTGATAACAAAGAGAAAGAAGCTTTCTGAGAAACTTCTTTCTGTTCTGTGAAATCATCTCACAGAGTTACAGCTTTCCCCTCCGAAGCCTTTCGCTAAGACATTTCTTGTGGAATTTGCAAAGTGATATTTGGAAGCCCATAGAGGGCTACGGTGAAAATGCATATGTCCCAAGATGAAATCTATAAAGAAGCTTTCTGAGAAACTGCTTAGTGCTCTGTTAATTCATCTCAGAGAGTTACAGTTTACCCTCAAAAATCCGCTCGCTAAGCCTGTTCTTGTGGAATTCGCAAAGTGATATTTGGAAGCCCATAGAGGGCTATTTTGAAAAAGAAAATATCCTCAGAGAAAAACTGGAAAGAAACTTTCTGAGGAACTGCTTTGTGATGTGTGACTTCCACTCACAGAGTTACGTCTGTATTTCGTGGATCTCTTTGCTAGCCTTCTTTCTGTGGAATCTGAGAACAGATATTTCGGATCCCTTGGAAGACTATAGGGCCAAAGGAAATAACCTCCAATAGCAAAGAGAAAAAAGCTTTCTGAGAAACTTCTTTGTGTTCTCTGAAATCATCTCACAGAGTTACAGGTTTCCCCTCAAGATGCCTTTCGCTAAGACAGTTCTTGTGGCATTTGCAAAGTGATATTTGGAAGCCCATAGAGGGCTATGGTGAAAAAGGAAATATCCTCTGACAAAAACTCGAAAGAAGCTTTCTGAGAAACTGCTTTGTGTTCCGTTAAATCATCTCACAGAGTTACAGCTTTCCCCTCAAGAGTCTGCTCGGTAAGGCTGTTCATGAGGAATTCGCAAAGTGATATTTGGAATCTCTTAGAGGGCTTTGGTGAAAAAGGAACTATCCTCAGAGAAAAACTGAAAAGAAGCTTTCTGAGAAACTGCTTTGTGATGTGTGACTTCCACTCCCAGAGTTACATCTGTATTTCGTGGATCTCTTTGCTAGCCTTCTTTCTGTGGAATCTGAGAAGAGATATTTCCGATCCCTTGGAAGTCTATAGGGTCAAAGGAAATATCCTCCGATAACAAAGAGAAAGAAGCTTTCTGAGCAACTTCTTTGTGTTTTGTGAAATCATCTCATAGAGTTACAGCTTTCCCCTCAAGAAGCCTTTCGCTAAAACAGTGCTTGTGGAATTTGCAAAGTGATATTTGGAAGCCCATAGAGGGCTATGGTTAAAAAGGAAATATCCTCTGATGAAAAATAGAAAGAAGATTTCTGAGAAACTGCTTAGTGTTCTGTTAATTCATCTCACAAAGTTACAGCTTTCCCCTCAAGAAGTTGCTCGCTAAGTCTGTTCTTATGGAATTCGCAAAGTGTTATTTGGAAGCCCATAGAGGGCTATGGTGAAAAAGTAAATATCCTCAGAGAAAAACTGGAAAGAAGCTGTCTGAGAAACTGCTTTGTGATGAGTGACTTCCACTCACAGAGTTACATCTGTATTTCGTCGATCTCTTTGCTAGCCTTCTTTCTGTGGAATCTGAGAACAGATATTTCGGATCCCTTGGAAGACTATAGTGCCAAAGGAAATGTCCTCCGATAAAAAAGAGAAAGAAGCTTCTTAGCAACTCCTTTGTGTTCTGTCAAATCATCTCACAGAGTTACAGCTTTCCCTCAAGAAGCCTTTCGCGAAGACAGTTCTTGTGGAATTTTCAAAGTGATATTTATAAGCCAATGGAGGACTACGGTGAAAAAGGAAATATCCTCAGATGAAATCTGGAAAGATGCTTTCTGAGAAACTACTTAGTTTCTTGTTAATTCATCTAACAGAGTTACAGCTTTCCCCTCAAGAAGCCTTTCGCTAAGACACTTCTTGTGGAATTTGCAAAGTGATATTTCGAAGCCCATGGAGGACTATGGTGAAAAAGGAAATATCCTCAGATGAAATCTGGAAGGAAGCTTTCTGAGAAACTGCTTAGTGTTCTGTTAATTTATCTCAAAGAGTTTCAGCTTTCCCCTCAAGAAGCCGCTCGCTAATCCTGTTCTTGTGAAATTCGCAGAGTGATATTTGGAAGGCCATAGAGGGCTACGGTGAAAAATAAAATATCCTCAGAGAAAAACTGGAAAGAAGCTTTCTGAGAAACTGCTTTGTGATCTCTGACTTCCACTCACAGAGATACATATGTATTTTGTGGATCTCTTTGCTAGCCTTCTTTCTGTGGAATCTGAGAACAGATATTTCGGATCCCTTGGAAGGCTATAGGGCCAAAGGAAATATCCTCCGTTAACAAAGTGATAGAAGCATACTGAGAAACTTCTTTGTGTTCTGTGAAATCATCTCACAGATTTACAGCTTTCTCCTCAAGAAGACTTTCGTTAAGACAGTTCTTGTGGAATTTGCAAAGTGATATTTTGAAACCCTTAGAGGGCTATGGTGAAAAAGGAAATACCCTCTGACGAAAACTCGAAAGAAGCTTTCTGAGAAACTGCTTAGTGTTCTGTTAATTCATTTCACAGAGTTACAGCTTACCCCTCAAGAGGCTGCTCTCTAAGCCTTTTCTTGTGGAATACCCAAAGTGATAGTTGGAAGCCCATAGAGGGCTATGGTGAAAAAGAAAATATCCTCCGAGAAAAACTGGAAAGACGCTTTCTGAGAAACTGCTTTGTAATGTGTGACTTCGATTCACATAGTTACATCTGTATTTCGTGGATCTCTTTGCTAGCCTTCTTTCTGTGGAATCTGAGAACAGATATTTCAGATCCCTTTGAAGACTCTAGGGCCGAAGGAAATATCCTCCGAGGATCTCTTTGCTAGCCTTCTTTCTGTGGAATCTGAGAACAGATATTTCAGATGCCTTTGAAGACTCTAGAGCCAAAGGAAATATCCTCCGATAACAAAGAGAGAGAAGCTTTCTGAGAAACTTCTTTGTGTTCTGTGAAATCATCTCACAGAGTTACAGATTTCCCCTCAAGAAGCCTTTCGCTAATACAGTTCTTGTGGAATTTGCAAAGTGATATTTGGAAGCCCTTAGAGTTCTTAGTGAAAAAGGAAATATCCATAGATGAAATCTGCAAAGAAGTTTTTTGACAAACTGCTTAGTATTCTGTTAATTCATCTCACAGAGTTACAGCTTTCCCCTCAAGAAGCCTCTCGCTAAGCAAGTTCTTGTGGAATTCGCAAAGTGATATTTGGAAGACCAAAGAGGGCTATGGTGAAACATAAAATATCCTCAGAGAAAAAAGGGAAAGAAGCTTTCTGAGAAACTGCTTTGTGATGTGTGAATTCCACTGAAAGAGTTACATCTGTACTTCGTGGATCTCTTTGCTAGCCTTCTTTCTGTGGAATCTGATAACAGATATTTCGGATCCCTTGGAAGACTATAGGGCCAAAGAAAATAATCTCCGATAACAAAGAGAAAGAAGCTTTCTGAGAAACTTCTTTGGGTTCTGTGAAATCATCTCACAGAGTTACAGCTTTCCCCTCAAGAAGCCATTCGCTAAGACAGTTCTTGTGGAATTTGCAAACTGATATTTGGAAGCCCATAGAGGGCTATGGTGAAAAAGGAAATATCCTGAGATGAAAACTCGAAAGAAGCTTTCTGAGAAACTGCTTAGTGTTCTTTTAATTCATCTCACAGAGTTACAGTTGTCCCCTCAAGCGGCTGCTCGGTAAGCCTGTATTTGTGGAATTTGCAAAGTGATATTTGGAAGCCCATAGTGTTCTGTGGTGAAAAAGAAAATATCCTTGGAGAACAAATGGAAAGGAGTTTTCTGAGAAACTGCTTTGTGATGTGTGACTTCCACTCACAGAGTTACATCTGTATTTCGTGGATCTCTTTGCTAGCCTTCTTTCTGTGGAATCTGAGAACAGATATTTCGGATCCCTTGGAAGACTATAGGGCCAAAGGAAATATCCTCCGATAACAAAGAGAAAGAAGCTTTCTGAGCAACCTCTTTGTGTTCTGTGAAATCATCTCACAGAGTTACAGCTTTCCCCTCAAGAAGCCTTTCGCTGAGACAGTTCTTGTGGAATATGCAAAGTGATATTTGGAAAACAATAGAGGACTATGGTGAAAAAGGAAATATCCTCAGATGAAATCTGGAAAGATGCTTTCTGAGAAACTACTTAGTTTTCTGTTAATTCATCTCACAGAGTTACAGCTTTATCCTCAAGAAGCCGCTCGCTATGTCTGTTCTTGTGGAAATCGCAAAGTGATATTTGGCAGCTCATAGAGGCTATGGTGAAAAAGAAAATATCCTAAGAGAAAAACTGGAAAGAAGCTTTCTGAGAAACTGCATTGTGATGTGTGACTTCCACTCACATAGTTACATCTGTATTTCGTGGATCTCTTTGCTAGCCATCTTTCTGTGTATTGTGAGAACAGATATTTCGGATCCCTTGGAAGGCTATAGGGCCAAAGGAAATATCCTCGGATAACAAAGAGAAAGAAGCTTTCTGAGAAACTTCTTTGTGTTCTGTGACATCATCTCACAGAATTACAGCTTTCCCCTCAAGAAGCCTTCCGCGAAGACAGTTCTTGTGGAATTCGCAAAGTGATATTTGGAATCCCATAGAAGACTACGGTGAAAAAGGAAATATCCTCAGATGAAATCTAGAAAGAAGCTTTCTGGGAAACTACTTAGTTTTCTGTTAATTCATCTCACAGAGTAACAGCTTTCCCCTCAAGAAGCCTTTCGCTAAGACACTTCTTATGGAATTTGCAAAGTGATATTTGGAAGCCCATAGAGGGCTATGGTGAAAAAGGAAATACCCTCAGATGAAATCTGGAAAGAAGCCTTCTGAGAAACTGCTTAGTGTTCTGTTAATTCATCTCACAGAGTTACAGCTTGCCCTTCAAAAAGCCGCTCGCTACGCATGTTCTTGTGGAATTCGCAAAGTGATATTTGGAAGCCCTTAGAGGGCTATGGTGAAAAGGAAAATATCCTCAGATAAAAACTGGAAAGAAACTTTCTGAGAAACTGTTTGTGATGTGTGACTTCCACACACAGAGTTACATCTGTATTTCGTGGATCTCTTTGGTAGCCTTATTTCTGTGGAATCTGAGAACAGATATTTCGAATCCTTTGGAAGACTATAGGACCAAAGGAAATATCCTCCGATAACAAAGAGAAAGAAGCTTTCTGAGAAACTTCTTTGTGTTCGGTGACATCATCTCAGTGAGTTACAGCTTTCCCCTCAAGAAGCCTTTCGCTAAGACAGTTCTTGTGGAATGGGCAAAGTGATATTTGGAAGCCCTTAGTGGGCTATGGTGAAAAAGGAAATATCCTCAGATGAATCCGTAAAGAATCTTTCTGAGAAACTGCTTAGTGTTCTGTTAATTCATCTCACAGAGTTACAGCTTTCCCCTCAAGAAGCCTTTCACCAAGACGGTTCTTGTGGAATTTGCAAAGTGATATTTGGAGGCCCATAGAGGGCTATGGTGAAAAAGGAAATATCCTTAGATGGAAACTCGAAAGAAGCTTTCTGAGAAACTGCTTAGTGTTCTGTTAATTCATCTCACAGAGTTACAGCTTTCCCTTCAAGAAGGCGCTCGCGACGCATGTTCTTGTGGGATTCACAAAGTGATATTTGGAAGCCCATAGAGGGCTATGGTTAAAAAGAGAATATCCTCAGAGAAAAACAGGAAAGAAGCTTTCTGAGAAACTGCTTTGTGATGTGTGACTTCCACTCACACAGTTACATCTGTATTTCGTGGATCTCTTTGCTAGGCTGCTTTCTGTGGAATCTGAGAACAGATATTTCGGATCACTTGGAAGGCTATAGGGCCAAAGGAAATATCCGCCGATAACAAAGAGAAAGAAGCTTTCTGAGAAACTTCTTTGTGTTCTGTGAAATCATCTCACAGAGTTACAGCTTTACCCTCAAGAAACCTTTCGCTAAGACAGTTCTTGTGGAATTTGCAAACTGATATTTGGAAGCCCATAGAGGGCTAGGGTGAAGAAGGAAATATCCTCAGAAGAAAACTCGAAAAAAGCTTTCTGAGAAACTGCTTAGTGTTCTATTAATTCATCTCAAAGGGTTACAGCTTTCCCCTCAAGATGCTGCTCTCTAAGGCTGTTCTTGAGGAATTCGCAAAGTGATATTTGGATGCCATTAGAGGGCTATGGTGAAAAAGAAAATATGTTTAGAGAAAAACTGGAAAGAAGCTTTCTGTGAAACTGCTTTGTGATGTGTGACTTCCACTCACAGAGTTATATCTGTTTTCGTGGACGTCTTTGCTAGCCTTCTTTCTGTGGAATCTGAGAACAGATATTTCGGATCCCTTGCAAGATTATAGGGCCAAAGAAAATATCCTGCGATAACAAATAGAAAGAAGCTTTTTGAGAAACTTCTTTGTGTTCTGTGAAATCATCTCACAGAGTTACAGCATTCCCTTCAAGACGTCTTTTGCTCAGACAGTTCTTGTGGAATTTGCAAAGTGATATTTAGAAGCCCATAGATGGCTATGGTGAAAAAGGAAATATCCTCAGATGAACACTCGAAAATAGCTTTCTGAGAACTTGCATAGTGTTCTGTTAATTCATCTCACAGAGTTACAGCTTTCCCTTCAAGAAGCCGCTCTCTACGCATGTTCTTGTGAAATTCGAAAAGTGATATTTGGAAGCCCATAGAGGGCTATATTGAAAAAGAAAATATCCTCAGAGAAAAACTGGAAAGAAGCTTTCTGAGAAACTGCTTTGTGATGTGTGACTTCCACTCACAGAGATACATATGTATTTCGTGGATCTCTTTGCTAGCCTTCTTCCTGTGGAATCTGCTAACAGATATTTCGAATCCCTTGGAAGACTACACGTCCAAACTAAATATCCTCCGATAACAAAGAGAAAGAAGCTTTCTGAGAAACTTCTTTGTGTTCTGTGAAATCATTTCACAGAGTTACCGCTTTCCCCTCAAGAAGTCCTTCGCTAAGACAGTTCTTGTGGTTTTGCAAAGTGATATTTGGAAGCCAGAGAGGGCTACGGTGAAAAAGGAAATATCCTCAGATGAAATCTAGAAAGAAGCTTTCTGAGAAACTGCTTAGTATTCGGTTAATTCATCTCACAGAGTTACAGCTTAACCCTCAAGAAGCCGATCGCTAAGCCTGTTCTTGGGTAATTCGCAACGTGATATTTTGAAGCCCATAGAGGGCTATGGTGAAAAAGGAAATATCCTCAGATGAAATCTGGAAAGAAGCTTTTGAGAAACTGGTTAGTGTTCGGTTAATTCATCTCACAGAGTTACAGCTTAACCCTCAAGAAGCCGATCGCTAAGCCTGTTCTTGGGTAATTCGCAACGTGATATTTTGAAGCCCATAGAGGGCTATGGTGAAAAAGAAAATATCCTCAGAGAAAAACTGGAAAGAAGATTTCTGAGAGACAGCTTTGGGATGTGTGATTTCCACTAACAGAGTTACATATGTATTTCGTGGATCTCTTTGCTAGCCTTCTTCCAGTGGAATCTGAGAACAGATATTTCGAATCCCTTGGAAGACTATAGGGCCAAAGGAAATATCCTCCGATAACAAAGAGAAAGAAGCTTTCTGAGAAACTTCTTTGTGTTCTGTGAAATAATCTCAAAGAGTTACAGCTTTCCCCTCAAGAAGCCTTTCGCTAAGACAATTCTTGTGGAATTTGCAAAGTGATATTTGCAAGCCCTGAGAGGGCTAAGGTGAAAAAGGAAATATCCTCAGATGAAATCTGGAAAGAAGTTTACTGAGAAACTGCTCAGTGTTCTGTCAATTCATATCATAGAGTTACAGCTTTCCCCTCAAGAAGCCGCTAGCTAACCTGGTCTTGTGGAATTCGAAAAGTAATATTTGGTAGCCCATAGAGGGCTATGGTGAAAAAGAAAATATCCTCAGAGAAAAACTGGAAAGAATCTTTCGGAGAAACGGCTTTGTGATGTGTGTCTTCCGCTCACAGAGTTACATCTGTATTTCGTGTATCTCTTTGCTAGCCTTCTTTCTGTGGAATCTGAGAACAGATATTTCAGATCCCTTGGAAGACTAGAGGGCCAAAGGAAATATCCTCCGAAAACAAAGAGAAAGAAATTTTCTGAGAAACTTCTTCGTGTTCCGAGAAATCATCTCACAGAGTTACAGCTCTCCCCTCAAGAAGCCTTTGGCTAAGACAGTTCTTGTGGAATTTGCACAGTGATATTTGGAAGCCCATAGAGGGCTATGCTGAAAAAGGAAATATCCTCAGATGAAAACTCGAAAGAAACTTTCTGAGAAACTGCTTAGTGTTCTGTTAATTCATATCAAAGAATTACAGTTTTCCACTCAAGAAACTGCTCGCTAAGCCTGTTCTTGTTGAATTCTCAAAGTGATATATGGAAGCCCATAGAGGGCTCTGGTTAAAAAGAAAATATCGTCAGAGAAAAACTGGAAAGAAGCTTTCTGAGAAATTGCTTTGTGATGTTTGACTTCCACTCACAGAGTTACATCTGTATTTAGTGGATTTGTTTGCTAGCCTTCTATCTGTGGAATCTGAGAACAGATATTTCGTATCCCTTTGAAGACTATAGGGCCAAAGGAAATATCCTCCGATAACAAAGAGAAAGAAGCTTTCTGAGACACTTCTGTGTGTTCTGTGAAATCATCTCACAGAATTACAGCTTTCCCTTCAAGAAGCCTTTCGCTGACTGTTCTTATGGAATTTTCAAAGTGATGTTTGGAAGCCCATAGAGGGCTATGGTGAAAAAGCAAATATCCTCAGATGAAATCTAGAAAGAAGCTTTCTGAGAAACTGCTTAGTGTTCTGTTAATTCATCTCACAGAGTTACAGCTTTCCCCTCAAGACGACGCTCGCTAAGCCTGTTCTTGTGGAATTCGCAAAGTGATATTTGGAAGCCCTAAGAGGGCTATGGTGAAAAAGAAAATATCCTCAGAGAAAAAAGGGAAAGAAGTTTTCTGAGAAACTGCTTTGTGATGTGTGACTTCCACTCACAGAGTTACATCTGTGTTTCGTGGATCTCTTTGCTAGCCTTCTTTCTGTGGAATCTGAGAACAAATATTACGGATTCCTTGGAAGACTATAGGGCCTAAGGAAATATCCTCCGATAACAAAGAGAAAGAAGCTTTCTGAGAAACTTCTTTGTGTTCTGTGAAATCATCTCACAGAGTTACAGCATTCCCCTCAAGAAGCCTTTTGCTAAGACAGTTCTTGTGGAATTTGCAAAGTGATACTTGGAAGCCCATAGAGGGCTATGGTGAAAAAGGAAATATCCTCAGATGAAATATGGAAAGAAGCTTTCTGACAAACTGCTTAGTGTTCTCTTAATTCATCTCAAAGAGTTACAGCTTTCCCCTCAAGAAGCCGCTCGCTAAGCCTGTTCTTGTGAAATTCGCAACGTGATCTCTTTGCTAGCTTTCTTTCTGTGGATTTCAAAAAAATACAAAGTAGTTTCTCAGAAAGTTTCTTTCTCTTTGTTATCGGAGGATATATGCTTTGGCCATATAGTCTTCAAAGGTATCCGAAATATCTGTTCTCAGATTCCACAGAAAGAAGTCTAGCAAATAGATCCACGAAATACAGATATAACTCTGTGAGTGGAAGTCACACATCTCAAAGAAGTTTCTCAGAAAACTTCTTCCCAGTTTTTCTCTGAGGATGTCTTCTTTTACACCATAGCACTCTATGGGCTTCCAAATATCACTTTGCGAATTACCCAGGAACAGACTTAACGAGCAGCCTCTTGAGGGTAAAGCTGTAACTCTGTGAGATGAATTAACAGAACACTATCTGTTTCTCAGAAAGCTTTTTTCACTTTTTCATCTGAGGATATTTCCTTTTTCAACATAGCCATCTATGGGCTTCCAAATATCACTTTGGAAATGCCACAAGAACTTTCTTAGCGAAAGCCTTCTTGAAGGGAAAGCTGTAACTCTGTGAGATGATTTCACGGAAAACAAAGAGGTTTCTCAGAAAGATTCTTCCTCTTTGTTATCGGAGGTTATTTCCTTTGGCCCTATAGTCTTCTAAGGGATCAGAAATATCTGTTCTCACATCACACAGAAAGAAGGCAAGCAAAGAGATCCACGAGATACAGATTTAACACTGTGAGTGGAAGTCACAATCACAAAGCAGTTTCTCATAAAGTTTCTTTCCAGTTTTTCTCTGGGGATATTTTCCTTTTCACCGTAGCCCTCTATGGGCTTCCAAATATCACTTTGCGAATTCCACAAGGACAGGCTTAGCGAGCGGCTTCTTGAAGGGAAAGCTGTAACTCTGTGAGATGAATTAACAGAACACTAAGCAGCTTACCAGAAAGCTTCTTTCCAGATTTCATGAGGATATTTCCGTTAACACCATAGCCCTCTATGGGCTTCCAAGTATCACTTTGCAAATTCCACAAGAACCGTCTTAGAGAAACGCTTCTTGAGGGGAAAGCTGTAACTCTGTGAGATGATTTCACAGAACACAAAGCAGTTTCTCAGAAAGCTTCTTTCTCTTTGTTATCGTAGGATATTTCCTATGGCCCTATAGTCTTCCATGGGATCCGAAATATATGTTCTCAGATTCCACAGAAAGAAGGCTAGCAAAGAGATCCACGAAATACAGATGTAACTCAGTTAGTGGATGTCACACATCACAAAGCAGTTTCTCAGAAAACTTCTTTCCAATTTTTCCTTGGGAATATTTTCTTTTTCACCATAGCCCTCTACGGGCTTCCAAATATCACTTTGCGAATTCCACAAGAACAGTATTAGCGAGCAGCCTCTTGAGGGGAAAGCTATAACTCTGTGAGATGAAATAACAGAACACTAAGCATTTTCTCAGAAAGCTTCTATCGAGTTTTCATCTGAGGATATTTCTTTTTACACCATAGCCCTCTATGGGCTTCCAGGTATCACTTTGCAAATTCCACAGGAACTGTCTTAGCGAAAGAGTTCTTGAGGGGAAAACTGTAACTCTGTGAGATGATTTCACAGAACACAAACAAGTTTTTCAGAAAGATTCTTTCTCTTTGTTTTCGGAGGATATTTCCTTTGGCCCTATAGTCCTCCAAGGCATCCGAAATATCTGTTCTCAGATTCCACAGAAAGAAGGCTAACAAAGAGATCCACGAAATACAGATGTAACTCTGTGAGTGGAAGTCACACATCACAAAGAAGTTTCTCAGAAAGCTTCTTTCCAGTATTTCTCTGAGGATATTTTCTTTTTCACCATAGCCCTCTATGGGCTTCCAAATATCACTTTGAGAATTCCACAAGAACAGGCTTAGCGAGCAGCCTCTTGAGGGGAAAGCTGTAACTCTGTGAGAGGAATTAACAAAACACTATCAGTTTCTCTGAAATCTTCTTTCGAGTTTTAATCTGAGAATATTTCCTTTATCACCATAGCCCTCAATGGGCTTCCAAATATCACCTTGCAAATTCCACAAGAACAGTCTTAGCCAGCGGCTTCTTGAGGGGAAAGCTGTAACTCTATGAGATGATTTCACAGAACACAAAGAAGTTTCTCAGAAAGCTTCTTTCTCTTTGTTATCGGAGGATATTTCCTTTGGCCCTGTAGTCTTCCAAGGGATCCGAAATATCTGTTCTCAGATTCCACAGAAAGAATGCTAGCAAAGAGACCCACGAAATACAGATGTAACTCTGTGAGTGGAAGTCACAATCACAAAGCAGTCTTTCAGAAAGCTTCTTTCCAGTGTTTCTCTGAGGATATTTTCTTTTTCACCATAGACCTCTATGGGCTTCCAAATATCACTCTGCGAAATTCGCAAGAACAGACATAGCAAGTGGCTTCTTGAGGTACAGCATTAACTCTGGGAGATGAATTAACAGAACACTAAGCAGTTTCTCTTAAGGCTTCTTTCCAGATTTCATCTGAGTATATTTCCCTTTTCACCATAGCCCTCTATGGGCTTCCAAATATCACTTTGTAAATTCCACAAGAACTGTCTTAGCGAAACGATTCTTGAGGGGAAGGCTGTAACTCTGTGAGATGAATTAACAGAAAAGTAAGTAGTTTCTCAGAAAGCATCTTTCCAGATTTCGTCTGAGGATATTTCCTTTTTCACCATAGTCCTCTATGGCATTCCAAATATCACTTTGCACATTCCACAGGAACTGTCTTAGCGAAAGGCTTCTTGAAGGGAAAGCTGTAACTCTGTGAGATGATTTCACAGAATACAAAGAAGTTGCTCAGAAAGCTTCTTTCTCTTTGTTATCGGAGGATATTTCCTTTGGCCCTATAGTTTTACAAGGAATCCGAAATATCTGTTCTCAGATTTCACAGAAAGAAGGCTAGCAAAGAGAATGCACGAAATACAGATGTAACTCTGTGAGTGGAAGTCACACATCACAAAGCAGTTTCTCAGAAAGCTTCTTTCCAGTTTATCTCTGAGGATATTTTCTTTTTCACCATAGCCCTCTATGGGCTTCCAAATATCACTTTGCGAATTACACAAGAACATGCGTAGCGAGGGGCTTCTTGAAGGGAAAGTTGTAACTCTGTGAGATGAATTAACAGAACACTAAGCAGTTTCTCAGATAGCTTCTTTCGAGTTTTCATCTGAGGATATTTCCTTTTTCACCATAGCCCTCTATGGGCTTGCAAATATCACTTTGCAAATTCCACAAGAACTGTCATAGTGAAAGTTTTCTTGAGTGGAAAGCTGTAATTCTGTGAGATGATTTCACAGAAGACAAAGAAGTTTCTCAGAAAGCTTCTTTCTCTTTGTTATCGGAGAATATTTCCTTTGGCCCTATAGTCCTCCAAGGGATCCGAAATATCTCTACTCAGATTCCACAGAAAGAAGGCTAGCGAGGAGAGCCACGAAATGCAGATATAACTCTGTGAGTGGAAGTCACACATTACAAAGCAGTTTCTCAGAAAGCTTCTTTCCAGTTTTTCTCTGAGGATATTTTCTTTTTCACCATAGCCCTCTATTGGCTTCCAAATATCACTTTGCGAATTCCACAAGAAAAAGCGTAGCTAGCAGCCTCTTGAGGGTAAAGCTGTAACTCTGTGAGATGGATTAACAGAAAACTAAGCACTTTCTCAGAAAGCTTCTTTCGAGTTTTCGTCAGAGAATATTTCCTTTTTCACCGTAGCCCTCTATGGACTTCCAAATATCACTTTGCAAATCCCACAAGAACTGTCTTCGCGAAAGGCTTCTTGAGGGGAAAACTGTAACTCTGTGAGATGATTTCACAAAACACAAAGAAGTTTCTTAGAAACCTTCTTTCTCTTTGTTATCCGAGGATATTTCCTTTCACCTTATACTCTTCCAAGGGATCCGAAATATCTGTTCTCAGATTCCACGTAAAGAAGGCTAGCAAAGAGATCCACGAAATACAGATGTAACTCTGTGAGTGGAAGTCACACATCACAAAGCAGTTTCTCAGAAAACTTCTTTCCAGTTTTTCTCTGAGGATATTTTCTTTTTCGCCATAGCCCTCTATGGGCTTCCAAATATCACTTTGCGAATTCCACAAGAAGAGGCTTAGCGAGCTGCCTCTTGAGGGGAAAGCTGTAACTCTGTGAGAGGAAATAACAGAACACTAAGCAGTTTCTCAGAAAGCTTCTTTCGAGTTTTCGTCAGAGGATATTTCCTTTTTCACCATAGTTCTCTATGGGCTTCCAACTATCACTTTGCAAATTCCACAAGAACTGTCTTAAGGAAAGGGTTCTTGAGGGGAAAGCTCTAACTCTGTGAGATGCTTTCAAAGAACACAAAGAAGTTGCTGATAAAGCTTCCTTCTCTTTGTTATCGCGGAATATTTCCTTTGGCCCTATTGTCTTCAAAGGGATCCGAAATATCTGTTCTCAGATTCCACAGAAAGAAGTCTGGCAAAGAGATCTAAGAAATACGGATTTAACTCTGTGAATGGGACTCACACGTCACAAAGCAGTTTCTCAGAAAGATTCTTTCCAGTGTTTCTCTGAGGATAATTTCTTTTTCACCATAGCCCTCTATGGGCTTCCAAATATAACTTTGTGAATTACACAAGAACAGGCTTACCGAGCAGCCTCTTGAGAGGAAAGCTGTAATTCTGTGAGATGAATTAACAGAAACCTAAGCAGTTTGTCAGAAAGCTTCTTTCCAGATTTCGTCTGAGGATATTTCCTGTTTCACCATAGCCCCCTATGGGTTTACAAATATCACTTTGCAAATTCCACAAGACCTGTCTTAGCGAAAGGCATCTTGAGGGGAAAGCTGTAACTCTGTGAGATGATTTCACAGAACACAAAGAAGATTCTCAGAAAGCTTCTTTCTCTTTGTTAACGGAGGATATTTCCTTTCGCCATGTAGTTTTCAAAGGGATCCGAAATATCTGCTCTCAGATTCCTCAGAAAGAAGGCTAGCAAAGATTTAAACGAAATACGGATGTAACTCTGTTAGTGGAAGTCACACGTCAGAAAGCAGTTTCTCAGAAAGCTTCTTTCCAGTTTTCTCTGAGGATATTTTCTTTTTCATCTTAGCCCTCTATGGCCTTCCAAATATCGCTTTGCGAATTCCACAAGAGCAGGATTAGCGAGCGGCTTCTTGAGGGGAAAGCTGTAACTCTGTGAGATGATTTCACAGAACACAAAGAAGTTGCTTAGAAAGCTTCTTACTCTTTGTTATCGGAGGATATTTCCTTTGGCCCTATAGCCATCCAAGGGATCCGAAATATCTGTTCTCAGATTCCACAGAAAGAAGGCTAGCAAAGAGATCCACGAAATTCAGATGTAACTCTGTGAGTGGAAGTCACACATCACAAAGCAGTTTCTCAGAAAGATTCTTTCCAGTTTTTTTCTGAGGATATTTCCTTTTTCACCATAGCCCTCTATGGGCTTCCAAATATCGCTTTGCGAATTCCCCAAGAACAGGCTTAAAGAGCGGCTTCCTGAGGGGAAAGCTGTAACTCTGTGAGATGAATTAACAGAACACTAAGCAGTTTCTCAGAAAGCTTCTTTCCAGATTGCATCAGAGGATATTTCGTTTTTCACCATAGCCTTCTATGGGCTACCAAATATCACTTTGCAAATTTCAGAAGTACTGTCTTAGCGAAAGCGTTCTTGCGGGGAAAGCTGTAACTCTGTGCGATGATTTAACAGAACAAAAAGAAGTTTCTCAGAAAGCTTCTTTCTCTTTGTTATCGGAGGATATTTCCTTTGGTCCTATAGTCTTCAAAAGGATCGGATATATCTTTTCTAGATTCCACATAAATAAGGCTAGCAAAGAGATCCACGAAATACAGATGTAACTCTGTGAGTGGAAGTCACACATCACAAAGCAGTTTCTCTGAAAGCTTCTTTCCAGTATTTCTCTGAGGATATTTTCTTTTTCACCATAGCCCTCTACGGGCTTCCAAATATCACTTTGCGAATTCCACAAGAACAGGCTTAGCGAGCGGCTTCTTGAGGGGAAACCTGTAACTCTGTGAGATGAATTAACAGAACACTAAGCAGTTTCTCAGAAAGCTTCTTTCCAGATTTCATCTGAGGATATTTCCTTTTTCACCATAGCCCTCTATGGGCTTCCAAATATCACTTTGCGAATTCCGCAAGAACTGTCTTAGCGAAAGGCTTCTTGAGGGGAAAGCTGTAACTCTGTGAGATGATTTCACAGAACACAAAGAAGTTTCTCAGAAAGCTTCTTTCTCTTTGTTATCGGAGGATATTTCCTTTGGCCCTATAGTCTTCCAGGGGATCCGAAATATCTGTTCTCAGATTCCACAGAAAGAAGGCTAGCAAAGAGATCCACGAAATACAGATGTAATCTGAGAGTGGAAGTCACACATCCTAAAGAAGTTTCTCAGAAAGCTTCTTTCCAGGTTTTCCCTGAGGATATTTTCTTTTTCACCAAAGCACTCTACGGGCTTCCAAATACCAGTTTGCGAATTCCACAAGAACAGGCTTAGCCAGCGGCTCTTGAGAGGAAAGCTGTAACTCTGTGGGATGAATTAACAGAACACTAAGCAGTTTCTCAGACCGCTTCTTTCCGGATTTCATCTGAGGATATTTACTTTTTCACCATAGCTCTCTATGGGCTTCCAAATATCACTTTGCAAATTCCACAAGAACTGTCTTAGCGAAAGGCTTCTTGAGGGGAAAGCTGTAAGTCTGTGAGTTGATTTCACAGAACACAAAGAAGTTTCTCAGAAAGCTTCTTTCTCTTTGTTATCGGAGGATATTTCCTTTGGCATTATAGTCTTCCAAGGGATCCGAAATATCTGTTCTCAGATTCCACAGAAAGAAGGCTAGCAAAGAGATCCACGAAATACGATGTAACTCTGTGAGTGGAAGTCACACATCACAAAGCAGTTTCTCTGAATGCTTCTTTCCAGTTTTTCTCTGAGAATATATTCTTTTCCACCATAGCAAACTACGGGCTTCCAAATATCACTTTGCGAATTCCACAAGAACAGGCTTAGCGAGCGGCTTCTTGAGGGGAAAGCTATAACTCTGTGAGATGAATTAACAGAACACTAAGCAGTTTCTCAGAAAGCTTCTTTCCAGAATTCATCTGAGGATATTTCCTTTTTCACCGTAGTCCTCTATGGTCTTCCAAATATCACTTTGCAAATTCCACAAGAACTGTCTTAGCGAAACGCTTCTTGAGGGGAAAGCTGTAACTCTGTGAGATGATTTCACAGAACACAAAGAAGTTTCTCAAAAAGCTTCTTTCTCTTTGTTATAGGAGGATATGCCCTTTGGCCGTATAGTCTTCCAAAGGATCCGAAATATCTGTTCTCAAATTCCACAGAAATAAGGCTAAGAATGAGATCCACGAAATACTGATGTAACTCTGTGAGTGGAAGTCACACATCACAAAGCAGTTTCTCAGATAGCTTCTTGCCAGTTTTTCTCTGAGGATATTTTCTTTTTCATCATAGCACTCTACGGGCTTCCAAATATCACTTTGCGAATTCCACAAGAACAGGCTTAGAGAGCGGCTTCTTCTGGGGAAAGCTGTAACTCTGGGAGATGAATTAACAGCACACTAAGCAGTTTCTCAGAAAGCTTCTTTCCAGATTTCATCTGAGGATATTTCCTTTTTCACCGTAGCCCTCTATGGTCTTCCAAATATCACTTTGCACATTCCACAAGAACTGTCTAAGCGAAAGGCTTCTTGTGGGGAAAGCTGTAACTCTGTGAGATGATTTCACAGAACACAAAGAAGTTTCTCAGAAAACCTCTTTCTCTTTGTTATCGCAGGATATTTCCTTTGGCCCTATAATCTTCAAAGGGATCCGAAATATATGTTCTAGATTCCACAGAAATAAGGCTAGCAAGGAGATCCACGAAATACAGATGTAACTCTGTGAGTGGAAGTCACACATCACAAAGCAGTTTCTCAGAAAGCTTCTTTCCAGTTTTTCTCTGAGGATATATTCTTTTTCACCATAGCCCTCTATGGGCTTCCAAATATCACTTTGCGAATTCCACAAGAACAGGCTTAGCGAGCGGCTTCTTGAGGGGAAAGCTGTAACTAAGTGAGATGAATTACCAGAACACTTAGCAGTTTCTCAGAAAGTTTCTTTCCAGATTTCATCTGAGGATATTTCCTTTTTCATCATAGCCCTCTATGTGCTTCCAAATATCACTTTGGAAATTCCACAAGAACTCTCTTAGCGAAAGGCTTCTTGAGGGGAAAGCTGTATCTCTGTGAGATGATTTCACAGAACACAAAGAAGTTTCTCAGAAAGCTTCTTTCTCTTTCTTATCGGAGGATATTTCCTTTGCCCCTAGAGTCTTCAAAGGGTTCCGAAATATCTGTTCTCAGATTCCACAGAAAGAAGGCTAGCAAAGAGTTCCAAGAAATACAGATGTAACTCTGTGAGTGGAAGTCACAATCACAAAGCAGTTTCTCAGAAAGCTTCTTTCCAGTTTTTCTCTGAGGATATTTTCTTTTTCACCATAGCCCTCTAAGGTCTTCCAAATATCACTTTGCGAATTCCACAAGAACAGGCTTACCCAGCGTCTTATTGAGGAGAAAGCTGTAACTCTGTGAGATGAATTACCAGAACACTTAGCAGTTTCTCAGAAAGCTTCTTTCCAGATTTCATCTGAGGATATTTCCTTTTTCAATAGCCGTCTATGTGCTTCCAAATATCACTTTGCAAATTCCACAAGAACTGTCTTAGCGAAAGGCTTCTTGAGGGAAAAGCTGTAACTCTGTGAGATGATTTCACAGAACACAAAGCAGTTTCTCAAAAAGCTCCTTTCTCTTTGGTATCGTAGGATATTTCGTTGGGCCCTATAGTCTTCGAAATGATCCGAAATATCTGTTCTCAGATTCCACAGATATAAGGCAAGCAAAGAGATACAGGAAATACAGATGTAACTCTGTGAGCGGAAGTCACGCATCACAAAGCAGTTTCTCACAAAGCTTCTTTCCAGTTTTTCTCTGAGGATATTTTCTTTTTCACCATAGCCCTCTATGGGCTTCCAAATATCACTTTGCGATTTCCACAAGAACATTCTTAGTGAGCAGTCTCTCCAGGGGAAAGCTGTAACTCTGTGAGTTGAATTAACAGGACACTACGCAGATTCTCAGAAAGCTTCTTTCCAGATTTCATCTGAGGATATTTCCTTTTTCACCATATCCCTCTATGGGCTTCCAAATATCACTTTGCAAATTCCAGAAGAACTGTCTTAGCGAAAGGCTTCTTGAGTGGAAAGCTGTAACTCTGTGAGATGAATTAACAGAACACTAAGCAGTTTGTCAGAAAGCTTCTTTCCAGATTTCATCTGAGGATATTTCCTTTTTCAGCATAGCCCTCTATGGGCTTCAAAATATCACTTTGCAAATTCCACAAGAACTATCTTAGGAAAGGCTTCTTGAGGGAAAAGCTGTAACTCTGTGAGATGATTTCACAGCACACAAAGTAGTTTCTCAGAAAGCTTCTTTCTCTTTGTTATCGGAGGATATTTTCTTTGTCTCTATAGTCTTCCAAGGGATCCGAAATATCTGTTCTCAGATTCCACAGAAGGAAGGCTAGCAAAGAGATCCACGATATACAGATGTAACTCTGTGAGTGGAAGTCACACTCACAAAGCAGTTTCTCAGAAAGCTTCTTTCCAGTTTTTCTCTGAGGATATTTTCTTTTTCACCTTAGCCCTCTATGGGCTTCCAAATATCACTTTGCGAATTCCACAAGAACAGGCTGAGGGAGCGGCTTCTTGAGGGGGAAGCTGTAACTCTGTGAGACGAATTAACAGAACACTAAGCAGTTTCTCAGAAAGATTCTTTCCAGATTTCATCTGAGGATATTTCCTTTTTCACCGTAGCCCTCTATGGGCTTCCAAATATCACTTTGCAAATTCCACAAGAACTGTCTTAGTCAAAGGCTTATTGATGGGAAAGCTGTAAGTCTGTGGGATGATTTTACAGAACACAAAGAAGTTTCTCAGAAAGCTTCTTTCTCTTTTTTATCGGGGGATATTTCCTTTGGCCCTATAGTCTTCCAAGGGATCCGAAATATCTGTTCTCAGATTCAACAGAAAAAAGGCTAGCAAAGAGATCCACGAAATAAAGATGTAACTCTGTGAGTGGAAGTCACACATCACAAAGCAGTTTCTCAGAAAGCTTCTTTACAATTTTTCTCTGAGGATATTTTCTTTTTCACCATAGCCCTCTATGGGCTTCCAAATATCACTTTGAAAATTCCACAAGAACTGTCTTAGCGAAAGGCTTCTTGAGGGAAAAGCTGTAACTCTGTGAGATGAATTAACAGAGCACTAAGCAGTTTGTCAGAAAGCTTCTTTCCAGATTTCATCTGAGGATATTTCCTTTTTCACCATAGACCTCTATGGGATTCCAAATATCACTTTGCAAATTCCACAAGAACTGTCTTAGGAAAGGCTTCTTGAGGGGAAAGCTGTAACTCTGTGAGATGATTTCACAGCACAAAAATAAGTTTCTCAGAAAGCTTCTTTCTCTTTGTTATCGCAGGATATTTCCTTGGGCCCTATAGTCTTCAAAGGGATCCGAAATATATGTTCTAGATTCCACAGAAATAAGGCTAGCAAGGAGATCCACGAAATACAGATGTAACTCTGTGAGTGGAAGTCACACATCATAAAGCAGTTTCTCAGAAAGCTTCTTTCCAGTTTTTCTCAGAGGAGATTTTCTTTTTCACCGTAGCCCTCTATGGGGTTACAAATATCACTTTGCGAATTCCACAAGAACAGGCTTAGCGAGCAGCCTCTTGAGGGGAAAGCTGTAACTCTGTGAGATGAATTAACAGAACACTACGTAGTTTCTCAGAAAGCTTCTTTCGAGTTTTCATCTGAGGATATTTTCTTTTTCACCATAGCCATCTATGGGCTTCCAAATATCACTTTGCAAATTCCACAAGAACTGTTTTAGCGAAAGGCTTCTTGAGGTGAAAGCTTTAACTCTGTGAGATGATTTCACAGAACACAAAGAAGTTTCTCAGAAAGCTTCTTTCTCTTTGTTATCAGAGGATATTTCCTTTGCCCCTATAGACTTCAAAGGTTTCCGAAATATCTGTTCTCAGATTCCACAGAAAGAAGGCTAGCAAAGAGATCCACGAAATACAGATGTAACTCTGTGAGTGGAAGTCACAATCACAAAGCAGTTTCTCAGAAAGCTTCTTTCCAGTTTTTCTCTGAGGATATTTTCTTTTTCACCATATCCCTCTATGGGCTTCCAAATATCACTTTGCGAATTCCACAGGAACAGGCTTACCGATCGGCTTCTTGAGGGGAAAGCTGTAACTCTGTGAGATGAATTACAAGAACACTTAGCAGTTTCTCAGAAAGCTTCTTTGCAGATTTCATCTGAGGATATTTCCTTTTTCACCATAGCCCTCTATGGGCTTCCAAATATCACTTTGCGAATTCCACAAGAACAGGCTTAATGAGAGGCTTCTGGAGGGGAAAGCTGTTACTCTGTGAGATGAATTATCAGAACAATAAGCAGTTTCCAGAAAGCTTCTTTCCAGATTTCATGTGAGGAAATTTCCTTTTTCACCATAGGCCACTATGGACTTCTAAATACCACTTTGCAAATTCCACAAGATCTGTCTTAGCGAAAGGGATCTTGAGGGGAAAGCTATAACTCTGTGAGATGAATTGACAGAACACTAACAGTTTGTCAGAAAGCTTCTTTCCAGATTTCCTCTGAGGATAATTCCTTTTTCACCGTAGCCCTCTATGGGCTTCCAAATATCACTTTGCAAATTCCACAAGCACTGTCTTAGCCAAAGCCTTCTTGAGGGGAAAGCTGTAACTCTGTGACATGATTTCACAGAACACAAAGAAGTTTCTCAGAAAGCTTCTTTCTCTTTATTATCGGAGGTTAATTCCTTTGGCCCTATAGTCTTCAAAGGGATCCGAAATATCTGTTCTCAGATTCCACAGAAAGAAGACTAGCAAAGAGATCCACGAAAGACAGATGTAACTCTGTGAGTGGAAGTCACACATCACAAAGCAGTTTCTCAGAAAGCTTCCTTCCAGTTTTTTCTCTGATTATATATTCTTTTTCACCATAGCCCTCTAGTGGCTTAATAATATCACTTTGCGAATTCCACAAGAACAGGCTTAGGGAGCGGCTTCTTGAGGGGAAAGCTGTAACTCTGTGAGATGTATTATCAGAATACTAAGCAGTTTGTCAGAAAGCTTCTTTCCAGATTTCATCTGAGGATATTTCCTTTTTCACCATAGCCCTCTATGGGCTTCCAAATATCACTTTGCAAATTCCACAAGAACTGTTTTAGCGAAAGGCTTCTTGAGGGGAAAGCTGTAACTCTGTGAGATGATTTCACAGAACACAAAGAAGTTTCTGGGAAAGTTTCTTTCTCTTTGTTATCAGTGGATATTTCCTTTGCCGCTATAGTCTTCAAACGTTTCCGAAATATCTGTTCTCAGATTCCACAGAAAGAAGGCTAGCAAAGAGATCCACGAAATACAGATGTAACTCTGTGAGTGGAAGTCACACATCACAAAGCAGTTTCTCAGAAAGCTTCTTTCCAGTTTTTCTCTGAGGATATTTTCTTTTTCACCATAGCCCTCTATGGGCTTCCAAATATCACTTTGCGAATTCCACAAGAACAGGCTTACCGAGCAGGTTCTTGAGGGGAAAGCTGTAACTCTGTGAGATGAATTAACAGAACACTAAGCAGTTTGTCAGAAAGCTTCTTTCCAGATTTCATCTGAGGATATTTCCTTTTTCACTATATCCCTCTATGGGCTTCCAAATATCACTTTGCAAATTCCACAAGAACTGTCTTAGCGAAAGGCTTCTTGAGGGGTAAGCTGTAACTCTGTGAGATGATTTCACAGAACACAAAGAAGTTTCTCAGAAAGCTTCTTTCTCCGTGTAATCGCAGGATATTTCCTTAGGCCCTATTGTCCTCCATGGGATCCGAAATATCTGTTCTCAGATTCCACAGAAAGAAGGCTAGCAAAGAGGTCCACGAAATACAGATGTAAGTCTTTGAATGGAAGTCAGAATCACAAAGCAGTTTCTCAGAAACATTCTTTTCAGTGTTACTCTGAGGATATTTTCTTTTTCACCATTGCCCTCTATGGGCTTCCAAATATCACTTTGCGAATTCCATAAGAAGAGGCTTAGCGAGCGGCTTCTTGAGGGGAATGCTGTAACTCTGTGAGATGAATTAACAGAACACTAAGCAGTTTGTCAGAAAGGTTCTTTCCAGATTTCATCTGAGGATATTTCCTTTTACACCCTAGCCCTCTATGGGCTTCCAAATATCGCTTTGCAAATTCCACAAGAACTGTGTTAGCGCTAGGCTTCTTGAGGTGAAAGCTGTAACTCTGGGAGATGATTTCACAGAACACAAAGAAGATTCTCAGAATGCTTCTTTCTCTTTGTATCGGAGGTTATTTCCTTTCGCCCTATAATCTTCCAAGGGATCCGAAATATCTGTTCTCAGATTCCACAGAAAGAAGGCTAGCAATGAAATCCACGAAATACAGATGTAACTCTGTGAGTGGAAGTCACACATCACAAAGCAGTTTCTCAGAAATCTTCTTTCCAGTTTTCCTCTGAGGATATTTTCTTTTTCACCATAGCCCTCTATGGGCTTCCAAGTATCACTTTGCGAATTCCACAAGAACAGGCTTATCGAGCAGCCGCTTGAGGGGAAAGCTGTAATTCTGTGTGATTGAATTAACAGAACACTAAGCAGTTTCTCAGAAAGCTTCTTTCGAGTTTTCATCTGACGACATTTCCTTTATCACCATAGCCCTCTATGGGCTTCCAAATATCACTTTGCGAATTTCACAAGAACTGTCTTAGCTAAAGGCTTCTTGAAGGGAAAGCTGTACCTCTGTGAGATGAATTAAGAGAACACTGAGCAGTTTCTCAGAAAGCTTCTTTGCAGTTTTACTCTGAGGATATTCTCTTTTTCACCATAGCCCTCTATGGGCTTCTAAATATCACTTTGCGAATTCCACAAGAACAGGCTTAGCGAGCGGCTTCTTGAGGTTAAAGCTGTAAATCTGTGAGATGAATTAACAGAACACTAAGCAGTTTCTCAGACAGCTTTTTTCCAGATTTCATCTGAGGATATTTCCTTTCTCACCATAGCCCACTAAGGGCTTCAAAATCACTTTGCGAATTCCACAAGAACTGTCTTAGCGAAAGGCTTCTTGAGGGGAAAGCTGTAACTCTGTGAGATGATTTCACAAAATAAAAAGAAGTTTCTGAGAAAGCCTCTTCCTCTTTGTTATCAGAGGATATTTCCTTTGGCCCTATAGTCTTCCAAGGGATCCGAAATATCTGTTCTCAGATTCCACAGAAGGAAGGCTAGCAAAGAGATCCACGAAATACGGATGTAACTCTGTGAGTGGAAGTCACCCATCACAAAGCAGTTTCTCAGAAAGCTTCTTTCCAGTTTTTTTTGAGGATATTTTCTTTTTCACCATAGCCCTCTATGGGCTTCAAAATATCACTTTGCGTATTCCACAAGAACAGGCTTAGCGAGCAGCCTCTTGAGGGGAAACCTGTAACTCTGTGAGATGAATTAACAGAACACTAAGCAGTTTCTCAGAAAGCTTCTTTCGAGTTTTCCTCTGAGGATATTTCCTTTTTCACCATAGTCCTCTAGGGGCTTCCAAATATCACTTTGCGAATTCCACAAGAACAGGCTTCGCGAGCGGCTTCTTGAGGCGAAAGCTGTAACCCTGTGAGATGAATTATCAGAACACTAAGCAGTTTCGCAGAAAGCTTCTTTCCAGATTTCATCTGAGGATATTTCCTTTTTCACCATAGCCATCTAAGGGCTTGCAAATATCCCTTTGCAAATTCCACAAAACTGTCTTAGCGAAAGGCTTTTGAGGCGAAAGCTGTAACTCTGTGAGATGATTTCACAGAACACAAAGAAGTTTGTCCGAAAGCTTCTTTCCAGATTTCATCTGAGGATATTTCTTTTTACACCATAGCCCTCTATGGACTTCCAAATATCACTTTGCAAATTCCACAAGAATTGTCTTAGCGAAAGGCTTCTTGAGAAGAAAGCTGTAACTCTGTGAGATGATTTCACAGCACAGAAAGAAGTTTCTCAGAAAGCTTCTTTCTCTTTGTTATGGGAGGATATTTCGTTTCGCCCTATAGTCTTCCAAGGGATCCGAAATATCTGTTCTCAGATTCCACAGAAAGAAGTCTAATAAAGAGATCCACGAAATAAAGATGTAACTCTGTGAGTGGAAGTCACAATCACAAAGCAGTTTCTCAGAAAGCTTATTTCCTGTTTTTCTCTGAGGATATTTTCTTTTTTACCATAGCCCTGTATGGGCTTTCAAATATCACTTTGCGAATTCCACAAGAACAGGCTTAGGGAGCGGCGTCTTGAGGGGAAGGCTGTACGTCTGTGCGATGAATTAACAGAACACTAAGCAGTTTGTCAGAAAGCTTCTTTCCAGATATCATCTGAGGATATTTCCTTTTTCACCATAGCCCACTATGGGCTTCCAAATATCACTTTGCAAATTCCACAAGAACTGTCTTAGCGAAAGCCTTCATGAGGGGAAAGCTGTATCTCTGTTGGATGAATTAACAGAACACTAAGTAGTTTCTCAGAAAGCTTCTTTCGAGTTTTCATCAGAAGATATTTCCGTTTTCACCATAGCCCTCTAGGGCTTCCAAATTTCTCTTTGCAAATTCCAGAAGAACTGTCTTAGCGAAAGCCTTCTTGAGGGGAAAGGTGTAACTCTGTGCGATGATGTCACAGAACACAAAGAAGTTTCTCAGAAAGCTTCTTTCTCTTTGTTATCGGACGATATTTACTTTGGCCCTATAGTCTTCAAATGGATCCGAAATATCTGTTCTCAGATTCCACAGAAAGAAGGCTATCAAAGAGATTCACGAAATTCAGATGTAACTCTGTGAGTGGAAGTCACACATCACAAAGCAGTTTCTCAGAAAGCTTCTTTCCAGTTTTTCTCTTAAGATATTTTCTTTTTCACCATAGCCCTCTAAGGGCTTCCAAATATCACTTTGCAAATTCCACAAGAACAGGCTTGAAGAGCGGCTTCCTGAGGGGAAAGCTGTAACTCTGTGAGATGAATTAACAGAACACTAAGCAGTTTCTCAGAAAGCTTCTTTCCAGATTGCATCAGAGGATATTTCGTTTTTCACCAAAGCCTTCTATGGGCTACCAAATATCACTTTGCAAATTTCAGAAGTACTGTCTTAGCGAAAGCCTTCTTGCGGGGAAAGCTGTAACTCTGTTCGATGATTTAACAGAACAAAAAGAAGTTTCTCAGAAAGCTTCTTTCTCTTTCTTATCGGAGGATATTTCCTTTGGTCCTATAGTCTTCAAAAGGATCGGATATATCTTTTCTAGATTCCACATAAATAAGGCTAGCAAAGAGATCCACGAAATACAGATGTAACTCTGTGAGTGGAAGTCACACATCACAAAGCAGTTTCTCTGAAAGCTTCTTTCCAGTATTTCTCTGAGGATATTTTCTTTTTCACCATAGCCCTCTACGGGCTTCCAAATATCACTTTGCGAATTCCACAAGAACAGGCTTAGCGAGCGGCTTCTTGAGGGGAAACCTGTAACTCTGTGAGATGAATTAACAGAACACTAAGCAGTTTCTCAGAAAGTTTCTTTCCAGATTTCATCTGAGGATATTTCCTTTTTCACCATAGCCCTCTATGGGCTTCCAAATATCACTTTGCGAATTCCACAAGAACTGTCTTAGCGAAAGGCTTCTTGAGGGGAAAGCTGTAACTCTGTGACATGATTTCACAGAAAACAAAGAAGTTTCTCTGAAAGCTTCTTTCTCTTTGTTATCGGAGGATATTTCCTTTGGCCCTATAGTCTTCCAGGGGAACCGAAATATCTGTTCTCAGATTCCACAGAAAGAAGGCTAGCAAAGAGGTCCATGAAATACAGATGTAAGTCTTTGAATGGAAGTCAGAATCACAAAGCAGTTTCTCAGAAACATTCTTTTCAGTGTTACTCTGAGGATATTTTCTTTTTCACCATTGCCCTCTATGGGCTTCCAAATATCACTTTGCGAATTTCACAAGAAGAGGCTTCGCGAGCGGCTTCTTGAGGGGAAAGCTGTAAGTCTGTGGGATGAATTAACAGAACACTAAGCAGTTTGTCAGAAAGGTTCTTTCCAGATTTCATCTGAGGATATTTCCTTTTACACCCTAGCCCTCTATGGGCTTTCAAATATCGCTTTGCAAATTCCACAAGAACTGTGTTAGCGCTAGGCTTCTTGAGGTGAAAGCTGTAACTCTGGGAGATGATTTCACAGAACACAAAGAAGATTCTCAGAATGCTTCTTTCTCTTTGTATCGGAGGTTATTTCCTTTCGCCCTATAATCTTCCAAGGGATCCGAAATATCTGTTCTCAGATTCCACAGAAAGAAGGCTAGCAATGAAATCCACGAAATACAGATGTAACTCTGTGAGTGGAAGTCACACATCACAAAGCAGTTTCTGAGAAATATTCTTTCCAGTTTTCCTCTGAGGATATTTTCTTTTTCACCATAGCCCTCTATGGGCTTCCAAGTATCACTTTGCGAATTCCACAAGAACAGGCTTAGCGAGCAGCCGCTTGAGGGGAAAGCTGTAATTCTGTGAGATGAATTAACAGAACACTAAGCAGTTTCTCAGAAAGCTTCTTTCGAGTTTTCATCTGACGACATTTCCTTTATCACCATAGCCCTCTATGGGCTTCCAAATATCACTTTGCGAATTTCACAAGAACTGTCTTAGCTAAAGTCTTCTTGAAGGGAAAGCTGTGCCTCTGTGAGATGAATTAACAGAACACTGAGCAGTTTCTCAGAAAGCTTCTTTGCAGTTTTACTCTGAGGATATTCTCTTTTTCACCATAACCCTCTATGGGCTTCTAAATATCACTTTGCGAATTCCACAAGAACAGGCTTAGCGAGCGGCTTCTTGAGGTTAAAGCTGTAAATCTGTGAGATGAATTAACAGAACACTAAGCAGTTTCTCAGACAGCTTTTTTCCAGATTTCATCTGAGGATATTTCCTTTCTCACCATAGCCCACTAAGGGCTTCCAAAATCACTTTGCGAATTCCACAAGAACTGTCTTAGCGAAAGGCTTCTTGAGGGGAAAGCTGTAACTCTGTGAGATGATTTCACAAAATAAAAAGAAGTTTCTGAGAAAGCCTCTTCCTCTTTGTTATCAGAGGATATTTCCTTTGGCCCTATAGTCTTCCAAGGGATCCGAAATATCTGTTCTCAGATTCCACAGAAGGAAGGCTAGCAAAGAGATCCACGAAATACGGATGTAACTCTGTGAGTGGAAGTCACCCATCACAAAGCAGTTTCTCAGAAAGCTTCTTTCCAGTTTTTTTTGAGGATATTTTCTTTTTCACCATAGCCCTCTATGGGCTTCAAAATATCACTTTGCGTATTCCACAAGAACAGGCTTAGCGAGCAGCCTCTTGAGGGGAAACCTGTAACTCTGTGAGATGAATTAACAGAACACTAAGCAGTTTCTCAGAAAGCTTCTTTCGAGTTTTCCTCTGAGGATATTTCCTTTTTCACCATAGTCCTCTAGGGGCTTCCAAATATCACTTTGCGAATTCCACAAGAACAGGCTTCGCGAGCGGCTTCTTGAGGCGAAAGCTGTAACCCTGTGAGATGAATTATCAGAACACTAAGCAGTTTCACAGAAAGCTTCTTTCCAGATTTCATCTGAGGATATTTCCTTTTTCACCATAGCCATCTAAGGGCTTGCAAATATCCCTTTGCAAATTCCACAAAACTGTCTTAGCGAAAGGCTTCTTGAGGGGAAAGCTGTAACTCTGTGAGATGATTTCACAGAACACAAGGAAGTTTGTCCGAAAGCTTCTTTCCAGATTTCATCTGAGGATATTTCTTTTTACACCATAGCCCTCTATGGACTTCCAAATATCACTTTGCAAATTCCACAAGAATTGTCTTAGCGAAAGGCTTCTTGAGAAGAAAGCTGTAACTCTGTGAGATGATTTCACAGCACACAAAGAAGTTTCTCAGAAAGCTTCTTTCTCTTTGTTATGGGAGGATATTTCGTTTCGCCCTATAGTCTTCCAAGGGATCTGAAATATCTGTTCTCAGATTCCACAGAAAGAAGTCTCACAAAGAGATCCACGAAATAAAGATGTAACTCTGTGAGTGGAAGTCACAATCACAAAGCAGTTTCTCAGAAAGCTTATTTCCTGTTTTTCTCTAAGGATATTTTCTTTTTTACCATAGCCCTGTATGGGCTTTCAAATATCACTTTGCGAATTCCACAAGAACAGGCTTAGGGAGCGGCTTCTTGAGGGGAAGGCTGTAACTCTGTGAGATGAATAACAGAACACTAAGCAGTTTCTCAGAAAGCTTCTTTCCAGATTGCATCAGAGGATATTTCGTTTTTCACCAAAGCCTTCTATGGGCTACCAAATATCACTTTGCAAATTTCAGAAGTACTGTCTTAGCGAAAGCCTTCTTGCGGGGAAAGCTGTAACTCTGTGCGATGATTTAACAGAACAAAAAGAAGTTTCTCAGAAAGCTTCTTTCTCTTTGTTATCGGAGGATATTTCCTTTGGTCCTATAGCCTTCAAAAGGATCGGATATATCTTTTCTAGATTCCACATAAATAAGGCTAGCAAAGAGATCCACGAAATACAGATGTAACTCTGTGAGTGGAAGTCACACATCACAAAGGAGTTTCTCTGAAAGCTTCTTTCCAGTATTTCTCTGAGGATATTTTCTTTTTCACCATAGCCCACTACGGGCTTCCAAATATCACTTTGCGAATTCCACAAGAACAGGCTTAGCGAGCGGCTTCTTGAGGGGAAACCTGTAACTCTGTGAGATGAATTAACAGAACACTAAGCAGTTTCTCAGAAAGCTTCTTTCCAGATTTCATCTGAGGATATTTCCTTTTTCACCATAGCCCTCTATGGGCTTCCAAATATCACTTTGTGAATTCCACAAGAACTGTCTTAGCGAAAGGCTTCTTGAGGGGAAAGCTGTATCTCTGTGAGATGATTTCACAGAACACAAAGAAGTTTCTCAGAAAGCTTCTTTCTCTTTGTTATCGGAGGATATTTCCTTTGGCCCTATAGTCTTCCAGGGGATCCGAAATATCTATTCTCAGATTCCACAGAAAGAAGGCTAGCAAAGAGATCCACGAAATACAGATGTAATCTAAGAGTGGAAGTCACACATCACAAAGAAGTTTCTCAGAAAGCTTCTTTCCAGGTTTTCCCTGAGGATATTTTCTTTTTCACCAAAGCACTCTACGGGCTTCCAAATATCACTTTGCGAATTCCACAAGAACAGGCTTAGCCAGGGGCTCTTGAGAGGAAAGCTGTAACTCTGTGAGATGAATTAACAGAACACTAAGCAGTTTCTCAGACCGCTTCTTTCCGGATTTCATCTGAGGATATTTACTTTTTCACCATAGCTCTCTATGGGCTTCCAAATATCACTTTGCAAATTCCACAAGAACTGTCTTAGCGAAAGGCTTCTTGAGGGGAAAGCTGTAAGTCTGTGAGTTGATTTCACAGAACACAAAGCAGTTTCTCAGAAAGCTTCTTTCTCTTTGTTATCGGAGGATATTTCCTTTGGCCTTATAGTCTTCCATGGGATCCGAAATATCTGTTCTCAGATTCCACAGAAAGAAAGCTAGCAAAGAGATCCACGAAAAGCAGATGTAACTCTGTGAGTGGAAGTCACAATCACAAAGCAGTTTCTCAGAAAGCTTCTTTCCAGTTTTTCTCTGAGGATGTTTTCTTTTTCACCAGAGCCCTCTATGGGGTTCCAAATATCACTTTGTGAATTCCACAAGAAAAGGCTTAGCGAGCCGCTTCTTGAGGGGAAGGCTGTAACTCTGTGAGATGAAATATCAGAACACTAAGCAGTTTCCACAAAGCTTCTTTCCAGATTTCATCTGAGAATATTTCCTTTTTCACCATAGCCCTCTATGGGCTTCCAAATATCACTTTTCTAATTCCACAAGAACTGTCTTAGCGAAAGGCTTCTTCAGGGGAAAGCTGTAACTCTGAGAGATGATTTCACAGAACACAAAGAAATTTCTCAGAAAGCTTCTTTCTCTTTGTTATCGCAGGATATTTCCTTGGGCCCTATATTCTTCAAAGGGATCCGAAATATCTCTTCTAGATTCCACAGAAATAAGGCTAGCAAGGAGATCCACGAAATGGAGATGTAACTCTGTGAGTGGAAGTCACACGTCACAAAGAAGTTTCTTAGAAAGCTTCTTTCCATTTTTTCTCTGAGGATAATTTCTTTTTCACCATAGCCCTCTATGGGCTTCCAAATATCACTTTGCGAATTCCACAAGAACAGGCTTAGCGAGCAGCCTCTTGAGGGGAAAGCTGTAAGTCTGTGAGTTGAATTAACAGAACACTACGCAGTTTCTGAGAAACCTTCTTTCGAGTTTTCATCTGAGGATATTTTCATTTTCACCATAGCCATCTATGGGCTTCCAAATATCACTTTGCAAATTCCACAAGAATTGTCTTAGCGAAAGGCTTCTTGAGGGGAAAGCTGTAACTCTGTGAGATGATTTCACAGAACACAAAGAAGTTTATCAGAAAGCTTCTTTCTCTTTGTTATCTGAGGATATTTCCTTTGGCCCTATATTCCTCCAAGGGATCCGAAATATCTGTTCTCAGATTCCACAGAAAGAAGGCTAGCAAAGAGATCCACGAAATACGATGTAACTCTGTGAGTGGAAGTCACACATCACAAAGCAGTTTCTCAGAAGGCTTCTTTCCAGTTTTTCTCTGAGAATATTTTCTTTTCCAACATAGCAATCTACGGGCTTCCAAATATCACCTTGCGAATTCCACAAGAACAGGCTTAGCGAGCGGCTTCTTGAGGGGAAAGCTATAACTCTGTGAGATGAATTAACAGAACACTAAGCAGTTTCTCAGAAAGCTTCTTTCCAGATTTCATCTGAGGATATTTCCTTTTTCACCATAGCCCTCTATGGTCTTCCAAATATCACTTTGCACATTCCACAAGAACTGTCTAAGCGAAAGGCTTCTTGTGGGGAAAGCTGTAACTCTGTGAGATGATTTCACAGAACACAAAGAAGTTTCTCAGAAAGCTTCTTTCTCTTTGTTATCGCAGGATGTTTCCTTTGGCCCTATAATCTTCAAAGGGATCCGAAATATATGTTCTAGATTCCACAGAAATAAGGCTAGCAAGGAGATCCACGAAATACAGATGTAACTCTGTGAGTGGAAGTCACACATCACAAAGCAGTTTCTCAGAAAGCTTCTTTCCAGTTTTTCTCTGAGGATATATTCTTTTTCACCATAGCCCTCTAGCGGCTTAAAAATATCACTTTGCGAATTCCACAAGAACAGGCTTAGCGAGCGGCTTCTTGAGGGGAAAGCTGTAACTCTGTGAGATGAATTATCAGAACACTAAGCAGTTTCTCAGAAAGTTTCTTTCCAGATTTCATCTGAGGATATTTCCTTTTTCACCATAGCCCTCTATGGGCTTCCAAATATCACTTTGCCAATTCCACAAGAACTGTCTTAGCGAAAGGCTTCTTGAGGGGAAAGCTGTAACTCTGTGAGATGATTTCACAGAACACAAAGAAGTTTCTCAGAAAGCTTCTTTCTCTTTGTTATCGGAGGATATTTCCTTTGCCCCTAGAGTCTTCAAAGGGTTCCGAAATATCTGTTCTCAGATTCCACAGAAATAAGGCTAGCAAAGAGATCCAATAAATACAGATGTAACTCTGTGAGTGGAAGTCACAATCACAAAGCAGTTTCTCAGAAAGCTTCTTTCCAGTTTTTCTCTGAGGATATTTTCTTTTTCACCATAGCCCTCTAGGGTCTTCTAAATATCACTTTGCGAATTCCACAAGAACTGGCTTACCCAGCGGCTTCTTGAGGGGAAAGCTGTAACTCTGTGAGATGAATTACCAGAACACTTAGCAGTTTCTCAGAAAGCTTCTTTCCAGATTTCGTCTGAGGATATTTCCTTTTTCACCATAGCCTTCTATGGGCTTCCAAATATCACTTTGCAAATTCCACAAGAACTGTCTTAGCGAAAGGCTTCTTGAGGGGAAAGCTGTAACAATGTGAGATGATTTCACAGAACACAAAGAAGTTTCTCAGAAAGCTTCTTTCTCTTTGTTATCGGAGGTTATTTCCTTTGGCCCTATAGCCTTCAAAGGGATCCGAAGTATCTCTTCTCAAATTCCACAGAAAGAAGGCTAGCAAAGAGATCCACGAAATACAGATGTAACTCTGTGAGCGGAAGTCATGCATCACAAAGCAGTTTCTCACAAAGCTTCTTTCCAGTTTTATTCTGAGGATATTTTCTTTTTCACCATAGCCCTCTATGGGCTTCCAAATATCACTTTGCGATTTCCACAAGAACTTTCTTAGTGAGCAGTCTCTCCAGGGGAAAGCTGTAACTCTGTGAGTTGAATTAACAGGACACTACGCAGATTCTCAGAAAGCTTCTTTCGAGTTTTCATCTGAGGATATTTCCTTTTTCACCGTAGCCCTCTATGGGCTTCCTAATATCACTTTGCAAATTACACTAGAACTGTCTTAGTCAAAGGCTTCTTGATGGGAAAGCTGTAAGTCTGTGGGATGATTTCACAGAACACAAAGAAGTTTCTCAGAAAGCTTCTTTCTCTTTTTTATCGGGGGTTATTTCCTTTGGCCCTATAGTCTTCCAAGAGATCCGAAATATCTGTTCTCAGATTCAACAGAAAAAAGGTTAGCAAAGAGATCCACGACATAAAGATGTAACTCTGTGAGTGGAAGTCACACATCACAAAGCAGTTTCTCAGAAAGCTTCTTTCCAGTTTTTCTCTGAGGATATTTTCTTTTTCACCATAGCCCTCTATGGGCTTCCAAATATCACTTTGCGAATTCCACAAGAACAGGCTTAGCGAGCGGCTTCTTGACTGGAAAGCTGTAACTCTGTGAGATGAATTAACAGAACACTAAGCAGTTTCTCAGAAAGCTTCTTTCCAGATTTCATCAGAGGATATATCCTTTTTCACCATATCCCACTATGGGCTTCCAAATATCACTTTGCAAATTCCAGAAGAACTGTCTTAGCGAAAGGCTTCTTGAGTGGAAAGCTGTAATTCTGTGAGATGAATTAACAGAACACTAAGCAGTTTGTCAGAAAGCTTCTTTCCATATTTCATCTGAGGATATTTCCTTTTTCAGCATAGCCCTCTATGGGCTTCCAAGTATCACTTTACAAATTCCACAAGAACTGACTTAGGAAAGGCTTCTTGAGGGAAAACTGTAACTCTGTGAGATGATTTCACAGCACACAAAGTAGTTTCTCAGAAAGCTTCTTTCTCTTTGTTATCGCCGGATATTTCCTTGGGCCCTATAGTCTTCAAAGGGATGCGAAATATATGTTCTGGATTCCACAGAAATAAGGCTACCAAGGAGATCCACGAAATACAGATGTAACTCTGTGAGTGGAGGTCACACATCATAAAGCAGTTTCTCAAAAAGTTTCTTTCCAGTTTTTCTCAGAGGATATTTTCTTTTTCACCATAGCCCTCTATGGGCTTCCAAATATCACTTTGCGAATTCCACAACAACAGGCTTAGCGGGCAGTCTCTTGAGGGGAAAGTTGTAACTCTGTGAGATGAATTAACAGAACACTACGCAGTTTCTCAGAAAGCTTCTTTCGAGTTTTCATCTGAGGATATTTTCTTTTTCACCATAGCCATCTATGGGCTTCCAAATATCACTTTGCACATTCAACAAGAACTGTTTTAGCGTAAGGCTTCTTGAGGGGAAAGCTGTAAATCTGTGAGATGAATTGACAGAACACTAACAGTTTGTCAGAAAGCTTCTTTCCAGATTTCCTCTGAGGATATTTCCTTTTTCACCATAGCCCTCTATGGGCTTCCAAATATTACTTTGCAAATTCCACAGGAACAGTCTTAGCGAAAGGCTTCTTCAGGGGAAAGCTGTAACTCTGTGAGATGATTTCACAGAACACAAAGAAGTTTCTCAGAAAGCTTCTTTCTCTTTGTTATCGGAGGATATTTCCTTTGCCCCTAGAGTCTTCAAAGGGTTCCGAAATATCTGTTCTCAGATTCCAAAGAAGGAAGGCTAGCAAAGAGATCTACGAAATACAGACGTAACTCTGTGAGTGGAAGTCACAATCACAAAGCAGTTTCTCAGAAAGCTTCTTTCCAGTTTTTCTCTGAGGATATTTTCTTTTTCACCATAGCCCTCTAGGGGCTTCCAAATATCGCTTTGCGAATTCCACAAGAACAGGCTTAGGGAGCGGCTTCTTGAGGTGAAAGCTGTAACTCTATGAGATGAATTAACAGAACACTAAACAGTTAGTCAGAAAGCTTCTTTCCAGATTTCATCTGAGGATATTTCCTTTTTCACCATAGCCCTCTATGGGCTTCCAAATATCACTTTGCAAATTCCACAAGAACTGTCTTAGCGAAAGGCTTCTTGAGGGGAAAACTGTAACTCTGTGAGATGAATTAACAGAACACTAAGCAGTTTCTCAGAAAGCTTCTTTCCAGATTTCATCTGAGGATATTTCCTTTTTCGCAATAGCCCTCTATGGGCTTCCAAATATCACTTGACAAATTCCACAAGAACTGTCTTAGCGAAAGGCTTCTTGAAGGGAAAGCTGTAACTCTGTGAGATGATTTCACAGAACACAAAGAAGTTTCTCAGAAAGCTTCTTTCTCTTTGTTACCGGAGGATATTTCCTTTGGCTCTATAGTCTTCCAAGGGATCCGAAATATCTGTTCTCAGATTCCACAGAAGAAAGGCTAGCAAAGAGATCCACGAAATACAGATGTAACTCTGAGTGTAAGTCACACTCACAAAGCAGTTTCTCAGAAAGCTTCTTTCCAGTTTTTCTCTGAGGATATATTCTTTTTCACCTTAGCCCTCTATGGTCTTCCAAATATCACTTTGCGAATTCCACAAGAACAGGCTGAGGGAGCGGCTTCTTGAGGGGGAAGCTGTAACACTGTGAGACGAATTAACAGAACACTAAGCAGTTTCTCAGAAAGCTTCTTTCCAGATTTCATCTGAGGATATTTCCTTTTTCACCGTAGCCCTCTATGGGCTTCCAAATATCACTTTGCAAATTCCACAAGAACTGTCTTAGTCAAAGGCTTCTTGATGGGAAAGCTGTAAGTCTGTGGGATGATTTCACAGAACACAAAGATGTTTCTCAAAAAGCTTCTTTCTCTTTTTTATCGGGGGATATTTCCTTTGGCCCTATAGTCTTCCAAGGGATCCGAAATATCTGTTCTCAGATTCAACAGAAAAAAGGCTAGCAAAGAGATCCACGAAATAAAGATGTAACTCTGTGAGTGGAAGTCACACATCACAGAGCAGTTTCTCAGAAAGCTTCTTTACAATTTTTCTCTGAGGATATTTTCTTTTTCACCATAGCCCTCTATGGGCTTCCAAATATCACTTTGTGAATTCCACAAGAACAGGCTTTGTGAGCGGCTTCTTGAGTGGAAAGCTGTAACTCTGTGAGATGAATTAACAGAACACTAAGCAGTTTCTCAGAAAGCTTCTTTCTAGATTTCATCTGAGGATATTTCCTTTTTCACCATAGCCCACTATGGGCTTCCAAATATCACTTTGCAAATTCCAGAAGAACTGTCTTAGCGAAAGGCTTCTTGAGGGAAAAGCTGTAACTTTGTGAGATGAATTAACAGAGCACTAAGCAGTTTGTCAGAAAGCTTCTTTCCAGATTTCTTCTGAGGATATTTCCTTTTTCACCATAGACCTCTATGGGCTTCCAAATATCACTTTGCAAATTCCACAAGAACTGTCTTAGGAAAAGCTTCTTGAGGGGAAAGCTGTAACTCTGTGAGATGATTTCACAGCACACAAATAAGTTTCTCAGAAAGCTTCTTTCTCTTTGTTATCGCAGGATATTTCCTTGGGCCGTATAGTCTTCAAAGGGATCCGAAATATATGTTCTAGATTTCACAGAAATAAGGCTAGCAAGGAGATCCACGAAATACAGATGTAACTCGGTGAGTGGAAGTCACACATCATAAAGCAGTTTCTCAGAAAGCTTCTTTCCAGTTTTTCTCAGAGGAGATTTTCTTTTTCACCGTAGCCCTCTATGGGCTTCCAAATATCACTTTGCGAATTCCACAAGAACAGGCTTAGCGAGCAGCCTCTTGAGGGGAAAGCTGTAACTCTGTGAGATGAATTAACAGAACACTACGTAGTTTCTCAGAAAGCTTCTTTCGAGTTTTCATCTGAGGATATTTTCTTTTTCACCATAGCCATCTATGGGCTTCCAAATATCACTTTGCCAATTCCACAAGAACTGTTTTAGCGAAAGGCTTCTTGAGGGGAAAGCTGTAACTCTGTGAGATGATTTCACAGAACACAAAGAAGTTTCTCAGAAAGCTTCTTTCTCTTTGTTATCAGAGGATATTTCCTTTGCCCCTATAGTCTTCAAAGGTTTCCGAAATATCTGTTCTCAGATTCCACAGAAAGAAGGCTAGCAAAGAGATCCACGAAATACAGATGTAACTCTGTGAGTGGAAGTCACAATCACAAAGCAGTTTCTCAGAAAGCTTCTTTCCAGTTTTTCTCTGAGGATATTTTCTTTTTCACCATAGCCCTCTATGGGCTTGCAAATATCACTTTGCGAATTCCACAAGAACAGGCTTACCCAGCGGCTTCTTGAGGGGAAAGCTGTAACTCTGTGAGATGAATTACAAGAACACTTAGCAGTTTCTCAGAAAGCTTCATTGCAGATTTCATCTGAGGATATTTCCTTTTTCACCATAGCCCTCTATGGGCTTCCAAATATCACTTTGCGAATTCCACAAGAATAGGCTTAATGAGAGGCTTCTTGAGGGGAAAGCTGTTACACTGTGAGATGAATTATCAGAACAATAAGCAGTTTCCAGAAAGCTTCTTTCCAGATTTCATGTGAGGAAATTTCCTTTTTCACCATAGGCCCCTATGGACTTCCAAATACCACTTTGCAAATTCCACAAGATCTGTCTTAGCGAAAGGGATCTTGAGGGGAAAACTGTAACTCTGTGAGATGAATTGACAGAACACTAACAGTTTGTCAGAAAGCTTCTTTCCAGATTTCCTCTGAGGATAATTCCTTTTTCACCATAGCCCTCTACGGGCTTCCAAATATCACTTTGCAAATTAAACAAGCACTGTCTTAGCCAAAGGCTTCTTGAGGGGAAAGCTGTAACTCTGTGACATGATTTCACAGAACACAAAGAAGTTTCTCAGAAAGCTTCTTTCTCTTTGTTATCGGAGGTTATTTCCTTTGGCCCTATAGTCTTCAAAGGGATCCGAAATATCTGCTCTCAGATTCCACAGAAAGAAGACTAGCAAAGAGATCCACGAAAGACAGATGTGACTCTGTGAGTGGAAGTCACACATCACAAACAGTTTCTCAGAAAGCTTCTTTCCAGTTTTTCTCTGAGGATATATTCTTTTTCACCATAGCCCTCTAGCGGCTTAATAATATCACTTTGCGAATTCCACAAGAACAGGCTTAGGGAGCGGCTTCTTGAGGGGAAAGCTGTAACTCTGTGAGATGTATTATCAGAATACTAAGCAGTTTGTCAGAAAGCTTCTTTCCAGATTTCATCTGAGGATATTTCCTTTTTCACCATAGCCCTCTATGGGCTTCCAAATATCACTTTGCAAATTCCACAAGAACTGTTTTAGCGAAAGGCTTCTTGAGGGGAAAGCTGTAACTCTGTGAGATGATTTCACAGAACACAAAGAAGTTTCTCGGAAAGCTTCTTTCTCTTTGTTATCAGAGGATATTTCCTTTGCCGCTATAGTCTTCAAACGTTTCCGAAATATCTGTTCTCAGATTCCACAGATAGAAGGCTAGCAAAGAGATCCACGAAATACAGATGTAACTCTGTGAGTGGAAGTCACACATCACAAAACAGTTTCTCACAAAGCTTCTTTCCAGTTTTTCTCTGAGGATATTCTGTTTTTCACCTGAGCCCTCTATGGGCTTCCAAATATCACTTTGCGAAATCCACAAGAACAGGCTTAGTGAGTAGCCTCTTCAGGGGAAAGCTGTAACCCTGTGAGATGAATTAGCAGAACACTAAGCAGTTTCTGAGAAAGCGTCTTTCGAGTTTTCATCTGAGGATATTTCCTTTTTCACCTTAGCCGTCTATGGGCTTCCAAATATCACTTTGCAAATTCCACAAGAACTGTCTTAGCGAAAGGCTTCTTGAGGGGAAAGCTGTAAGTTGTGTGATGATTTCACAAAACACAAAGAAGTTTCTCAGAAATCTTTCTCTTTGTTATCGGGGGATATTTCCTTTGGCCCTCTAGTCTTCCAAGGAATCCGAAATATCTGTTCTCAGATTCAACAGAAAGAAGTCTAGCAAAGAGATCCACGAAATACAGATGTAACTCTGTGAGTGGAAGTCACACATCACAAAGCAGTTTCTCAGAAAACTTCTTTCCAGTTTTTCTCTGAGGATATTTTCTTTTTCACCATAGCCCTCTATGGGCTTCCAAATATCACTTTACAAATTCCACAAGAACAGGCTTACCCAGCGGCTTCTTGAGGGGAAAGCTGTAACTCTGTGAGATGAATTACCAGAACACTTAGCAGTTTCTCAGAAAGCTTCTTTCCAGATTTCATCTGAGGATATTTCCTTTTTCACCATAGCCCTCTATGGGCTTCCAAATATCACTTTGCAAATTCCACAAGAACTGACTTAGCGAAATGCTTCTTGAGGGGAAAGCTGTAACTCTGTGAGATGATTTCACAGAACACAAAGAAGTTTCTGAAAAAGCTTCTTTCTCTTTGTTATCGTAGGATATTTCCTTGGGCCCTATAGTCTTCGAAATGATCCGAAATATCTGTTCTCAGATTCCACAGATATAAGGCAAGCAAAGAGATCCACGAAATAAAGATATAACTCTGTGAGTGGATGTCAGACATCACAAAGCACTTTCTCAGAAAGCTTCTTTCCAGTTTTTCTCTGAGGATATTTTCTTTTTCACCATTGCCCTCTATGGGCTTCCAAATATCACTTTGCGAATTCCACAAGAACAGGCTTAGCGAGCGGCTTCTTGAGTGGAAAGCTGTAACTCTGTGAGATGAATTAACAGAACACTAAGCAGTTTCTCAGAAAGCTTCTTTCCAGATTTCAACTGAGGATATTTCCTTTTTCACCATAGCCCTCTATCGGCTTCCAAATATCACTTTGAAATTCCACAAGAACTGTCTTAGCGAAAGGTTTCTTGAGGGGAAAGCGGTAACTCTGTGAGATGATTCCACAGAACACAAAGAAGTTTCTCAGAAAGCTCCTTTCTCTTTGTTATCGGAGGTTATTTCCTGTGGCTCTATAGTCTTCAAAGGGATCAGAAATATCTGTTCTCAGATTCAACAGAAAGAAGTCTAGCAAAGAGATCCACGAAATACAGATGTAACTCTGTGAGTGGAAGTCACACATCACAAAGCAGTTTCTCAGAAAGCTTCTTTCCAGTTTTTCTCTGAGGATATTTTCTTTTTCACCATAGCCCTCTATGGGCTTCCAAATATCACTTTACGAATTCCACAACAACAGGCTTACCCAGCGGCTTCTTGAGGGGAAAGCTGTAACTCTGTGAGATGAATTACCAGAACACTTAGCAGTTTCTCAGAAAGCTTCTTTCCAGATTTCATCTGAGGATATTTCCTTTTTCACCATAGCCCTCTATGGGCTTCCAAATATCACTTTGCAAATTCCACAAGAACTGTCTTAGCGAAATGCTTCTTGAGGGGAAAGCTGTAACTCTGTGAGATGATTTCACAGAACACAAAGAAGTTTCTGAAAAAGCTTCTTTCTCTTTGTTATCGTAGGATATTTCCTTGGGCCCTATAGTCTTCGAAATGATCCGAAATATCTGTTCTCAGATTCCACAGATATAAGGCAAGCAAAGAGATCCACGAAATAAAGATGTAACTCTGTGAGTGGAAGTCAGACATCACAAAGCACTTTCTCAGAAAGCTTCTTTCCAGTTTTTCTCTGAGGATATTTTCTTTTTCACCATAGCCCTCTATGGGCTTCCAAATATCACTTTTCGAATTCCACAAGAACAGGCTTAGCGAGCGGCTTCTTGAGGAAATCTGTAACTCTGTGAGATGAATTAACAGAACACTAAGCAGTTTCTCAGAAAGCTTCTTTCCAGATTTCATCTGAGGATATTTCCTTTTTCACCATAGCCCTCTATGGGCTTCCAAATATCACTTTGCAAATTCCACAAGAACTGTCTTAGTGAAAGGCTTCTTGAGGGGAAAGCTGTAACTCTGTGAGATGATTTCACAGAACACAAAGAAGTTTCTCAGAAAGCTTCTTTCTCTTTGTTATCGGAGTATATGGCCTTTGGCTCTTTAGTCTTCCAAGGGTTCCGAAATATCTGTTCTCAGATTCCACAGAAATAAGGCTAGCAAAGAGATCCACGAAATACAGATGTAACTCTGTGAGTGGAAGTCACACATCACAAAGCAGTTTCTCAGAAAGCTTCTTTCCGTTGTTCCCTGAGGACATTTTCTTTTTCACCATAGCCCTCTATGGGCTTCCAAATATCACTTTGCGAATTCCACAAGGACAGTCTTAGCAAGCAGTCCCTTGAGGGGAAAGCTTTACCTCTGTGAGATGAATTAAGAGAACACGAAGCAGTTTCTCAGAAAGCTTCTTTCGAGTTTTCATCTAAGGATATTTCCTTTTTCACCATAGCCCCTTATGGGCTTCCAAATATCACTTGCAAATTCCACAAGAACTGTCTTAGCGAAAGGCTTCTTGAGGGGAAAGCTGTAACTCTGTGAGATGATTTCACAGAACACAAAGAAGTTTATCAGAAAGCTTCTTTCTCTTTGTTATCGGAGGATATTTCCTTTGGCCCTATAGTCTTCCAAGGGATCCAAAATATCTGTTCTCAGATTCCACAGAAAGAATGCTAGCAAAGAGATCCACGAAATACAGATATAACTCTGTGAATGGAAGTCACACATCACAAAGCAGTTTCTCAGAATGCTTCGTTCCAGTTTTTCTCTGAGGATATTTTCTTTTTCACCTTAGCCCTCTATGGGCTTCCAAATCTCACTTTGCGAATTCCACAAGAACAGGCTTAGAGAGCAGCCTCTTGAGGGGACAGCTGTAACTCTGTGAGGTGAATTAACAGAACACTAAGCAGTTTCTCAGAAAGCCTCTTTCGAGTTTTCATCTGAGGATATTTCCTTTTTTCCACAGCCCTCTATGGGCTTCCAAATATCACTTTGCAAATTGCCCTAGAACTGTCTTAGCGAAAGGCTTTTTGAGGGGAAAGCTGTAACTCTGTGAGTTGATTTCACAGTACACAAAGAAGTTTCTCAGAAAGCTTCTTTCTCTTTGTAATCGGAGGATATTTCCTTTGGCCCTATAGTCTTCCAAGGGATACGAAATATCTGTTCTCAGATTCCACAGAAAGAAGGCTAGCAAAGAGATCCACGAAATACAGATATAACTCTGTGAGTGGAAATCACACATCACAACGCAGTTTCTCAGAATGCTTCTTTCTAGTTTTTCTCTGAGGATATTTTCTTTTTCACCATAGTCCTCTTTGGGCTTCCAAATATCACTTTGTTCTTGTTTAACCTAAATTTCTAGTGAGTGACTAAGACTAGGGGAGAGATTGGTAATAAAAGAGTAGAGGTGATGATGAGTGGGGGGATAAGGGTTGTGGGTTTTGTATTTTCGAATTGTCATATTATTTTTGTGTTGTTGGATGTGGGGAATAGTGTTAGGGAGGTGGTGTAGATTAGGCGTATATAGAAGTATAGGTTAAGTAGGGTTATGATAGCTATAATAGAGGGGATAAGGAAGTTGTTATTCATTGTGAGTTCTTGGATAATAATTCATTTGGGTAGGAAGCCGGTTAGAGGGGGTAATCCTCCTAGGGATATGAGAATAGGTGCTGTTAGTAGTGCTAAGTGGGTTGATTTGTTTCAGCTGCGGGATAGTATGAGAGTTGTGGGGCTTGAGCTTAGGTTAAGGGTCAGGAATACGGTAGTTGTTAGGATAATATATATAGTTAAGTAATGAATTGTAGTTGTTGGGTTGTATACTAGTGTTATCATTATTCAACCTGTGTGTGTGATTGAAGAGTATCCTAGGATTTTGAGTAATTGTGTTTGGTTTAGACCTCCTCAACTGCCTACTGCAATGGACAGGGTAGAGAGGGTTAGGAGGATGTGGGTTTTGATTGATGGGTGAATTTGGTATATGATTGAGATAGGGGCTTGTTTTTGTCATGTAAGAAGAAGTATGCCGGAAGTTAGGGGTGTTCCTTGGGTGACTTCTGGAACTCAGAAGTGGAAGGGAGCTATTCCTAGTTTTATGGCGAGGGCGGTTGTTATTATTAGGGATGGGGGTTAATTAATGTGACTTCTTGTTGTTCAGCATCCTGATAATAGGTTGTTGGAGATGATTGCTATTATGAGAATTATAGATGCGGTGGACTGTATTAGGAAGTATTTGATAGCAGCTTCTGTAGAGCGGAGATTTGTTTTTTTTATTGGGATTGGGATGAAGGCTAGTATGTTTTTAGACCTGCTCAGGCGAGAAATCAGTGGGAGCTTAGTGTTGTGATAAGTGTGCCTGTAATTATTGTGGTGTAGATAACGGGTTGAGCTAATGGGTTAATTAGTACGGGAAGGATATGACCAACATTTTCGGGGTATGGGCCCGATAGCTTGTTTAGCTGACCTTACTTTAGGATAGAGTGTATGGGGTAGCACGGAGAAGTTTGGATTCTCAGGGGTAGGTTCGATACCTGAACCCTGTACTTACTATTTAGTGCATGAGCTGGAGTCATAGGTACAGCCCTGAGCCTTCTCATTCGAGCTGAACTAGGTCAACCTGGCAACCTACTAGGCAACGACCACATCTACAATGTTATTTTAACGGCCCATGCATTCATTATAATTTTCTTTACAGTTATACCCATTATAATTGGAGGATTCGGAAACTGACTAGTGCCCTTAATAATCGGCGCTCCAGACATAGCATTTCCCCGTCTAAACAATATAAGCTTCTGACTCCTCCCTCCCTCTTTCCTGCTACTAATGGCATCAGCCGTAGTAGAAGCTGGCGCCGGAACAGGCTGAACAGTATATCCCCCTCTAGCAGGAAACTTCTCCCACCCAGGAGCTTCTGTAGATTTAGTCATCTTCTCCCTCCACCTAGCGGGTATTTCCTCTATCTTAGGGGCCATCAACTTTATTACCACTATTATCAACATAAAACCTCCCGCAATATCCCAATACCAAACTCCCTTGTTTGTCTGATCAATCTTAATCACAGCAATCCTCCTACTCCTCTCTCTACCAGTCTTAGCCGCTGGCATTACCATGCTGCTAACAGATCGCAACCTCAATACTACTGTCTTTGATCCTGTTGGAGGAGGAGATCCTATCCTATATCAACACCTATTTTGATTCTTTGGCCACCCCGAAGTCTACATCCTCATTCTTCCCGGTTTTGGAATAGTCTCCCACATTGTAGCTTACTACTCTGGAAAAAAAGAACCGTTTGGGTATATAGGTATAGTTTGGGCCATAATATCAATTGGGTTTTTAGGTTTCATTGTATGAGCCCACCACATGTTTACAGTTGGCATGGATGTAGATACACGAGCCTATTTCACTTCCACCACTATAATCATTGCAATCCCCACCGGTGTGAAAGTTTTTAGCTGGCTTGCTACACTTCACGGAGGCAACATTAAATGATCCCCAGCAATACTTTGAGCCCTAGGCTTTATCTTCCTATTTACTGTGGGGGGTTTAACCGGCATTATCTTAGCAAACTCATCCCTAGACATCGTATTACACGACACATACTACGTTGTCGCCCACTTCCATTATGTTTTATCAATAGGGGCTGTATTTGCCATTATAGGAGGCTTTATACATTGGTTTCCTTTATTCTCAGGCTATACATGAACCAAACCTGTGCCAAAGCCCACTTCATCATTATATTCGTGGGCGTAAATTTAACCTTCTTTCCACAACACTTCCTTGGCCTGTCCGGAATACCCCGACGCTATTCTGATTACCCCGATGCCTACACTACATGAAACATCCTATCATCTATAGGCTCCTTCATCTCACTAGTAGCAGTAATCTTAATAATTTACATGATCTGAGAAGCCTTTGCTTCAAAACGTAAAGTACTACTAATCGAACAACCCCTTACTAGCCTAGAATGACTAAATGGCTGCCCCCCACCTTACCATACATTCGAAGAACCAACCTATATTAAACTAAATGAAAAAGGAGAGAGTCGAACCCCCTAGAACTGGTTTCAAGCCAGTCTTATAGCCCCTATAACTTTTTCAACAAGATATTAGAAAAGTCATTTCATAGCTTTGTCAAAGCTAAATCATAGGCCAAACCCTATATATCTTACATGGCCCATCCAGTTCAACTAAGCCTGCAAGACGCCACATCTCCTATTATAGAGGAGTTAATTACTTTCCATGACCATGCTTTTATAGCCATATCTTTAATCAGCTTCCTAGTGTTGTATGCCTTGCTCTCAACACTCACAACAAAACTAACCAATACTAACATCACAGACGCCCAAGAAATAGAGACTATCTGAACTATCTTACCCGCAATTATCTTAATTCTAATTGCCCTCCCATCCCTGCGCATCCTATACCTGACAGATGAAGTCAACGACCCATCCTTCACTATCAAATCAATTGGACACCAGTGGTACTGAACCTACGAATACACGGACTATGGAGGTCTAATTTTTAATTCCTACATATTACCCCCGCTATTCTTAAACCCAGGAGACCTCCGACTCCTAGAAGTTGACAATCGAGTAGTCCTCCCAATTGAAGCCCCCGTACGTATAATGATTACATCTCAAGACGTCTTACATTCATGAACTATCCCCACACTAGGCCTAAAGACAGATGCAGTACCTGGACGCCTAAATCAAACTGTTTTCACGGCCACACGACCAGGCGTCTATTACGGACAATGCTCAGAAATCTGTGGCGCAAACCATAGCTTCATAACAATTGTTGCAGAACTAATCCCACTAAAAATCTTTGAAATAGGACCTGTATTTACTCTGTAAATAACCCTGAATCCTCTCCTTCCCCCTAACACCCCCCCACCTCATAAATTCTCGAAATACCCTACAAACCCACTGTACAGCTATCCTAGCATTAACCTTTTAAGTTAAAGACGGGGGACACACTCCCTGCAGTGAAATGCCCCAGTTAGACACATCGACATGATTCACCACTATTATGACGATGCTTCCTACATTGTATCTTATCATACAATTAAAACTACTAAACACAAACCACTATCAACCGCCTCTTACAAAAAACTCCAGCCTACAAACTCATAACATTCGCTGGCAACCAAAATGAATGAAAACTTGTTTACCTCTTTCTCAATCCCAACAATCCTAAACCAACCCGCCACAATCCCCATCATCCTATTCCCCACCCTACTAGTCCTAACCTCTAAACATCCCATTAATAATCGACTAACTACCATTCAACAAAACCTGACTCAATTCGCCCTAAAACAAATAATAATAACTCACAATGCTAAAGGACAAACCTGATCTTTAATACTAATGTCTCTAGTCACCTTTATTGCTATAACAAACCTCTTAGGACTTCTGCCTCACTCGTTCACACCAACCACCCAACTTTCCATAAACCTGGCTATAGCAATCCCCCTGTGAGCAGGCACAGTAATGGTAGGACTTCGCTTTAAAACCAAAAATTCCCTAGCCCACCTCCTACCACAAGGTACACCTACACCTCTCATCCCTACGTTGGTAGCAATCGAAACTATCAGCCTACTTATTCAACCGGTAGCCCTAGCCGTACGACTAACCGCAAACATCACAGCCGGCCACCTGCTAATACACCTGATTGGAAATGCCGTACTAGCACTATCAACCACCAACTTCTCCATAACTCTGCTAACCTCCATACTTCTAGTACTATTAACTGTTCTAGAAATTGCAGTAGCCCTAATCCAAGCCTATGTCTTCACACTCCTAATTAGCCTTTATCTACATAACAACACCTAATGACCCACCAAACCCATGCTTATCACATAGTTAAACCCAGTCCCTGGCCACTGACAGGAGCCCTGTCAGCCTTCCTAATAACATCCGGCTTAGTCATGTGATTTCAATTCTACTCTACCATCCTACTAATACTAGGCCTACTAACCAACACACTAACCTTATATCAATGATGACGTGACATTGTACGAGAGAGCACATACCAAGGCCACCACACAATACCCGTCCAAAAAAGCCTTCGATACGGAATGACACTATTCATCATCTCAGAAGTATTCTTCTTTATCGGCTTCTTCTGAGCGTTTTACCACTCAAGCCTAGCCCCAACGCCCTGCTTGGGGGGCCATTGACCACCAACAGGCATTATCCCCTTAAACCCCCTGGAAGTATCCCTCCTAAACACCTCTGTATTACTCGCATCTGGAGTTACAATCACCTGAGCTCATCACAGCCTCATAAACAATGACCAAAAACAAACAATCCAAGCCCTGCTTATCACAATCCTACTAGGCACCTACTTCACCCTGCTACAAATCTCAGAATACTTTGAAGCGCCCTTTACTATCTCTGATGGTATCTACGGTTCAACATTTTTCATTACCACAGGCTTCCACGGGCTCCACGTTATTATTGGATCCACATTCCTCTTTATTTGCCTCATCCGTCAACTACTATACCACTTTACATCGAACCATCACTTCGGCTTCGAAGCTGCCGCTTGATACTGACACTTCGTAGATGTTGTCTGATTACTCCTCTATATTTCTATCTATTGATGAGGATCCTACTCTTTTAGTATAACCAGTACAATTGACTTCCAATCAATCAGTTTTGACAACATTCAAAAGAGAGTAATCAACCTAGTGCTAGCCTTAATAACCAACACCCTATTAACCTCGCTACTGATAATTATCATATTCTGGTTACCCCAACTCAACTCCTATGCAGAAAAAACTAGTCCCTACGAATGCGGATTTGATCCCCTAAGCCCTGCTTGTATCCCATTCTCAATAAAATTCTTCCTAGTCGCCATTACTTTCCTACTATTTGACCTAGAAATCGCCCTACTACTATCCCTGCCATGAGCCATTCAAACAACAAACCTCCCAATAATAATCAAATCGACCATCGCCTTCATTATTATCCTAATTCTCAGCCTAGCCTATGAATGAACTCAAAAAGAGCTAGACTGGGTCGAATTGGTAAGTAGTTTAAATAAAATAAATGATTTCGACTCATTAGATTATGATAACCATACTAACCAAATGATCCCCACCTATATAAACATTATACTAGCATTTACCATCTCTCTTCTGGGCATATTAACCTACCGCTCACACCTAGTAGCTTCTCTCCTTTGCCTAGAGGGAATAATGATATCACTCTTTATCATAGCCGCCCTTATTGCCTCAAACACACACTTACCCCTAATCAACATTATACCCATCATTTTGCTAGTATTTGCCACCTGTGAAGCAGCAGTAGGCCTTGCCTTATTAATCTCAATCTCCAATACATACGGACTAGATTACGTTCACAATCTAAACCTGCTTCAATGCTAAAAATAATTATTCCCACAACCATACTACTACCTATAACATGACTTTCCAAAAATGATACAATCTGAATCAACTTAACTACACACAGCTTAGCTATTAGCCTCATTCCCTTACTATTCTTCAACCAAACCAACACTAACCTCCTCAATCACTCAACCCACCTATCCTCTGACCCACTAACAACACCCCTCCTAACACTAACTGCCTGACTTCTACCCCTCATGATTATAGCGAGCCAATATCACCTATGCAATGAACCCCCCTCACAAAAGAAACTTTTCCTTTTCATAATAATTCTCCTACAAATCACCCTAACTCTGACATTCATAGCCACAGAACTAATCATATTCTATATCCTATTTGAAACCACTCTTATTCCCACCCTAATTATCATTACTAAATGGGGTAGCCAAGCAGAACGTCTTAACGCAAGTACATACTTTCTATTCTACACACTAACCGGCTCTCTACCCCTACTCATCATACTAAGCCACACCTACAACAACACAGGCTCATTAAATATTACATTTCTAACACTCATAGACCAAAAACTAACAACCACCTGATCTCACAACTTTACCTGACTAGCATGCATAATGGCCTTCATGACAAAAATACCCCTATATGGCTTACACTTATGACTCCCTAAAGCTCATGTTGAAGCCCCCATTGCAGGATCAATAGTTCTTGCCGCAGTACTCCTAAAACTAGGTAGCTATGGCATAATACGACTCACTCCCATTCTTAACCCCTTAACAGAATACATAGCCTACCCATTCCTTATATTATCCTTATGGGGCATAATCATAACAAGCCTAACATGCCTCCGACAAACAGATCTAAAATCACTTATCGCGTACTCTTCTGTAAGCCACATAGCCCTTGTAATTGTAGCCTCCCTCATCCAAACTCCCTGAAGCTTCTCTGGCGCAACCATCCTTATGATCGCTCACGGGCTCACCTCTTCCATGTATTTCTGCTTAGCTAATTCAAACTACGAACGCACTCATAGCCGTACCATACTACTATCCCGAGGACTCCAAATCCTACTCCCACTAACAGCCTTCTGATGATTCACAGCAAGCCTTACTAACCTTGCCCTACCCCCCACTATTAATCTACTAGGCGAACTCTTTGTAATTGCAACCTCATTTTCCTGATCCCATATCACTATCATACTAACAGGACTTAACATACTGATCACAGCCCTCTATTCTCTCCACATATTATTACAATCAACGAGGAACACTTACACATCACATAATTAACATAAAACCCTCCTTCACACGAGAAAACATATTAATATTCATACACCTCGCTCCAATTATCCTTCTATCCCTCAACCCCAACATCATCCTAGGATTTACTTCCTGTAAATATAGTTTAACTAAAACATTAGATTGTGAATCTAACTATAGAGGCTTACCACTTCTTATTTACCGAGAAAACTCACAAGGACTGCTAATCCACGTCTCCGTACTTAAAACTACGGTTTTCTCAACTTTTAAAGGATAACAGCTATCCATTGACCTTAGGAGTCAAAAATATTGGTGCAACTCCAAATAAAAGTAATAATCATGTACACCCCCATCATAATAACAACCCTTATCTCCCTGACTCTTCCAATTTTTGCCACCCTCATCAACCCTAACAAAAAACGTCCATACCCAGACTACGTAAAAATAACCGTAATATATGCTTTCATCACCAGCCTCCCCTCAACAACTTTATTCATCTTCTCAAACCAAGAAACAACCATTTGGAGTTGACATTGAATAATAACCCAAACATTAAACCTAACACTAAGCTTTAAACTAGATTACTTCTCCATAATATTTATTCCAATCGCACTATTCATTACCTGGTCTATTATAGAATTCTCGCTATGATACATAAACTCAGACCCAAACACCAACCAATTCTTCAAATACCTCCTTATCTTTCTTACTGCCATACTAATTCTAGTTACTGCTAACAACCTTTTCCAATTCTTTATTGGCTGAGAGGGCGTGGGAATTATATCTTTTCTCCTAATTAGCTGATGACACGCTCGAACAGATGCCAACACAGCAGCCATCCAAGCAATCCTATATAACCGCATTGGCGACATTGGTCTTATCCTAGCTATAACATGGTTTCTCCTACATTATAACTCATGAGACCTCCAACAAATACTAGCCCTAAATTCCAACTCAAGCTCCCTCCCACTGGTAGGCCTCCTCCTAGCAGCAACAGGAAAATCAGCTCAATTTGGTCTTCACCCCTGACTACCCTCTGCTATAGAAGGCCCAACTCCAGTCTCAGCCCTACTTCACTCCAGTACCATAGTCGTTGCTGGGGTATTCTTGCTTATCCGCTTCCATCCTCTAATAGAAACTAATACGTTAATTCAAAATCTTACATTATGCCTGGGGGCTATTACTACCCTATTTATAGCCATCTGCGCCCTCACACAAAACGACATTAAAAAAATTGTAGCCTTCTCCACCTCAAGCCAACTAGGTCTAATAATAGTCACCATTGGCATCAACCAACCATACTTAGCATTCCTACACATCTGCACCCATGCCTTCTTTAAAGCCATGCTTTTTATGTGCTCCGGATCCATTATCCACAACCTAAGCAACGAACAAGACATTCGAAAAATAGGAGGCCTATTTAAAACTATACCCCTCACCTCAACTTCCCTAACCATCGGCAACCTAGCACTCACAGGAATACCCTTCCTCACAGGCTTCTATTCCAAAGACCTCATTATCGAAGCCACAAACACGTCGTATACCAACGCCTGAGCCCTATTTATTACTCTCATCGCTACCTCCCTAACAAGCGCCTACAGTACTCGAACTATTCTCCTCACCCTAACAGGACAACCCCGCTTCCCAGCTCTAACAAACATTAACGAAAACAACCCCGCCCTACTAAACCCAATTAAACGCCTCACAATAGGCAGCATAATCACAGGATTTCTTATCACCAGCAGCATCCCCCCCACCTCACCTCCCCAACCATTAATACCCCTCTACTTAAAACTCTCAGCCCTGTGCGCAACTGCTCTAGGCTTCCTAGCAGCCCTGGACCTCACCCTTATAACAAACAAACTGAAAATAAAAAACCCATCACAAATGTTCAAATTTTCCAACATACTAGGATATTTTCCCACCACAATTCACCGCACAATCCCCTATCAAAATCTACTCATAGGCCAAAACTTAGCCCTCCTTCTATTAGACTCGACATGACTAGAAAAATCTATACCTAAAATAATTTCACAAGCACATATCACTGCTTCTATAGCTGTAACCACCCAAAAAGGCATAATCAAACTCTATTCCCTCTCTTTCCTTATCCCTCTTACCCTAACCCTATTCCTAATAATGTAATCTATTACCCCGAACAATCTCAATCACAACGTACACACCAACAAATAGTGTTCAACCAGCAACTACCACTAATCAACGCCCATAATCATACAAGGCACCCGCACCAATAGAATCACCTCGAATCAATCCTGACCCCTCCCCCTCAAAAATCACCCAATCACCAGTATCACTAAAACTAACCACCACTACTACCGCCTCATCCAAACTTAAAACCCATAAAACCAACACCACCTCCATTATCAACCCCACTAAAAGACCCCCTAAAACCTCAAATCCCGAACCTCATGTCTCAGGATACTCTTCAATAGCCATCGCTGTAGTATAACCAAAAACAACCATCATACCCCCCAGATAAACCAAAAATATTATTAAACCCATATAAGCCCCCCCACAATTTAAAACGATCACACAACCAACCACACCACTGACAATTAACGCTAAACCCCCATAAATAGGAGAAGGCTTAGAAGAAAACCCCACAAATCCCATAACTAATAATACACTCAATGTAAACAAAATATATGTCATTGCTTCCATATGGACTCCAACCATAACTAATGGTATGAAAAACCATCGTTGTACTTCAACTATAAAAGCACCAATGATTCCAATACGCAAATCCAATCCAATCATAAAAATAATTAATTGTTCCCTTATTGATTTACCCACTCCACCCAACCTTTCCATATGATGAAACTTCGGCTCACTTCTTACAGCCTGCCTAATCTTACAAATCACCACAGGCCTATTCTTAGCAATACACTACTCACCAGACACCTCCTCTGCCTTCTCCTCAATTGCACATATTACCCGAGACGTAAACTACGGCTGGATCACTCGCTACCTCCATGCCAATGGTGCCTCCATGCTCTTCATCTGCCTTTTCCTACACGTGGGTCGAGGCCTCTACTAGGGCTCATATCTCCTCCTAGAAACCTGAAATATTGGCATTATACTCCTTCTTATAACCATAACAACAGCTTTCATGGGCTATGTCCTCCCATGAGGCCAAATATCATTCTGGGGGGCAACGGTAATCACAAACTTACTATCAGCAATCCCATACATCGGAACTAATCTCGTCCAATGAATCTGAGGAGGATACGCCATTGATAGCCCCACTCTCACACGATTCTTCACCTTACACTTCATTCTACCCTTCATCATCGTCGCCCTCACAACCGTGCACTTACTATTCCTACACGAAACAGGATCAAACAACCCCTGCGGAATCTCCTCCGACTCGGACAAAATCGCCTTTCACCCCTACTACACAGTCAAAGACATCCTAGGTCTAGTCCTCCTTCTCTTTATCCTAGCGATACTAACACTACTCTCACCCAAACTCCTAAACGACCCAGATAACTACATTCCAGCCGACCCGCTAAATACCCCCCCACATATTAAGCCAGAGTGATACTTCCTATTTGCATACACAATCCTACGATCTGTCCCCAATAAACTGGGAGGCGTACTAGCACTCTTCCTATCAATCTTTATCCTAGCAGTCATCCCCACACTTCACAAATCCAAACAACAAAGCATAATATTCCGCCCATTCAGCCAATTTCTATTCTGACTCCTAATCACAATCCTATTGACCCTCACCTGAATTGGAAGCGAACCAGTAACCCAACCCCTCATCACTATCGGCCAAGTAGCATCCATAATATACTTCATTACGATTCTAATCCTAATACCACTGGTCTCCCTAATCGAAAACAACCTACTCAAATGAAATTGCCCTCGTAGTATAAATTAATACACTGGCCTTGTAAACCAGAAATGAACACTCTTCCTAGGGCAATCAGAAAGAAAGTATCTAACTCCACCACCAACACCCAAAGCTGGCATTCTAACTTAAACTACTTTCTGCATTCTTATGCCACATAAACTTCATAATATAATTCTGATACTAACCTACTCACAATACTACTATGTAATTCGTGCATTACTGCTAGCCAACATGTATAATATATAGTACTATATATGCTTAACTGTACATAGTGCATATTATCACGTATCAACTTAACATCCTTGAAAAGCATGCTTACAAGCAAGAACCCTAGTGGGAACCTCAACAGTAACACATGATATGGCTCTCCCAAATTCAACCTGTCCCTCCCCACGAACATTGACCAGACCAATTTATGCCAGTCGTCCATAGTACATTAAATTGTTCATCGGACATAGTACATATCTGTTAAATAATCCTCCTCACCACGGATGCCACCCCTCACTTAGGAGTCCCTTGTTCACCATCCTCCGTGAAATCAATATCCCGCACAAGAGTGCTACTATCCTCGCTCCGGGCCCATAACTCGTGGGGGTAGCTATACTTGAGCTGTATCCGGCATCTGGTTCTTACCTCAGGGCCATGACAACTAAGATCGCCCACACGTTCCCCTTAAATAAGACATCTCGATGGATCACGGGTCTATCACCCTATTAACCAGTCACGGGAGCTCTCCATGCATTTGGTATCTTTTATCTCTGGTCTGCACGCAACCCCATCGCAGAATGCTGACTCCCACCACATCCCGTCCTGTATGCGCCTGTCTTTGATTCCTAGTACATGCAGTTGTTGATCGCACCTACGTTCAATATTCTAGCTCCACGCAAACTTCAGCAAGGTGTTATTTAATTCATGCTTGTAGGACATACCAATAATCATCTCAGCCAATACCACGCCTACCGCGCCATAAACCACAATAATATCTCATCAAACCCCCCACCCCCATCTCCGACCTTCATCCAAAACCCACTCTTGCCAAACCCCAAAAACAAAAGTCTTAATATGTCCGATCAGAGCCTGTATTTTCATCTTTTAGGTGTGCACAACTCCAACTGCCATTCCCTCAACTAACAAGCATCTACTTCACTAAACACTCTTTACACTAACCCACAATAAGCCCCTTTCACACAACCCGAAAGAAATTACCTCACAATTGTACTGACACCTCCGTTTATGTAGCTTAAACCCACCCAAAGCAAGACACTGAAAATGCCTAGATGGGTTTGCACACCCCATAAACAAATAGGCTTGGTCCTGGCCTTTCTATTAGCTCTTAGCAAGATTACACATGCAAGTATCCTCGCTCCGGTGAAGACGCCCTATAAATCATCATGACCAAGAGGAGCAAGCATCAAGCACGCACACGCAGCTCAAAACGCTTTGCCTGGCCACACCCCCACGGGAGACAGCAGTGACAAATATTTAGCAATAAACGAAAGTTCAACTAAGCTATGCTATATTTAGGGTTGGTCAATTTCGTGCCAGCCACCGCGGTCACACGATTAACCCTGGCTAATAGAGATTGGCGTAGAGGGTGTTTAAGATCTGACATAATAAAGCTAAACTCCATCTAAACTGTAAAACCCTAGCTGATGTAAAATAAACTACGAAAGTGGCTTTAAAGCTTCTGAACACACAATAGCCAAGACCCAAACTGGGATTAGACACCCTACTATGCTTGGCCCTAAACCTCAGTAGTTAGATAACAAAACTACTCGCCAGAATACTACAAGCAACAGCTTAAAACTCAAAGGACTTGACGGTGCTTTACATCCCCCTAGAGGAGCCTGTTCCATAATCGATAAACCCCGATCCACCCCACCCTCTCTTGCTCAGCCTATATACCGCCATCTTCAGCAAACCCTGATGAAGGTCACAAAGTGAGCGCAAACGCCCTCCCCGCCGCAAAAACGTTAGGTCAAGGTGTAGCCCATGAGACGGTAAAAAATGGGCTACATTTTCTGCCTCAGAAAATTCCACGAAAACCCTTATGAAATCTAAGAGTCCAAGGAGGATTTAGCAGTAAATTAAGAGTAGAGTGCTTAATTGAACCAGGCCATAAAGCGCGCACACACCGCCCGTCACTCCTCTCAAATATATTTAAGGAACATCTTAATTAAACGCCCTAATATTTATATAGAGAGGATAAGTCGTAACATGGTAAGTGTACTGGAAGGTGCACTTGGATAAATCAAGGCATAGCTTAATATAAAGCACCTGGCTTACACCCAGAAAATCTCAATACCACTTGATTGCCTTGAGCCAATACTAGCCCTAAGCATAACCAACACTAATACCAAACCAACACACACTAAACCATTCACCTACACAAAGTATAGGCGATAGAAATTTTAATCTGGCGCTATAGACGCAGTACCGTAAGGGAAAGATAGAAAACCACCCAAGCACAAAACAGCAAGGATTAACTCCTGTACCTTTCGCATAATGGATTAGCTAGAAACAATTTCACAAAGAGAACTACAAGCCAAATTCCCCGAAACCAGACGAGCTACCCAAAAAGAGCTAAAAGAACGCACCCATCTATGTGGCAAAATAGTGGGAAGATTTCTGGGTAGAGGTGACAAGCCTACTGAGCCTGGTGATAGCTGGTTATCCAAGACAGAATCTTAGTTCAACCTTAAGCCTACCTATAGAACTACCTAATCCCCCTGTAAGCTTAATTGCTAGTCTAAAGAGGGACAGCTCTTTAGACACTAGGAAAAAACCTTATAGAGAGAGTAAAACCCTCAATTACCATAGTTGGCTTAAAAGCAGCCATCAATTAAGAAAGCGTTCAAGCTCAACACCAACCACCTGAAAAATACCAAACACATAACTGAACTCCTCACACCACATTGGATTAATCTATCACCATATAGAAGCAATAACGCTAGTATAAGTAACATGAATATTTTCTCCACTGCATAAGCCTAGATCGGACCGAAAGCCTCACCGATACCTAACAGCCAGGCATAGCAAGCACAAACAAGCCCATGCTACCTTCACTGTTAACCCAACACAGGCATGCCTCAAGGAAAGGTTAAAAAAAGTAAAAGGAACTCGGCAAACTCAAACCCCGCCTGTTTACCAAAAACATCACCTCTAGCATTACTAGTATTAGAGGCACTGCCTGCCCAGTGACACACGTTTAACGGCCGCGGTACCCTGACTGTGAAAAGGTAGCATAATCACTTGTTCTTTAAATAGGGACTGGCATGAAAGGCACCACGAGGGTTTAACTGTCTCTTACTTTTAACCAGTGAAATTGACCTGTCCGTGAAGAGACGGACATAAAATAATCAGACGAGAAGACTCTATGGAGCTTTAATCTATTAATGCAATCAAAAATCACACAAACCCATGGACCTTTAAACTACTACACCTGCATTAAAAATTTTGGTTGGGGCGACCTCGGAGCACAACAAAACCTTCGAACAACACATGCTAAGACCACACAAGTCAAAGCGAGCTAACACTCATAATTGATCCAATAATTTGATCAACGGAACAAGTTACCCTAGAGAAAACAGCGCAATTCTATTCTAGAGTCCATATCGACAATAGAGCTTACGACCTCGATGTTGGATCAGGACATCCTAATGGTGCAGCAGCTATCAAGGGTTCGTTTGTTCAACGATTAAAGTCCTACGTGATCTGAGTTCAGACCGGAGCAATCCAGGTCGGTTTCTATCTATTGCACATTTCTCCCTGTACGAAAGGACAAGAGAAATAAGGCCCATTTCATAAAGCGCATTCATTACATAAATGACCTAGTCTTAATTTAGCAAAATACCACACATTCCCCCCGAAAACAGGGTTTGTTAAGATGGCAGAGCCCGGTAATTGCATAAAACTTAAAACTTTGTAACCAGAGGTTCAACTCCTCTTCTAAACACCATGACCACAGTAAACCTCTTACTTCTAATTAAACCGACATTAGCTGCCATAGCATTTCTCACACTCGTTGAACGAAAGTTACCAGGCTACATACAACTACGAAAGGGGCCCAATGTTGTAGGGGCTTCCAAATATCACTTTGCGAATTCCACAAGAACAGTCTTAGCAAGCGGCTTCTTGAGGGGAAAGCGGTAACACTGTGAGATGAGATAACAGAACACTAAGCAGTTTCTCAGAAAGCTTCTTTCCAGATTTCATCTGAGGATATTTCCTTTTTCACCATAGCCCTCTAAGGGCTTCCAAATATCACTTTGCAAATTCCACAAGAACTGTCTTAGCGAAAGGCTTCTTGACGGGAAAGCCGTAACTCTGTGAGATGATTTAACAGAACACAAAGAAGTTTCTCAGAAAGCTTCTTTCTCTTTGTTATCGGAGGATATTTCCTTTGGCCCTATAGTCTTCCAAGGGAACCAAAATATCTGTTCTCAGATTCCACAGAAAGAAGGCTAGCAAAGAGATCCACGAAATACAGATGTAACTCTGTGAGTGGAAGTCAGACATCACAAAGAGGTTTCTCAGAAAGCTTCTTTCCAGTTTTTCTCTGAGGATATTTTCTTTTTCACCATAGCCCTCTACGGGCTTCCAAATATCACTTTGTGATTTCCACAAGAACAGGCTTAGAGAGCAGCCTCTTGAGGGGAAAGCTGTAACTCTGCGGGATGAATTAACAGAACACTAAGCAGTTTGTCAGAAAGCTTCTTCCGAGTTTTCATCTGAGGATATTTCCTTTTTCACCATAGTCGTCTATGGGCTTCCAAATAGCACTTTGCAAATTCCACAAGAACTGTCTTAGCGAAAGGCTTCTTGAGGGGAAAGGTGTAACTCTGTGAGATGATTTCACAGAACACGTAGAAGTTTCTCCGAAAGCTTCTTTCTCTTTGTTATCGGAGGATATTTCCTCTGGCCCTATAGTCTTCCAAGGGATCTGAAATATCTGTTCTCCGATTCCAAAGAAATAAGGCTGGCAAAGAGATCCACGAAATACAGATGTAACTCTGTGAGTGGAAGTCAGACATCACAAAGAGGTTTCTCAGAAAGCTTCTTTCCAGTTTTTCTGTGAGGATATTTTCTTTTTAACCATAGCCCTCTATGGGCTTCCAAATATCACTTTGTGATTTCCACAAGAACAGGCTTAGAGAGCAGCCTCTTGAGGGGAAAGCTGTAACTCTGGGAGATGAATTAACAGAACACTAAGCAGTTTCTCAGAAAGCTACTTTCCAGATTTCATCTCAGGATATTTCCTTTTTCACCATAGCCCTCAATGGGCTTCCAAATATCACTTTTCAAATTTCACAAGAACTGTCTTAGCGAAAGGCTTCTGGAGGGGAAAACTGTAACTCTGTGAGATGATTTCACAGAACACAAAGAAGTTTCTCAGAAAGCTTCTTTCTCTTGGTTATCGGAGGATATATCTTTTGGCCCTATAGTCTTCAAAGGGATCCGAAATATCTGTTCTCAGATTCCACAGAAAGAAGGCTAGCAAAGAGATCCACGAAATACAGATGTAACTCTGTGAGTGGAAGTCACACATCACAAAGCAGTTTCTCAGAAAGCTTATTTCCAGTTTTTCTCTGAGGATATTTTCTTTTTCACCATGGCACTCGACGGCCTTCCAAATACCACGTTGCGAATTCCAGAAGAACAGGCTTAGTGAGCGGCTTCTTGAGGCGAAAGGTGTAACTCTGTGAGATGAATTAACAGAACACTAAGCAGTTTCTCAGAAAGCTTCTTTCGACTTTTCATCTGAGGATATTTCCTTTTTCACCATAGCCTTCTATGGGCTTCCAAATATCACTTTGCAAATTCCACAAGAACTGTCTTAGCGAAAGGCTTCTTGAGGGGAAGGCTGTAACTCTGTGAGATGATTTCACAGAACTCAAAGAAGTTTCTCAGAAAGCTTCTTTCTCTTTGTTATCGGAGGATATTTCCTTTGGCCCTATAGTCTTCCATGGGATCCGATATATCTGTTCTCAGATTCCACAGAAAGAAGGCTAGCAAAGAGATCCACGAAATACAGATGTAACTCTCTGAGTGGAAGTCAAATATCACAAAGAGGTTTCTCAGAAAGATTCTTTCCTGTTTTTCTCTGAGGATATTTTCTTTTTCACCATAGCCCTCTATTGGCTTCCAAATATCACCTTATGATTTCCACAAGAACGGGCTTAGAGAGCAGCCTCTTGAGGGGAAAGCTGTAACTCTGGGGGATGAATAAACAGAACACTAAGCAGTTTGTCAGAAAACTTCTTCCGAGTTTTATTCTGAGGATATTTCCTTTTTCACCATAGACCTCTATGGGCTTCCAAATATCACTTTGCAAATTCAACAAGAACTGTCTTAGAGAACAGCCTCTTTAATTGAAAGCTGTAACTCTGTGAGATGTATTAACAGAACACTAAGCAGTTTCTCAGAAAGCTTCTTTCCAGATTTCATCTGAGGCAATTTCCTTTTTCACCATAGCCCCCTTTCGGCTTCCAAATATCACTTTGCAAATTCCACAAGAACTGTCTCAGCGAAAGGCTTCTTGAGGGGAAAGCAGTAACTCTGTGAGATGATTTCACATAACACAAAGAAGTTTCTCAGAAAGCTTCTTTCTCTTTGTAATCGGAGGATATGTCCTTTGGCCCTATAGTCTTTCAAGGGATCCGAAATATCTGTTCTCAGATTCCACAGAAAGAAGGCTAGCAAAGAGATCCACGAAATACAGATGTAACTCTGTGAGTGGAAGTCACACATCACAAAGCAGTTTCTCAGAAAGCTTCTTTCCAGTTTTTCTCTGAGGATATTTTCTTTTTCACCATAGCACTCTATGGGCTTCGAAATATCACCTTGCCAATTACACAAGAACAGGCTTAGCGAGCAGCCTCTTGAGGGGAAAGCTGTAACTCTGTGAGATGAATTAACAGAACACTAAGCACTTTCTCAGAAAGCTTCTTTCGAGTTTTCATATGAGGATATTATCTTTTTCACCATAGCCTTCTATGGGCTTCCAAATACCACTTTGCAAATTCCACAAGAACTGTCTTAGCGAAAGGCTTCTTGAGGGGAAGGGTGTAACTCTGTGAGATGATTTCACAGAACTCAAAGAAGTTTCTCCGAAAGCTTCTTGCTCTTTGTTATCGGAGGATATTTCCTTTGGTTCTATAGTCTTCCAAGGGATCCGAAATATCTGTTCTCAGATTCCACAGAAAGAAGGCTAGCAAGGAGATCCACGAAATACAGATGTAACTCTGTGAGTGGAAGTCACACATCACAAAGAAGTTTCTCAGAAAGCTTCTTTCCAGTTTTTCTCTGAGGATATTTTCTTTTTCACCATAGCACTCTATGGGCTTCGAAATACGACTTTCCCAATTCCACAAGAACAGGCTTAGAGAGAAGCCACCAGAGGGGAAAGCTGCAACTCTTGGGGATGAATTAACAGAACATTAAGCAGTTTGTCAGAAAGCTTCTTCCGAGTTTTCATCTGAGGATATTTCCTTTTTCACGATAGCCCTCTGTGAGCTTCCAAATCTCACTTTGCAAATTCCACAAGAACTGTCTTAGCGAAAGGCTTCTTGAGGGCAAAACTGTAACTCTGTGAGATGATTTCACAGAACACAAAGAAGTTTCTCAAAAAGCTTCTTTCTCTTTGTTATCGGAGGATATATCTTTTGGCCCTATAGTCTTTAAAGGGATTTGAAATATCTGTTCTCAGATTCCACAGAAATAAGGTTAGCAAAGAGATCCACGAAACACAGATGTAACTCTGTGAGTGGAAGTCACACATCACAAAGCAGTTTCTCAGAAAGCTTCTTTCCAGTTTTTCTCTGAGGATATTTTCTTTTTCAGCATAGCCCTCTATGGGCTTCCAAATATCACTTTGCGAATTCCACAAGAAGTGGCTTAGAGAGCAGCCTCTTGAGGGGAATGCTGTAACTCTGTGAGATGAATTAACAGAACACTAAGCACTTTCTCAGAAAGCTTCCTTCCAGATTTCATCTGAGGATATTTCCTTTTTCACCATAGCCCTCTGTGGGCTTCCAAATGTCACTTTGCAAATTCCACAAGAATTGTCTTGGCGAAAGGCTTCTTGAGGGGAAAGCTGTAACTCTGTGAGATGATTTCACAGAATACAAAGAATTTTCACAGAAAACTTCTTTCTCTTGGTTATCGGAGGATATTTCCTTTGGCCCTATAGTCATCCAAGGGAACCAAAATATCTGTTCTCAGATTCCACAGAAAGAAGGCTAGCAAAGAGATCCACGAAATACAGATGTAACTCTGTGAGTGGAAGTCACACATCGCAAAGAGGTTTCTCAGAAAGATTCTTTCCTGCTTTTCTCTGAGGATATTTTCTTTTTCACCATAGCCCTCTATTGGCTTCCAAATATCACTTTGTGATTTCCACAAGAACAGGCTTAGAGAGCAGCCTATTGAGGGGAAAGCTGTAACTCTGGGGGATGAATTAACAGAACATTAAGCAGTTTGTCAGAAAGCTTCTTCCGAGTTTTCATTTGAGGATATTTTCTTTTTCACCATAGACCTCTATGGGCTTCCAAATATCACTTTGCAAATTCCACAAGAACTGTCTTAGCGAAAGGCTTCTTGACGGGAAAGTTGGAACACTGTGAGCTGATTTCACAGAACACGAAGAAGTTTCTCTGAAAGCTTCTTTCTCTTTCTTAACGGAGGATATTTCCTTTTGCCCTATAGTCTTCCAAGGGATCCGAAATATCTGTTCTCTGATTCCACAGAAATAAGGCTAGCAAAGAGATCCACGAAATACAGATGTAACTCTGGGAGTGGAAGTCACACATCACAAAGAAGTTTCTCAGAAAGCTTCTTTCCAGTTTTTCTCTGAGGATATTTTCTTTTTCACCATGGCACTCTACGGGCTTCCAAATACCACGTTGCGAATTCCAGAAGAACAGGCTTAGTGAGCGGCTTCTTGAGGCGAAAGGTGTAACTCTGTGAGGTGAATTAACAGAACCCTAAGCAGTTTCTCAGAAAGCTTCTTTCGACTTTTCATCTGAGGATATTTCCTTTTTCACCATAGCCCTCTATGGGCTTCCAAATATCACTTTGCAAATTCCACAAGAACTGTCTTAGCGAAAGGCTTCTTGAGGGGAAGGGTGTAACTCTGTGAGATGATTTCACAGAACACCAAGAAGTTTCTCAGAAAGCTTCTTTCTCTTTGTTATCGGAGGATATTTCCTTTGGCCCTATAGTCTTCCATGGGTTCCGAAATATCTGTTCTCAGATTCCACAGAAAGAAGGCTAGCAAAGAGATCCACGAAATACAGCTGTAACTCTCTGAGTGGAAGTCAAATATCACAAAGCAGTTTCTCAAAAAGATTCTTTCCAGTGTTTCTCTGAGGATATTTTCTTATTCACCATAGCCCTCTATGGGCTTCCAAATATCACTTTGCGAATTCCACAAGAACAGGCTTAGCGAGCAGCCTCTTTAATGGAAAGCTGTAACTCTGTGAGATGAATTAACAGAACACTAAGCAGTTTCTCAGAAAGCTTCTTTCAATATTTCATCTGAGGCTATTTCCTTTTTCACAATAGCCCTCTTTCGGCTTCCAAATATCACTTTGCAAATTCCACAAGAACTGTCTCATCAAAAGGCTTCTGGAGGGGAAAGTTGTAACTCTGTGAGATGATTTCACAGAACACAAAGAAGTTTCTCAGAAAGCTTCTTTCTCTTTGTTATCGGAGGATATTTCCTTTGGCCCTGTAGTCTTCCAAGGGATCCAAAATATCTGTACTCAGATTCCACAGAAAGAAGGCCAGCAAAGAGATCCACGAAATGCAGATGTAACTCTGTGAGTGGAAGTCAGACATCACAAAGAGGTTTCTCAGAAAGCTTCTTTCCTGTTTTTCTCTGAGGATATTTTCTTTTTCACCATAGCCCTCTATGGGCTTCCAAATATCACTTTGTGATTTACACAAGAACAGGCTTAGAGAGCAGCCTATTGAGGGGAAAGCTGTAACTCTGGGGGATGAATTAACAGAACATTAAGCAGTTTGTCAGAAAGCTTCTTCCGAGTTTTCATTTGAGGATATTTTCTTTTTCACCATAGACCTCTATGGGCTTCCAAATATCACTTTGCAAATTCCACAAGAACTGTCTTAGCGAAAGGCTTCTTGACGGGAAAGCTGGAACACTGTGAGCTGATTTCACAGAACACGAAGAAGTTTCTCTGAAAGCTTCTTTCTCTTTCTTAACGGAGGATATTTCCTTTTGCCCTATAGTCTTCCAAGGGATCCGAAATATCTGTTCTCTGATTCCACAGAAATAAGGCTAGCAAAGAGATCCACGAAATACAGATGTAACTCTGGGAGTGGAAGTCACACATCACAAAGTAGTTTCTCAGAAAGCTTCTTTCCACTTTTGCTCTGAGGATATTTTCTTTTTCACCATAGGCCTCTATTGGCTTCCAAATATCACGTTGCGAATTCCAGAAGAACAGGCTTAGCAAGCGGCCCCTTGAGGGGAAAGCGGTAACTCAGTGAGATGAATTAACAGAACACTAAGCAGATTCTCAGAAAGCTTCTTTACAGATTTCATGTGACTATATTTCCTTTTTCACCTTTGCCCTCTAAGGGTTTCCAAATATCATTTTGCAAATTCCACAAGAATTGTCTTAGCGAGAGGCTTCCTGAGGGGAAAGCTGTAACTCTGTGAGATGATTTCACAGAACATAAAGAAGTTTCTCAGAAACCTTCTTTCTCTTTGTTATCGGAGGATATTTCCTTTGGCTCTATAGTCTTCAGTGGGATCCGAAATATCTGTTCTCAGATTCCACAGAAAGAAGGCTAGCAAAGAGATCCACGAAATACAGATGTAACTCTGTGAGAGGAAGTCACACATCACAAAGCAGTTTCTCTGAATGCTTCTTTCCAGTTTTTCTCTGAGGATATTTTCTTTTTCACCATAGACCTCTATGGGCTTCCAAATATCACTTTGAGAATTCCACAAGAACAGGCTTAGAGAGCAGCCTCTTGAATGGAAAGCTGTAACTCTGTGAGATGAATTTACAAAACACTAAGCAGTTTCTCAGAAAGCTTCTTTCCAGATTTCATCTGAGGCTATTTCCTTTTTCACCATAGCCCTCTTTCGGCTTCCAAATATCACTTTGCAAATTCCACAACAACTGTCTCAGCGAAAGGCTTCTTGAGGGGAAAGCTGTAACTCTGTGAGATGATTTCACAGAACACAAAGAAGTTTCTCAGAAAGCTTCTTTCTCTTTGTTATCGGAGGATATTTCCTTTGGCCCTATAGTCTTCCAAGGGATCCAAAATATCTGTACTCAGATTCCACAGAAAGAAGGCTAGCAAAGATATCCACGAAATACAGATGTAACTCTGTGAATGGAAGTCAGACATCACAAAGAGGTTTCTCAGAAAGCTTCTTTCCTGTTTTTCTCTGAGGATATTTTCTTTTTCACCATAGCCCTCTAGGGGCTTCCAAAAATCACCTAGTGATTTCCACAAGAACAGGCTTAGCAAGCGGCTTCTTGAGGGAAAAGCGGTACTCAGTGAGATGAATTAACAGAACACTAAGCAGGATCTCAGAAAGCTTCTTTCCAGATTTCATGTGAGGATATTTCCTTTTTCACCATTGCACTCCATAGGTTTCCAAATATCACTTTGCAAATTCCACAAGAACTGTCTTAGCGGAAGGCTTCTTGAGGGGAAAGCTGTAACTCTGTGAGATGATTTCACAGAACACAAAGAAGTTTCCCAGAAAGCATCTTTCTCTTTGTTTTCGGAGGATATTTCCTTTTCCCTATAGTCTTCCAAGGGATCCGAAATATCTGTTCTCAGATTCCACAGAAATAAGGCTAGCAAAGAGATACACGTAATAGAGATGTAACTCTGTGAGTGGAAGTCACACATCACAAAGCAGTTTCTCAGAAAGCTTCTTTCCAGTTTTTCTCTGAGGATATTTTCTTTTTCACCATAGCACTCAATGGGCTTCGAAATATCACTTTGCCAATTCCACAAGAACAGGCTTAGCGAGCAGCCTCTTGAGGGGAAAGCTGTAACTCTGTGAGGTGAATTAAAAGAACACTAAGCAGTTTCTCAGAAAGCTTCTTTCGAGTTTTCATCTGAGGATAATTCCTTTTTCACCATAGCCCTCTATGGGCTTCCAAATATCACTTTGCAAATTCCACAAGAACTGTCTAAGGGAAAGGCTTCTTGAGGGGAAGGCTGTATCTCCGTGAGATGATTTCACAGAACTCAAAGAAGTTTCTCAGAAAGCTTCTTTCTCTTAGTTATCGGAGGATATTTCCTTTGGCCCTATAGTCTTCCATGGGATCCGAATTATCTGTTCTCAGATTCCACAGAAAAAAGGCTAGCAAAGAGATCCACGAAATACAGCTGTAACTCTGTGAGTGGAAGTCACACATCACAAAGCAGTTTCTCAGAAAGCTTCTTTCCAGTGTTTCTCTGAGGATATTTTCTTTTTCACCATAGCCCTCTATGGGCTTCCAAATATCACTTTGCGAATTACACAGGAACAGGCTTAGAGAGCAGCCTCTTTAATGGAAAGCTGTAACTCTGTGAGATGAATTAACAGAACACTAAGCAGTTTCTCAGAAAGCTTCTTTCCAGATTTCATCTGAGGCTATTTCCTTTTTCACAATAGCCCTCTTTCGGCTTCCAAATATCACTTTGCAAATTCCACAAGAACTGTCTCATCAAAAGGCTTCTGGAGGGGAAAGTTGTAACTCTGTGAGATGATTTCACAGAACACAAAGAAGTGTCTCAGAAAGCTTCTTTCTCTTTGTTATCGGAGGATATTTCCTTTGGCCCTATAGTCTTCCAAGGGATCCAAAATATCTGTACTCAGATTCCAGAGAAAGAAGGCCAGCAAAGAGATCCACGAAATGCAGATGTAACTCTGTGAGTGGAAGTCAGACATCACAAAGAGGTTTCTCAGAAAGCTTCTTTCCTGTTTTTCTCTGAGGATATTTTCTTTTTCACCATAGCCCTCTATGGGCTTCCAAATATCACTTTGTGATTTCCACAAGAACAGGCTTAGAGAGCAGCCTCTTGAGGGGAAAGCTGTAACTCTGTGAGATGAATTAACAGAACACTAAGCACTTTCTCAGAAAGCTTCTTTCCAGATTTCATTTTAGGATATTTCCTTTTTCACCATAGCCCTCTATGGGCTTCCAAATACCACTTTGCAAATTCCACAAGAACTGTCTTAGCGAAAGGGTTCTTGAGGGGAAACCTGTAATTCTGTGAGATGAATTAACAGAACACTAAGCAGTTTCTCAGAAAGCTTCTTTTCAGATTACATCTCAGGATATTTCCTTTTTCACCATAGCCCTCTACGGGCTTCCAAATATCACTTTGCAAATTTCACAAGAACTGTCATAGCGAAAGGCTTCTTGAGGGGAAAGCTGTATCTCTGTGAGATGATTTCACAGAACACAAAGAAGTTTCTCAGAAAGCTTCTTTCTCTTTGTTATCAGAGGATATTTCCTTTGGCCCTATAGTCTTACAAGGGATCCGAAATATCTATTCTCAGATTCCACAGAAAGAAGGCTAGCAAAGAGATCCACAAAATACAGATGTAACTCTGTGAGTGGAAGTCACATATCACAAAGCAGTTTCTCATAAAGCTTCTTTCCAGTTTTTCTCTGAGGATATTTTCTTTTTCACCATATCTCTCTACGGGCTTCCAAATATCTCTTTGCGAATTCCACAAGAGCAGGCTTAGCGAGCGGCTTCTTGAGGGGAAAGCTGTAACTCTGAGAGATGAATTAACGGAACACTAAGCAGTTTCTCAGAAAGCTTCTTTCCAGATTTCATCTGAGGATATTTCCTTTTTCACCATAGCCCTCTATGGGCTTCCAAATATCACTTTGCAAATTCCACAAGAACTGTCTTAGCGAAAGGCTTCTTGAGGGGAAAGCTGTAACTCTGTGAGATGATTTCACAGAACAGAGAGAAGTTTCTCAGAGAGCTTCATTCTCTTTGTTATCCGAGGATATTTCCTTTCGCCCTATAGTCTTCCAAGGGATTCGAAATATCTGTTCTCAGATTCCACAGAAAGAAGGCTAGCAAAGAGATCCACGAAATACGGATGAAACTCTGTGAGTGGAAGTCACACATCACAAAGAAGTTTCTCAGAAAGCTTCTTTCCAGTTTTTCTCTGAGGATATTTTCTTTTTCACCATGGCACTCTACGGGCTTCCAAATACCACGTTGCGAATTCCAGAAGAACAGGCTTAGTGAGCGGCTTCTTGAGGCGAAAGGTGTAACTCTGTGAGGTGAATTAACAGAACCCTAAGCAGTTTCTCAGAAAGCTTCTTTCGACTTTTCATCTGAGGATATTTCCTTTTTCACCATAGCCCTCTATGGGCTTCCAAATATCACTTTGCAAATTCCACAAGAACTGTCTTAGCGAAAGGCTTCTTGAGGGGAAGGGTGTAACTCTGTGAGATGATTTCACAGAACACCAAGAAGTTTCTCAGAAAGCTTCTTTCTCTTTGTTATCGGAGGATATTTCCTTTGGCCCTATAGTCTTCCATGGGTTCCGAAATATCTGTTCTCAGATTCCACAGAAAGAAGGCTAGCAAAGAGATCCACGAAATACAGCTGTAACTCTCTGAGTGGAAGTCAAATATCACAAAGCAGTTTCTCAAAAAGATTCTTTCCAGTGTTTCTCTGAGGATATTTTCTTATTCACCATAGCCCTCTATGGGCTTCCAAATATCACTTTGCGAATTCCACAAGAACAGGCTTAGCGAGCAGCCTCTTTAATGGAAAGCTGTAACTCTGTGAGATGAATTAACAGAACACTAAGCAGTTTCTCAGAAAGCTTCTTTCAATATTTCATCTGAGGCTATTTCCTTTTTCACAATAGCCCTCTTTCGGCTTCCAAATATCACTTTGCAAATTCCACAAGAACTGTCTCATCAAAAGGCTTCTGGAGGGGAAAGTTGTAACTCTGTGAGATGATTTCACAGAACACAAAGAAGTTTCTCAGAAAGCTTCTTTCTCTTTGTTATCGGAGGATATTTCCTTTGGCCCTGTAGTCTTCCAAGGGATCCAAAATATCTGTACTCAGATTCCACAGAAAGAAGGCCAGCAAAGAGATCCACGAAATGCAGATGTAACTCTGTGAGTGGAAGTCAGACATCACAAAGAGGTTTCTCAGAAAGCTTCTTTCCTGTTTTTCTCTGAGGATATTTTCTTTTTCACCATAGCCCTCTATGGGCTTCCAAATATCACTTTGTGATTTCCACAAGAACAGGCTTAGAGAGCAGCCTATTGAGGGGAAAGCTGTAACTCTGGGGGATGAATTAACAGAACATTAAGCAGTTTGTCAGAAAGCTTCTTCCGAGTTTTCATTTGAGGATATTTTCTTTTTCACCATAGACCTCTATGGGCTTCCAAATATCACTTTGCAAATTCCACAAGAACTGTCTTAGCGAAAGGCTTCTTGACGGGAAAGCTGGAACACTGTGAGCTGATTTCACAGAACACGAAGAAGTTTCTCTGGAAGCTTCTTTCTCTTTCTTAACGGAGGATATTTCCTTTTGCCCTATAGTCTTCCAAGGGATCCGAAATATCTGTTCTCTGATTCCACAGAAATAAGGCTAGCAAAGAGATCCACGAAATACAGATGTAACTCTGGGAGTGGAAGTCACACATCACAAAGTAGTTTCTCAGAAAGCTTCTTTCCACTTTTGCTCTGAGGATATTTTCTTTTTCACCATAGGCCTCTATTGGCTTCCAAATATCACGTTGCGAATTCCAGAAGAACAGGCTTAGCAAGCGGCCCCTTGAGGGGAAAGCGGTAACTCAGTGAGATGAATTAACAGAACACTAAGCAGATTCTCAGAAAGCTTCTTTACAGATTTCATGTGACTATATTTCCTTTTTCACCTTTGCCCTCTAAGGGTTTCCAAATATCATTTTGCAAATTCCACAAGAATTGTCTTAGCGAGAGGCTTCCTGAGGGGAAAGCTGTAACTCTGTGAGATGATTTCACAGAACATAAAGAAGTTTCTCAGAAACCTTCTTTCTCTTTGTTATCGGAGGATATTTCCTTTGGCTCTATAGTCTTCAGTGGGATCCGAAATATCTGTTCTCAGATTCCACAGAAAGAAGGCTAGCAAAGAGATCCACGAAATACAGATGTAACTCTGTGAGAGGAAGTCACACATCACAAAGCAGTTTCTCTGAATGCTTCTTTCCAGTTTTTCTCTGAGGATATTTTCTTTTTCACCATAGACCTCTATGGGCTTCCAAATATCACTTTGAGAATTCCACAAGAACAGGCTTAGAGAGCAGCCTCTTGAATGGAAAGCTGTAACTCTGTGAGATGAATTTACAAAACACTAAGCAGTTTCTCAGAAAGCTTCTTTCCAGATTTCATCTGAGGCTATTTCCTTTTTCACCATAGCCCTCTTTCGGCTTCCAAATATCACTTTGCAAATTCCACAACAACTGTCTCAGCGAAAGGCTTCTTGAGGGGAAAGCTGTAACTCTGTGAGATGATTTCACAGAACACAAAGAAGTTTCTCAGAAAGCTTCTTTCTCTTTGTTATCGGAGGATATTTCCTTTGGCCCTATAGTCTTCCAAGGGATCCAAAATATCTGTACTCAGATTCCACAGAAAGAAGGCTAGCAAAGATATCCACGAAATACAGATGTAACTCTGTGAATGGAAGTCAGACATCACAAAGAGGTTTCTCAGAAAGCTTCTTTCCTGTTTTTCTCTGAGGATATTTTCTTTTTCACCATAGCCCTCTAGGGGCTTCCAAAAATCACCTAGTGATTTCCACAAGAACAGGCTTAGCAAGCGGCTTCTTGAGGGAAAAGCGGTACTCAGTGAGATGAATTAACAGAACACTAAGCAGGATCTCAGAAAGCTTCTTTCCAGATTTCATGTGAGGATATTTCCTTTTTCACCATTGCACTCCATAGGTTTCCAAATATCACTTTGCAAATTCCACAAGAACTGTCTTAGCGGAAGGCTTCTTGAGGGGAAAGCTGTAACTCTGTGAGATGATTTCACAGAACACAAAGAAGTTTCCCAGAAAGCATCTTTCTCTTTGTTTTCGGAGGATATTTCCTTTTCCCTATAGTCTTCCAAGGGATCCGAAATATCTGTTCTCAGATTCCACAGAAATAAGGCTAGCAAAGAGATACACGTAATAGAGATGTAACTCTGTGAGTGGAAGTCACACATCACAAAGCAGTTTCTCAGAAAGCTTCTTTCCAGTTTTTCTCTGAGGATATTTTCTTTTTCACCATAGCACTCAATGGGCTTCGAAATATCACTTTGCCAATTCCACAAGAACAGGCTTAGCGAGCAGCCTCTTGAGGGGAAAGCTGTAACTCTGTGAGGTGAATTAAAAGAACACTAAGCAGTTTCTCAGAAAGCTTCTTTCGAGTTTTCATCTGAGGATAATTCCTTTTTCACCATAGCCCTCTATGGGCTTCCAAATATCACTTTGCAAATTCCACAAGAACTGTCTAAGGGAAAGGCTTCTTGAGGGGAAGGCTGTATCTCCGTGAGATGATTTCACAGAACTCAAAGAAGTTTCTCAGAAAGCTTCTTTCTCTTAGTTATCGGAGGATATTTCCTTTGGCCCTATAGTCTTCCATGGGATCCGAATTATCTGTTCTCAGATTCCACAGAAAAAAGGCTAGCAAAGAGATCCACGAAATGCAGATGTAACTCTGTGAGTGGAAGTCAGACATCACAAAGAGGTTTCTCAGAAAGCTTCTTTCCTGTTTTTCTCTGAGGATATTTTCTTTTTCACCATAGCCCTCTATGGGCTTCCAAATATCACTTTGTGATTTCCACAAGAACAGGCTTAGAGAGCAGCCTCTTGAGGGGAAAGCTGTAACTCTGTGAGATGAATTAACAGAACACTAAGCACTTTCTCAGAAAGCTTCTTTCCAGATTTCATTTTAGGATATTTCCTTTTTCACCATAGCCCTCTATGGGCTTCCAAATACCACTTTGCAAATTCCACAAGAACTGTCTTAGCGAAAGGGTTCTTGAGGGGAAACCTGTAATTCTGTGAGATGAATTAACAGAACACTAAGCAGTTTCTCAGAAAGCTTCTTTTCAGATTACATCTCAGGATATTTCCTTTTTCACCATAGCCCTCTACGGGCTTCCAAATATCACTTTGCAAATTTCACAAGAACTGTCATAGCGAAAGGCTTCTTGAGGGGAAAGCTGTATCTCTGTGAGATGATTTCACAGAACACAAAGAAGTTTCTCAGAAAGCTTCTTTCTCTTTGTTATCAGAGGATATTTCCTTTGGCCCTATAGTCTTACAAGGGATCCGAAATATCTATTCTCAGATTCCACAGAAAGAAGGCTAGCAAAGAGATCCACAAAATACAGATGTAACTCTGTGAGTGGAAGTCACATATCACAAAGCAGTTTCTCATAAAGCTTCTTTCCAGTTTTTCTCTGAGGATATTTTCTTTTTCACCATATCTCTCTACGGGCTTCCAAATATCTCTTTGCGAATTCCAAAAGAGCAGGCTTAGCGAGCGGCTTCTTGAGGGGAAAGCTGTAACTCTGAGAGATGAATTAACGGAACACTAAGCAGTTTCTCAGAAAGCTTCTTTCCAGATTTCATCTGAGGATATTTCCTTTTTCACCATAGCCCTCTATGGGCTTCCAAATATCACTTTGCAAATTCCACAAGAACTGTCTTAGCGAAAGGCTTCTTGAGGGGAAAGCTGTAACTCTGTGAGATGATTTCACAGAACAGAGAGAAGTTTCTCAGAGAGCTTCATTCTCTTTGTTATCCGAGGATATTTCCTTTCGCCCTATAGTCTTCCAAGGGATTCGAAATATCTGTTCTCAGATTCCACAGAAAGAAGGCTAGCAAAGAGATCCACGAAATACGGATGAAACTCTGTGAGTGGAAGTCACACATCACAAAGAAGTTTCTCAGAAAGCTTCTTTCCAGTTTTTCTCTGAGGATATTTTCTTTTTCACCATGGCACTCTACGGGCTTCCAAATACCACGTTGCGAATTCCAGAAGAACAGGCTTAGTGAGCGGCTTCTTGAGGCGAAAGGTGTAACTCTGTGAGGTGAATTAACAGAACCCTAAGCAGTTTCTCAGAAAGCTTCTTTCGACTTTTCATCTGAGGATATTTCCTTTTTCACCATAGCCCTCTATGGGCTTCCAAATATCACTTTGCAAATTCCACAAGAACTGTCTTAGCGAAAGGCTTCTTGAGGGGAAGGGTGTAACTCTGTGAGATGATTTCACAGAACACCAAGAAGTTTCTCAGAAAGCTTCTTTCTCTTTGTTATCGGAGGATATTTCCTTTGGCCCTATAGTCTTCCATGGGTTCCGAAATATCTGTTCTCAGATTCCACAGAAAGAAGGCTAGCAAAGAGATCCACGAAATACAGCTGTAACTCTCTGAGTGGAAGTCAAATATCACAAAGCAGTTTCTCAAAAAGATTCTTTCCAGTGTTTCTCTGAGGATATTTTCTTATTCACCATAGCCCTCTATGGGCTTCCAAATATCACTTTGCGAATTCCACAAGAACAGGCTTAGCGAGCAGCCTCTTTAATGGAAAGCTGTAACTCTGTGAGATGAATTAACAGAACACTAAGCAGTTTCTCAGAAAGCTTCTTTCAATATTTCATCTGAGGCTATTTCCTTTTTCACAATAGCCCTCTTTCGGCTTCCAAATATCACTTTGCAAATTCCACAAGAACTGTCTCATCAAAAGGCTTCTGGAGGGGAAAGTTGTAACTCTGTGAGATGATTTCACAGAACACAAAGAAGTTTCTCAGAAAGCTTCTTTCTCTTTGTTATCGGAGGATATTTCCTTTGGCCCTGTAGTCTTCCAAGGGATCCAAAATATCTGTACTCAGATTCCACAGAAAGAAGGCCAGCAAAGAGATCCACGAAATGCAGATGTAACTCTGTGAGTGGAAGTCAGACATCACAAAGAGGTTTCTCAGAAAGCTTCTTTCCTGTTTTTCTCTGAGGATATTTTCTTTTTCACCATAGCCCTCTATGGGCTTCCAAATATCACTTTGTGATTTCCACAAGAACAGGCTTAGAGAGCAGCCTATTGAGGGGAAAGCTGTAACTCTGGGGGATGAATTAACAGAACATTAAGCAGTTTGTCAGAAAGCTTCTTCCGAGTTTTCATTTGAGGATATTTTCTTTTTCACCATAGACCTCTATGGGCTTCCAAATATCACTTTGCAAATTCCACAAGAACTGTCTTAGCGAAAGGCTTCTTGACGGGAAAGCTGGAACACTGTGAGCTGATTTCACAGAACACGAAGAAGTTTCTCTGGAAGCTTCTTTCTCTTTCTTAACGGAGGATATTTCCTTTTGCCCTATAGTCTTCCAAGGGATCCGAAATATCTGTTCTCTGATTCCACAGAAATAAGGCTAGCAAAGAGATCCACGAAATACAGATGTAACTCTGGGAGTGGAAGTCACACATCACAAAGTAGTTTCTCAGAAAGCTTCTTTCCACTTTTGCTCTGAGGATATTTTCTTTTTCACCATAGGCCTCTATTGGCTTCCAAATATCACGTTGCGAATTCCAGAAGAACAGGCTTAGCAAGCGGCCCCTTGAGGGGAAAGCGGTAACTCAGTGAGATGAATTAACAGAACACTAAGCAGATTCTCAGAAAGCTTCTTTACAGATTTCATGTGACTATATTTCCTTTTTCACCTTTGCCCTCTAAGGGTTTCCAAATATCATTTTGCAAATTCCACAAGAATTGTCTTAGCGAGAGGCTTCCTGAGGGGAAAGCTGTAACTCTGTGAGATGATTTCACAGAACATAAAGAAGTTTCTCAGAAACCTTCTTTCTCTTTGTTATCGGAGGATATTTCCTTTGGCTCTATAGTCTTCAGTGGGATCCGAAATATCTGTTCTCAGATTCCACAGAAAGAAGGCTAGCAAAGAGATCCACGAAATACAGATGTAACTCTGTGAGAGGAAGTCACACATCACAAAGCAGTTTCTCTGAATGCTTCTTTCCAGTTTTTCTCTGAGGATATTTTCTTTTTCACCATAGACCTCTATGGGCTTCCAAATATCACTTTGAGAATTCCACAAGAACAGGCTTAGAGAGCAGCCTCTTGAATGGAAAGCTGTAACTCTGTGAGATGAATTTACAAAACACTAAGCAGTTTCTCAGAAAGCTTCTTTCCAGATTTCATCTGAGGCTATTTCCTTTTTCACCATAGCCCTCTTTCGGCTTCCAAATATCACTTTGCAAATTCCACAACAACTGTCTCAGCGAAAGGCTTCTTGAGGGGAAAGCTGTAACTCTGTGAGATGATTTCACAGAACACAAAGAAGTTTCTCAGAAAGCTTCTTTCTCTTTGTTATCGGAGGATATTTCCTTTGGCCCTATAGTCTTCCAAGGGATCCAAAATATCTGTACTCAGATTCCACAGAAAGAAGGCTAGCAAAGATATCCACGAAATACAGATGTAACTCTGTGAATGGAAGTCAGACATCACAAAGAGGTTTCTCAGAAAGCTTCTTTCCTGTTTTTCTCTGAGGATATTTTCTTTTTCACCATAGCCCTCTAGGGGCTTCCAAAAATCACCTAGTGATTTCCACAAGAACAGGCTTAGCAAGCGGCTTCTTGAGGGAAAAGCGGTACTCAGTGAGATGAATTAACAGAACACTAAGCAGGATCTCAGAAAGCTTCTTTCCAGATTTCATGTGAGGATATTTCCTTTTTCACCATTGCACTCCATAGGTTTCCAAATATCACTTTGCAAATTCCACAAGAACTGTCTTAGCGGAAGGCTTCTTGAGGGGAAAGCTGTAACTCTGTGAGATGATTTCACAGAACACAAAGAAGTTTCCCAGAAAGCATCTTTCTCTTTGTTTTCGGAGGATATTTCCTTTTCCCTATAGTCTTCCAAGGGATCCGAAATATCTGTTCTCAGATTCCACAGAAATAAGGCTAGCAAAGAGATACACGTAATAGAGATGTAACTCTGTGAGTGGAAGTCACACATCACAAAGCAGTTTCTCAGAAAGCTTCTTTCCAGTTTTTCTCTGAGGATATTTTCTTTTTCACCATAGCACTCAATGGGCTTCGAAATATCACTTTGCCAATTCCACAAGAACAGGCTTAGCGAGCAGCCTCTTGAGGGGAAAGCTGTAACTCTGTGAGGTGAATTAAAAGAACACTAAGCAGTTTCTCAGAAAGCTTCTTTCGAGTTTTCATCTGAGGATAATTCCTTTTTCACCATAGCCCTCTATGGGCTTCCAAATATCACTTTGCAAATTCCACAAGAACTGTCTAAGGGAAAGGCTTCTTGAGGGGAAGGCTGTATCTCCGTGAGATGATTTCACAGAACTCAAAGAAGTTTCTCAGAAAGCTTCTTTCTCTTAGTTATCGGAGGATATTTCCTTTGGCCCTATAGTCTTCCATGGGATCCGAATTATCTGTTCTCAGATTCCACAGAAAAAAGGCTAGCAAAGAGATCCACGAAATACAGCTGTAACTCTGTGAGTGGAAGTCACACATCACAAAGCAGTTTCTCAGAAAGCTTCTTTCCAGTGTTTCTCTGAGGATATTTTCTTTTTCACCATAGCCCTCTATGGGCTTCCAAATATCACTTTGCGAATTACACAGGAACAGGCTTAGAGAGCAGCCTCTTTAATGGAAAGCTGTAACTCTGTGAGATGAATTAACAGAACACTAAGCAGTTTCTCAGAAAGCTTCTTTCCATATTTCATCTGAGGCTATTTCCTTTTTCACAATAGCCCTCTTTCGGCTTCCAAATATCACTTTGCAAATTCCACAAGAACTGTCTCATCAAAAGGCTTCTGGAGGGGAAAGTTGTAACTCTGTGAGATGATTTCACAGAACACAAAGAAGTGTCTCAGAAAGCTTCTTTCTCTTTGTTATCGGAGGATATTTCCTTTGGCCCTATAGTCTTCCAAGGGATCCAAAATATCTGTACTCAGATTCCAGAGAAAGAAGGCCAGCAAAGAGATCCACGAAATGCAGATGTAACTCTGTGAGTGGAAGTCAGACATCACAAAGAGGTTTCTCAGAAAGCTTCTTTCCTGTTTTTCTCTGAGGATATTTTCTTTTTCACCATAGCCCTCTATGGGCTTCCAAATATCACTTTGTGATTTCCACAAGAACAGGCTTAGAGAGCAGCCTCTTGAGGGGAAAGCTGTAACTCTGTGAGATGAATTAACAGAACACTAAGCACTTTCTCAGAAAGCTTCTTTCCAGATTTCATTTTAGGATATTTCCTTTTTCACCATAGCCCTCTATGGGCTTCCAAATACCACTTTGCAAATTCCACAAGAACTGTCTTAGCGAAAGGGTTCTTGAGGGGAAACCTGTAATTCTGTGAGATGAATTAACAGAACACTAAGCAGTTTCTCAGAAAGCTTCTTTTCAGATTACATCTCAGGATATTTCCTTTTTCACCATAGCCCTCTACGGGCTTCCAAATATCACTTTGCAAATTTCACAAGAACTGTCATAGCGAAAGGCTTCTTGAGGGGAAAGCTGTATCTCTGTGAGATGATTTCACAGAACACAAAGAAGTTTCTCAGAAAGCTTCTTTCTCTTTGTTATCAGAGGATATTTCCTTTGGCCCTATAGTCTTACAAGGGATCCGAAATATCTATTCTCAGATTCCACAGAAAGAAGGCTAGCAAAGAGATCCACAAAATACAGATGTAACTCTGTGAGTGGAAGTCACATATCACAAAGCAGTTTCTCATAAAGCTTCTTTCCAGTTTTTCTCTGAGGATATTTTCTTTTTCACCATATCTCTCTACGGGCTTCCAAATATCTCTTTGCGAATTCCACAAGAGCAGGCTTAGCGAGCGGCTTCTTGAGGGGAAAGCTGTAACTCTGAGAGATGAATTAACGGAACACTAAGCAGTTTCTCAGAAAGCTTCTTTCCAGATTTCATCTGAGGATATTTCCTTTTTCACCATAGCCCTCTATGGGCTTCCAAATATCACTTTGCAAATTCCACAAGAACTGTCTTAGCGAAAGGCTTCTTGAGGGGAAAGCTGTAACTCTGTGAGATGATTTCACAGAACAGAGAGAAGTTTCTCAGAGAGCTTCATTCTCTTTGTTATCCGAGGATATTTCCTTTCGCCCTATAGTCTTCCAAGGGATTCGAAATATCTGTTCTCAGATTCCACAGAAAGAAGGCTAGCAAAGAGATCCACGAAATACGGATGAAACTCTGTGAGTGGAAGTCACACATCACAAAGAAGTTTCTCAGAAAGCTTCTTTCCAGTTTTTCTCTGAGGATATTTTCTTTTTCACCATGGCACTCTACGGGCTTCCAAATACCACGTTGCGAATTCCAGAAGAACAGGCTTAGTGAGCGGCTTCTTGAGGCGAAAGGTGTAACTCTGTGAGGTGAATTAACAGAACCCTAAGCAGTTTCTCAGAAAGCTTCTTTCGACTTTTCATCTGAGGATATTTCCTTTTTCACCATAGCCCTCTATGGGCTTCCAAATATCACTTTGCAAATTCCACAAGAACTGTCTTAGCGAAAGGCTTCTTGAGGGGAAGGGTGTAACTCTGTGAGATGATTTCACAGAACACCAAGAAGTTTCTCAGAAAGCTTCTTTCTCTTTGTTATCGGAGGATATTTCCTTTGGCCCTATAGTCTTCCATGGGTTCCGAAATATCTGTTCTCAGATTCCACAGAAAGAAGGCTAGCAAAGAGATCCACGAAATACAGCTGTAACTCTCTGAGTGGAAGTCAAATATCACAAAGCAGTTTCTCAAAAAGATTCTTTCCAGTGTTTCTCTGAGGATATTTTCTTATTCACCATAGCCCTCTATGGGCTTCCAAATATCACTTTGCGAATTCCACAAGAACAGGCTTAGCGAGCAGCCTCTTTAATGGAAAGCTGTAACTCTGTGAGATGAATTAACAGAACACTAAGCAGTTTCTCAGAAAGCTTCTTTCAATATTTCATCTGAGGCTATTTCCTTTTTCACAATAGCCCTCTTTCGGCTTCCAAATATCACTTTGCAAATTCCACAAGAACTGTCTCATCAAAAGGCTTCTGGAGGGGAAAGTTGTAACTCTGTGAGATGATTTCACAGAACACAAAGAAGTTTCTCAGAAAGCTTCTTTCTCTTTGTTATCGGAGGATATTTCCTTTGGCCCTGTAGTCTTCCAAGGGATCCAAAATATCTGTACTCAGATTCCACAGAAAGAAGGCCAGCAAAGAGATCCACGAAATGCAGATGTAACTCTGTGAGTGGAAGTCAGACATCACAAAGAGGTTTCTCAGAAAGCTTCTTTCCTGTTTTTCTCTGAGGATATTTTCTTTTTCACCATAGCCCTCTATGGGCTTCCAAATATCACTTTGTGATTTCCACAAGAACAGGCTTAGAGAGCAGCCTATTGAGGGGAAAGCTGTAACTCTGGGGGATGAATTAACAGAACATTAAGCAGTTTGTCAGAAAGCTTCTTCCGAGTTTTCATTTGAGGATATTTTCTTTTTCACCATAGACCTCTATGGGCTTCCAAATATCACTTTGCAAATTCCACAAGAACTGTCTTAGCGAAAGGCTTCTTGACGGGAAAGCTGGAACACTGTGAGCTGATTTCACAGAACACGAAGAAGTTTCTCTGGAAGCTTCTTTCTCTTTCTTAACGGAGGATATTTCCTTTTGCCCTATAGTCTTCCAAGGGATCCGAAATATCTGTTCTCTGATTCCACAGAAATAAGGCTAGCAAAGAGATCCACGAAATACAGATGTAACTCTGGGAGTGGAAGTCACACATCACAAAGTAGTTTCTCAGAAAGCTTCTTTCCACTTTTGCTCTGAGGATATTTTCTTTTTCACCATAGGCCTCTATTGGCTTCCAAATATCACGTTGCGAATTCCAGAAGAACAGGCTTAGCAAGCGGCCCCTTGAGGGGAAAGCGGTAACTCAGTGAGATGAATTAACAGAACACTAAGCAGATTCTCAGAAAGCTTCTTTACAGATTTCATGTGACTATATTTCCTTTTTCACCTTAGCCCTCTAAGGGTTTCCAAATATCATTTTGCAAATTCCACAAGAATTGTCTTAGCGAGAGGCTTCCTGAGGGGAAAGCTGTAACTCTGTGAGATGATTTCACAGAACATAAAGAAGTTTCTCAGAAACCTTCTTTCTCTTTGTTATCGGAGGATATTTCCTTTGGCTCTATAGTCTTCAGTGGGATCCGAAATATCTGTTCTCAGATTCCACAGAAAGAAGGCTAGCAAAGAGATCCACGAAATACAGATGTAACTCTGTGAGAGGAAGTCACACATCACAAAGCAGTTTCTCTGAATGCTTCTTTCCAGTTTTTCTCTGAGGATATTTTCTTTTTCACCATAGACCTCTATGGGCTTCCAAATATCACTTTGAGAATTCCACAAGAACAGGCTTAGAGAGCAGCCTCTTGAATGGAAAGCTGTAACTCTGTGAGATGAATTTACAAAACACTAAGCAGTTTCTCAGAAAGCTTCTTTCCAGATTTCATCTGAGGCTATTTCCTTTTTCACCATAGCCCTCTTTCGGCTTCCAAATATCACTTTGCAAATTCCACAACAACTGTCTCAGCGAAAGGCTTCTTGAGGGGAAAGCTGTAACTCTGTGAGATGATTTCACAGAACACAAAGAAGTTTCTCAGAAAGCTTCTTTCTCTTTGTTATCGGAGGATATTTCCTTTGGCCCTATAGTCTTCCAAGGGATCCAAAATATCTGTACTCAGATTCCACAGAAAGAAGGCTAGCAAAGATATCCACGAAACACAGATGTAACTCTGTGAATGGAAGTCAGACATCACAAAGAGGTTTCTCAGAAAGCTTCTTTCCTGTTTTTCTCTGAGGATATTTTCTTTTTCACCATAGCCCTCTAGGGGCTTCCAAAAATCACCTAGTGATTTCCACAAGAACAGGCTTAGCAAGCGGCTTCTTGAGGGAAAAGCGGTACTCAGTGAGATGAATTAACAGAACACTAAGCAGGATCTCAGAAAGCTTCTTTCCAGATTTCATGTGAGGATATTTCCTTTTTCACCATTGCACTCCATAGGTTTCCAAATATCACTTTGCAAATTCCACAAGAACTGTCTTAGCGGAAGGCTTCTTGAGGGGAAAGCTGTAACTCTGTGAGATGATTTCACAGAACACAAAGAAGTTTCCCAGAAAGCATCTTTCTCTTTGTTTTCGGAGGATATTTCCTTTTCCCTATAGTCTTCCAAGGGATCCGAAATATCTGTTCTCAGATTCCACAGAAATAAGGCTAGCAAAGAGATACACGTAATAGAGATGTAACTCTGTGAGTGGAAGTCACACATCACAAAGCAGTTTCTCAGAAAGCTTCTTTCCAGTTTTTCTCTGAGGATATTTTCTTTTTCACCATAGCACTCAATGGGCTTCGAAATATCACTTTGCCAATTCCACAAGAACAGGCTTAGCGAGCAGCCTCTTGAGGGGAAAGCTGTAACTCTGTGAGGTGAATTAAAAGAACACTAAGCAGTTTCTCAGAAAGCTTCTTTCGAGTTTTCATCTGAGGATAATTCCTTTTTCACCATAGCCCTCTATGGGCTTCCAAATATCACTTTGCAAATTCCACAACAACTGTCTCAGCGAAAGGCTTCTTGAGGGGAAAGCTGTAACTCTGTGAGATGATTTCACAGAACACAAAGAAGTTTCTCAGAAAGCTTCTTTCTCTTTGTTATCGGAGGATATTTCCTTTGGCCCTATAGTCTTCCAAGGGATCCAAAATATCTGTACTCAGATTCCACAGAAAGAAGGCTAGCAAAGATATCCACGAAATACAGATGTAACTCTGTGAATGGAAGTCAGACATCACAAAGAGGTTTCTCAGAAAGCTTCTTTCCTGTTTTTCTCTGAGGATATTTTCTTTTTCACCATAGCCCTCTAGGGGCTTCCAAAAATCACCTAGTGATTTCCACAAGAACAGGCTTAGCAAGCGGCTTCTTGAGGGAAAAGCGGTACTCAGTGAGATGAATTAACAGAACACTAAGCAGGATCTCAGAAAGCTTCTTTCCAGATTTCATGTGAGGATATTTCCTTTTTCACCATTGCACTCCATAGGTTTCCAAATATCACTTTGCAAATTCCACAAGAACTGTCTTAGCGGAAGGCTTCTTGAGGGGAAAGCTGTAACTCTGTGAGATGATTTCACAGAACACAAAGAAGTTTCCCAGAAAGCATCTTTCTCTTTGTTTTCGGAGGATATTTCCTTTTCCCTATAGTCTTCCAAGGGATCCGAAATATCTGTTCTCAGATTCCACAGAAATAAGGCTAGCAAAGAGATACACGTAATAGAGATGTAACTCTGTGAGTGGAAGTCACACATCACAAAGCAGTTTCTCAGAAAGCTTCTTTCCAGTTTTTCTCTGAGGATATTTTCTTTTTCACCATAGCACTCAATGGGCTTCGAAATATCACTTTGCCAATTCCACAAGAACAGGCTTAGCGAGCAGCCTCTTGAGGGGAAAGCTGTAACTCTGTGAGGTGAATTAAAAGAACACTAAGCAGTTTCTCAGAAAGCTTCTTTCGAGTTTTCATCTGAGGATAATTCCTTTTTCACCATAGCCCTCTATGGGCTTCCAAATATCACTTTGCAAATTCCACAAGAACTGTCTAAGGGAAAGGCTTCTTGAGGGGAAGGCTGTATCTCCGTGAGATGATTTCACAGAACTCAAAGAAGTTTCTCAGAAAGCTTCTTTCTCTTAGTTATCGGAGGATATTTCCTTTGGCCCTATAGTCTTCCATGGGATCCGAATTATCTGTTCTCAGATTCCACAGAAAAAAGGCTAGCAAAGAGATCCACGAAATACAGCTGTAACTCTGTGAGTGGAAGTCACACATCACAAAGCAGTTTCTCAGAAAGCTTCTTTCCAGTGTTTCTCTGAGGATATTTTCTTTTTCACCATAGCCCTCTATGGGCTTGCAAATATCACTTTGCGAATTACACAGGAACAGGCTTAGAGAGCAGCCTCTTTAATGGAAAGCTGTAACTCTGTGAGATGAATTAACAGAACACTAAGCAGTTTCTCAGAAAGCTTCTTTCCATATTTCATCTGAGGCTATTTCCTTTTTCACAATAGCCCTCTTTCGGCTTCCAAATATCACTTTGCAAATTCCACAAGAACTGTCTCATCAAAAGGCTTCTGGAGGGGAAAGTTGTAACTCTGTGAGATGATTTCACAGAACACAAAGAAGTGTCTCAGAAAGCTTCTTTCTCTTTGTTATCGGAGGATATTTCCTTTGGCCCTATAGTCTTCCAAGGGATCCAAAATATCTGTACTCAGATTCCACAGAAAGAAGGCCAGCAAAGAGATCCACGAAATGCAGATGTAACTCTGTGAGTGGAAGTCAGACATCACAAAGAGGTTTCTCAGAAAGCTTCTTTCCTGTTTTTCTCTGAGGATATTTTCTTTTTCACCATAGCCCTCTATGGGCTTCCAAATATCACTTTGTGATTTCCACAAGAACAGGCTTAGAGAGCAGCCTCTTGAGGGGAAAGCTGTAACTCTGTGAGATGAATTAACAGAACACTAAGCACTTTCTCAGAAAGCTTCTTTCCAGATTTCATTTTAGGATATTTCCTTTTTCACCATAGCCCTCTATGGGCTTCCAAATACCACTTTGCAAATTCCACAAGAACTGTCTTAGCGAAAGGGTTCTTGAGGGGAAACCTGTAATTCTGTGAGATGAATTAACAGAACACTAAGCAGTTTCTCAGAAAGCTTCTTTTCAGATTACATCTCAGGATATTTCCTTTTTCACCATAGCCCTCTACGGGCTTCCAAATATCACTTTGCAAATTTCACAAGAACTGTCATAGCGAAAGGCTTCTTGAGGGGAAAGCTGTATCTCTGTGAGATGATTTCACAGAACACAAAGAAGTTTCTCAGAAAGCTTCTTTCTCTTTGTTATCAGAGGATATTTCCTTTGGCCCTATAGTCTTACAAGGGATCCGAAATATCTATTCTCAGATTCCACAGAAAGAAGGCTAGCAAAGAGATCCACAAAATACAGATGTAACTCTGTGAGTGGAAGTCACATATCACAAAGCAGTTTCTCATAAAGCTTCTTTCCAGTTTTTCTCTGAGGATATTTTCTTTTTCACCATATCTCTCTACGGGCTTCCAAATATCTCTTTGCGAATTCCACAAGAGCAGGCTTAGCGAGCGGCTTCTTGAGGGGAAAGCTGTAACTCTGAGAGATGAATTAACGGAACACTAAGCAGTTTCTCAGAAAGCTTCTTTCCAGATTTCATCTGAGGATATTTCCTTTTTCACCATAGCCCTCTATGGGCTTCCAAATATCACTTTGCAAATTCCACAAGAACTGTCTTAGCGAAAGGCTTCTTGAGGGGAAAGCTGTAACTCTGTGAGATGATTTCACAGAACAGAGAGAAGTTTCTCAGAGAGCTTCATTCTCTTTGTTATCCGAGGATATTTCCTTTCGCCCTATAGTCTTCCAAGGGATTCGAAATATCTGTTCTCAGATTCCACAGAAAGAAGGCTAGCAAAGAGATCCACGAAATACGGATGAAACTCTGTGAGTGGAAGTCACACATCACAAAGAAGTTTCTCAGAAAGCTTCTTTCCAGTTTTTCTCTGAGGATATTTTCTTTTTCACCATGGCACTCTACGGGCTTCCAAATACCACGTTGCGAATTCCAGAAGAACAGGCTTAGTGAGCGGCTTCTTGAGGCGAAGTTGTAACTCTGTGAGGTGAATTAACAGAACCCTAAGCAGTTTCTCAGAAAGCTTCTTTCGACTTTTCATCTGAGGATATTTCCTTTTTCACCATAGCCCTCTATGGGCTTCCAAATATCACTTTGCAAATTCCACAAGAACTGTCTTAGCGAAAGGCTTCTTGAGGGGAAGGGTGTAACTCTGTGAGATGATTTCACAGAACACCAAGAAGTTTCTCAGAAAGCTTCTTTCTCTTTGTTATCGGAGGATATTTCCTTTGGCCCTATAGTCTTCCATGGGTTCCGAAATATCTGTTCTCAGATTCCACAGAAAGAAGGCTAGCAAAGAGATCCACGAAATACAGCTGTAACTCTCTGAGTGGAAGTCAAATATCACAAAGCAGTTTCTCAAAAAGATTCTTTCCAGTGTTTCTCTGAGGATATTTTCTTATTCACCATAGCCCTCTATGGGCTTCCAAATATCACTTTGCGAATTCCACAAGAACAGGCTTAGCGAGCAGCCTCTTTAATGGAAAGCTGTAACTCTGTGAGATGAATTAACAGAACACTAAGCAGTTTCTCAGAAAGCTTCTTTCAATATTTCATCTGAGGCTATTTCCTTTTTCACAATAGCCCTCTTTCGGCTTCCAAATATCACTTTGCAAATTCCACAAGAACTGTCTCATCAAAAGGCTTCTGGAGGGGAAAGTTGTAACTCTGTGAGATGATTTCACAGAACACAAAGAAGTTTCTCAGAAAGCTTCTTTCTCTTTGTTATCGGAGGATATTTCCTTTGGCCCTGTAGTCTTCCAAGGGATCCAAAATATCTGTACTCAGATTCCACAGAAAGAAGGCCAGCAAAGAGATCCACGAAATGCAGATGTAACTCTGTGAGTGGAAGTCAGACATCACAAAGAGGTTTCTCAGAAAGCTTCTTTCCTGTTTTTCTCTGAGGATATTTTCTTTTTCACCATAGCCCTCTATGGGCTTCCAAATATCACTTTGTGATTTACACAAGAACAGGCTTAGAGAGCAGCCTATTGAGGGGAAAGCTGTAACTCTGGGGGATGAATTAACAGAACATTAAGCAGTTTGTCAGAAAGCTTCTTCCGAGTTTTCATTTGAGGATATTTTCTTTTTCACCATAGACCTCTATGGGCTTCCAAATATCACTTTGCAAATTCCACAAGAACTGTCTTAGCGAAAGGCTTCTTGACGGGAAAGCTGGAACACTGTGAGCTGATTTCACAGAACACGAAGAAGTTTCTCTGAAAGCTTCTTTCTCTTTCTTAACGGAGGATATTTCCTTTTGCCCTATAGTCTTCCAAGGGATCCGAAATATCTGTTCTCTGATTCCACAGAAATAAGGCTAGCAAAGAGATCCACGAAATACAGATGTAACTCTGGGAGTGGAAGTCACACATCACAAAGTAGTTTCTCAGAAAGCTTCTTTCCACTTTTGCTCTGAGGATATTTTCTTTTTCACCATAGGCCTCTATTGGCTTCCAAATATCACGTTGCGAATTCCAGAAGAACAGGCTTAGCAAGCGGCCCCTTGAGGGGAAAGCGGTAACTCAGTGAGATGAATTAACAGAACACTAAGCAGATTCTCAGAAAGCTTCTTTACAGATTTCATGTGACTATATTTCCTTTTTCACCTTTGCCCTCTAAGGGTTTCCAAATATCATTTTGCAAATTCCACAAGAATTGTCTTAGCGAGAGGCTTCCTGAGGGGAAAGCTGTAACTCTGTGAGATGATTTCACAGAACATAAAGAAGTTTCTCAGAAACCTTCTTTCTCTTTGTTATCGGAGGATATTTCCTTTGGCTCTATAGTCTTCAGTGGGATCCGAAATATCTGTTCTCAGATTCCACAGAAAGAAGGCTAGCAAAGAGATCCACGAAATACAGATGTAACTCTGTGAGAGGAAGTCACACATCACAAAGCAGTTTCTCTGAATGCTTCTTTCCAGTTTTTCTCTGAGGATATTTTCTTTTTCACCATAGACCTCTATGGGCTTCCAAATATCACTTTGAGAATTCCACAAGAACAGGCTTAGAGAGCAGCCTCTTGAATGGAAAGCTGTAACTCTGTGAGATGAATTTACAAAACACTAAGCAGTTTCTCAGAAAGCTTCTTTCCAGATTTCATCTGAGGCTATTTCCTTTTTCACCATAGCCCTCTTTCGGCTTCCAAATATCACTTTGCAAATTCCACAACAACTGTCTCAGCGAAAGGCTTCTTGAGGGGAAAGCTGTAACTCTGTGAGATGATTTCACAGAACACAAAGAAGTTTCTCAGAAAGCTTCTTTCTCTTTGTTATCGGAGGATATTTCCTTTGGCCCTATAGTCTTCCAAGGGATCCAAAATATCTGTACTCAGATTCCACAGAAAGAAGGCTAGCAAAGATATCCACGAAATACAGATGTAACTCTGTGAATGGAAGTCAGACATCACAAAGAGGTTTCTCAGAAAGCTTCTTTCCTGTTTTTCTCTGAGGATATTTTCTTTTTCACCATAGCCCTCTAGGGGCTTCCAAAAATCACCTAGTGATTTCCACAAGAACAGGCTTAGCAAGCGGCTTCTTGAGGGAAAAGCGGTACTCAGTGAGATGAATTAACAGAACACTAAGCAGGATCTCAGAAAGCTTCTTTCCAGATTTCATGTGAGGATATTTCCTTTTTCACCATTGCACTCCATAGGTTTCCAAATATCACTTTGCAAATTCCACAAGAACTGTCTTAGCGGAAGGCTTCTTGAGGGGAAAGCTGTAACTCTGTGAGATGATTTCACAGAACACAAAGAAGTTTCCCAGAAAGCATCTTTCTCTTTGTTTTCGGAGGATATTTCCTTTTCCCTATAGTCTTCCAAGGGATCCGAAATATCTGTTCTCAGATTCCACAGAAATAAGGCTAGCAAAGAGATACACGTAATAGAGATGTAACTCTGTGAGTGGAAGTCACACATCACAAAGCAGTTTCTCAGAAAGCTTCTTTCCAGTTTTTCTCTGAGGATATTTTCTTTTTCACCATAGCACTCAATGGGCTTCGAAATATCACTTTGCCAATTCCACAAGAACAGGCTTAGCGAGCAGCCTCTTGAGGGGAAAGCTGTAACTCTGTGAGGTGAATTAAAAGAACACTAAGCAGTTTCTCAGAAAGCTTCTTTCGAGTTTTCATCTGAGGATAATTCCTTTTTCACCATAGCCCTCTATGGGCTTCCAAATATCACTTTGCAAATTCCACAAGAACTGTCTAAGGGAAAGGCTTCTTGAGGGGAAGGCTGTATCTCCGTGAGATGATTTCACAGAACTCAAAGAAGTTTCTCAGAAAGCTTCTTTCTCTTAGTTATCGGAGGATATTTCCTTTGGCCCTATAGTCTTCCATGGGATCCGAATTATCTGTTCTCAGATTCCACAGAAAAAAGGCTAGCAAAGAGATCCACGAAATACAGCTGTAACTCTGTGAGTGGAAGTCACACATCACAAAGCAGTTTCTCAGAAAGCTTCTTTCCAGTGTTTCTCTGAGGATATTTTCTTTTTCACCATAGCCCTCTATGGGCTTCCAAATATCACTTTGCGAATTACACAGGAACAGGCTTAGAGAGCAGCCTCTTTAATGGAAAGCTGTAACTCTGTGAGATGAATTAACAGAACACTAAGCAGTTTCTCAGAAAGCTTCTTTCCATATTTCATCTGAGGCTATTTCCTTTTTCACAATAGCCCTCTTTCGGCTTCCAAATATCACTTTGCAAATTCCACAAGAACTGTCTCATCAAAAGGCTTCTGGAGGGGAAAGTTGTAACTCTGTGAGATGATTTCACAGAACACAAAGAAGTGTCTCAGAAAGCTTCTTTCTCTTTGTTATCGGAGGATATTTCCTTTGGCCCTATAGTCTTCCAAGGGATCCAAAATATCTGTACTCAGATTCCACAGAAAGAAGGCCAGCAAAGAGATCCACGAAATGCAGATGTAACTCTGTGAGTGGAAGTCAGACATCACAAAGAGGTTTCTCAGAAAGCTTCTTTCCTGTTTTTCTCTGAGGATATTTTCTTTTTCACCATAGCCCTCTATGGGCTTCCAAATATCACTTTGTGATTTCCACAAGAACAGGCTTAGAGAGCAGCCTCTTGAGGGGAAAGCTGTAACTCTGTGAGATGAATTAACAGAACACTAAGCACTTTCTCAGAAAGCTTCTTTCCAGATTTCATTTTAGGATATTTCCTTTTTCACCATAGCCCTCTATGGGCTTCCAAATACCACTTTGCAAATTCCACAAGAACTGTCTTAGCGAAAGGGTTCTTGAGGGGAAACCTGTAATTCTGTGAGATGAATTAACAGAACACTAAGCAGTTTCTCAGAAAGCTTCTTTTCAGATTACATCTCAGGATATTTCCTTTTTCACCATAGCCCTCTACGGGCTTCCAAATATCACTTTGCAAATTTCACAAGAACTGTCATAGCGAAAGGCTTCTTGAGGGGAAAGCTGTATCTCTGTGAGATGATTTCACAGAACACAAAGAAGTGTCTCAGAAAGCTTCTTTCTCTTTGTTATCAGAGGATATTTCCTTTGGCCCTATAGTCTTACAAGGGATCCGAAATATCTGTTCTCAGATTCCACAGAAAGAAGGCTAGCAAAGAGATCCACAAAATACAGATGTAACTCTGTGAGTGGAAGTCACATATCACAAAGCAGTTTCTCATAAAGCTTCTTTCCAGTTTTTCTCTGAGGATATTTTCTTTTTCACCATATCTCTCTACGGGCTTCCAAATATCTCTTTGCGAATTCCACAAGAGCAGGCTTAGCGAGCGGCTTCTTGAGGGGAAAGCTGTAACTCTGAGAGATGAATTAACGGAACACTAAGCAGTTTCTCAGAAAGCTTCTTTCCAGATTTCATCTGAGGATATTTCCTTTTTCACCATAGCCCTCTATGGGCTTCCAAATATCACTTTGCAAATTCCACAAGAACTGTCTTAGCGAAAGGCTTCTTGAGGGGAAAGCTGTAACTCTGTGAGATGATTTCACAGAACAGAGAGAAGTTTCTCAGAGAGCTTCATTCTCTTTGTTATCCGAGGATATTTCCTTTCGCCCTATAGTCTTCCAAGGGATTCGAAATATCTGTTCTCAGATTCCACAGAAAGAAGGCTAGCAAAGAGACCCACGAAATACGGATGAAACTCTGTGAGTGGAAGTCACACATCACAAAGAAGTTTCTCAGAAAGCTTCTTTCCAGTTTTTCTCTGAGGATATTTTCTTTTTCACCATGGCACTCTACGGGCTTCCAAATACCACGTTGCGAATTCCAGAAGAACAGGCTTAGTGAGCGGCTTCTTGAGGCGAAAGGTGTAACTCTGTGAGGTGAATTAACAGAACCCTAAGCAGTTTCTCAGAAAGCTTCTTTCGACTTTTCATCTGAGGATATTTCCTTTTTCACCATAGCCCTCTATGGGCTTCCAAATATCACTTTGCAAATTCCACAAGAACTGTCTTAGCGAAAGGCTTCTTGAGGGGAAGGGTGTAACTCTGTGAGATGATTTCACAGAACACCAAGAAGTTTCTCAGAAAGCTTCTTTCTCTTTGTTATCGGAGGATATTTCCTTTGGCCCTATAGTCTTCCATGGGTTCCGAAATATCTGTTCTCAGATTCCACAGAAAGAAGGCTAGCAAAGAGATCCACGAAATACAGCTGTAACTCTCTGAGTGGAAGTCAAATATCACAAAGCAGTTTCTCAAAAAGATTCTTTCCAGTGTTTCCTGAGGATATTTTCTTATTCACCATAGCCCTCTATGGGCTTCCAAATATCACTTTGCGAATTCCACAAGAACAGGCTTAGCGAGCAGCCTCTTTAATGGAAATCTGTAACTCTGTGAGATGAATTAACAGAACACTAAGCAGTTTCTCAGAAAGCTTCTTTCAATATTTCATCTGAGGCTATTTCCTTTTTCACAATAGCCCTCTTTCGGCTTCCAAATATCACTTTGCAAATTCCACAAGAACTGTCTCATCAAAAGGCTTCTGGAGGGGAAAGTTGTAACTCTGTGAGATGATTTCACAGAACACAAAGAAGTTTCTCAGAAAGCTTCTTTCTCTTTGTTATCGGAGGATATTTCCTTTGGCCCTGTAGTCTTCCAAGGGATCCAAAATATCTGTACTCAGATTCCACAGAAAGAAGGCCAGCAAAGAGATCCACGAAATGCAGATGTAACTCTGTGAGTGGAAGTCAGACATCACAAAGAGGTTTCTCAGAAAGCTTCTTTCCTGTTTTTCTCTGAGGATATTTTCTTTTTCACCATAGCCCTCTATGGGCTTCCAAATATCACTTTGTGATTTACACAAGAACAGGCTTAGAGAGCAGCCTATTGAGGGGAAAGCTGTAACTCTGGGGGATGAATTAACAGAACATTAAGCAGTTTGTCAGAAAGCTTCTTCCGAGTTTTCATTTGAGGATATTTTCTTTTTCACCATAGACCTCTATGGGCTTCCAAATATCACTTTGCAAATTCCACAAGAACTCTCTTAGCGAAAGGCTTCTTGACGGGAAAGCTGGAACACTGTGAGCTGATTTCACAGAACACGAAGAAGTTTCTCTGAAAGCTTCTTTCTCTTTCTTAACGGAGGATATTTCCTTTTGCCCTATAGTCTTCCAAGGGATCCGAAATATCTGTTCTCTGATTCCACAGAAATAAGGCTAGCAAAGAGATCCACGAAATACAGATGTAACTCTGGGAGTGGAAGTCACACATCACAAAGTAGTTTCTCAGAAAGCTTCTTTCCACTTTTGCTCTGAGGATATTTTCTTTTTCACCATAGGCCTCTATTGGCTTCCAAATATCACGTTGCGAATTCCAGAAGAACAGGCTTAGCAAGCGGCCCCTTGAGGGGAAAGCGGTAACTCAGTGAGATGAATTAACAGAACACTAAGCAGATTCTCAGAAAGCTTCTTTACAGATTTCATGTGACTATATTTCCTTTTTCACCTTTGCCCTCTAAGGGTTTCCAAATATCATTTTGCAAATTCCACAAGAATTGTCTTAGCGAGAGGCTTCCTGAGGGGAAAGCTGTAACTCTGTGAGATGATTTCACAGAACATAAAGAAGTTTCTCAGAAACCTTCTTTCTCTTTGTTATCGGAGGATATTTCCTTTGGCTCTATAGTCTTCAGTGGGATCCGAAATATCTGTTCTCAGATTCCACAGAAAGAAGGCTAGCAAAGAGATCCACGAAATACAGATGTAACTCTGTGAGAGGAAGTCACACATCACAAAGCAGTTTCTCTGAATGCTTCTTTCCAGTTTTTCTCTGAGGATATTTTCTTTTTCACCATAGACCTCTATGGGCTTCCAAATATCACTTTGAGAATTCCACAAGAACAGGCTTAGAGAGCAGCCTCTTGAATGGAAAGCTGTAACTCTGTGAGATGAATTTACAAAACACTAAGCAGTTTCTCAGAAAGCTTCTTTCCAGATTTCATCTGAGGCTATTTCCTTTTTCACCATAGCCCTCTTTCGGCTTCCAAATATCACTTTGCAAATTCCACAACAACTGTCTCAGCGAAAGGCTTCTTGAGGGGAAAGCTGTAACTCTGTGAGATGATTTCACAGAACACAAAGAAGTTTCTCAGAAAGCTTCTTTCTCTTTGTTATCGGAGGATATTTCCTTTGGCCCTATAGTCTTCCAAGGGATCCAAAATATCTGTACTCAGATTCCACAGAAAGAAGGCTAGCAAAGATATCCACGAAATACAGATGTAACTCTGTGAATGGAAGTCAGACATCACAAAGAGGTTTCTCAGAAAGCTTCTTTCCTGTTTTTCTCTGAGGATATTTTCTTTTTCACCATAGCCCTCTAGGGGCTTCCAAAAATCACCTAGTGATTTCCACAAGAACAGGCTTAGCAAGCGGCTTCTTGAGGGAAAAGCGGTACTCAGTGAGATGAATTAACAGAACACTAAGCAGGATCTCAGAAAGCTTCTTTCCAGATTTCATGTGAGGATATTTCCTTTTTCACCATTGCACTCCATAGGTTTCCAAATATCACTTTGCAAATTCCACAAGAACTGTCTTAGCGGAAGGCTTCTTGAGGGGAAAGCTGTAACTCTGTGAGATGATTTCACAGAACACAAAGAAGTTTCCCAGAAAGCATCTTTCTCTTTGTTTTCGGAGGATATTTCCTTTTCCCTATAGTCTTCCAAGGGATCCGAAATATCTGTTCTCAGATTCCACAGAAATAAGGCTAGCAAAGAGATACACGTAATAGAGATGTAACTCTGTGAGTGGAAGTCACACATCACAAAGCAGTTTCTCAGAAAGCTTCTTTCCAGTTTTTCTCTGAGGATATTTTCTTTTTCACCATAGCACTCAATGGGCTTCGAAATATCACTTTGCCAATTCCACAAGAACAGGCTTAGCGAGCAGCCTCTTGAGGGGAAAGCTGTAACTCTGTGAGGTGAATTAAAAGAACACTAAGCAGTTTCTCAGAAAGCTTCTTTCGAGTTTTCATCTGAGGATAATTCCTTTTTCACCATAGCCCTCTATGGGCTTCCAAATATCACTTTGCAAATTCCACAAGAACTGTCTAAGGGAAAGGCTTCTTGAGGGGAAGGCTGTATCTCCGTGAGATGATTTCACAGAACTCAAAGAAGTTTCTCAGAAAGCTTCTTTCTCTTAGTTATCGGAGGATATTTCCTTTGGCCCTATAGTCTTCCATGGGATCCGAATTATCTGTTCTCAGATTCCACAGAAAAAAGGCTAGCAAAGAGATCCACGAAATACAGCTGTAACTCTGTGAGTGGAAGTCACACATCACAAAGCAGTTTCTCAGAAAGCTTCTTTCCAGTGTTTCTCTGAGGATATTTTCTTTTTCACCATAGCCCTCTATGGGCTTCCAAATATCACTTTGCGAATTACACAGGAACAGGCTTAGAGAGCAGCCTCTTTAATGGAAAGCTGTAACTCTGTGAGATGAATTAACAGAACACTAAGCAGTTTCTCAGAAAGCTTCTTTCCATATTTCATCTGAGGCTATTTCCTTTTTCACAATAGCCCTCTTTCGGCTTCCAAATATCACTTTGCAAATTCCACAAGAACTGTCTCATCAAAAGGCTTCTGGAGGGGAAAGTTGTAACTCTGTGAGATGATTTCACAGAACACAAAGAAGTGTCTCAGAAAGCTTCTTTCTCTTTGTTATCGGAGGATATTTCCTTTGGCCCTATAGTCTTCCAAGGGATCCAAAATATCTGTACTCAGATTCCAGAGAAAGAAGGCCAGCAAAGAGATCCACGAAATGCAGATGTAACTCTGTGAGTGGAAGTCAGACATCACAAAGAGGTTTCTCAGAAAGCTTCTTTCCTGTTTTTCTCTGAGGATATTTTCTTTTTCACCATAGCCCTCTATGGGCTTCCAAATATCACTTTGTGATTTCCACAAGAACAGGCTTAGAGAGCAGCCTCTTGAGGGGAAAGCTGTAACTCTGTGAGATGAATTAACAGAACACTAAGCACTTTCTCAGAAAGCTTCTTTCCAGATTTCATTTTAGGATATTTCCTTTTTCACCATAGCCCTCTATGGGCTTCCAAATACCACTTTGCAAATTCCACAAGAACTGTCTTAGCGAAAGGGTTCTTGAGGGGAAACCTGTAATTCTGTGAGATGAATTAACAGAACACTAAGCAGTTTCTCAGAAAGCTTCTTTTCAGATTACATCTCAGGATATTTCCTTTTTCACCATACCCCTCTACGGGCTTCCAAATATCACTTTGCAAATTTCACAAGAACTGTCATAGCGAAAGGCTTCTTGAGGGGAAAGCTGTATCTCTGTGAGATGATTTCACAGAACACAAAGAAGTGTCTCAGAAAGCTTCTTTCTCTTTGTTATCAGAGGATATTTCCTTTGGCCCTATAGTCTTACAAGGGATCCGAAATATCTATTCTCAGATTCCACAGAAAGAAGGCTCGCAAAGAGATCCACAAAATACAGATGTAACTCTGTGAGTGGAAGTCACACATCACAAAGTAGTTTCTCAGAAAGCTTCTTTCCACTTTTGCTCTGAGGATATTTTCTTTTTCACCATAGGCCTCTATTGGCTTCCAAATATCACGTTGCGAATTCCAGAAGAACAGGCTTAGCAAGCGGCCCCTTGAGGGGAAAGCGGTAACTCAGTGAGATGAATTAACAGAACACTAAGCAGATTCTCAGAAAGCTTCTTTACAGATTTCATGTGACTATATTTCCTTTTTCACCTTTGCCCTCTAAGGGTTTCCAAATATCATTTTGCAAATTCCACAAGAATTGTCTTAGCGAGAGGCTTCCTGAGGGGAAAGCTGTAACTCTGTGAGATGATTTCACAGAACATAAAGAAGTTTCTCAGAAACCTTCTTTCTCTTTGTTATCGGAGGATATTTCCTTTGGCTCTATAGTCTTCAGTGGGATCCGAAATATCTGTTCTCAGATTCCACAGAAAGAAGGCTAGCAAAGAGATCCACGAAATACAGATGTAACTCTGTGAGAGGAAGTCACACATCACAAAGCAGTTTCTCTGAATGCTTCTTTCCAGTTTTTCTCTGAGGATATTTTCTTTTTCACCATAGACCTCTATGGGCTTCCAAATATCACTTTGAGAATTCCACAAGAACAGGCTTAGAGAGCAGCCTCTTGAATGGAAAGCTGTAACTCTGTGAGATGAATTTACAAAACACTAAGCAGTTTCTCAGAAAGCTTCTTTCCAGATTTCATCTGAGGCTATTTCCTTTTTCACCATAGCCCTCTTTCGGCTTCCAAATATCACTTTGCAAATTCCACAACAACTGTCTCAGCGAAAGGCTTCTTGAGGGGAAAGCTGTAACTCTGTGAGATGATTTCACAGAACACAAAGAAGTTTCTCAGAAAGCTTCTTTCTCTTTGTTATCGGAGGATATTTCCTTTGGCCCTATAGTCTTCCAAGGGATCCAAAATATCTGTACTCAGATTCCACAGAAAGAAGGCTAGCAAAGATATCCACGAAATACAGATGTAACTCTGTGAATGGAAGTCAGACATCACAAAGAGGTTTCTCAGAAAGCTTCTTTCCTGTTTTTCTCTGAGGATATTTTCTTTTTCACCATAGCCCTCTAGGGGCTTCCAAAAATCACCTAGTGATTTCCACAAGAACAGGCTTAGCAAGCGGCTTCTTGAGGGAAAAGCGGTACTCAGTGAGATGAATTAACAGAACACTAAGCAGGATCTCAGAAAGCTTCTTTCCAGATTTCATGTGAGGATATTTCCTTTTTCACCATTGCACTCCATAGGTTTCCAAATATCACTTTGCAAATTCCACAAGAACTGTCTTAGCGGAAGGCTTCTTGAGGGGAAAGCTGTAACTCTGTGAGATGATTTCACAGAACACAAAGAAGTTTCCCAGAAAGCATCTTTCTCTTTGTTTTCGGAGGATATTTCCTTTTCCCTATAGTCTTCCAAGGGATCCGAAATATCTGTTCTCAGATTCCACAGAAATAAGGCTAGCAAAGAGATACACATAATAGAGATGTAACTCTGTGAGTGGAAGTCACACATCACAAAGCAGTTTCTCAGAAAGCTTCTTTCCAGTTTTTCTCTGAGGATATTTTCTTTTTCACCATAGCACTCAATGGGCTTCGAAATATCACTTTGCCAATTCCACAAGAACAGGCTTAGCGAGCAGCCTCTTGAGGGGAAAGCTGTAACTCTGTGAGGTGAATTAAAAGAACACTAAGCAGTTTCTCAGAAAGCTTCTTTCGAGTTTTCATCTGAGGATAATTCCTTTTTCACCATAGCCCTCTATGGGCTTCCAAATATCACTTTGCAAATTCCACAACAACTGTCTCAGCGAAAGGCTTCTTGAGGGGAAAGCTGTAACTCTGTGAGATGATTTCACAGAACACAAAGAAGTTTCTCAGAAAGCTTCTTTCTCTTAGTTATCGGAGGATATTTCCTTTGGCCCTATAGTCTTCCAAGGGATCCAAAATATCTGTACTCAGATTCCACAGAAAGAAGGCTAGCAAAGATATCCACGAAATACAGATGTAACTCTGTGAATGGAAGTCAGACATCACAAAGAGGTTTCTCAGAAAGCTTCTTTCCTGTTTTTCTCTGAGGATATTTTCTTTTTCACCATAGCCCTCTAGGGGCTTCCAAAAATCACCTAGTGATTTCCACAAGAACAGGCTTAGCAAGCGGCTTCTTGAGGGAAAAGCGGTACTCAGTGAGATGAATTAACAGAACACTAAGCAGGATCTCAGAAAGCTTCTTTCCAGATTTCATGTGAGGATATTTCCTTTTTCACCATTGCACTCCATAGGTTTCCAAATATCACTTTGCAAATTCCACAAGAACTGTCTTAGCGGAAGGCTTCTTGAGGGGAAAGCTGTAACTCTGTGAGATGATTTCACAGAACACAAAGAAGTTTCCCAGAAAGCATCTTTCTCTTTGTTTTCGGAGGATATTTCCTTTTCCCTATAGTCTTCCAAGGGATCCGAAATATCTGTTCTCAGATTCCACAGAAATAAGGCTAGCAAAGAGATACACGTAATAGAGATGTAACTCTGTGAGTGGAAGTCACACATCACAAAGCAGTTTCTCAGAAAGCTTCTTTCCAGTTTTTCTCTGAGGATATTTTCTTTTTCACCATAGCACTCAATGGGCTTCGAAATATCACTTTGCCAATTCCACAAGAACAGGCTTAGCGAGCAGCCTCTTGAGGGGAAAGCTGTAACTCTGTGAGGTGAATTAAAAGAACACTAAGCAGTTTCTCAGAAAGCTTCTTTCGAGTTTTCATCTGAGGATAATTCCTTTTTCACCATAGCCCTCTATGGGCTTCCAAATATCACTTTGCAAATTCCACAAGAACTGTCTAAGGGAAAGGCTTCTTGAGGGGAAGGCTGTATCTCCGTGAGATGATTTCACAGAACTCAAAGAAGTTTCTCAGAAAGCTTCTTTCTCTTAGTTATCGGAGGATATTTCCTTTGGCCCTATAGTCTTCCATGGGATCCGAATTATCTGTTCTCAGATTCCACAGAAAAAAGGCTAGCAAAGAGATCCACGAAATACAGCTGTAACTCTGTGAGTGGAAGTCACACATCACAAAGCAGTTTCTCAGAAAGCTTCTTTCCAGTGTTTCTCTGAGGATATTTTCTTTTTCACCATAGCCCTCTATGGGCTTCCAAATATCACTTTGCGAATTACACAGGAACAGGCTTAGAGAGCAGCCTCTTTAATGGAAAGCTGTAACTCTGTGAGATGAATTAACAGAACACTAAGCAGTTTCTCAGAAAGCTTCTTTCCATATTTCATCTGAGGCTATTTCCTTTTTCACAATAGCCCTCTTTCGGCTTCCAAATATCACTTTGCAAATTCCACAAGAACTGTCTCATCAAAAGGCTTCTGGAGGGGAAAGTTGTAACTCTGTGAGATGATTTCACAGAACACAAAGAAGTGTCTCAGAAAGCTTCTTTCTCTTTGTTATCGGAGGATATTTCCTTTGGCCCTATAGTCTTCCAAGGGATCCAAAATATCTGTACTCAGATTCCACAGAAAGAAGGCCAGCAAAGAGATCCACGAAATGCAGATGTAACTCTGTGAGTGGAAGTCAGACATCACAAAGAGGTTTCTCAGAAAGCTTCTTTCCTGTTTTTCTCTGAGGATATTTTCTTTTTCACCATAGCCCTCTATGGGCTTCCAAATATCACTTTGTGATTTCCACAAGAACAGGCTTAGAGAGCAGCCTCTTGAGGGGAAAGCTGTAACTCTGTGAGATGAATTAACAGAACACTAAGCACTTTCTCAGAAAGCTTCTTTCCAGATTTCATTTTAGGATATTTCCTTTTTCACCATAGCCCTCTATGGGCTTCCAAATACCACTTTGCAAATTCCACAAGAACTGTCTTAGCGAAAGGGTTCTTGAGGGGAAACCTGTAATTCTGTGAGATGAATTAACAGAACACTAAGCAGTTTCTCAGAAAGCTTCTTTTCAGATTACATCTCAGGATATTTCCTTTTTCACCATAGCCCTCTACGGGCTTCCAAATATCACTTTGCAAATTTCACAAGAACTGTCATAGCGAAAGGCTTCTTGAGGGGAAAGCTGTATCTCTGTGAGATGATTTCACAGAACACAAAGAAGTGTCTCAGAAAGCTTCTTTCTCTTTGTTATCAGAGGATATTTCCTTTGGCCCTATAGTCTTACAAGGGATCCGAAATATCTATTCTCAGATTCCACAGAAAGAAGGCTAGCAAAGAGATCCACAAAATACAGATGTAACTCTGTGAGTGGAAGTCACATATCACAAAGCAGTTTCTCATAAAGCTTCTTTCCAGTTTTTCTCTGAGGATATTTTCTTTTTCACCATATCTCTCTACGGGCTTCCAAATATCTCTTTGCGAATTCCACAAGAGCAGGCTTAGCGAGCGGCTTCTTGAGGGGAAAGCTGTAACTCTGAGAGATGAATTAACGGAACACTAAGCAGTTTCTCAGAAAGCTTCTTTCCAGATTTCATCTGAGGATATTTCCTTTTTCACCATAGCCCTCTATGGGCTTCCAAATATCACTTTGCAAATTCCACAAGAACTGTCTTAGCGAAAGGCTTCTTGAGGGGAAAGCTGTAACTCTGTGAGATGATTTCACAGAACAGAGAGAAGTTTCTCAGAGAGCTTCATTCTCTTTGTTATCCGAGGATATTTCCTTTCGCCCTATAGTCTTCCAAGGGATTCGAAATATCTGTTCTCAGATTCCACAGAAAGAAGGCTAGCAAAGAGATCCACGAAATACGGATGAAACTCTGTGAGTGGAAGTCACACATCACAAAGAAGTTTCTCAGAAAGCTTCTTTCCAGTTTTTCTCTGAGGATATTTTCTTTTTCACCATGGCACTCTACGGGCTTCCAAATACCACGTTGCGAATTCCAGAAGAACAGGCTTAGTGAGCGGCTTCTTGAGGCGAAAGGTGTAACTCTGTGAGGTGAATTAACAGAACCCTAAGCAGTTTCTCAGAAAGCTTCTTTCGACTTTTCATCTGAGGATATTTCCTTTTTCACCATAGCCCTCTATGGGCTTCCAAATATCACTTTGCAAATTCCACAAGAACTGTCTTAGCGAAAGGCTTCTTGAGGGGAAGGGTGTAACTCTGTGAGATGATTTCACAGAACACCAAGAAGTTTCTCAGAAAGCTTCTTTCTCTTTGTTATCGGAGGATATTTCCTTTGGCCCTATAGTCTTCCATGGGTTCCGAAATATCTGTTCTCAGATTCCACAGAAAGAAGGCTAGCAAAGAGATCCACGAAATACAGCTGTAACTCTCTGAGTGGAAGTCAAATATCACAAAGCAGTTTCTCAAAAAGATTCTTTCCAGTGTTTCTCTGAGGATATTTTCTTATTCACCATAGCCCTCTATGGGCTTCCAAATATCACTTTGCGAATTCCACAAGAACAGGCTTAGCGAGCAGCCTCTTTAATGGAAAGCTGTAACTCTGTGAGATGAATTAACAGAACACTAAGCAGTTTCTCAGAAAGCTTCTTTCAATATTTCATCTGAGGCTATTTCCTTTTTCACAATAGCCCTCTTTCGGCTTCCAAATATCACTTTGCAAATTCCACAAGAACTGTCTCATCAAAAGGCTTCTGGAGGGGAAAGTTGTAACTCTGTGAGATGATTTCACAGAACACAAAGAAGTTTCTCAGAAAGCTTCTTTCTCTTTGTTATCGGAGGATATTTCCTTTGGCCCTGTAGTCTTCCAAGGGATCCAAAATATCTGTACTCAGATTCCACAGAAAGAAGGCCAGCAAAGAGATCCACGAAATGCAGATGTAACTCTGTGAGTGGAAGTCAGACATCACAAAGAGGTTTCTCAGAAAGCTTCTTTCCTGTTTTTCTCTGAGGATATTTTCTTTTTCACCATAGCCCTCTATGGGCTTCCAAATATCACTTTGTGATTTACACAAGAACAGGCTTAGAGAGCAGCCTATTGAGGGGAAAGCTGTAACTCTGGGGGATGAATTAACAGAACATTAAGCAGTTTGTCAGAAAGCTTCTTCCGAGTTTTCATTTGAGGATATTTTCTTTTTCACCATAGACCTCTATGGGCTTCCAAATATCACTTTGCAAATTCCACAAGAACTCTCTTAGCGAAAGGCTTCTTGACGGGAAAGCTGGAACACTGTGAGCTGATTTCACAGAACACGAAGAAGTTTCTCTGAAAGCTTCTTTCTCTTTCTTAACGGAGGATATTTCCTTTTGCCCTATAGTCTTCCAAGGGATCCGAAATATCTGTTCTCTGATTCCACAGAAATAAGGCTAGCAAAGAGATCCACGAAATACAGATGTAACTCTGGGAGTGGAAGTCACACATCACAAAGTAGTTTCTCAGAAAGCTTCTTTCCACTTTTGCTCTGAGGATATTTTCTTTTTCACCATAGGCCTCTATTGGCTTCCAAATATCACGTTGCGAATTCCAGAAGAACAGGCTTAGCAAGCGGCCCCTTGAGGGGAAAGCGGTAACTCAGTGAGATGAATTAACAGAACACTAAGCAGATTCTCAGAAAGCTTCTTTACAGATTTCATGTGACTATATTTCCTTTTTCACCTTTGCCCTCTAAGGGTTTCCAAATATCATTTTGCAAATTCCACAAGAATTGTCTTAGCGAGAGGCTTCCTGAGGGGAAAGCTGTAACTCTGTGAGATGATTTCACAGAACATAAAGAAGTTTCTCAGAAACCTTCTTTCTCTTTGTTATCGGAGGATATTTCCTTTGGCTCTATAGTCTTCAGTGGGATCCGAAATATCTGTTCTCAGATTCCACAGAAAGAAGGCTAGCAAAGAGATCCACGAAATACAGATGTAACTCTGTGAGAGGAAGTCACACATCACAAAGCAGTTTCTCTGAATGCTTCTTTCCAGTTTTTCTCTGAGGATATTTTCTTTTTCACCATAGACCTCTATGGGCTTCCAAATATCACTTTGAGAATTCCACAAGAACAGGCTTAGAGAGCAGCCTCTTGAATGGAAAGCTGTAACTCTGTGAGATGAATTTACAAAACACTAAGCAGTTTCTCAGAAAGCTTCTTTCCAGATTTCATCTGAGGCTATTTCCTTTTTCACCATAGCCCTCTTTCGGCTTCCAAATATCACTTTGCAAATTCCACAACAACTGTCTCAGCGAAAGGCTTCTTGAGGGGAAAGCTGTAACTCTGTGAGATGATTTCACAGAACACAAAGAAGTTTCTCAGAAAGCTTCTTTCTCTTTGTTATCGGAGGATATTTCCTTTGGCCCTATAGTCTTCCAAGGGATCCAAAATATCTGTACTCAGATTCCACAGAAAGAAGGCTAGCAAAGATATCCACGAAATACAGATGTAACTCTGTGAATGGAAGTCAGACATCACAAAGAGGTTTCTCAGAAAGCTTCTTTCCTGTTTTTCTCTGAGGATATTTTCTTTTTCACCATAGCCCTCTAGGGGCTTCCAAAAATCACCTAGTGATTTCCACAAGAACAGGCTTAGCAAGCGGCTTCTTGAGGGAAAAGCGGTACTCAGTGAGATGAATTAACAGAACACTAAGCAGGATCTCAGAAAGCTTCTTTCCAGATTTCATGTGAGGATATTTCCTTTTTCACCATTGCACTCCATAGGTTTCCAAATATCACTTTGCAAATTCCACAAGAACTGTCTTAGCGGAAGGCTTCTTGAGGGGAAAGCTGTAACTCTGTGAGATGATTTCACAGAACACAAAGAAGTTTCCCAGAAAGCATCTTTCTCTTTGTTTTCGGAGGATATTTCCTTTTCCCTATAGTCTTCCAAGGGATCCGAAATATCTGTTCTCAGATTCCACAGAAATAAGGCTAGCAAAGAGATACACGTAATAGAGATGTAACTCTGTGAGTGGAAGTCACACATCACAAAGCAGTTTCTCAGAAAGCTTCTTTCCAGTTTTTCTCTGAGGATATTTTCTTTTTCACCATAGCACTCAATGGGCTTCGAAATATCACTTTGCCAATTCCACAAGAACAGGCTTAGCGAGCAGCCTCTTGAGGGGAAAGCTGTAACTCTGTGAGGTGAATTAAAAGAACACTAAGCAGTTTCTCAGAAAGCTTCTTTCGAGTTTTCATCTGAGGATAATTCCTTTTTCACCATAGCCCTCTATGGGCTTCCAAATATCACTTTGCAAATTCCACAAGAACTGTCTAAGGGAAAGGCTTCTTGAGGGGAAGGCTGTATCTCCGTGAGATGATTTCACAGAACTCAAAGAAGTTTCTCAGAAAGCTTCTTTCTCTTAGTTATCGGAGGATATTTCCTTTGGCCCTATAGTCTTCCATGGGATCCGAATTATCTGTTCTCAGATTCCACAGAAAAAAGGCTAGCAAAGAGATCCACGAAATACAGCTGTAACTCTGTGAGTGGAAGTCACACATCACAAAGCAGTTTCTCAGAAAGCTTCTTTCCAGTGTTTCTCTGAGGATATTTTCTTTTTCACCATAGCCCTCTACGGGCTTCCAAATATCACTTTGCGAATTACACAGGAACAGGCTTAGAGAGCAGCCTCTTTAATGGAAAGCTGTAACTCTGTGAGATGAATTAACAGAACACTAAGCAGTTTCTCAGAAAGCTTCTTTCCATATTTCATCTGAGGCTATTTCCTTTTTCACAATAGCCCTCTTTCGGCTTCCAAATATCACTTTGCAAATTCCACAAGAACTGTCTCATCAAAAGGCTTCTGGAGGGGAAAGCGATAACTCTGTGAGATGATTTCACAGAACTCAAAGAAGTTTCTCAGAAAGCTTCTTTCTCTTTGTTATCGGAGGATATTTCCTTTGGCCCTGTAGTCTTCCAAGGGATCCAAAATATCTGTACTCAGATTCCAGAGAAAGAAGGCCAGCAAAGAGATCCACGAAATGCAGATGTAACTCTGTGAGTGGAAGTCAGACATCACAAAGAGGTTTCTCAGAAAGCTTCTTTCCTGTTTTTCTCTGAGGATATTTTCTTTTTCACCATAGCCCTCTATGGGCTTCCAAATATCACTTTGTGATTTCCACAAGAACAGGCTTAGAGAGCAGCCTCTTGAGGGGAAAGCTGTAACTCTGTGAGATGAATTAACAGAACACTAAGCACTTTCTCAGAAAGCTTCTTTCCAGATTTCATTTTAGGATATTTCCTTTTTCACCATAGCCCTCTATGGGCTTCCAAATACCACTTTGCAAATTCCACAAGAACTGTCTTTGCGAAAGGGTTCTTGAGGGGAAACCTGTAATTCTGTGAGATGAATTAACAGAACACTAAGCAGTTTCTCAGAAAGCTTCTTTTCAGATTACATCTCAGGATATTTCCTTTTTCACCATAGCCCTCTACGGGCTTCCAAATATCACTTTGCAAATTTCACAAGAACTGTCTTAGCGAAAGGCTTCTTGAGGGGAAAGCTGTATCTCTGTGAGATGATTTCACAGAACACAAAGAAGTGTCTCAGAAAGCTTCTTTCTCTTTGTTATCAGAGGATATTTCCTTTGGCCCTATAGTCTTACAAGGGATCCGAAATATCTATTCTCAGATTCCACAGAAAGAAGGCTAGCAAAGAGATCCACAAAATACAGATGTAACTCTGTGAGTGGAAGTCACATATCACAAAGCAGTTTCTCATAAAGCTTCTTTCCAGTTTTTCTCTGAGGATATTTTCTTTTTCACCATATCTCTCTACGGGCTTCCAAATATCTCTTTGCGAATTCCACAAGAGCAGGCTTAGCGAGCGGCTTCTTGAGGGGAAAGCTGTAACTCTGAGAGATGAATTAACGGAACACTAAGCAGTTTCTCAGAAAGCTTCTTTCCAGATTTCATCTGAGGATATTTCCTTTTTCACCATAGCCCTCTATGGGCTTCCAAATATCACTTTGCAAATTCCACAAGAACTGTCTTAGCGAAAGGCTTCTTGAGGGGAAAGCTGTAACTCTGTGAGATGATTTCACAGAACAGAGAGAAGTTTCTCAGAGAGCTTCATTCTCTTTGTTATCCGAGGATATTTCCTTTCGCCCTATAGTCTTCCAAGGGATTCGAAATATCTGTTCTCAGATTCCACAGAAAGAAGGCTAGCAAAGAGATCCACGAAATACGGATGAAACTCTGTGAGTGGAAGTCACACATCACAAAGAAGTTTCTCAGAAAGCTTCTTTCCAGTTTTTCTCTGAGGATATTTTCTTTTTCACCATGGCACTCTACGGGCTTCCAAATACCACGTTGCGAATTCCAGAAGAACAGGCTTAGTGAGCGGCTTCTTGAGGCGAAAGGTGTAACTCTGTGAGGTGAATTAACAGAACCCTAAGCAGTTTCTCAGAAAGCTTCTTTCGACTTTTCATCTGAGGATATTTCCTTTTTCACCATAGCCCTCTATGGGCTTCCAAATATCACTTTGCAAATTCCACAAGAACTGTCTTAGCGAAAGGCTTCTTGAGGGGAAGGGTGTAACTCTGTGAGATGATTTCACAGAACACCAAGAAGTTTCTCAGAAAGCTTCTTTCTCTTTGTTATCGGAGGATATTTCCTTTGGCCCTATAGTCTTCCATGGGTTCCGAAATATCTGTTCTCAGATTCCACAGAAAGAAGGCTAGCAAAGAGATCCACGAAATACAGCTGTAACTCTCTGAGTGGAAGTCAAATATCACAAAGCAGTTTCTCAAAAAGATTCTTTCCAGTGTTTCTCTGAGGATATTTTCTTATTCACCATAGCCCTCTATGGGCTTCCAAATATCACTTTGCGAATTCCACAAGAACAGGCTTAGCGAGCAGCCTCTTTAATGGAAAGCTGTAACTCTGTGAGATGAATTAACAGAACACTAAGCAGTTTCTCAGAAAGCTTCTTTCAATATTTCATCTGAGGCTATTTCCTTTTTCACAATAGCCCTCTTTCGGCTTCCAAATATCACTTTGCAAATTCCACAAGAACTGTCTCATCAAAAGGCTTCTGGAGGGGAAAGTTGTAACTCTGTGAGATGATTTCACAGAACACAAAGAAGTTTCTCAGAAAGCTTCTTTCTCTTTGTTATCGGAGGATATTTCCTTTGGCCCTGTAGTCTTCCAAGGGATCCAAAATATCTGTACTCAGATTCCACAGAAAGAAGGCCAGCAAAGAGATCCACGAAATGCAGATGTAACTCTGTGAGTGGAAGTCAGACATCACAAAGAGGTTTCTCAGAAAGCTTCTTTCCTGTTTTTCTCTGAGGATATTTTCTTTTTCACCATAGCCCTCTATGGGCTTCCAAATATCACTTTGTGATTTACACAAGAACAGGCTTAGAGAGCAGCCTATTGAGGGGAAAGCTGTAACTCTGGGGGATGAATTAACAGAACATTAAGCAGTTTGTCAGAAAGCTTCTTCCGAGTTTTCATTTGAGGATATTTTCTTTTTCACCATAGACCTCTATGGGCTTCCAAATATCACTTTGCAAATTCCACAAGAACTGTCTTAGCGAAAGGCTTCTTGACGGGAAAGCTGGAACACTGTGAGCTGATTTCACAGAACACGAAGAAGTTTCTCTGAAAGCTTCTTTCTCTTTCTTAACGGAGGATATTTCCTTTTGCCCTATAGTCTTCCAAGGGATCCGAAATATCTGTTCTCTGATTCCACAGAAATAAGGCTAGCAAAGAGATCCACGAAATACAGATGTAACTCTGGGAGTGGAAGTCACACATCACAAAGTAGTTTCTCAGAAAGCTTCTTTCCACTTTTGCTCTGAGGATATTTTCTTTTTCACCATAGGCCTCTATTGGCTTCCAAATATCACGTTGCGAATTCCAGAAGAACAGGCTTAGCAAGCGGCCCCTTGAGGGGAAAGCGGTAACTCAGTGAGATGAATTAACAGAACACTAAGCAGATTCTCAGAAAGCTTCTTTACAGATTTCATGTGACTATATTTCCTTTTTCACCTTTGCCCTCTAAGGGTTTCCAAATATCATTTTGCAAATTCCACAAGAATTGTCTTAGCGAGAGGCTTCCTGAGGGGAAAGCTGTAACTCTGTGAGATGATTTCACAGAACATAAAGAAGTTTCTCAGAAACCTTCTTTCTCTTTGTTATCGGAGGATATTTCCTTTGGCTCTATAGTCTTCAGTGGGATCCGAAATATCTGTTCTCAGATTCCACAGAAAGAAGGCTAGCAAAGAGATCCACGAAATACAGATGTAACTCTGTGAGAGGAAGTCACACATCACAAAGCAGTTTCTCTGAATGCTTCTTTCCAGTTTTTCTCTGAGGATATTTTCTTTTTCACCATAGACCTCTATGGGCTTCCAAATATCACTTTGAGAATTCCACAAGAACAGGCTTAGAGAGCAGCCTCTTGAATGGAAAGCTGTAACTCTGTGAGATGAATTTACAAAACACTAAGCAGTTTCTCAGAAAGCTTCTTTCCAGATTTCATCTGAGGCTATTTCCTTTTTCACCATAGCCCTCTTTCGGCTTCCAAATATCACTTTGCAAATTCCACAACAACTGTCTCAGCGAAAGGCTTCTTGAGGGGAAAGCTGTAACTCTGTGAGATGATTTCACAGAACACAAAGAAGTTTCTCAGAAAGCTTCTTTCTCTTTGTTATCGGAGGATATTTCCTTTGGTCCTATAGTCTTCCAAGGGATCCAAAATATCTGTACTCAGATTCCACAGAAAGAAGGCTAGCAAAGATATCCACGAAATACAGATGTAACTCTGTGAATGGAAGTCAGACATCACAAAGAGGTTTCTCAGAAAGCTTCTTTCCTGTTTTTCTCTGAGGATATTTTCTTTTTCACCATAGCCCTCTAGGGGCTTCCAAAAATCACCTAGTGATTTCCACAAGAACAGGCTTAGCAAGCGGCTTCTTGAGGGAAAAGCGGTACTCAGTGAGATGAATTAACAGAACACTAAGCAGGATCTCAGAAAGCTTCTTTCCAGATTTCATGTGAGGATATTTCCTTTTTCACCATTGCACTCCATAGGTTTCCAAATATCACTTTGCAAATTCCACAAGAACTGTCTTAGCGGAAGGCTTCTTGAGGGGAAAGCTGTAACTCTGTGAGATGATTTCACAGAACACAAAGAAGTTTCCCAGAAAGCATCTTTCTCTTTGTTTTCGGAGGATATTTCCTTTTCCCTATAGTCTTCCAAGGGATCCGAAATATCTGTTCTCAGATTCCACAGAAATAAGGCTAGCAAAGAGATACACGTAATAGAGATGTAACTCTGTGAGTGGAAGTCACACATCACAAAGCAGTTTCTCAGAAAGCTTCTTTCCAGTTTTTCTCTGAGGATATTTTCTTTTTCACCATAGCACTCAATGGGCTTCCAAATATCACTTTGCCAATTCCACAAGAACAGGCTTAGCGAGCAGCCTCTTGAGGGGAAAGCTGTAACTCTGTGAGGTGAATTAAAAGAACACTAAGCAGTTTCTCAGAAAGCTTCTTTCGAGTTTTCATCTGAGGATAATTCCTTTTTCACCATAGCCCTCTATGGGCTTCCAAATATCACTTTGCAAATTCCACAACAACTGTCTCAGCGAAAGGCTTCTTGAGGGGAAAGCTGTAACTCTGTGAGATGATTTCACAGAACACAAAGAAGTTTCTCAGAAAGCTTCTTTCTCTTTGTTATCGGAGGATATTTCCTTTGGCCCTATAGTCTTCCAAGGGATCCAAAATATCTGTACTCAGATTCCACAGAAAGAAGGCTAGCAAAGATATCCACGAAATACAGATGTAACTCTGTGAATGGAAGTCAGACATCACAAAGAGGTTTCTCAGAAAGCTTCTTTCCTGTTTTTCTCTGAGGATATTTTCTTTTTCACCATAGCCCTCTAGGGGCTTCCAAAAATCACCTAGTGATTTCCACAAGAACAGGCTTAGCAAGCGGCTTCTTGAGGGAAAAGCGGTACTCAGTGAGATGAATTAACAGAACACTAAGCAGGATCTCAGAAAGCTTCTTTCCAGATTTCATGTGAGGATATTTCCTTTTTCACCATTGCACTCCATAGGTTTCCAAATATCACTTTGCAAATTCCACAAGAACTGTCTTAGCGGAAGGCTTCTTGAGGGGAAAGCTGTAACTCTGTGAGATGATTTCACAGAACACAAAGAAGTTTCCCAGAAAGCATCTTTCTCTTTGTTTTCGGAGGATATTTCCTTTTCCCTATAGTCTTCCAAGGGATCCGAAATATCTGTTCTCAGATTCCACAGAAATAAGGCTAGCAAAGAGATACACGTAATAGAGATGTAACTCTGTGAGTGGAAGTCACACATCACAAAGCAGTTTCTCAGAAAGCTTCTTTCCAGTTTTTCTCTGAGGATATTTTCTTTTTCACCATAGCACTCAATGGGCTTCGAAATATCACTTTGCCAATTCCACAAAAACAGGCTTAGCGAGCAGCCTCTTGAGGGGAAAGCTGTAACTCTGTGAGGTGAATTAAAAGAACACTAAGCAGTTTCTCAGAAAGCTTCTTTCGAGTTTTCATCTGAGGATAATTCCTTTTTCACCATAGCCCTCTATGGGCTTCCAAATATCACTTTGCAAATTCCACAAGAACTGTCTAAGGGAAAGGCTTCTTGAGGGGAAGGCTGTATCTCCGTGAGATGATTTCACAGAACTCAAAGAAGTTTCTCAGAAAGCTTCTTTCTCTTAGTTATCGGAGGATATTTCCTTTGGCCCTATAGTCTTCCATGGGATCCGAATTATCTGTTCTCAGATTCCACAGAAAAAAGGCTAGCAAAGAGATCCACGAAATACAGCTGTAACTCTGTGAGTGGAAGTCACACATCACAAAGCAGTTTCTCAGAAAGCTTCTTTCCAGTGTTTCTCTGAGGATATTTTCTTTTTCACCATAGCCCTCTATGGGCTTCCAAATATCACTTTGCGAATTACACAGGAACAGGCTTAGAGAGCAGCCTCTTTAATGGAAAGCTGTAACTCTGTGAGATGAATTAACAGAACACTAAGCAGTTTCTCAGAAAGCTTCTTTCCATATTTCATCTGAGGCTATTTCCTTTTTCACAATAGCCCTCTTTCGGCTTCCAAATATCACTTTGCAAATTCCACAAGAACTGTCTCATCAAAAGGCTTCTGGAGGGGAAAGTTGTAACTCTGTGAGATGATTTCACAGAACACAAAGAAGTGTCTCAGAAAGCTTCTTTCTCTTTGTTATCGGAGGATATTTCCTTTGGCCCTATAGTCTTCCAAGGGATCCAAAATATCTGTACTCAGATTCCAGAGAAAGAAGGCCAGCAAAGAGATCCACGAAATGCAGATGTAACTCTGTGAGTGGAAGTCAGACATCACAAAGAGGTTTCTCAGAAAGCTTCTTTCCTGTTTTTCTCTGAGGATATTTTCTTTTTCACCATAGCCCTCTATGGGCTTCCAAATATCACTTTGTGATTTCCACAAGAACAGGCTTAGAGAGCAGCCTCTTGAGGGGAAAGCTGTAACTCTGTGAGATGAATTAACAGAACACTAAGCACTTTCTCAGAAAGCTTCTTTCCAGATTTCATTTTAGGATATTTCCTTTTTCACCATAGCCCTCTATGGGCTTCCAAATACCACTTTGCAAATTCCACAAGAACTGTCTTAGCGAAAGGGTTCTTGAGGGGAAACCTGTAATTCTGTGAGATGAATTAACAGAACACTAAGCAGTTTCTCAGAAAGCTTCTTTTCAGATTACATCTCAGGATATTTCCTTTTTCACCATAGCCCTCTACGGGCTTCCAAATATCACTTTGCAAATTTCACAAGAACTGTCATAGCGAAAGGCTTCTTGAGGGGAAAGCTGTATCTCTGTGAGATGATTTCACAGAACACAAAGAAGTGTCTCAGAAAGCTTCTTTCTCTTTGTTATCAGAGGATATTTCCTTTGGCCCTATAGTCTTACAAGGGATCCGAAATATCTATTCTCAGATTCCACAGAAAGAAGGCTAGCAAAGAGATCCACAAAATACAGATGTAACTCTGTGAGTGGAAGTCACATATCACAAAGCAGTTTCTCATAAAGCTTCTTTCCAGTTTTTCTCTGAGGATATTTTCTTTTTCACCATATCTCTCTACGGGCTTCCAAATATCTCTTTGCGAATTCCACAAGAGCAGGCTTAGCGAGCGGCTTCTTGAGGGGAAAGCTGTAACTCTGAGAGATGAATTAACGGAACACTAAGCAGTTTCTCAGAAAGCTTCTTTCCAGATTTCATCTGAGGATATTTCCTTTTTCACCATAGCCCTCTATGGGCTTCCAAATATCACTTTGCAAATTCCACAAGAACTGTCTTAGCGAAAGGCTTCTTGAGGGGAAAGCTGTAACTCTGTGAGATGATTTCACAGAAGAGAGAGAAGTTTCTCAGAGAGCTTCATTCTCTTTGTTATCCGAGGATATTTCCTTTCGCCCTATAGTCTTCCAAGGGATTCGAAATATCTGTTCTCAGATTCCACAGAAAGAAGGCTAGCAAAGAGATCCACGAAATACGGATGAAACTCTGTGAGTGGAAGTCACACATCACAAAGAAGTTTCTCAGAAAGCTTCTTTCCAGTTTTTCTCTGAGGATATTTTCTTTTTCACCATGGCACTCTACGGGCTTCCAAATACCACGTTGCGAATTCCAGAAGAACAGGCTTAGTGAGCGGCTTCTTGAGGCGAAAGGTGTAACTCTGTGAGGTGAATTAACAGAACCCTAAGCAGTTTCTCAGAAAGCTTCTTTCGACTTTTCATCTGAGGATATTTCCTTTTTCACCATAGCCCTCTATGGGCTTCCAAATATCACTTTGCAAATTCCACAAGAACTGTCTTAGCGAAAGGCTTCTTGAGGGGAAGGGTGTAACTCTGTGAGATGATTTCACAGAACACCAAGAAGTTTCTCAGAAAGCTTCTTTCTCTTTGTTATCGGAGGATATTTCCTTTGGCCCTATAGTCTTCCATGGGTTCCGAAATATCTGTTCTCAGATTCCACAGAAAGAAGGCTAGCAAAGAGATCCACGAAATACAGCTGTAACTCTCTGAGTGGAAGTCAAATATCACAAAGCAGTTTCTCAAAAAGATTCTTTCCAGTGTTTCTCTGAGGATATTTTCTTATTCACCATAGCCCTCTATGGGCTTCCAAATATCACTTTGCGAATTCCACAAGAACAGGCTTAGCGAGCAGCCTCTTTAATGGAAAGCTGTAACTCTGTGAGATGAATTAACAGAACACTAAGCAGTTTCTCAGAAAGCTTCTTTCAATATTTCATCTGAGGCTATTTCCTTTTTCACAATAGCCCTCTTTCGGCTTCCAAATATCACTTTGCAAATTCCACAAGAACTGTCTCATCAAAAGGCTTCTGGAGGGGAAAGTTGTAACTCTGTGAGATGATTTCACAGAACACAAAGAAGTTTCTCAGAAAGCTTCTTTCTCTTTGTTATCGGAGGATATTTCCTTTGGCCCTGTAGTCTTCCAAGGGATCCAAAATATCTGTACTCAGATTCCACAGAAAGAAGGCCAGCAAAGAGATCCACGAAATGCAGATGTAACTCTGTGAGTGGAAGTCAGACATCACAAAGAGGTTTCTCAGAAAGCTTCTTTCCTGTTTTTCTCTGAGGATATTTTCTTTTTCACCATAGCCCTCTATGGGCTTCCAAATATCACTTTGTGATTTACACAAGAACAGGCTTAGAGAGCAGCCTATTGAGGGGAAAGCTGTAACTCTGGGGGATGAATTAACAGAACATTAAGCAGTTTGTCAGAAAGCTTCTTCCGAGTTTTCATTTGAGGATATTTTCTTTTTCACCATAGACCTCTATGGGCTTCCAAATATCACTTTGCAAATTCCACAAGAACTGTCTTAGCGAAAGGCTTCTTGACGGGAAAGCTGGAACACTGTGAGCTGATTTCACAGAACACGAAGAAGTTTCTCTGAAAGCTTCTTTCTCTTTCTTAACGGAGGATATTTCCTTTTGCCCTATAGTCTTCCAAGGGATCCGAAATATCTGTTCTCAGATTCCACAGAAAGAAGGCTAGCAAACAGATCCACGAAATACAGATGTAACTCTGGGAGTGGAAGTCACACATCACAAAGTAGTTTCTCAGAAAGCTTCTTTCCACTTTTGCTCTGAGGATATTTTCTTTTTCACCATAGGCCTCTATTGGCTTCCAAATATCACGTTGCGAATTCCAGAAGAACAGGCTTAGCAAGCGGCCCCTTGAGGGGAAAGCGGTAACTCAGTGAGATGAATTAACAGAACACTAAGCAGATTCTCAGAAAGCTTCTTTACAGATTTCATGTGACTATATTTCCTTTTTCACCTTTGCCCTCTAAGGGTTTCCAAATATCATTTTGCAAATTCCACAAGAATTGTCTTAGCGAGAGGCTTCCTGAGGGGAAAGCTGTAACTCTGTGAGATGATTTCACAGAACATAAAGAAGTTTCTCAGAAACCTTCTTTCTCTTTGTTATCGGAGGATATTTCCTTTGGCTCTATAGTCTTCAGTGGGATCCGAAATATCTGTTCTCAGATTCCACAGAAAAAAGGCTAGCAAAGAGATCCACGAAATACAGCTGTAACTCTGTGAGTGGAAGTCACACATCACAAAGCAGTTTCTCAGAAAGCTTCTTTCCAGTGTTTCTCTGAGGATATTTTCTTTTTCACCATAGCCCTCTATGGGCTTCCAAATATCACTTTGCGAATTACACAGGAACAGGCTTAGAGAGCAGCCTCTTTAATGGAAAGCTGTAACTCTGTGAGATGAATTAACAGAACACTAAGCAGTTTCTCAGAAAGCTTCTTTCCATATTTCATCTGAGGCTATTTCCTTTTTCACAATAGCCCTCTTTCGGCTTCCAAATATCACTTTGCAAATTCCACAAGAACTGTCTCATCAAAAGGCTTCTGGAGGGGAAAGTTGTAACTCTGTGAGATGATTTCACAGAACACAAAGAAGTGTCTCAGAAAGCTTCTTTCTCTTTGTTATCGGAGGATATTTCCTTTGGCCCTATAGTCTTCCAAGGGATCCAAAATATCTGTACTCAGATTCCACAGAAAGAAGGCCAGCAAAGAGATCCACGAAATGCAGATGTAACTCTGTGAGTGGAAGTCAGACATCACAAAGAGGTTTCTCAGAAAGCTTCTTTCCTGTTTTTCTCTGAGGATATTTTCTTTTTCACCATAGCCCTCTATGGGCTTCCAAATATCACTTTGTGATTTCCACAAGAACAGGCTTAGAGAGCAGCCTCTTGAGGGGAAAGCTGTAACTCTGTGAGATGAATTAACAGAACACTAAGGAGTTTCTCAGAAAGCTTCTTTCGAGTTTTCATCTGAGGCTATTTCCTTTTTCACCATAGCCCTCTATGGGCTTCCAAATATCACTTTGCGAATTCCACAAGAACAGGCTTAGAGAGCAGCCTCTTGAGGGGAAAGCTGTAACTCTGTGAGATGAATTTACAGAACACTAAGTATTTTCTCAGAGAGTTTCTTTCCAGTTTTCATCTGACGATATTTCCTTTTTCACGATAGCCCTCTATCGGCTTCCAAATATCACTTTGCAAATTTCACAAGAACTGTCTTAGCGAAAGGCTTCTAGAGGGGAAATTTGTAACTCTGTGAGATGATTTCACAGAACACAAAGAAGTTTCTCAGAAAGCTTCTTTCTCTTTGTTATCGGAGGATATTTCTTTTGGCCCTATAGTCTTCAAAGGGATCCGAAATATCTGTTCTCAGATTCCACCGAAATAAGGATAGCAAGGAGATCCACGAAACACAGATATAACTCTGTGAGTGGAAGTCACACATCACAAAGCAGTTTCTCAGAAAGTTTCTTTCCAGTTTTTCTCTGAGGATATTTTCTTTTTCTGCCTAGCCCACAATGCCCTTCCAAATATCACTTTACGAATTCCACAAGAAGTGGCTTAGACACCAGCCTCTTGAGGGGAAAGCTGTAACTGTGTGAGATGAATTAACAGAACACTAAGCAGTTTCTCAGAAAGCTTCCTTCCAGATTTCATCTGAGGATATTTACTTTTTCACCATAGCCCTCTGTGGGCTTCCAAATGTCACTTTGCGAATTCCACAAGAACAGGCTTAGAGAGCAGCCTCTTGAGGGGAAAGCTGTAATTCTGGGGGGATGAATTAACAGAACACTAAGCGGTTTGTCAGAAAGCTTCTTCCGAGTTTTCATCTGAGGATATTTCCCTTTTCACAATAGACCTCTATGGACTTCCAAATATCACTTTGCAAATTCCACAAGAACTGTCTTAGCGAAAGGGTTCTTGAGGGGAAACCTGTAACTCTGTGAGATGAATTAACAGAACACTAAGCAGTTTCTCAGAAAGCTTCTTTCCAGATTTCATCTCCGGATATTTCCCCTTTCACCATAGCAGTCTACGGGCTTTCAAATATCACTTTGCAAATTTCACAAGAACTGTCTTAGCGAAAGTCTTCTTGAGGGGAAAGATGTAACTCTGTGAGATGATTTAACAGAACACAAAGAAGTTTCTCAGAGAGCTTCTTTCTCTTTGTTATCCGAGGTTATTTCCTTTCACCCTATAGTCTTCCAAGGGATCCGAAATATCTGTTCTCAGATTCCACAGAAAGAAGGCTAGCAAAGAGATCCACGAAATACAGATGTAACTCTGTGAGTGGAAATCACACTTCAAAAGCAGTTTCTCAGAAAGCTTCTTTCCAGTTTATCTCTGAGGATATTTTCTTTTTCACCATAGCCCTCTATAGTCTTCCAAATATCACTTCGCGATTTGCACAAGAACAGGCTTACCGAGCGGCTTCTTGAGGGGAAAGCTGTAACGCTGTGAGATGAATTAACAGAACACTAAGCAGTTTGTCAGAAAGCTTCTTTTCAGAATTCTTCTGTGGATATTTCCTTTTTCACCATAGCCCTCTATGGGCTTCAAATATCACTTTGGGAATTTCGCAAGAACAGGCTTAGCGAAAGGCTTCTTGAGCGGAAAGCTGTAACTCTGTGAAATGAATTAACAGAACACTAAGCAGATTCTCAGAAAGCTTCTTTCGAGTTTTCCTCTGAGGATATGTCCTTTTTCACCATAGCCCTCTATGGGCTTCCAAATTTCACTTTTTAATTCCACAAGAACTGTGTTAGCGAAAGGCTTCCTGAGGGCAAAGCTGTAACTCCGTGAGATGATTTCACAGAACACAAAGAAGTTTCTCAGAAAGCTTTTTTCTCTTTGTTATCGGAGGATATTTCCTTTGGCCTTAAAGTCTTCCAAGGGATCCGAAATATCTGTTCTCAGATTGCACAGAGAGAAGGCTAGCAAAGAGATCCACGAAATACAGATGTAACTCTGTGAGTGGAAGTCACAATCACAAAGCAGTTTCTCAGAAAGCTTCTTTCCAGTTCTTCTCTGAGGATATTTTCTTTTTCACCATAGCCCTCTATGGGCTTCCAAATATCACTTTGCGAATTCCACAAGAACAGGCTTAGCGTGCGGCTTCTTGAGGGAAAAGCTGTAACTCTGTGAGATGAATTAACAGAACACTAAGCAGTTTCTCAGAAAGCTTCTTTCCAGATTTCATCTGAGGCTATTACCTTTTTCACCATAGCCCTCTTTCGCCTTCCAAATATCACTTTGCAAATACCACAAGAACTCTCTCAGCGAAAGGCTTCTTGAGGGGAAAGCTGTAACTCTGTGAGATGAATTAACAGAACACTAAGCAGTTTCTCAGAAAGCTACTTTCGACTTTTCATCTGAGGATATTTCCTTTTTCACCATAGCCTTCTATGGGATTCCAAATATCACTTTGCAAATTCCACAAGAACTATCTCATCAAAAGGCTTCTGGAGGGGAAAGCTGTAACTCTGTGAGATGATTTCACAGAACACAAAGAAGTTTCTCAGAAAGCTTTTTCTCTTTGTTATCGGAGGATATTTCCTTTGGCCTTGTAGTCTTTCAAGGGATCCGAAATATCTGTTGTCAGTTTCCACAGAAAGAAGGCTAGCAAAGAGATCCACGAAATACAGATGTTCCTCTGTGAGTGGAAGTCACACATCACAAAGCAGTTTCTCAGAAAGCTTCTTTCCAGTTTTTCACTGAAGATATTTTCTTTTTCACCATAGCACTCTACGGGCTTCCAAATATATCTTTGCGAATTCCACAAGAGCAGGCTTATCGCGCGGCTTCTTGAGGGAAAAGCGGTACTCAGTGAGATGAATTAACAGAACACTAAGCAGTTTCTCAGAAAGCTTCTTTCCAGATTTCATCTGAGGATATTTTCTTTTACACCATAACCCACTATGGGCTTCCAAATATCACTTTGCAAATTCCACAAGAACTGTCTTAGCGAAAGGCTTCTTGAGGGGAAAGCTGTAACTCTGTGAGATGATTTCACAGAACACAAAGAAGTTTCTCAGAAAGCTTCTTTCTCTTTGTTATCTGAGGATATTTCCTTTAGCCCTATAGCCTTCCAAGGGATCTGAAATATCTGTTCTCATATTCCACAGAAAGAAGGCTAGCAAAGAGATCCACGAAATACAGATGTAACTCTGTGAGTGGAAGTAACACATCACAAAGCAGTTTCTCAGAAAGTTTCTTTCCAGTTTTTCACTGAGGATATTTTCTTTTTCACCATAGCACTCTACGGGCTTCCAAATATATCTTTGCGAATTCCACAAGAGCAGGCTTATCGCGCGGCTTCTTGAGGGAAAAGCGGTACTCAGTGAGATGAATTAACAGAACACTAAGCAGTTTCTCAGAAAGCTTCTTTCCAGATTTCATCTGAGGATATTTTCTTTTACACCATAACCCACTATGGGCTTCCAAATATCACTTTGCAAATTCCACAAGAACTGTCTTAGCGAAAGGCTTCTTGAGGGGAAAGCTGTAACTCTTTGAGATGATTTCACATAACACAAAGAAGTTTCTCAGAAAGCTTCTTTCTCTTTGTTATCTGAGGATATTTCCTTTAGCCCTATAGCCTTCCAAGGGATCTGAAATATCTGTTCTCATATTCCACAGAAAGAAGGCTAGCAAAGAGATCCACGAAATACAGATGTAACTCTGTGAGTGGAAGTAACACATCACAAAGCAATTTCTCAGAAAGCTTCTTTCCAGTTTTTCTCTGAGGATATTTTCTTTTTCACCACAGCCCTCTAATGGCTTCCAAATATCACTTTGGGAATTCCACAAGAACAGGCTTATGGAGCGGCTTCTTGAGGGGAAAGCGGTACTCAGTGAGATGAATTAACAGAACACTAAGCAGTTTCTCAGAAAGCTTCTTTCGAGTTTTCATCTGAGGATAATTCCTTTTTCACCATAGCCCTCTATGAGCTGCCAAATATCACTTTTCAAATTCCACAAGAACTGTCTTTGGGAAAGGCTTCTTGAGGGGAAGGCTGTATCTCCGTGAGATGATTTCACAGAACTCAAAGAAGTTTCTCAGAAAGCTTCTTTCTCTTTGTTATCGGAGGATATTTCCTTTGACCCTATAGTCTTCCATGGGATCCGAATTATCTGTTCTCAGATTCCACAGAAAGAAGGCTAGCAAAGAGATCCACGAAATACAGATGTAACTCTGTGAGTGGAAGTCACACATCACAAAGCAGTTCCTCAGAAAGCTTCTTTCCAGTTTTTCTCTGAGGATATTTTCTTTTTCACCATAGCCCTCTATGGGCTTCCAAATATCACTTTGCGAATTCCACAAGAACAGGCTTAGAGAGCAGCCGCTTGAATGGAAAGCTGTAACTCTGTGAGATGAGTTAACAGAGCACTAAGCAGTTTCTCACAAAGCTTCTTTCCAGATTTCATCTGAGGCTATTTCCTTTTTCACCATAAGCCCTCTTTCGGCTTCCAAATATCACTTTGCAAATTCCACAAGAACTGTCTCAGCGAAAGGCTTCTGGAGGGGAAAGCTGTAACTCTGTGGGATGATTTCACAGAACACAAAGAAGTTTCTCAGAAAGATTCTTTCTCTTTGTTATCGGAGGATATTTCCTTTGGCCCTATAGTCTTCCATGGGATCCGAATTATCTGTTCTCAGATTCCACAGAAAGAAGGCTAGCAAAGAGATCCACGAAATACAGATGTAACTCTGTGAGTGGAAGTCAGACATCACAAAGATGTTTCTCAGAAAGCTTCTTTCCTGTTTTTCTCTGAGGATATTTTCTTTTTCACCATAGCCCTCTAAGGGCTTCCAAATATCACTTTGCGAATTCCACAAGAACAGGCTTAGAGAGCAGCCTCTTGAGGGGAAAGCTGTAACTCTGTGAGACGAAATAACAGAACACTAAGCAGTTTGTCAGAAACCTTCTTCCGAGTTTTCATCTGAGAATATTTCCCTTTTCACCATAGCCCTCTGTGAGCTTCCAAATCTCACTTTGAAAATTCCACAAGAACTGTCTCAGCGAAAGGCTTCTTGAGGGGAAAGCGGTAACTCAGTGAGATGAATTAACAGAACACTAAGCAGGTTCTCAGAAAGCTTCTTTACAGATTTCATGTGACGATATTTCCTTTTTCACCATTGCCGTCTAAGGGTTTCCAAATATCACTTTTCAAATTCCACAAGAACTGTCTTAGCGAAAGTCTTCTAGACGGGAAATTTGTAACACTGTGAGATGATTTCACAGAACACAAAAAGTTTCTCAGAAAGCTTCTTTCTCTTGGTTATCGGAGGATATTTCCTTTGGCCCTATAGTCATCCAAGGGAAACAAAATATCTGTTCTCAGATTCCACACAAAGAAGGCTAGCAAAGAGATCCACGAAATACAGATGTAACTCTGTGAGTGGAAGTCACACATCACAAAGAGGTTTCTCAGAAAGATTCTTTCCTGCTTTTCTCTGAGGATATTTTCTTTTTCTCCATAGCCCTCTATTGGCTTCCAAATATCACTTTGTGATTTCCACAAGAACAGGCTTAGAGAGCAGCCTATTGAGGGGAAAGCTGTAACTCTGGGGGATGAATTAACAGAACATTAAGCAGTTTGTCAGAAAGCTTCTTCTGAGTTTTCATTTGAGAATATTTCCTTTTTCACCATAGACCTCTATGGGCTTCCAAATATCACTTTGCAAATTCCACAAGAACTGTCTTAGCGAAAGGCTTCTTGACGGGAAAGCTGGAACACTGTGAGCTGATTTCACAGAACACGAAGAAGTTTCTCCGAAAGCTTCTTTCTCTTTCTTATCGGAGGATATTTCCTTTGGCCCTATAGTCTTCCAAGGGATCCGAAATATCTGTTCTCCGATTCCACAGAAATAAGGCTAGCAAAGAGATCCACGAAATACAGATGTAACTCTGTGAGTGGAAGTCACACATCACAAAGCAGATTCTCAGAAAGATTCTTTCCAGTTTTTCTCAGAGGATATTTTCGTTTTCACCATAGCACTCTATGGGCTTCGAAATACGACTTTCCCAATTCCACAAGAACATGCTTAGAGAGAAGCCTCTAGAGGGGAAAGCTGTAACTCTTGGGGATGAATTAACAGAACATTAAGCAGTTTGTCAGGAAGCTTCTTCCGAGTTTACATCTGAGGATATTTCCTTTTTCACCATAGTCCTCTGTGAGCTTCCAAATCTCACTTTGCAAATTCCACAAGAACTGTCTCAGCGAAAGGCTTCTGGAGGGTAAAGCTGTAACTCTGTGGGATGATTTCACAGAACACAAAGAAGTTTCTCAGAAAGTTTCTTTCTCTTTGTTATCGGAGGATATTTCCTTTGGCCCTATAGTCTTCCAAGGAATCCAAAATATCTGTACTCAGAATCCACAGAAAGAAGGCTAGCAAAGAGATCCACGAAATACAGACGTAACTCTGTGAGTGGAAGTCAGACATCACAAAGAGGTTTCTCAGAAAGCTTCTTTCCTGTTTTTCTCTGAGGATATTTTCTTTTTCACCATACCCCTCTATGGGCTTCCAAATATCACTTTGTGATTTCCACAAGAACAGGCTTAGAGAGCAGCCTCTTGGGGGGAAAGCTGTAACTATTGGGGATGAATTAACAGAACACTAAGCAGTTTGTCTGAAAGCTTCTTCAGAGTTTTCATCTGAGGATATTTCCTTTTTCACCATAGCCCTCTGTGAGCTTCCAAATCTCACTTTACAAATTCCACAAGAACTGTCTCAGCGAAAGGCTTCTTGAGGGGAAAGGTGTAACTCTGTGAGATGATTTCACAGAACACAAAGAAGTTTCTCAGAAAGCCTCTTTCTCTTTGTTTCGGAGGATATTTCCTTTGGCCCTATATTCTTTCAAGGGATCCGAAATATCTGTTCTCAGATTCCACAGAAAGAAGGCTAGCAAAGAGATCCACGAAATACAGATGTAACTCTGTGAGTGGAAGTCAGACATCACAAAGAGGTTTCTCAGAAAGCTTCTTTCCTGTTTTTCTCTGAGGATATTTTCTTTTTCACCATAGTCCTCTTTGGGCTTCCAAATATCACTTTGTGATTTCCACAAGAATAGGCTTAGCGAGCAGCCTCTTGAGGGGAAAGCTGTAACTCTGTGAGATGAATTAACAGAACACTAAGCAGTTTCTCAGAAAGCTTCTTTCGAGTTTGCATCTGAGGATATTTCCTTTTTCACCATAGCCCTCTATGGGCTTCCAAATATCACTTTGCAAATTCCACAAGAACTGTCTTAGCGAAAGACTTCTTGAGGGGAAAGCTGTAACTCTGTGAGATGATTTCACAGAAGAGAGAGAAGTTTCTCAGAGAGCTTCATTCTCTTTGTTATCCGAGGATATTTCCTTTCACCCTATAGTCTTCCAAGGGATCCGAAATATCTGTTCTCAGATTCCACAGAAAGAAGGCTAGCAAAGAGATCCACGAAATACAGATGTAACTCTGTGAGTGGAAGTCACACATCACAAAGCAGTTTCTCAGAAAGCTTCTTTCCAGTTTTTCTCTGAGGATATTTTCTTTTTCACCATGGCACTCTACGGGCTTCCAAATACCACGTTGCGAATTCCGGAAGAACAGGCTTAGCGAGCGGCTTCTTGAGGCGAAAGGTGTAACTCTGTGAGATGAATTAACAGAACACTAAGCAGTTTCTCAGAAAGCTTCTTCTGAGTTTTCATCTGAGGATATTTCCTTTTTCACCATAGCCTTCTATGGGCTTCCAAATATCACTTTGCAAATTCCACAAGAACTGTCTTAGAGAAAGGCTTCTTGAGGGGAAGGCTGTAACTCTGTGAGATGAATTAACAGAACACTAAGCAGTTTCTCAGAAAGTTTCTTTCCAGTTTTCATCTAAGGATATTTCCTTTTTCACCATAGCCCTCTATGGGCTTCCAAGTATCACTTTGCAAATTTCACAAGAACTGTCTTAGCGAAAGGCTTCTAGAGTGAAAATTTGTAACTCTGTGAGATGATTTCACAGAACACAAAGAAGTTTCTCAGAAAGCTTCTTTCTCTTTGTTATCGGAGGATATTTCTTTTGGACCTATAGTCTTCAAAGGGATCCGAAATATCTGTTCTCAGATTCCACCGAAATAAGGATAGCAAGGAGATCCACGAAACACAGATGTAACTCTGTGAGTGGAAGTCACACATCACAAAGCAGTTTCTCAGAAAGTTTCTTTCCAGTTTTTCTCTGAGGATATTTTCTTTTTCAGCATAGCCCACTATTTCCTTCCAAATATCACTTTGCGAATTCCACAAGAAGTGACTTAGAGACCAGCCTCTTGAGGGGAAAGCTGTAACTGTGTGAGATGAATTAACAAAACACTAAGCAGTTTCTCAGAAAGCTTCCTTCCAGATTTCATCTGAGGATATTACCTTTTTCACCATAGCCCTCTGTGGGCTTCCAAATGTGACTTTGCAAATTCCACAAGAACTGTCTTAGCGAAAGGCTTCTTGAGGGGAAGGCTGTAACTCTGTGAGATGATTTCACAGAACACAAAGAAGTTATTCAGAAAGCTTCTTTCTCTTTGTTATCGGAGGATATTTCCTTTGGTTCTATAGTCTTCCAAGGGATCCGAAATATCTGTTCTCATATTCCACAGAAAGAAGGCTAGCAAAGAGACCCACGAAATACAGATGTAACTCTGTGAGTGGAAGTAACACATCACAAAGCAATTTCTCAGAAAGCTTCTTTCCAGTTTTTCTCTGAGGATATTTTCTTTTTCACCACAGCCCTCTAATGGCTTCCAAATATCACTTTGGGAATTCCACAAGAACAGGCTTAGCGAAAGGCTTCTTGAGGGGAAAGCTGTAACTCTGTGAAATGAATTAACAGAACACTAAGCAGTTTCTCAGAGAGCTTCTTTCGAGTTTTCATCTGAGGATATTTCCTTTTTCACCATAGCCCTCTATGGGCTTCCAAATATCACTTTTTAATTCCACAAAAACTGTGTTAACGAAAGGCTTCCTGAGGGGAAAGCTGTAACTCTGTGAGATGATTTCACAGAACACAAAGAAGTTTCTCAGAAAGCTTTTTTCTCTTTGTTATCGGAGGATATTTCCTTTGGCCTTAAAGTCTTCCAAGGGATCCGAAATATCTGTTCTCAGATTCCACAGAGAGAAGGCTAGCAAAGAGATCCACGAAATACAGATGTAACTCTCTGAGTGGAAGTCACAATCACAAAGCAGTTTCTCAGAAAGCTTCTTTCCAGTTTTTCTCTGAGGATATTTTCTTTTTCACCATAGCCCTCTATGGGCTTCCAAATATCACTTTGCGAATTCCCCAAGAACAGGCTTAGCGAGCGGATTCTTGAGGGGAAAGCTGTAACTCTGTGAGATGAATTAACAGAACACTAAGCAGTTTCTCAGAAAGCTTCTATCCAGATTTCATCTGAGGCTGTTTCCTTTTTCACCATAGCCCTCTTTCGGCTTCCAAATATCACTTTGCAAATACCACAAGAACTCTCTCAGCGAAAGGCTTCTTGAGGGGAAAGCTGTTACTCTGTGAGATGAATTTACAGAACACTAAGCAGTTTCTCAGAAAGCTACTTTCGACTTTTCATGTGAGGATATTTCCTTTTTCACCATAGCCTTCTATGGGCTTCCAAATATCACTTTGCAAATTCCACAAGAACTGTCTCATCAAAAGGCTTCTGGAGGGGAAAGCTGTAACTCTGTGAGATGACTTCACAGAACACAAAGAAGTTTCTCAGAATGCTTCTTTCTCTTTGTTATCGGAGGATATTTCCTTTGGCCCTGTTGTCTTTCAAGGGATCCGAAATATCTGTTCTCCGTTTCCACAGAAAGAAGGCTAGCAAAGAGATCCACGAAATACAGATATACCTCTGTGAGTGGAAGTCACACATCACAAAGCAGTTTCTCAGAAAGCTTCTTTCCAGTTTTTCTCTGAGGATGTTTTCTTTTTCACCTTAGCACACTACGGGCTTCCAAATATCTCTCTGCGAATTCCACAAGAGCAGGCTTACCGAGCGGCTTCTTGAGGGGATAGCTGTAACTCTGTGAGATGAATTAAGAGAACACAGAGCAGTTTCACAGAAAGATACTTTCCAGATTTCATCTAAGAATATTTCCTTTTTCACCATAGCCCTCTTTGGGCCTCCAAATATCACTTTGCAAATTCCACAAGAACTGTATTAGCTAAAGGCTTCTTGAGGGGAAAGCTGGAACACTGTGGGATGATTTCACAGAACACGAAGTAGTTTCTCCGAAGGCTTCTTTCTCTTTGTTATCGGAAGATATTTCCTTTGGCCCTATAGTCTTCCAAGGGATCCGAAATATCTGTTCTCCGATTCCACAGAAATAAGCCTAGGAAAGAGATCCACGAAATACAGATGTAACTCTGGGAGTGGAAGTCACACATCACAAAGCAGTTTCTCAGAAAGCTTCTTTCCAGTTTTGCTCTAAGGATATTTTCTTTTTCACCATAGCCCTCTATGGGCTTCCAAATATCACTTTGCTAATTCCACAAGAACAGGCTTAGCAAGCGGCTTCTTGAGGGGAAAGCTGCAACTATGTGAGATGAATTAACAGAACACTAAGCAGTTTCTCAGAATGCTTCTTTCGAGTTTTCATCTGAGGATAATTCCTATTTCACCTTAGCCCTCCATTGGCTTCCAAATATCACTTTACAAATTCCACAAGAACTGTCTTAGGGAAAGGCTTCTTGAGGGGAAGGCTGTATCTCCGTGAGATGATTTCACAGAACTCAAAGAAGTTTCTCAGAAAGCTTCTTTCTCTTTGTTATCGGAGGATATTTCCTTTGGCCCTATAGTCTTCCATGGGATCCGAATTATCTGTTCTCAGATTCCACAGAAAGAAGGCTAGCAAAGGGATCCACGAAATACAGATGTAACTCTGTGAGTGGAAGTCACACATCACAAAACAGTTTCTCAGAAAGCTTCATTCCAGTTTTTCTCTGAGGATAATTTCTTTTTCACCATAGCCCTCTATGGGCTTCCAAATATCACTTTGCGAATTCCACAAGAACAGGCTTAGAGAGCAGCCTCTTGAATGGAAAGCTGTAACTCTGTAGGATGAATTAACCGAACACTAAGCAGTTTCTCAGAACGCTTCTTTCCATATTTCATCTGAGGCTCTTTCCTTTTTCACAATAGCCCTCTTTCGGCTTCGAAATATCACTTTACAAATTCCACAAGAATTGTCTCATCAAAAGGCTTCTGGAGGGGAAAGCTGTAACTCTGTGAGATGATTTCACCGAACACAAAGAAGTTTCTCAGAAAGCGTCTTTCTCTTTGTTATCGGAGGATATTTCCTTTGGCCCTATAGACTTCCAAGGGATTCAAAATATCTGTACTCAGATTCCACAGAAAGAAGGCTAGCAAAGAGATCCACGTAATACAGATGTAACTCTGTGAGTGGAAGTCAGACATCACAAAGAAGTTTCTCAGAAAGCTTCTTTCCTGTTTTTCTCTGAGGATATTTTTTTTTTCACCATAGCCCTCTATGGGCTTCCAAATACCACTTTGTGATTTCCACAGTAACAGGCTTAGAGAGCAGTCTCTTGAGGGGAAAGCTGTAACTCTGGGGGATGAATTAACAGAACACTAAGCACTTTGTTAGAAAGTTTCTTCCGAGTTTTCATCTGAGGATATTTCCTTTTTCACCGTAGCCTTCTGTGAGCTTCCATATCTCACTTTGCAAATTCCACAAGAACTGTCTCAGCGAAAGGCTTCTTGAGGGGAAAGCTGTAACTCTGTGAGATGATTTCACAGAATACAAAGAAGTTATTCAGAAATCTTCTTTCTCTTTGTTATCGGAGGATATTTCCTTTGGCCCTATAGTCTTTCAAGGGATCCGAAATATCTGTTCTCAGATTTCACAGAAAGAAGGCTAGCAAAGAGATCCACGAAATACAGATGTAACTCTGTGAGTGGAAGTCACACATCATAAAGCAGTTTCTCAGAATGCTTCTTTCCAGTTTTTCTCTGAGGATATTTTCTTTTTCACCATAGCACTCTACGGGCTTCCAAATAACTCTTTGCGAATTCCACAAGAGCAGGCTTAGCGAGCGGCTTCTGGAGGGGATATCTGTAACTCTGTGAGATGAATTAAAAGAACACTAAGCAGTTTCTCAGAAAGATTCTTTCCAGATTTCATCTAAGGATATTTCCTTTTTCACCATAGCCCTCTTTGGGCTTCCAAATATCACTTTGCAAATTCCACAAGAACTATATTAGCTAAAGGCTTCTTGAAGGGAAAGCTGCAACTCTGTGAGATGATTTCACAGAACACAAAGAAGTTTCTCAGAAAGCTTCTTTCTCTTTGTTATCGGAGGATATTTCCTTTGGCCCTATAGTCTTCAAAGGGATCCGAAATATCTGTTCTCAGATTCCACAGAAAGAAGGATAGCAAAGAGATCCACGAAATACAGATGTAACTCTGTGAGTGGAAGTCACACATCACAAAGCAGTTTCTCAGAAAGTTTCTTTCCAGTTTTTCTCTGAGGATATTTTCTTTTTCAGCATAGCCCTCTATGACCTTCGGAATATCACTTTGCGAATTCCACAAGAAGTGGCTTAGAGATCAGCCTCTTGAGGGGAATGCTGTAACTGTGTGAGATGAATTAACAGAACACTAAGCAGTTTCTCAGAAAGCTTCCTTCCAGATTTCATATGAGGATATTTCCTTTTTCACCATAGCCCTCTGTGGGCTTCCAAATGTCACTTTGCAAATTTCACAAGAACTGTCTTAGCGAAAGGCTTCTTGAGGGGAAAGCGATAACTCTGTGAGATGATTTCACAGAACTCAAAGAAGTTTCTCAGAAAGCTTCTTTCTCTTTGTTGTCGGAGGATATTTCCTTTGGCCCTATAGTCTTCCAAGGGATCCGAAATATCTGTTCTCAGATTGCACAGAAAGAAGGCTAGCAAAGAGAACCACGAAATACAGATGTAACTCTGTGAGTGGAAGTCAGACATCACAAAGAGGTTTCTCAGTAAGCTTCTTTCCTGTTTTTCTCTGAGGATATTTTCTTTTTCACCATAGCCCTCTATGGGCTTCCAAATATCACTTTGCGAATTCCACAATAACAGGCTTAGCGAGCAGCCTCTTGAGGGGAAAGCTGTAACTCTGTGAGATGAACTAACAGAACACTAAGCAGTTTCTCAGAAAGCTTCTTTCGAGTTTGCATCTGAGGATATTTCCTTTTTCACCATTGCCCTCTATGGGCTTCCAAATATCACTTTGCAAATTCCACAAGAACTGTCTTAGCGAAAGACTTCTTGAGGGGAAAGCTGTAACTCTGTGAGATGATTTCACAGAACAGAGAGAAGTTTCTCAGAGAGCTTCATTCTCTTTGTTATCCGAGGATACTTCCTTTCGCCCTATAGTCTTCCAAGGGATTCGAAATATCTGTTCTCAAATTCCACAGAAAAAAGGCTAGCAAAGAGACCTACGAAATACAGACGTAACTCTGTGAGTGGAAGTCACAAATCACAAAGCAGTTTCTCAGAAAGCTTCTTTCCAGTTTTTCTCTGAGGATATTTTCTTTTTTACCATAGCCCTCTAAGGGCTTCCAAATATCACTTTGCGAATTCCACAAGAACAGGCTTAGCGTGCGGCTTCTTGAGGGGAAAGCTGTAACTCTGTGAGATGAACTAACAGAACACTAAGCAGTTTCTCAGAAAGCTTCATTCGAGTTTTCATCTGAGGATATTTCCTTTTTCACCATAGCCCTCTATGGGCTTCCAAATATCACTTTGCGAATTCCGCAAGAACTGTCTTAGCTAAAGGCTTCTTGAGGGGAAAGCTGTAAGTCTGTGAGATGATTTCACAGAACACAAAGAAGTTTCTCAGAAAGCTTCTTTCTCTTTGTCATCGGAGGATATTTCCTTGGGCCCTATAGTCTTCAAAGGGATCCGAAATATCTGTTCTCAGATTCCACATAAAGAAGGCTAGCAAGGAGATCCACGAAATACCGATGTAACACTGTGAGTGGAAGTCACACATCACAAAGCAGTTTCTCAGAAAGCTTCTTTCGAGTTTTCATCTGAGGATATTTCCTTTTTCACCTTAGCCCTCTATGGGCTTCCAATAAAACTTTGCAAATTCCACAAGAACTGTCTTAGCCAAAGGCTTCTTGAGGGGAAAGCTGTTACTCTGTGAGATGATTTCACAGAACACAAAGAAGTTTCTCCCAAAGCTTCTTTCTCTTTGTTATCGGAGGATATTTCCTTTGGCCCTATAGTCTTCCAAGGGATCCGAAATATCTGTTCTCAGTTTCCACAGAAAAAAGGCTAGCAAAGAGATCCCCGAAATACAGATGTAACTTTGTGAATGGAAGTCACAATCACAAAGCAGTTTCTCAGAAAGATTCTTTCCAGTTTTTCTCTGAGGATATTTTCTTTTTCACCGTAGACCTCTAAGGGCTACCAAATATCACCTTGCGAATTCCACAAGAAGTGGCTTAGAGATCAGCCTCTTGAAGGGAAAGCTGTAACTGTGTGAGATGAATTAACAGAACACTAAGCAGTTTCTCAGAAAGCTTCCTTCCAGATTTCATATGAGGATATTTCCTTTTTCACCATAGCCCTCTGCGGGCTTCCAAATGTCACTTTGCAAATTTCACAAGAACTGTCTTAGCGAAAGGCTTCTTGAGGGGAAAGCGATAACTCTGTGAGATGATTTCACAGAACTCAAAGAAGTTTCTCAGAAAGCTTCTTTCTCTTTGTTATCGGAGGATATTTCCTTTGGCCCTATAGTCTTCAAAGGGATCCGAAATATCTGTTCTCAGATTGCACAGAAAGAAGGCTAGCAAAGAGATCCACGAAATACAGATGTAACTCTGTGAGTGGAAGTCAGACATCACAAAGAGGTTTCTCAGTAAGCTTCTTTCCTGTTTTTCTCTGAGGATATTTTCTTTTTCACCATAGCCCTCTATGGGCTTCCAAATATCACTTTGCGAATTCCACAAGAACAAGCATAGAGAGCAGCCTCTTGAGGGGAAAGCTGTATCTCTAGGGGATGAATTAAGAGAACACTAAGCAGTTTGTCAGAAAGCTTCTTCCGAGTTTTCATTAGAGGATATTTCCTTTTTCACCACAGACCTCTATGGCCTTCCTAATATCACTTTGGAAATTCCACAACAACTGTCTTAGCGAAAGGGTTCTTGAGGGGAAACCTGTAACTCTGTGAGATGAATTAACAGAACACTAAGCAGTTTCTCAGAAACCTTCTTTCCAGATTACATCTCAGGATATTACCTTTTTCACCATAGCCCTCTACGGGCTTCCAAATATCACTTTACCAATTCCACAAGAACTGTCTTAGCTAAAGGCTTCTTGAGGGGAAAGCTGTAACTCTGTGAGATTATTTCACAGAACACAAAGAAGTTTCTCAGAAAGCTTCTCTATCTTTGTTATCAGAGGATATTTCCTTTGGCCCTATAGACTTTCAAGGGATCCGAATTATCTATTTTCAGATTCCACAGAAAGAAGGCCAGCAAAGAAATCCACGAAATACAGATGTAACTCTGTGAGTGAAAGTCACATATCACAAAGCAGTTTCTCAGAAAGCTTCTTTCCAATATTTCTCTGAGGATATTTTCTTTTTCACCATATCTCTCTACGGGCTTCCAAATATCTCTTTGCGAATTCCACAAGAGCAGGCTTAGCAAGCGGCTTCTTGAGGGGAAAGCTGTAACTCTGAGAGATGAATTAACAGAACACTAAGCAGTTTCTCAGAAAGCTTCTTTCGAGTTTGCATCTGAGGATATTTCCTTTTTCACCATTGCCCTCTATGGGCTTCCAAATATCACTTTGCAAATTCCACAAGAACTGTCTTAGCGAAAGGCTTCTTGAGGGGAAAGCTGTAACTCTGTGAGATGATTTCACAGAACAGAGAGAAGTTTCTCAGAGAGCATCATTCTCTTTGTTATCCGAGGATACTTCCTTTCGCCCTATAGTCTTCCAAGGGATTCGAAATATCTGTTCTCAAATTCCACAGAAAAAAGGCTAGCAAAGAGACCTACGAAATACAGACGTAACTCTGTGAGTGGAAGTCACACATCACAAAGCAGTTTCTCAGAAAGCTTCTTTCCAGTTTTTCTCTGAGGATATTTTCTTTTTTACCATAGCCCTCTAAGGGCTTCCAAATATCACTTTGCGAATTCCACAAGAACAGGCTTAGCGTGCGGCTTCTTGAGGGGAAAGCTGTAACTCTGTGAGATGAATTAACAGAACACTAAGCAGTTTGTCAGAAAGCTTCTTTCCAGATTTCATCTGAGGATATTTCATTTTTCGCCATAGCCCTCTATGGGCTTCCAAATATCACTTTGCAAATTCCACAAGAACTGTCTTAGCGAAAGGCTTCTTGAGGGGAAGGCTGTAACTCTGTGAATTGATTTCACAGAACTCAAAGAAGTTTCTCAGAAAGCTTCTTTCTCTTTGTTATCGGAGGATATTTCCTTTGGCACTATAGTCTTCCATGGGATCCGAAATATCTGTTCTCAGATTCCACAGAAAGAAGGCTAGCAAAGAGATCCACGAAATGCAGATGTAACTCTCTGAGTGGAAGTAAAATATCACAAAGCAGTTTCTCAAAAAGATTCTTTTCAGTTTTTCTCTGAGGATATTTTCTTTTTCACCATAGCCCTCTATGGGCTTCCAAATATCACTTTGCGAATTCCACAAGAACAGGCTTAGCGAGCAGCCTCTTGAGGGGAAAGCTGTAACTCTGTGAGATGAACTAACAGAACACTAAGCAGTTTCTCAGAAAGCTTCTTTCGAGTTTTCATCTGAGGATATTTCCTTTTTCACCATAGCCCTCTATGGGCTTCCAAATATCACTTTGCGAATTCCGCAAGAACTGTCTTAGCGAAAGGCTTCTTGAGGGGAAAGCTGTAAGTCTGTGAGATGATTTCACAGAACACAAAGAAGTTTCTCAGAAAGCTTCTTTCTCTTTGTCATCGGAGGATATTTCCTTTGGCCCTATAGTCTTCCAAGGGATCCGAAATATCTGTTCTCAGTTTCCACAGAAAAAAGGCTAGCAAAGAGATCCCCGAAATACAGATGTAACTTTGTGAATGGAAGTCACAATCACAAAGCAGTTTCTCAGAAAGATTCTTTCCAGTTTTTCTCTGAGGATATTTTCTTTTTCACCGTAGACCTCTAAGGGCTACCAAATATCACCTTGCGAATTCCACAAGAAGTGGCTTAGAGATCAGCCTCTTGAAGGGAAAGCTGTAACTGTGTGAGATGAATTAACAGAACACTAAGCAGTTTCTCAGAAAGCTTCCTTCCAGATTTCATATGAGGATATTTCCTTTTTCACCATAGCCCTCTGCGGGCTTCCAAATGTCACGTTGCAAATTTCACAAGAACTGTCTTAGCGAAAGGCTTCTTGAGGGGAAAGCGATAACTCTGTGAGATGATTTCACAGAACTCAAAGAAGTTTCTCAGAAAGCTTCTTTCTCTTTGTTATCGGAGGATATTTCCTTTGGCCCTATAGTCTTCAAAGGGATCCGAAATATCTGTTCTCAGATTGCACAGAAAGAAGGCTAGCAAAGAGATCCACGAAATACAGATGTAACTCTGTGAGTGGAAGTCAGACATCACAAAGAGGTTTCTCAGTAAGCTTCTTTCCTGTTTTTCTCTGAGGATATTTTCTTTTTCACCATAGCCCTCTATGGGCTTCCAAATATCACTTTGCGAATTCCACAAGAACAAGCATAGAGAGCAGCCTCTTGAGGGGAAAGCTGTATCTCTGGGGGATGAATTAAGAGAACACTAAGCAGTTTGTCAGAAAGCTTCTTCCGAGTTTTCATTAGAGGATATTTCCTTTTTCACCACAGACCTCTATGGCCTTCCTAATATCACTTTGGAAATTCCACAACAACTGTCTTAGCGAAAGGGTTCTTGAGGGGAAACCTGTAACTCTGTGAGATGAATTAACAGAACACTAAGCAGTTTCTCAGAAACCTTCTTTCCAGATTACATCTCAGGATATTTCCTTTTTCACCATAGCCCTCTACGGGCTTCCAAATATCACTTTACCAATTCCACAAGAACTGTCTTAGCTAAAGGCTTCTTGAGGGGAGAGCTGTAACTCTGTGAGATGATTTCACAGAACACAAAGAAGTTTCTCAGAAAGCTTCTTTCTCTTTGTTATCGGAGGATATTTCCTTTGGCCCTATAGTCTTCCAAGGGATCCGAAATATCTGTTCTCAGATTCCCCAGAAATAAGGCTAGCAAAGAGATCCACGAAATACAGATGTAACTCTGTGAGATGAATTAACAGAACACTAAGCAGTTTCTCGGAAAGCTTCTTTCCAGATTTCATCTGAGGATATTTCCTTTTTCACCATAGCCCTCTATGGGCTTCCAAATATCACTTTGCCAATTCCACAAGAACTCTCTTGGGGAAAGGCTATATGAGGGGAAAGCTGTAACTCTGTGAGATGATTTCACAGAACACAAAGAAGTTTCTTAGAAAGCTTCTTTCTCTTTGTTATCGGAGGATATTTCCTTTGGCCCTATAGTCTTCCAAGGGATCCGAAATATCTGTTCTCAGATTCCACAGAAATAAGGCTAGCAAAGAGATCCACGAAATACAGATGTAACTCTGTGAGATGAATTAACAGAACACTAAGCAGTTTCTCAGAAAGCTTCTTTCCAGATTTCATCTGAGGATATTTCCTTTTTCATCATAGCCCCCTATGGGCTTCCAAATATCACTTTGCCAATTAAACAAGAACTCTCTTGGGGAAAGGCTTCTTGAGGGGAAAGCTGTAAATCTGTGAGATGATTTCACAGAACACAAAGAAGTTTCTCAGAAAGCTTCTTTCTCTTTGCTTTCGGAGGATATTTCCTTTGGCCCCATAGTCTTCCAAGGGATCCGAAATATCTGTTCTCAGATTCCACAGAAATAAGGCTAGCAAAGAGAACCACGAAATACAGATGTAACTCTGTGAGATGAATTAACAGAACACTAAGCAGTTTCTCAAAAAGCTTCTTTCCAGATTTCATCTGAGGATATTTCGTTTTTCAACATAGCCTTGTAAGGGCTTCCAAATATCACTTTGCCAATTCCACAAGAACTGTCTTAGCGAAAGGCTTCTTGAGGGGAATGCTGTAACTCTGTGAGATGATTTCACAGAACACAAAGAAGTTTCTCAGAAAGCTTCCTTCTATTTGTTATCCGAGGATATTTCCTTTGGCCCTATAGTCTTCAAAGGGATCCGAAATATCTGGTGTCAGATTCCACAGAAAGAAGGCTAGCAAAGAGATCCACGAAATACAGATGTAACTCTGTGAGTGGAAGTCAGACATCACAAAGAGGTTTCTCAGTAAGCTTCTTTCCTGTTTTTCTCTGAGGATATTTTCTTTTTCACCATAGCCCTCTATGGGCTTCCAAATATCACTTTGCGAATTCCACAAGAACAAGCATAGAGAGCAGCCTCTTGAGGGGAAAGCTGTATCTCTAGGGGATGAATTAAGAGAACACTAAGCAGTTTGTCAGAAAGCTTCTTCCGAGTTTTCATTAGAGGATATTTCCTTTTTCACCACAGACCTCTATGGCCTTCCTAATATCACTTTGGAAATTCCACAACAACTGTCTTAGCGAAAGGGTTCTTGAGGGGAAACCTGTAACTCTGTGAGATGAATTAACAGAACACTAAGCAGTTTCTCAGAAACCTTCTTTCCAGATTACATCTCAGGATATTACCTTTTTCACCATAGCCCTCTACGGGCTTCCAAATATCACTTTACCAATTCCACAAGAACTGTCTTAGCTAAAGGCTTCTTGAGGGGAAAGCTGTAACTCTGTGAGATTATTTCACAGAACACAAAGAAGTTTCTCAGAAAGCTTCTCTATCTTTGTTATCAGAGGATATTTCCTTTGGCCCTATAGACTTTCAAGGGATCCGAATTATCTATTTTCAGATTCCACAGAAAGAAGGCCAGCAAAGAAATCCACGAAATACAGATGTAACTCTGTGAGTGAAAGTCACATATCACAAAGCAGTTTCTCAGAAAGCTTCTTTCCAATTTTTCTCTGAGGATATTTTCTTTTTCACCATATCTCTCTACGGGCTTCCAAATATCTCTTTGCGAATTCCACAAGAGCAGGCTTAGCAAGCGGCTTCTTGAGGGGAAAGCTGTAACTCTGAGAGATGAATTAACAGAACACTAAGCAGTTTCTCAGAAAGCTTCTTTCGAGTTTGCATCTGAGGATATTTCCTTTTTCACCATTGCCCTCTATGGGCTTCCAAATATCACTTTGCAAATTCCACAAGAACTGTCTTAGCGAAAGGCTTCTTGAGGGGAAAGCTGTAACTCTGTGAGATGATTTCACAGAACAGAGAGAAGTTTCTCAGAGAGCATCATTCTCTTTGTTATCCGAGGATACTTCCTTTCGCCCTATAGTCTTCCAAGGGATTCGAAATATCTGTTCTCAAATTCCACAGAAAAAAGGCTAGCAAAGAGACCTACGAAATACAGACGTAACTCTGTGAGTGGAAGTCACACATCACAAAGCAGTTTCTCAGAAAGCTTCTTTCCAGTTTTTCTCTGAGGATATTTTCTTTTTTACCATAGCCCTCTAAGGGCTTCCAAATATCACTTTGCGAATTCCACAAGAACAGGCTTAGCGTGCGGCTTCTTGAGGGGAAAGCTGTAACTCTGTGAGATGAATTAACAGAACACTAAGCAGTTTGTCAGAAAGCTTCTTTCCAGATTTCATCTGAGGATATTTCATTTTTCGCCATAGCCCTCTATGGGCTTCCAAATATCACTTTGCAAATTCCACAAGAACTGTCTTAGCGAAAGGCTTCTTGAGGGGAAGGCTGTAACTCTGTGAATTGATTTCACAGAACTCAAAGAAGTTTCTCAGAAAGCTTCTTTCTCTTTGTTATCGGAGGATATTTCCTTTGGCACTATAGTCTTCCATGGGATCCGAAATATCTGTTCTCAGATTCCACAGAAAGAAGGCTAGCAAAGAGATCCACGAAATGCAGATGTAACTCTCTGAGAGGAAGTAAAATATCACAAAGCAGTTTCTCAAAAAGATTCTTTTCAGTTTTTCTCTGAGGATATTTTCTTTTTCACCATAGCCCTCTATGGGCTTCCAAATATCACTTTGCGAATTCCACAAGAACAGGCTTAGCGAGCAGCCTCTTGAGGGGAAAGCTGTAACTCTGTGAGATGAACTAACAGAACACTAAGCAGTTTCTCAGAAAGCTTCTTTCGAGTTTTCATCTGAGGATATTTCCTTTTTCACCATAGCCCTCTATGGGCTTCCAAATATCACTTTGCGAATTCCGCAAGAACTGTCTTAGCGAAAGGCTTCTTGAGGGGAAAGCTGTAAGTCTGTGAGATGATTTCACAGAACACAAAGAAGTTTCTCAGAAAGCTTCTTTCTCTTTGTCATCGGAGGATATTTCCTTTGGCCCTATAGTCTTCCAAGGGATCCGAAATATCTGTTCTCAGTTTCCACAGAAAAAAGGCTAGCAAAGAGATCCCCGAAATACAGATGTAACTTTGTGAATGGAAGTCACAATCACAAAGCAGTTTCTCAGAAAGATTCTTTCCAGTTTTTCTCTGAGGATATTTTCTTTTTCACCGTAGACCTCTAAGGGCTACCAAATATCACCTTGCGAATTCCACAAGAAGTGGCTTAGAGATCAGCCTCTTGAAGGGAAAGCTGTAACTGTGTGAGATGAATTAACAGAACACTAAGCAGTTTCTCAGAAAGCTTCCTTCCAGATTTCATATGAGGATATTTCCTTTTTCACCATAGCCCTCTGCGGGCTTCCAAATGTCACGTTGCAAATTTCACAAGAACTGTCTTAGCGAAAGGCTTCTTGAGGGGAAAGCGATAACTCTGTGAGATGATTTCACAGAACTCAAAGAAGTTTCTCAGAAAGCTTCTTTCTCTTTGTTATCGGAGGATATTTCCTTTGGCCCTATAGTCTTCAAAGGGATCCGAAATATCTGTTCTCAGATTGCACAGAAAGAAGGCTAGCAAAGAGATCCACGAAATACAGATGTAACTCTGTGAGTGGAAGTCAGACATCACAAAGCAGTTTCTCAGAAAGTTTCTGTCCCCTTTTTCTCTGACGATATTTTCTTTTTGAACTCAGCCCTCTATAGGCTTCCAAATATCACTTTGCGAATTCCACAAGAACAGACTTAGCGAGCGGCTTCTTGAGGAGAAAGCTGTACTCTGTGAGATGAATTAACAGAACAGTAAGCAGTCTCAGAAAGCTTCTTTCCAGATTTCATGTGAGGATATTTCCTTTTTCAACATAGCCCTCTATGAGCTTCCAAATATCACTTTGCAAATTCCAGAAGAACTGTCTTAGCGAAAGGCTTCTTGAGGGGAAAGCTGTAACTCTGTGAGATGATTTCACAGAACAGAAAGAAGTTTCTCAGAAAGCTTTTTTCTCTTTGTTATCGGAGGATATTTCCTTTGGCCCTATAGTCCCCCAGGGATGCGAAAGGTCTGTTCTCATATTCCACAGAAAGAAGGCTAGCAAACAGATCCACGAAAAACTTACGTAACTCTGTGAGTGAAAGTCACACATCACAAAGCAGTTTCTCAGAAAGATTCTTTCCAGTTTTTCTCTCAGGATATTTTGTTTTCACCATAGCCCACTATGGGCTTCCAAATATCGCTTTGCGAATTCCACAAGACGAGGCTTAGCGAGTAGCTTCTTGATGGGAAAGCTGTAACTCTGGGAGATGAATTAACAGAACACTAAGCAGTTTCTCAGAAAGCTTCCTTCGATTTTTCATCTGAGACTATTTCCTTTTTCACCATAGCCCTCTATGGTCTTCCAAATACCACTCTGCAAATTCCACAAGAACTGTCTTAGCGAAAGTCTTCTTGAAGGGAAAGCTGTAACTCTGTGAGATGAATTAACAGAACACTAAGCAGTTTCTCAGAAAGGTTCCTTCCACATTTCATCTGAGGATATTTACTTTTTCACCATAGCCCTCTATGGGCTTCCAAATATCACTTTGCAAATTCCACAAGAACTGTCTTAGCGAAAGGCTTCTTGAGGGGAAAGATGTAACTCTGTGAGAGGATTTCACAGAACACAAAGAAGTTTCTCAGAAAGCTTCTTTCTCGTTGTTATCGGAGGGTATTTCCTTTGGCCCTATAGTCTTCCGAGGGATCCGAAATATCAGTTCTCAGATTCCACAGAAATAAGGCTAGCTATGGGATCTACCATATACAGATGTAACTCTGTGAGATGAATTAACAGAACACTAAGCAGTTTCTCAGAAAGCCTCTTTCCAGATTTGATCTGAGGACATTTCCTTTTTCACCATAGCCCTCTAAGGGCTTCCAAATATCACTTTCCGAATTCCATAAGAACAGGTTTAGCGAGCAGACTCTCGAGGGGAAAGCTGTAACTCTGTGAGATGAACTAACAGAACACTAAGCCGTTTCTCAGAAAGCTTCTTTCCAGATTTCATCTAAGGTATTTCCTTTTTCACCATAGCCCTCTATGCGCCTCCAAATATCACTTTGCAAATTCCACAAGAACTGTGTTAGCGAAAGGCTTCTTGAGTTGAAAGCTGTAATCTGTGAGATGATTTCACAGAACACAAAGAAGTTTCTCAGAAAGCTTCTTTCTCTTTGTTATCGGAGGATATTTCCTTTGGCCCTATAGTCTTCCAAGCGATCCGAAATATCTGTTCTCAGATTCCACAGAAATAAGGCCAGCAAAGAGATCCACGAAATACAGATGTAACTCTGTGAGTGGAAGTCACACATCACAAAGCAGTCTCTCAGAAAGCTTCTTTCCAGTTTTTCTCTGAGGATATTTTCTTTTTCACCATAGCCCTCTATGGGCTTCCAAATATCACTTAGCGAATTCCAGAATAACAGGCTTAGCAAGCGACTTCTTGAGGGGAAAGCTGTAACTCTGTGAGGTGAATTAACACAACACTAAGCAGTTTGTCAGAAAGCTTCTTTCCAGATTTCGTCTGAAGATATTTCCTTTTTCACCTTAGCCTTCTATGGGCTTCCAAATATCACTTTGCAAATTCCACAAGAACTGTCTTAGCGAAAGGCTTCTTGAGGGGAAAGCTGTAACTCTGTGAGATGATTTCACAGAACACAAAGAAGTTTCTCAGAAAGCTTCTTTCTCTTTGTTATCAGAGGATATTTCCTTTAGCCCTATAGTCTTCCAAGGGATCCGAAATATCTGTTCTCAGATTCCACAGAAAGAAGGCTAGCAAACAGATCCACGAAATACAGATGTAACTCTGTGAGTGGAAGTCACACATCACAAAGCAGTTTTTCAGAAAGCTTCTTTCCAGTTTTTCTCTGAGTATATTTTCTTTTTCACCATAGCCCTCTCTGGGCTTCCAAATATCACTTTGCGAATTCCACAAGAACAGGCTTAAGGAGCGGCTTCTTGAGGGGAAAGCTGTAACACTGTGAGACGAATTAACAGAACACTAAGCAGTTTGTCAAAAAGCTTCTTTCCAGATTTCATCTGAGGATATTTCCTTTTTCACCATAGCCCCATATGGGCTTCCAAATATCACTTTGCAAATTCCACAAGAACTGTCTTATAGTAAGGCTTCTTGAGGGCAACGCTGTAACTCTGTGAGATGATTTCACAGAACAGAAAGAAGTTTCTCTGAAAGCTTCTTCCTCTTTGTTATCGAGGATATTTCCTTTCGCCCTATAGTGTTCCAAGTGTTCCGAAATATCTCTTCTCAGATTTCACAGAAATAAGGTTAGCAAAGAGATCCACGAAATACAGATGTAACTCTGTGAGTGGAAGTCACACATCACAAAGCAGTTTCTCAGAAAGCTTCTTTCCAGTTTTTCTCTGAGGATATATTCTTTTTCACCATTGCCCTATATGGGCTTCCAAATATCAATTTGCGAATTCCACAAGAACAGGCTGAGCGAGCAGCTTCTTGAGGGGAAAGCTGTAAACATGTGAGATGAATTAACAGAACACTAAGCAGTTTCTCAGAAAGCTTCTTTCCAGATTTCATCTGAGTATATTTCCTTGTTCACCATAGCCCTCTAGGCGCTTCCAAATATCACATCAGAAATTCCACAGGGACTGTTTTATAGAAATGCTTCTAGATGGGAAAGCTGTAACTCTGTGAGATGATTTCACGGAACACAAAGAAGTTTCTCAGAAAGCTTCTTTCTCTTTGTTATCGGAGGATATTTCCTTTGGCCCTATAATCTTCCAAGGGATCGGAAATATCTGTTCTCAGAATCCACAGAAATAAGGCTTGCAAAGCGATCCACGAAATACAGATGTAACTCTGTGAGTGGAAGTCACAAATCACAAAGCAGTTTCTCAGAAAGCTACTTTCCAGTATTTCTCTGAGGATATTTTCTTTTTCACCATAGCCCTCTATGGGCTTCCAAATATCACTTTGCGACTTCCACACGAACAGGCTTAGCGAGCAGCTTCTTGAGGGGAAAGCTGTAACTCTGGGAGATGAATTATCACAACACTGAGCGGTTTCTCAGAAAGCTTCTTTCGAGTCTTCATCTGAGGATATTTCCTTTTTCACCATAGCCCTATGGGCTTCCAAATATCACTTTGCAAATTCCACAAGAACTGTCTTACCGAAAGGCTTCTTGAGGGTAAAGCTGTAACTATGTGAGATGATTTCAAAGAACACAAAGAAGTTTCTCAGAGAGATTCTTTCTCTTTGTTATCGGAGGATATTTCCTTTGGCCCTATAGTCTTCCAAGGGATCCGAAATATCTGTTCTCACATTCCTCAGAAAGAAGGCTAGCAAAGAGACCCACGAAATCACGAAATACAGATGTAACTCTGTGAGTGGAAGTCACAAATCACAAAGCAGTTTCTCAGAAAGATTCTTTCCAGTTTTTCTCTGAGGATATTTTGTTTTTCACCATAGCCCTCTATGGGCTACCAAATATCGCTTTGCAAATTCCACAAGAAGAGGCTTAGCGAGCAGCTTCATGAGGGGAAAGCTGTAACTCTGTGAGATGAATTAACAGAACACTAAGCAGATTCTCAGAAAACTTCCTTCGAGTTTTCATCTGAAGATATTTCCTTTTTCACCGTAGCCCTCTATGGGCATCCAAATATCACTTTGCAAATTCAACAAGAACTGTCTTAGCGAAAGGCTTCTTGAAGGGAAAGCTGTAACCCTGTGAGTTGAATTAACAGTACACTAAGCAGTTTGCCAGAAAACTTCTTTCCAGATTTCATCTGAGGATATTTCCTTTTTCACCACAGACCTCTTTGGGCTTCCAAATATCACTTTGCCAATTCCACAAGAACTGTCTCAGTGAAAGGCTTCTTGAAGGGAAAGCTGTAACTCTGTGAGATGAATTAACAGAACACTAAGCAGTTTGTCAGAAAGCTTCTTTCCCGATTTCATCTGAGGATATTTCCTTTTTCACCATAGCCCTCTATGGGCTTCCAAATATCACTTTGTAAATTCCACAAGAACTGTCTTATAGAAAGACTTCTTGAGGGGGAAGCTGTAACTCTGTGAGATGATTTCACAGAACACAAAGAAGTTTCTCAGAAAGCTTCCTCCTCTTTGTTATCGGAGGATATTTCCTTTCGCCATATAGTGTTCCAAGGGATCCGAAATATCTGTTCTCAGATTCCACAGAAATAAGGCCAGCAATGAGATCCACGAAATACAGATGTAACTCTGTGAGTGGAAATCACACATCACAAAGCAGTTTCTCAGAAAGCTTCTTTCCAGATTTCATCTGAGGATATTTCCTTTTTCACATTAGCCCTCTATGGGCTTCCAAATATCACTTTGCAAATTCCACAAGAACTGTCTTAGAGAAAGGTTTCTTGAGGGGAAAGCTGTAACTCTGTGAGATAATTTCACAGAACACAAAGAAGTTTCTCAGAAAGCTTCTTTCTCTTTGTTGTCAGAGGATATTTCCTTTGGCCCCATTTTCTTCCACGGGATCCGAAATATCTCTTCTCAGATTCCACAGAAAGAAGGCAAGCAAAGAGATCAACGAAATACAGATGTAACTCTGTGAGTGGAACTCACACATCCCAAAGCAGTTTCTCAGAAAACTTCTTTCCAGTATTTCTCTGAGGATATTTTCTTTTTCACCGTAGCCCTCTATGGGCTTCCAAATATCACTTTGCGAATTCCACAAGAACAGGCTTAGTGAGCGGTTTCTTGAGGGGCAAGCTGTAACATTGTGAGATGAATTAACAGAACACTAAGCAGTTTCTCAGAAGCTTCTTTCGAGTTTTCATATGAGGATATTTCCTTTTTCACCATAGCCCTCTATGGGCTTCCAAATATCACTTTAGAAATTCCACAAGAACTGCCTTAGTGAAAGCATACTTGAAAGGAAAGCTGTAACTCTGTGAGATGAATTAAAAGAACACTAAGCAGTTTGCCAGAATGCTTCTTTCCAGATTTCATCTGAGGATATTTCCTTTTTCACCATAGCTCTCTAGGGGCTTCCAAATATCACTTTGCGAATTCCACAAGAACAGGCTTAGCGAGCGGCTTCTTGAGGGGAAAGCTGTAACTCTGTGAGATGAATTAACAGAACACTAAGCAGTTTCTCAGAAAGCTTCTTTCTCTTTGTTATCGGAGTATATTTCTTTGGCCCTATAGTCTTCAAAAGGATCCGAAATATCTGTTCTCAGATTCAACAGAAATAAGGCTAGCAAAGAGATCCACGAAATACAGATGAAACTCTGTGAGTGAAAGTCACAATCACAAAGCAGTTTCTCAGAAAGCTTCTTTCCAGTTTTTCTCTGAGGATATTTTCTTTTTCACCATAGCCCTCTTTGGGATTCCAAATATCACTTTGCGAAGTCCAAAAGAAAAGGCTTAGCGAGCGGCTTCTTACGGGGAAAGCTGTAACTCTGTGAGATTAATTAACAGAACATTAAACAGTTTCTCAGAAAGCTTCTTTCCAGATTTCATCTGAGGATATTTCCTTGTTCACCATAGCCCTCTAAGGGCTTCCAAATATCACTTTGCAAATTCCAGAAGAACTGTCTTACAGAAAGGCTTCTGAGGGGAAAGCTGTAACTCTGTGAGATGATTTCACAGAACACAAAGAAGTTTCTCAGACAGCATCTTTCTCTCTGTTATCGGAGGATATTTCCTTTGGCCCTATAGTCTTCAAAGGGATCTCAAATATCTGTTCTCAGATTCCACAGAAAGAAGGCTAGCAAAGAGATCCACGAAATACAGATGTAACTCTGTGAGTGGAAGTCACTCATCACAAAGCAGTTTCTCAGAAAGCTTCTTTCCAGTATTTCTCTGAGGATATTTTCTTTTTCACCTTAGCCCTCTATGGGCTTCCAAATATCACTTTGCGAATTCCACAAGAACAGGCTTAGCGAGCGGCTCCTTGAGGGGCAAGCTGTAACATTGTGAGATGAATTAACAGAACACTAAGCAGTTTCTCAGAAGCTTCTTTCGAGTTTTCATATGAGGATATTTCCTTTTTCACCATAGCCCTCTATGGGCTTCCAAATATCACTTTAGAAATTCCACAAGAACTGCCTTAGTGAAAGCATACTTGAAAGGAAAGCTGTAACTCCGTGAGATGAATTAAAAGAACACTAAGCAGTTTGCCAGAAAGCTTCTTTCCAGATTTCATCTGAGGATATTTCCTTTTTCACCATAGCCCTCTAGGGGCTTCCAAATATCACTTTGCGAATTCTACAAGAAGAGGCTTAGCGAAAGTCTTCTTGAGGGGAAAGCTGTAACTCTGTGAGATGAATTAACAGAACACTAAGCAGTTTCTCAGAAAGCTTCTTTCTCTTTGTTATCGGAGTATATTTCTTTGGCTCTATAGTCTTCAAAAGGATCCGAAATATCTGTTCTCAGATTCGACAGAAATAAGGCTAGCAAAGAGATCCACGAAATACAGATGAAACTCTGTGAGTGAAAGTCACAATCACAAAGCAGTTTCTCAGAAAGCTTCTTTCCAGTTTTTCTCTGAGGATATTTTCTTTTTCACCATAGCCCTCTTTGGGCTTCCAAATATCACTTTGCGAAGTCCAAAAGAACAGGCTTAGCGAGTGGCTTCTTACGGGGAAAGCTGTAACTCTGTGAGATTAATTAACAGAACATTAAGCAGTTTCTCAGAAAGCTTCTTTCCAGATTTCATCTGAGGATATTTCCTATTTCACCATAGCCCTCTATGGGCTTCCAAATATCACTTTGCGAATTCCACAAGAACTGTCTTATCGAAAGCCTACTTGAAGGGAAAGCTGTAACTCTGTGAGATGAATTAAAAGAACACTAAGATGTTTGCCAGAAAGCTTCTTTCCAGATTTCATCTGAGGATATTTCCTTTTTCACCATAGCCCTCTAGGGGCTTCCAAATATCACTTTGCGAATTCCACAAGAACAGGCTTAGCGAGCGGCTTCTTGAGGGGAAAGCTCTAACTCTGTGAGATGAATTAACAGAACACTAAGCAGTTTCTCAGAAAGCTTCTTTCTCTTTGTTATCGGAGTATATTTCCTTTGGCCCTATAGTCTTCAAAAGGATCCGAAATATCTGTTTTCAGATTCAACAGAAATAAGGCTACCAAAGAGATCCAGGAAATACAGATGAAACTCTGTGAGTGAAAGTCACAGTCACAAAGCAGTTTTTCAGAAAGCTTCTTTCCAGTTTTTCTCTGAGGATATTTTCTTTTTCACCATAGCCCTCTATGGGCTTCCAAATATCACTTTGCGAAGTCCACAAGAACAGGCTTAGCGAGCGGCTTCTTAAGGGGAAAGCTGTAACTCTGTGAGATTAATTAACAGAACATTAAGCAGTTTCTCAGAAAGCTTCTTTCCAGATTTCTTCTGAGGATATTTCCTTTTTCACCATAGCCCTCTAAGGGCTTCCGAATATCACTTTGCAAATTCCAGAAGAACTGTCTTAGCGAAAGGCTTCTTGAGGGGAAAGCTCTAACTCTGTGAGATGATTTCACAGAACTGTAAGAAGTTTCTCAGAAATCTTCTTTGTCTTTGTTATCGGAGGATAATTCCTTTGGCCCTATAGTCTTCAAAGGCATCCGAAATATCTGTTCTCATATTCCACAGAAAGAAGACAAGCAAAGAGATCCACGAAATACAGATGTAACTCTGTGAGTGGAAGTGACACATCACAAAGCAGTTTCTCAGAAAGCCTCTTTCTAGTTTTTCTCTGAGGATATTTTCTTTTTCATCATAGCCCTCTATGGGCTTCCAAATATCACTTTGCGAATTCCAGATAAACAGGCTTAGCGAGCAGCTTCTTGAGGGGAAAGCTGTAACTCTGTGAGATGAATTAACAGAACACGAAGCGGTTTCTCAGAAGGTTTCTTTCCAGATTTCATTTGAGGATATTTCCTTTTTCACCAAAGCCCTCTATGGGCTTCCAATATCACTTTGCAAATTCCACAAGAACTGTCTTAACGAAAGGCTTCTTAGGGGAAAGCTGTAACTCTGTGAGATGATTTCACAGAACACAAAGAAGTTTCTTACAAAGCTTCTTTCTCTGTTATCGGAGGATATTTCCTTTGGCCCAATAGTCTTCCAAGGGATCCGAAATATCTGTTCTCAGATTCCACAGAACGAAGGCTAGCAAAGAGACCACGAAATACAGATGTAACTCTGTGAGTGGAAGTCACACATCACAAAGCAGTTTCACTGAAAGCTTCTTTCCAGTTTTTCTCCGAGGATATTTTCTTTTTCACCATAGCCCTCTATGGGCTTCCAAATATCACTTTGCGAATTCCACAAGCACACGCTTAGCGAGCGGCTTCTTGAGGGGAAAGCTTTAAATCTGTGAGATGAATTAACACAACACTAAGCAGTTTGGCACAAAGCTTCTTTCCAGATTTCATCTGATGATATTTCCTATTTCACCATTGCCCTCTAAGGGCTTTCAAATATCACTTTGGAAATTGCAAAAGAACTGTCTTAGCGAAAGGCTTCTTGATTGGAAAGCTGTACCTTTGTGAGATGATTTCACAGAACACAAAGTATTTTCTCAGAAAGCTTCTTTCTCTTTGTTATCGGAGGATATTTCCTTTGGCCCTATAACTTCCAAGGGATGCGAAGTATCTGTTCTCAGATTCCACAGAAATAAGGCTAGCATAGAGATCCACGAAATACAGATGTAACTTAGTGAGTGGAAGTCACACATCACAAAGCAGTTTCTCAGAAAGCTTCTTTCCAGTTTTTCCCTGAGGATATTTTCTTTTTCACCATAGCCCTCTATGGGTATCCAAATATCACTTTGCGAATTCCACAAGAACAGGCTTAGCGAATGGCTTCTTGAGGGAAAAGCTGTAACTCTGTGAGATGAATTAAGGGAACACTAAGCAGTTTCTCAGAAAGCTTCTTTCCAGATTTCATCTAAGGATATTTCCTTTTTCACGGTAGCCCTCTATGGGCATCGAAATAACACTTTGCAAATTCCACATGAACCGGCTTAGCGAAAGGCTTCTGGAGGGGAAAGCTGTAACTCTGCGAGATGATTTCACAGAACACAAAGAAGTTTCTCAGAAAGCTTCTTTCTCTTTGTTATCGGAGGATATTTCCTTTGGCCCTATAGTCTTCAAAGGGATCCGAAATATCCGTTCTCAGATTCCACAGAAATAAGTCTAGCAAACCGATCCACGAAATACAGATGTAACTCTGTGAGTGGAAGTCACACATCACAAAGCAGTTTCTCAGAAAGCTTCTTTCCACTTTTTCTCTGACGATATTTTCTTTATCACCATAGCCCTCTAGGGACTTCCAAATATCACTTTAAAAATTCCACAAGAACAGGCTTAGCGAACGGCTTCTTGAGGGGAAAGCTGTAACATTGTGAGATGAATTAACAGAATACTAAGCAGATTCTCAGAAAGCTTCTTTCCAGATTTCATATGAGGATATTTCCTTTTTCTCCGTAAACCTCTATGGGCATCGAAATGTCACTTTGCAAATTCCACAAGAACAGCCTTAGCAAAAGTCTTCTTGAGGGGAAAGCTGTAACACTGTGAGATGAATTAACAGAACACTAAGCAGATTCTCAGAAAGCTTCTTTCCAGATTTCATCTAAGGATATTTCCTTCTTCACTGTAACTCCCTATGGGAAACGAAATATCACTTTGCAAATTCCACAAGAACAGGCTTAGCGAAAGGCTTCTTGAGGGGAAAGCTGTAACTCTGTGCGATGATTTCACAGAACACAAAGAAGTTTCTCAGAAAGCTTCTTTCTCTTTGTTATCAGAGGATATTTCCGTTGGCTCTATAGTCTTCAAAGGGATCCGAAATATCAGTACTCAGATTTCACAGAAATAAGGCTATCAAACAGCTCCACGAAATACAGATGTGACTCTGTGAGTGGAAGTCACACATCACAAAGCAGTTTCACAGAAAGCTTCTTTCCAGTTTTTCTCTGAAGATATTTTCTTTTTCGCCCTAACCCTCTGTGGCCTTCCAAATAGCACTTTGCAAATTCCACAAGAACAGGCTCAGCGAACGACTTCTTGAGGGGAAAGCTGTAACTCTGTGAGATGATTTCACAGAACAGAGAGAAGTTTCTCAGAGAGCTTCATTCTCTTTGTTATCCGAGGATACTTCCTTTCGCCCTATAGTCTTCCAAGGGATTCGAAATATCTGTTCTCAAATTCCACAGAAAAAAGGCTAGCAAAGAGACCTACGAAATACAGACGTAACTCTGTGAGTGGAAGTCACAAATCACAAAGCAGTTTCTCAGAAAGCTTCTTTCCAGTTTTTCTCTGAGGATATTTTCTTTTTTACCATAGCCCTCTAAGGGCTTCCAAATATCACTTTGCGAATTCCACAAGAACAGGCTTAGCGTGCGGCTTCTTGAGGGGAAAGCTGTAACTCTGTGAGATGAACTAACAGAACACTAAGCAGTTTCTCAGAAAGCTTCATTCGAGTTTTCATCTGAGGATATTTCCTTTTTCACCATAGCCCTCTATGGGCTTCCAAATATCACTTTGCGAATTCCGCAAGAACTGTCTTAGCTAAAGGCTTCTTGAGGGGAAAGCTGTAAGTCTGTGAGATGATTTCACAGAACACAAAGAAGTTTCTCAGAAAGCTTCTTTCTCTTTGTCATCGGAGGATATTTCCTTGGGCCCTATAGTCTTCAAAGGGATCCGAAATATCTGTTCTCAGATTCCACATAAAGAAGGCTAGCAAGGAGATCCACGAAATACCGATGTAACACTGTGAGTGGAAGTCACACATCACAAAGCAGTTTCTCAGAAAGCTTCTTTCGAGTTTTCATCTGAGGATATTTCCTTTTTCACCTTAGCCCTCTATGGGCTTCCAATAAAACTTTGCAAATTCCACAAGAACTGTCTTAGCCAAAGGCTTCTTGAGGGGAAAGCTGTTACTCTGTGAGATGATTTCACAGAACACAAAGAAGTTTCTCCCAAAGCTTCTTTCTCTTTGTTATCGGAGGATATTTCCTTTGGCCCTATAGTCTTCCAAGGGATCCGATATATCTGTTCTCAGTTTCCACAGAAAAAAGGCTAGCAAAGAGATCCCCGAAATACAGATGTAACTTTGTGAATGGAAGTCACAATCACAAAGCAGTTTCTCAGAAAGATTCTTTCCAGTTTTTCTCTGAGGATATTTTCTTTTTCACCGTAGACCTCTAAGGGCTACCAAATATCACCTTGCGAATTCCACAAGAAGTGGCTTAGAGATCAGCCTCTTGAAGGGAAAGCTGTAACTGTGTGAGATGAATTAACAGAACACTAAGCAGTTTCTCAGAAAGCTTCCTTCCAGATTTCATATGAGGATATTTCCTTTTTCACCATAGCCCTCTGCGGGCTTCCAAATGTCACTTTGCAAATTTCACAAGAACTGTCTTAGCGAAAGGCTTCTTGAGGGGAAAGCGATAACTCTGTGAGATGATTTCACAGAACTCAAAGAAGTTTCTCAGAAAGCTTCTTTCTCTTTGTTATCGGAGGATATTTCCTTTGGCCCTATAGTCTTCAAAGGGATCCGAAATATCTGTTCTCAGATTGCACAGAAAGAAGGCTAGCAAAGAGATCCACGAAATACAGATGTAACTCTGTGAGTGGAAGTCAGACATCACAAAGAGGTTTCTCAGTAAGCTTCTTTCCTGTTTTTCTCTGAGGATATTTTCTTTTTCACCATAGCCCTCTATGGGCTTCCAAATATCACTTTGCGAATTCCACAAGAACAAGCATAGAGAGCAGCCTCTTGAGGGGAAAGCTGTATCTCTAGGGGATGAATTAAGAGAACACTAAGCAGTTTGTCAGAAAGCTTCTTCCGAGTTTTCATTAGAGGATATTTCCTTTTTCACCACAGACCTCTATGGCCTTCCTAATATCACTTTGGAAATTCCACAACAACTGTCTTAGCGAAAGGGTTCTTGAGGGGAAACCTGTAACTCTGTGAGATGAATTAACAGAACACTAAGCAGTTTCTCAGAAACCTTCTTTCCAGATTACATCTCAGGATATTACCTTTTTCACCATAGCCCTCTACGGGCTTCCAAATATCACTTTACCAATTCCACAAGAACTGTCTTAGCTAAAGGCTTCTTGAGGGGAAAGCTGTAACTCTGTGAGATTATTTCACAGAACACAAAGAAGTTTCTCAGAAAGCTTCTCTATCTTTGTTATCAGAGGATATTTCCTTTGGCCCTATAGACTTTCAAGGGATCCGAATTATCTATTTTCAGATTCCACAGAAAGAAGGCCAGCAAAGAAATCCACGAAATACAGATGTAACTCTGTGAGTGAAAGTCACATATCACAAAGCAGTTTCTCAGAAAGCTTCTTTCCAATTTTTCTCTGAGGATATTTTCTTTTTCACCATATCTCTCTACGGGCTTCCAAATATCTCTTTGCGAATTCCACAAGAGCAGGCTTAGCAAGCGGCTTCTTGAGGGGAAAGCTGTAACTCTGAGAGATGAATTAACAGAACACTAAGCAGTTTCTCAGAAAGCTTCTTTCGAGTTTGCATCTGAGGATATTTCCTTTTTCACCATTGCCCTCTATGGGCTTCCAAATATCACTTTGCAAATTCCACAAGAACTGTCTTAGCGAAAGGCTTCTTGAGGGGAAAGCTGTAACTCTGTGAGATGATTTCACAGAACAGAGAGAAGTTTCTCAGAGAGCATCATTCTCTTTGTTATCCGAGGATACTTCCTTTCGCCCTATAGTCTTCCAAGGGATTCGAAATATCTGTTCTCAAATTCCACAGAAAAAAGGCTAGCAAAGAGACCTACGAAATACAGACGTAACTCTGTGAGTGGAAGTCACACATCACAAAGCAGTTTCTCAGAAAGCTTCTTTCCAGTTTTTCTCTGAGGATATTTTCTTTTTTACCATAGCCCTCTAAGGGCTTCCAAATATCACTTTGCGAATTCCACAAGAACAGGCTTAGCGTGCGGCTTCTTGAGGGGAAAGCTGTAACTCTGTGAGATGAATTAACAGAACACTAAGCAGTTTGTCAGAAAGCTTCTTTCCAGATTTCATCTGAGGATATTTCATTTTTCGCCATAGCCCTCTATGGGCTTCCAAATATCACTTTGCAAATTCCACAAGAACTGTCTTAGCGAAAGGCTTCTTGAGGGGAAGGCTGTAACTCTGTGAATTGATTTCACAGAACTCAAAGAAGTTTCTCAGAAAGCTTCTTTCTCTTTGTTATCGGAGGATATTTCCTTTGGCACTATAGTCTTCCATGGGATCCGAAATATCTGTTCTCAGATTCCACAGAAAGAAGGCTAGCAAAGAGATCCACGAAATGCAGATGTAACTCTCTGAGTGGAAGTAAAATATCACAAAGCAGTTTCTCAAAAAGATTCTTTTCAGTTTTTCTCTGAGGATATTTTCTTTTTCACCATAGCCCTCTATGGGCTTCCAAATATCACTTTGCGAATTCCACAAGAACAGGCTTAGCGAGCAGCCTCTTGAGGGGAAAGCTGTAACTCTGTGAGATGAACTAACAGAACACTAAGCAGTTTCTCAGAAAGCTTCTTTCGAGTTTTCATCTGAGGATATTTCCTTTTTCACCATAGCCCTCTATGGGCTTCCAAATATCACTTTGCGAATTCCGCAAGAACTGTCTTAGCGAAAGGCTTCTTGAGGGGAAAGCTGTAAGTCTGTGAGATGATTTCACAGAACACAAAGAAGTTTCTCAGAAAGCTTCTTTCTCTTTGTCATCGGAGGATATTTCCTTTGGCCCTATAGTCTTCCAAGGGATCCGAAATATCTGTTCTCAGTTTCCACAGAAAAAAGGCTAGCAAAGAGATCCCCGAAATACAGATGTAACTTTGTGAATGGAAGTCACAATCACAAAGCAGTTTCTCAGAAAGATTCTTTCCAGTTTTTCTCTGAGGATATTTTCTTTTTCACCGTAGACCTCTAAGGGCTACCAAATATCACCTTGCGAATTCCACAAGAAGTGGCTTAGAGATCAGCCTCTTGAAGGGAAAGCTGTAACTGTGTGAGATGAATTAACAGAACACTAAGCAGTTTCTCAGAAAGCTTCCTTCCAGATTTCATATGAGGATATTTCCTTTTTCACCATAGCCCTCTGCGGGCTTCCAAATGTCACGTTGCAAATTTCACAAGAACTGTCTTAGCGAAAGGCTTCTTGAGGGGAAAGCGATAACTCTGTGAGATGATTTCACAGAACTCAAAGAAGTTTCTCAGAAAGCTTCTTTCTCTTTGTTATCGGAGGATATTTCCTTTGGCCCTATAGTCTTCAAAGGGATCCGAAATATCTGTTCTCAGATTGCACAGAAAGAAGGCTAGCAAAGAGATCCACGAAATACAGATGTAACTCTGTGAGTGGAAGTCAGACATCACAAAGAGGTTTCTCAGTAAGCTTCTTTCCTGTTTTTCTCTGAGGATATTTTCTTTTTCACCATAGCCCTCTATGGGCTTCCAAATATCACTTTGCGAATTCCACAAGAACAAGCATAGAGAGCAGCCTCTTGAGGGGAAAGCTGTATCTCTGGGGGATGAATTAAGAGAACACTAAGCAGTTTGTCAGAAAGCTTCTTCCGAGTTTTCATTAGAGGATATTTCCTTTTTCACCACAGACCTCTATGGCCTTCCTAATATCACTTTGGAAATTCCACAACAACTGTCTTAGCGAAAGGGTTCTTGAGGGGAAACCTGTAACTCTGTGAGATGAATTAACAGAACACTAAGCAGTTTCTCAGAAACCTTCTTTCCAGATTACATCTCAGGATATTTCCTTTTTCACCATAGCCCTCTACGGGCTTCCAAATATCACTTTACCAATTCCACAAGAACTGTCTTAGCTAAAGGCTTCTTGAGGGGAGAGCTGTAACTCTGTGAGATGATTTCACAGAACACAAAGAAGTTTCTCAGAAAGCTTCTTTCTCTTTGTTATCGGAGGATATTTCCTTTGGCCCTATAGTCTTCCAAGGGATCCGAAATATCTGTTCTCAGATTCCACAGAAATAAGGCTAGCAAAGAGATCCACGAAATACAGATGTAACTCTGTGAGATGAATTAACAGAACACTAAGCAGTTTCTCAGAAAGCTTCTTTCCAGATTTCATCTGAGGATATTTCCTTTTTCATCATAGCCCCCTATGGGCTTCCAAATATCACTTTGCCAATTAAACAAGAACTCTCTTGGGGAAAGGCTTCTTGAGGGGAAAGCTGTAAATCTGTGAGATGATTTCACAGAACACAAAGAAGTTTCTCAGAAAGCTTCTTTCTCTTTGCTTTCGGAGGATATTTCCTTTGGCCCCATAGTCTTCCAAGGGATCCGAAATATCTGTTCTCAGATTCCACAGAAATAAGGCTAGCAAAGAGAACCACGAAATACAGATGTAACTCTGTGAGATGAATTAACAGAACACTAAGCAGTTTCTCAAAAAGCTTCTTTCCAGATTTCATCTGAGGATATTTCGTTTTTCAACATAGCCTTGTAAGGGCTTCCAAATATCACTTTGCCAATTCCACAAGAACTGTCTTAGCGAAAGGCTTCTTGAGGGGAATGCTGTAACTCTGTGAGATGATTTCACAGAACACAAAGAAGTTTCTCAGAAAGCTTCCTTCTATTTGTTATCCGAGGATATTTCCTTTGGCCCTATAGTCTTCAAAGGGATCCGAAATATCTGGTGTCAGATTCCACAGAAAGAAGGCTAGCAAAGAGATCCACGAAATACAGATGTAACTCTGTGAGTGGAAGTCAGACATCACAAAGAGGTTTCTCAGTAAGCTTCTTTCCTGTTTTTCTCTGAGGATATTTTCTTTTTCACCATAGCCCTCTATGGGCTTCCAAATATCACTTTGCGAATTCCACAAGAACAAGCATAGAGAGCAGCCTCTTGAGGGGAAAGCTGTATCTCTAGGGGATGAATTAAGAGAACACTAAGCAGTTTGTCAGAAAGCTTCTTCCGAGTTTTCATTAGAGGATATTTCCTTTTTCACCACAGACCTCTATGGCCTTCCTAATATCACTTTGGAAATTCCACAACAACTGTCTTAGCGAAAGGGTTCTTGAGGGGAAACCTGTAACTCTGTGAGATGAATTAACAGAACACTAAGCAGTTTCTCAGAAACCTTCTTTCCAGATTACATCTCAGGATATTACCTTTTTCACCATAGCCCTCTACGGGCTTCCAAATATCACTTTACCAATTCCACAAGAACTGTCTTAGCTAAAGGCTTCTTGAGGGGAAAGCTGTAACTCTGTGAGATTATTTCACAGAACACAAAGAAGTTTCTCAGAAAGCTTCTCTATCTTTGTTATCAGAGGATATTTCCTTTGGCCCTATAGACTTTCAAGGGATCCGAATTATCTATTTTCAGATTCCACAGAAAGAAGGCCAGCAAAGAAATCCACGAAATACAGATGTAACTCTGTGAGTGAAAGTCACATATCACAAAGCAGTTTCTCAGAAAGCTTCTTTCCAATTTTTCTCTGAGGATATTTTCTTTTTCACCATATCTCTCTACGGGCTTCCAAATATCTCTTTGCGAATTCCACAAGAGCAGGCTTAGCAAGCGGCTTCTTGAGGGGAAAGCTGTAACTCTGAGAGATGAATTAACAGAACACTAAGCAGTTTCTCAGAAAGCTTCTTTCGAGTTTGCATCTGAGGATATTTCCTTTTTCACCATTGCCCTCTATGGGCTTCCAAATATCACTTTGCAAATTCCACAAGAACTGTCTTAGCGAAAGGCTTCTTGAGGGGAAAGCTGTAACTCTGTGAGATGATTTCACAGAACAGAGAGAAGTTTCTCAGAGAGCATCATTCTCTTTGTTATCCGAGGATACTTCCTTTCGCCCTATAGTCTTCCAAGGGATTCGAAATATCTGTTCTCAAATTCCACAGAAAAAAGGCTAGCAAAGAGACCTACGAAATACAGACGTAACTCTGTGAGTGGAAGTCACACATCACAAAGCAGTTTCTCAGAAAGCTTCTTTCCAGTTTTTCTCTGAGGATATTTTCTTTTTTACCATAGCCCTCTAAGGGCTTCCAAATATCACTTTGCGAATTCCACAAGAACAGGCTTAGCGTGCGGCTTCTTGAGGGGAAAGCTGTAACTCTGTGAGATGAATTAACAGAACACTAAGCAGTTTGTCAGAAAGCTTCTTTCCAGATTTCATCTGAGGATATTTCATTTTTCGCCATAGCCCTCTATGGGCTTCCAAATATCACTTTGCAAATTCCACAAGAACTGTCTTAGCGAAAGGCTTCTTGAGGGGAAGGCTGTAACTCTGTGAATTGATTTCACAGAACTCAAAGAAGTTTCTCAGAAAGCTTCTTTCTCTTTGTTATCGGAGGATATTTCCTTTGGCACTATAGTCTTCCATGGGATCCGAAATATCTGTTCTCAGATTCCACAGAAAGAAGGCTAGCAAAGAGATCCACGAAATGCAGATGTAACTCTCTGAGAGGAAGTAAAATATCACAAAGCAGTTTCTCAAAAAGATTCTTTTCAGTTTTTCTCTGAGGATATTTTCTTTTTCACCATAGCCCTCTATGGGCTTCCAAATATCACTTTGCGAATTCCACAAGAACAGGCTTAGCGAGCAGCCTCTTGAGGGGAAAGCTGTAACTCTGTGAGATGAACTAACAGAACACTAAGCAGTTTCTCAGAAAGCTTCTTTCGAGTTTTCATCTGAGGATATTTCCTTTTTCACCATAGCCCTCTATGGGCTTCCAAATATCACTTTGCGAATTCCGCAAGAACTGTCTTAGCGAAAGGCTTCTTGAGGGGAAAGCTGTAAGTCTGTGAGATGATTTCACAGAACACAAAGAAGTTTCTCAGAAAGCTTCTTTCTCTTTGTCATCGGAGGATATTTCCTTTGGCCCTATAGTCTTCCAAGGGATCCGAAATATCTGTTCTCAGTTTCCACAGAAAAAAGGCTAGCAAAGAGATCCCCGAAATACAGATGTAACTTTGTGAATGGAAGTCACAATCACAAAGCAGTTTCTCAGAAAGATTCTTTCCAGTTTTTCTCTGAGGATATTTTCTTTTTCACCGTAGACCTCTAAGGGCTACCAAATATCACCTTGCGAATTCCACAAGAAGTGGCTTAGAGATCAGCCTCTTGAAGGGAAAGCTGTAACTGTGTGAGATGAATTAACAGAACACTAAGCAGTTTCTCAGAAAGCTTCCTTCCAGATTTCATATGAGGATATTTCCTTTTTCACCATAGCCCTCTGCGGGCTTCCAAATGTCACGTTGCAAATTTCACAAGAACTGTCTTAGCGAAAGGCTTCTTGAGGGGAAAGCGATAACTCTGTGAGATGATTTCACAGAACTCAAAGAAGTTTCTCAGAAAGCTTCTTTCTCTTTGTTATCGGAGGATATTTCCTTTGGCCCTATAGTCTTCAAAGGGATCCGAAATATCTGTTCTCAGATTGCACAGAAAGAAGGCTAGCAAAGAGATCCACGAAATACAGATGTAACTCTGTGAGTGGAAGTCAGACATCACAAAGAGGTTTGTCAGTAAGCTTCTTTCCTGTTTTTCTCTGAGGATATTTTCTTTTTCACCATAGCCCTCTATGGGCTTCCAAATATCACTTTGCGAATTCCACAAGAACAAGCATAGAGAGCAGCCTCTTGAGGGGAAAGCTGTATCTCTGGGGGATGAATAAAGAGAACACTAAGCAGTTTGTCAGAAAGCTTCTTCCGAGTTTTCATTAGAGGATATTTCCTTTTTCACCACAGACCTCTATGGCCTTCCTAATATCACTTTGGAAATTCCACAACAACTGTCTTAGCGAAAGGGTTCTTGAGGGGAAACCTGTAACTCTGTGAGATGAATTAACAGAACACTAAGCAGTTTCTCAGAAACCTTCTTTCCAGATTACATCTCAGGATATTTCCTTTTTCACCATAGCCCTCTACGGGCTTCCAAATATCACTTTACCAATTCCACAAGAACTGTCTTAGCTAAAGGCTTCTTGAGGGGAGAGCTGTAACTCTGTGAGATGATTTCACAGAACACAAAGAAGTTTCTCAGAAAGCTTCTTTCTCTTTGTTATCGGAGGATATTTCCTTTGGCCCTATAGTCTTCCAAGGGATCCGAAATATCTGTTCTCAGATTCCCCAGAAATAAGGCTAGCAAAGAGATCCACGAAATACAGATGTAACTCTGTGAGATGAATTAACAGAACACTAAGCAGTTTCTCGGAAAGCTTCTTTCCAGATTTCATCTGAGGATATTTCCTTTTTCACCATAGCCCTCTATGGGCTTCCAAATATCACTTTGCCAATTCCACAAGAACTCTCTTGGGGAAAGGCTATATGAGGGGAAAGCTGTAACTCTGTGAGATGATTTCACAGAACACAAAGAAGTTTCTTAGAAAGCTTCTTTCTCTTTGTTATCGGAGGATATTTCCTTTGGCCCTATAGTCTTCCAAGGGATCCGAAATATCTGTTCTCAGATTCCACAGAAATAAGGCTAGCAAAGAGATCCACGAAATACAGATGTAACTCTGTGAGATGAATTAACAGAACACTAAGCAGTTTCTCAGAAAGCTTCTTTCCAGATTTCATCTGAGGATATTTCCTTTTTCATCATAGCCCCCTATGGGCTTCCAAATATCACTTTGCCAATTAAACAAGAACTCTCTTGGGGAAAGGCTTCTTGAGGGGAAAGCTGTAAATCTGTGAGATGATTTCACAGAACACAAAGAAGTTTCTCAGAAAGCTTCTTTCTCTTTGCTTTCGGAGGATATTTCCTTTGGCCCCATAGTCTTCCAAGGGATCCGAAATATCTGTTCTCAGATTCCACAGAAATAAGGCTAGCAAAGAGAACCACGAAATACAGATGTAACTCTGTGAGATGAATTAACAGAACACTAAGCAGTTTCTCAAAAAGCTTCTTTCCAGATTTCATCTGAGGATATTTCGTTTTTCAACATAGCCTTGTAAGGGCTTCCAAATATCACTTTGCCAATTCCACAAGAACTGTCTTAGCGAAAGGCTTCTTGAGGGGAATGCTGTAACTCTGTGAGATGATTTCACAGAACACAAAGAAGTTTCTCAGAAAGCTTCCTTCTCTTTGTTATCCGAGGATATTTCCTTTGGCCCTATAGTCTTCCAAGGGATCCGAAATATCTGGTGTCAGATTCCACAGAAATAAGGCTAGCAAAGAGATCCACGAAATACAGATGTAACTGTGTGAGATGAATAAACAGAACACTAGGCAGGTTCACAGAGAGCTTCTTTCCAGATTTCATCTGAGGATATTTCTTTTTTCACCAAAGCCCTCTATGGGCTTCCAAATATCACTTTGCCAATTCCACAAGAACTGTCTTAGCGAAAGGCTTCTTGAGGGGAAAGCTGTAACTCTGTGAGATGATTTCACAGAACACAAAGAAGTTTCTCAGAAAACTTCTTTCTCTTTGTTATCGGAGGATATTTCCTTTGGCCCTATAGTCTTCCAAGGGATCCGAAATATCTGTTCTCAGATTCCACAGAAATAAGGCTAGCAAAGAGATCCACGAAATACAGATGTAACTCTGTGAGATGAATTAACAGAACACTAAGCAGTTTCTCAGAAAGCTTCTTTCCATTTTTCATCTGAGGATATTTCCTTTTTCAACATAGCCCTCTATGGGCTTCCAAATATCACTTTGCCAATTCCACAAGAACTGTCTTAGCGACAGGCTTCTTGAGGGGAAAGCTGTAACTCTGTGAGATGATTTCACAGAACACAAAGAAGTTTCTCAGAAAGCTTCTTTCTCTTTGTTATCGGAGGATATTTCCTTTGGCCCTATAGACTTCCAAGGGATCCGAAATATCTGTTCTCAGATTCCACAGAAATAAGGCTAGCAAAGAGATCCACGAAATACAGATGTAACTCTGTGAGATGAATTAACAGAACACTAAGCAGTTTCTCAGAAAGCTTCTTTCCAGATTTCATCTGAGGATGTTTCCTTTTTCACCATAGCCCTCTAGGGGTTCAAAATATCACTTTGCCAATTCCACAAGAACTGTCTTAGCGAAAGGCTTCTTGAGGGGAAAGCTGTAACTCTGTGAGATGATTTCACAGAACACAAAGAAGTTTCTCAGAAAGCTTCTTTCTCTTTGTTATCGGAGGATATTTCCTTTGGCCCTATAGTCTTCCAAGGGATCCGAAATATCTGTTCTCAGATTCCACAGAAATAAGGCTAGCAAAGAGATCCACGAAATACAGATGTAACTCTGTGAGATGAATTAACAGAACACTAAGCAGTTTCTCAGAAAGCTTCTTTCCAGATTTCATCTGAGGATATTTCCTTTTTCAACATAGCCCTCTATGGGCTTCCAAATATCACTTTGCCAATTACACAAGAACTGTCTTAGCGAAAGGCTTCTTGAGGGGAATGCTGTAACTCTTTGAGATGATTTCACAGAACACAAAGAAGTTTCTCAGAAAGCTTCTTTCTCTTTGTTATCGGAGGATATTTCCTTTGGCCCTATAGACTTCCAAGGGATCCGAAATATCTGTTCTCATATTCCACAGAAATAAGGCTAGCAAAGAGATCCACGAAATACAGATGTAACTCTGTGAGATGAATTAACAGAACACTAAGCAGTTTCTCAGAAAGCTTCTTTCCAGATTTCATCTGAGGATATTTCCTTTTTCGCCATAGCCCTCTATGGGCTTCCAAATATCACTTTGCATATTCCACAAGAACTGCCTTAGTGAAAGGCTTCTTGAGGGGAAAGCTGTAACTCTGTGAGATGATTTCACAGAACACAAATGAGTTTCTCAGAAAGCTTCTTTCTCTTTGTTAATGGAGGATATTTTCTTTGCCCCTATAGTCTTCCAAGGGATCCGACATATCTGTTCTCAGATTCCACAGAAACAAGGATTGCAAAGAGTTCCACGAAATACAGGTGTAACTCTGTGAGTGAAAGTCACACATCACAAAGCAGTTTCTCAGAAAGATTCTTTCCAGTTTTTCTCTGAGGATATTTTCTTTTTCACCGTAGCCCTCCATGGGCTTCCAACTATCACTTTGCAAATTCCACAAGAACAGGCTTAGCTAGCGGCTTCTTGAGGAGAAAGCTGTAACTCTGTGAGATGAATTAACGGATCACTAAGCAGTTTATCAGAAAGCTTCTTTCCAGATTTCTTCTGAGGATATTTCCTTTTTCACCATAGCCCTCTATGGGCTTCCAAATATCACTTTGCAAATTCCACAAGAACTGTCTTAGCGAAAGACTTCTTGAGTGGAAAGCTGTAACTCTGTGAGATGATTTCATTGAACACAAAGAAGTTTCTCCGAAATCTTCTTTCTGTTTTTTATCAGAGGATATTTCCTTAGGCCCTATAGTCTTCCAAGGGATCCGAAATATCTGTTCTCAGATTCCACAGAAAGAAGGCTAGCAGAGACACCCACGAAATACAGATGTAACTCTGTGAGTGGAAGTCACACATCACAAAACATGTTCTCAGAAAGCTTCTTTCCAGTTTTTCTCTGAGGATATTTTCTTTTTCACCATAACCCTCTATGGGCTTCCAAATATCACTTTGCGAAATCCACAAGAACAGGCTTAGCGAGCAGCCTCTTGAGGGGAAAGCTGTAACTCTGTGAGATGAATTAACAGAACACTAAGCAGTTTCTCACAAAGTTTCTTTCGAGTTTTCATCTAAGGTTATTTACTTTTTCATCTTAGCCCTCTATGGGATTCCAAATATCACTTTGCAAATTCCAGAAGAACTGTCTTAGCGAAAGGCTTCTTGAGGGGAAAGTTGTAACTCTGTGAGATGATTTCACAGAACACAAAGAAGTTTCTCAGAAAGCTTCTTTATATTTGTTATCGCAGTATATTTCCTTTGGCCCTATAGTCTTCCAAGGGATCCGAAATATCTGTTCTCAGATTCCACAGAAAGAAGGCTTGCAAAGAGTTCCGCGAAATACAGGTGTAACTCTGTGTGTGGAAGTCACACATCACAAAGCAGTTTCTCTGAAAGCTTCTTTCCAATTTTTCTCTGAGGATATTTTCTTTTTCACCGTAGCCCCCCATGGGCTTCAAACAATCACTTTGCAAATTCCACAAGAACAGGCTTAGCTAGCGGCTTCTTGAGTGGAAAGCTGTAACTCTGTGAAATGAATTAACAGAACACTAAGCAGTTTCTCTGAAATCTTCTTTCCAGATTTCATCTGAGGATATTTCCTTTTTCACCATAGACCTCTATGGGCTTCCAAATATCACTTTGCAAATTCCAAAAGAACTGTCTTAGCGAAAGTCTTCCTGAGGGGAAAGCTGTATCTCTCTGAGATGATTATACAGAACACAAAGAAGTTTCTCAGAAAGCTTCTTTCTCTTTGTCATCGGAGGATATTTCCTTTGGCCCTACAGTCTTCAAGGGAATCTCAAATATCTGTTCTCAGATTCCACAGAAAGAAGGCTAGCAAAGAGATCCACGAAATACAGATGAAACTCTGTGAGTGGAAGTCACAATCACAAAGCAGTTTCTCAGAAAGCTTCTTTCCAGTTTTTCTCTGAAGATATTTTCTTTTTCACCATAGCCCTCTATGGGCTTCCAAATATCACTTTGGGAATTCTACAAGAACAGGCTTGGTGAGCGGCTTCTTGAGGGGAAAGCTGTAACTCTGTGAGATGAATTAACAGAACACTAAGCAGTTTGTCAGAAAGCTTCTTTCCAGATTTCATCTGAGGATATTTCCTTTTTCACCATAGCCCTCAATGGGCTTCCAAATATCACATTGCCAATTCCACAAGAACTGTCTTAGCGAAAGGCTTCTTGAGGGGAAAGCTGTAACACTGTGAGATGATTTCATTGAACACAAAGAAGTTTCTCTGAAATCTTCTTTCTGTTTTTTATCAGAGGATATTTCCTTTAGCCCTATAGTCTTCCAAGGGATCCGAAATATCTGTTCTCAGATTCCTCAGAATGAAGGCTAGCAAAGAGACCCACGAAATACAGATGTAACTCTGTGAGTGGAAGTCACACATCACAAAGCAGTTTCTCAGAAAGCTTTTTTCGAGTTTTCATCTGAGGATATTTTCTTTTTCACCTTGGCCCTCTATGGGCTTCCAAATATCACTCTGCAAATTCCACAAGAACTGTCTTAGCGAAAGGCTTCTTGAGGGGGAAGCTGTAAATCTGTGAGATGATTTCACAGATAACAAGGAAGTTTCTCAGAAAGTTTCTATTTCTTCGTTATCGGGGATATTTGCTCTGCCCCTATAGTCTTCCAAGGGATCCGAAAGATCCGTTCTCAGATTCCACAGAGATAAGGCTAGCAAACAGATGCACGAAATACAGATGTAACTCTGTGAGTGGAAGTCACACATAACAAAGCGGTTTCTCGGAAAGCTTCTTTCCAGTTTTTCTCTGAGGATAATTTCTTTTTCACCATAGCCCTCTAAGGGCTTCCAAATAGTACTTTGCAAATTCCACAAGAAGTGTCTTAGCGAAAGGCTTCTTGATGGGAAAGCTGTAACTCTGTGAGATGATTTCATTGAACACAAAGAAGTTTCTCCGAAATCTTCATTCTCTTTTTTATCAGAGGATATTTCCTTTGGCCCTATAGTCTTCCAAGGGATCCGAAATATCTGTTCTCAGATTCCACAGAAAGAAGGCTAGCAAAGAGACCCACGAAATACAGATGTAACTCTGTGAGTGGAAGTCACACATCACAAAGCAGTTTCTCAGAAAGCTTCTTTCCAGTTTTTCCCTGTGGATATTTTCTTTTTCACCATAGTCCTCTATGGGCTTCCAAATATCATTTTGCGAATTCCACAAGAACAGGCTTAGCGAGCAACCTCTTGAGGGGAAAGCTGTAACTCCGTGAGAAGAATTAACAGAACACTAAGCAGTTTCTCAGAAAGCTTTTTTCGAGTTTTCGTCTGAGGATATTTCCTTTTTCACCTTAGCCCTCTATGGGCTTTCAAATATCACTTTGCAAATTCCAAAAGAACTGTCTTAGCGAAAGGCTTCTTGAAGGGAAAACTGTAACTCTGTGAGATGAATTAACGGAACACTAAGCAGTTTCTCAGAAATCTTGTTTCGAGTTTTCATCTGAGGATATTTCCTTTTTCACCTTAGCCCTCTATGGGCTTTCAAATATCACTTTGCAAATTCCAAAAGAACTGTCTTAGCCAAAGGCTTCTTGAGGGGAAAGCTGTAACTCTGTGAGATGATTTCACAGATAACAAGGAAGTTTTTCCGAAAGCTTCTATTTCTTCGTTATCGGGGATATTTGCTTTGTCCCTATAGTCTTCCAAGGTATCCGAAAGATCCGATCTCAGAATCCACAGAAATAACGCTAGCAAACAGATGCACGAAATACAGATGTAATACTGTGAGTGTAAGTCACACATCACAAAGCGGTTTCTCAGAAAGCTTCTTTCCAGTTTTTCTCTGAGGATAATTTCTTTTTCACCATAGCCCTCTAAGGGCTTCCAAATATCACTTTACGAATTCCACAAGAACAGGCTTAGCGAGCAGCTTCTTGAGAGGAAAGCTGTAACTCTGTGAGATGAATTAACAGAACACTAAGCAGTTTCTCAGAAAGCTTCCATCGAGTTTTCATCTGAGGATATTTCCTTTTTCACCATAGCCCTCTATGGGCTTCCAAATATCGATTTGCAAATTCCACAAGAAGAGGCTTAGAGAGCAGTTTCTTGAGAGGAAAGCTGTAACTCTGTGAGATGAATTAACAGAACACTAAGCAGTTTCTCAGAAAGCTTCCTTCGAGTTTTCATCTGAGGATATTTCCTTTTTCACCATAGTCCTCTATGGGCTTCCAAATATCACTTTACAAATTCCACATGAACTGTCTTACGAAAGGCTTCTTGAAGGGAAAGCTGTAACTCTGTGAGATGAATTAACAGAACACTAAGTAGTTTGTCAGAAAGCTTCTTTCCAGATTTCATCTGAGGATATCTGCTTTTTCACCATAGCCCTCTACGGGCTTCCAAATATCACTTTGCAAATTCCACAAGAACTGTCTTAGCGAAAGGCTTCTTTAGGGGAAAGCTGTAACTCTGTGAGATGATTTCACAGAACACAAAGGAGTTTCTCTGAAAGCTTCTTTCTCTTTGTTATCGGAGGATATTTCCCTTGGCGCTATAGTCTTCCAAGGGATGCGAAATATCTGTTCTCAGATTCCACAGAAAGAAGTCTAGGAAAGAGATCCACGAAATACAGATGTAACTCTGTGAGTGGAAGTCACACAACACAAAGCAGTTTCTCAGAAACCTTCCTTCCAGTTTTTCTCTGAGGATATTTTCTTTTTCACCGTAGCCCCGTATGGGCTTCCAAATATCACTTTGCGAATTCCACAAGAACAGGCTTAGCGAGCGGATTCTTGAGGGGAAAGCTGTAACTCTGTGAGATGAATTAAAAGAACACTAAGCAGTTTGTCAAAAAGCTTCTTTCCAGATTTCATCTGAGGATATTTCCTTTTTCACCATAGCCCTCTATGGGCTTCCAAATATCACTTTGCAAATTCCACAAGAACTGTCTTATAGAAAGGCTTCTTGAGGGGAAAGCTGTAACTCTGTGAGATGATTTCACAGAACACAAAGAAGTTTCTCCGAAAGCTTCTTTCTCATTGTTATCGGAGGATATTTCCTTTGGCCCTATAGTCTTCAAAGGGATCCAAAATATCTGTTCTCAGATTCCACCGAAATAAGGATAGCAAGGAGATCCACGAAACACAGATGTAACTCTGTGAGTGGAAGTCACACATCACAAAGCAGTTTCTCAGAAAGTTTCTGTCCCCTTTTTCTCTGACGATATTTTCTTTTTGAACTCAGCCCTCTATAGGCTTCCAAATATCACTTTGCGAATTCCACAAGAACAGACTTAGCGAGCGGCTTCTTGAGGAGAAAGCTGTACTCTGTGAGATGAATTAACAGAACAGTAAGCAGTCTCAGAAAGCTTCTTTCCAGATTTCATGTGAGGATATTTCCTTTTTCAACATAGCCCTCTATGAGCTTCCAAATATCACTTTGCAAATTCCAGAAGAACTGTCTTAGCGAAAGGCTTCTTGAGGGGAAAGCTGTAACTCTGTGAGATGATTTCACAGAACAGAAAGAAGTTTCTCAGAAAGCTTTTTTCTCTTTGTTATCGGAGGATATTTCCTTTGGCCCTATAGTCCCCCAGGGATGCGAAAGGTCTGTTCTCATATTCCACAGAAAGAAGGCTAGCAAACAGATCCACGAAAAACTTACGTAACTCTGTGAGTGAAAGTCACACATCACAAAGCAGTTTCTCAGAAAGATTCTTTCCAGTTTTTCTCTCAGGATATTTTGTTTTCACCATAGCCCACTATGGGCTTCCAAATATCGCTTTGCGAATTCCACAAGACGAGGCTTAGCGAGTAGCTTCTTGATGGGAAAGCTGTAACTCTGGGAGATGAATTAACAGAACACTAAGCAGTTTCTCAGAAAGCTTCCTTCGATTTTTCATCTGAGACTATTTCCTTTTTCACCATAGCCCTCTATGGTCTTCCAAATACCACTCTGCAAATTCCACAAGAACTGTCTTAGCGAAAGTCTTCTTGAAGGGAAAGCTGTAACTCTGTGAGATGAATTAACAGAACACTAAGCAGTTTCTCAGAAAGGTTCCTTCCACATTTCATCTGAGGATATTTACTTTTTCACCATAGCCCTCTATGGGCTTCCAAATATCACTTTGCAAATTCCACAAGAACTGTCTTAGCGAAAGGCTTCTTGAGGGGAAAGATGTAACTCTGTGAGAGGATTTCACAGAACACAAAGAAGTTTCTCAGAAAGCTTCTTTCTCGTTGTTATCGGAGGGTATTTCCTTTGGCCCTATAGTCTTCCGAGGGATCCGAAATATCAGTTCTCAGATTCCACAGAAATAAGGCTAGCTATGGGATCTACCATATACAGATGTAACTCTGTGAGATGAATTAACAGAACACTAAGCAGTTTCTCAGAAAGCCTCTTTCCAGATTTGATCTGAGGACATTTCCTTTTTCACCATAGCCCTCTAAGGGCTTCCAAATATCACTTTCCGAATTCCATAAGAACAGGTTTAGCGAGCAGACTCTCGAGGGGAAAGCTGTAACTCTGTGAGATGAACTAACAGAACACTAAGCCGTTTCTCAGAAAGCTTCTTTCCAGATTTCATCTAAGGTATTTCCTTTTTCACCATAGCCCTCTATGCGCCTCCAAATATCACTTTGCAAATTCCACAAGAACTGTGTTAGCGAAAGGCTTCTTGAGTTGAAAGCTGTAATCTGTGAGATGATTTCACAGAACACAAAGAAGTTTCTCAGAAAGCTTCTTTCTCTTTGTTATCGGAGGATATTTCCTTTGGCCCTATAGTCTTCCAAGCGATCCGAAATATCTGTTCTCAGATTCCACAGAAATAAGGCCAGCAAAGAGATCCACGAAATACAGATGTAACTCTGTGAGTGGAAGTCACACATCACAAAGCAGTCTCTCAGAAAGCTTCTTTCCAGTTTTTCTCTGAGGATATTTTCTTTTTCACCATAGCCCTCTATGGGCTTCCAAATATCACTTAGCGAATTCCAGAATAACAGGCTTAGCAAGCGACTTCTTGAGGGGAAAGCTGTAACTCTGTGAGGTGAATTAACACAACACTAAGCAGTTTGTCAGAAAGCTTCTTTCCAGATTTCGTCTGAAGATATTTCCTTTTTCACCTTAGCCTTCTATGGGCTTCCAAATATCACTTTGCAAATTCCACAAGAACTGTCTTAGCGAAAGGCTTCTTGAGGGGAAAGCTGTAACTCTGTGAGATGATTTCACAGAACACAAAGAAGTTTCTCAGAAAGCTTCTTTCTCTTTGTTATCAGAGGATATTTCCTTTAGCCCTATAGTCTTCCAAGGGATCCGAAATATCTGTTCTCAGATTCCACAGAAAGAAGGCTAGCAAACAGATCCACGAAATACAGATGTAACTCTGTGAGTGGAAGTCACACATCACAAAGCAGTTTTTCAGAAAGCTTCTTTCCAGTTTTTCTCTGAGTATATTTTCTTTTTCACCATAGCCCTCTCTGGGCTTCCAAATATCACTTTGCGAATTCCACAAGAACAGGCTTAAGGAGCGGCTTCTTGAGGGGAAAGCTGTAACACTGTGAGACGAATTAACAGAACACTAAGCAGTTTGTCAAAAAGCTTCTTTCCAGATTTCATCTGAGGATATTTCCTTTTTCACCATAGCCCCATATGGGCTTCCAAATATCACTTTGCAAATTCCACAAGAACTGTCTTATAGTAAGGCTTCTTGAGGGCAACGCTGTAACTCTGTGAGATGATTTCACAGAACAGAAAGAAGTTTCTCTGAAAGCTTCTTCCTCTTTGTTATCGAGGATATTTCCTTTCGCCCTATAGTGTTCCAAGTGTTCCGAAATATCTCTTCTCAGATTTCACAGAAATAAGGTTAGCAAAGAGATCCACGAAATACAGATGTAACTCTGTGAGTGGAAGTCACACATCACAAAGCAGTTTCTCAGAAAGCTTCTTTCCAGTTTTTCTCTGAGGATATATTCTTTTTCACCATTGCCCTATATGGGCTTCCAAATATCAATTTGCGAATTCCACAAGAACAGGCTGAGCGAGCAGCTTCTTGAGGGGAAAGCTGTAAACATGTGAGATGAATTAACAGAACACTAAGCAGTTTCTCAGAAAGCTTCTTTCCAGATTTCATCTGAGTATATTTCCTTGTTCACCATAGCCCTCTAGGCGCTTCCAAATATCACATCAGAAATTCCACAGGGACTGTTTTATAGAAATGCTTCTAGATGGGAAAGCTGTAACTCTGTGAGATGATTTCACGGAACACAAAGAAGTTTCTCAGAAAGCTTCTTTCTCTTTGTTATCGGAGGATATTTCCTTTGGCCCTATAATCTTCCAAGGGATCGGAAATATCTGTTCTCAGAATCCACAGAAATAAGGCTTGCAAAGCGATCCACGAAATACAGATGTAACTCTGTGAGTGGAAGTCACAAATCACAAAGCAGTTTCTCAGAAAGCTACTTTCCAGTATTTCTCTGAGGATATTTTCTTTTTCACCATAGCCCTCTATGGGCTTCCAAATATCACTTTGCGACTTCCACACGAACAGGCTTAGCGAGCAGCTTCTTGAGGGGAAAGCTGTAACTCTGGGAGATGAATTATCACAACACTGAGCGGTTTCTCAGAAAGCTTCTTTCGAGTCTTCATCTGAGGATATTTCCTTTTTCACCATAGCCCTATGGGCTTCCAAATATCACTTTGCAAATTCCACAAGAACTGTCTTACCGAAAGGCTTCTTGAGGGTAAAGCTGTAACTATGTGAGATGATTTCAAAGAACACAAAGAAGTTTCTCAGAGAGATTCTTTCTCTTTGTTATCGGAGGATATTTCCTTTGGCCCTATAGTCTTCCAAGGGATCCGAAATATCTGTTCTCACATTCCTCAGAAAGAAGGCTAGCAAAGAGACCCACGAAATCACGAAATACAGATGTAACTCTGTGAGTGGAAGTCACAAATCACAAAGCAGTTTCTCAGAAAGATTCTTTCCAGTTTTTCTCTGAGGATATTTTGTTTTTCACCATAGCCCTCTATGGGCTACCAAATATCGCTTTGCAAATTCCACAAGAAGAGGCTTAGCGAGCAGCTTCATGAGGGGAAAGCTGTAACTCTGTGAGATGAATTAACAGAACACTAAGCAGATTCTCAGAAAACTTCCTTCGAGTTTTCATCTGAAGATATTTCCTTTTTCACCGTAGCCCTCTATGGGCATCCAAATATCACTTTGCAAATTCAACAAGAACTGTCTTAGCGAAAGGCTTCTTGAAGGGAAAGCTGTAACCCTGTGAGTTGAATTAACAGTACACTAAGCAGTTTGCCAGAAAACTTCTTTCCAGATTTCATCTGAGGATATTTCCTTTTTCACCACAGACCTCTTTGGGCTTCCAAATATCACTTTGCCAATTCCACAAGAACTGTCTCAGTGAAAGGCTTCTTGAAGGGAAAGCTGTAACTCTGTGAGATGAATTAACAGAACACTAAGCAGTTTGTCAGAAAGCTTCTTTCCCGATTTCATCTGAGGATATTTCCTTTTTCACCATAGCCCTCTATGGGCTTCCAAATATCACTTTGTAAATTCCACAAGAACTGTCTTATAGAAAGACTTCTTGAGGGGGAAGCTGTAACTCTGTGAGATGATTTCACAGAACACAAAGAAGTTTCTCAGAAAGCTTCCTCCTCTTTGTTATCGGAGGATATTTCCTTTCGCCATATAGTGTTCCAAGGGATCCGAAATATCTGTTCTCAGATTCCACAGAAATAAGGCCAGCAATGAGATCCACGAAATACAGATGTAACTCTGTGAGTGGAAATCACACATCACAAAGCAGTTTCTCAGAAAGCTTCTTTCCAGATTTCATCTGAGGATATTTCCTTTTTCACATTAGCCCTCTATGGGCTTCCAAATATCACTTTGCAAATTCCACAAGAACTGTCTTAGAGAAAGGTTTCTTGAGGGGAAAGCTGTAACTCTGTGAGATAATTTCACAGAACACAAAGAAGTTTCTCAGAAAGCTTCTTTCTCTTTGTTGTCAGAGGATATTTCCTTTGGCCCCATTTTCTTCCACGGGATCCGAAATATCTCTTCTCAGATTCCACAGAAAGAAGGCAAGCAAAGAGATCAACGAAATACAGATGTAACTCTGTGAGTGGAACTCACACATCCCAAAGCAGTTTCTCAGAAAACTTCTTTCCAGTATTTCTCTGAGGATATTTTCTTTTTCACCGTAGCCCTCTATGGGCTTCCAAATATCACTTTGCGAATTCCACAAGAACAGGCTTAGTGAGCGGTTTCTTGAGGGGCAAGCTGTAACATTGTGAGATGAATTAACAGAACACTAAGCAGTTTCTCAGAAGCTTCTTTCGAGTTTTCATATGAGGATATTTCCTTTTTCACCATAGCCCTCTATGGGCTTCCAAATATCACTTTAGAAATTCCACAAGAACTGCCTTAGTGAAAGCATACTTGAAAGGAAAGCTGTAACTCTGTGAGATGAATTAAAAGAACACTAAGCAGTTTGCCAGAATGCTTCTTTCCAGATTTCATCTGAGGATATTTCCTTTTTCACCATAGCTCTCTAGGGGCTTCCAAATATCACTTTGCGAATTCCACAAGAACAGGCTTAGCGAGCGGCTTCTTGAGGGGAAAGCTGTAACTCTGTGAGATGAATTAACAGAACACTAAGCAGTTTCTCAGAAAGCTTCTTTCTCTTTGTTATCGGAGTATATTTCTTTGGCCCTATAGTCTTCAAAAGGATCCGAAATATCTGTTCTCAGATTCAACAGAAATAAGGCTAGCAAAGAGATCCACGAAATACAGATGAAACTCTGTGAGTGAAAGTCACAATCACAAAGCAGTTTCTCAGAAAGCTTCTTTCCAGTTTTTCTCTGAGGATATTTTCTTTTTCACCATAGCCCTCTTTGGGATTCCAAATATCACTTTGCGAAGTCCAAAAGAAAAGGCTTAGCGAGCGGCTTCTTACGGGGAAAGCTGTAACTCTGTGAGATTAATTAACAGAACATTAAACAGTTTCTCAGAAAGCTTCTTTCCAGATTTCATCTGAGGATATTTCCTTGTTCACCATAGCCCTCTAAGGGCTTCCAAATATCACTTTGCAAATTCCAGAAGAACTGTCTTACAGAAAGGCTTCTGAGGGGAAAGCTGTAACTCTGTGAGATGATTTCACAGAACACAAAGAAGTTTCTCAGACAGCATCTTTCTCTCTGTTATCGGAGGATATTTCCTTTGGCCCTATAGTCTTCAAAGGGATCTCAAATATCTGTTCTCAGATTCCACAGAAAGAAGGCTAGCAAAGAGATCCACGAAATACAGATGTAACTCTGTGAGTGGAAGTCACTCATCACAAAGCAGTTTCTCAGAAAGCTTCTTTCCAGTATTTCTCTGAGGATATTTTCTTTTTCACCTTAGCCCTCTATGGGCTTCCAAATATCACTTTGCGAATTCCACAAGAACAGGCTTAGCGAGCGGCTCCTTGAGGGGCAAGCTGTAACATTGTGAGATGAATTAACAGAACACTAAGCAGTTTCTCAGAAGCTTCTTTCGAGTTTTCATATGAGGATATTTCCTTTTTCACCATAGCCCTCTATGGGCTTCCAAATATCACTTTAGAAATTCCACAAGAACTGCCTTAGTGAAAGCATACTTGAAAGGAAAGCTGTAACTCCGTGAGATGAATTAAAAGAACACTAAGCAGTTTGCCAGAAAGCTTCTTTCCAGATTTCATCTGAGGATATTTCCTTTTTCACCATAGCCCTCTAGGGGCTTCCAAATATCACTTTGCGAATTCTACAAGAAGAGGCTTAGCGAAAGTCTTCTTGAGGGGAAAGCTGTAACTCTGTGAGATGAATTAACAGAACACTAAGCAGTTTCTCAGAAAGCTTCTTTCTCTTTGTTATCGGAGTATATTTCTTTGGCTCTATAGTCTTCAAAAGGATCCGAAATATCTGTTCTCAGATTCGACAGAAATAAGGCTAGCAAAGAGATCCACGAAATACAGATGAAACTCTGTGAGTGAAAGTCACAATCACAAAGCAGTTTCTCAGAAAGCTTCTTTCCAGTTTTTCTCTGAGGATATTTTCTTTTTCACCATAGCCCTCTTTGGGCTTCCAAATATCACTTTGCGAAGTCCAAAAGAACAGGCTTAGCGAGTGGCTTCTTACGGGGAAAGCTGTAACTCTGTGAGATTAATTAACAGAACATTAAGCAGTTTCTCAGAAAGCTTCTTTCCAGATTTCATCTGAGGATATTTCCTATTTCACCATAGCCCTCTATGGGCTTCCAAATATCACTTTGCGAATTCCACAAGAACTGTCTTATCGAAAGCCTACTTGAAGGGAAAGCTGTAACTCTGTGAGATGAATTAAAAGAACACTAAGATGTTTGCCAGAAAGCTTCTTTCCAGATTTCATCTGAGGATATTTCCTTTTTCACCATAGCCCTCTAGGGGCTTCCAAATATCACTTTGCGAATTCCACAAGAACAGGCTTAGCGAGCGGCTTCTTGAGGGGAAAGCTCTAACTCTGTGAGATGAATTAACAGAACACTAAGCAGTTTCTCAGAAAGCTTCTTTCTCTTTGTTATCGGAGTATATTTCCTTTGGCCCTATAGTCTTCAAAAGGATCCGAAATATCTGTTTTCAGATTCAACAGAAATAAGGCTACCAAAGAGATCCAGGAAATACAGATGAAACTCTGTGAGTGAAAGTCACAGTCACAAAGCAGTTTTTCAGAAAGCTTCTTTCCAGTTTTTCTCTGAGGATATTTTCTTTTTCACCATAGCCCTCTATGGGCTTCCAAATATCACTTTGCGAAGTCCACAAGAACAGGCTTAGCGAGCGGCTTCTTAAGGGGAAAGCTGTAACTCTGTGAGATTAATTAACAGAACATTAAGCAGTTTCTCAGAAAGCTTCTTTCCAGATTTCTTCTGAGGATATTTCCTTTTTCACCATAGCCCTCTAAGGGCTTCCGAATATCACTTTGCAAATTCCAGAAGAACTGTCTTAGCGAAAGGCTTCTTGAGGGGAAAGCTCTAACTCTGTGAGATGATTTCACAGAACTGTAAGAAGTTTCTCAGAAATCTTCTTTGTCTTTGTTATCGGAGGATAATTCCTTTGGCCCTATAGTCTTCAAAGGCATCCGAAATATCTGTTCTCATATTCCACAGAAAGAAGACAAGCAAAGAGATCCACGAAATACAGATGTAACTCTGTGAGTGGAAGTGACACATCACAAAGCAGTTTCTCAGAAAGCCTCTTTCTAGTTTTTCTCTGAGGATATTTTCTTTTTCATCATAGCCCTCTATGGGCTTCCAAATATCACTTTGCGAATTCCAGATAAACAGGCTTAGCGAGCAGCTTCTTGAGGGGAAAGCTGTAACTCTGTGAGATGAATTAACAGAACATGAAGCGGTTTCTCAGAAGGTTTCTTTCCAGATTTCATTTGAGGATATTTCCTTTTTCACCAAAGCCCTCTATGGGCTTCCAATATCACTTTGCAAATTCCACAAGAACTGTCTTAACGAAAGGCTTCTTAGGGGAAAGCTGTAACTCTGTGAGATGATTTCACAGAACACAAAGAAGTTTCTTACAAAGCTTCTTTCTCTGTTATCGGAGGATATTTCCTTTGGCCCAATAGTCTTCCAAGGGATCCGAAATATCTGTTCTCAGATTCCACAGAACGAAGGCTAGCAAAGAGACCACGAAATACAGATGTAACTCTGTGAGTGGAAGTCACACATCACAAAGCAGTTTCACTGAAAGCTTCTTTCCAGTTTTTCTCCGAGGATATTTTCTTTTTCACCATAGCCCTCTATGGGCTTCCAAATATCACTTTGCGAATTCCACAAGCACACGCTTAGCGAGCGGCTTCTTGAGGGGAAAGCTTTAAATCTGTGAGATGAATTAACACAACACTAAGCAGTTTGGCACAAAGCTTCTTTCCAGATTTCATCTGATGATATTTCCTATTTCACCATTGCCCTCTAAGGGCTTTCAAATATCACTTTGGAAATTGCAAAAGAACTGTCTTAGCGAAAGGCTTCTTGATTGGAAAGCTGTACCTTTGTGAGATGATTTCACAGAACACAAAGTATTTTCTCAGAAAGCTTCTTTCTCTTTGTTATCGGAGGATATTTCCTTTGGCCCTATAACTTCCAAGGGATGCGAAGTATCTGTTCTCAGATTCCACAGAAATAAGGCTAGCATAGAGATCCACGAAATACAGATGTAACTTAGTGAGTGGAAGTCACACATCACAAAGCAGTTTCTCAGAAAGCTTCTTTCCAGTTTTTCCCTGAGGATATTTTCTTTTTCACCATAGCCCTCTATGGGTATCCAAATATCACTTTGCGAATTCCACAAGAACAGGCTTAGCGAATGGCTTCTTGAGGGAAAAGCTGTAACTCTGTGAGATGAATTAAGGGAACACTAAGCAGTTTCTCAGAAAGCTTCTTTCCAGATTTCATCTAAGGATATTTCCTTTTTCACGGTAGCCCTCTATGGGCATCGAAATAACACTTTGCAAATTCCACACGAACCGGCTTAGCGAAAGGCTTCTGGAGGGGAAAGCTGTAACTCTGCGAGATGATTTCACAGAACACAAAGAAGTTTCTCAGAAAGCTTCTTTCTCTTTGTTATCGGAGGATATTTCCTTTGGCCCTATAGTCTTCAAAGGGATCCGAAATATCCGTTCTCAGATTCCACAGAAATAAGTCTAGCAAACCGATCCACGAAATACAGATGTAACTCTGTGAGTGGAAGTCACACATCACAAAGCAGTTTCTCAGAAAGCTTCTTTCCACTTTTTCTCTGACGATATTTTCTTTATCACCATAGCCCTCTAGGGACTTCCAAATATCACTTTAAAAATTCCACAAGAACAGGCTTAGCGAACGGCTTCTTGAGGGGAAAGCTGTAACATTGTGAGATGAATTAACAGAATACTAAGCAGATTCTCAGAAAGCTTCTTTCCAGATTTCATATGAGGATATTTCCTTTTTCTCCGTAAACCTCTATGGGCATCGAAATGTCACTTTGCAAATTCCACAAGAACAGCCTTAGCAAAAGTCTTCTTGAGGGGAAAGCTGTAACACTGTGAGATGAATTAACAGAACACTAAGCAGATTCTCAGAAAGCTTCTTTCCAGATTTCATCTAAGGATATTTCCTTCTTCACTGTAACTCCCTATGGGAAACGAAATATCACTTTGCAAATTCCACAAGAACAGGCTTAGCGAAAGGCTTCTTGAGGGGAAAGCTGTAACTCTGTGCGATGATTTCACAGAACACAAAGAAGTTTCTCAGAAAGCTTCTTTCTCTTTGTTATCAGAGGATATTTCCGTTGGCTCTATAGTCTTCAAAGGGATCCGAAATATCAGTACTCAGATTTCACAGAAATAAGGCTATCAAACAGCTCCACGAAATACAGATGTGACTCTGTGAGTGGAAGTCACACATCACAAAGCAGTTTCACAGAAAGCTTCTTTCCAGTTTTTCTCTGAAGATATTTTCTTTTTCGCCCTAACCCTCTGTGGCCTTCCAAATAGCACTTTGCAAATTCCACAAGAACAGGCTCAGCGAACGACTTCTTGAGGGGAAAGCTGTAACTCTGTGAGATGAATTAGCAGAACACTAAGCAGATTCTCAGAAAGCTTCCTTCCAGATTTCATCTGATGATATTTCCTCTTTCACCGTAACCCCCTATGGGCATCGAAATATCACTTTGCAAATTCCACAACAACAGGTTTGGCGAAAGGCTTCTTCAAAGGAAAGCTGTAACTCTGTGAGATGATTTCACAGAACACAAAGAAGTTTCTCAGAAAGCTTCTTTCTCTTAGTTTATCGGAGGATTTTTCCTTGGGCCCTATAGTCTTCAATGGGTCCGAAATATCAGTTCTCAGATTCTACAGAAATAAGCCTAGCAAACTGACCCACGAAATACAGATCAAATTCTGAGAGTGGAGGTCACACATCACAAAGCAGTTTCTCAGAAAGCTTCCTTCCAGTTTTTCCCTGAGGATATTTTCTTTTTCACCATAGCCCTCCGTGGGCTTCCAAATATCACTTTGCAAATTCCACAAGAACATGCTTAGGGTACGGCTTCTTGAGAGGAAAGCTGTAACTCTGTGATATGAATTAACAGAACACTAAGGAGATAATCAAAAAGCTTTTTTCCAGATTTCATCTGAGGATATTTCCTTTTTCACCGTAACCCCCTATGGGCATCGAAATATCACTTTGCAAATTCCACAAGAACAGGCTTAGCGAATGGCTTCTTGAGGGGAAAGCTGTAACTCTGTGAGATGAATTAGCAGAACACTAAGCAGATTCTCAGAAAACTTCTTTCCAGATTCCATCTGAGGATATTTCCTTTTTCACGGTAACCCCCTATAGGCATCGTAATATCACTTTTCAAAATCCACAAAAACAGGCTTTGCGAAAGGCTTCTTTAGGGGAATGCTGTAACTCTATGAGATGATTTCACAGAACACAAAGAAGCTTCTCAGAAAGCTTCTTTCTCTTTTTTATCGGAGGATATTTCATTTGGCCCTGTAGTCTTCAAAGGGATCCGAAATATCAGTTCTCAGATTCCACAGAAATAAGACTAGCAAACAGATCCACGAAATACAGATGTAATTCTGTGAGTGGAAGTCACACATCACAAAGCAGTTTCTCAGAAAACTTCTTTCCAGTTTTTCTCTGAGGATATGTCCTTTTTCACCTTAGCCCTCTAAGGCCTTCCAAATATCACTTTGCAAATTCGACAAGAACAGACTTAGCGAACGGCTTCTTCAGGGGAAAGCTGTAACTCTGTGAGATGAATTAACAGAACACTAAGCAGTTTCTCAGAAAGCTTCTTTCCACATTTCATCTGAGGATATTTCCTTTTACAACATAGCCCTCTATGTGCTTCCAAATATCACTTTGCAAATTCCACAAGAACTGTCGTAGCGAACGGCTCCTTGAGGGGAAAGCTGTAACTCTGTGAGATGATTTCACAGAACTGTAAGAAGTTTCTCAGAAATCTTCTTTGTCTTTGTTATCGGAGGATATTTCCTTTGGCCCTATAGTCTTTAAAGGCATGCGAAAGATCTGTTCTCAGATTCCACAGAAAGAAGGCTAGCAACGAGATCCACGAAATACAGTTGTAACTCTGTGAGTGGAAGTCACACATCACAAAGCAGTTTCTCAGAAAGCTTCTTTCCAGTTTTTCTCTGAGGATATTTTCTTTTTCACCTCAGCCCTCTATGGGCTTCCAAATATCACTTTGCCAATTCCACAAAACAGGCTTAGCGAGCATCCTCTTTAGGGGAAAGCTGTAACTCTGTGAGATGAATTAACAGAACACTAAGCAATTTCTCAGAAAAATTCTATCCAGATTTCATCTGAGGATATTTCCTTTTTCACCTTAGCCCTCTATGGGCTTCCAAATATCACTTTGAAAATTCCAAAAGAACTGTCTTAGCGAAAGGCTTCCTGCAGGGAAAGCTGTAACTCTGTGAGATGATTTCACAGAACAGAAAGAAGTTTATCAGAAAGCTTCTTTCTCTTTGTTATCGGAGGATATTTCCTTTGGACCTAAAGTCTTCCAAGGGATCCGAAATATCTGTTCTCAGATTCCACAGAAATAAGGCTAGCAAACACATCCACGAAATACAGATGTAACTCTGTGAGTGGAAGTCACACATCACAAAGCAGTTTCTCAGAAAGCTTCTTTCCAGTTTTTCTCTGAAGATATTTTATTTTTCACCATAGCCCTCTGTGGGATTCCAAATATAACTTTGCGAATTCCACAAAACAGGCTTAGCGAGCAGCCTCTAGAGGGGAAAGCTGTAACTCCGTGAGATGAATTAACAGAACACTAAGCAGTTTCTCAGAAAGCTTCTTTTCAGATTTCATCTGAGGATATTTCCTTTTTCACCATAGCCCTCTAAGGGCTTCCAAATATCACTTTTCAAATTCCACAAGAACTGTCTTAGCGAAAGGCTTCTTGAGGGGAAAGCTGTAACCCTGTGAGATGATTTCACAGAACACAAAGTAGTTCCCAAAAAGCTTCTTTCTCTTTGTTATCGGAGGATATTTCCTTTGGCCCTATAGTCTTCAAAGGGATCCGAAATATCTGTTCTCAGATTCCACAGAAAGAATGCTAACAAAGACATCCACGAAATACAGATGTAACTCTGTGAGTGGAAGTCACACATCACAAAGCAGTTTCTCAATAAGCTTCTTTCCAGTTTTTCTCTGAGGATATTTTCTTTTTCACCGTAGCACTCTATGGGCTTCAAATATCACTTTGCGAATTCCACAAGAACAGGCTTAGCGAGCGGCTTCTTGAGAAGAAAGCTGTAAGTCTGTGAGATGAATTAACAGAACACTAAGCAATTTGTCAGAGAGCTTCTTTCCAGATTTCATCTGAGGATATTTCCTTTTTTACCATAGCCCTCTATGGGCTTCCAAATATCACTTTGCAAATTCCCCAAGAACTGTCTTACAGAAAGCCTTCTTGAGGGGAAAGCTGTATCTCTGTGAGATGATTTCACAGAACACAAAGAAGTTTCTCAGAAAGCTTCTTTCTCTTTGTTATCGGTGGATATTTCCTTTGGCCCTATAGTCTTCCAAGGGATCTGAAATATCTGTTCTCAGATTCCACAGAAAGAAAGCTAGCAAAGATATCCACGAAATACAGATGTAACTCTGTGAGTGGAAGTCACACATCACAAAGCAGTTTCTCAGAAAGTTTCTTTCCAGTTTTTCTCTGAGGATATTTTCTTTTTCATCGTAGCACTCTATGGGCTTCCAAATATCACTTTGCGAATTCCACAATAACAGGCTTAGCGAGCGACTTCTTGAGAGGAAAGTGGTAACTCTGTGAGATGAATTAACAGAACTCTAAGCAGTTTGTCAGAAAGCTTCTTTCCAGATTTCATCTGAGGATATGTCCTTTTTCACCATAGCCCTCTATGGGCTTCCAAATATCACTATGCAAATTCCACGAGAACAGGCTTTGGAAAGGCTTCTTGAGGGGAAAGATGCAACTCTGTGAGATGATTTCACAGAACACAAAGAAGTTTATCAGAAAGCTTCTTTCTCTTTGTTATCCTAGGATATTTCCTTTGGCCCTATAGTCTTCAAAGGAATCCAAAATATCTGTTCTCAGATTCCACAGAAAGAAGGCTAGCAAAGAGATCCACGAAATACAGATATAACTCTGTGAGTGGAAGTTACACATCACAAAGCAGTTTCTCAGAAAGCTTCTTTCCAGTTTTTCCCTGAGGATATTTTCTTTTTCACCATAGCCCTCCGTGGGCTTCCAAATATCACTTTGCAAATTCCACAAGAACGTGCTTAGGGTACGGCTTCTTGGGAGGAAAGCTGTAACTCTGTGATATGAATTACCAGAACACTAAGGAGATAATCAAAAAGCTTTTTTCCAGATTTCATCTGAGGATATTTCCTTTTTCACCGTAGCCCTCTATGGGCTTCCAAATATCACTTTGCGAATTACACAAGAACAGGCTTAGCGAACGGCTTCTTGAGGGGAAAGCTGTAACACTGTGAGATGAATTAACAGAACACTAAGCAGTTTGTCAGAAAGCTTCTTTCCAGATTTCATCTGAGGATATTTCCTTATTCATCTTAGCCCTCTATGGGCTTCCAAATATCACTTTGCAAATTCAACAAGAACTGTCTTTGCGAAAGGCTTCTTGAGGGGAAAGCTGTAACTCTGTGAGACGATTTCACAGAACACAAAGAAGTTTCTCAGAAAGCTTCTTTCTCTTTTTTATCGGAGGATATTTCCTTTGACCCTATAGTCTTCCAAGTGATCCGAAATATCTGTTCTCAGATTCCACAGAAAGAAGGCTCGCAAAGAGATCCACGAAATACAGATGTAACTCTGTGAGTGGAAGTCACACATCACAAAGCAGTTTCTCAGAAAGCTTCTTTCCAGTTTTTCTATGTGTATATTTTTTTTTCACCTTAGCCCTCTCTGGGCTTCCAAATATCACTTTGCAAATTCCAAAAGAATAGGCTTCGCGAACGGCTTCTTGAGGGGAAAGGTGTAACTCTCTGAGATGAATTAACAGAATATTAAGCAGATTCTCAGAGAGCTTCTTTCCAGATTTCATCTGAGGATAAGTCGTTTTTCACCGTAACCTCCTATGGGCATCGAAATGTCACTTTGCGAATTCCACAAGAACACCCTTAGCGAAAGTCTTCTTGAGGGGAAAGCTGTAACACTGTGAGATGAATTAACAGAACACTAAGCAGATTCTCAGAAATCTTCTTTCCAGATTTCATCTGATGATATTTCCTCTTTCACCGTAACCCCCATGGGCATCGAAATATCACTTTGCAAATTCCACAACAACAGGCTTTTCGAAAGGCTTCTTGAGGGGAAAGCTGTAACTCTGTGAGATGATTTCACAGAACACAAAGAAGCTTCTCAGAAAGCTTCTTTCTCTTTGTTATCTGAGGATATTTCCTTTGGCCCTGTAGTCTTCAAAGGGATCCGAAATATGAGTTCTCAGATTCCACAGAAATAAGACTAGCAAACAGATAGACGAAATACAGATGTAATTCTATGAGTGGAAGTCACACATCACAAAGCAGTTTCTCAGAAAGCTTCTATCCAGTTTTTCTCTGAGGATATTTTCTTTTTCACCTTAGCCCTCTAAGGGCTTCCAAATATCACTTTGCATATTCCACAAGAACAGCCTTAGCGAACGGCTTCTTGAGGGGAAAGCTGTAACTCTGTGAGATGAATTAAACGAATACTAAGCAGATTCTCAGAAAGCTTCTTTCCAGATTTCATCTGAGGACATTTCCTTTTTACCGTAACCCCCTAAGGGCATCGAAATATCACTTTGCAAATTCCACAAGAACAGGCTTAGCGAAAGGCTTCTTGACGGGAAAGCTGTAACACTGTGGGATGAATTAACAGAACACTAACCAGATTCTCCGAAAGCTTCTTTCTAGATTTCATCCAAGGATACTTCCTTTTTCACCGTAACACCCTATGGGCATCCAAATATCACTTTGCAAATTCCACATTAACAGGCTTAGCGAAAGGCTTCTTGAGGGGAAAGCTGTAACTCTGTGAGATGATTTCACAGAACACAAAGAAGTTTCTCAGAAAGCTTCTTTCTTTTTGTTATCGGAGGATATTTCATTTGGGCCTATAGTCTTTAAAGGGATCCGAATTATCATTTCTCAGATTCCACAGAAATAAGGCTAGCAAACAGATCCACGAAATACAGATGTAACTCTGTGAGGTGAAGTCACACATCACAAAGCAGTTTCTCCGAAAGCTTCTTTCCGGTTTTTTTCTGGGGATATTTTCTTTTTCACCATAGCCCTCTATGGGCTTCCAAATATCACTTTGCAAATAACACAAGAACAGGCTTAGCGAACGGCTTCTTGAGAGGAAAGCTGTATCTGTGTGAGATGAATTAACAGAACACTAAGCAGTTTCTCAGAAAGCTTCTTTCCAGATTCCATCTGAGGATATTTCCTTTTTCACCATAGCCCCCTAAGGGCATCGAAATATCACTTTGCAAATTCCACAAGAACAGGCGTAGCGAAAGGCTTCTTGAGGGGATAGCTGTAACTCTGTGAGGTGATTTCACAGAACACATAGATGTTTCTCAGAAAGCTTCTTTCTCTTTTGCTATCGGAGGTTATTTCCTTTGGCCCTATAGTCTTCAAAGGGATCCGAAATATCCGTTCTCAGATTCCACAGAAATCAGTCTAGCAAACAGATCCACGAAATACAGATCTAACTCTGTTAGTGGAAGTCACACATCACAAAGCAGTTTCTCAGAAAGCTTCTTTCCATTTTTTCTCTGAGGATATTTTCTTTTTCACCGTAGCCCTCTATGGGCTTCCAAATATCACTTTGCAAATTCCACAAGAACAGGCTTAGCGGACGGCATCTTGAGAGGAAAGCTGTAACTCTGTGAGATGAATTAACAGAATACTACGCAGATTCTCAGAAAGCTTCTTTCCAGATTTCATCTGAGGATATTTCCTTTTTCACCGTAGCCCTCTATGGGCATCGAAATATCACTTTGCAAATTCCACAAGAAAAGGCTTAGCGAAAGCCTTCTTCAGGGTAAAGCTGTAACTCTGTGAGGTGATTTCACAGAACCCAAAGAAGTTTCTCAGAAACCTTCTTTCTCTTTGTTATCGGAGGATATTTCCTTTGGCCCTATAGTCTTCAAAGGGATCCGAAATATCAGTTCTCAGATTCCACAGAAACAAGGCTAGCAAACAGATCCACGAAATACAAATGTAAATCAATGAGTGGAAGTCGCACATCACAAAGCAGTATCTCAGATATCTTCTATCCAATTTTCCTCGGAGGATATTTTCTTTTCCACCATAGCCCTCCATGGGCATCCAAATATCACTTTGCAAATTCCACAAGAACAGACTTAGCAAAAAGCTTCTTGAGTGGAAAGCTGTAACTCTGTGAGATGATTTCACAGAACACAAAGAAGTTTCTCAGAAAATTTCTTTCTCTTTGTTATCGGAGAATAATATATTCTTTGGCCCTATAGTCTTCAGAGGGATCCGAAATATCAGTTCTCAGATTCCACAGAAATAACGCTAGCAAGCAGATCCACGAAATACAGATGTAACTCTGTGAGTGGAAGTCACACATCACAAAGCAGTTTCTCAGAAAGCTTCTTTCCAGTTTTTCTCTGAGGATATTTTCTTTTTCACCATAGCCCTCCATGGGCTTCCAAATATCACTTTGCAAATTCCCAAAGAACAGGCTTAGCGAACGGCTTCTTGAGGGGAAAGCGGTAACTCTCTGAGATGAATTAACAGAACACTAAGCAGTTTCCCAGAAAGTGTCTTTCCAGATTTCATCTGAGGATATTTCCCTTTCCACCGTAGCACTCTAAGGGCATCGAAATATCACTTTGCAAATTCCACAAGAAGAGGCTTAGCGAAAGGCTTCTCTAGGGGAAAGCTGTAACTCTGTGAGATGATTTCCCATAACACAAAGAAGTTTCTCTGAAAGCTTCTTTCTCTTTGTTATCGGAGGATATTTCCTTGGGCCCTATAGTCATAAAAGGGATCCGAAATATCCGTTCTCAGATTCCACAGAAATAAGGGTTACAGACAGATCCACGAAATACAGATGTATCTCTGTGAGTGGAAGTCACACAAACAAAGCAGTTTCTCAGAAAGCTTATTTCCAGTTTTTCACTGAGGATAATGTCTTTTTCACCAAAGCCCTCCATGGGCTTCTAAATACCACTTTGCAAATTCCAGAAGAACACGCTTAGCGAAAGGCTTCTTGAGGGGAAAGCTGTAACTCTGTGAGATGAATTAACCGAACACTAAGTAGTTTCTCAGAAAGCTTCTTTCCAGTTTTTCTCTGAGGTTATTTTCTTTTTCACCATAGCCCTCTAGGGGCTTCCAAATATCACTTTGCAAATTCCACAAGAACAGGCTTAGCGAACGGCTTCTTGAGGGGAAAGCTTTAACTATGTGAGATTAATTAAAAGATCACTAAGCAGTTTCTCAGAAAGCTTGTTTCCAGATTTCATCTGAGGATATTTCCCTTTTCACCGTAGCCCTCTCTGGGCATCGAAATATCACTTTGCAAATTCCACAAGAAGAGGCTTAGCGAAAGGCTTCTTGAGGGGAAAGCTGTAACTCTGTGAGATGATTTCACAGAGCACAAAGAAGTTTCTCAGAAACCTTCTTTCTCTTTGTTATCGGAGGGTATTTTCTTTGGCCCTATAGTCTTCAAAGTTATCTGAAATATCATTTCACAGATTCCACAGAAATAAGGCTAGCAAACAGATGCAGGAAATACAGATGTAACTCTGTGAGTGTAAGTCACACATCACAAAGCATTTTCTCAGAAAGCTTCTTTACAAATTTCATCTCAGGATCTTTCCTTTTTCACCGTAGCCCTCTATGGGCATCGATATATCACTTTGCAAATTCCACAAGAAGAGGCTTAGCGAAAGCCTTCTTGTGGGGAAAGCTGTAACTCTGTGAGATGATTTCGCAGAACACAAAGAAGTTTCTCAGAAAGCTTCTTTCTCTTTGTTATCGGAGGATATTTCCTTTGGCCCTATAGTCTTCAAAGGGATCCGAAATATCAGTTGTCAGATTCCACAGAAATAAGGCTAGTAAACAGATCCACGAAATACAGATGTAACCCTGTGAGTGGAAGTCACACATCACAAAGCAGTTTCTCAGAAAGCTTCTTTCCAGTTTTTCTCTGAGGATATTTTACTTTTCATCATTGCCCTCCTTGGGCTTCCAAATATCACTTTGCAAATTCCAGAAGAACAGGCTTAGCGAACGGCTTCTTGAGGGGAAAGCTGCAACTATGTGAGATGAATTAACAGAACACTAAGCAGTTTCTCAGAAAGCTTCTTTCCAGATTTCATGTGAGGATATTTCCCTTTTCACCGTAGCACTCTACGGGCATCGAAATATCACTTTGCAAATTCCACAAGAAGATGCTCAGCGAAAATCTTCTGGAGGGGAAACCTGTAACTCTGTGGGATGATTTCATAGAACACAAAGAAGTTTCTCAGAAACCTTCTTTCTCTTTGTTAACGGAGGATATTTCCTTTGGCCCTATAGTCTTCAAAGGGATCCGAAATATCAGTTCTCACATTCCACAGAAATAAGGCTAGCAAACAGATCCACGAAATACAGATGTAACACTTTGAGTGGAAGTCACACATCACAAAGCAGTTTCTCAGATAGCTTCTTTCCATTTTTTTTCTGAGGATATTTTCTTTCCACCAGAGCCCTCTACTGGCTTCCAAATATCACTTTGCAAATTCCACAAGAACAGGCTTAGTGAAAGGCTTCTTGAGGGGAAAGCTGTATCTCTGTGAGATGAATGAACAGAACACTAAGCAGTTTCTCAGAAAGCTTCTTTCCAGATTAAATCTGAGGATATTTCCTTTTTCACCGTAGCCCTCTAGGGGAATCGAAATAATAGTTTGCATATTCCACAAGAACAGGCTTAGAGAAAGGCTTCTTGAGGGCAAAGCTGTAACTCTGTGAGATGATTTCACCGAACACAAAGAAGTTTCTCAGAAAGCTTCTTTCTCTTTGTTATCGGAGGATATTTCCTTTGGCCCTATAGTCTTCAAAGGGATCCGATTTATCAGTTCTCAGATTACACAGAAATAAGGCTAGCAAACAGATCCACGAAATACAGATGTAACTCTGTAAGTGGAAGTCAAACATCACAAAGCAGTTTCTCAGAAAGCTTCTTTCCATTTTTTCTCTGAGGATATTTTCTTTTCCACCATAGCCCTCTATGGGCTTCCAAATATCACTTTGCAAATTCCACAAGGAAGGGCTTAGCGAACAGCATCTTGAGGGGAAATCTGTAACTCTCTGAGATGAATTAACAGAACACTAAGCAGTTTCTCAGACAGCTTCTTTCCAAATTTCATCAGAGGATCTTTCCTTTTTCACCGTATCCCTCTACGGGCATCGAAATATCACTTTTCAAATTCCACAAGAAAGGCTTAGCGAACGGGTACTGGAGTGGAAAGCTGTAACTCTGTGAGATGAATTAAAAGAACACTAAGCAGTTTCTCAGAAAGCTTCTTTCAGATTTCATCTGAGGATATTTCCCTTTTCACTGCAGCCCTCTATGGGCATCGAAATATCGCTTTGCAAATTCCACAAGAAGAGGCTTAGCGAAAGGCTTCTTGAGAGGAAAGCTGTAACTCTGTGAGATGATTTCAGAGAGCACAAACCAGTTTTTCAGAAACCTTCATTCTCTTTGTTATCGGAGGATATTTCCTTTGGCCCTATAGTCTTCAAAGGGATCCGAAATATCAGTTCACAGATTCCACAGAAATAAGGCTAGCAAACAGATCCACGAAATACAGATGTAACTCTCTGAGTGGAAGTCACACATCACAAAGCAGTTTCTCAGAAAGCTTCTTTCCGGTTTTTCTCTGAGGATATTTTCTTTTCCACTATAGCCCTCTAAGGGCTTCCAATATCACTATACAAATTCCACAAGGACAGGCTTAGCGAACGGCTTCTTGAGGGGAAAGCTGTAACTCTGTGAGATGAGTTAACAGAACACTAAGCAGTTTCTCAGAAAGCTTCTTTCCAAATTTCATCTGAGGATCTTTCCTTTTTCACCTAAGCCCTCTACGGGCATCGAAATATCACTTTGCAAATTCCACAAGAACAGGCTTAGCGAATGGCTTCTTGAGGGGAAACCTGTAACTCTGTGAGTTGAATTAAAAAAACACTAAGAAGTTTCTCAGAAATCTTCTTACCAGAATTCATCTGAGGATATTTCCCTTTTCACCGTAGCACTCTATGGGCATCGAAATATCACTTGTCAAATTCCACAAGAAGAGGCTTAGGGAAAGGCTTCTGGAGGGGAAACCTGTAACTCAGTGAGATGATTTCACAGAACACAAGGAAGTTTCTCAGAAAGTTTCTTTCTCTTTGTTATCGGAGAATATTTCCTTTGGCCCTATAGTCTTCAAAGGGATTCGAAAAATCAGTTCTCAGATTCCACAGAAATAAATCTAGCAAACAGAATCATGAAATACAGATGTAACTCTGTGAGTGGAAGTTACACATCACAAAGCAGTTTCTCAGAAAGCTTCTTTCCATTTTTTCTCTGAGGATATTTTCTTTTCCACCATAGCCCTTTATGGGCTTCCAAATATCACTTTGCGAATTGACAAGAACAGGCTTAGCGAACGGCTTCTTGAGGAGAAAGCTGTAACTCTGTGAGATGAATTAACAGAACACTAAGCAGTTTCTCAGAAAGCTTCTTTCCAGATTTCATCTGAGGATCTTTCCCTTTTCACTGTAGCCCTCTATGGGCATCGAAATATCACTTTGCAAATTCCACAAGAAGAGGCTTAGCGAAAGGCTTCTTGAGGGGAAAGCTGTAACTCTGTGAGATGATTTCACAGAGCACAAAGAAGTTTCTCAGAAACCTTCATTCTCTTTGTTATCGGATGATATTTCCTTTGGCCCTGTAGTCTTCAAAGGGATCCGAAATATCAGATCTCAGATTCCACAGAAATAAGGCTAGCAAACAGATCTACGAAATACAGATGTAACTCTCTGAGTGGAACTCACACATCACAAAGCAGTTTCGCAGAAAGCTTCTTTCCAATTTTTCTCTGAGGATATTTTCTTTTTCACCATAGCCCTCTAAGGGCTTCCAAATATCATTTTGCAAATTCCAAAAGAACAGGCTTAGCGAACGGCTTCTTGAGGGGAAAGCTGTAACTGTGTGAGAAAAATTAACAGAACACTAAGCAGTTTCCCAGAAAGCTTCTTTCCAGATTTCATCTGAGGATATTTCCCTTTTCACCGTAGCCTTCTATGGGCATCGAAATATCCCTTTGCAAATTCCACGAGAACAGGCTTAGCGAAAGGCTTCTTGAGGGGAAAGCTGGAACACTGTGAGATGATTTCACAGAACACAAAGAAATTTCTCAGAAAGCTTCTTTCTCTTTGTTATCGGAGTATATTTCCTTGGCCCTATAGTCTTCAAAGGGATCCGAAATATCGGTTCTCAGATTCCACAGAAATAAGGCTAGCAAACAGATCCACGAAATACAGATGTAACTCTGTGAGTGGAAGTCACACACCACAAAGCAGCTTCTTAGAAATCGTCTTTACGATTTTTCTCTCAGGATATATTTTTTTTTACCATAGCCCTCTATGGGCTTACAAATATCTCCTTGCAAATTCCAGAAGAACAGGCTTAGCGAGCGACTTCTTGAGGGGAAAGATGTAACTCTATGAGATGAATTAAGAGAACACTAAGCAGTTTCTCTAAAAGCTTCTTTCCAGATTTCATCTGAGGATATTTCCTTTTTCACCGAAGCCATCTATGGGCATCGAAATATCACTTTGCAAATTCGACAAGAACAGGCTTAGCGAAAGGATTCTTGAGGGGAAAGCTGTAACTCTGTGAGATGATTTCACAGAACACAAAGAAGTTTCTCAGAAAGCTTCTTTCCCTTTGTTATCGGGGGATATTTCCTTTGGCCATATAGTGTTCAAAGGAATCCGAAATATCAGATCTCAGATTCCACAGAAATAAGGCTAGCAAATAGATCCACGAAATACACATGTAACTCTATGAGTGGAAGTCACACATCACAAAGCCGTTTCTCAGAAAGCTTCTTTCTAGTTTTACTCTGAGGATATTATCTATTCCTCCCTAGCCAACTATGGAGTTCCAAATATCACTATGCAAATTCCACAAGAACAGGCTTAGCGAACGGCTTCTTGAGGGGAAAGCTGTAACTCTGTGAGATGAATTAACAGAACACTAAGCAGTTTCTCAGAAAGCTTCTTTCCAGATTTCATCTGAGGCTATTTCCTTTTTCACTGTAGCCCCCTAAGGGCATAGAAATATTACTTTGCAAATTCCACAAGAACAGACTTAGCGGAAGGCTCCTTGAGGGGAAAGCTGTAGCTCTGTGAGATGATTTCACAGAACACAAAGAAGTTTCTCAGAAAGCTTCTTTCTCTCTGTTATTGGAGGATATTTCCTTTGGCCCTATAGTCTTCAAAGGGATCCGAAATATCAGTTCTCAGATTCCACAGATATAAGACTAGCAAACAGATCTAAGAAATACAGATGTAACTCTGTGAGTGGAACTCACACATCACAAAGCAGTTTCCCGGAAAGCTTCTTTCCAGTATTTCTCTAAGGATATTTTCTTTTTCACCGTAACCCTCTATGGGCTTCCAAAGATCACTTTGCAAATTCCACAAGAACAGGCTTAGCGAACGGCTTCTTGAGGGGAAAGCTGTAACTCTGTGAGATGAATTAACAGAATACTAAGCAGTTTCTCAGAAAGCTTCTTTCGAGATTTCATCAGAGGATATTTCCTTTTTCACCATAGCCCTCTATGGGAATCGAAATATCACTTTGCAAATTCCACAATAAATATCTTATAGAAAGGATTCTTGAGGGGAAAGCTGTAACTCTGTGAGATGATTTCACAGAACAAAAAGAAGTTTCTCAGAAAGCTTCCTTCCCTTTGTTATCGGGGGATATTTCCTTTGGCCATATAGTCTTCAAAGGAATCCGAAATATCAGTTCTCTGATTCCACAGAAATAAGGCTAGCAAACAGATCCACGAAATACTGATGTAACTATGTGAGTGAAGACACACATCACAAAGCAGTTTCTCAGAAAGCTTCTTTCCAGTTTTTCTCTGAGGATATTTTCTTTTTCACCATAGCCCTCCATGGGCTTCCAAATACCACTTTGCAAATTCGAAAAGAACAGGCTTAGCGAACGGCTTCTTGAGGGGAAACCTGTAACTCTGTGGAATGAATTAACAGAACACTAAGCAGTTTCTCAGAAAGCTTCTTTCCAGATTTCATCTGAGGATATTTCCTTTTTCACCGTAGCCCTCTATTGGCATCGAAATATCGCTTTGCAAATTCCACAAGAACAGGCTTAGCGAAAGGCTTCTTGAGGTGAAAGCTGTAACTCTGTGAGATGATTTCACAGAACACAAAGAAATTTCTCAGAAAGCTTCTTTCTCTTTGATATAGGATGATATTTCCTCTGGCCCTATAGTCTTCAAAGGGATCCCAAATACCAGTTCTCATATTCCAAAGAAAAAAGGCTAGCAAACAGATCCATGAAGTACAGATGTAACTCTATGAGTGAAAGTCACACATCTCAAAGCAGTTTCTGAGAAAGCTTCTTTCCGGTTTTTCTCTGAGGATATTTTCTTTTTTACCATAGCCCTCTGTGGGCTTCCAAATACCACTTTGCAAATTCCACAAGAACAGGCTTAGCGAACGGCTTCTTGAGGAGAAAGCTGTAACTCTATGAGATGAATTAACAGAACACTAAGCAGTTTCTCAGAAAGCTTCTTTCCAGATTTCATCTGAGGATATTTCCTTTTTCACCGTAGCCCACTGAGGGCATCGAAATATCATTTTGCAAATTCCACAAGAACAGACTTAGCGGAAGGCTTCTTGAGGGGAAAGCTGGTAGCTCTGTGAGATAATTTCACAGAACACAAAGAACTTTCTCAGGAAGCTTCTTTCTCTTTGTTATCGGAGGATATTTCGTTTGGCCCTATAGTCTTCAAAGGGATCCGAAATATCAGTTCTCAGATTCTACAGAAATAAGGCTAGAAAACAGATCTAAGAAATACAGATGTAACTCTGTGAGCGGAACTCACACATCACAATGCAGTTTCCCGGAAAGCATCTTTCCAGTTTTTCTCTGAGGATATTTTCTTTTTCACCATAGCCCTCTATATGCTTCCAAAGATCACTTTGAAAATTCCACAACAACAGGCTTAGTGAACGGCTTTTTGAGGGGAAAGCTGTAACTCTGTGAGAGGAATTAACAGAACACTAAGCAGTTTCTCAGAAAGCATCTTTCCAGAATTCATCTGAGGATATTTCCTGTTACACCGTAGCCCCCTATGGGCATCGAAATATCACTTTGCAAATTCCAGAATAACAGCCTTAGCGAAAGGCTTCTTGGGGGGAAAGCTGTAGCTCTGTGAGATGATTTCACGGAACACAAAGAAGTTTCTTAGAAAGATTTTTTCTCTGTAACTCTGTGAGATGATTTCACAGGACACAAAGAAGATTCTCACAAAGCTTCTTTCTCTTTCTTATCGGAGGATATTTCCTTTGGCCCTATCGTCTTCCAAGGGATCCATAATATCAGTTCTCAGATTACACAGAAATAAGGCTAGCAAAGAGATCCACGAAATACAGGTGTAACTCTGTGAGTGGAAGTCACACATCACAACGCAGTTTTTCAGAAAGCTTCTTTCGAGTTTTTCTCTGAGGATATTTTCTTTTTCACCATAGCCCTCTATGGGTTTCCAAATATCTCTTTCCAAATTCCACAAGAACAGGCTTAGCGAGCGGATTCTTGAGGAGAAAGATGTACCTCTATGAGGTGAATTAACAGAACTCTAAGCAGTTTCTCAGAAATCTTCTTTCCAGATTTCATCTGAGGATATTTCCTTTTTCACTGTAGCCCCCAATGGGCATGGAAATATCACTTTGTAAATTCCACAAGAACAGCCTTAGCGAAAGGCTTCTTGAGGGGACAGCTGTAGCTCTTTGAGATGATTTCACAGAACACAAAGAAGTTTCTCAGAAACCTTGTTTCTCTTTGTTATCGGAGGATAATACCTTTGGCCCTATATTCTTCAAAGGGATCCGAAATATCCGTTCTCAGATTCCACAGAAATAAGGCTAGCAAACAGATCCAGGAAATACAGATGCATCTCTGTTAGTGGAAGTCACACATCACCAAGCAGTTTCTCAGAAACTTCTTTCCGGTTTTTCTCTGAGGATATTTTCTTTTTTACCGTAGCCCTCTATGGGCTTGCAAATATCACCTTGCAAATTTCACAAGAACAGGCTTAGCGAACGGCTTCTTGAGGTGAAAGCTGTAACTCTATGAGATGAATTAACGGAACACTAAGCAGTTTCTCAGAAAGCTTCCTTCCAGATTTCTTCTGAGGATATTTCCTTTTTCACCGTAGCCCTCTATTGGCATCGAAATATCACTTTGCAAATTCCACAAGAACAGGCTTAGCGCAAGGCTTCTTGAGGGGAAAGCTGTAACTCTGTGAGATGATTTCACAGAACACGAAGAAGTTTCTCAGAATTCTTCTTTCTCTTTGTTATCGGAGAATATTTCCTTGGGCCCTATAGTCTTCAAAGGGATCCGAAATATCCGTGCTCATATTCCACAGAAATAAGGCTAGCAAACAGATCCACGAAATGCAGATGTAACTCTGTCAGTGGAAGTCACACATCACAAAGCAGTTTCTCAGAAAGCTTCTTTCCGGTTTTTCTCTGAGGATATTTTCTTTTTTCCCATAGCCCTCAAAGCGCTTCCAAATATCACCTTGCAAATTCCACAAGAACAGGCTTAGCGAACGGTTTCTTGAGGTGAAAGCTGTAACTCTGTGAGATGAATTTCAGAATACTAAGCAGTTTTTCAGAAAGCTTCTTTCCAGATTTCATCTGAGGATATTTCCCTTTTCACCGTCGCCCTCTATTGGCATCGAAATATCACTTTGCAAATTCCACAAGAACAGGATTAGCGAAGGGCTTCTTGAGGGGGAAGCTGTAACTCTGTGAGATGATTTCACAGAACACAAAGAAGTTTCTCAGAAAGCTTCTTTCTCTTGGTTATCGGAGGATATTTCCTTTGGACCTATAGTCTTCAAAGGGGACCGAAATATCCGTTCTCAGATTCCACAGAAATGAAGCTAGCAAACAGATCCACGAAACACAGATGTAACTCTGTGAGTGGAAGTCACACATCACAAAGCAGTTTCTCAGAAAGCTTCTTTCCAGTTTTTCTCTGAGAATATTTTCTTTTTCACCATAGCCCTCTATGGGCTTCCAAATATCACTTTGTGAATTCCACAAAAACAGGCTTAGCGAGCAGCCATTTGAGGGGAAAGCTGTAACTCTGTGAGATGAATTAACAGAACACTAAGCAGTTTCTCAGAAATCTTCTTTCCAGATTTCATCTGAGGATATTTCCTTTTTCACCATAGCCTTCTCTGGGCTTCCAAATATCACTTTGCAAATTCCACAAGAACAGGCTTAGTGAAAGGCATCTTGAGGGGAATGCTGTAACTCTGTCAAATGAATTAACAGAACACTAAGTAGTTTCTCAGAAAACTTCTTTCCAGGTTTCATCTGAGGATATTTCCTTTTACCGTAGCCCCCTATGGGCATCGAAATATCACTTTGCAAATTCCACAAGAACAGGCTTGCTGAAAGGCTTCTTGAGGGGAAAGCTGTAGCTCTGTGAGATGATTTCACAGAGCACAAAGAAGTTTCTCAGAAAGCTTCTTTCTCTTTTTATCGGAGGATATTTCCTTCGGCCCTATATTCTTCAAAGGGATCCGAAATATCCGTTATCAGATTACGCAGAAATAAGGCTAGCAAGCAGATCCACGAAATACAGATGTAACTCTGTCAGTGGAACTCACACATCACAAAGCAATTTCCCTGAAAGCTTCTTTCCAGTTTTTCTCTGCGGATATTTTCTTTTTCACCATAGCCCTCTTTCGGCTTCCAAATATCACTATGCTAATTCCACAAGAACAGGCTTAGCGAGCAGCTTCTTGAGGGGAATGCTGTAACTCTGTGAGATGATTTCACAAAACACAAAGAAGTTTCTCAGAAAGCTGCTTTCTCTTTGCTATGGGAGGATATTTCCTTTCGCCCCATAGTCTTCCAAGGGTTCCGAAATATCTTCTCAGATTCCACAGAAAGAAGGCTAGCAAAGAGATCCACGAAATACAGATGTAACTCTGTCAGTGGAAGTCACAAATAACTAAGCAGTTTCCCAAAAACCTTCTTTCCAGTTTTTCTCTGAGGATGTTTTCTTTTTCACAATAGCCCTCTTTGGGCTTCCAAATATCACTTTGAAAATTCCACAAAAACAGGCTTAGCGAACGGCTTCTTGAGGGGAAAGCTGTAACTCTGTGAGATGAATTAACAGAACACTAAGCAGTTTCTGAGAAAGCTACTTTCCAGATTTCATCTGAGGATATTTCGTTTTTCACCGTAGCCCTCTATGGGCATCGAAATATCACTTTGCAAATTCCACAAGAACAGGCTTAGCGAAAGGCTTCTTGAGGGGAAAGCTGTAACTTTGGGAAATGATTTCACAGAACACAAAGAAGTTTCTCAGAAAGCTTCTTTCTCTCTGTTATCGGAGGATATTTCCTTTGGCCCTATAGTCTTCGAAGGGATCCGAAAAATCCCTTCTCAGATTCCACATTAATAAGGCTAGCAAACAGATCCACGAAATACAGATGAAACTCTGTGAGTGGAAGTGAGACATCACAAAGCAGTTTCTCAGAAAGCTTCTTTCCAGTTTTTCTCTGAGGATATTTTCTTTTTCACCATGGGCCTCTATGGGCTTCCAAATATCACTTTGCAAATTCCACAAGAACATGCTTAGCCAACTGCTTCTTGAGGGGAAAGCTGTAACTCTGTGAGATGAATTAACAGAACACTAAGCAGTTTCTCAGAAAGCTTCTTTCCAGATTTCATATGAGGATATTTCCTTTTTCACCGAAGCCCTCTATGGGCATCGGAATATCACTGCAAATTCCACAAGAACAGGCTTAGCGAAAGTCTTTTTCCGGGGAAAGCTGTAACTCTGTGAGATGATTTCACAGAACACAAAGAAATTTCTCAGGAGACTTCTTTCTCTTTGTTATCGGAGGATTTTCCTTTGGCCCTATAGTCTTCAATGGGATCTGAAATATCCGTTCTCAGATTCCACAGAAATAAGGCTAGCAAACAGATCCACGAAATACAGATGAAACTCTACCAGTGGAAGTGACACTTCACAAAGCAGTTTCTCAGAAAGCTTCTTTCCAGTTTTTCTCTGAGGATATTTTCTTTTTCACCGTAGCCCTACATGGGCTTCCAAATATCAGTTCGTGAATTCCACAAGAACAGGCTTAGCGAACGGGTTCTTGAGGGGAAAGCTGTAACTCTGTGAGATGAATTAACAGAATACTAAGCAGTTTCTCAGAAACCTTCTCCCAAAGATTTCATCTGAGGATATTTCCCTTTTCACCGTAGCCCTCCATAGGAATCGAAATATCAGTTTGCAAATTCCACAAGAACAGGCTTAGCGAAAGGCTTCTTGAGGGGAAAGCTGTAACTCTGTGAGATGATTTCACAGAACACAAAGAAGTTTCTCAGAAAGCTTGTTTCTCTTTGTTATCGGAGGATAATACCTTTGGCCCTATAGTCTTCAAAGGGATCCGAAATATAGGTTCTCACATTCCACAGAAATAAGGCTAGCAAACAAATCCACGAAATACAGATGTAACTCTGTCAGTGGAAGTGACACTTCACAAAGCAGTTTCTCAGAAAGCTTCTTTCCAGTTTTTCTCTGAGGATATTTTCTTTTCCACCATAGCCCTCGAAGGGCTTTCAAAAATCACTTTGCAAATTCCACAATTAGAGGCTTAGCGAACGGCTTCTTGAGGGGAATTCTGCAACTGTAAGGTGAATTAACAGAACACTAAGCAGTTTCTCAGAAAGCTTCTTTCCAGATTTCATCTGAGGATATTTCCCTTTTCTCCGTAGCCCTCTATGGGCATCGAAATATCACTATGCAAATTCCACAAGAACAGGCTGAGAGAAAGGCTTCTTGAGCGGAAAGCTGTGACTCTGTGAGATGATTTCACAGAACACAAAGAAGTTTCTCAGAAAGCTTCTTTGTCTTTGTTTTCGAGGGATATTTCCTTTGGCCCAATAGTCTTCAACAGAATCCGAAATATCAGTTCTCAGATTCCACAGAAATAAGGCTAGCAAACAGATCCACGATTTACAGATGTACCTCTGTGAGTGGAAGTCACACATCACAAAGCAGTTTCTCAGAAAGCTTCTTTCCAGTTTTTCTCTGAGGATATTTTCTTTTTCACCATAGCCCTCCATTGGCTTCCAAATATCACTTTGCAAATTCCACAAGAACACGCTTAGCGATAGGCTTCTAGAGGGGAAAGCTGTGACTCTTTGAGATGATTTCACAGAACATTAAGAAGTTTCTCAGAAAGCGTCTTTCTCTTTGTTATGGGAGGATATTTCCTTTGGCCCTATAGTCTTCAATGGGATCCGAAATATCATTTCTCAGATTCCACAGAAATAAGCTAGCAAGGAGATCCACGAAATACAGATGTAACTCTGTGAGTGGAAGTCACACATCACAAAGCAGTTTCTCAGAAAGCTTCTTTCCAGTTTTTCTCAGAGGATATTTTCTTTTTCACCATAGCCCTCTATGGGCTTAAAATATCACTTGGCAAATTCCACAAGAACAGGCTTAGCGAACGGCTTCTTGAGGGGAAAGCTGTAACTCTGTGAGATAAATTAACAGAACACTAAGCAGTTTCTCAGAAAGCTTCTTTCCACATTTCATCTGAGGACATTTCCTTTTTCACTGTAGCCCTCCATGGGCATCGAAATATCATTTGAAATTCCACAAGAACAGGCTTAGCCAAAGGCTTCTTAAGGGGAAAGCTGTAACTCTGTGAGATGATTTCACAGAACACAAAGAAGTTTATCAGAAACCTTGTTTCTCTTTGTTATCGGAGGATAATACCTTTGGCCCTATAGTCTTCAAAGGGATCCGAAATATCCATTCTCACATTCCACCGAAAAAAGGCTAGCATACTGATCCACGAAATACAGATCTAACTCTGTCAGTGGAAGTGACACTTCACAAAGCACTTTCTCAGAAAGCTTCTTTCCAGTTTTTCTCTGAGGATATTTTCTTTTTCACCAGAGCCCTCTATCTGCTTCCAAAGATCACTTTGAAAATTCCACAAGAACAGGCTTAGCGAACGGCCTCTTGAGGGGAAAGCTGTAACTCTGTGAAATGAATTTACAGAACACTATGCAGTTTCACAGAAAGCTTCTTTCCAGTTTTTCTCTTGGGATATTTTCTTTTTCACCACAGCCCTCTATGGGCTTCCAAATATCACTTTACAAATTCCACAAGAACAGGCTTAGCGAAGGGCTTCTTGAGGGGAAAGCTGTAGCTCTGTGAGATGATTTCACAGAACACAAAGAAGTTTCTCAGAAAGCTTCTTTCTCTTTGTTATCGGAGGATATTTCCGTTGGCCCTATACTCTTCAAAGGGATCCGAAATATCAGTTCTCAGATTTCACAGAAATAAGGCTAGGAAACAGATGCACGATATACAGATGTAACTCAGTGAGTGGAAGTCACACATCACAAAGCTGTTTCTCAGAAAGCTTCTTTCCAGTTTTTCTCTGAGGATATTTTCTTTTTCACAATAGCCCTCCATGCGCTTCCAAATATCACTTTGCAAATTCCACAAGAACATGCTTAGCCAACTGCTTCTTGAGGGGAAAGCTGTAACACTGTGAGATGAATTAACAGAACATTAAGCAGTTTCTCAGAAAGCTTCTCTCCAGATTTCACCTGAGGATATTTCCTTTTTCACCGTAGGCCCGTATTTTCATCGAAATATCACTTTGCCAATTGCACAAGAACAGGCTTAGCGAAAGGCTTCTTGAGGGGAAAGCTGTAGCTCTGTGAGATGATGTCACAGAACCCAAAGAATTTTCACAGAAATCTTCTTTCTCTTTGTTATCGGAGGATATTTCCTTTAGCCCTATAGTGTTCAAAGGGATTCGAAATATCAGTTCTCAGATTCCACAGAAATAAGGCTCGCAAACAGATCCACGAAATACAGATGTAAGTCTGTCAGTGGAAGTCACACATCACAAAGCAGTTTCTCAGAAAGCTTCTTTCCAGTCTTTCTCTGAGGATATTTTCTTTTTCAACATAGCCCTCTATGGGCTTCCAAATATCACTTTGAAAATTCCACAAGAACAGGCTCAGCGAACGGCTTCCTGCGGGAATAGCTGTAACTCTGTGATATGAATTAACAGAACACTAAGCAGTTTCTCAGAAAGCTTCTTTCCAGATTTCATCTCAGGATATTTCCTTTTTCACCGTAGCCCTCTATGGGCATCGAAATATCACTTTGCAATTTCCACAAGAACAGGATTAGCGAAAGGCTTCTTAAGGGGAATGCTGTAACTCTGTGGGAAGATATCACAGAACACAATGAGGTTTCTCAGAAAGCTTCTTTTTCATTGTTATCGAAGGATATTTCCTTTGGCCCTATAGTCTTCAAAGGGATCCGAAATATCCGTTCTCAGATTCCACAGGAATAAAGGCTAGCAAACAGATCCACGAAATACAGATGTAACTCTGTCAGTGGAAGTCACATATCACTAAGCAGTTTCTCAGAAAGACCCTTTCCGGTTTTTCTCTGAGGATATTTTCTTTTTCACCATAGCCCTTCATGGGCTTCCAAATATCACTTTGCAAATTCCACAAGAACAGGCTTAGCGAACGGCTTCTGGAGGGGAAAGCTGTAACTCTGTGAGATGAATTAACAGAACACTAAGCAGTTTCTCAGAAAGCTTTTTTCCAGATTTCATCTGAGGATATTTCCTTTTTCACCGTAGCACTCTAGGGGCATGGAAATATCACTTTGCCAATTGCACAAGAACAGGCTTAGCTAAAGGCTTCTTGAGGGAAAGGTGTAGCTCTGTGAGATGATTTCACAGAAAAAAAAGAGGTTTCTCAGAAAGCTTCTTTCTCTTTGTTTTCGGAGGATATTTCCTTTGGCCCTATAGTCTTCAAAGGGATACGATATATCCGTTCGCAGATTCCAAAGAAATAAGGCTAGCAAATAGATCCATGAAATACAGATGTAACTCTGTGAGTGGAAGTCACACATCACAAAGCAGTTTCTCAGAAAACTTATTTCCAGTTTTTCCCTGAGGATATTTTCTTTTTCACCATAGCCCTCTATGGGCTTCCAAAGATCACTTTGAAAATTCCACAAGAACAGGCTTAGCGAACGGCTTCTTGAGGGGAAAGCTGTAACTCTGTGAAAAGAATTTACAGAACACTATGCAGTTTCTCAGAAAGCTTCTTTCCAGTTTTTCTTTTAGGATATTTTCTTTTTCACCACAGCCCTCTATGGGCTTCCAAATATCACTTTACAAATTCCACAAGAACAGGCTTAGCGAAGGGCTTCTTGAGGGGAAAGCTGTAACTCTGTGAGATGAAGTAACAGAACAATAAGCAGTTTCTCAGAAAGCTTCTTTCCAGATTTCATCTGAGGATATTTCCTTTTTCACCGTAGCCCCCAATGGTCATCGAAATATCACCTTGCAAATTCCACAAGAACAGGCTTAGCGAAAGGCTTCTTGAGGGGAAAGCTGTAGCTCTGTGAAATGATTTCAAAAAACACAAAGAAGTTTCTCAGAAATCTTCTTTCTCTTTGTTAACGGAGGATATTTCCTTTGGCCCTATAGTCTTCAAAGGGATCCGAAATATCAGTTCTCACATTCCACAGAAATAAGGCTAGCAAACAGATCCACGAAATACAGATGTAACACTTTGAGTGGAAGTCACACATCACAAAGCAGTTTCTCAGATAGCTTCTTTCCATTTTTTTTCTGAGGATATTTTCTTTCCACCAGAGCCCTCTACTGGCTTCCAAATATCACTTTGCAAATTCCACAAGAACAGGCTTAGTGAAAGGCTTCTTGAGGGGAAAGCTGTATCTCTGTGAGATGAATGAACAGAACACTAAGCAGTTTCTCAGAAAGCTTCTTTCCAGATTAAATCTGAGGATATTTCCTTTTTCACCGTAGCCCTCTAGGGGAATCGAAATAATAGTTTGCATATTCCACAAGAACAGGCTTAGAGAAAGGCTTCTTGAGGGCAAAGCTGTAACTCTGTGAGATGATTTCACCGAACACAAAGAAGTTTCTCAGAAAGCTTCTTTCTCTTTGTTATCGGAGGATATTTCCTTTGGCCCTATAGTCTTCAAAGGGATCCGATTTATCAGTTCTCAGATTACACAGAAATAAGGCTAGCAAACAGATCCACGAAATACAGATGTAACTCTGTAAGTGGAAGTCAAACATCACAAAGCAGTTTCTCAGAAAGCTTCTTTCCATTTTTTCTCTGAGGATATTTTCTTTTCCACCATAGCCCTCTATGGGCTTCCAAATATCACTTTGCAAATTCCACAAGGAAGGGCTTAGCGAACAGCATCTTGAGGGGAAATCTGTAACTCTCTGAGATGAATTAACAGAACACTAAGCAGTTTCTCAGACAGCTTCTTTCCAAATTTCATCAGAGGATCTTTCCTTTTTCACCGTATCCCTCTACGGGCATCGAAATATCACTTTTCAAATTCCACAAGAAAGGCTTAGCGAACGGGTACTGGAGTGGAAAGCTGTAACTCTGTGAGATGAATTAAAAGAACACTAAGCAGTTTCTCAGAAAGCTTCTTTCAGATTTCATCTGAGGATATTTCCCTTTTCACTGCAGCCCTCTATGGGCATCGAAATATCGCTTTGCAAATTCCACAAGAAGAGGCTTAGCGAAAGGCTTCTTGAGAGGAAAGCTGTAACTCTGTGAGATGATTTCAGAGAGCACAAACCAGTTTTTCAGAAACCTTCATTCTCTTTGTTATCGGAGGATATTTCCTTTGGCCCTATAGTCTTCAAAGGGATCCGAAATATCAGTTCACAGATTCCACAGAAATAAGGCTAGCAAACAGATCCACGAAATACAGATGTAACTCTCTGAGTGGAAGTCACACATCACAAAGCAGTTTCTCAGAAAGCTTCTTTCCGGTTTTTCTCTGAGGATATTTTCTTTTCCACTATAGCCCTCTAAGGGCTTCCAATATCACTATACAAATTCCACAAGGACAGGCTTAGCGAACGGCTTCTTGAGGGGAAAGCTGTAACTCTGTGAGATGAGTTAACAGAACACTAAGCAGTTTCTCAGAAAGCTTCTTTCCAAATTTCATCTGAGGATCTTTCCTTTTTCACCTAAGCCCTCTACGGGCATCGAAATATCACTTTGCAAATTCCACAAGAACAGGCTTAGCGAATGGCTTCTTGAGGGGAAACCTGTAACTCTGTGAGTTGAATTAAAAAAACACTAAGAAGTTTCTCAGAAATCTTCTTACCAGAATTCATCTGAGGATATTTCCCTTTTCACCGTAGCACTCTATGGGCATCGAAATATCACTTGTCAAATTCCACAAGAAGAGGCTTAGGGAAAGGCTTCTGGAGGGGAAACCTGTAACTCAGTGAGATGATTTCACAGAACACAAGGAAGTTTCTCAGAAAGTTTCTTTCTCTTTGTTATCGGAGAATATTTCCTTTGGCCCTATAGTCTTCAAAGGGATTCGAAAAATCAGTTCTCAGATTCCACAGAAATAAATCTAGCAAACAGAATCATGAAATACAGATGTAACTCTGTGAGTGGAAGTTACACATCACAAAGCAGTTTCTCAGAAAGCTTCTTTCCATTTTTTCTCTGAGGATATTTTCTTTTCCACCATAGCCCTTTATGGGCTTCCAAATATCACTTTGCGAATTGACAAGAACAGGCTTAGCGAACGGCTTCTTGAGGAGAAAGCTGTAACTCTGTGAGATGAATTAACAGAACACTAAGCAGTTTCTCAGAAAGCTTCTTTCCAGATTTCATCTGAGGATCTTTCCCTTTTCACTGTAGCCCTCTATGGGCATCGAAATATCACTTTGCAAATTCCACAAGAAGAGGCTTAGCGAAAGGCTTCTTGAGGGGAAAGCTGTAACTCTGTGAGATGATTTCACAGAGCACAAAGAAGTTTCTCAGAAACCTTCATTCTCTTTGTTATCGGATGATATTTCCTTTGGCCCTGTAGTCTTCAAAGGGATCCGAAATATCAGATCTCAGATTCCACAGAAATAAGGCTAGCAAACAGATCTACGAAATACAGATGTAACTCTCTGAGTGGAACTCACACATCACAAAGCAGTTTCGCAGAAAGCTTCTTTCCAATTTTTCTCTGAGGATATTTTCTTTTTCACCATAGCCCTCTAAGGGCTTCCAAATATCATTTTGCAAATTCCAAAAGAACAGGCTTAGCGAACGGCTTCTTGAGGGGAAAGCTGTAACTGTGTGAGAAAAATTAACAGAACACTAAGCAGTTTCCCAGAAAGCTTCTTTCCAGATTTCATCTGAGGATATTTCCCTTTTCACCGTAGCCTTCTATGGGCATCGAAATATCCCTTTGCAAATTCCACGAGAACAGGCTTAGCGAAAGGCTTCTTGAGGGGAAAGCTGGAACACTGTGAGATGATTTCACAGAACACAAAGAAATTTCTCAGAAAGCTTCTTTCTCTTTGTTATCGGAGTATATTTCCTTGGCCCTATAGTCTTCAAAGGGATCCGAAATATCGGTTCTCAGATTCCACAGAAATAAGGCTAGCAAACAGATCCACGAAATACAGATGTAACTCTGTGAGTGGAAGTCACACACCACAAAGCAGCTTCTTAGAAATCGTCTTTACGATTTTTCTCTCAGGATATATTTTTTTTTACCATAGCCCTCTATGGGCTTACAAATATCTCCTTGCAAATTCCAGAAGAACAGGCTTAGCGAGCGACTTCTTGAGGGGAAAGATGTAACTCTATGAGATGAATTAAGAGAACACTAAGCAGTTTCTCTAAAAGCTTCTTTCCAGATTTCATCTGAGGATATTTCCTTTTTCACCGAAGCCATCTATGGGCATCGAAATATCACTTTGCAAATTCGACAAGAACAGGCTTAGCGAAAGGATTCTTGAGGGGAAAGCTGTAACTCTGTGAGATGATTTCACAGAACACAAAGAAGTTTCTCAGAAAGCTTCTTTCCCTTTGTTATCGGGGGATATTTCCTTTGGCCATATAGTGTTCAAAGGAATCCGAAATATCAGATCTCAGATTCCACAGAAATAAGGCTAGCAAATAGATCCACGAAATACACATGTAACTCTATGAGTGGAAGTCACACATCACAAAGCCGTTTCTCAGAAAGCTTCTTTCTAGTTTTACTCTGAGGATATTATCTATTCCTCCCTAGCCAACTATGGAGTTCCAAATATCACTATGCAAATTCCACAAGAACAGGCTTAGCGAACGGCTTCTTGAGGGGAAAGCTGTAACTCTGTGAGATGAATTAACAGAACACTAAGCAGTTTCTCAGAAAGCTTCTTTCCAGATTTCATCTGAGGCTATTTCCTTTTTCACTGTAGCCCCCTAAGGGCATAGAAATATTACTTTGCAAATTCCACAAGAACAGACTTAGCGGAAGGCTCCTTGAGGGGAAAGCTGTAGCTCTGTGAGATGATTTCACAGAACACAAAGAAGTTTCTCAGAAAGCTTCTTTCTCTCTGTTATTGGAGGATATTTCCTTTGGCCCTATAGTCTTCAAAGGGATCCGAAATATCAGTTCTCAGATTCCACAGATATAAGACTAGCAAACAGATCTAAGAAATACAGATGTAACTCTGTGAGTGGAACTCACACATCACAAAGCAGTTTCCCGGAAAGCTTCTTTCCAGTATTTCTCTAAGGATATTTTCTTTTTCACCGTAACCCTCTATGGGCTTCCAAAGATCACTTTGCAAATTCCACAAGAACAGGCTTAGCGAACGGCTTCTTGAGGGGAAAGCTGTAACTCTGTGAGATGAATTAACAGAATACTAAGCAGTTTCTCAGAAAGCTTCTTTCGAGATTTCATCAGAGGATATTTCCTTTTTCACCATAGCCCTCTATGGGAATCGAAATATCACTTTGCAAATTCCACAATAAATATCTTATAGAAAGGATTCTTGAGGGGAAAGCTGTAACTCTGTGAGATGATTTCACAGAACAAAAAGAAGTTTCTCAGAAAGCTTCCTTCCCTTTGTTATCGGGGGATATTTCCTTTGGCCATATAGTCTTCAAAGGAATCCGAAATATCAGTTCTCTGATTCCACAGAAATAAGGCTAGCAAACAGATCCACGAAATACTGATGTAACTATGTGAGTGAAGACACACATCACAAAGCAGTTTCTCAGAAAGCTTCTTTCCAGTTTTTCTCTGAGGATATTTTCTTTTTCACCATAGCCCTCCATGGGCTTCCAAATACCACTTTGCAAATTCGAAAAGAACAGGCTTAGCGAACGGCTTCTTGAGGGGAAACCTGTAACTCTGTGGAATGAATTAACAGAACACTAAGCAGTTTCTCAGAAAGCTTCTTTCCAGATTTCATCTGAGGATATTTCCTTTTTCACCGTAGCCCTCTATTGGCATCGAAATATCGCTTTGCAAATTCCACAAGAACAGGCTTAGCGAAAGGCTTCTTGAGGTGAAAGCTGTAACTCTGTGAGATGATTTCACAGAACACAAAGAAATTTCTCAGAAAGCTTCTTTCTCTTTGATATAGGATGATATTTCCTCTGGCCCTATAGTCTTCAAAGGGATCCCAAATACCAGTTCTCATATTCCAAAGAAAAAAGGCTAGCAAACAGATCCATGAAGTACAGATGTAACTCTATGAGTGAAAGTCACACATCTCAAAGCAGTTTCTGAGAAAGCTTCTTTCCGGTTTTTCTCTGAGGATATTTTCTTTTTTACCATAGCCCTCTGTGGGCTTCCAAATACCACTTTGCAAATTCCACAAGAACAGGCTTAGCGAACGGCTTCTTGAGGAGAAAGCTGTAACTCTATGAGATGAATTAACAGAACACTAAGCAGTTTCTCAGAAAGCTTCTTTCCAGATTTCATCTGAGGATATTTCCTTTTTCACCGTAGCCCACTGAGGGCATCGAAATATCATTTTGCAAATTCCACAAGAACAGACTTAGCGGAAGGCTTCTTGAGGGGAAAGCTGGTAGCTCTGTGAGATAATTTCACAGAACACAAAGAACTTTCTCAGGAAGCTTCTTTCTCTTTGTTATCGGAGGATATTTCGTTTGGCCCTATAGTCTTCAAAGGGATCCGAAATATCAGTTCTCAGATTCTACAGAAATAAGGCTAGAAAACAGATCTAAGAAATACAGATGTAACTCTGTGAGCGGAACTCACACATCACAATGCAGTTTCCCGGAAAGCATCTTTCCAGTTTTTCTCTGAGGATATTTTCTTTTTCACCATAGCCCTCTATATGCTTCCAAAGATCACTTTGAAAATTCCACAACAACAGGCTTAGTGAACGGCTTTTTGAGGGGAAAGCTGTAACTCTGTGAGAGGAATTAACAGAACACTAAGCAGTTTCTCAGAAAGCATCTTTCCAGAATTCATCTGAGGATATTTCCTGTTACACCGTAGCCCCCTATGGGCATCGAAATATCACTTTGCAAATTCCAGAATAACAGCCTTAGCGAAAGGCTTCTTGGGGGGAAAGCTGTAGCTCTGTGAGATGATTTCACGGAACACAAAGAAGTTTCTTAGAAAGATTTTTTCTCTGTAACTCTGTGAGATGATTTCACAGGACACAAAGAAGATTCTCACAAAGCTTCTTTCTCTTTCTTATCGGAGGATATTTCCTTTGGCCCTATCGTCTTCCAAGGGATCCATAATATCAGTTCTCAGATTACACAGAAATAAGGCTAGCAAAGAGATCCACGAAATACAGGTGTAACTCTGTGAGTGGAAGTCACACATCACAACGCAGTTTTTCAGAAAGCTTCTTTCGAGTTTTTCTCTGAGGATATTTTCTTTTTCACCATAGCCCTCTATGGGTTTCCAAATATCTCTTTCCAAATTCCACAAGAACAGGCTTAGCGAGCGGATTCTTGAGGAGAAAGATGTACCTCTATGAGGTGAATTAACAGAACTCTAAGCAGTTTCTCAGAAATCTTCTTTCCAGATTTCATCTGAGGATATTTCCTTTTTCACTGTAGCCCCCAATGGGCATGGAAATATCACTTTGTAAATTCCACAAGAACAGCCTTAGCGAAAGGCTTCTTGAGGGGACAGCTGTAGCTCTTTGAGATGATTTCACAGAACACAAAGAAGTTTCTCAGAAACCTTGTTTCTCTTTGTTATCGGAGGATAATACCTTTGGCCCTATATTCTTCAAAGGGATCCGAAATATCCGTTCTCAGATTCCACAGAAATAAGGCTAGCAAACAGATCCAGGAAATACAGATGCATCTCTGTTAGTGGAAGTCACACATCACCAAGCAGTTTCTCAGAAACTTCTTTCCGGTTTTTCTCTGAGGATATTTTCTTTTTTACCGTAGCCCTCTATGGGCTTGCAAATATCACCTTGCAAATTTCACAAGAACAGGCTTAGCGAACGGCTTCTTGAGGTGAAAGCTGTAACTCTATGAGATGAATTAACGGAACACTAAGCAGTTTCTCAGAAAGCTTCCTTCCAGATTTCTTCTGAGGATATTTCCTTTTTCACCGTAGCCCTCTATTGGCATCGAAATATCACTTTGCAAATTCCACAAGAACAGGCTTAGCGCAAGGCTTCTTGAGGGGAAAGCTGTAACTCTGTGAGATGATTTCACAGAACACGAAGAAGTTTCTCAGAATTCTTCTTTCTCTTTGTTATCGGAGAATATTTCCTTGGGCCCTATAGTCTTCAAAGGGATCCGAAATATCCGTGCTCATATTCCACAGAAATAAGGCTAGCAAACAGATCCACGAAATGCAGATGTAACTCTGTCAGTGGAAGTCACACATCACAAAGCAGTTTCTCAGAAAGCTTCTTTCCGGTTTTTCTCTGAGGATATTTTCTTTTTTCCCATAGCCCTCAAAGCGCTTCCAAATATCACCTTGCAAATTCCACAAGAACAGGCTTAGCGAACGGTTTCTTGAGGTGAAAGCTGTAACTCTGTGAGATGAATTTCAGAATACTAAGCAGTTTTTCAGAAAGCTTCTTTCCAGATTTCATCTGAGGATATTTCCCTTTTCACCGTCGCCCTCTATTGGCATCGAAATATCACTTTGCAAATTCCACAAGAACAGGATTAGCGAAGGGCTTCTTGAGGGGGAAGCTGTAACTCTGTGAGATGATTTCACAGAACACAAAGAAGTTTCTCAGAAAGCTTCTTTCTCTTGGTTATCGGAGGATATTTCCTTTGGACCTATAGTCTTCAAAGGGGACCGAAATATCCGTTCTCAGATTCCACAGAAATGAAGCTAGCAAACAGATCCACGAAACACAGATGTAACTCTGTGAGTGGAAGTCACACATCACAAAGCAGTTTCTCAGAAAGCTTCTTTCCAGTTTTTCTCTGAGAATATTTTCTTTTTCACCATAGCCCTCTATGGGCTTCCAAATATCACTTTGTGAATTCCACAAAAACAGGCTTAGCGAGCAGCCATTTGAGGGGAAAGCTGTAACTCTGTGAGATGAATTAACAGAACACTAAGCAGTTTCTCAGAAATCTTCTTTCCAGATTTCATCTGAGGATATTTCCTTTTTCACCATAGCCTTCTCTGGGCTTCCAAATATCACTTTGCAAATTCCACAAGAACAGGCTTAGTGAAAGGCATCTTGAGGGGAATGCTGTAACTCTGTCAAATGAATTAACAGAACACTAAGTAGTTTCTCAGAAAACTTCTTTCCAGGTTTCATCTGAGGATATTTCCTTTTACCGTAGCCCCCTATGGGCATCGAAATATCACTTTGCAAATTCCACAAGAACAGGCTTGCTGAAAGGCTTCTTGAGGGGAAAGCTGTAGCTCTGTGAGATGATTTCACAGAGCACAAAGAAGTTTCTCAGAAAGCTTCTTTCTCTTTTTATCGGAGGATATTTCCTTCGGCCCTATATTCTTCAAAGGGATCCGAAATATCCGTTATCAGATTACGCAGAAATAAGGCTAGCAAGCAGATCCACGAAATACAGATGTAACTCTGTCAGTGGAACTCACACATCACAAAGCAATTTCCCTGAAAGCTTCTTTCCAGTTTTTCTCTGCGGATATTTTCTTTTTCACCATAGCCCTCTTTCGGCTTCCAAATATCACTATGCTAATTCCACAAGAACAGGCTTAGCGAGCAGCTTCTTGAGGGGAATGCTGTAACTCTGTGAGATGATTTCACAAAACACAAAGAAGTTTCTCAGAAAGCTGCTTTCTCTTTGCTATGGGAGGATATTTCCTTTCGCCCCATAGTCTTCCAAGGGTTCCGAAATATCTTCTCAGATTCCACAGAAAGAAGGCTAGCAAAGAGATCCACGAAATACAGATGTAACTCTGTCAGTGGAAGTCACAAATAACTAAGCAGTTTCCCAAAAACCTTCTTTCCAGTTTTTCTCTGAGGATGTTTTCTTTTTCACAATAGCCCTCTTTGGGCTTCCAAATATCACTTTGAAAATTCCACAAAAACAGGCTTAGCGAACGGCTTCTTGAGGGGAAAGCTGTAACTCTGTGAGATGAATTAACAGAACACTAAGCAGTTTCTGAGAAAGCTACTTTCCAGATTTCATCTGAGGATATTTCGTTTTTCACCGTAGCCCTCTATGGGCATCGAAATATCACTTTGCAAATTCCACAAGAACAGGCTTAGCGAAAGGCTTCTTGAGGGGAAAGCTGTAACTTTGGGAAATGATTTCACAGAACACAAAGAAGTTTCTCAGAAAGCTTCTTTCTCTCTGTTATCGGAGGATATTTCCTTTGGCCCTATAGTCTTCGAAGGGATCCGAAAAATCCCTTCTCAGATTCCACATTAATAAGGCTAGCAAACAGATCCACGAAATACAGATGAAACTCTGTGAGTGGAAGTGAGACATCACAAAGCAGTTTCTCAGAAAGCTTCTTTCCAGTTTTTCTCTGAGGATATTTTCTTTTTCACCATGGGCCTCTATGGGCTTCCAAATATCACTTTGCAAATTCCACAAGAACATGCTTAGCCAACTGCTTCTTGAGGGGAAAGCTGTAACTCTGTGAGATGAATTAACAGAACACTAAGCAGTTTCTCAGAAAGCTTCTTTCCAGATTTCATATGAGGATATTTCCTTTTTCACCGAAGCCCTCTATGGGCATCGGAATATCACTGCAAATTCCACAAGAACAGGCTTAGCGAAAGTCTTTTTCCGGGGAAAGCTGTAACTCTGTGAGATGATTTCACAGAACACAAAGAAATTTCTCAGGAGACTTCTTTCTCTTTGTTATCGGAGGATTTTCCTTTGGCCCTATAGTCTTCAATGGGATCTGAAATATCCGTTCTCAGATTCCACAGAAATAAGGCTAGCAAACAGATCCACGAAATACAGATGAAACTCTACCAGTGGAAGTGACACTTCACAAAGCAGTTTCTCAGAAAGCTTCTTTCCAGTTTTTCTCTGAGGATATTTTCTTTTTCACCGTAGCCCTACATGGGCTTCCAAATATCAGTTCGTGAATTCCACAAGAACAGGCTTAGCGAACGGGTTCTTGAGGGGAAAGCTGTAACTCTGTGAGATGAATTAACAGAATACTAAGCAGTTTCTCAGAAACCTTCTCCCAAAGATTTCATCTGAGGATATTTCCCTTTTCACCGTAGCCCTCCATAGGAATCGAAATATCAGTTTGCAAATTCCACAAGAACAGGCTTAGCGAAAGGCTTCTTGAGGGGAAAGCTGTAACTCTGTGAGATGATTTCACAGAACACAAAGAAGTTTCTCAGAAAGCTTGTTTCTCTTTGTTATCGGAGGATAATACCTTTGGCCCTATAGTCTTCAAAGGGATCCGAAATATAGGTTCTCACATTCCACAGAAATAAGGCTAGCAAACAAATCCACGAAATACAGATGTAACTCTGTCAGTGGAAGTGACACTTCACAAAGCAGTTTCTCAGAAAGCTTCTTTCCAGTTTTTCTCTGAGGATATTTTCTTTTCCACCATAGCCCTCGAAGGGCTTTCAAAAATCACTTTGCAAATTCCACAATTAGAGGCTTAGCGAACGGCTTCTTGAGGGGAATTCTGCAACTGTAAGGTGAATTAACAGAACACTAAGCAGTTTCTCAGAAAGCTTCTTTCCAGATTTCATCTGAGGATATTTCCCTTTTCTCCGTAGCCCTCTATGGGCATCGAAATATCACTATGCAAATTCCACAAGAACAGGCTGAGAGAAAGGCTTCTTGAGCGGAAAGCTGTGACTCTGTGAGATGATTTCACAGAACACAAAGAAGTTTCTCAGAAAGCTTCTTTGTCTTTGTTTTCGAGGGATATTTCCTTTGGCCCAATAGTCTTCAACAGAATCCGAAATATCAGTTCTCAGATTCCACAGAAATAAGGCTAGCAAACAGATCCACGATTTACAGATGTACCTCTGTGAGTGGAAGTCACACATCACAAAGCAGTTTCTCAGAAAGCTTCTTTCCAGTTTTTCTCTGAGGATATTTTCTTTTTCACCATAGCCCTCCATTGGCTTCCAAATATCACTTTGCAAATTCCACAAGAACACGCTTAGCGATAGGCTTCTAGAGGGGAAAGCTGTGACTCTTTGAGATGATTTCACAGAACATTAAGAAGTTTCTCAGAAAGCGTCTTTCTCTTTGTTATGGGAGGATATTTCCTTTGGCCCTATAGTCTTCAATGGGATCCGAAATATCATTTCTCAGATTCCACAGAAATAAGCTAGCAAGGAGATCCACGAAATACAGATGTAACTCTGTGAGTGGAAGTCACACATCACAAAGCAGTTTCTCAGAAAGCTTCTTTCCAGTTTTTCTCAGAGGATATTTTCTTTTTCACCATAGCCCTCTATGGGCTTAAAATATCACTTGGCAAATTCCACAAGAACAGGCTTAGCGAACGGCTTCTTGAGGGGAAAGCTGTAACTCTGTGAGATAAATTAACAGAACACTAAGCAGTTTCTCAGAAAGCTTCTTTCCACATTTCATCTGAGGACATTTCCTTTTTCACTGTAGCCCTCCATGGGCATCGAAATATCATTTGAAATTCCACAAGAACAGGCTTAGCCAAAGGCTTCTTAAGGGGAAAGCTGTAACTCTGTGAGATGATTTCACAGAACACAAAGAAGTTTCTCAGAAACCTTGTTTCTCTTTGTTATCGGAGGATAATACCTTTGGCCCTATAGTCTTCAAAGGGATCCGAAATATCCATTCTCACATTCCACCGAAAAAAGGCTAGCATACTGATCCACGAAATACAGATCTAACTCTGTCAGTGGAAGTGACACTTCACAAAGCACTTTCTCAGAAAGCTTCTTTCCAGTTTTTCTCTGAGGATATTTTCTTTTTCACCAGAGCCCTCTATCTGCTTCCAAAGATCACTTTGAAAATTCCACAAGAACAGGCTTAGCGAACGGCCTCTTGAGGGGAAAGCTGTAACTCTGTGAAATGAATTTACAGAACACTATGCAGTTTCACAGAAAGCTTCTTTCCAGTTTTTCTCTTGGGATATTTTCTTTTTCACCACAGCCCTCTATGGGCTTCCAAATATCACTTTACAAATTCCACAAGAACAGGCTTAGCGAAGGGCTTCTTGAGGGGAAAGCTGTAGCTCTGTGAGATGATTTCACAGAACACAAAGAAGTTTCTCAGAAAGCTTCTTTCTCTTTGTTATCGGAGGATATTTCCGTTGGCCCTATACTCTTCAAAGGGATCCGAAATATCAGTTCTCAGATTTCACAGAAATAAGGCTAGGAAACAGATGCACGATATACAGATGTAACTCAGTGAGTGGAAGTCACACATCACAAAGCTGTTTCTCAGAAAGCTTCTTTCCAGTTTTTCTCTGAGGATATTTTCTTTTTCACAATAGCCCTCCATGCGCTTCCAAATATCACTTTGCAAATTCCACAAGAACATGCTTAGCCAACTGCTTCTTGAGGGGAAAGCTGTAACACTGTGAGATGAATTAACAGAACATTAAGCAGTTTCTCAGAAAGCTTCTCTCCAGATTTCACCTGAGGATATTTCCTTTTTCACCGTAGGCCCGTATTTTCATCGAAATATCACTTTGCCAATTGCACAAGAACAGGCTTAGCGAAAGGCTTCTTGAGGGGAAAGCTGTAGCTCTGTGAGATGATGTCACAGAACCCAAAGAATTTTCACAGAAATCTTCTTTCTCTTTGTTATCGGAGGATATTTCCTTTAGCCCTATAGTGTTCAAAGGGATTCGAAATATCAGTTCTCAGATTCCACAGAAATAAGGCTCGCAAACAGATCCACGAAATACAGATGTAAGTCTGTCAGTGGAAGTCACACATCACAAAGCAGTTTCTCAGAAAGCTTCTTTCCAGTCTTTCTCTGAGGATATTTTCTTTTTCAACATAGCCCTCTATGGGCTTCCAAATATCACTTTGAAAATTCCACAAGAACAGGCTCAGCGAACGGCTTCCTGCGGGAATAGCTGTAACTCTGTGATATGAATTAACAGAACACTAAGCAGTTTCTCAGAAAGCTTCTTTCCAGATTTCATCTCAGGATATTTCCTTTTTCACCGTAGCCCTCTATGGGCATCGAAATATCACTTTGCAATTTCCACAAGAACAGGATTAGCGAAAGGCTTCTTAAGGGGAATGCTGTAACTCTGTGGGAAGATATCACAGAACACAATGAGGTTTCTCAGAAAGCTTCTTTTTCATTGTTATCGAAGGATATTTCCTTTGGCCCTATAGTCTTCAAAGGGATCCGAAATATCCGTTCTCAGATTCCACAGGAATAAAGGCTAGCAAACAGATCCACGAAATACAGATGTAACTCTGTCAGTGGAAGTCACATATCACTAAGCAGTTTCTCAGAAAGACCCTTTCCGGTTTTTCTCTGAGGATATTTTCTTTTTCACCATAGCCCTTCATGGGCTTCCAAATATCACTTTGCAAATTCCACAAGAACAGGCTTAGCGAACGGCTTCTGGAGGGGAAAGCTGTAACTCTGTGAGATGAATTAACAGAACACTAAGCAGTTTCTCAGAAAGCTTTTTTCCAGATTTCATCTGAGGATATTTCCTTTTTCACCGTAGCACTCTAGGGGCATGGAAATATCACTTTGCCAATTGCACAAGAACAGGCTTAGCTAAAGGCTTCTTGAGGGAAAGGTGTAGCTCTGTGAGATGATTTCACAGAAAAAAAAGAGGTTTCTCAGAAAGCTTCTTTCTCTTTGTTTTCGGAGGATATTTCCTTTGGCCCTATAGTCTTCAAAGGGATACGATATATCCGTTCGCAGATTCCAAAGAAATAAGGCTAGCAAATAGATCCATGAAATACAGATGTAACTCTGTGAGTGGAAGTCACACATCACAAAGCAGTTTCTCAGAAAACTTATTTCCAGTTTTTCCCTGAGGATATTTTCTTTTTCACCATAGCCCTCTATGGGCTTCCAAAGATCACTTTGAAAATTCCACAAGAACAGGCTTAGCGAACGGCTTCTTGAGGGGAAAGCTGTAACTCTGTGAAAAGAATTTACAGAACACTATGCAGTTTCTCAGAAAGCTTCTTTCCAGTTTTTCTTTTAGGATATTTTCTTTTTCACCACAGCCCTCTATGGGCTTCCAAATATCACTTTACAAATTCCACAAGAACAGGCTTAGCGAAGGGCTTCTTGAGGGGAAAGCTGTAACTCTGTGAGATGAAGTAACAGAACAATAAGCAGTTTCTCAGAAAGCTTCTTTCCAGATTTCATCTGAGGATATTTCCTTTTTCACCGTAGCCCCCAATGGTCATCGAAATATCACCTTGCAAATTCCACAAGAACAGGCTTAGCGAAAGGCTTCTTGAGGGGAAAGCTGTAGCTCTGTGAAATGATTTCAAAAAACACAAAGAAGTTTCTCAGAAATCTTCTTTCTCTTTGTTATCTGAGGATATTTCCTTTGGCCCTATAGTCTTCGCAGAGATCCGAAATATCAGTTCTGAGATTCCACAGAAATAAGGCTAGCAAACAGATCCAGGAAATGCAGATGTAACTCTGTGAGTGGAAGTCACACATCACAAAGCAGTTTCTCAGAAAGCTGCTTTCCAGTTTTTCTCTGAGGATATTTTCTTTTTCACCATAGCCCTCTACGGGCTTCCAAATATCACTTTGCAAATTCCACAAGAACAGGCTTAGCGAACGGCCTCTTGAGGGGAAAGGTGTTACTCTGTGAGATGAATTAACAGAACACTAAGCAGTTTCTCAGAAAGCTTCTTTCCAGATTTCATCTGAGGATAATTCCGTTTTCACCGTTGCCCCCTATGGGAATCGAAATATCAGTTTGCAAATTCTACACGAACAGGCATACAGAACGGCGTCTTAAGGGGAAAGCTGTAGCTCTGTGAGATTATTTCACAGAACACAAAGAATTTTCTCAGAAATCTTCTTTCTCTTTGTTATCGGAGGATATTTCCCTTAGCCCTATAGTCTTCAAAGGGATCCGAAATATCAGTTCTCAGATTCCACAGAAATAAGGCTCGCAAACAGTTCCACGAAATACCGATGTAACTCTGTGCGTGGAAGTCACACATCAAAGCAGTTTCTCAGAAATCTGCTTTCCAGTATTTCTCTGAGGACATTTTATTTTTCACCACAGCCCTCTATGGGCTACCAAATATCACTTTGCAAATTCCACAAGAACAGGCTTAGCGAACGGCTTCTGGAGGGGAAAGCTGTAACACTCTGAGATGAATTAACAGAACTCTAAGCAATTTCCCAGAAAGCTTCTTCCAGATTTCATCTGAGGATATTTCCTTTTTCACTGTAGCCCCCTATGGTCATCGAAATATCACTTTGCAAATTCCACAAGAACAGGCTTAGTGAAAGGCTTCTGGAGGGGAAAGCTGTAGCTCTGTGACATGATTTCACAGAACACAAAGAAGTTTCTCAGAAAGCTTCTTTCTCTTTGTTATCGGAGGATATTTCTTTTGGCCCTATAGTCTTCGAAGGGATCCGAAATATCAGTTCTCAGATTCCACAGAAATAAGGGTAGCAAACAGATCCAAGAAACAACGATGTAACTCTGTGAGTGGAAGTCACACATCACAAAGCAGTTTCTCAGAAAGCTTCTTTACAAATTTCATCTCAGGATATTTCCTTTTTCACCGTAGCCCTCTATGGGCATCGAAACATCACTTTGCAAATATCACAAGAACAGGCTTAGTGAAAGGCTTCTTGAGGGAAAGCTGTAACTCTGTGAGATGATTTCACAGACACAAAGAAGTTTCTCAGAAAGCTTCTTTCTCTTTCTTATCGGAGGATATTTCCTTTCCCCCTATAGTCTTCAAAGGGATCCTAAATATCTGTTCTCAGAATCCACAGAAATAAGGCTAGCAAACAGATCCAGGATATACCGATGTAGCTCTGTGAGTGGAAGTCACACATCACAAAGCAGTTTCTCAGAAAGCTGCTTTCCAGTTTTTCTCTGAGCATATTTTCTTTTTCACCACAGCCCTCTACGGGCTTCCAAATATCACTTTACCAATTCCACAAAAACAGGCTTAGCGAAGGGCTTCTTAAGGGGAAAGCTGTAACTCTCTGAGATGAATTAACAGAACACTAAGCAGTTTCTCAGAAAGCTTCTTTCTTGATTTCATTTGAGGATATTTCCTTTTTCACCGTAGCCCACTATGGGCATCGAAATATCACTTTGCAAATTCTACAAGAACAGGCATAGCGAAAGGCGTCTTGAGGGGAAAGCTGTAGCCCTGTGAGATGATTTCACAGAACAAAAAGAAGTTTCTCAGAAAGTTCTTTCTCTTTCTTCTCGGTGGATATTTCCTTTGGCCCTATAGTCTTCAAAGGGATCCGAAATATCAGTTCTCAGATTCCACAGAAATAAGGCTAGCGAACAGATACACGAAATAAAGCTGTAACTCTGTGAGTGGAAGTCACACATCACAAAGCAGTTTCTCAGAAAGCTTTTTCCAGTTTTTCTCTGAGGATATTTTCTTTTTCACCATAGCCCTCTATGGGCTTCCAAATATCACTTTGCAAATTCCACAAGAACAGGTTTAGCGAACGGCCTCTTGAGGGGAAAGCTGTTACTCTGTGAGATGAATTAACAGAACACTAAGCAGTTTCTCCGAAAGCTTCTTTCCAGATTTCATCTGAGGATATTTCCTTTTTCACCGTAGCCCCCTACGGTCATCGAAATATCACGTTGCAAATTCAACAAGAACAGGCTTAGCGAAAGGCTTCTTGAGGGGACAGCTGTAGCTCTGTGAGATTATTTCACAGAACACAAAGAATTTTCTCAGAAATCTTCTTTCTCTTTGTTATCGGAGGATATTTCCCTCAGCCCTATAGTCTTCAAAGGGATCCGAAATATCAGTTCTCAGATTCCACAGAAATAAGGCTCGCAAACAGTTCCACGAAATACCGATGTAACTCTGTGAGTGGAAGTCACACATCAAAGCAGTTTCTCAGAAATCTGCTTTCCAGTATTTCTCTGAGGATATTTTATTTTTCACCACAGCCCTCTATGGGCTACCAAATATCACTTTGCAAATTCCACAAGAACAGGCTTAGCGAACGGCTTCTGGAGGGGAAAGCTGTAACACTCTGAGATGAATTAACAGAACTCTAAGCAATTTCCCAGAAAGCTTCTTCCAGATTTCATCTGAGGATATTTCCTTTTTCACTGTAGACCCCTATGGTCATCGAAATATCACTTTGCAAATTCCACAAGAACAGGCTTAGTGAAAGGCTTCTGGAGGGGAAAGCTGTAGCTCTGTGAGTTGATTTCACAGAACACAAAGAAGTTTCTCAGAAAGCTTCTTTCTCTTTGTTATCGGAGGATATTTCTTTTGGCCCTATAGTCTTCGAAGGGATCCGAAATATCAGTTCTCAGATTCCACAGAAATAAGGGTAGCAAACAGATCCAAGAAACAAAGATGTAACTCTGTGAGTGGAAGTCACACATCACAAAGCAGTTTCTCAGATAGCTGCTCTCCAGTTTTTCTCTGAGGATATTTTCTTTTTCACCATAGCCCTCTACGGGCTTCCAAATATCACTTTGCAAATTTAACAAGAACAGGCTAAGAGAACGCCTTCTTAAGGGGAAAGCTATAACTCTGTGACATGAATTAACAGAACATTAAGCAGTTTCTCAGAAAGCTTCTTTCCAGATTTCATATGAGGATATTTTCTTTTTCACCGTAGGCCCCTATGGTCATCGAAATATCACGTTGCAAATTCCACAATAACAGTCTTCGCGAAAAGCTTCTTGAGGGGACAGCTGTAGCTCTGTGAGATGATTTCACAGAACACAAAGAAGTTTCTCAGAAAGCTTCTTTCTCTTTGTTATCGGGGGATATTCCCTTTGGCCCCATAGTCTTCGAAGGGATCCGAAATATCAGATCTCAGATTCCACAGAAAGAAGTCTAGCAAACAGATCCACGAAATACAGATGTAACTCTCTGAGTGGAAGTCACACATCACAAAGCAGTTTCTCAGAAAGCTGCATTCCAGTTTTTCTCTGAGGATATTTTCTTTATCACCATAGCCCTCTAAGGGCTTCCAAATATCACTTTCCAAATTCCACAAGAACAGGCTTAGCGAACGGCTTCTTGAGGGGAAAGCTGTAACTCTGTGAGATGAATTAACAGAACACTAAGCAGTTTCTCAGAAAGCTTCTTTCCAGATTTCATCTGAGGATATTTCCTTTTTCATCGTAGCCCTCTATGGGCATCGAAATATCACTTTGCAAAATCCCCAAGAACAGGCTTAGCGAAATGGTACTTGAGGGGAAAGCTGTAGCTCTGTGAAATGATTTCACAGAACACAAAGAAGTTTCTCAGAAATTTTCTTTCTCGTTGTTATCAGATGATATTTCCTTTGGCCCTATACTCTTCGCAGATATCCGAAATATCAGTTCTCAGATTCCACAGAAATAAGGCTTGCAAACAGATCCACGAATTACAGTTGTAACTCTGTGAGTGGAAGTCACGCATCACAAAGCAGTTTCTCAGAAAGCTGCTTTCCAGTTTTTCTCTGAGGATATTTTCTTTTTCACCATAGCCCTCTACAGGCTTCCAAATATCACTTTGCAAATTCCACAAGAACAGGCTTAGCGAACGGCTTCTTGAGGGGAAAGCTGTAACACTGTGAGATGAATTAACAGAACACTACGTAGTTTCTCGGAAAGCTTCTTTCCAAATTTCATCTGAGAATATTTCCTTTTTCCCCGTAGCCCTCTAGGGGCATCGAAATATCACTTTGCAAATTGCACAAGAACAGGCTTAGCGAAAGGCTTCTTCAGGGGAAAGCTGTAACTCTGTGACATGATATCACAGAACACAAAGAAGTTTCTCAAAAAGCTTCTTTCTCTTTGTTATCGGAGGATATTTCCTTTGGCCCTATAGTCTTCAAAGGGATCCGAAATATCCGTTCTCAGATTCCACAGAAATAAGGCTAGCAAACAGATCCAGGAAATACCGATGTAACTCTGTGAGTGCACGTCGCACATCACAAAGCAGTTTTTCAGAAAGCTTCTTTCCAGTTTTTCTCTGAGGATATTTTCTTTTTCACCATAACCCTCCATGGGCTTCCAAATATCACTTTGAAAATTCCACAAGAAAAGGCTTAGAGAACGGCTTCTTGAAGGCAAAGCTATAACTCTGTGAGATGAATTAACATAACACTAAGCAGTTTCTCAGAAAGCTTCTTTCCAGATTTCATCTGAGGATATTTCCTTTTTCACCGAAGCCCCCTATGGGCATCGATATATCACTTTGCAAAATCCACAAGAACAGGATTAGTGAACGGCTTCTTGAGGGGAAAGCTGTAACACTCTGAGATGATTTCACAGAACACAAAGAAGTTTCTCAGAAAGCTTCTCTCTCTTTCTTTTTGTAGGATATTTCCTTTGTCCCTATAGACTTCAAAGGGATCCGAAATATCAGTTCTCAGATTCCACAGAAATACGGCTCGCAAAATGATGCACGAAATACCGATGTAACTCTGTGAGTTGAAGTCACACATCACAAAGCAGTTTCTCAGAAAGCTTCTTTCCAGGTTTTCTCTGAGAATATTTTCTTTTTCACCATAGCCCTCTATGGGCTTCCATATACCACGTTGAAAATTCCATAAGAACAGGCTTAGCGAACGACTTCTTGAGCGGAAAGCTGTAACTCTGTGAGATGAATTAACAGAACACTACGCAGTTTCACAGAAAGCTTCCTTCCAAATTTCATCTGAGGATATTTCCTTTTTCACCGTAGCCCTCTATGGGCATCGAAACATCACTTTGCAAATATCACAAGAACAGGCTTAGTGAAAGGCTTCTTGAGGGAAAGCTGTAACTCTGTGAGATGATTTCACAGACACAAAGAAGTTTCTCAGAAAGCTTCTTTCTCTTTCTTATCGGAGGATATTTCCTTTCTCCCTATAGTCTTCAAAGGGATCCTAAATATCTGTTCTCAGAATCCACAGAAATAAGGCTAGCAAACAGATCCAGGATATACCGATGTAGCTCTGTGAGTGGAAGTCACACATCACAAAGCAGTTTCTCAGAAAGCTGCTTTCCAGTTTTTCTCTGAGGGTATTTTCTTTTTCACCACAGCCCTCTACGGGCTTCCAAATATCACTTTACCAATTCCACAAAAACAGGCTTAGCGAAGGGCTTCTTAAGGGGAAAGCTGTAACTCTCTGAGATGAATTAACAGAACACTAAGCAGTTTCTCAGAAAGCTTCTTTCTTGATTTCATTTGAGGATATTTCCTTTTTCACCGTAGCCCACTATGGGCATCGAAATATCACTTTGCAAATTCTACAAGAACAGGCATAGCGAAAGGCGTCTTGAGGGGAAAGCTGTAGCCCTGTGAGATGATTTCACAGAACAAAAAGAAGTTTCTCAGAAAGTTCTTTCTCTTTCTTCTCGGTGGATATTTCCTTTGGCCCTATAGTCTTCAAAGGGATCCGAAATATCAGTTCTCAGATTCCACAGAAATAAGGCTAGCGAACAGATACACGAAATAAAGCTGTAACTCTGTGAGTGGAAGTCACACATCACAAAGCAGTTTCTCAGAAAGCTTTTTCCAGTTTTTCTCTGAGGATATTTTCTTTTTCACCATAGCCCTCTATGGGCTTCCAAATATCACTTTGCAAATTCCACAAGAACAGGTTTAGCGAACGGCCTCTTGAGGGGAAAGCTGTTACTCTGTGAGATGAATTAACAGAACACTAAGCAGTTTCTCCGAAAGCTTCTTTCCAGATTTCATCTGAGGATATTTCCTTTTTCACCGTAGCCCCCTACGGTCATCGAAATATCACGTTGCAAATTCAACAAGAACAGGCTTAGCGAAAGGCTTCTTGAGGGGACAGCTGTAGCTCTGTGAAGTGATTTCACAGAACACAAAGAAGTTTCTCAGAAATCTTCTTTCTCCTTGTTATCGGAGGATATTTCCTTTGACCCCATAGTCTTCGAAGGGATCCGAAATATCAGTTCTCAGATTCCACAGAAATAAGGCTAGCGAACAGATCCACGAAATACAGATGTAACTCTGTGAGTGGAAGTCACACATCACAAAGCAGTTTCTCAGAAAGCTGCTTTCCAGTTTTTCTCTGAGGATATTTTCTTTTTCACCATAGCCCTCTACGGGCTTCCAAATATCACTTTGCAAATTCCACAAGAACAGGCTTAGCGAACGGCTTCTTGATGGGAAAGCTGTAACTCTGTGACATGAATTAACAGAACACTAAGCAGTTTCTCACAAAGCTTCTTTCCAGATTTCATCTGTGGATATTTCCTTTTTCAACGTAGCCCCCTATGGTCATCGAAATATCACCTTGCAAATTCCAAAAGAACAGGCTTAGTGAAAGGATTCTTGAGGGGAAAGCTGTAGCTCTGTGAGATGATTTCACAGAACACAAAGAAGTTTCTCAGAAATCTTCTTTCTCTTTGTTATCGGAGGTTATTTCTTTTGGCCCTATTGTCTTCAAAGGGATCCGAAATATCTGTTCTCAGATTCCAAAGAAATAAGGCTAGGAAATAGATCCACGAAATACAGATGTAACACTGTGAGTGGAAGTCACACATCACAAAGCAGTTTCTCAGAAAGCTGCTTTCCAGTTTTTCTCTGAGGATATTTTCTTTTTCACCATAGCCCTCTACTGGCTTCCAAATATCATTTTGCAGATTCCACAAGAACAGGCTTAGCGAAATGCTTCTTGAGGGGAAAGTTGTAGCTCTGTGAGATGATTTCATAGAACACAAAGAAGTTTCTCAGAAATCTTCTTTCTCTTTGTTATCGGAGGATATTTCCTTTGCCCCTATAGTCTTCACAGAGATCCGAAATATCAGTTCTGAGATTCCACAGAAATAAGGCTATCAAACAGATCCACGAAATACAGCTGTAACTCTGTGAGTGGAAGTCACACATCACAAAGCAGTTTCTCAGAAAGCTGCTTTTCAGTTTTTCTCTGAGGATATTTTCTTTTTCACCATAGCCCTCCATTTTCTTCCAAATATCACTTTGCAAATTCCACAGGAACTGGCTTAGCCAGCGGCTTCTTGAGGGGAAAGCTGTAACTCTGTGAGATGAATTAACAGAACACTAAGAAGTTTCTCAGAAAGCTTCTTTCCAGGTTTCATCTGAGGATATTTCCTTTTTCATCTTAGCCCTCTATGGGCATCAAAATATCACTTTGCAAATTTCACAAGAACTGGCTTAGCGAAAGACTTCTTGATTGGAAAGCTGTAACTCTGTGAGATGATTTCACAGAACACAAAAAAGTTTCTCAGAAAGCTTCTTTCTCTTTGTTATCGGAGGATATTTTTTCTTTGGCCCTATAGTCTTCAAAGGGATCCGATGTATCCGTTCTCAGATTCCACAGAAATAAGGCTAGCAAACAGATCCACGAAATACAGCTATAACTCTGTGAGTGGAAGTCACACATCAGAAAGCAGTTTCTCAGAAAGCTTCTTTCCAGTTTTTCTCTGAGGACATTTTCTTTTCACCCTAGCGCTCTATGGGATACCAAATATCTCTTTGCAAATTCCACAGCAACAGGCTTAGCGAACGGCTTCTTGAGGGGAAAGCTGTAACACTCTGAGATGAATTAACAGAACACTAAGCAGTTTCTCAGAAAGCTTCTTTCCAGATTTCATCTGAGGATATTTCCTTTTTCACCGTAGCCCCCTATGGGCATCGAAATATCAGTTTGCAAATTCTACACGAACAGGCATACCGAAAGGCGTCTTGAGGGGTAAGCTGTAGCTCTGTGAGATGATTTCACAGAACACAAAGAATTTTCTCAGAAAGTTCTTTCTCTTTGTTATCGGAGGATATTTCGTTTGGCCCTATAGTCTTCAAAGGGATCCGAAAGATCAGTTCTCAGATTCTACAGAAATAAGGCTAGCAAACAGATGCACGAAATACAGCTATAACTCTGTGAGTTGAAGTCACACATCACAAAGCAGTTTCTCAGAAAACTTCTTTCCAGTTTTTCTCTGAGGACATTTTCTTTTCACCATAGCCCTCTATGGGCTACCAGATATCACTTTGCAAATTCCACAAGAACAGGCTTAGCGAACGGCTTCTTGAGGGGAAAGCTGAAACACTCTGAGATGAATTAACAGAACACTAAGCAGTTTCTCAGAAAGCTTCTTTCTAGATTTCATCTGAGGATAATTCCTTTTTCACTGTACCTCCTATGGGCATCGAAATATCACTTTGCAAATTCTACAATAACAGGCATACCGAAAGGCGTCTTGAGGGGAAAGCTGTAACTCTGTGAGATGATTTCACAGAACACAAAGAAGTTTCTCAGAAAGTTCTTTCTCTTTGTTATCAGAGGATATTTCCTTTGGCCCTATAGTCTTCAAAGGGATCCGAAATATCAGTTCTCAGATTCTACAGAAATAAGGCTAACAAACAGATCCACGAAATACCGATGTAACTCTGTGGGTGGAATTCACACATCACAAAGCAGTTTCTCAGAAAGCTTCTTTCCAGTTTTTCTCTGAGGATAATTTCTTTTTCACCATAGCCCTCTACGGGCTTCCGTATATGACTTTGAAAATTCCACAAGAACAGGCTTAGCGAACGGCTTCTTGTGGCGTAAGCTGTAACTCTGTAAGATGAATTAACAGAACACTAAGCAGTTTCTCAGAAAGCTTCTTTTTAGAGTTCATCTGAGGACATTTCCTTTTTCTCCATAGCCCCCTGTGGGATCGAAATATCACTTTGCAAATTCCACAAGAACAGGCTTAGCGAAAGGGTTCTTGAGGTGAAAGCTGTACTCTGTGAGATGAATTCACAGAACACAAAGAAGTTTCTCAGAAAGCTTCTTTCTCTTTGTTATCGGAGGATATTTCCTTTGGCCCTGTAGTCTTCAAAGGGATCCGAAATATCAGTTCTCAGATTCCGCAGAAATAAAGCCGCAAACAGATCCACGAAATACCGATGTAACTCTGTGTGTGGAAGTCACACATCACATAGCAGTTTCTCAGAAAGCTTCTTTCCAGTTTTTCTCTGAGGATATTTTCTCTTTCACCATAGGCTTCAATGGGCTTCCAAATATCACTTTGCAAATTCCACAAGAACAGTCTTAGCGAACGGCTTCTTAAGGGGAAAGCTGTAATTCTGTGAGACGAATTCACAGAACACAAAGCAGTTTCTCAGAAAGCTTCTTTCCAGTTTTTTTCTGAGGATATTTTCTTTTACCCAAGCCCTCCGTGGGTTTCCAAATATCACTTTGCAAATTCCAAAAGAACAGCTTAAGGAAAGGCTTATTGAGGGAAAAGCTGTAACTCTGTGAGATGAATTCACAGATCACAAAGAAGTTTCTCAGAAATTTTCTTTGTCATTTCTATTGGAGGATATTTCCTTTCTCCCTATAGTCTTCCAAAGCATTCGAAATATCAGTACTCAGATTCCACAGAAATAGGGCTAGCAAACAGCTCCAAGAAATACAGCTGTCACTCAGTGAGTGGAAGTCACACACCACAAAGCAGTTTCTCAGATAGATTCTTTCCAGTTTATATCTGAGGATATTTTCTTTTTCACCATAGCCCTCTCTGGGCTTCCAAATATCACTTTGCAAATTCCACAAGAACAGTCGTAGCAAACGGCTTCTTGAGGAGAAAGCTGTATCTCTGTGAGATGAATTCACAGAACACAAATCAGTTTCTCAGAAAGCTTCTTTCCACTTTTTATCTGAGGATATTTTCTTTTTCCCCATATCCCGCCAAGGGCTTCAAATATCACTAAGCAAATTCCAGAAAAATAGTGTTAGCGAAAGGGTTATTGAGGGGAAAACTGTAACTCTGTCTGATGCATTCACGGATCACAACGAAGTTTCTCAGAAAGCTTCTTTCTCATTTCTCTCGGAGCATATTTGCTTTGGCCCTATAGATTTCCAAGGGATCCGAAATAAGTGTTCTCAGATTCCACAGAAATAAGGCTAGCATACATCTCCACGATATACAGCTGTAACTCAGTGAGTGGAAGTCACACATCGCAAAGCAGTTTCTCAGAAAGCTTGCTTCCAGTTTTTACCTGAGGATATTTTCTTTTTCACCATAGCCCTCTATGGGCTTCCAAATATAACTTGGCAAACGCCACAAGAACAATCTTAGCGAACAGCTTCTTTAGGGGAAAGCTGTAACTCTGTGAGATGAATTCACAAAACACAAAGCAGTTACTCAGAAAACTTCTTTCCAATTTTGATCTGAGGATATTTTCTTTTTTCCATTATCCCTCCATGGGCTTCCAAATATCACTTTGCAGATTCCACAAGAACAGTCTTAGCGAAAGGCTTCTTGAGGGGAAAGCTGTAACTCTGTCAGATGAATTCACAGATCACAAAGAAGTGTCTCAGTTAGTTTCCTTCTCATTTCCCTCGGAAAATATTTCTTTGGCCCTGTAGTCTTCGATGGGATCCGAAATATCAGTTCTCAGATTACACAGAAATAAGGCTAGCAAACAGCTCCACGAAATACAGCTGTAACTGAGTGAATAGAAGTCACACACCACAATCCAGTTTCTCAGAAAGCTTCTTTTCAGAGTTTATCTGAGCATATTTTCTTTTTCCCCATAACCCTCCATGGGCTTCCAAATATCACTTTGCAAATTACACAACAACAGTCTTAGCGAACGGCTTCTTGAGGGGAAAGCTGTAACTCTGTGAGATGAATTCACAGAACACTAAGCAGTTTCTCAGATAGCTTCTTTCCAGTTTGTATTTGAGGATATTTTCTATTTTCCCTACCCTCCATGGGTTTCCAAATATCACTTTGCAAATTCCACAAGAATAGTCTTAGCGAAAGACTTCTTGAAGAGAAAGCTGTAACTCTGTGAGATGTATTCACAGATCACAAAGAAGTTTCTTAGAAAGCTTCCTTCTCATTTCTCTGGGAGGATGTTTCCTTTGGCCCTATAGTCTTCCAAGGGATCCGAAATATCAGTTCTCAGATTCCACAGAAAGAAGGCTAGCAAACAGCTCCACGAAATATAGCTGTAACTCAGTGAGTGGCAGTCACACATTACAAAGTAGTTTCTCAGAAACTTTCCATACAGTGTTTATCTGACAATATTTTCTTTTTCACGATAGCCCTCTATGGGCTTCCAAATATCACTTCGCTAATTCCACAAGAACAGTATTAGCAAACGGCTTCCAGAGGGGGTAGCTGTAACTCTATGAGATGAATTCACAGAACACAAATTAGTTTCGCAGAGAGCTACTTTCCAGTTTTCACCTGAGGATATTTTCTGTTTCCCCAGAGCCCTACATGAGCTTCCTAGTGTCTCTTTGCAAATTCCACAGGAACAGTCTAAGCAAAACGCTTCTTGAAGGAAAGCTGTAACTCTGTCAGATGAATTCACAGATCACAAAGAAGTTTCTCAGAATGATTCTTTCTCATTTCTCTCGGAGGATATTTCCTTTGGCCTTATAGTCTTCCAAGGGATCCGAAGTATCAGTTCTCAGATTCCACAGAAATAAGGCTACCAAACAGCTACAGGAAATACAGCTCTGACTCAGTGAGTGGAGTCACACAACACAAAGCAGTTTCTCAGAAAGCTTCTTCCCAGTTTTTATCTGAGGATATTTTCTTTTTCACCATAGCCCACTATGGGCTTCCAAATATCACTTTGAAAATTCCATAAGGACAGACTTAGCGAACGGCTTCTTGAGGGGAAAGCTGTAACTCTGTGAGAAGAATTCACAGATCACAAAGAAGTTTCTCAGAAAGCTATTTCCTCCTTTCTATCAGCGAATATTTCCTTCGGTCTGGAGTCTTTGAAGCGATGCGAAATATCACTTCTCAGATTCCAAAGTAATAAGGCTAGCAAACAGCACCAAGAAATACAGCTGTAACTCAGTGAGTTAAAGTCACACATCACAAACCAGATTCTCAGAAACTTTCATTCCAGTTTTTATATGAAGATATTTTCTTTTTCCCCATAGCCCTCCATGGGCTTCCAAATATCACTTTGCGAATTCCAAAGGAACAGTCTTAGCGAAAAGATTCTAGAAGAGAAAGGTGTAACTCTGTCAGATGAATTCAAAGATCACGAAGAAGTTCCTCAGAAAGCTTCCTTCTCGTTTCTACGGAGGATATTTCCTTTGGACCTATAGTCTTCCAAGGTATGCGAAATATCAGTTCTCAGATTCCACAGAAATAAGGCAAGCAAACAGCTGCACGAAGTAGAGCTGTAACTCAGTGAGTGGAAGTCACACATCACAAAGCAGTTTCTCAGAAAACTTCTTTCCAGTTTTTATCTGAGGATATTTTCTTTCTCCCCATAGCCCTCTATGGGCTTTGCAATATCAATTGGCCAAGTCCACAAGAACACTCTTAGCGAACGGCTTCTGGAAGGGAAAGCTGTAATTCTGTGAGATGAATTCAAAGAACTGAAAGCAGTTTCTCAGAAAGCTTCTTTCCAGTTTTTATCTGAGTATATTTTCTTTTTCCCCAAGCCCTCCATGGGCTTCCAAATATCACTTTGCAAATTCCACAACAACAGTCTTAGGGAAAGGCTTCTTGAGGGGAAAGCTGTAACTCTGTGAGATGAATTCACAGATCACAAAGAAGTTTCTCAGAAACTTTCCTTCTCATTTCTTTCGGAGGATATTTCCTTTGTCCCTGTAGTCTTCCAAGGCATTCGAAATATCAGTTCTCAGTTTCCACAGAATTGCGTCTAGCAAACAGCTCCAGGAAATACAGCTGTAACGCAGTGAGTGGAAGTCACATATCACAAAGCAGTTTCTCAGAAAGCTTCTTTCCACTTTTTATCTGAGGATATTTTCTTTTTCCTCACACCCCACCAAGGGCTTCCAAATATCACTAAGCAAATTCCAGAAAAATAGTGTTAGCGAAAGGCTTCTGGAGGGGAAAACTGTAACTCTGTCTGATGAATTCACAGATCACAACGAAGTTTCTCAGAAAGCTTCTTGCTCATTTCTCTCGGAGGATATTTGCTTTGGCCCTATAGATTTCCAAGGGATCCGAAATAAGTGTTCTCAGATTCCACAGAAATAAGGCTAGCATACATCTCCACGATATACAGCTGTAAATCAGTGAGTGGAAGTCACACATCACAAAGTGTTTTCTCAGAAAGCTTCCTTCCAGTTTTTATCTGAGGATATTTTCTTTTTCACCATAGCCCTCTATGGGCTTCCAAATGTAACTTGGCAAACGCCACAAGAACAATCTTAGCGAAGAGCTTCTTTAGGGGAAAGCTGTAAATCTGTGAGATGAATTCACAAAACACAAACCAGTTACTCAGAAAACTTCTTTCCAATTTTGATCTGAGGATATTTTCTTTTTTCCATTAGCCCTCCATGGGCTACCAAATATCACTTTGCAGGTTCCACAAGAACAGTCTTAGCGAAAGACTTCTTGAGGGGAAAGCTGTAACTCTGTCAGATGAATTCACAGATAACAAGAAAGTGTCTCAGTTAGTTTCTTTCTCATTTCTCTTGGAGAATATTTCTTTGGCCCTGTAGTCTTCGATGGGATCCGAAATATCAGTTCTCAGATTCCACAGAAATAAGGCTGGCAAACAGCTCCACGAAATACAGCTGTAACTGAGTGAGTGGAAGTCACACACCACAATCCAGTTTCTCAGAAAGCTTCTTTTCAGTGTTTATCTGAGCATATTTTCTTTTTCCCCATAGCCCTCCATGGGCTTCCAAATATCACTTTGCAAATTACACAACAACAGTCTTAGCGAACGGCTTCTTGAGGGGAAAGCTGTAACTCTGTTAGATGAATTCACAGAACACTAAGCAGTTTCTCAGGTAACTTCTTTCCAGTTTGTATTTGAGGATATTTTCTTTTTTCCCTAGCCCTCCATGGGCTTCCAAATATCACTTGCAAATTCCACAAGAAGACTCTTAGCGAAAGACTTCTTGAAGAGAAGCTGTAACTCTGTGAGATGAATTCACAGATCACAAAGAAGTTTCTCTGAAAACTTCCATCTCATTTCTCCCGGAGGACATTTCCTTTGGCGCTATTGTCTTCCAAGGGATCCGAAATATCAGTTCTCAGATTCCACAGAAATAAGGCTAGCAAACAGCTCCACGAAATACAGCTGTAACTAAGTGAGTGGAAGTCACACATCACAAACCAGTTTCTCAGAAAACCTCTTTACAGTGTTTATCTGAGGATATTTTCTTTTTCACCATGGCCCTCTATGGGCTTCCAAATATCACTTTGCAAATTCCACAACAACAGTCTTAGCAAACGGCTTCCAGAGGGGAAAGTTGTAACTCTGTGAGATAAATTCACAGAACACAAAGGAGTTTCTCTGATAGCTATTTTCCAGTTTTTATCTGAGCATATTTTCTTTTTCCCCATAGCCCTCCATGAGCTTCCTAATATCACTTTGCAAATTCCACAAGAACAGTCTAAGCAAAAGGCTTCTTGAAGGAAAGCTGTAACTCTGTCAGATGAATTCACAGATCACAAAGAAGTTTCTCAGAATGATTCTTTCTCAATTCTCTTGGAGGATATTTCCATTAGCTTTATAGTCTTCCAAGGGATCCGAAATATCAGTTCTCAGATTCCACAGGAAGAAGGCTAGCAAACAGCTACAGGAAATACAGCTTCGACTCTGTGAGTGGAAGTCACACATCACAAATCAGTTTCTCAGAAAGCTTCTTTCCAGTTTTTATCTGAGGATATTTTCTTTTTCACCATAGCCCACTATGGGCTTCCAAATATCACTTTGAAAATTCCACAAGGACAGACTTAGTGAACGGCTTCTTGAGGGGAAAGCTGAAACTCTGTGAGAAGAATTCACAGATCACACAGAAGTTTCTCAGAAAGCTATTTCCTCCTTTCTATCAGCGAATATTTCCTTCTGTCTGGAGTCTTCCAAGAGATGCGAAATATCACTTCTCAGATTCCAAAGTAATAAGGCTAGCAAACAGAACCAAGAAATACAGCTGTAACTCAGTGAGTTGAAGTCACACATCACAAACTAGTTTCTCAAAAACTTTCATTCCAGTTTTTATCTGAAGATATTTTCTTTTTCCCCATAGCCCTCCATGGGCTTCCAAATATCATTTTGCAAATTCCAAAGGAACAGTCTTAGCGAAAGGCTTCTTGAGGGGAAAGGTGTAACTCTGTAAGATGAATTCACAGATCACAAAGAAGTTTCTCAGAAAGCTTCCTTCTCATTTCTATTGGAAGATATCTCCTTTGGAACTATAGTCTTCCAAGGTATGCGAAATATCAGTTCTCAGATTCCACAGATATAAGGCAAGCAAACAGCTCCACAAAATACAGCTGTAACTCAGTGAGTGGAAGTCACACATCACAAAGCAGTTTCTCAGAAATCTTCTTTCCAGTTTTAATCTGAGGATATTTTCTTTTTCCCCATAGCCCTCTATGGGCTTCGCAATATCAATTGGCCAAGTTCACAAGAACAGTCTCAGCGAACGGCTTCTTTAGGGGAAAGCTCTAAATCTGTGAGATGAATTCACAAACACAAAGCAGTTTCTCAGAAACCTTCTTTCCAGTTTTTATCTGAGGACATTTTCTCTTTCACTGTAGCCCTCTATGGGCTTGTGAATATCACTTTGCAGATTCCACAAGAACAGTCTTAGCGAACGGCTTCTTGAGGGGAAAGCTGTAACTCTGTGAGATGAATTCAGAGAACACTAAGCAGTTTCTCAGAAAGCTTCTTTCCAGTTTTTATTTGAGGATATTTTCTTTTACCCCAAGCGCTCCATGGATTTCCAAATATCACTTTGCAAATTCCACAAGAACTGTCTTAGTGAAAGACTTCTTGAAGAGAAAGCTGTAACTCTGTGAGATGAATTCACAGATCACAAAGAAGTTTCTCAGAAAGCTTCCTTCTCATTTCTCTCGGAGGATATTTCCTTTGGCCCTATAGTCTTCCAACGGATCCGAAATATCAGTTCTCAGATTCCACAGAAATAAGGCTACCAAACAGCTCCACGAAACACAGCTGTAACTGTGTGAGTGGAAGTCACACACCACAAACCAGTTTCTCTGAAAACTTCTTTTCAGTGTTTATCTGAGCATATTTTCTTTATCCCCATAGCCCTCCATAGGCTTCCAAATATCACTTTGCAAATTACACAACAACAGTCTTAGCGAACGGCTTCTTGAGGGTAAGACTGTAAGTCTGTGAGATGAATTCACAGATCACAAAGAAGTTTCTCAGAAAGCTATTTCCTCCTTTCTATCAGCGAATATTTCCTTCGGTCTGGAGTCTTCCAAGAGATGCGAAGTATCACTTCTCAGATTCCAAAGTAATAAGGCTAGCAAACAGCACCAAGAAATACAGCTGTAACTCAGTGAGTTGAAGTCACACATCACAAACCAGTTTCTCAGAAACTTTCATTCCAGTTTTTATCTGAGGATATTTTCTTTTTCCCCATAGCCCTCCACGGGCTTCCGAATATCACTTTGCAAAATCCACAAGCACGGTCTTAGTGAAAGGCTTCTTGAGGGGAAAGGTTTAACTCTGTAAGATGAATTCACAGATCACAAAGAAGTTTCTCAGAAAGCCTCCGTCCCATTTGTATCAGAGGATATTTCCTTTGGCCCTATAGTCTTCCAAGGGATGCGAAATATCAGTTCTCAGATTCCACAGTAATAAGGCTAGCAAACAGCTCCACGAAATACAGCTGTAACTCAGTAAGTGGAAGTCACACAACACAAAGCAGTTTCACAGAAAACTTCCTTCCCCTTTTTATCTGAGGATATTTTCTTTTTCTATTTTTTTTTCATTTATTTATTTTTATTATACTTTAAGCTGTAGGGTACATGTGCATAACGTGCAGGTTTGTTACATATGTATACTTGTGCCATGTTGCTGTGCTGCACCCATCAACTCGTCATTTACATCAGGTATAACTCCCAATGCAGTCACTCCCCCCTCCCCCCTTCCCGTGATAGGCCCCTGTATGTGAAGTTCCCCTTCCTGAGTCCAAATGATCTCATTGTTCAGTTCCCACCTATGAGTGAGAATATGAGGTGTTTGGTTTTCTGTTCTTGTGATAGTTTGCTAAGAATGATGGTTTCCATTTGCATCCATGTCCCTACAAAGGACACAAACTCATCCTTTTTTATGGCTGCATAGTATTCCATGGTGTATATGTGCCACATTTTCTTAATCCAATCTGTCAGTGATGGACATTTGGGTTGATTCCAAGTCTTTGCTATTGTGAATAGTGCTGCAATAAACATACGTGTGCATGTGTCTTTATAGCAGCATGATTTATAATCCTTTGGGTATATACCCAATAATGGGATGGCTCGGTCGTATGGTACATCTAGTTCTAGATAATTGAGGAATCACCATACTGTTTTCCATAATGGTTGAACTAGTTTACAATCCCACCAACAGTGTAAAAGTGTTCCTATTTCTCCACATCCTCTCCAGCACCTGTTGTTTCCTGACTTTTTAATGATCGCCATTCTAACTGGTGTGAGATGGTATCTCATTGTGGTTTTGATTTGCATTTCTCTGATGGCTAGTGATGATGAGCATTTTTTCATGTGTCTGTTGGCTGTACGAATGTCTTCTTTTGAGAACTGTCTGTTCATATCCTTTGCCCACTTTTTGATGGGGTTGTTTGTTTTTTTCTTGTAAATTTGTTTGAGTTCTTTGTAGGTTCTGGATATTAGCCCTTTGTCAGATGAGTAGATTGCAAAAATTTTCTCCCATTCTGTAGGTTGCCTGTTCACTCTGATGGTAGTTTCTTTTGCTGTGCAGAAGCTCTTTAGTTTAAGGAGATCCCATTTGTCAATTTTGGCTTTTGCTGCCATTGCTTTTGGTGTTTTAGACATGAAGTCTTTGCCCATGCCTATGTCCTGAATGGTACTACCTAGGTTTTCCTTTAGGATTTTTATGGTATTAGGTCTAACATTTAAGTCTCTAATCCATCTTGAATTAATTTTCGTATAAGGAGTAAGGAAAGGATCCAGTTTCAGCTTTCTACTTATGGCTAGCCAATTTTTCCAGCACCATTTATTAAATAGGGAATCCTTTCCCCATTTCTTGTTTCTCTCAGGTTTGTCAAAGATCAGATGGCTGTAGATGTGTGGTATTATTTCTGAGGACTCTGTTCTGTTCCATTGGTCTATATCTCTGTTTTGGTACCAGTACCATGCTGTTTTGGTTACTGTAGCCTTGTAGTATAGTTTGAAGTCAGGTAGCGTGATGCCTCCAGCTTTGTTCTTTTGACTTAGGATTGTCTTGGAGATGCGGGCTCTTTTTTGGTTCCATATGAACTTTAAAGCAGTTTTTTCCAATTCTGTGAAGAAACTCATTGGTAGCTTGATGGGGATGGCATTGAATCTATAAATTACCTTGGGCAGTATGGCCATTTTCACGATATTGATTCTTCCTATCCATGAGCATGGTATGTTCTTCCATTTGTTTGTGTCCTCTTTGATTTCACTGAGCAGTGGTTTGTAGTTCTCCTTGAAGAGGTCCTTTACATCCCTTGTAAGTTGGATTCCTAGGTATTTGATTCTCTTTGAAGCAATTGTGAATGGAAGTTCATTCCTGATTTGGCTCTCTGTTTGTCTGTTACTGGTGTATAAGAATGCTTGTGATTTGTGCACATTAATTTTGTATCCTGAGACTTTGCTGAAGTTGCTTATCAGCTTAAGGAGATTTTGGGCTGAGACAATGGGGTTTTCTAAATATACAATCATGTCATCTGCAAACAGGGACAGTTTGACTTCTTCTTTTCATAACTGAATACCCTTGATTTCTTTCTCTTGCCTAATTGCCCTAGCCAGAACTTCCAGCACTATGTTTAATAGGAGTGGTGAGAGAGGGCATCCCTGTCTTGTGCCAGTTTTCAAAGGGAATTCTTCCAGTTTTTGCCCATTCAGTATGATATTGGCTGTGGGTTTGTCATAAATAGCTCTTATTATTTTGAGGTACGTTCCATCAATACCGAATTTATTGAGCGTTTTTAGCATGAAGGGCTGTTGAATTTTGTCAAAAGCCTTTTCTGCATCTATTGAGATAATCATGTGGTTCTTGTCTTTGGTTCTGTTTATATGCTGGATTATGTTTATTGATTTGCGAATGTTGAACCAGCCTTGCATCCCAGGGATGAAGCCCACTTGATCATGGTGGATAAGCTTTTTGATGTGTTGCTGAATCCGGTTTGCCAGTATTTTATTGAGGATTTTTGCATCGATGTTCATCAGGGATATTGGTCTAAAATTCTCTTTTTTTGTTGTGTCTCTGCCAGGCTTTGGTATCAGGATGATGTTGGCCTCATAAAATGAGTTAGGGAGGATTCCCTCTTTTTCTATTGATTGGAATAGTTTCAGAAGGAATGGTACCAACTCCTCCTTGTACCTCTGGTAGAATTCAGATGTGAATCCATCTGGTCCTGGACTTTTTTTCGTTGATAGGCTATTAATTATTGCCTCAATTTCAGAGCCTACTATTGGTCTATTCAGGGATTCAACTTCTTCCTGGTTTAGTCTTAGAAGAGTGTAAGTGTCCAGGAAATTATCCATTTCTTCTAGATTTTCTAGTTTATTTGCGTAGAGGTGTTTATAGTATTCTCTGATGGTAGTTTGTATTTCTGTGGGGTCGGTGGTGATATCCCCTTTATCATTTTTAATTGCATCGACTTGATTCTTCTCTCTTTTCTTCTTTATTAGTCTTGCTAGTGGTCTGCCAATTTTGTTGATCTTTTCAAAAAACCAACTCCTGGATTCATTGATTTTTTGGAGAGTTTTTTGTGTCTCTATCTCCTTCAGTTCTGCTCTGATCTTAGTTATTTCTAGCCTTCTGCTAGCTTTCGAATGTGTTTGCTCTTGCTTCTCTCGTTCTATTATTGGCGATGTTAGAGTGTCAATTTTAGATCTTTCCTGCTTTCTCTTGTGGGCATTTAGTGCTATAAATTTCCCTCTACACACTGCTTTAAATGTGTCCCAGAGATTCTGGTATGTTGTATCTTTGTTCTCATTGGTGTCAAAGAACATCTTTATTTCTGCCTTCATTTCGTTATGTACCCAGTAGTCATTCAGGAGCAGGTTGTTCAGTTTCCATATAGTTGAGCGGTTTTGATTGAGTTTCTTAGTCCTGAGTTCTAGTTTGATTGCACTGTGGTCTGAGAGACAGTTTGTTATAATTTCTGTTCTTGTACATTTGCTGAGGAGTGCTTTACTTCCAATTACGTGGTCGATTTTGGAGTAAGTACGATGTGGTGCTGAGAAGAATGTATATTCTGTTGATTTGGGGTGGAGAGTTCTATAGATGTCTATTAGGTCTGCTTGCTGCAGAGATGAGTTCAATTCCTGGATATCCTTGTTAACTTTCTGTCTCGTTGATCTGTCTAATGTTGACAGTGGAGTGTTGAAGTCTCCCATTATTATTGTATGGGAGTCTAAGTCTCTTTGTAAGTCTCTAAGGACTTGCTTTATGAATCTGGGTGCTCCTGTATTGGGTGCATATATATTTAGGATAGTTAGCTCTTCCTGTTGGATTGATCCCTTTACCATTATGTAATGGCCTTCTTTGTCTCTTTTGATCTTTGATGGTTTAAAGTCAGTTTTATCAGAGACTAGTATTGCAACCCCTGCTTTTTTTTGTTCTCCATTTGCTTGGTAAATCTTCCTCCATCCCTTTATTTTGAGCCTATGTATGTCTCTGCGTGTGAGATGGGTTTCCTGAATACAGCAGACTGATGGGTCTTGACTCTTTATGCAGTTTGCCAGTCTGTGTCTTTCAATTGGAGCATTTAGTCCATTTACATTTAAGGTTAAGATTGTTATGTGTGAACTTGATCCTGCCATTATGATATTAACTGGTTATTTTGCTCGTTAGTTGATGCAGTTTCTTCCTAGCCTCGATGGTCTTTACATTTTGGCATGTTTTTGCAATGGCTGGTACCGGTTGTTCCTTTCCATGTTTAGTGCTTCCTACAGGGTCTCTTGTAAGGCAGGCCTGGTGGTGACAAAATCTCTAAGCATTTGCTTATCTGTAAAGGATTTTATTTCTCCTTCACTTATGAAACTTAGTTTGGCTGGATATGAAATTCTGGGTTTAAAATTCTTTTCTTTAAGAATGTTGAATATTGGCCCCCACTCTCTTCTGGCTTGTAGAGTTTCTGCCGAGAGATCTTTTGTTAGTCTGATGGGCTTCCCTTTGTGGGTAACCCGACCTTTCTCTCTGGCTGCCCTTAAGATTTTTTCCTTCATTTTAACTTTGGTGAATCTGGCAATTATGTGTCTTGGGGTTGCTCTTCTCGAGGAGTATCTTTGTGGCGTTCTCTGTATTTCCTGGATTTGAATGTTGGCCTGCCCTACTAGGTTGGGGAAGTTCTCCTGGATGATACCCTGAAGAGTGTTTTCCAACTTGGTTCCATTTTCCCCATCACTTTCAGGCACCCCAATCAGACGTAGATTTGGTCTTTTTACATAATCCCATACTTCTTGCAGGCTTTCTTCATTTCTTTTTCTTCTTTTTTCTTTTGGTTTCTCTTCTCGCTTCATTTCATTCATTTGATCCTCAATCGCAGATACTCTTTCTTCCAGTTGATCGAGTCGGTTACTGAAGCTTGTGCATTTGTCACGTATTTCTCGTGTCATGGTTTTCATCTCTTTCATTTCGTTTAGGACCTTCTCTGCATTAATTACTCTAGCCATCAATTCTTCCACTTTTTTTTCAAGATTTTTAGTTTCTTTGCGCTGGGTACGTAATTCCTCCTTTAGCTCTGAGAAATTTGATGGACTGAAGCCTTCTTCTCTCATCTCGTCAAAGTCATTCTCTGTCCAGCTTTGATCCGTTGCTGGCGATGAGCTGCGCTCCTTTGCTGGGGGAGATGCGCTCTTATTTTTTGAATTTCCAGCTTTTCTGCCCTGCTTTTTCCCCATCTTTGTGGTTTTATCTGCCTCTGGTCTTGATGATGGTGATGTACTGATGGGGTTTTGGTGTAGGTGTCCTTCCTGTTTGACAGTTTTCCTTCTAACAGTCAGGACCCTCAGCTGTAGGTCTGTTGGAGATTGCTTGAGGTCCACTCCAGACCCTGTTTGCCTGGGTATCCGCAGCAGAGGCTGCAGAAAATAGAATATTTCTGAACAGCGAGTGTACCTATCTGATTCTTGCTTTGGAAGCTTCCTCTCAAGAATGTACTCCACCCTGTGAGGTGTGGGGTGTCAGACTGCCCCTAGTGGGGGATGTCTCCCAGTTAGGCTACTCAGGGGTCAGGGACCCACTTGAGCAGGGAGTCTGTCCCTTCTCAGATCTCAACCTCCGTGTTGGGAGATCCACTGCTCTCTTCAAAGCTGTCAGACAGAGTCGTTTGCGTCTGCAGAGGTTTCGGCTGTGTTTGTTATTGCCCTGTCCCAGAGGTGGAGTCTACAGAGACAGGCAGGTTTCCTTGAGCTGCTGTGAGCTCCACCCAGTTCGAGCTTCCCAGCAGCTTTGTTTACCTACTTAAGCCTCAGCAATGGCGGGCGCCCCTCCCCCAGCCTCGCTGCTGCCTTGCCGGTAGGTCACAGACTGCTGTGCTAGCAATGAGGGAGGCTCCGTGGGTGTGGGACCCTCCCGGCCAGGTGTGGGATATGATCTCCTGGTGTGCCTGTTTGCTTAAAGCGCAGTATTGGGGTGGGAGTTACCCGATTTTCCAGGTGGTGTATGTCTCAGTTCCCCTGGCTAGGAAAAGGGATTCCCTTCCCCCTTGCGCTTCCCAGGTGAGTCAATGCCTCGCCCTGCTTCAGCTCTCGCTGGTCGGGCTGCAGCAGCTGAACAACACTGATCGTCCGGCACTCCCCAGTGAGATGAACCCAGTACCTCAATTGAAAATGCAGAAATCACCGGTCTTCTGTGTCGCTCGCGCTGGGAGTTGGAGACTGGAGCTGTTCCTATTAGGCCATCTTGCTCCCCCACCCCCCGCGAAAGACTTCTTGAAGAGAAAGCTGTAACTCTGTGAGATGCATTCACAGATTACAAAGAAGTTTCTCACAAAGCTTCCTTCTCATTTCTATCGGAGGATATTTCCTTTGGTCCTATAGTCTTCCAAGGGATCCGAAATATCAGTTCTCCGATTTCACAGAAAGAAGGCTAGCAAACAGCTCCACGAAATACAGCTGTAACTCAGTGAGTGGAAGTCACACATCACAAAGCAGTTTCTCAGAAAACTTCTTTCCAGTGTTTATCTAAGGATACTTTCTTTTTCACCATGGCCCTCTAAGGGCTTCCAAATATCACTTTGCAAATTCCACAAGAACAGTCTTAGAAAACGGCTTCTAGAGGGGAAAGCTGTAACTCTGTGAGATGAATTCACAGAACACAAAGGAGTTTCTCAGATAGCTACTTTCCAGTTTTTACCTGAGCATATTTTCTTTTTCACCATAGCCCTCCATGAGCTTCCTAATATCACTTTGAAAATTCCACAAGAACAGTTTAAGCGAAAGGCTTCTTGAAGGAAAGCTGTAACTCTGTCAGATGAATTCACAGATCACAAAGAAGTTTCTCAGAATGATTCTTTCTCATTTCTCTCGGAGGATATTTGCTTGGGCCTCATAATCTTCCAAGGGATCCGAAATATCAGTTCTCAGATTCCACAGAAATAAGGCTACCAAACAGCTACAGGAAATACAGCTCTGACTCTGTGAGTGGAAGTCACACATCACAAAGCAGTTTCTCAGAAAGCTTCTTTCCAGTTTTTATCTGAGGATATTTTCTTTATCACCATAGACCTCTATTGGCTTCCAAATATCACTTTGAAAATTCCACAAGGAAAGACTTAGCGAACGGCTTCTTGAGGGGAAAGCTGTAACTCTGTGAGAAGAATTCACAGATCACACAGAAGTTTCTCAGAAAGCTATTTCCTCCTTTCTATCAGCGAATATTTCCTTCGGCCTGGAGTCTTCCAAGTGATGCGAAATATCACTTCTCAGATTCCAAAGTAATAAGGCTAGCAAACAGCACCAAGAAATACAGCTGTAACTCAGTGAGTTGAAGTCACACATAACAAACCAGATTCTCAGAAACTTTCATTCCAGTTTTTATCTGAAGATGTTTTCTTTTTCCCCATAGCCCTCCTAGGGCTTCCAATTATCACGTTGCAAATTGCAAAGGAACAGTCTTAGCGAAAGGCTTCTTGAGGGGAAAGGTGTAACTCTGTGAGATGAATTCACAGATCACAAAGAAGTTTCTCACAAAGCTTCCTTCCCGTTTCTATCGGAGGATATTTCCTTTGGCCCTATAGTCTTCCAAGGGATCCGAAATATCAGTTCTCAGATTCCACAGAAAGAAGGCTAGCAAACAGCTCCACGAAATACAGCTGTAACTCAGTGAGTGGAAGTCACACATCACAAACCAGTTTCTCAGAAAACTTCTTTCCAGTGTTTATCTGAGGATACTTTCTTTTTCACCATGGCCCTCTAAGGGCTTCCAAATATCACTTTGCAAATTCCACAAGAACAGTCTTAGAAAACGGCTTCCAGAGGGGAAAGCTGTAACTCTGTGAGATGAATTCACAGAACACAAAGGAGTTTCTCAGATAGCTACTTTCCAGTTTTTACCTGAGCATATTTTCATTTCCCCATAGCCCTCCATGAGCTTCCTAATATCACTTTGAAAATTCCACAAGAACAGTTTAAGCGAAAGGCTTCTTGAAGGAAAGCTGTAACTCTGTCAGATGAATTCACAGATCACAAAGAAGTTTCTCAGAATGACTCTTTCTTATTTCTCTCGGAGGATATTTCCTTTGGCCTTATAGTCTTCCAAGGGATCCGAAATATCAGTTCTCAGATTCCACAGAAATAAGGCTACCAAACAGCTACAGGAAATACAGCTCTGACTCTGTGAGTGGAAGTCACACATCACAAAGCAGTTTCTCAGAAAGCTTCTTTCCAGTTTTTATCTGAGGATATTATCTTTATCACCATAGTCCTCTATTGGCTTCCAAATATCACTTTGAAAATTCCACAAGGACACACCTAGCGAACGGCTTCTTGAGGGAAAATCTGTAACTCTGTGAGAAGAATTCACAGATCACAAAGAAGTTTCTCAGAAAGCTATTACCTCCTTTCTATCAGCGAATATTTCCTTTGGCCTGGAGTCTTCCAAGCGATGCGAAATATCACTTCTCAGATTCCAAAGTAATAAGGCTAGCAAACAGCACCAAGAAATACAGCGGTAACTCAGTGAGTTGAAGTCACACATCACAAACCAGTTTCTCAGAAACTTTCATTCCAGTTTTTATCTGAAGATATTATCTTTTTCCCCATATCCCGGCAAGGGCTGCCAAATGTCACTAAGCAAATTCCAGAAAAATAGTGTTAGCAAACGGCTTCTGGAGGGGAAAACTGTAACTCTGTCTGATGAATTCACAGATCACAACGAAGTTTCTCAAAAAACTTCTTGCTCATTTCTCTCGGAGGATATTTGCTTTGGCCCTATAGATTTCCAAGGAATCCCAAATAAGTGTTCTCAGATTCCACAGAAATAAGGCTAGCATATATCTCCACGATATACAGCTGTAACTCAGTGAGTGGAAGTCACACATCACAAAGCAGTTTCTCGGAAAGCTTCCTTATAGTTTTTATCTGAGGATATTTTCTTTTTCACCATAGCCCTCTATGAGATTCCAAACATAATTTGGCAAAGTCCACAAGAACAGTCTTAGCGAACGGCTTCTTTAGGGGAAAGCTGTAACTCTGTGAGATGAATTTACAAAACACAAAGCAGTTTCTCAGAAAGCTTCTTTCCAATTTTTATCTGAGAATATTTTCTTTTTTCCATTATCCCTCCATGGGCTCCCAAAAATCACTTTGCAGATTCCACAAGAACAGTCTTAGCGAAAGGCTTCTTGAGGGGAAAGCTGTAACTCTGTCAGATGAATTCACAGATCACAAAGAAGTGTCTCAGTTAGTTTCTTTCTCATTTCTCATGGAGAATATTTCTTTGGCCCTGTAGTCTTCGATGGGATCCGAAATATAACTTCTCAGATTCCACAGAAATAAGGCTAGCAAACAGCTCCACGAAATAGAGCTGTAACTGAGTGACTAGAAGTCACACACCACAAACCAGTTTCTTAGAAAGCTTCTTTTCAGTGTTTATCTGACCATATTTTCTTTTTCCCCATAGCGCTCCATGGGCTTCCAAATATCACTTTCCAAATAACACAACAACAGTCTTAGCGAACGGCTTCTTGACGGGAAAGCTGTAACTCTGTGAGATGAATTCACAGAACACAAAGCAGTTTCTCAGGTAGCTTCTTTCCAGTTTGTATTTGAGGATATTTTCTTTCTTCCCTAGCTTTCCATGGGCTTCCAAATATCACTTCGCAAATTCCACAAGAACAGTCTTAGCGAAGACTTCTTGAAGAGAAAGCTGTAACACTGTGAGATGAATTCACAGATCACAAATAAGTTTCTCAGAAAGCTTCCTTCTCATTTCTCTCGGAGGATATTTCCTTTGGCCCTATAGTCTTCCAAGGGATACGAAATATCAGTTCTCAGATTCCACAGATAAAAGACTAGCAAACAGCTCCACAAAATACAGCTTTAACTCAGTGAGTGGAAGTCACACATCACAAGCAGTTCCTCAGAAAACTTCTTTCCAGTGTTTATCTGAGGATATTTTCTTTTTCACCATGGCCCTCTAAGGGCTTCCAAATATCACTTTGCACATTCCACAAAAACAGTCTTAGCGAACAGCTTCCAGAGGGGAAAGCTGTAACTCTGTGAGATGAATTCACAGAACACAAAGGAGTTTCTCAGATACCTACTTTCCAGTTTTTATCTGAGGATATTTACTTTTTCACCATAGCCCTACATGAGCTTCCTAATATCACTTTGCAAATTCCATAAGAACAGTCTAAGCGAAAGGCTTCTTGAAGGAAAGCTGTAACTCTGTCAGATGAATTCACCGATCACAAAGAAGTTTCTCAGAAAGCTTCCTTCCCATTTCTCTCGGAGGATATTTCCTTTGGCTCTAAAATCTTCCAAGGTATGTGAAATATCAGTTCTCAGATTCCACAGAAATAAGGCTAGCAAAGAGAACCACGAAATACAGCTGCAACTCAGTGAGTGGAAGTCACACATCACAAACCAGTTTCTCAGAAAACTTCTTTCCCGTTTTTACCTGAGGATATTTTCTTTTTCCCCATAGCCCTCTATGGGCTTCGCAATATCGATTGGCCAAGTCCACAAGAACAGTCTCAGCGAACGGCTTCTTTAGGGGAAAGCTCTAACTCTGTGAGATGAATTCACAAAACACAAAGCTGTTTCTCAGAAAGCTTCTTTCCACTTTTTTTCTGAGGATATTTTCTTTTTCACCGTAGCCATCTATGGGCTTCCAAATATCACTTTGCAAATTCCACAAGAACATTCTCAGCGAACGGGTTCTTTTGGGGAAAGCTCTAACTCTATGAGATGAATTCACAAAACACAAAGCAGTTTCTCAGAAAGCTTCTTTCCAGTTTTTATCTGAGGATATTTTCTCTTTCACCATAGCCCTCTATGGGGTTCCAAATATCACTTTGCAAATTCCACAAGAACAGTCTTAGCGAACGGCTTCTTGAGGGGAAAGTTGTAATTCTGTGAGATGATTTCACAGAACACAAAGCAGTTTCTCAGAAAGCTTCTTTCCAGTTTTTATCTGAGTATATTTTCTTTTTCCCCAAGCCCTCCATGGGCTTCCAAATATCACTTTGCAATTTCCACAAGGACAGTCTTAGGGAAAGGCTTCTTGAGGGTAAAGCTGTAACTCTCTGAGATGAATTCACAGACCACAAAGAAGTTTCTCAGAAAGCTTCCATCTCATTTCTCTCGGAGGATATTTCCTTTATCCCTGTAGTCTTCCAAGGCATTCGAAATATCAGTTCTCAGATTCCACAGAAATACGGCTAGCAAACAGCTCCAAGAAAAACAGCTGTAACTCAGTGAGTGGAAGTCAAACACGACAAAACAGTTTCTCAGAAAGCTTCTTTCCACTTTTTATCTGAGGATATTTTCTTTTTCCTCACATCTCGCCAAAGGCTTCCAAATATCACTAAGCAAATTCCAGAAAAATAGCGTTAGCGAAAGGCTTCTGTAGGGGAAAACTGTAACTCTGTCTGATGAATTCACAGATCACAACGAAGTTTCTCAGAAAGCTTCTTGCTCATTTCTCTAGCAGGATATTTGCTTTGGCCCTATAGATTTCCAAGGGATCCGAAATATGTGTTCTCAGATACCACAGAAATAAGGCTAGCATACATCTCCATGATATACAGCTGTAAATCAGTGAGTGGAAGTCACACATCACAAAGCGGTTTCTCAGAAACTTCCTTCCAGTTTTTATCTGAGGATATTTTCTTTTTCACCATAGCCCTCTATGTGCTTCCAAATATAACTTGGCAAAGTCCACAAGAACAGTCTTAGCGAACGGCTTCTTTAGGGGAAAGCTATAACTCTGTGAGATGAATTCACAAAACACAAAGCAGTTTCTCAGAGAACTTCTTTCCAATTTTGATCTGAGGATATTTTCTTTTTTCCATTAGCCCTCCAATGGCTTCCAAATACCACTTTGCAGGTTCCATAAGAACAGTCTTAGCGAAAGGCTTCTTGAGCGGAAAGCTGTAACTCTGTCAGATGAATTCACAGATCACAAGGAAGTGTCTCAGTTAGTTTCTTTCTCATTTTTCTTGGAGAATATTATTTTGGCCCTGTAGTCTTCGATGGGATCCAAAATATCAGTTCTCAGATTCCACAGAAATAAGTCTAGCAAACAGCTCCACGAAATACAGCTGTAACTCAGTTAGTGGAAGTCACACACCACAAACCAGTTTCTCAGACAGCTTCTTTTCAGTGTTTATCTGAGTATATTTTATTTTTCTCCATAGCCCTCCATGGGCTTCCAAATATCACTTTGCAAATTACACAACAGTCTTTGCGAACGGCTTCTTGAGGGGAAAGCTGTAACTCTGTCAGATGAATTCACAGAAACTAAGCAGTTTCTCAGGTAGCTTCTTTCCAGTTTGTATTTGAGGATATTTTCTTTTTTCCCTAGCCCTCCATGGGCTTCCAAATATCACTTGCAAATTCCACAAGAAGAGTCTTAGCGAAGGACTCGTGAAGAGAAAGCTGTAACTCTGTGAGATGAATTCACAGATCACAAAGAAGTTTCTCACAAAGCTTCCATCTCATTTCTCTCAGAGGACAATTCCTTTGGCCCTATAGTCTTCCAAGGGATCCGAAATATCAGTTCTCAGATTCCACAGAAAGAAGGCTGGCAAACAGCTCCACTAAATACAGCTGTAACTCAGTGAGTGGAAGTCACACATCACAAACCAGTTTCTCAGAAAACTTCTTTCCAGTGTTTATTTGAGGATATTTTCTTTTTCATCATGGCCCTCTATGGGCTTCCAAATGTTACTTTGCAAATTCCACAAGAACAGTCTTAGCAAACGGCTTCCAGAGGGGAAAGCTGTAACTCTGTGAGATGAATTCACAGAACACAAAGGAGTTTCTCAGATAGCTACTTTCCAGTTTTTATCTGAGCATATTTTCTTTTTCCCCATAGCCCTCCATGAGCTTCCTCATATCACTTTGAAAATTCAACAAGAATAGTCTAAGCGAAAGGCTTCTTGAAGGAAAGCTGTAACTCTGTCAGATGAATTCACAGATCACAAAGAAGTTTCTCAGAATGATTCTTTCACATTTCTTTCGGAGGATATTTCCTTTGGCCTTATAGTCTTCCAAGGGATCCAAAATATCAGTTCTCAGATTCCACAGAAATAAGGCTACCAAACAGCTACAGGAAATACAGCTCTGACTCTGTGAGTGGAAGTCACACATCACAAAGCAGTTTCTCAGAAAGCTTCTTTCCAGTTTTTATCTGAGGATATTTTCTTTTTCACCATAGCCCACTATGGGCTTCCAAATATCACTTTGAAAATTCCACAAGGACAGACTTAGCGAACGGCTTCTTGAGGGGAAAGCTGTAACTCTGTGAGAAGAATTCACAGAACACTAAGCAATTTCTCAGGTAGCTTCTTTCCAGTTTGTATTTGAGGTAATTTTCTTTTTTCCCTAGCCCTCCATGGGCTTCCTAATATCACTTTGCAAATTCCACAAGAACAGTGTAAGCGAAAGGCTTCTTGAGCGGAAAGCTGTAACTCTGTCAGATGAATTCACAGATCACAAAGAAGTTTCTTAGAATGATTCTTTCTCATTTCTCTCGGATGATATTTGCTTTGGCCTTTTAGTCTTCCAAGGGATCCGAAATATCAGTTCTCAGATTCCACAGAAATAAGGCTACCAAACAGCTACAGGAAATACAGCTCTGACTCTGTGAGTGGAAGTCACACATCACAAAGCAGTTTCTCAGAAGGCTTCTTTCAAGTTTTTTTCTGAGGTATTTTCTATTTCACCATAGCCCTGTATGAGCTTCCAAATATCACTTTGAAAATTCCACAAGGAAAGACTTAGCGAACGGCTTCTTGAGGGAAAATCTGTAACTCTGTGAGAAGAATTCACAGATCACACAGAAGTTTCTCAGAAAGCTATTTCCTCCTTTCTATCAGCGGATAGTTCCCTCGGCCTGGAGTCTTCCAAGCGATGCGAAATGTCACTTCTCAGATTCCACAGTAATAAGGCTAGCAAACAGCACCAAGAAATACAGCTGTAACTCAGTGAGTTGAAGTCACACATCACAAACCAGTTTCTCAGAAAACTTCATTCCAGTTTTTATCTGAGGATATTTTCTTTTTCCCCATAGCCCTCCATGGGCTTCCAAATATCACTTTGCAAATTGCAAAGGAACAGTCTTAGCGAAAGGCTTCTTGAGGGGAAAGGTGTATCTCTGTCAGATGAATTCCCCAATCACAAAGAAGTTTCTCAGAAATCTTCCTTCTCATTTCTATTGGAGGATATTTCCTTTGGCCCTATAGTCTTCCAAGGTATGCGAATTATCAGTTCTCAGATTCCACAGAAATAAGGCAAGCAAACACCTCCAAGAAATACAGCTGTAACTCAGTGAGTGGAAGTCACAAATCACAAATCAGTTTCTCAGAAAACTTCTTTCCAGTTTTTATCTGAGGATATTTTCTTTTTCCCCATAGCCCTCTATGGGCTTCGCAATAGCAATTGGACGAGTCCACAAGAACAGTCTCATCGAACGGCTTCTTTAGGGGAAAGCTCTAACTCTGTGAGATGAATTCACAAAACACAAAGCAGTTTCTCAGAAAGCTTCTTTCCAGTTTTTATCTGAGGTTATTTTCTCTTTCACCATAGCCCTGTATAGGCTTCCAAATATCACTTTGAAAATTCCACAAGGACAGACTTGGCGAACGGCTTCTTGAGGGTAAAGCTGTAACTCTGTCAGGTGAATTCACAGATCACAAAGAAGTTTCTCATAAAGCTTCCTTCTCATTTCTATCGGAGGATATTTCCTTTGGCCCTATAGTCTTCCAAGGGATGCGAAATATCTGTTCTCAGATTCCACAGAAATAAGGCAAGCAAACAGCTCCACGAAATACAGCTGTACCTCAGTGAATCACACATCACAAAGCAGTTTCTCAGAAAGCTTCTTTCCAGTTTTTATCTGAGGATATTTTCTTTTTCACCGTAGAACTCTAAGGGCTACCAAATATCACTTGGCAAATTCCACAAGAACAGTCTTAGCAAACGGTTTCTTAAGGGGAAAGCTGTAACTCTGTGAGATGAATACACTAAACACAAAGCAGTTTCTCAGAAAGCTTCCTTCCAGTTTTTATCTGAGGATATTTTCTTTTTCCACACAGCCCTCCACGGGCTTCCGAATATCACTTTGCAAAATCCACAAGCACGGTCTTAGCGAAAGGCTTCTTGAGGGGAAAGCTGTAACTCTGTGATATGAATTCACAGATCACAAAGAAGTTTCTCAGAAAGCTTCTTTCTCATTTGTATCAGAAGATATTTCCTTTGGCCCTATACTCTTCCAAGGGATGCGAAATATTAGTTCTCAGATTCCACAGTAATAAGGCTACAAACAGCTCCATGAAATAAAGCTGTAACTCAGTAAGTGGAAGTCACACATCACAAAGCAGTTTCTCAGAAAGCTTCCTTCCCCTTTTTATCTGAGGATATTTTCTTTTTCACCATTGCCCTCTATGGACTTCCAAATATCACTTTTCAAATGCCACAAGATCAGTCTTAGCGAACAGTTTCTTGAGGAGAAAGCTGTAACTCTGTGAGATGAATTCACAGAACACAAAGCAGTTTCTCAGAAAGCTTCTTTCCCATTTTTATCTGAGAATATTTTCTTTTTAACCATAGCCCTGCATGTGCTTCCAAATATCACTTTGCAAATTCCACAAGAACAGTCTTAGTGAAAGGCGTCTTGAGGGGAAAGCTGTAACTCTGTGAGATGAATTCACAGAACACAAATCAGTTTCTCAGAAACCTTCTTTCCCCTTTTTTCTGAGAATATTTTCTTTTTACAATAGCCATGCATGTGCTTCCAAATATCACTTTGCAAATTCCACAAGAATAGTATTAGTGAAAGGCGTCTTGAGGGGAAAGCTGTAACCCCGTGAGATGAATTCACAGATCACAAAGAAGTTTCTCAGAAAGCCTCTTTTCATTTCTATTGGAGGATATTTCCTTTGGCCCTGTAGTCTTCCAAGGGATCCGAAATACCAGTTCGCAGATTCCACAGAAATGAGTCTAGCAAACAGCTCCACGAAATACAGCTGTAACTCAGTGAGTGGAAGTCACACATCACAAAGCAGTTTTTCAGAAAAATTCATTCCAGTGTTTATCTGACAATATTTTCTTTTTCACCATAGACCTCTATGGGCTTCCAAATATCACTTTGCAAATTCCACAAGAACAGTCTTAGCAAATGGCTTCCAGAGGGGAAAGCTGTATCTCTGTGAGATGAATTCACAGACCACAAAGGAGTTTCTCTGATAGCTTCTTTCCAGTTTTTTTCTGAGGATATTTTCTTTTTCCCCATAGCCCTGCATGAGCTTCCTAGTATCACTTTGCAAATTCCACAAGAACAGTCTTAGCGAAAGGCTTCTTGAACAGAAAGCTGTAACTCTGTCAGATGAATTCACAGATCACAAAGAAGTTTCTTAGAATGATTCTTTCTCATTTCTCTCGGAGGATATTTGCTTTGGCCTTTTAGTCTTCCAAGGGATCCGAAATATCAGTTCTCAGATTCCACAGAAATAAGGCTACCAAACAGCTACAGGAAATACAGCTCTGACTCAGTGAGTGGAAATCACACATGACAAAGCAGTTTCTCAGAAAGCTTCTTTCCAGTTTTTATCTGGGGATATTTTCTTTTTCACCATAGCCCTCTATGGGTGTCCAAATATCACTTTGAAAATTCCACAAGGAAAGACTTAGTGAACGGCTTCTCATGGGGAAAGCTGTAACTCTGTGAGAAGAATTCACAGATCACACAGAAGTTTCTCAGAAAGCTATTTCCTCCTTTCTATCAGCGGATAGTTCCCTCGGACTGGAGTCTTCCAAGCGATGCGAAATGTCACTTCTCAGATTCCACAGTAATAAGGCTAGCAAAGAGCACCAAGAAATACAGCTGTAACTCAGTGAGTTGAAGTCACACATCACAAACCAGTTTCTCAGAAAACTTCTTTCCAGTGTTTATTTGAGGATATTTTCTTTTTCATCATGGCCCTCTATGGGCTTCCAAATATTACTTTGCAAATTCCACAAGAACAGTCTTAGCAAACGGCTTCCAGAGGGGAAAGCTGTAACTCTGTGAGATAAATTCACAGAACACAAAGGAGTTTCTCAGATAGCTACTTTCCAGTTTTTATCTGAGCATATTTTCTTTTTCCCCATAGCCCTCCATGAGCTTCCTCATATCACTTTGAAAATTCAACAAGAATAGTCTAAGCGAAAGGCTTCTTGAAGGAAAGCTGTAACTCTGTCAGATAAATTCACAGATCACAAAGAAGTTTCTCAGAATGATTCTTTCACATTTCTTTCGGAGGATATTTCCTTTGGCCTTATAGTCTTCCAAGGGATCCAAAATATCAGTTCTCAGATTCCACAGAAATAAGGCTACCAAACAGCTACAGGAAATACAGCTCTGACTCTGTGAGTGGAAGTCACACATCACAAAGCAGTTTCTCAGAAAGCTTCTTTCCAGTTTTTATCTGAGGATATTTTCTTTTTCACCATAGCCCACTATGGGCTTCCAAATATCACTTTGAAAATTCCACAAGGACAGACTTAGCGAACGGCTTCTTGAGGGGAAAGCTGTAACTCTGTGAGAAGAATTCACAGAACACTAAGCAATTTCTCAGGTAGCTTCTTTCCAGTTTGTATTTGAGGTAATTTTCTTTTTTCCCTAGCCCTCCATGGGCTTCCTAATATCACTTTGCAAATTCCACAAGAACAGTGTAAGCGAAAGGCTTCTTGAGCGGAAAGCTGTAACTCTGTCAGATGAATTCACAGATCACAAAGAAGTTTCTTAGAATGATTCTTTCTCATTTCTCTCGGAGGATATTTGCTTTGGCCTTTTAGTCTTCCAAGGGATCCGAAATATCAGTTCTCAGATTCCACAGAAATAAGGCTACCAAACAGCTACAGGAAATACAGCTCTGACTCAGTGAGTGGAAGTCACACATGAAAAAGCAGTTTCTCAGAAAGCTTCTTTCCAGTTTTTATCTGGGGATATTTTCTTTTTCACTGTAGCCCTCTATGGGTGTCCAAATATCACTTTGAAAATTCCACAAGGAAAGACTTAGTGAACGGCTTCTCGTGGGGAAAGCTGTAACTCTGTGAGAAGAATTCACAGATCACACAGAAGTTTCTCAGAAAGCTATTTCCTCCTTTCTATCAGCGGATAGTTCCCTCGGCCTGGAGTCTTCCAAGCGATGCGAAATGTCACTTCTCAGATTCCACAGTAATAAGGCTAGCAAACAGCACCAAGAAATACAGCTGTAACTCAGTGAGTTGAAGTCACACATCACAAACCAGTTTCTCAGAAAACTTCATTCCAGTTTTTATCTGAGGATATTTTCTTTTTCCCCATAGCCCTTCATGGGCTTCCAAATATCACTTTGCAAATTGCAAAGGAACAGTCTTAGCGAAAGGCTTCTTGAGGGGAAAGGTGTATCTCTGTCAGATGAATTCACCAATCACAAAGAAGTTTCTCAGAAAGCTTACTTCTCATTTCTATTGGAGGATATTTCCTTTGGCCCTATAGTCTTCCAAGGTATGCGAAATATCAGTTCTCAGATTCCACAGAAATAAGGCAAGCAAACAGCTCCATGAAATACAGCTGTAACTCAGTGAGTGGAAGTCACACATCACAAAGCAGATTCTCAGAAAACTTCTTTCCAGTTTTTATCTGAGAATATTTTCTTTTTCCCCATAGCCCTCTATGGGCTTCACAATATCAATTGGCCAAGTCCACAAGAACAGTCTCAGCGAACGGCTTCTTTAGGGGAAAGCTGTAACTCTGTGAGATGAATTCACAAAACACAAAGCAGTTTCTCAGAAAACTTCTTTTCAGTTTTTATCTGAGGATATTTTCTCTTTCACCATAGTCCTCTATGGGCTTCCAAATATCACTTTGCAAATTCCACAAGAACTGTCTTAGCAAACGACTTCTTGAGAGGAAAGCTGTAACTCTGTGAGATGAATTCACGCAACACAAAGCAGTTTCTCAGAAAGCTTCTTTCCAGTTTTTATCTGAGGATATTTTCTTTTTCCCCAAGCCCTCCATGGGCTTCCAAATATCATTTTGCAAATTCCACAAGAACAGTCTTAGGGAAAGGCTTCTTGAGGGGAAAGCTGTAACTCTGTGAGATGAATTCACAGATCACAAAGAAGTGTATCAGAAATTTTCTTTGTCATTTCTATTGGAGGATATTTCCTTTGTCCCTATAGTCTTCCAAGGCATTCGAAATATCAGTTCTCAGATTCCACAGAAATATGGCTAGCAAACAGCGCCAAGAAATACAGCTGTAAATCAGTGAGTGGAAGTCACACATCACAAAGCAGTTTCTCAGAAAGCTTCTTTCCAGTTTTTATCTGAGGATATTTTCTTTTTCACCATAGCCCTCTATGGGCTTCCAAATATCACTTTGCCAATTCCACAAGAACAGTCTTAGCGAACGGCTTCTTGAGGATAAAGCTGTACCTCTGTGAGATGAATTCACAGAACACAAAGCAGTTTCTCAGAAAGCTTCTTTCCACTTTTAATCTGAGGTTATTTTCTTTTTCCCCATATCCCGCCAAGGGTTGCAGGTGAAAACTGTAACTCTGTCTGATGAATTCACAGATCACAACGAAGTTTCTCAGAAAGCTTCTTGCTCATTTCTCTAGCAGGATATTTGCTTTGGCCCTATAGATTTCAAAGGGATCCGAAAGATGTGTTCTCAGATACCACAGAAATAAGGCTAGCATACATCTCCATGATATACAGCTGTAAATCAGTGAGTGGAAGTCACACATCACAAAGCGGTTTCTCAGAAAGCTTCCTTCCAGTTTTTATCTGAGGATATTTTCTTTTTCACCATAGCCCTCTATAGGCTTCCAAATATAATTTGGCAAAGTCCACAAGAACAGTCTTAGCAAACGGCTTCTTTAGGGGAAAGCTGTAACTCTGTGAGATGAATTCACAGATCACAAAGAAGTTTCTAAGAAACCTTCTTTCTCTTTTTTATCAGAGGATATTTCCTTTGGCCCTACTGTCTTCAAAGTTTCCGAAATATCAGTTCTCAGATTCCACAGAAAGAGGTGCAACCAAAGCTTTACGAAATACAGCTGTAACTCAGTGGGTTGAAGTGACACATCACAAAGCAGTTTCTCAGAAAGCTTCTTTCCAGTTTTTATCTGAGGATATTTTCTTTTTCACCATAGCCCTCTACGGGCTTCCAAATATCACTTTGCAAATTCCACAAGAACAGTCTTAGCGAACGGCTTCTTGAGGGGAAAGCTGTAACTCTGTGAGATGAATTCACAGATCACAAAGAAGTTTCTAAGAAACCTTCTTTCTCTTTTTTATCAGAGGATATTTCCTTTGGCCCTACTGTCTTCAAAGTTTCCGAAATATCAGTTCTCAGATTCCACAGAAAGAGAGGCAACCAAATCTTTACGAAATACAGCTGTAACTCAGTGAGTTGAAGTGACACATCACAAAGCAGTTTCTCAGAAAGCTTCTTTCCAGTTTTTATCTGAGGATATTTTCTTTTTCACCATAGCCCTCTGCGGGCTTCCAAATATCACTTTGCAAATTCCACAAGAACAGTCTTAGCGAACGACTTCTTGAGGGGAAAACTGTAACTCTGTGAAACGAATTCGCAGATCAGAAAGCAGTTTCTCAGAAAGCTTCCTTTCTGTTTTTATCTGAGGATATTTTGTTTTTCACCATTTCCCTCCATGGGCTTCCAAATATCACTTTGCATATTCCACAAGAACATTCTTAACGAAAAGCTTCTTGAGGGGAAAGCTGTTACTCCGTGAGATGAATTCACAGATCACAAAACAAGTTTCTCAGAAAGCTTTCTTCTCATTTTTTTTCAGAGGATATTTCCTTTGGCCCTATAGTCTTGAGAGGGATCGGAAATATCCCTTCTCAGATTCCACAAAAACGGTGCTAGCAAACGGTTCCATGAAATACAGGTGCAACTCAGTGCATTGAATTCACACATCACAAAGCAGTTTCTCAGAAAGCTTCTTTCTTTTTTCAACTGAGACTATTTGTGTTCTCAACACGCCCCCGTTTGTCTCATCGCACATTCTGCAAAAACACTCTTAGCAAGCTTCTCACTGAAATAATAGGGTCACTCTGTGAGCTGAATTCACCCACAAGAAAGCAATTTCTGACAAGGTCTCTCTGCAGATTTGTCTGAAGATATTTCATTATTCACCATAGGATTCAATGATATCCAAGATATCACTTCTGAGATTCCACAAAGCAACGCTAGCCAACTCTTCCATCAAAGAGTGGTGTAACTCTGGGAAATGAATTCAAACATCACAGAACATTTTCAAAGAAGTCTTCTTTCACCTTTTTAAATAGAGGATATTTCCTTTGACCCTTCATAGCAAACGCAGATATTCCTTCCCAGACTCAACAAAAAGAGAGGTAACAGAATGCTCCATGAAAGGAAAGTGTATCTCTGTGAGATGAATTCACACATCTGATAGCAGATCTGAAACCTTCTTCCCAGTTTTCATCTAAGGATATTTCCTTTTTCACCACAGGCCTCAATGCGCTCCAAAATATCACTTTGTAGATTCCACGAAAACTGTTAGGAAACTGATTCATGGAGAGAAACGTTTAACCTGTGAGATGAACTCACTCATCACAGAGCAGTTTCTCAGAAAGCTTCTGTCTAGTTTTTATGGGAGGATATTTCCTTTGTCACCATAAGCTTCATGGCACTAAGAAATATCCCATTGTAGATTTCAAGAAAAGTGTGTTAGAAAACTGATTAACGAAAAGAACACTGTAACTCTGTGAGTGGCATTCACACATCACAATGCCGTTTCTCAGAATGCTTCATTAAACTTTTCATCTGAGGATATATCCTTTTTCAACATATCCCTCAATGTGCTCCCAAATATCACTTCTCAGATTCCACGAAGACGGTGTTAGCAAACTGCTTTATGAAGAGAAACTTGTAGCTCTGTGAGATGAATTCACACATCACAAGTTTCTCAGAAACTTCTTTCCAGTTTTCATCTGAGGATATTTCCTTTTTCACCACAGGCCTCAATGCGCTCCAAAATAGCACTTTGCAGATTCCACGAAAACTGTGTTAGGAAACAGCTTCATTTAGAGAAACGTGTAAACCTGTGAGATGAATTCACACATCACACAGCAGTTTCTCAGAAAGCTTCTGTCTAGGTTTTATGGGAGGATATTGCCTTTGTTGGCATAAGCTTCATGACACTAAGAAATATCCCATTGCAGATTTCAAGAAACCAGTGTTGGCAATCTGATCAATGAAAACAAAAGTGTATCTCCATGAGGTGAATTCACACATCATAATGCAGTTTCTCAGAACGCTTCTTTAAGCTTTTCATCTGAGGATATATCCTTTTTCAACATACCCCTCAATGCACTCCCAAATATCACTTTTCAGATTCCACGAAGACAGTGCTAGCAAACAGCTTCATGAAGAGAAAGGTGTAGCTCTGTGAGATGAATTCACACGTCACAAAGAAGTTTCTCAGAAAGCTTCTTTCCAGCTTTCATCTGTGGATATTTCCTTCATCCGAGGAGTCTTCACAGTGATCCAAAATATCACTTCTCAGATTCCACAAAAAGAGTGCTAGCAAACGGCTCCATGAAATACATGTGTAACTCTGTGAGATGAATACACACATCACAAAGCAGTTTCTCGGAAAGCTTGTTTGTCGTTTTTATCTGAGGATATTTCCTTTGTCACCATAAGCTTCATGGCGCTAAGAAATATCCCATTGCAGATTTCAAAATAACAGTATTGACAAACTGATCTATGAAAAGAAAAGTGTATCTCTGTGAGGTGCAATTACACATCACAATGCAGTTTCTCAGAATGCTTCTTTCCAGTTTTCATCTGAGGATATTTCCTTTTTCACCACAGGCCTCAATGCACTCCCAAATATCACTATGCAGATTCCACGAAAACCTGGGTAGGAAACTGCTTCATGGAGAGAAACGTGTAAACCTCTGAAATGAAGTCACACATCACAAAGCAGTTTCTCGGAAACCTTCTGTCTAGTTTTTATGGGAGGATATTGCCTTTGTTGGCGTAAGCTTCATGACGCTAAGAAATATCCCATTGTAGATATCAAGGAAAGTGTGTTATCAACCTGATCAATGAAAAGAACACGGTAACTCTGTGAGTTGCATTCACACATCACAATGCAGTTGCTCAGAACGCCTCTTTAAACTTTACATCTGAGGATATGTACTTTTTCAACATATCCCTCAAGGCACTCCCAAATATCACTTTTCAGATTCCACGAAGACAGTGTAAGCAAACTGCTTAATGAGGAGAAAGGTGTAGCTCTGTGAGATGAATTCACACATCACAAAGAAGTTTCTCAGAAAGCTTCTTTCCAGTTTTCATCTGAGGATATTTCTGTTTTCACCACAGGCCTCAATGTGCTCCCAAATATCATGTTGCACTACCCACAGAAACAGTGTTAGCAAACTGCTCCATGAAGACTAAGGTGTAACTCTCTGAGGTGAATTAATACATCACAAAGAAGTTTCTCAGAAAGCTTCTTTCATGTTTTTAATTGAGAATATTTCCTTTCCCAGCATAGGCCTCAACGCGATCCAATATATCCCCTCTCACATTCTCCAAAGACAGTGGTAATAGACTGCTCCATGATGTATGTGAAAGTATAACACTCTAAAATGAACTCACACATCATAAAGCAGTTTCTCAGAAAGCTTCCTTCTAGTTTACATCTGAGGATATTTCCTGTTTCACCATAGGCCTCAATGCACTCCCAAATATCACTATGCAGATTCCACGAAAACAATGTTAGCAAACTGCTTCATGAAGAGAAAGGTGTCACTCTGTGAGATGAATTCACACATCACAAAGCAGTTTCTTAGAAAGCTTCTTTCTGGTTTTTATCTGAGGATATTTCCTCTGCCTGAGGAGTCTTCATAGCGATCCAAAATATCACTTCCGAGATTCCACAAAAACAGGGCTAGCAAACGGTTCCATGAAATACATGTGTAAGTCTGTGAGATGAATTCACACATCACAAGGCAGTTTCTCAGAAAGCTTCATTCTGCTTTTTATCCAAGGATATTTCCTTTATTCATATAGTCTTCAAAGTGATTCGAAATATCCGTTCTCAGATTCCACAAAATCAGGGCTAGCAAACGGCTCCACAAAATGCAGGTGTAATTCAGTGAGTTGAATTCACACGCCACAAATACTTTCTCAGAAAGCTTCTTTCTTTTTTCAGCTGAGACTATTTGTGGTCTCAAAGCGCCCCTGTGTGTCTCATTGCACATTCTGTGAAAACAGTCTTAGCAAGCTTCTCACTGAAAACAATGATGTCACTCTGTGAGCTGAATTCACCCACAACAAAGCAGTTCCTGAGAAGGCCTCTCTGCAGTTTTTATCTGAGGATATTTCATTTTTCACCGTGGGATTCAATGATATTCAAGATATCACTTGTGACATTCCACAAAAACAATGCTAGCAAACTTCTCCATCAAAGAGTGGTTTAACTCTGGGAAAGGAATTCACACATCACAGAGCAGTTTCGCAGAAATCATCTTTCACCTTTTTTAATTGAGGATATTTCCTTTGACTGTATAGCCTTCATAGCGAATGCAGATATCCCTTCCCAGACTCAACAAAAAGAGAGGTAACAGAATGCTCCATGAAAGGAAAGTGTATCTCTGTGAGATGAATTCACACATCAGATAGCAGTTTCTCAGAAACCTTCTTTCCAGTTTTCATCTGAGGATATTTCCTTTTTCACCACAGGCCTCAATGCACTCCAAAATATCACTTTGCAGATTCCACGAAAACTGTTAGGAAACTGATTCATGGAGAGAAACGTTTAACCTGTGAGATGAACTCACACATCACAGAGCAGTTTCTCAGAAAGCTTCTGTCTAGTATTTATGGGAGGATATTTCCTTTGTCACTGTAAGTTTCATGGCGCTAGGAAATATCCCATTGTAGATTTCAAGGAAGCTGTGTTAGCAAACTGACTAATGAAAAGAACACTGTAACTCTGTGAGTTGCATTCACACATCACAATGCCGTTTCACAGAATGCTTCTTTAAACTTTTCATCGGAGGATATATCCTATTTCAACATATCCCTCAATGTGCTCCCAAATATCACTTCTCAGATTCCACGAAGACAGTGTTAGCAAACTGCTTCATGAAGAGAAACTTGTAGCTCTGTGAGATGAATTCACACATCACAAAGAAGTTTCTCAGAAAGCTTCTTTCCAGTTTTTATCTGAGGATATTTCCTTCATCCGAGGAGTCTTCACAGTGATCCAAAATATCACTTCTCAGATTCCACAAAAAGAGTGCTAGCAAACGGCTCCATGAAATACATGTGTAACTCTGTGAGATGAATACACACATCACAAAGCAGTTTCTTAGAACGCTTCTTTAAACTTTTCATCTCAGGATATATCCTTTTTAAACATATCCCTCAACGTGCTACCAAATATCACTTTTCAGATCCGCGAAGAAAGTGTTAGCAAACTGCTTCATGAAGAGAAAGGTGTAATTCTGGGAGATGAATTCACACATCACAAAGAAGGTTCTCAGAAAGCTTCTTTCCAGTTTTCATCTGAGGATATTTCCATTTTCACCACAGGCCTCAGTGCGCTCCCAAATATCACGTTGCTGTTTCCACAAAAACAGTGTTAGCAAACTGCTCCATGAAGACTAAGGTGTAACTCTCTGAGATGAATTAACACATCACAAAGAAGTTTCTCAGAAAGCTTCTTCCACGTTTTTAAAATTTTTTTTTATTATACTTTAAGTTCTAGGGTACATGTGCATAACGTGTAGGTTTGTTACATATGTATACTTGTGCCATGTTGGTGTGCTGCACCCATCAACTCGTCATTTACATCAGGTATAACTCCCAGTGCCATCCCTCCAGCCTCCCCCCTCCTCGTGATAGAACCTAGTATGTGATGTTCCCCTTCCCGAGTCCAAGTGATCTCATTGTTCAGTTCCCACCTATGAGTGAGAACATGTGGTGTTTGGTTTTCTGTTCTTGCGATAGTTTGCTGAGAATGATGGTTTCCAGCTGCATCCATGTCCCTACAAAGGACACAAACTCATCCTTTTTTATGGCTGCATAGTATTCTATGGTGTATATGTGCCACATTTTCTTAATCCAGTCTGTCACTCATGGACATTTGGGTTGATTCCAAGTCTTTGCTATTGTGAATAGTGCCGCAATAAACATACATGTGCATGTGTCTTTATAGCAGCATGATTTATAATCCTTTGGGTATATACCCAGTAATGGGATGGCTGGGTCGTATGATACTTCTAGTTCTAGATCCTTGAGGAAACGTCATACTGTTTTCCACAATGGTTGAACTAGTTTACAATCCCACCAACAGTGTAAAATTGTTCCTATTTCTCCACATCCTCTCCAGCACCTGTTGTTTCCTGACTTTTTAATGATCGCCATTCTAACTGGTGTGAGATGGTATCTCATTGTGGTTTTGATTTGCATTTCTCTGATGGCCAGTGATGATGAGCATTTTTTCATGTGTCTGTTGGCTGTACGAATGTCTTCTTTTGAGAGCCGTCTGTTCATATCCTTTGCCCACTTTTGGATGGGGTCGTTTGTTTTTTTCTTGTAAATTTGTTTGAGTTCTTTGTAGGTTCTGGGTATCAGCCCTTTGTCAGATGAGTAGATTGCAAAAATTTTCTCCCATTCTGTAGGTTGCCTGTTCACTCTGATGGTAGTTTCTTTTGCTGTGCAGAAGCTCTTTAGTTTAATGAGATCCCATTTGTCAATTTTGGCTTTTGTTGCCTTTGCTTTCGGTGTTTTAGACATGAAGTCCTTGCCCATGCCTATGTCCTGAATGGTATTACCTAGGTTTTCTTCTAGGATTTTTATGGTATTAGGTTGAACATTTGTCTCATCCATCTTGAATTAATTTTCGTATAAGGAGTAAGGAAAGGATCCAGTTTCAGCTTTCTTCTTATGGCTAGCCAATTATCCCAGCACCATTTATTCAATAAGGAATCCTTTCCCCATTTCTTGTTTTTCTCAGGTTTATCAAAGATCAGATGGCTGTAGATGTGTGGTATTATTTCTGAGGACTCTGTTCTGTTCCATTGGTCTATATCTCTGTTTTGGTACCAATACCATGCTGGTTTGGTTACTGTAGCCTTGTAGTATAGTTTGAAGTCAGGTAGCGTGATGCCTCCAGCTTTGTTCTTTTGACTTAGGATTGTCTTGGAGATGCGGGCTCTTTTTTGGTTCCATATGAACTTTAAAGCAGTTTTTTCCAATTCTGTGAGGAAACTCATTGGTAGCTTGATGAGGATGGCATTGAATCTATAAATTACCTTGGGCAGTATGGCCATTTTCACGATATTGATTCTTCCTATCCATGAGCATGGTATGTTCTTCCATTTGTTTATGTCCTCTTTAATTTCACTGAGCAGTGGTTTGCAGTTCTCCTTGAAGAGGTCCTTTACATCCCTTGTAAGTTAGATTCCTAGGTATTTTATCTTCTTTGAAGCAATTGTGAATGGAAGTTCATTCATGATTTTGCTCTCTGTTTGTCTGTTAGGTGTACAAGAATGCTTGTGGGTTTTGCACATTAATTTTGTATCCTGAGACTTTGCTGAAGTTGCTTATCAGCTTAAGGAGATTTTGGGCTGAGACAATGGGGTTTTCTAAATATACAATCACGTCATCTGCAAACAGGGACAATTTGACTTCTTCTTTTCCTAACTGAATACCCTTGATTTCTTTCTCTTGCCTGATTGCCCTAGCCAGAACTTCCAACACTATGTTGAATAGGAGTGGTGAGAGAGGGCATCCCTGTCTTGTGCCAGTTTTCAAAGGGAATTTTTCCAGTTTTTGCCCATTCAGTATGATATTGGCTGTGGGTTTGTCATAAATAGCTCTTATGATTTTGAGATACGTTCCATCAATACCGAATTTATTGAGCGTTTTTAGCATGAAGGGCTGTTGAATTTTGTCAAAGGCCTTTTCTGCTTCTATTGAGATAATCATGTGGTTTTTGTCTTTGGTTCTGTTTATATGCTGGATAACGTTTATTGATTGACATCTGTTGAACCAGCCTTGTATCCCAGGGATGAAGCCCACTTGATCATGTTGGATAAGCTTTTTGATGTGGTGCTGGGTTCTGTTTGCCAGCATTTTATTGAAGATTTTTGCATCAATGTTCATCAGGGATATTAGTCTAAAATTCTCTTTTTTTGTTGTGTCTCTGCCAGGCTTTGGTATCAGGATGATGTTGGCCTCATAAAATGAGTTAGGGAGGATTCCCTCTTTTTCTATTGATTGGAATAGTTTCAGAAGAAATGGTACCAGCTCCTCCTTGTACCTCCGGCAGAATTCGGCTGTGAATCCATCTGGTCCTGGACTTTTTTTGGTTAGTAGGCTATTAATTATTGCCTCAATTTCAGAGTCTGCTATTGGTCTATTCGGGGATTCAACTTCTTCCTGGTTTAGTCTTGGGAGAGTGTAAGTGTCCACGAAATTATCCCTTTCTTCTTGGTTTTCTAGTTTATTTGTGTAAGGATGTTTACAGCATTCTCTGATGGTAGTTTGTATTTCTGTGGGGTCAGCGGTGATATTCCCTTCATCATCTTTTATTGCATCTATTTGATTCTTCTGTCTTTTCTTCTTTATTAGTCTTGCTAGTGGTCTATCAATTTTGCTGATCTTTTCAAAAAACCGGCTCCTGGATTAATTGATTTTTTGGAGGTTTTTTCATGTCCCTATCTCCATCAGTTCTGCTCTGATCTTAGTTATTTCTTGCCTTCTGCTAGCTTTCGAATGTGTTTGCTCTTGCTTCTCTAGTTCTTTTAATTGTGGTGTTAGGGTGTCAATTTTAGATCTTTAAAGCTTTCTCTTGTGGGCATTTAGTGCTATAAATTTTTCCTTTACACATTGCTTTAAATGTGTCCCACAGATTCTATCTTGTGTCTTTGTTTGCATTGGTTTCAAAGAACATCTTTTTTCTGCCTTCATTTCCTTATGTACCCAGTAGTCATTCAGGAGCAGGTTGTTCAGTTTCCATGTAGTTAAGCGGTTTTGATTGATTTTCTTAGTCCTGAGTTCTAGTTTGATTGCATTGTTGTCTGAAAGACAGTTTGTTACAATTTCTGTCCTTTTACACTTGCTGAGGAGTGATTTACTTCCAACAGTGTGGTCAATTTTGGAATAAGTGTGATGCGGTGCTGAGAAGAATGTATATTCTGTTGATTTGGGTTGGAGAGTTCTGCAGATGTCTATTGGGTCCTCTGGGTGCAGAACTGAGTTCAGTTCCTGGATATCCTTGTTAACTCTTTCATGGATCTGTCTAATGTTGACAGTGGGATGTTAAAATCTCCCATTATTATTGTATGGGAGTCTAAGTCTCTTTGTAAGTCTCTAAGGACTTGTTTTATGAATCTGGGTGCTCCTGTATTGGGTGCATATATATTTAGGATAGTTAGCTCTTCTTGTTGAATTGATCCCTTTACCATTATGTAATGACCTTCTTTGTCTCTTTTGATCTTTGAGAGTTTAAAGTCTGTTTTATCAGAGACTAAGATTTCAACTCCTGCTTTTTTTCTGTTCTCCATTAGCTTGGTAGATCTTCCTCCATCCCTTTATTTTGAGCCTATGTATGTCTCTGCTTTGAGATGGGTCTCCTGAATACAGCAAACTGATGGGTCTTGACTCTTTATCCAGTTTGCCAGTCTGTATCTTTTAATTGGACCATTTAGTCCATTTACATTTAAGGTTAAGATTGTTATGTGTGAACTTGATCCTGCCATTATGATATTAACTGGTTATTTTGCTCGTTAGTTGATGCAGTTTCTTCCTAGCCTCGATGGTCTTTACATTTTGGCATGTTTTTGCAATGGCTGGTACCGGTTGTTCCTTTCCATGTTTACTGCTTCCTTCAGCATCTCTTGTAGGGCAGGCCTGGTGGTGACAAAATCTCTAAGCATTTGCTTGTCTGTAAAGGATTTTATTTCTCCTTCACTTATGAAACTTAGTTTGGCTGGATATGAAATTCTGGGTTTAAAATTCTTTTCTTAAGAATGTTGAATATTGGTCCCCACTCTCTTCTGTCTTGTAGAGTTCTGCTGAGAGATATGCTGTTAGTCTGATGGGCTTCCCTTTGTCGGTAACCTGACCTTTCTCTCTGGCTGCCCTTAACATTTTTTCCTTCATTTCAACTTTGGTGAATCTTACAATTATTTGTCTTGGAGTTGCTCTTCTCAAGGAGTATCTTTGTGGTGTTCTTTTTATTTCCTGAATTTGAATGTTGGCCTGCCTTACTAAGTTGGGGAAGTTCTCCTGGATGATATCCTGAAGAGTGTTTTCCAACTTGGTTCCATTTTCCTCCTCACTTTCAGGCACAGCAATGAGATGTAGATTTCATCTTTTCACATAATCCCATATTTCTTGGAGTCTTTGTTCATTTCTTTTTCCTTTTCTTTTCTGGACTTCTCTTCTCACTTCATTTCATTCATTTGATCTTCAATCATTGATACTCTTTCTTTCAGTTGATCGAGTCAGTTACTGAAGCTTGTGCATTTGTAACGTATTTCTCCTGTCATAGTTTTTATCTCTGTCAGTTCGTTTATGGCCTTCTCTGCATTGATTATTCTAGTTATCCATTCTTTCATTCTTTTTTCAAGATTTTTAGTTCTCTGTGCTGGGTACATAGTTCCTCCTTTAGCTCTGAGAAGTTTGATCTACTGAAGCCTTCTCCTCTCAAGTCATCAAAGTCATTCTCCGTCCAGCTTTGATCCATTGCTGGTGATTAGCTGTGTTCCATTGGAGGGGGAGATGTGCTCTTATTTTTTGAATTTCCAGCTTTTCTGCCCTGCTTTTTCCCCATCTTTGTGGTTTTATCTGCCTGGGGTCTTTGATGCTGGTGACGAACTGATGGGGTTTTGGTGTAGGTGTACTTTCTGTTTGTTAATTTTCCTTCTAACAGTGAGGACCCTCAGCTGTAGGTCTATTGGAGATTGCTTGAGGTCCACTCCAGACCCTGTTTGCCTGGGTATCAGCAGCAGAGGCTGCAGAAGATAGAATATTGTTGAACAGTGAGTGCTGCTGTCTGATTCTTGCACTGGAAGCTTCATCTCAGGGGGTACTCCACCATGTGAGTTGTGAGGTGTTAGTCTGAACCTAGTGGGAGATGTCTCCCAGTTAGGCTATTCAGGAGTCAGGGACCCACTTGAGCAGACAGTTTATAAATTCTCAGATCTCAACCTCCGTGCTGGGAGATCCACCACTCTCTTCAAAGCTGTCAGAGAGCTCTCAGGATTCTCTTCATGGAGCAGTTTGGTAGCCCTGCTTTTGGGGAATCTGAGAAGGGATACTTTGGATTGCAATTATACCTATGGTGATAAGGGAAATATCCTCTGATAAATACTAGAAAGAAGCTTTCTGAGAAACTTATTTGTGATGTGTTAAATCATCTCACAGAGTTATATGTTTCTATTCATGGAGCAGTGTGCTAACATTGTTTTCATGAAATCTACAAAGGGATATTTGAGAGTGCGTTGAAGCCTATGGTGACAAAGGAAATATCATCAGATAAAAACTAGAAAGAAACTTTTTGAGGAACTGCTTTGTGGTGTGTGAATTCATCTTACACAGTTATAACATTCTTTTCATTGAGCAGTTTGCTAACACGTTTTTCTTGGAATCTGCAATGGGATATTCAGGATCGCTTTGAGGCCTATAGTGAAAAAGGCAATATTCTCAGATAAAAACTAGAAAGAAGCTTTCTTAGAAACAGCTTTATGATGTGTGAATTCATCTCACTGACTTAGACGATTCTTTTCATGGAGCAGTTTGGTAGCACTCTTTTTGGGGTTTCTGAGAAGGGATATTTTGGACCGCATTGAAGAATATGGTGACAAAGCAAATATCCTTCCATAAAAACTAAAAAGAAGCTTTTGGAAAAACTCCTTTGTGATGTATGAATTCATCTCACAAACATTCATTTTTCTTTTCATTGAGCAGTTTGCTAACACTGTTTTCTTGGGATCTGCAATGGAGTATTTGGGAACTCTTTGAAGTGTATAGTGACAAAGGAAATATCCTCAGTTAAAAAAAGAAAGAAGCTTTCCAGGAAACTTCTTTGTCATGTTTGAATTCATCTAACATAAGTACACATATATTTTCATGTTGAAGTTTCCTAACACTTATTTTTGTGGAATCTGCCAGAGGATATTTGGTAGCACATTGAAGTTCCTGGTGACAAAGGAAATCTGCTCATATAAAAACTAGAAAGAAGATTTCTGAGAAACTGGTTTGTGATGTATGAATTCATCTCTCACAGGTACACATTTCTTTTTATGGAGTAGTTTGCTAACAAAGTTCTCGTGGAATCTGCAACAGCATATATGGGAGCAACTTGAAGCCTATGTTGACAAGGGAAATAACCTCAGATAAAACCCAAAAAGAGGTTTTCAGAGAAATTGCTTTGTGATGTGTGAGTTTATCTCACAGTGTTACACTGTCCTTTTCACTGAGCAGTTTGCTGACACTGTTTTCTTGGAATCTGCAATGGCATATTTGGGAGCACATTGAAGCCTATGGTGGCAAAGGATATATCCTCTGATATAAACAGGAAAGAAGCTTTCTGAGAAACTTCTTTGTGATGTGTGAAGTCACATCACAGAATTACACAATGCTATTGATGGAGCAGTTTGCTAACATTGTTTTGGTGGAAACTGCAAAGGGATATTTGAGGGTGCATTGAGGCCTATGGTGACAAAGGAAATATACTCAGAAAAAAAGTAGAAAGAAGCTTTCTGAGAAACTGCTTTGTGATGTGTGAATTCGTCTCACATAGTTACACAGTTGTTTTCATTGCACCATTTGTTAAAACGTTTATCTTGGAATCTTCAATGGGATATTCGGGATCGTTTTGAGGCTTATGGTGAAAAAGTAAATATTCACTGATAGAAACTAGAAAGAAGCTTTCTGAGAAACAGTTTTGTGATGTGTGAATTCATCTCCCTGAATTACACGATTCTTTTCATGGAGCAGTTTGGTAGCACTATTTTTAGGGAATCTGTGAAGGGATATTTTGGATCTCTTTGAAGACTATGATGACAAAGGAAATATCCTCACATAAAAACTAGAAAGAAGTTCTCTGAGAAACTGTTTTGTGATTTGTGAATGCATCCCAAAGAGTTACAGCATTATTTTCATGGAGCAGTTTGCTAACACAGGTTTCCTGGAATCAGCAGTAGGATATTCAGAGCACTTTGAAGCCTATGGTGAAAAATCAAATATCCCCAGATAGCAACTAGAAAGACGCTTTCTGAGAAACCACTTTGTGTTGTGATAATTTATCTCACAGAATTTCAGGATTCTCTTCCTGGAGCAGCTTGCTAGGACTGCTTTTGGGGAATCTGAGAAGGGATAGATTTGATTGCAATGAAGCCTATGATGACAAAGGAAATATCCTCCAATAAAAACTAGAAAGAAGTTTTCTGAGAAACTTCTTTGTGGTGCTTGAAATCACCTCACAGAGTTACACGTTTCTCTTCATGGAGCAGTTTGACAACATCATTTTCATGGAATGTACAATGGGATACTTGGAAGTGCATTGAGGCCTAAGGTGACAACTTAAATATCCTCAGATAAAAAATAGAAAGAAGCTTTCTGAGAAACCATTTTGTGATATGTGATTTCATCTCACACAGTTACACCATTCTTTTCATTGAGCAGTTTGCCAACATTGTTTTCTTGGAGTCTGAAAAGGGATATTTGAGAGTGCATTGAGGCCAATGGTGACAAAGGAAATATCCTCAGATAAAAATGAGAAAGAAGCTTTCTGAAAAACTGCTTTGTGATGTGTGAATTCATCTCACAGAGTCACACTTTTCTCTTCATGAAGCAGTTTGCTAACATGGTTTTCGTAGAATTTACAAAGTGATATTTGGGAGCGCATTGAGGCCTATGGTGAAAAAGGAAATATCCTCAGAAAAAAATCAGAAAGAAGCATTCTGAGCAACTGCTTTGTGACGTGTGAATTCATCTCACAGAGTTACACCTTAGTCTTCATGAAGCAGTTGGATAACACTGTTTTCGTTGAATCTGCAAAGTGATATTTGGGAGCATATTGCAGCGTGTTGTGATAAAAGAAATATCCTCAGGTGAAAATTAGAAAGAAGCTTTCTGAGAAATTGCTTTCTGAAGTGTGAATTCAAATCACTGAGATACACCTGTATTTCATGGAGCCGTTTGCTAGCCCTGTATTTGTGGAATCTGAGAATTGATATTTCAGATCGCTTTGAAGATTATACGATCAAAGGAACTATCCTCAGGCAAAAACCAGAATGAAGCTTTCTGAGAAACTGCTCTGTGCTGGGTGAATTCATCTCACAGAGTTGCACATGTATTTCATGGAGCCATTTGCTAGCACTGTTTTTGTGGAATCTGAGAAGTTATATTTTGGATGGCTCTGAAGTCTCCTCACACAAAGGAAATATCCTCAGATAAAAAACAGAAAGAAGCTTTCTGAGAAACTGCTTTATGATGCGTGAATTCATCTCACAGTTACACCACTCTTCCATGGAGGAGTTTGCTAGCTCTATTTTTGAGGAATCTCAGAAGTGATGTTTTGGATATCATTGAATCCCATGGTGAAAAATGGAATATCCACAGATAAAACCTGTGGAGAAGTCTTCTCAGAAACTGCTTTGTGGTGTGTGAATTCACCTCACAGAGTTACACTATTGCTTTCATTGAGATGTTTGCTAACACTGTTTTCACAGAATCTGCAAAGAGATATATGGGAGTGCATTCAGAACTGAAATATCCTCAGATGAAAACGAGAAAGAAGCTTTCTGAGAAACTTTTTTGTGATGTGTGAATTCATCTCATGGAGTTACACCTTTCTCTTCATGAAAAAGTTTGCTAACACCGTTATCATGGAATCTGAAAAGTGATATTTGGCAGCTCATTGAGGGCTATGGTGTAAAAGGAAGTATCCTCAGATGAAAACTGGAAAGAAGTGTTCTGAGAAACTGCATTGTGACATGTGAATGCAACTCACAGAGTTACACTTTTCTTGTCATTGATCAGTTTACTAACACTGTTTACAGAAAATCTCAAATGGGATAATTCTTATCGCCATAAAGCCTATGGTGACAAAGGAAATATCCTCAGATAAAAACGAGAAAGAAAATTCCTGAGAAACTGCTTTGTGATGTGTGAATTCATCTCACAGATTTACACGTTTCTCCCCATGAAACAGTTTCCTAACACTGTTTTCATGGAATCTGCAAAGTGATATTTAGGAGAGCATTGAGGACTCTGGAGAAAAAGGAAGCATGCTCAAATGAAAATTAGAAGGAAGCTTTCTGAGAAACTGCTTTCTGATGTGTGAATTGATTTCACAGAGTTACACTTACGTTTTATGGAGCAGTCTATTACCACTGTCTTTGGGGAATCTGAGAAGAGATACTTTGGAACGAATTGAGGGCTATGCTGAGAAAGGAAATATCCTCAATTAAAAACGTGAAACAAGCTTTCTGAGAAACTGCTTTGTGATGTGTGTATTCATCTCACAGAGTTATACATGTGTTTCATGGAGCCGTTTGCTAGCAGTGTTTTTCTGGAATATGAGAAGTCAAATTTTGGATCGCTATGAAGACTCCTCAGACAAAGGAAATATCCTCAGATAAGAACCAGAAAGAGGTTTTTTGAGAAACTGCTTTATGATGCGTGAATTCTTCTGACAAAGTTACACCACACTTTCATGGAGGAGTTTGTTGGCACTATTTTTGAGGAATCTCAGAAGTGATATTTTGGATATCATTGAATCCCATGATGAACAATGAAATATCCTCAGATAAAACCTGGAGATAAGCCTTCCCAGAAACTGCTTTGTGGTGTGTGAATTCACCCCACAGAGTTACACTATTGCTTTTATTGAGATGTTTGCTAACACTTTTTTTTACAGAATCTTTAATGAGATATACGGGAGTGTATTGAGAACTGAAATATCCTCAGATAAAAACGAGAAAAAGCTGTCTGAGAAACTTCTTTGTGATGTGTGAATTCATCTCACAGAGTTACACCTTTCTCTTTATGAAGCAGTTTGCTAACACTGTTTTCCTGGAATCTGCTAAGTGATATTTGGGAGTGCATTGAGGACTATGGGGAAAAAGGATATATCCTCAGATGAAAACTGGAAAGAAGCGTTCTGAGAAACTGCACTGTGATGCGTGAATGCAACTCACAGAGTTACACTTTTCTTTTCATTGATCAGTTTGACAACACTGTTTTCTTGAAATCTGCAATGGGATATTTCTTAGCACAATGAACGTTATGGAGACAAAGGAAATATCCTCAGATAAAAACGAGAAAGAGGCTTTCTGAAAAACTGCCTTGTGATGTGTGAATTCATCTCACAGAGTTACACATGCATTTCGTGGAGCTGTTTGGTAACACCGTTTTTGTGGATTCTGAGAACTGATATTTCAGATCAGTTTGAAGAGTTTAAGGACAAAGGAAATATCCTCAGAGAAAAACCAGAATGAAGCTTTCTGTGAAACTACTTTGTGATGTGTGAATTCATTTCAGAGAGTTACACCACTCTTTCATGGAGGAGTTTGCTAGCACTGTTTTTGTGGAATCTCACAAGTGATATCTTGGATATCAATGTATCCCATGGTGAAAAATGAACTACCCTCAGATAAAAGCTGCAGAGAAGTCTTCTCAGAAACTACTTTTTTGTAGGTGAATTCAGCTCACAGAGTTACATCTTTGTTTTCATTGAGAAGTTTGCTAACAGTTTTTTTTTTTTTTGCTGAAAATGCAATGAGACACACGGGGGTGCTTTGAAACCAGAAATATCCCCAGCTGAAAAAAGAAAGAAGCTCTCTGAGAAACTGCTTTGTGGTTTGTTAATTCAACTCACTGAGTTACACCTGTATTACATGGAGGCATTTACTCGCACTGTTTATGTGGAATCTGAGAACTGATATTTCGGATCGCCTTGAAGACTATACGGCCATGGGAAATATCCTCAGATAAAAACCAGAATGAAGCCTTTGAGAATCTGCTTTGCGATGTGTGAATTCAACTCACAGAGTTACACTTTTCTCTTCATGAAGCAGTTTACTAACACAGTTTTCGTGGAATCTGCAAAGTGATATTTGGGAGCACATTGAGGACTGTGGTGAAAACAGAAATATCCTCAGATGAAAACTGGAAAGAAGCTTTCTGAGAAACTTCTTTGTGATGTGTGAATTCATCTCACAGGTTTACACGTTTCTCTCCATGAAGCAGTTTTCTAGCACAGTTTTCGTGGAATCTGCAAAGTGATATTTGGGAGCGCATTGCAGCCTTTGAAGAAAAAGGAAATATCCTCAGATGAAAACTGGAAAGAAGCATTTTGAGAAACTGTATTGTGGTGTGTGAATGTACCTCACAGAGTTACACCTTTCTTTTCATTGATCAGTTTCTAACACTGTTTTCTTGAAATGTGCAATGGGATATTTCTTAGCGCCATGAACCTTACAATGACAAAGGAAATATCCTCGGATAAAAACGAGAAATAAGCTTTCTGAGAAACTGCTTTGTGATGTGTGTATTCATCTCACAGAGTTACACATGTATTTCGTGTAGCCATTGGCTAGCAATCTTTTTGTGGAATCTGTGAAGTGATTTTATTTGGAATGGTATGAACACGCATTGAATGAAGGAAATATCCTCAGATGAAAACTGGAAAGAAGGTTTCTGAGAAACTGCTATCTGATGTGTGAATTCATCTCACAGAGATACACTTTCTTTTCATAGAGCATTCCTTTACCACTCTTTTTATTGAGTCTGGGAAGGGATATTTGTGTTCGCTATGAAGGCTATATGGTCAAAAAAATATCCTCAAGTAAAAAAAGTGAAAGAAGCTTTCTGCGAATCTGCTCTGTGCTGTGTGAATTCATTTCACAGAGTTAAACCACTCTTTGATGGAGGAGTTTGCTAGTGCTGTGTTTGTGGAATCTCAGAAGTGATATCTTGAATATCATTGAATCCCATGGTGAAAAATGAAATATCTTCAGATAAAAACTGCAGAGAGGACTTCTCAGAAATTGCTTTGTTGTGGATGAATTGAGTGCACACAGTGACATCATTGTTTTCAGTGAGAAGCTTGCTAACAGTGTTTTTCCAGAACGTGCAATGAGAGACACGGAGGTGCTTGGAGACCACAAATACCCTCGGCTGAAAAAAGAAAGAAGCTTTCTGAGAAACTGTTTCTGATGTGTGAATTCAACTCACTGAATTACACCTGTATTTCGTGGAGCCGTTTGCTAGCCCTGATTTTGTGAAATCTGAGAACGGACATTTCAAATTGCTTTGGAGACTATACGGCCAAAGGAAATATCCTCGGATAAAAAGCAGAATGAAGTTTTCTGAGAAACTGCCTTGTGATGTGTGAATTCATCTCACAGAGTACACATGCATTTCGTGGAACCGTTTGCTAGCCCTGTTTTTGTGGAATCTCAGAAGTGATATTTTGGATCGCTATGAAGACTCCTCAGACAGAGGAAATATTCTCAGATAAAAACCAGAAAGAAGCTTTCTAAGAAACTGCTTTGTGATGTGTGAATTTATCTCACAGAGTGACACCTCTCTCTTCATGAAGCAGTTTGCTAACACTGTTTTCGTGGAATCTGCATAGTGATATTTGGGAGCGCATTGAGGCCTGTGGTGAAACAAGAAATATCCATAGATGAAAACTAGAAGGAAGCTTTCTGAAAAACCGGTTTATGATGTGTGAGTTCATTTTAGAGAGTTATACTTTCACATCATGGAGCAGTCTATTACCACTGTCTTTGGGGTATGTGAGAAGGGATATATTGGATTGGATTGAGGCCTATGCTGAGAACGGAAATATTCTCAATTAAAAACGTGAAAGAAACTTTCTGAGAAACTTCTTTGTGATGTGTTAATTCGTCTCAGAGAGTTACACCTTAGTCTTCATGGGGCAGTTTGCTAACACTGTTTCCGTGGAAACTGCAATGTGATATTTGGGAGCACATTGTGGCCTGTGGTGAAAACGGAAATATCCTCAGATGAAAACTGGAAAGAAGCTTTCTGAGAAACTTCTTTGTGATGTGTGAATTCATCTCAGAGAGTTACATCTTTCTCTACATGAAGCAGTTTGCTGACACTGTCTTTGTGGAATCTGAAAAGTGATATTTGGGCAAACATTGAGGGATATGGTGAAAAAGTATATATCCTCAGATAAAAAGTTTAAAGAAGCGTTCTGAGAAACTGCATTGTGATGTGTGAATGCAACTCACCGAGTTACAGTGTTCTTTTCATTCATCAGTTTGCTTACACACTTTCCTTGAAATCTACAATGGGATATTTTTAGTGCCGTGAAGCTTATGGTGACAAAGGAAATATCGTCCTATAAGAGCTAGACAGAAGCTTTCTGAGAAACTGCTTTGTCATGTGTGGATTCATCTCAGAGGTTTACACGTTTCTCTCCATGAAGCAGTTTCCTAAGACAGTTTTCCTGGAATTTGCAAAGTGATATTTCAGAGAGCATTGAGGCTTGTGGTGAAAAAGGAAATATCCTCAGATGAAAACTGGAAAGAAGGTTTCTGAGAAACTGCTATCTGATGTGTGAGTTCATCACACAGAGATACACTTTCCTTTCATGGAGCATTCTGTTACCACTCTTTTTGTTGAGTCTGGGAGGGATATTTGTGTTCGCTATGAAAGCTATACGGTCAAAGGAAATATCTTCAATTTAAAAAGGTGAAAGAAGCTTTCTGCGAAACTGCTCTGTGATGTGTGAATTCATTTCACAGAGTTAAACCATTCTTTGATGGAGGAGTTTGCTAGTGCTGTTTTTGTTGAATCTCAGACGTGATATTTTGGATCGCTATGAAGACTCCTCAGACAGAGAAAATATCCTCAGATAAACCCCAGAAAAAAGCTTTCTGAGAAACTGCTTTTTGGTGTCTGTGTTCATTTCACAGAGTTACACATATATTTCATGGAGCCGTTTGCTAGCACTCATTTTGTGGAATCTGAGAAGTGATATTTTGGATCGCTATGAAGACTTCTCGGATGAAGAAATATCGTCAGATGAAAACTGGACAGATGTTTTTTGAGAAACCTCTTTGTGATGTTTGAATTCATCTCACAGAGTTACACCTTTTTCCACATGAAGCAGTTTGCTAACACTGTTTTCGTGGAATCTGAAAAGTGATATTTGGGAGTGCATTGAGGTTTATGGTGAAAAAGGATAAATCCTCAGATGAAAAGTTTAAAGAAGTGTTCTGAGAAACTGCATTGTGATATGTGAATGCATCTCACAGAGTTACAGTATTCTTTTCATTGATCAGTTTGCTAACACTCTTTTCTTGAAATCTACAATGGGATATTTCTTAGCACCATGCAGCTTACGGTGTCAAAGGAAATGTCCTTGGATAAAAACGAGAAAGAAGCTTTCTGAGAAACTACTTTGTGATGTGTGTATTCATCTCACAGAGTTAGACATGTATTTCATGGAGCCGTTTGCTAGCACTCTTTTTGTGGAATCTGAGAAGTGATATTTTGGATTGCTATGAAGACTCCTCAGACGAAGGAAATATCCTCAGATGAAAACTGGAAAGAGGCTTTCTGAGAAACTTCTTTCTGATGTTTGAATTCATCTCACAGAGCTACATCTTTCTCTTCATGAAGCAGTTTGCTAACACTGTCTTCGTGAAATCTGAAAAGTGATATTTGGGAGCACATTGAGGGATATGTTGAAAAAGGATATATCCTCAGATGAAAAGTTTAAAGAAGCATTCGGAGAAACTGCATTGTGATGTGTGAATGCAACTCACAGAGTTATAATGATGTTTTCATTGATCAGTTTGCTAACACACTTTTCTTGAAATCTACAATGAGATATTTCTTAGCGCCATGAAGCCTAAGGTGACAAAGGAAATATTCCCCAATAAAAACTAGACAGAATCTTTCTGAGAAACTGCTTTCTGATATGTGACTTCATCTCACAGGTTTACACGTTTCTCTCCATGAGGCACTTTCCTAACACTGTTTTTGTGGAATCTGCAAAGTGATATTGTGGACTGCATTGAGGCCTGTAGTGAAAAAGGAAATATCCTCAGATGAAAACTGGAAAGAAGCTTTCTGAGAAACTGCTATCTGATCTGTGAATTCAACTCACAGAGATACACTTTCCTTTCATGGAGCATTCTGTTACCACTCTTTTTGTTGAGTCTGGGAAGGGATATTTCCATTCACAATGAAAGTATACGATCAAAGGAAATATCCTCAATTAAAAAAGGTGAAAGAAGCTTTCTGCAAAACTACTCTGTGATGTGTGAATTGCCCATGGTGAAAAATGAAATATCCTCAGATAAAAACCTCAGGGAGGCCTTCTCAGGAACTACTTTGTTGTGGGTGAATTCAGCTCACAGAGTGACATCACTGTTTTCAGTGAAAAGCTTGCTAACAGTGTTTTCGCAGAATATGCAATGAGACACACAGGGGCGCTTTGAGACCACAAATAGCCTCAGCTGAAAAAAGAAAGAAGCTTTCTGAGAAAGTATTTGTGGCGTGTGAATTCAGCTCACTGAATTACACCTGTATTTTGTGGAACCGTTTGCTAGCCCTGTTTTTGTGGAATCTCAGAAGTGATCATTTGGATCACTATGAAGACTCCTCAGAGGAAATATCCTTAGATAAAAACCAGAAAGAAGCTTTCTGAGAAACTGCTTTGTGATGTGTGAATTCATCTCACAGAGTGACACCTTTCTCTTCATGAAGCAATTTGCTAACACTGTTTTCGTGGAATCTGCATAGTGATATTTGGGAGGGCATTGAGGCCTATGATGAAACAGGAAATATCCTTAGATGAAAACTAGAAGGAAGCTTTCTGAGAAACGGCTTTATGATGTATGAGTTCGTTTTAGAGAGTTATACTTTCACATCATGGAGCAGTCTATTACCACTGTATTTGGGGAATGTGAGAAGGGATATATTGGATCGCATTGAGGCCTATGCTGAGAAACGAAATATTCTCAATTAAAAACGTGGAAGAGAGAAAGACGGAGCACGATGGCTGAATAGGAACAGCTCCAGTCTCCAGCTCCCAGCACAAGTGACACTGAAGGCAGGTGATTTCTGCATTATCAACTGAGGTACTGGGTTCATCTCACTGGGAAGTGCCAACAATCGGTGCTGGTCAGCTGTTGCAGCCCGACCAGCAAGAGCTGAAGCAGGGCGAGGCATCGCCTCACTTGGGAAGCATAAGGGGGAAGGCAATCCCTTTTCCTAGCCAGGGGAACTGAGACACACAACACCTGCAAAATCGGGTAACTCCCACCCCAATATTGCGTTTTAAGCAAACGGGCACACCAGGACATTATATCCCACACCTGGCCGGGAGGGTCCTACGCCTGTGGAGCCTTCCTCATTGCTAGCATAGCAGTCTGTGATCTAATCGCAAGGCAGCAGTGGGGGGGGGAGGGGGGCCCACCATTGCTGAGGCTTAAGTAGGTAAATAAAGCCCTGGGAAGATCGAACTTGGTGGAGCTCACTGCAGCTCAAGAGGGCTGTTAGTCTCTGTAGACTCCACCTGTGGGGACAGGGCACAGCTAAACAACAACAACAACAAAAAAAGCAGCAGAAACCTCTGCAGACCCAAGCAACTCTGTCTGACAGCTTTGAAGAGAGCGGTGTTTCTCCCAACATGGAGGTTGATATCTGAGAACGGACAGACTGCCTGCTCAAATGAGTCCCTGACCCCTGAGTAGCCTAACTGGGAGACATCCTCCATTAGGGGCAGACCGACACCCCACACCTCACACGGTGGAGTACACCCCTGAGAGGAAGCTTCCAAAGCAAGAATCAGACAGGTACACTCGCTGTTCAGCAGTATTCTATCTTCTGCAGCGTCTACTGCTGACACCCAGGCAAATGTCTGGAGTGAACCTCAAGCAGTCTCCAACAGACCTACAGCTGAGGGTCCTGACTGTCAGAAGGAAAACTAACAAACAGGTAGGACACCTACACCAAAACCCCATCAGTACATCACCATCATCAAAGACCAGAGGCTGATAAAACCACAAAGATGGGGAAAAAAGAGGGCAGAAAAGCTGGATATTCAAAAAATAAGAGCGATTCTCCCCCTCCAAGGGAACGCAGCTCATCAACAGCAACGGATCAAAGCTGGACGGAGAATGACTTTGACGAGATAAGAGAAGAAGGCTCCAGTCCATCAAACTTCTCAGAACTAAAGGAGGAATTACATACCCAGGGTAAAGAAACTAAAAATCTTGAAAAAAGAGTGGAAGAATTGATAACCAGAATAATTAATGCAGAGAAGACCATAAACAAATGGACAGAGATGAAAACCATGAGACGAGAAATAAGTGACAAATGCACAAGCTTCAGTAACCGACTCGATGGGCTGGAAGAAAGAGTATCAGCGATTGAGGATCAAATGAATGACAAGAAGTGAGAAAAGAAACCTAAAGAAAAAAGAAGAAAAAGAAATGAACACAGCCTAAAGAAGTATGGGATTATGTAAAAAGACCAAATCTACTTCTGATTGGGGTACCTGAAAGTGAGGGGGAAAATGGAACCAAGTTGGAAAACACTCTTCAGGATATCATCCAGGAGAACTTCCCCAACCTAGAAGGGCAGGCCAACATTCAAATTCAGGAAATACAGAGAACGCCACAAAGATACTCCTTGAGAAGAGCAACTCCCACAAATAATTGCCAGATTCACCAAAGTTGAAATGAAGGAAAAAATCTTACGGGCAGCCAGAGAGAAAGGTCGGGTTACCCACAAAGGGAAGCCCATCAGACTAACAGCAGATCTCTCGGCAGAAACTCTCCAAGCCAGAAGAGAGTGGGGGCCAATATTCAACATTCTTAAAGAAAAGAATTTTCAACCCAGAATTTCATATCCAGCCAAACTAAGTTTCGTAAGTGAAGGAGAAATAAAATCCTTTACAGATAAGCAAATGCTTAGAGATTTTGTCACCACCAGGCCTGCCTTACAAGAGACCCTGAAGGAAGCACTAAACATGGAAAGGAACAACCGGTACCAGCCATTGCAAAAACATGCCAAAATGTAAAGACCATTGAGGCTAGGAAGAAACTGCATCAACTAACGAGCAAAATAACCAGTTAATATCATAATGGCAGGATCAAGTTCACACATAAAAATCTTAACCTTAAATGTAAATGGACTAAATGCTCCAATTAAAAGACACAGACTGACAAACTGCATGAAGAGTCAAGACCAATCAGTCTGCTGTATTCAGGAGACCCATCTCACACGCAGAGACATACATAGGCTCAAAATAAAGGGATGGAGGAAGATTTACCAAGCAAATGGAGAACAAAAAAAAGCAGGGGTTGCAATACTAGTCTCTGATAAAACAGACTTTAAACCATCAAAGATCAAAAGAGACAAAGAAGGCCGTTACATAACGGTAAAGGGATCAATTCAACAGGAAGAGCTAACTATCCTAAATATATATGCACCCAATACAGGAGCACCCAGATTCATAAAGCAAGTCCTTAGAGACTTACAAAGAGACTTAGACTCCCATACAATAATAATGGGAGACTTCAACACTCCACTGTCAACATTAGACAGATCAACGAGACAGAAAGTTAACAAGGATATCCAGGAATTGAACTCATCTCTGCAGCAAGCAGACCTAATAGACATCTATAGAACTCTCCACCCCAAATCAACAGAATATACATTCTTCTCAGCACCACATCGTACTTACTCCAAAATCGACCACGTAATTGGAAGTAAAGCACTCCTCAGCAAATGTACAAGAACAGAAATTATAACAAACTGTCTCTCAGACCACAGTGCAATCAAACTAGAACTCAGGACTAAGAAACTCAATCAAAACCGCTCAACTACATGGAAACTGAACAACCTGCTCCTGAATGACTACTGGGTACATAACGAAATGAAGGCAGAAATAAAGATGTTCTTGGAAACCAATGAGAACAAAGATACAACATACCAGAATCTCTGGGACACATTTAAAGCAGTGTGTAGAGGGAAATTTATAGCACTAAATGCCCACAAGAGAAAGCAGGAAAGATCTAAAATTGACACTCTAACATCGCAATTAAAAGAACTAGAGAAGCAAGAGCAAACACATTCGAAAGCTAGCAGAAGGCTAGAAATAACTAAGATCAGAGCAGAACTGAAGGAGATAGAGACACAAAAAACTCTCCAAAAAATCAATGAATCCAGGAGTTGGTTTTTTGAAAAGATCAACAAAATTGACAGACCACTAGCAAGACTAATAAAGAAGAAAAGAGAGAAGAATCAAATCGATGCAATTAAAAATGATAAAGGGGATATCACCACCGACCCCACAGAAATACAAACTACCATCAGAGAATACTATAAACACCTCTACGCAAATAAACTGGAAAATCTAGAAGAAATGGATAATTTCCTGGACACTTACACTCTTCCAAGACTAAACCAGGAAGAAGTTGAATCCCTGAATAGACCAATAGTAGGCTCTGAAATTGAGGCAATAATTAATAGCCTGCCAACGAAAAAAAGTCCAGGACCAGATGGATTCACATCTGAATTCTACCAGAGGTACAAGGAGGAGTTGGTACCATTCCTTCTGAAACTATTCCAATCAATAGAAAAAGAGGGAATCCTCCCTAACTCATTTTATGAGGCCAACATCATCCTGATACCAAAGCCTGGCAGAGACACAACAAAAAAAGAGAATTTTAGACCAATATCCCTGATGAACATCGATGCAAAAATCCTCAATAAAATACTGGCAAACCAGATTCAGCAACACATCAAAAAGCTTATCCACCATGATCAAGTGGGCTTCATCCCTGGGATGCAAGGCTGGTTCAACATTTGCAAATCAATAAACATAATCCAGCATATAAACAGAACCAAAGACAAGAACCACGTGATTATCTCAATAGATGCAGAAAAGGCTTTTGACAAAATTCAACAGCCCTTCATGCTAAAAACGCTCAATAAATTCGGTATTAATGGAACGTACCTCAAAATAATAAGAGCTATTTATGACAAACCCACAGCCAATATCATACTGAATGGGCAAATACTGGAAGAATTCCCTTTGAAAACTGGCACAAGACAGGGATGCCCTCTCTCACCACTCCTATTAAATATAGTGCTGGAAGTTCTGGCTAGGGCAATTAGGCAAGAGAAAGAAATCAAGGGTATTCAGTTATGAAAAGAAGAAGTCAAACTGTCCCTCTTTGCAGATGACATGATTGTATATTTAGAAAACCCCATTGTCTCAGCCCAAAATCTCCTTAAGCTGATAAGCAACTTCAGCAAAGTCTCAGGATACAAAATTAATGTGCAAAAATCACAAGCATTCTTATACACCAGTAACAGACAAACAGAGAGCCAAATCATGAATGAACTTCCATTCACAATTGCTTCAAGGAGAATAAAATACCTAGGAATCCAACTTACAAGGGATGTAAAGGACCTCTTCAAGGAGAACTACAAACCACTGCTCAGTGAAATAAAAGAGGACACAAACAAATGGAAGAACTTACCATGCTCATGGATAGGAAGAATCAATATCGTGAAAATGGCCATACTGCCCAAGGTAATTTATAGATTCAATGCCATCCCCATCAAGCTACCAATGAGTTTCTTCACAGAATTGGAAAAAACTGCTTTAAAGTTCATATGGAACCAAAAAAGAGCCCGCATCTCCAAGACAATCCTAAGTCAAAAGAACAAAGCTGGAGGCATCACGCTACCTGACTTCAAACTATACTACAAGGCTACAGTAACCAAAACAGCATGGTATTGGTACCAAAACAGAGATATAGACCAATGGAACAGAACAGAGTCCTCAGAAATAATACCACACATTTACAGCCATCTGATCTTTGACAAACCTGAGAGAAACAAGAAATGGGGAAAGGATTCCCTATTTAATAAATGGTGCTGGGAAAATTGGCTAGCCATAAGTAGAAAGCTGAAACTGGATCCTTTCCTTACTCCTTATACGAAAATTAATTCAAGATGGATTAGAGACTTAAATGTTCAACCTAATACCATAAAAACCCTAGAAGAAAACCGAGGTAGTACCATTCAGGATATACGCATGGGCAAAGACTTCATGTCTAAAACACCAAAAGTAATGGCAACAAAAGCCAAAATTGACAAATGGGATCTCATTAAACTAAAGAGCTTCTGCACACCAAAAAAAAAACTACCGTCAGAGTGAACAGGCAACCTCCAGAATGGGAGAAAATTTTTGCAATCTACTCATCTGACAAAGGGCTAATATCCAGAACCTACAAAGAACTCAAACAAATTTACAAGAAAAAAACAAACAACCCCATCAAAAAGTGGGCAAAGGATATGAACAGGCATTTCTCAAAATAAGACATCCATACAGCCAACAGACACATGAAGAAATGCTCATCATCACTGGCCATCAGAGAAATGCAAATCAAAACCACAATGAGATACCATCTCACACCAGTTAGAATGGCGATCATTAAAAAGTCAGGAAACAACAGGTGCTGGAGAGGATGTGGAGAAATAGGAACACTTTTACACTGTTGGTGGGATTGTAAACTAGTTCAACCATTATGGAAAACAGTATGGGGATTCCTCAAGGATCTAGAACTAGAAGTACCATATGACCCAGCCATCCCATTACTGGGTATATACCCAAAGGATTATAAATCATGCTGCTATAAAGAAACATGCACACGTATGTTTATTGCAGCACTATTCACAATAGCAAAGACTTGGAATCAACCCAAATGTCCATCAGTGACAGATTGGATTAAGAAAATGTGGCACATATACACCACGGAATACTATGCAGCCTTAAAAAAGAATGAGTTTGTGTCCTTTGTAGGGACATGGATGCAGCTGGAAACCATCATTCTTAGCAATCTATCGCAAGAACAGAAAACCAAACACCACATGTTCTCACTCATAGGTGGGAACTGAACAATGAGATCACTTGGACTCGGGAAGGGGAACATCACACACCGGGGCCTATCATGGGGAGGGGGGAGGGGGGAGGGATTGCATTGTGAGTTATACCTAATGTAAATGACGAGTTGATGGGTGCTGACGAGTTGATGGGTGCAGCACAACAGCATGGCACAAGTATACATATGTAACAAACCTGCACGTTATGCACATGTACCCTAGAACTTAAAGTATAATAATAATAATAAATAAATAAATAAATAAATAAATAAATTTTAAAAAAAGGAAATATCCTCAGATTTAAATTAGAAACAAGCTTTCTGAGAAACTGCTTTGTGATGTGTGAATTCATCTCACAGAGTTACACTGTTATTTTTGTTGAGAAATTTGCTAACACTGTTTTCGTGGAATCTGCAATGGGATATTTTGGAGTACATTGGAGATTATGGTGACAAAGTAAGTATCCTCACATAAAAACTAGAAGAATTCTTTCTGAGAAACCACTTTGTGATGAGTTAATTCATCTCACAGAGGTAAAGGATTCTTTTCTTGGATCAGTTTGGTAGCACTGTTTTAGGGGAACCTGGGAAGGGATATTTTAAATTGCTTTGAAGCCTATGGTGACAAAGGAAATATCTTAAGATCAAAACTAGAAATAAACATTCTGAGAAACTTCTTCATGATGTGTGAATTCATCTCACAGAGTTACACATTTCTTATCATGGAGCAGTTTGCTAACACTGCTTTCATGGAATCTGTAAAGCAATGTTTTGCAGCACATTGGGTCCTATGGTGAAACAGGAAATATCTTCACATAAAAACTAGAAAGAAGCTTTTTGAGAAACTGCTTGTGATGTGTGAATTCATCTCACAGAGTTACAGTGTTGTTTTCATTGAGCAGTTTGCTAACACTGTTTCGTTGGAATCTGCAATCAGGTATTTCGGAGTGCATTGTAGCTTATGGTGACAAAGGGAATATCCTCTGATAAAAACTAGAAAGAAGTTTCTGAGAAAGTCCTTTGTGATGTGTGAATTCATCTCACAGAGTAACACTGTTCTTTTCCTGAAGCAGTTTGCTAACACTGTTGTCATGGAATCTGCAAAGGGATAATTGGGAGTGCTTTGATGACTGTGGTTAAAAGGAAATAATCTCAGATAAAAAGTAGAAAGATTCCTTCCGAGAAATTGCTTTGTGGTGTGTGAATTTATCTCACCGAGTTACACAGTACTTTTTATTCAACAGTTTGATAACACTGTTTTCGTGGATATGCAATAGGATATTTGGGAGCACATTGAAGCCTATGGTGACAACGGAAATATCCTCAGGTAAAAGCTAGTAACAATCTTTCTTAGAAACTGCTTTGTGATTTGTGAATTCACCTCATAGAGTTACATGATTGTTTTCATGGATTAGTTTGGTGGCCCTGTTTTTGGGGAATCTGAGAAGTGATATTCTGGATCGCATTGAAGCCTGTAGTGACAAAGGAAATATCCTCAGATAAAAACTAGAAAGAAGCCTTCATAGAAAGTTCTTTGTGATATGGAAATTCATCTCACAGAGATACAGCTTTGTTTTCATGCAGCAGTTAGCTACCACTGTATTTGTGGAATCTGCAAAGGGATATTTGGGAATGCATTTAGGCCTATGATGAAAAAGGAAGTATCCTCCGATAAAAACTAGAAAGAAGCTCACTGAGAAACTGCTTTGTGGTATGTCAATTTATCTCACATAGTTACACCATACTTTTCATTGAGTAGTTTGCTAACACTGTTTGTGTGGAATCCACAAAGAAATAATTTGGAGCACATTGAGACCTTTGGTGAAAAAGGAAATATCCTCAGAAAAAAACTAGAATGAAGCTTTCATAAACTGTTTTGTGATCTGTGAATTCATCTCAGAGTGTTACACTGTTCTTTTCATTGAGCAGTTTGCTATCACTGTTTTCTTTGTATCTGCAGTTTGATATTTCAGAGCAAATTGAAGCTTATGGTGCAATTGTCAATATCCTCATAGAAAAAGTAGAAAGAAGATTTCGGAGAAACCACTTCTTGATGTGTAAATTCATCTCACAGAGTTACACGGTTCTTTTCATGAAACAGTTTGGAAGCACTGTTTTTGGGGAATCTGAGAAGAGATATTTTGGATCGTATTGAAGCCTATGGTGACAAATGAAATATCCCTAGATGAAAACTAGAAAGAAGCTTTCTTTGAAAGTTCTTTGTGATGTGTGAATTCATCTCACAGAGTTACACCTTTATTTTCATGGAGCCATTTGCTAACACTGTTATCGTGGAATCTGCAAAGGGATATTTGGGAGTGCATTGAGACCTATAGTGAAAAAGGAAATATCTTTAGGTAAATACTAGAAAGAAGCTTTCTGAGAAACTGCTTTGTGTTGTGTGAATTCATCTCACAGAGTTACACCATTCTTTTAATTAGTTGTTAGATAACGCTGTTTTCTTGATATCTGCAATAGGATATTTGGGAATTCATTGAAGCCTACGGTGACAAAGGAATTATCCTCAGATAAAAACCAAAAAGAACATTTCTGAGAAACTACTTTGTGGTGTGTGAATTCATCTCACAAAGTTACAATGTTCCTTTTATTGAACAGTTTGCTAACACTGTTTTCATGGAATCTGCAAAGGGTTATTTCAGAGAGCTTTGAAGTTGAAGGTGGCAAAATACCCTCTTATAAAAACTAGAAAGAAGCTTTCTGTGAAAACACTTTCTGATGTGTGAATTCATTTCACAGAGTTACCCGACCCTTTTCATGTAGCTGTTTGTTAGCACTGTTTTTGGGGAATCTTAGAAGGGATATTTTGGAACGCATTGCAGCCCATGGTGACAAAGGAAATATCCTCAGATAAAAACTAGAAAGAAGCTTTCTGAGAAAGTTCTTTGGAATGTGTGAATTCATCTCACAGAGTTACACTTTTCTTCTCATGGAGCAGTTTTCTTGCACTGTTTTCTCTGTAAAGGAATATTTGGTAGCACATTGATGCTTATAGAGAAAAAGGGAATGTACTCAGATAAAAACTAGAAAGAAGCTTTCTGAGAAAGTTCTTTGGAATGTGTGAATTCATCTCACAGAGTTACACTTTTCTTCTCATGGAGCAGTTTTCTTGCACTGTTTTCTCTGTAAAGGAATATTTGGTAGCACATTGATGCTTATAGAGAAAAAGGGAATGTACTCAGATAAAAACTAGAAAGAAGCTTTCTGAGAAAATGCTTTGTGATGTGTGATTTCATCTCACAGAGTTACACTGTTCTTTTGATTTCGCAGTTTGCTAACACTGTTTTCGTGGAATTTGCAAAGGGATATTTGGGATTGCATTGAGGTCTATAGTGAATAAGGAAATATCCTCAAATGAAAACTAGAAAGAAGCTTTCTGAGAAACTGCTTTCTGATGTGTGATTTCATTTCACAGAGTTACACCATTCTATTCATTGAACTGTTAGGTAGCACTGTTTTTGTGGAATCTGCAATAGGATATTTGGGAGCGCATTGAAGCCTATGGTGACAAAGAAAATATCCTCAGATAAAAACCAAAAAGAAGCTTTTTGAGAATCTGTTTGTGATGTGTGAATTCATCTCACAGAATTACACTGTTGTTTTCATTGAGCAGATTGCTAACACTGTTTTCTTGAAATCTTCAATGGGATATTTCAGATCGAATTGACGCTTATGGTGACATAGGAAATATCCTCAGATTAGAACTAGAAAGAAACTTTCTGAGAAACTGCTTTGTGATGTGTGAATTCATCTCCCAGAGTTACACCTCTCTTTTCATGGACCAGTTTGCTGACACTGTTTTCATGGGATCTGCATTGTTATATTCCAGAACGCATTGAGGCCTATTTTGAAAAAGGAAATATCCTCATATAAAAACTAGAAAGAAGCACTCCTAGAAACCACTTTGTGATATGTTAATTCATCTCAGAGAGGTACACGATTCTTTTTATGGAGAAGTTTGGTAGCGCTGTCTTTGTGGTGTCTGAGAAGGGATATTTGGGATTGCATGGACGCCGATGGTGGAAAAATAAATATCCTGAGAAAAGAACTAGAAAGAAGCCTTCTGAGAAATTCCTTTGTGATGGTTGAATTCATCACACTGAGTTACACCTTTGTTTTCTTTGAATTCATCACACCGAGTTTGGTAGCACTGTTTTTGTGGAATCTGCAAAGGGATATTCGGGAACTCCTAGAGGCCTACAGTGAAAAAGGAAACAACTTCAGATAAAAACTGGGGAGATGCCTTTTGAGAAATGGTTTTGTAATGTGTGTATTCATCTCATAGAGTTTGAAATTTTTATTGGTTGAGCAGTTTGGCATCACTGTTTTTGTGGAATCTGAGAGGAGATATTTGGAAGCACATTGAAGCCTATGGTGAAAAAGGAATTATCCTCAGACTTAAATTAGAAAGAAGCTTTCTGAGAAACTGCTTTGTGATGGAATGAATTTATCTCACAGAGTTACACCTCTTTTTTCATTGAATAGTTTGTTAAAACTGTTTTTGTGGAATCTGCAAGGAGATATTCCGGAGCCCATAGGGTCCAATAGCGAAAAAGGAAATATCTTCAGGTAAAAACTGGAGAGAAGCTTTCTGAGAGATCCCTTTCTGATGTGTGCATTCATCTCATAGAGATAAACGTTTCTTTTGAGGGAGCACTTTGGCATCTCTGTTTTTTTGGTGTCTGAGAAGGGATATTTGGGAGTGCATTGAAGCCTATGGTGGAAAAGGAAATATCTTCAGATAAAAACTAGAAAAAAGCTCTCTGAGAAACTGTCTTGTGATATGAGAATTTATCTCACAGAGTTAAACCTTTCTATTCATTGTGCAGTATGGTAGCACTGTTTTTGTGGAATCTGCAGGGGGATATTAGAGAGCGCATAGAAGTATAAGGTGAAAAAAGAAAATTCTTCAGGTAAAACTTGGAGAGAAGCTTTCTGAGAAACACCTTTGTGATGTGTGCGTTCATCTCATAGAGGTAAGCATTTCTGTTGAGGGAGCACTTTGGCATCACTCTTTTTGTGGTGTCTGGGAAGGAATATTTGGGAGCGCATTGAAGCCTATTGTGGAAAAGGAAATAACCTCATACAAAAACCAGAGAGAAGTTTTCTGAGAAACTGCTGTGATGTGTTAATTCATCTCACAGAGTACACGATTCTTTTCATGGAGAAGTTTGGTAACACTGTTTATGGTGAATCTGAGAAGGAATATTTCAGATCACATGGAAGCCTATGGTGACAAAGGAAATGTCCTCAGATTAAAAACTAGAAAGGAGATTTCTAAGAAAGTTCTTTGTGATATGTAAATTCATCTCACAGTGTTATACCTTTCTCTTCATGGAGCAGTTTGCTAATACCATTCTTGTGGGATCTGCAAAAGGATATTTGGGAGCACATTGAGGCCTATAGTGAAAAAGGACATGTCCTCAGATAAAAACTAGAAAGAAGCTCTGAGAAACTCCTTTGTGATGTTTGAATTCATCTCACAGAGTTACACTGTTCTTTTCATTGAGCTGTTTGCTAAGAATGTTTTCTTGGAATATGCAATAGGATATTTGGGAACACATTGAAGCCTATGGCGAAAAAGGAAATATCCTCACATAAAAACAAGTAAGATGCTTTCTGAGAAACTGCTTTGTGTTGGATGAATTCATCTCACAGAGTTACACTGTTCTTTTCATTGAACAGTTTGATTAAACTGTTTTCTTGGAATCTGCAATGGGATATTTTTAAGCGCATTGAAGCTTTGGATGACAAAGGAAATATCCTAAGACAAGAGCTGAAAAGAAGCTTTCTGAGGAATTGCTTTATGATTTTTGAGTTCATCTCACAGAGTACATGATTCTTTTCATGGAGCAGTTTGATCACACTGCTTTTGTGGAATCTGCAATGTGGAAAAAGGAAATATCCTCAGAATTAAACTAGAAAGAAGTGGATGGAGGAATAGGAAATCTCAGATAAAAACTAGAAAGAAGCTTTCAGAGAAATTTCTTTGTGATGGGTGAATTCATCACACAGAGTTACACCTTTGTTTTCTTTGAGCAGTTTTGTTTTTATGAAATCTGCAAAGGGATATTTTGCAGTGTTTTTATGTTTTTATGGAATCAGCAAAGGGATATTCGGGAGCTCCTAGAGGCCTACGGTGAAAAATGAAATAAGTTCAGATAAAAACTGGAGAAAATGTTTGTGAGAAACGGTTTTTTGATGGGTCTGTTTATCTCATAGAGTTTGTCCTTTTTTTTAATTGACCAATTCTTCATCACTGTTTTTGTGGTATCTGAGAAGAGACATTTGGGAGCACATTGAAGCCTATGGTGAAAAAGGAAATATCCTCAGATTTAAACTAGAAAGAAGCTTTCTGAGAAACTGCTTTGTGGAGGGTGAATTCATCTAACAGAGTTACACTATTCTTTTCATTGCATAGTTTGGTGCACTGTTTTTGTGGAATCTGCAGTGGTATATTTTGGGAGCGCATAGAGGCCTAAGGTGGAAAAAGAAAATTCTTCAGGTAAAAACTGGAAAGAAGCTTTCAAAGAAACTCCTTTGCGATGTGTGCTTTCATCTCATAGAGCTAAACGTTTCCGTTGAAGGAGCACTTTGGCATCACTGATTTTGTGGTGTCAGAGAAGGGATATCTGGGAGGGTATTGAAGCCTATAGTGGAAACGGAAATATCCTCAGGTAAAAGCTAGACAGAAGCTTCCTGAGAAACTACTTGGTGATGGGTCAATTTATCTCACAGTTACATCATTCTTTTCATGGAGCAGTTCTTTAGCACTCTTTTTGTGGAATCTACAGAGGGATATTTAGGAGCGCATAGAGGCCTGAGGTGAAAAAAGAAAATTCTTCTGGTAAAAACTGGAGAGAAGCTTTCGGAGAAGTGTCTTTGTGATGTGTGCATTTGTCTCATAGAGCTATACGTTTCTGTTGAGGGAGCACTTTGGCATCACTCTTTTTGTGGTGTCCAAGAAGGGATATTTGGGATCACTTTGAAGCCTCTGGTGGCAAAGAAATATCCTCAGATAAAAACCAAAAAGAAGCCTTCTGAGAAACTCCTTTGTGATGTGTGAACTCATCTCACAGAGTTACACCATTCTCTTCTTTGAGCAGTTTGCTAACATTGTTTTCTTGAAATCTGCAATGGGATATTTTGAAGTGCATTGATGCTGATGGTGACAAAGGAAATATACTCATATAAAAACTAGAAAGAAACTCTCTGAGAAACTGCTTTGTGATGTGTTAATTCATCTTCCAGTGTTACATGATTCTTTTCATGGATCAGTTTGGTAGCACTGTTTTTGTGGTGTCTGAGTAGGGGTATTTGGGAGTGCATAGAAGTCGACGGTGGAAAAGGAAATATCCTGAGATGAAAATTACAAAGAAGCTTTCTGAGAAATTTCTTTGTGATGGGTGAATTCATCACACCAAGTTACACTGTTGTTTTCTTTGAGCAGTTTGCTAGCACTGTTTTAAAGGGATATTCGGGAGCTCGTAGAGGCCTACAATGAAAAAGGAAATAAATTCACATAAAAACTGGAAAGAAGATTTTCGAGTAAGGGTTTTATGATGGGTGTATTCATCACAAAGAGTTTAACCTTTTGTTGATTGATCAGTTCGGCATCACTGTTTTGTGGTATTTGAGAGCAAATATTTGGGAGCACATTGAAGCCTATGTGCTTCAAAAGGAAATATCCTCATATTTAAACTAGAAAGAAGCTTTATGAGAAACTGCTTTGTGATGGGTGAATTCATTTCACAGAATTACACCTTTACTTTCATTGAGCCGTTTGGTAACACTGTTTTTGTGGACTCTGCAAAGGGATAATCGGGAGAGCACAGAATCCAGTGGTGAGAAAGGAAATATTTTCAGGTTAAAAACTGGGGAGAAGCTTTCTGAGAATCTCCTTTGTGATGTGTGCATTCATCTCAAAGAGCTAAAGGTTTCTGTTGAGGGAGCACTTTAGTATCATTGTTTAAGTGCTGTCTGAGAAGGGGCATTTGAGAGTGCATTGAAGCCTATGTTGGAAAAGGAAATATCCTCAGATAAAAATTAGAAAGAAGCTTCCTGAGAAATTGCTTGGTGATGTGTTAATTCATCTCACAGGGTTACATGATTCTTTTCATGGAGAAGTTTGGTAGCACTGATATTGGGGAATCTGAGAAGGGATAATTTGGATCACCTTGAAGCCTATGGTGAAAAAGGAAATATACTCAGATAAAAACCAAAAAGAAGTTTTCTGAGAAACTGCTTTGTGATGGGTGAATTCATCTCACACAGTTACACTGTTCTTTTCATTAAGGACTTTGCTAACACTGTGTTCTTGGAATCTGCAATGGGATATTTTTGAGCACATTGAAGCTTAGAGTGACAAAGGAAATATCCTGAGATAAAAACTAGTAAGAAACTTTCTGAGAAACTGTTTTGTGATTTGTGAATTCATCGCACAGAGTTACCTGATTGTTTTCATGGAGTAGTTTGGAAGCACTGTTTAGGGGAATCTGAGAAGGGATACTTTTGATTACATTGAAGCCTATGGTGACAAAGGAAATATCCTCAGATAAAAACTGGAAAGAAGCTCTCTGAGAAAGTTCTTTGTGATGTGTGAATTCATCTCACAGAGTTACGCCTTTCTTTTCATGGAGCCATTTGCTAACACTGTTTTTGTTGAATCTGAAAAGGGATATTTCAGAGCGTATTGAGGTTTATGGTGAAAACCTAAATATCTTCAGATAGAAACTAGAAAGAAGCTTTCAGAGAATCTGCTTTGTGATTTTTGAATTCCTCTCACAGTGTTACATTGTTTTTTAAACTGAGCAGTTTGCTAACACTGTTTTCATGGAATCTGCAAAAAGATATTTGAATGCACATTGAGGCATAAAATGAAAAAGAAAATAAGCTCAGATAATACATAGAAAGAAGCTTTCTGAGAAACTGTTTTGTGATTGTGAAAACATGTCACAGAGGTACATAATTGTTTTCATGGATCACTTTGGTAGCACTGTATTATTTGTGGAATCAGAGAAGGGATACTTTCATCGTATTGAAGCCTATGATGACAAGCGAAATATCCTCAGATAAAAACTAGAAAGAAGTTTTCTGAGAAAGTTCCTCATGATGTGTGAATTCATCTCACAGAGGTACAGCTTTCTTTTCATGGAGCAGTTTGCTAACTCTGTTTTTGTGGATTCTGCTGAGGGATATATAGGAGCACATTGTGGCATATGGTGAAAAAGGAAATATCCTCAGATAAAAACAAGAAAGAAACTTTCTGAGCAATTGCTTTTAGATTTCTGAATTCATCTTACTGTGTTACACTGTTCATTTCATTGAGCAGTTTTCTAACATTGTTTTATTCGAATCTGGAATGGGATATTTTGCAGCATATTGAAGCTTATGGTGACATAGTAAATATTCTCATAGATAAAGGAGAAATAAGCTTTCTGAGAAACTGATTTGTGATGTATTAATTCATCTCACCAAGCTAAATGATTATTTTCATGAATTAGTTTGGTAGCACTGTTTTTGGGGAATCTTAGAGGGGATATTTTGTATCGCCTTGAAGCCTATGGACAAAGGAAATATCCTCAGGTGGAAACTAGAAATAAGCTTTCTGAGAAAGTTACTTGTGATGTGTGAATTAGCCTCACAGAGTTACACGGTTCTTTTCATTGAGTAGTTTGCTAACACTGTTTTCTTGTAATCTGCAATGGGATATTTTGCAGTTCATTGAAGATTATGGTGACAAAGGAAATACCCTCAGACAAAAAACTAGAAAGAAGCTTTCTGAGAAATTTCTTTGTGATTTGTGAATTCACCTCACAGAGTTACACGATTCATTTCATGGAGCAATTTGGTAGCACTGTTTTTGGGGATCTGAGAAGGGATATTTCAGATCGCACTTAAGTCTATGAGGACAAAGGAAATACCCTCAGATAAAAACTAGAAAGAAGTGTTCTGAGAAAGTTCTTTGTGATGTGTGAATTCATCTCACAGAATTACATCTTTCTTTTCATGGAGCCATTTGCTAACACTGTTTTTGTAGAATCTGCAAAGGTATATTTGGGAGCACATTAAGGACTGTTGTGAAAAACTAAATATCGTCAGCTTTCTGAGAAACTGCTTTTTGATGTGTGAATTCATCTCACAGAGTAACACTGTTCCTTTCATGGATCAGTTTGGTAGCACTGTTTTTGGGGAATCTGAGAAGGAATATTTTGGATCGCACTGAAGCCCATGTTGACAAAGGAAATACCCTCAGATAAAAGCTAGAAAGAAGTGTTCCTGGAAAATTCTTCATGATGTGTGAATTCACCTCACAGAGTTACACCGTTTTTTTCATGGGGCCGTGTGCTAACACTGTTTTCATATAATCTGCAAAGGGATATTTGGGAGTGCACTGGGGAATATACTGACCAAGGGAATATCCTCACATAAAAAGTAGAAAGAAGCTTTCTGAGAAACTGTTTTGTTATGTGTGAATTCATCTCACAGAATTACACTGTTCTTTTCATTGAGCAGTTTGCTAACACTGTTTTCATGGAATCTCCAATGGTATATTTTGGAGTGCATTGAAACTTATGGTGGCAAAGAAAATAGCCTCAGATAAAAACTAGAAAGAAGCTTTCTGAGAAACTGCTTTGTGATTTGTGAATTTATCTCACAGAGTTACACCGTTCTCTTCATTGAGCTGTTTGAAAACACTATTTTAGTGAAATCTGCAAGGGAATATTCGGGAGCACATTGAGGCCTATGGTGAAAAAGGAAATAGCCTCGGATAGAAACTAGAAAGGAGCTTTCTGAGAAACTACTTTTTGATGTGTGAATCCATCTCACAGAGTTTCAGTGTTCTTTTTATTCAGCAGTTTGCTAGCCCTGTTTTCTTGGAATCTGCAATGGGATGTTTTGTAATGCATTGAAAATTATGGTGACAAATGAAATATCCTCAGACAAAAACTACAAAATAGCTTCCTGAGAAACTTCTTTGTAATTTGTAAGTTCATCTCACAGAGTTACACGGTACTTTTCATGGAGCAGTTTTGTAGCACTGTTTTTGGGAAATCTGAGAAGGTATATTTGGGATCACATCAAAGCCTACGGTGACAAAGGAAATATCCTCAGATGAAAACTAGAAATAAGCATTCTGAGGAAGTGTTTTGTGATGTGTGAATTCGTCTCACAAAGTTACAACTTTCTTTTCATGGAACTGTTTGCTAACACTCCTTTCGTGGAATCTGCCAAGGGATATTTTGGAGCGCTTGAGGCCTATGGTGAACAACTAAATATCCCCAGATAAAAACTAGAAGGAAGCTTTCTGAGAAACTGCTTTGTGATGTTTGAATTCATCTCACACAGTTACACTGTAATTTTCATTGAGCTGTTCGATAACACTGTTTTCATGGAATCTACAAGGGATATTTTGGAGAGCATTGAGGCCTACAGTTGAAAAGTAAATATCCTCACATAAAAACTAGAAAGAAGCTCTCTGAGAAACTGCTTTGTGATGTTTGAATTCATCTCACAGATTTACATTGCTATTTTCATTGAGCAGTTTTCTAACACAGTTTTCTTGGAATCTGCAATGGGATATTTCGGAACGCATTGAAGCTTATAGTTACAAACGAAACATCCTCAGACAAAAACTGGAAAGTGACTTTCTCAGAAACTGCTTTGTGATGTATGTATTCATCTAACAGAATAACACCTTTCTTTTCGTGGATCAGTTTGCTAACAGTATTTTCTTGGAATCTACAAAGGGATATTTTGGAGTGTGTTGAGGCACATGATGATAAAGGAAATATCCTCTGAATAACACTTGAAAGAAGCTGTCTGAGAAACTGCTTTGTGATGTGGGAATTCATCTCACTCATTTACACCACTCTTTTAATGGAGCAGTTTTGTAGCACTGTTTTTGGCGAATATGAGAAGGGGTACTTTGAATCGCATTGAAGCCTATGGTGACAAAGGGAATATGCTCAGATAAAAACTAGAAATAAGTTTTCTGAGAAATTTCTTTGCGATGTGTGAATTCATGTGAGAGAGTTACAAAATTCTTTTCTCAGATCAGATTAGTAAAACTGGTTTTGGGCAAATTGAGAAGGGATATTTTGGATCGCATTGAAGCCTATGGTAACAAAGGAAATATCCTCAGATGAAAACTATAAATAAATTTTCTGAGAAATTTGCTTGTGATTGTGAATTTGCCTCCCAGAGTTACACCTTTCTTTTCATAGAAAAGTTGCTAACCCTGTTTTCGGGGAAACTGCAAAGGGATATTTGGGAGTGCCTTGAGGCCTATGGTGAAAAAGGAAATATCCTCCAATAAAACCAATAAGAAACTTTCTGTGAAACTGGTTTGTGATGGTTGAAATTATCTCACAGAGTTACACATTTCTTTTCATATAGCTGCTTGCTAACACTGTTTTCCTGGAATCCGCAATAGGATATTTGGGAGTACATTAAAGCCTATGGTGACAAACGACTTATCCTCAGAGAAAAACAAAAAGAAGCTTTCTGTTAAACTACTTTTTGATGTGTGAATTCATCTCACAGAGTTACATCTTTCTTTTCATGGAGCAGTTTGGTAGCACTGTTTTTGGGGAATCTGAAAAAGGATATTTTGGATTTCATTGAAACATATGGTGATAAAGGAAATATCCTCAGAAAAAAACTAGAAGGAAGTTTTCTGGCAAACTTCTTTGTGATGTATCTATTCATATCCCAGAGTAACACCTTTAATTTCATGGAGCTGTTTGCAAACACTGTTTTCATGGAGTCTAGAGAGGGATATTTGGGAGGAGTTGAGGCCTATGGTGGAAAAGGAAATATCCTCATATTAAAGGTAGATAGAATCTTTGTGAGAATCTGCTTTATGTTGTGTGAATTCATCGCACAAATTTACACTGTTTTTTTTCATTGAGCAGTTTGCTAACACTCTTTTTTTGGAGTCTGCAAAGGGATATTTTGGAGTGCATTGAAACTTATTTTTACAAAGGAAATATCCTCATATAAAAACTAGAAAGAAGCTTTCTGAGAAAGTTCTTTGTGGCATGTGAATTCATCTCACAGTGTTACAATTTTTTTTTTCATGTAGCAGAAGCTAACACTGTTTTCATGGAAAACAACAGGATATTTGGGAGCACATTGAAGCCTATGGTGAAAATGGAAATATCCTGAGACAAAAACAAAAAAGAAGCTTTCTGAGAAACTGCTCTGTGATGTGTGAATTCATCTCACAGATTTACAACTTCCTTTTCATGATGGAGTTTACTAACACTGTTTTTGTGGAATCTGCAAAGGGATATTCACGTGTGCCTTGAGGAATACTGTGAAAGAGTATATATCCTCACATAAAAACCAAAAAGCAGCTTTCTGAGAAGCTGCTTTGTGACGTGTGAATTCATCTCACAGAATTACACTGTTCTTTTCATTGAGCAGTTTGGTAACACTGTTTTCTTGGAATCTTTAATGTAATATTTTGGAGCGCATTGAAGCTTATGGTGACAAACGAAATTTCCTCTGACAAAAACTCGAAAGAAGCTTTCTGTGAAATTGCTTTATGTCTTAATTCATCTCACAGAATTACACCTTTCTTTTTTTTTAATTTATTTATTATTATTATACTTTAAGTTGTAGGGTACATGTGCATAACGTGCAGGTTTGTTACATATGTATACTTGTGCCATGTTGGTGTGCTGCACCCATCAACTTGTCATTTACATCAGGTATAACTCCCAATGCAATCCCACCACCTCCCCCTCCCCATGACAGGCCCCTGTGTGTGATGTTCCCCTTCCTGAGTCCAAGTGATCTCATTGTTCAGTTCCCACCTATGAGTGAGAACATGCGGTGTTTGGTTTTCTGTTCTTGTGATAGATTGCTAAGAATGATGGTTTCCAGCTGCATCCATGTCCCTACAAAGGACAAAAACTCATCCTTTTTGATGGCTGCATAGTATTCCATGGTGTAGATGTGCCACATTTTCTTAATCCAATCTGTCACTGATGGACATTTGGGTTGATTCCAAGTCTTTGCTATTGTGAATAGTGCTGCAATAAACATACGTGTGCATGTGTCTTTATAGCAGCATAATTTATAATCCTTTGGGTATATACCCAGTAATGGGATGGCTGGGTCATATGGTACATCTAGTTCTAGATCCTTGAGGAATCGCCATACTGTTTTCCATAATGGTTGAACTAGTTTACAATCCCACCAACAGTGTAAAAGTGTTCCTATTTCTCCACATCCTCTCCAGCACCTGTTGTTTCCTGACTTTTTAATGATCGCCATTCTAACTGGTGTGAGATGGTATCTCATTGTGGTTTTGATTTGCATTTCTCTGGTGGTCAGTGATGATGAGCATTTCTTCATGTGTCTGTTGGCTGTATGAATGTCTTCTTTTGAGAAATGCCTGTTCATATCCTTTGCCCACTTTTTGATGGGGTTGTTTGTTTTTTTCTTGTAAATTTGTTTGAGTTCTTTGTAGGTTCTGGATATTAGCCCTTTGTCAGATGAGTAGATTGCAAAAATTTTCTCCCATTCTGTAGGTTGCCTGTTCACTCTGACGGTAGTTTCTTTTGCTGTGCAGAAGCTCTTTAGTTTAATGAGATCCCATTTGTCAATTTTGGCTTTTGCTGCCGTTGCTTTTGGTGTTTTAGACATGAAGTCTTTGCCCATGCCTATGTCCTGAATGGTACTACCTGGGTTTTCCTCTAGGATTTTTATGGTATTAGGTCTAACATTTAAGTCTCTAATCCATCTTGAATTAATTTTCGTATAAGGAGTAAGGAAAGGATCCAGTTTCAGCTTTCTACTTATGGCTAGCCAATTTTTCCAGCACCATTTATTAAATAGGGAATCCTTTCCCCATTTCTTGTTTCTCTCAGGTTTGTCAAAGATCAGATGGCTGTAGATGTGTGGTATTATTTCTGAGGACTCTGTTCTGTTCCAGTGGTCTATATCTCTGTTTTGGTACCAGTACCATGCTGTTTTGGTTACTGTAGCCTTGTAGTATAGTTTGAAGTCAGGTAGCGTGATGCCTCCAGCTTTGTTCTTTTGACTTAGGATTGTCTTGGAGATGCGGGCTCTTTTTTGGTTCCATATGAACTTTAAAGCAGTTTTTTCCAATTCTGTGAAGAAACTCATTGGTAGCTTGATGGGGATGGCATTGAATCTATAAATAACCTTGGGAGGTATGGCCATTTTCACGATATTGATTCTTCCTATCCATGAGCATGGTATGTTCTTCCATTTGTTTGTGTCCTCTTTGATTTCACTGAGCAGTGGTTTGTAGTTCTCCTTGAAGAGGTCCTTTATATCCCTTGTAAGTTGGATTCCTAGGTATTTGATTCTCTTTGAAGCAATTGTGAATGGAATTTCATTCCTGATTTGGCTCTCTGTTTGTCTGTTACTGGTGTTTAAGAATGCTTGTGATTTGTGCACATTAATTTTGTATCCGGAGACTTTGCTGAAGTTTCTTATCAGCTTTAGGAGATTTTGGGCTGAGACAATGGGGTTTTCTAAATATACAATCATGTCATCTGCAAAGAGGGACAGTTTGACTTCTTCTTTTCATAACTGAATACCCTTGATTTCTTTCTCTTGCCTAATTGCCCTAGCCAGAACTTCCAACACTATGTTGAATAGGAGTGGTGAGAGAGGGCATCCCTGTCTTGTGCCAGTTTTCAAAGGGAATTCTTCCAGTATTTGCCCATTCAGTATGATATTGGCTGTGGGTTTGTCATAAATAGCTCTTATTATTTTGAGGTACGTTCCATCAATACCGAATTTATTGAGCGTTTTTAGCATGAAGGGCTGTTGAATTTTGTCAAAAGCCTTTTCTGCATCTATTGAGATAATCATGTGGTTCTTGTCTTTGGTTCTGTTTATATGCTGGATTATGTTTATTGATTTGCGAATGTTGAACCAGCCTTGCATCCCAGGGATGAAGCCCACTTGATCATGGTGGATAAGCTTTTTGATGTGTTGCTGAATCTGGTTTGCCAGTATTTTATTGAGGACTTTTGCGTCGATGTTCATCAGGGATATTGGTCTAAAATTCTCTTTTTTTGTTGTGTCTCTGCCAGGCTTTGGTATCAGGATGATGTTGGTCTCATAAAATGAGTTAGGGAGGATTCCCTCTTTTTCTATTGATTGGAATAGTTTCAGAAGGAATGGTACCAACTCCTCCTTGTACCTCTGGTAGAATTCAGATGTGAATCCATCTGGTCCTGGACTTTTTTTCGTTGGTAGGCTATTAATTATTGCCTCAATTTCAGAGCCTGCTATTGGTCTATTCAGGAATTCAACTTCTTCCTGGTTTAGTCTTGGGTGAGTGTAAGTGTCCGGGAAATTATCCATTTCTTCTAGATTTTCCAGTTTATTTGCGTAGAGGTGTTTATAGTATTCTCTGATGGTAGTTTGTATTTCTGTGGGGTCGGTGGTGATATCCCCTTTATCATTTTTAATTGCATCGATTTGATTCTTCTCTCTTTTCTTCTTTATTAGTCTTGCTAGTGGTCTGTCAATTTTGTTGATCTTTTCAAAAAACCAACTCCTGGATTCATTGATTTTTTGGAGAGTTTTTTGTGTCTCTATCTCCTTCAGTTCTGCTCTGATCTTAGTTATTTCTAGCCTTCTGCTAGCTTTCGAATGTGTTTGCTCTTGCTTCTCTAGTTCTTTTAATTGCGATGTTAGAGTGTCAATTTTAGATCTTTCCTGCTTTCTCTTGTGGGCATTTAGTGCTATAAATTTCCCTCTACACACTGCTTTAAATGTGTCCCAGAGATTCTGGTATGTTGTATCTTTGTTCTCATTGGTTTCCAAGAACATCTTTATTTCTGCCTTCATTTCGTTATGTACCCAGTAGTCATTCAGGAGCAGGTTGTTCAGTTTCCATGTAGTTGAGCGGTTTTGATTGAGTTTCTTAGTCCTGAGTTCTAGTTTGATTGCACTGTGGTCTGAGAGACAGTTTGTTATAATTTCTGTTCTTGTACATTTGCTGAGGAGTGCTTTACTTCCAATTACGTGGTCGATTTTGGAGTAAGTACGATGTGGTGCTGAGAAGAATGTATATTCTGTTGATTTGGGGTGGAGAGTTCTATAGATGTCTATTAGGTCCGCTTGCTGCAGAGATGAGTTCAATTCCTGGATATCCTTGTTAACTTTCTGTCTCGTTGATCTGTCTAATGTTGACAGTGGAGTGTTGAAGTCTCCCATTATTATTGTATGGGAGTCTAAGTCTCTTTGTAAGTCTCTAAGGACTTGCTTTATGAATCTGGGTGCTCCTGTATTGGGTGCATATATACTTAGGATAGTTAGCTCTTCCTGTTGAATTGATCCCTTTACCATTATGTAATGGCCTTCTTTGTCTCTTTTGATCTTTGATGGTTTAAAGTCTGTTTTATCAGAGACTAGTATTGCAACCCCCGCTTTTTTTTGTTCTCCATTTGCTTGGTAAATCTTCCTCCATCCCTTTATTTTGAGCCTATGTATGTCTCTGCGTGTGAGATGGGTCTCCTGAATACAGCAGACTGATGGGTCTTGACTCTTTATCCAGTTTGCCAGTCTGTGTCTTTTAATTGGAGCATTTAGTCCATTTACACTTAAGGTTACGATTGTTATGTGTGAACTTGATCCTGCCATTATGATATTAACTGGTTATTTTGCTCGTTAGTTGATGCAGTTTCTTCCTAGCCTCGATGGTCTTTACATTTTGGCATGTTTTTGCAATGGCTGGTACCGGTTGTTCCTTTCCATGTTTAGTGCTTCCTTCAGGGTCTCTTGTTAGGCAGGCCTAATGGTGACAAATTCTCTAAGCATTTGCTTATCTGTAAAGGATTTTATTTCTCCTTCACTTATGAAACTTAGTTTGGCTGGATATGAAATTCTGGGTTGAAAATTCTTTTCTTTAAGAATGTTGAATATTGGCCCCCACTCTCTTCTGGCTTGGAGAGTTTCTGCCGAGAGATCTGCTGTTAGTCTGATGGGCTTCCCTTTGTGGGTAACCCGACCTTTCTCTCTGGCTGCCCTTAAGATTTTTTCCTTCATTTCAACTTTGGTGAATCTGGCAATTATTTGTGGGAGTTGCTCTTCTCGAGGAGTATCTTTGTGGCGTTCTCTGTATTTCCTGGATTTGAATGTTGGCCTGCCCTACTAGGTTGGGGAAGTTCTCCTGGATGATATCCTGAAGAGTGTTTTCCAACTTGGTTCCATTTTCCCCATCACTTTCAGGCACCACAATCAGACGTAGATTTGGTCTTTTTACATAATCCCATACTTCTTGCAGGCTTTCTTCATTTCTTTTTCTTCTTTTTTCTTTTGGTTTCTCTTCTCGCTTCATTTCATTCATTTGATCCTCAATCGCAGATACTCTTTCTTCCAGTTGATCGAGTTGGTTACTGAAGCTTGTGCATTTGTCACGTATTTCTCGTGTCATGGTTTTCATCTCTGTCAGTTCGTTTAGGACCTTCTCTGCATTAATTACTCTAGCCATCAATTCTTCCACTTTTTTTTCAAGATTTTTAGTTTCTTTGCGCTGGGTATGTAATTCCTCCTTTAGCTCTGAGAAATTTGATGGACTGAAGCCTTCTTCTCTCATCTCGTCAAAGTCATTCTCTGTCCAGTTTTGATCCGTTGCTGGCGATGAGCTGCGCTCCTTTGCCGGGGGAGATGCGCTTTGAATTTTTGGAATTTCCAGCTTTTCTGCCCTGCTTTTTCCCCATCTTTGTGGTTTTATCTGCCTCTGGTCTTTGATGATGGTGATGTACTGATGGGGTTTTGGTGTAGGTGTCCTTCCTGTTTGATAGTTTTCCTTCTAACAGTCAGGACCCACAGCTGTAGGTCTGTTGGAGATTGCTTGAGGTCCACTCCAGACCCTGTTTGCCTGGGTATCAGCAGCAGAGGCTGCAGAAGATAGAATATTGCTGAACAGCGAGTGTACCTGTCTGATTCTTGATTTGGAAGCTTCCTCTCAGGGGTGTACTCCACCCTGTGAGGTGTGGGGTGTCAGACTGCCCCTAGTGGGGGATGTCTCCCAGTTAGGCTACTCAGGGGTCAGGGACCCACTTGAGCAGGGAGTCTGTCCCTTCTCAGATCTCAACCTCCGTGTTGGGAGATCCACTGCTCTCTTCAAAGCTGTCAGACAGAGTCGTTTGCATCTGCAGAGGTTTCGGCTGTGTTTGTTATTGCCCTGTCCCCACAGGTGGAGTCTATAGAGACAGGCAGGTTTCCTTGAGCTGCTGTGAGCTCCACCCAGTTCGAGCTTCCCAGCAGCTTTGTTTACCTACTTAAGCCTCAGCAATGGCGGGCGCCCCTCCCCCAGCCTCGCTGCTGCCTTGCCGGTAGATCACAGACTGCTGTGCTAGCAATGAGGGAGGCTCCGTGGGTGTGGCATCCTCCCAGCCAGGTGTGGGATATGATCTCCTGGTGTGCCTGTTTGCTGAAAGCGCAGTATTGGGGTGGGAGTTACCCGATTTTCCACGTGTTGTGTGTCTCAGTTCCCCTGGCTAGGAAAAGGGATTCCCTTCCCCCTTGCGCTTCCCAGGTGAGTCAATGCCTCACCCTGCTTCAGCTCTTGCTGGTCGGCCTGCAGCAGCTGACCAGCACCGATCGTCCAGCACTCCCCAGTGAGATGAACCCAGTACCTCAGTTGAAAATGCAGAAATCACCGGTCTTCTGTGTCGCTCGCGCTGTGAGTTGGAGACTGGAGCTGTTCCTATTCGGCCATCTTGCTCTGCCCCTACACCTTTCTTTTCATGCAGCGGTTTGGTAGCACTCTTTTTGGGGAATCAGAGAAGGGATAATTTGGATTGCATTGAATCCTATGGTGACAAAGAAAATATCCTCAGATAAAACTAGAAAGAAGCTTTCTGAGGAACTTCTTGGTGATGTTTGAATTCATCACACAGAGTTACAGCTTTCTTTCCAAGGAGCAGTTTGCTAAGACTGTTTTCGTGGAATCTGCAATTGGATATTTGGGACCGCATTGAGTTCTATGGTGAAAAACAAAATATTCTCACATAAAAACTGGAAAGTACCTTCCTGAGAAACTGCTTTGTGATATGTAAATTCATCTCACTGTGTCACACCATTCTTTTCATTGAGCAGTTTGCTAACACTGTTTTCGTGGAATCTGCAAAGGGATATATGGGAGAGCATTGAGGCCTATAGAGGAAAAGGAAATATCCTCAGTTAAAAACTAGAAAGAAGCTTTCTGGGAAGCTGCTTTGTGATGTGTGAATTCATCTCAGAGTGTTACAATGTTCTTTTCATTGAGCAGTTTACTAACACTTTTTTCTTGGATTCTGCAATGGGATATTTCAGAGTGCATTGAATCTTTTGGTGACACAGAAAAAATCTTCATGGATTAAGTAGAAAGAAGCTTTCTGAAAAACCACTTTGTGATGTATTAATTCATCTCACAGAGTTACATGATTCTTTCCATGGATCAGTTTGGTAGCACTATTTTTGGGGATTCTGAGAAGGGATATTTGGGATCGAATTGAAGCCTATGGTGAAAAAGGAAATATCTTCAGATGAAAGATGGAATGAAGCTTTCTGAGACAGTTTTTTGTGATGTGTGGACTCATCTCACAGAGTTACGCCGTTATTTTTATTGAACAGTTTGATAACACTGTTTTTGTGTAATCTGCAATAGGATATTTGGGAGCACTTTGTAGCCTATGGTGACAAAGGTAATGTCCTCAGAAAAAAATCAAAAAGCAGCTTTCTGAAAAATTGCTTTGTGATTTATGAACTCATCTCACAGAGTTACACCTTGTTTTTCATGGAGCCGTTTGCTAACACTGTTTTTGTGGAATCTGCAAAGGGATATTTGGGAGCACATGGAGGACTGTTGTTAAAAAGGAAATATCCTGAGATAAAAACTAGAAAGTAGCTTTCTGAAAAACTGCTTTGTGATGTTTAAGTTCATCACACAAAGTTACACCATTGTTTGCATTGAGCAGATTGATACACTATTTTCATGGAATCTGCAATAGGATACTTGGTAGTACCTTGAAGCTTATGGTGACAAAGGAAATATCCCCAGATAATAACCAAAAAGAAGCCTTCTGTGAAACTGCTTTTTGATGCATGAATTCATCTCACAGATTTACTCCTTTCTTTTCATTGAGATTGCTAACACTTTTTTCATGGAATCTGCAATGGGATATTCAGGAGTGAGGAATATGGTGAAAAAGGAAATATCCTCAGATAATAACTAGAAAGAATCTGAGAAACTGCTTTGTGATGTTTGATTCATCTCAGAGAGTTACAATGTTGTTTTCATTGACCAGTTTGCTAACACTGTTTTCTTGGACTCTGCATTTGGATATTTCAGAGCGCATTGAAGCTTATGGTTACAAAGGAAATATCTTCATATAAAAACTAGATAGAAGCTTTCTGAGAAACTCTCACTCATAGGTGGGAATTGAACATTGAGATCACTTGGACACGGGAAGGGGAACATCACAGACCTGGGCCTATTGTGGGGAGTGGGGAGGGATGACATTGGGAGCTATACCTGATGAAAATGACGAGTTGAAGTGTGCTGACGAGTTGATGGGTGCAGGACACTAACATGGCACATGTATACATATATAACAAACCTGCAATTTGTGCACATGTATCCTAGAACTTAAAGTATAATGAAAAAAATAATAATAAACAAACTACTACTTCTAGCAATGGACTAGGTGCAGGGGATATAGTACTGAACAAAGCAAAATATATATATATATATATATATATATATATATATATATATATATATATATATCCTAATATAAAAACTAGAAAGGAGCTTTCTGAGAAATTTCTTTCTGATGTGTTAAATCATCTCACAGAGTTACCCATTTTTTTCCATGGAGCAATTTGTTAGTACTGTTTTTGGGTACTATGAGCAGGGATATTTTGAAACATATTGAAGCCCATGGTGACAAATGAAGTATACTTAGATAAAAACTGGAAAGAAGCATAATGATAAACTTCTATGTGATGTGTGAATTCATCTCACAGAGTTACACTGTTCTTTTCATTGAGCTGTCTGGTAACACTGTTTTCATGGACTATACAATAGGATATTAGGGAGCGCATTGAAGCCTATGGCTCCTCAGATAAAAACGGAAAAGAAGCTTTCTGAGAAACTGCTTTGTGATGTGACAATTTGTCCCACAGAGTTACAATGTTATTTTCCTTGAGTAACTTGCTAACACTGTTTTCCTGGAATCTGCAATGGGATATTTCGGAGTGCATTGAAGCTTATGTTGACATAGGAAATATCCTCAGACAAAAACTAGAAAGAAGTTTCTGACAAACTGCTTTCTAATTTGTGAATTCATCTCACAGAGTTACAATTTCCTTTCATGGAGCAGTTTGTTAGCACTGTTTTTGGGGAATCTGAGAAGGGCTATTTTGGATCACAATGAAGCCTGTGGGGCTAAAGAAAATATCCTCAGATAAAAAAACAGAAAAAAGCTTTCTGAGAAACTACTTTGTGATGGGTGTATTCAACTCACAGAGTAGCACAATTCTTTTCTTGGAGCAGTTTGGTAAAACTGTTTGTGTGGAATCTGTAATAGGATATTTGGGAGTGCATTGAAGCCTATGGTGACCAAGGAAATATTTTCAGACAAAAAACAAAAAGCAGCTTTCTGAGAAACTGCTTTGTGATGTGTGAATTCATCTCACAGATTTACACATTTCTTTTTGTGTAGCAGTTTGATAACACTATTTTCGTGGAATCTGCAAAGGAATATTCATGAGCACAATGAGGCCTGTGGTGAAAATGGAAATATCCTCAGACAAAAACTAGAAAGAAGGTTTCTTTGAAAATACTTTCTGATGTGTGAATACATCTCACAGATTTACAAGATTCTTTCCATGGAGCATTTTGGTAGCACTGTTTTTGGAGACTCTGAGAAGGGCTATTTTGGATCACATTGAAGCCTATGTTGACAAAGGGATTTTCTCAGATAAAGACCAGACCGAAACTTTCTGAGAAACTACTTTGTGACGTGTGTATTCATCTCATAGAGTAGTACGATTATTTTCTTGGAGCAGGTTGCTGAAACTGTTTTCGTGAAATCTGCAAAGGAATACTCAGGAGGGCATTGAGGAATATGGATAAAAAGGAAATAGACTCAGGTAGAAACTAGAAAGAAGCTTTCTGAGAAACAGTTTTGTGATGTGAGAATTCATCTCACAGAGTTACACCACACTTTTCATAAAGCAGTTTGGTAGCACTGTTTTTGGGGAAATTGAGAAGGGATATTTTGAATTGCAATGAAGCCTATGGTGACAAAGGAAATATCCTCAGATTAAAACTAGAAAGAAGTTTTCTGAGAAATCGCTTTGTGATGTGTTAATTCATCTCACAGAGTTACATGATTCTTTTTGTGGATAAGTTTGGTAGCACTGCTTTTGGGGAATCTGCAATGGGATATCTGGGAGCACATTGGAGCCCATGGTGACAAGGGAAATATCCTAAGACACAAACCAAAAAGAAACTTTCTGAACAACTACTTTGTGATGTGTGAATTCATCTCAGAGATTTACACCTTTCTTTTCATGGAGCAGTTTGCAAACACTATTTTCGTGGAATCTGCAAAGGGATATTCATGAGCACATTGAGGCCTTTTTTGAAAGAGGAAATATCCTCAGACAAAAACTAGAAAGAAGCTTTCTGAGAAACTCCTTTATGATTTGTGAATTCATCTCACAGTGTTACACAATTCTTTTCATGGAGCAGTTTGTTAGCACTGTTTTCTTGGAATCTGCAATGGGAAATTTTGGAGTGCATTGAAGCTTATGGTGAAAAAGGAAATATCCTAACGTAAAAAACAGAAAGAAGCTTTCTGAGAAAGTCCTTTGTGGTATGTTAATTCACCTCACAAAATTATTCATTTTTTCCCATGGTGCAGTTTGTTAGTACTGTTTTTGGGGAATATGAGAAGGGATATTTTGGATTGCATTGAAGCCCATGGTGACAAATGAAATATCCTTGGATAAAAACTAGAAAGAAGCATTCTGAGAAACGTTTTTCAGATGTGTGAATTCACCTCACAGAGTTACACTGTTCTTTTCTTTGAGCAGTCTGCTAACACTGTTTTCGTGGAATCTGTAATAGGATATTTGGGAATATATTGAAGCCTATGGTGACAAAGGTAATATCCTCAGATAAAAATGGAAAAGAAGTTTTCAGAGAATCTGCTTTGTGATGTGTCAATTTGTCTCAATGAGTTACACTGTTCTTTTCATTGAGCAGTTTGCTAACACTATTTTCCTGGAATCTGCAATGGGATATTTCAGAGCCCATTGAAGTTTTGGTGACAAAGGAAATATCCTCAGACAAAAACTAGAAATAAACTTTATGACAAACTGCTTTCTAATTTGTGAATTCATCTCACAGAGTTACACCATTCTTTTCATGGAGCAGTTCAGTAGCTCTGTTTGTGTGGAATTGAGAAGTGATACTTTGCATCTCATGGAAGCCTATAGTGAAAAAGGATATATCCTCAGAAAAAAGCTTGAAAGAAGCTTTCTGAGAAACTGCTTTGTGATGTGTGAATTCATCTCACAGAGTAGCATGATTTTTTTTTGGAGCAGTTTGGTAAAACCGTTTTTGTGGAATCTGCAATAGGATATTTGGGAGTGCAATGAAGCCTATGGTGACCAAGGAAATATCCTCAGACAAAAAAACCATAAAGAAGCTTTCTGAGAAACTACTTTGTGATGTGTGAATTCATCTCACAGATTCATACATTTGTTTTCATGGAGCAGTTTTCTAACACTATTTTCGTGGAATCTGCAAAGGGATATTCATGAGCACAATGAGGCCTGTGGTGAAAAAAGGAAATATCCTCAGACAAAAACTAGAAAGAAGGTTTCTTTGAAAAAGCTTTCTGATTTGTGAATTCATCTCACAGATTTACACAATGCTTTCCATGGAGCATTTTGGTAGCACTGTTTCTGGAGAATCCGAGAAGGGCTATTTTGGATTGTATTGAAGCCTATGATGAGAAAGGGAATATTGTCAGATAAAAAATAGGTAGAAGTTTTCTGAGAAACTTCTTTGTGATGTGTGTATTCATCTTGCAGAGTAGCACAATTCTTTTCTTGGAGCAGGTTGCTAAAACTGTTTTTGTGTAATCTGCAAAGGGATATTTGGGAGTGCATTGAGAAATATAGTGAAAAAGGAAATATCCTCAGATAAAAACTAGAAAAAAGCATTCTGAGAAACAGTTTTGTGATGTGAGAATTCATCTCACAGAGTTAAACCACACTATTCATGAAGCCGTTTGGTAGCCCTGTTTTGGGGGAATTTGAGAAGGGATATATTGAATTGCGTTGAAGCCTCTGATGACAAAGGAAATATCCTCATATAAAAGCTAGAAAGAAGCTTTCTGAGAAATTGCTTTGTGATGTGAGAATTCATCTCACAGAGTTACACCATTCTTTTCATAGAGCAGTTTTATAACACTGTTTTCGTGGAATCTGCACTAGGACGTTTGGTAGTGCATTGAAGCCTATGGAGACAAATTAAATATCCTCAGATTAAAACCAAAAAGAAGCTTTCTGTGAAACTGCTTTGTGATGTTTCAATTTATCTCACAGAGTTACACTGGCATTTTCATTGAGAAGTTTGCTAACACTGTTTTCTCGGAATCTGTAATGGGATATTTTGGAGCACATTGAAGTTCATGGTGACAAAGGAAATATCCTCAGACAAAAACTAGAGAGAAACCTTCTGAGAAACTGCTTTGTGATGTGTTAGTTCTGTTCACAAAGTTACATGATTGTTTTCATGGATCATTTTGGTAGCACTGTTTTTGGGGAATCTGAGAAGGGATATTTTGGATCACATTGAAGCCAATGGTGAGAAAGGAAATATCCTCAGAGAAACACTAGAAAGAAGCTTTCAGGGAAACTTCATTGTGATGTGTGAATTCATCCACAGAGTTACACCTTCCTTTCCATGGAGCAGTTTGCTAACACTGTTCTCGTGGAATCTGCAAAGGGATATTTTGGCACACATTGAAGCCTATGGTGAAAAGGAGATATCCTCAGATAAAAACTAGAAAGAAGCTTTCCGAGAAATTTCATTGTGATGTTTGAATTCATCTCATAGAGTTCCACCGTTCTTTTGATGGAGCAGTTTGCTAACACTGTTTTCGTGTAATCTGCAAGGGGATATTTGGGAGTACATTGAAGCCTATGGTGAGAAACTAAATATCCTCAGATAAACATAGAAAGAAGATTTTTAAGAAACTGCTTAGTGATGTGTGAATTCTTCTCACTGTGTTATACTGTTTTTTTCTCTGAACAGTTTGCTAACACTGTTTTCATGGAATCTGCAAAGTGATATTTGGGAGCTTATTGAGGCATATAGTGAAAAAGGAAATATCCTCACATAAAAACTAGAAAGAAGCTTTCTGAGAAACTGCTTTGTGATGTGTGAATTCATGTCACAGTGTGACACTGTTCTTTACATTGAGCAGTTTGCTAATACTGTTTTCGTGGAATTTGCAATGTTATATTTCTTAGCACATTTAAGTTTATGGTGACAAAGGAACTATTCTCAGACAGAAATTTAAAAAGCAGCTTTCTGAGAAAGTGCTTTGTGATTTGTGAATTAATCTCACAGAGTTACACGATTCTTTTAATGGATCAATTTGGTAGAACAGTTTTTGGGGAATCTGAGAAGGGATATTTGGGATAGCATTGAAGCCTAGGGTGAAAAGGAAATATCCTCTGATAAAAGCTAGAAAGAAGCTTTCTGAGAAAGTTCTTTGTGATATGTGAATTCATCTAGTGGAGTTATACCTTTCTTTTGATGGAGCAGTTTGCTAACACGGTTTTTGTGTATTCTCCAAGGGGAAATTTGGGAGTGAATTGAGGCCTACGGTGAAAAACTAAATATCTTCAGATAAACACTAGAAAGAAAGTTTCTGAGAAATTGCTTTGTGATGTGTGAATTCATCTCACCATGTTACATTGTTCTTTTAACTGAGTAGTTTGCTTACTCTGTTTTCATGGAATCTGTAAAGTGATATTTGGGAACACATTGAGGCATATAGTGAAAAAGGAAATATCCTCACATAGGAACTAGAAGGAAGCTTTTTGAGAAACTGTTTGTGATGCATTAATTCATCTCACAGCGTTACACTGTTCTTTTCATTGAGCAATTTGCTCAGACTGTTTTCGTGGAATCTGCAATGTTATATTTCGGAGTGCATTTAAGCTTATGGTGGCCAAGGAAATATCCTCAGACAAAAACTAGAAAGCAGCTTTCTGAGAAACTGCTATGTGATTTCTGAATTAATCTCAGAGAGTTACACAATTCTTCTAATGGACCAGTTTGTTAGAACAGTTTTTGGGGAATCTGATAAGGGATATATGGGATAGCATTGAAGCCTATGGTGTAAAGAAAATATCCTCAGATAAAAACTAGAAAGAAGCTTTCTGAGAAAGTTCTTTGCATTATGTGAACTCATCTCACAGAGTTACACCATTCTTTTCATTGTGCCATTTGATAACACTGTTTTGGTGGAATCTACATATGGGTATTTTGGAGCGCATTGAAGGTTAAGGTAACAAAGGAAATACCTACATATAAAAACTAGAAAGACGCTTTCTGAGGAAATGCTTTCTGATGTGCTAATTCTTGTCACAGAGTTACAGGATTCTGTTCATGGAGCAGCTTGGTAACACTTTTTTGTGGAATCTGAGAAGGGACATTTTGGATTGCTTTGAAGCCTATGTTGAAAAAGGAAATATCCTCAGATAAAAACCGGAAAGAAGCTTCCTGAGAAAGTTCTTTGTGACATGTGAATTCATCTCAGAGAGTTACACCTTTCTTTCATGGAGCAGTTTTCTGACACTGTTTTCATGGAATCTGCAAAGGAATATTTGTTAGCACATTGTGGCCTATAGTGAAAAAGGGGGTATCCTCAGATAAAAACTAGAAAGAAGCTTTCTGTAATACTGCTTTGTGATGTGTGAATTCAACTCACAGAATTACACCAGTCTTTCCATTGTTCAATTTGCTAACGCTGTTTTCTTGGAATCTGCAATGGGATATTCGGGAGTGCATTGAATCTTATGGTGACAAAGGAAATATCCTGAGACAAAAATTAGAAAGAAGGTCTCTGAGAAACTGTTCTGTGATTTGTGAATTTATCTAACAGAATTACATCTTCTTTTCACAGAGCAGTTTGCTAACACTGATTTCGTGGAACCTGCAAAGGGATATTTTGGTGCGCATTGAGGTCTATGGTGAAAAGGAGATATCCTCAGATAAAAACTAGAAAGAAGCTTTCTGAGAAATTTCATTGTGATGTTTGAATTCATCTCATAGGGTTCCACCTTTCTTTTGATGGAGCAGTTTGCTAATACTGTTTTCGTGTAATCTGCAAGGGGATATTTGGGAGTGCTTTGAGGCCTATGGTGAGAAATTAAATATCCTCAGATAAATATAGAAAGAAGATTTTTGAGAAACTGCTTAGCGATGTGTGAATTCTTCTCACAGTGTTACACTGTTCTTTTCATTGAGTACTTTGATATCACTGTCTTTATGGAAACTGCAACATGATATTTGGGAGCACATTGAAGCCTATGGTGAAAAAGGAAATATCCTCAGATAAAAATCAAAAAGAAGCTTTCTGAGAGACTGCTTTGTGATGTGTGACTTCATCTCACAGAGTTACATGATTCTTTTCATTGAGAAGTTTACTAACACTGTTTTCTTGTAATCTGCAATGGGATATTTCGGAGAGCACAAAAGCTTACAGTGACAATGGAAATTTCCTCAGGCAAAAACTAGAAAGAAGATTCCTGAGAAACTTCTTTGTGATTTCTGAATTCATCTCAAAGAGTTACACCACTCTTTTCATGGAGAAGTTTGGTATCACTGTTTTTGGGGAATCTGAGAAGGGATATTTTACATGGCATTGAAGCCTATGGTGACAAAGGAATTATCCTCAGATAAAAACTAGAAAGAAGCTTTCTGAGAAACTGTTTCATGATATATGAATTCATAGCACAGAGTTACACCTTTCTTTTCATGCAGCCGATTGCTAACAGTTTTCTTGGAATCTACAAAGGGATATGTGGGAGCGCATTGAGGTCTATGGTGAAAAACTAAATATCCTAAGATAAAAACCAGAAAGAAGCTTTCTGAGAAACTGCTTTGTGATTTGTGAATTGTTCTCAGAGAGTTACACCACTCTTTTCGTGGATGAGTTTGGTAGCACTGTTTTTGAGGAATCTGAGAAGGGATAATTTGTATCACATTGAAGCCTATGTTGACAGAGGGAATATCCTCAGATAAAATATGGAAAGAAGCTTTCCAAGAAACTTCTTGGTGATGTGTGAATTTATTTCACAGAGTTACACCTTTCTTTTCATGGAGCAGTTTGCTAACACTGTTTTCTTGGAATCTGCAGTGGAATGATTTGGAGTGCAATGAAGCTTATGGTGACAAACGAAATACACTCATATAAAAATTAGAAAGAAGGCTTCTGAGAAACCGCATGTGATGTTTGAATTCATCTCACAGAGTTACACTGTTCTTTTCATTGAGCAGTTTCTAAAGCATGTTTTCATGGTATCTGCAATGGAATATTTCAGAGCACTTTGAAGCTTATGATGACAAACGAAATATCCTCAGACAAAAACTAGAAAGACGCTTTCTGAGAAAATGCTTTGTGATGTCTTAATTCATCTCACAGAGTTACATGATTCTATTCATGGATCAGTTTGGTAGCACTGTTTTTGGGGAATCTGAGAAGAAGTATTTTGGATCACATTGAAGCCTATGGTGACAAAGGAAATCTCCTCAGACAAAAACTAGAAAGAATCTCTCTGAGAAACTTCTTGGTGATGTGTGAATTCCTCTCACAGAGTTTCAGCTTTCTTTTCATGGAGCAGTTTGCTAACACAGTTTTCATATAATCTGCAAAGGGATATTTGGGAGCACATAGAGGCCTGCGGTGAAAAAAGGAAGTATTCCCAGAGTAAAACTGGAAAGAACCTCTCTGAGAAACTACTTTGTGATGGTTAAATTCATCCCACAGAGTTACACCATTATTTTCCTTGAACTGTTTGTTAACACTGTTCTTGAGGAATGTGCAATAGGATATTTGAGAGCACATTGAAGTCTATGGTGAAAATGGAAATATTCTAAGATAAAAACTAGAAAGAAGTTTTCTGACAAAGTTCTTTGTGAAGTATGAATTCATCTCACAGTGTTACACCTTACTTTTCATGGAGCAGTTTACTACCACTGTTTTTATGGAATCTACAAAGGGATATTTGGGAGTGTATTGAGGACTATGAAGAAAAAGGAAATATCTTCAGAAAAAAAGTAGAAAGAAACTTTCTGAGAAACTTTTTTGTGATGTGTGAATTCATCTCACAAAGTTACACTGTTCTTTTTATTGAGCAGTTTGCTAACACTGTTTTTGTGGAATGTGAAATAGGGTATCGAGAGTGCATTGAAGCCTATGGAGACAAAGGAAATATCCTCAGACAAAAACTAGAAAGAACCTTTCTGAGAAACTACTTTCTGATTTGTGAATTCATGTCACAGAGTTACACCTTTCTTGTCATGGAGCAGATTTTTAGCACTGATTTTGGGAAATCTGAGAAGGGATATTTAGGATGGCATTGAAGCCTATGGTGACAAGAGAAATACCTCAGATAAAAACTAGACAGAAGCTTTCCTAGAAACTGCTTTGTGATGCTTGAATTCATCTCACAGAGTTACACCATTCTGTCCATGGAGTCGTTTGCTAACACTGCTTTCGTGGAATCTGCAAAGGGATATTTGAGAGCACATTGAGGCATATAATGAAAAAAAGAAATATCCTCTGAATAAAAACTATAAGGAAGTTTTCTGAGAAACTGCTTTGTGATGTGTGACTTCATCTCACACAGTTACACCATTCTTTTCATTGAGCAGTTTGTTAACACGTTTTTCTTGGAATCTGCAATGGGATATTTGAGATCGCTTTGAGGCCTATGGTGAAAAAGGAAATATTCTCTGATAAAAACTAGAAAGAAGCTTTCTGTGAAACAGCTTTCTGATGTGTGAATTCATCTCACTGAGTTACACGATTCTTTTATTGGAGCAGTTTGGTAGCATTCTTTTTGGGGAATCTGTGAAGGGATATTTTGGATCTCATTGAAGCCTATGTTGACAAATTAAATATCCTCAGATAAAAACTAGAAAGACGCTTTCTGGGAATGCTCTTCTTGATGTGTGAATTCATCTCACAGAGTTACATCTTTCTTTTCCTGGAGCAGTTTGCTAACACTGTTTTCATGGAATCTGCAATGGGATATTCCGGAGCCCTTTGATGCCTACAGGGAAAAATGAACTTTCCTCAGATAAAAACTAGAAAGAAGCCTTCTGAAAAACATCTTTGTGATGTGTGAATTCTAACAGAGTTTCACCATTCTTTTCATTGAGGAGTGTGATAACACAGTTTTCCTGCAATCTGCAATAGGATATATGGGAGTGCATTGAAGCCTATGGGGTCAGGAAATATCCACAGATAAAAGTCCAAAAAGAAGCTTTCTGTGAAACTGTATTGTGATGTGTGAACTCATCTCACGGAGTTACATCATTCTTTTCATTGAGAAGTTTGCTAACACTTTTTTCAATTAATCTGCTGTGGAACATTGGGGAGCACATTGATTAATATGGTGAAAAAGGAAATATACTCAGATAAAAACTAGAAAGAAGTTTTCTGACAAACATCTTTGCAATATGTGAATTCATCTCACAGAGTTACACCATTTTTCTCATGTAACAGTTTGGTAGCACTGTTTTTTGGGGAATCTGAGAAGGGATATTTTGGGTCACATTGAAGCCTATGGTGACAAAGGAAACATCCTCAATTAAAAACTAGAAAGAAGATTTCTGAGAAACTGCTTTGAGATGTGTGAATTCATCTCACAGAGATACACTGTTATTTTCATTGAGTAGTTTGATAACACTGTTTTCTTGGAATATGCAATAGAATATTTGGGAGTGCATTGAAGTCTATTGTGACAAAGGAAATATCCTCAGATCAATACCAAAAAGAAGCTTTCTGTGAAACTGTTTTGTGATGTGTCAATTCACCTCACAAAGTCACACAATTCCTTTCATTGACAAATTTGCTAACAGTTCTTTCCTGGAATCTAGAATGGGATATTCCAGAGCTCATTGAGGAATATGGTGAAAAAGGAAATTTCCTCAGATAAAAGCTGAAAAGAAGCTTTCTGAGAAAGTGCTTTGTTATGTGTCAATTCATCTCACAGAGTTACACCATTCTTTTCATGGAGCAGTTTTGTAGCACTGTTTCTGGGTAGACTGAGAAGGGATATTTTGGATTGCATTGAAGCCCAAGGTGACAAAGGAAATATTCTTAGATTAAAACTAGACAGAAATTTTCTGAGAAACTTCATTGTTATGTGTGTATTCATCTCACAGAATAACACCATTCTTTCCATGGAGCAGTTTGCTAATACTGTTTTCATGTAACCTACAAAGGGATATTTGGGAGCCAGCTGAGGCCTATGGTGAAAAAGCAAATATTCTCAGAAAAAAAACTAGAAAGAAGCTTTCTGAGAAACTGTTTTGTGATGTGTGAATTCATCTCACAGTGTTACACCACTCTTTTCATGGAGAAGTTTGGGAGCATTGTTGTTGGGGAATCTGAGAAGGGATATTTTGAATCACATCGAAGCCTGTGGTTACTAAGGAGATATCCTCGGATAAAAACTAGAAAGAAGGTTTCTGAGAAAGTTCTTTGTTGTGTGTGAATTCACCTCACAGAGTTACACTGTTCTTTTCATTGAGAAGTTTTCTAACACTTTTTTTGTGTAATCTGCAATGGGATATTGTGGAGAGCACTGAGGAATATGGAGATAAAGGAAATATCCACAGATAAAGTGTAGAAAGAAGCAGTCTAAGAAACAGTTTTGTTATGTGTGAATTCATATCACAGAGTCACACCTTTCTTTTCATGGGGGAGTTTGCTTATACTGTTTTCATGAAATCTGCAAAGGGATATTTGGGAGTGCATTGAGGCCTAGGAAATATCCTTAGATAAAAACTAGCAAGAAGCTTTCTGAGAAGCAACTTTGTGATGTCTGAACTCATCTCACAGAGTTACACCATCCTTTTCGTGGAGCAGTTTGGAAGCACTGTTTTTGGGGAATCTGAGAAGGGATATTTTGGACTGCATTGAAGCCTAAGGTGACAAAAGAAATATCCTCAGATAAATCTAGAAAGAAGCTTTCTGAGAAAATTCTTTTTGATGTGTGAAATCATCTCACAGAGTTACACCTTTCTTTTCATGCAGCTGTTTGATAACACTCTTTTACTGGTATCTGCAATAGGATATTTAAGAGCACATTGAAGCCTATGGTGACAAAGAAATATGCTCAGATAAAAGTCAAAAAGAAGCTTTCTGTGAAACTAGTTTGCATTGTGTGAATTCATCTCACTGAGTAACACTCTTCTTTTCATTGAGAAGTTTACTAACACTTTTTTCGTTTAATCTGCAATGGGATATTTGGGAACTCATTGAGGAATACAGTAAAAAAGGAAACATCCTCAGATAAAAACTGGAAAGAAGCTTTAGAGAAACTCCATTGTGATATGTGCATTCATCTCTTAGAGCTAAACGTTTCTGTTGAGAGAGCACTTTGGCATCACTGTATTTGTGCTGTCTGAGAAGGGATATCTGAGAACACATTGAAGTGTATGATGGTGAAAGAAATATTCTCAGACAACAACCCACAAGAAGCTTTCTGAGAACCTGCTTTATGATGTTTGAATTCATCTCACAGACTTACACCTTGCTTTTCATGAAGCAATTTGCTAACACTATTTTCATGGAAACTGCAAAGGAATATTCATAACGCATTGAGGCAAAGGGTAAAAAAGGAAATATCCTCAGACAAAAACTAGAAAGAAACTTGCTGACAAACTGCTTTGTGATTTGTGAATGCATTGCACAATTCTTTTCATGGAGCAATTTTTTAGCACTGTTTTTGGAGAATTTGAGAAGGGATAATTTGGATCACATAGAAGACTATGGTGACAAAGGAAATATCCTCACATAAAGTCTAAAAAGAAACTTTCTGAGAAACTTTCTTGTACTTTGTGAATTCATCTCACAGAGTTACACCGCTCTTTTCATTGAGAAGTTTGCTAACACTTTTTTCATGGAATCTGCAATGGGATGTTATGGAGGGCATTGAGGACTATGGTGAAAAAGAAAATATCCTCAGATAAAAACTAGAAGAAGCTTTCTGAGAAACTGCTTTCTGATGTGTGAATTCACCTCACAGAGTTACACCATTCTTTTCATGGAGCAGTTTGGTAGCACTACTTTTGGGGAATTTGAGAACAGATATTTTGGATCGCGTTGAAGCCCATGGTGACAAAGATAATATCTTCAAAAAAAAAAAAAGCCTCTGAGAAATTTCCTTGTGATGTGTGAATTCATCTCACAGAGTTCCACCTTTATTTTCATGGAAGAGTTTGCAAACACTGTTTTCACGGAATCTGCAAAGTGATGTATGGGAGCATAATGAGGCCTATGATGTAAAAGGAAATATCCTCAGATGAAAACTGGAAAGAAGATATCTGAGAAACTAACTCTGGATGGGTGAATTCATCTCACAGAGATACACTGTTGTTTTCATTGAGCAGTTTGATAACACTGTTTTCATGGAATCTGAAATAGGATATTCGGGAGCACATTGAAGCCTATGGTGACAAAGTACATATCCTCTGATAAAAATCAAACAGAAGCTTTCTGATAAACTGCTTTGTGATATGTGAATTTATCTCACAGATTTATACCTTTCTTTTCATGGAGGAATTTTCTAACACTTTTTTTATGGAATCCGCAAAGGGATATTCACGAGCGCATTGAGGTCTATGGTGATAGAGGAAATATACTCAGAAAAAAACTAGAAAGAAGCTTTCTGAGAAACTGCTTTGTGATGTGTGAAATCATCTCACAGAAGTACACCTTTCTTTTCAATGAGGAGTTTGATAACAGTGTTTTCATGGAATATGCAGTAAGATATTTGGGAGCGCATTGAAGCCTATGGTGACAAACGAACTATCCTCAGATAAAAGTCAAAAAGAAGCTTTCTGTGAAATGGTTTTGTGATTTTTGAATTCATCTCATAGAGTTACACCGTACTTTTCACTGAGAAGTTTGCTAACAATTTTTTTGATTATTCTGCAATGGGATATTTGAGAGCACCTTGAGGAATATGGTGAAAATGGTAATATCCTCAGGTAAAACCAGAAAGAAGGTTTGTGAGAAATAGCATTGTGATATGTAAATGCATCTCACAGAGTTACATCTTTCTTTTCATGGAGCAGTTTGCTAACACTCTTTTCATGGAATCTGCAGAGGGATATTTAGGAGTGAACTGAAGCCTATAGAGAAAAAGGAAATATCCTCATACAAAAAGTAGGAAAAATCTTTCCGAGAAGCTGTCTTGTGATGTGTGAATTCATCTCACAGAGTTCCACCATTCTTTTCATTGAGCAGTTTGCAAACACTGTTTTCTTGGAATCTGCAATGGGATATTCCAGAGCTCATTGAGGCCTATAGTGAAAAAGGAAATATCCTTAGATAAAAACTAGAAAGAAGCTTTCTGAGAAACAGTTTTGTGATATTTGAATTCATCTTACAGAATTACACCATTCTCTTCATTGAGAAGTTTGATAACGCTGTTTTCCTGGCATCTGCAATAGGATATTTGGGAGTGCATTGAAGCCTCTGGTGACAAAGGAAATATCCTCACACGAAAAACAAAAAGACGCTTTGTGAGAAACTGCTTTGTGTTGTGTGAATTCATCTTACAGATTTACACCTTCCTTTTCATGGAGCAGTTTGCTAACACTATTTTCCTGGAATCTGCAAAGGGATGTTCGTGAGCGCATTGAGGCAAAAGGTGAAAAAGGAAATATCCTCAGACAGAAACTAGAAAGAAGCTTTCTGAAAAACTACTTTGTGATTTGTGAATTCACCTCACAGAATTACACAATTCTTTTCATGGAGCAGTTTGGAAGCACCGTTTTTGGGGAATCTGAGAAGGGATATTTTGGATCGCACTGAAACCTATGGTGCAAAAGGAAATAATCTCAGATAAAAGCTGGAAAGAAGCTTTTTGGGAAACTTCTTTATGATGTATGAATTCATCTCACAGATTTACACAGTTCTTTGAATTGCATTCAAGCCTATGGTGACAAAGGAAATATCCTCAGATGAGTAATAGAAAGAAGCTTTCTGAGAAAATGCTTTGTGTTGTGTGACTTCATCTCACAGAGTTACACGATTCTTTTCTTGCAGCAGTTTGGTAACACTGTCTTCGTGGAATCTGCAAAGGGATATATGGGAGTGCTTTGAAGCTGATAGTGACAAAGGAAATATCCTAGGATAAAAACCAAAAAGAAGCTTTCTGATAAGCTGCCTTGTGATGTGTGAATTCATGTCACAGAGTTACCTTGTTCTTTTCATTGAGCAGTTTTCTCACACTGTATTCTTGGAATCTGTGATGGGACATATCGGAGAACATTGAAGCTTATGGTGACAAAAGAAATATCCTCAGACAAAAACTCTGGAGAAACTTTCTTAGAAACTTCTTTGTGATTTGTGAATTAATCTCACAGAGTTACACGATTCTTTTCATGTAGCAGTTTGGTAGCACTGTTTTTTTGGAATCTGAGAAGGGATATTTTGGATTCCATTGAAGCCAAGGGTGACAAATAAAATATTCTCAGACAAAAACTAGAAGGAAGCCTTCTGAGTAACTTCTTTGTTTGTGTGAATTCATCTCACAGAGTTACACTGCTCTTTTCATTGAGCAGTTTACTAACACTCTTTTCCAGGAATCTGCAAGGGGATATTTTTAGAGACTCAAGGCCTATCTTGAAAAAGGAATTATCCTCAGATAAAAACTAGTAACAATCATTCTGAGAAACTGTTTTGTGATGTGTGAGTTCATCTCACGCAGTTACACTGTACTCTGTATGCAGCAGTTTGCTAACACTGTTTTCTTGGAAACTGCAGTGGGATACTTTGGAGCGCATTGAAGACTACGGTGACAAAGGAAATATCCTCAGATAAAAAACCAAAAAAAATGCTCTCTGGGAAACTGCTTTGTGATGTGTGAATTCATATCACAGAGTTACACCTTTCTTTTCATGGAGCTGTTTTCTAACACTGTTTACGTGGAATCTGCAAAGGGATATTTGTGAGTGCACTGAGGCCTATAGTGAAAAAGGAAATATCCTCAGATAAAAATGAGAAAGAAGCATTCTGAGAAACGGCTTCGGGTTGTTTTAGTTCATCTCACAGAGTTGCATGATTCTTTTCATGGATCATTTGGTAAAGCTGTTTTGGGGGGATCAGAGAAGGCATATTTTGGATTGCATTGAAACCTGTGTTGAGAAGGGAGATATCCTAAGAATTAAACTAGAAAGAAGTTTTCTGAGAAAGTAGTTTGTGATTTGTGAACTCATCTCATAGGAGTACATGGTTCTTTTCACTGATCAATTTGAAAACACTGTTTTTGTGGAATCTGCAATAGGATATTTGGGAGCGCATTAAAGCCTATGGTGACATAGGAAAAATCCTCAGATAAAAACTCAAAAGAAGCTTTCTGAGAAACTGCTTTGTGATGTGTGAATTCATCTCACTGAGTTACACTGCTCTTCTCATTGAGCAGTCTCCTAACACTCTTTTTGTGGAATCTGAAAATGGATATTTTGGAGCAAATTGAGGCCTATGTTGAAAAAGGAATTACCCTCATATAAAAACTAGAAGGAAGATTTCTGGGAAACTGCTTTGTAATGTGTGAAATCACCTCACAGAGTTACACTGTACTTTTCATTCAGGAGTTTGCTAACACTGTTTTCTTGGAATCTGCAGTGGGATATATCGGAGCACATTGAAGATTATGGTGACAAAGGGAGTATCCTCAGATAAAAACCAAAAATAAGCTTTCTTAGAAAACACTTTGTGATGTGTGAATTCATCTCACAGAGTTATACCGTTCTTTTCATTGAGTAGTTTGCTAACACTTTTCTCGTTTAATCTGCAGTGTAATATAAGGTCACACATTCAGGAACATAATGACAAAGGAAATATCCTCAGATAAAAACTAGAAATAAGATTTGTGAGAAAGATCTTTGTGATGTGTGCATTCACCTCAGAAAGTTACACACTCCTTTTCATGAATCAGTTTCCTAACATTGTTTTCATTTGATCTGCAAAGGGATATTTTGAAGCACTTTGAGGCCTATAGTGAAAAAGGAAATCTCATCAGAAAAAACGGAGAAAGGAGCTTTCTGAGAAACTGCTTTGTGATGTGTGAATTCATCTCACAGAGTTACACTGTTCCTTTAATTGAGCTGTATGCTAACACTGTTTCCTTTGAATCTGCAAAGGGATATTTCAGTGTACATTGAAGCTTATTGAGACAAAGGAAATATCCTCAGACAAAAACTGGAAAGAAGCTTTCTGAGAAACTGCTTTGTGGTGTGTTAATTCATCTCACAGAGTTACACGATTCTTTTCATGGCACAGTTTGGTAGTACTCTTTTTGGGGAATCTGAGAAGGGATGTTTTGGATCATATTGAAGCCTGTGTTGAAAAGGAAATATCCTCAGATAAATCTAGAAAGAAGCTTTCTGAGAAATTTCATTGTGATGTTTGAATTCATCTCATAGGGTTCCACCTTTCTTTTGATGGAGCAGTTTGCTAAACTGTTTTCATGTAATCTTCAAGGGGATATTTGGGAGGACATGGAGGCCAATTGTGAAAAACTAAATGTCCTCAGATAAAAACAAAAAAGATGCGTTCTGAGAAACTGCTTTGTGATGTGTGAATTTATCTCACAGTGTTACACTTTTCTTTTCATTGAGCGGTTTGCTAACAATGTTTTCTTGGAATCTGCAATGGTATATTTCGGAGCGAATTGAGGCCTATGTTGGAAACGGAATTATCCTAAGATAAAAAGTAGAAAGAAGCATTCTAAGAACCTGCTTTGTGATGTGTGAATTCATCTCGTGGAGTTACACTGTACTTTTCACTCAGCAGTTTGCTAACACTGTTTACTTGGAATCTGCAGTGGGATACATTGGAGCACTTGAAGAATTTGGTGACAAAGGAAATATCCTCAGATAAAAACCAAAAATAAGCTTTCTGAGAAACTGATTTGTGATGTGTGAATTCATGTCACAGAGATACACCATTCTTTTTTTAATTTTTTTATTTATTATTATTATTATTCTTTAAGTTCTAGGGTACATGTGCATAACGTGCAGGTTTGTTACATATGTATACTTGTGCCATGTTGCTGTCCTGCACCCATCAACTCGTCAGCACCCATCAACTCGTCATTTACATCAGGTATAACTCCCAATGCAATCCCTCCCCCCTCCCGCCTCCCCATGATAGGCCCTGGTGTGTGATGTTCCCCCGCCTGAGTCCAAGTGATCTCATTGTTCAGTTCCCACCTATGAGTGAGAACATGTGGTGTTTGGTTTTCTGTTCTTGTGATAGTTTGCTAAGAATGATGGTTTCCAGCTGCATCCATGTCCCTACAAAGGACACAAACTCATCCTTTTTGATGGCTGCATAGTATTCCATGGTGTAGATGTGCCACATTTTCTTAATCCAATCTGTCACTGATGGACATTTGGATTGATTCCAAGTCTTTGCTACTGTGAGTAGTGCCGCAATAAACATACGTGTGCATGTGTCTTTATAGCAGCATGATTTATAATCCTCTGGGTATATCCCCAGTAATGGGATGGCTGGGTCATATGGTACATCTAGTTCTAGATCCTTGAGGAATCGCCATACTGTTTTCCATAATGGTTGAACTAGTTTACAATCCCACCAACAGTGTAAAAGTGTTCCTATTTCTCCACATCCTCTCCAGCACCTGTTGTTTCCTGACTTTTTAATGATCGCCATTCTAACTGGTGTGAGATGGTATCTCATTGTGGTTTTGATTTGCATTTCTCTGATGGCCAGTGATGATGAGCATTTTTTCATGTGTCTATTGGCTGTATGAATGTCTTCTTTTGAGAACTGTCTGTTCATATCCTTTGCCCACTTTTTGGTGGGGTTGTTTGTTTTTTTCTTGTAAATTTGTTTGAGTTCTTTGTAGGTTCTGGATATTAGCCCTTTGAGAGATGGGAAATTTGTTAACATTTTTCTCGTTTAATCTGCAATGGGATACTCAGGCTCACATTCAGGAATATAGTGAGAAAGGAAATATCCTCAGGAAAAAACTAGAAACAAGCTTTCTGAGAAACAGCTTTGTGATGTGTGAATTAATCTCACAGAGTTACACCACTGTTTTCATGGAGCAGTTTTGTAGCACTGTTTTTGGGGAAACTGTGAAGGGATATTTTGAATTGCATTGAAGACTAAGGTGACAAAGGAAATATCCTCAGACAAAAACTAAAAGGAAGCTTTCTGAGAAAGTTATTTGTGATGTGTGAATTCATCTCACAGAAGTATACCTTTCTTTGCATGGGGCAGTTTTCTAACCCTGTTTACGTGGAACCTACAAAGGGATATTTGTGAGCACATTGAGGCCTACAGTGAAAAAGCAAATATTCTCAGATAAAAACTAGAAAGAAGATTTCTGAGAAATCGCTTTGTGATGTGGTAATTGATCTTACAGTGTTGCACAATTCTTTTCATGGATCATTTGGTAACACCGTTTTTGAGGAATCTGAGAAGGCATATTTAGGGTCACATTGAAGCCTGTTTTGACAAAGGAAATATCCTCAAAAAAAAAAAAACTAGACAGAAGTCTTCTGAGAAAGTAGTTTGTGATGTGTGAATGCATCTAACACAGTTACATGGTTCTTTTCACTGAGCAGTTAGATAATGCTGTTTTTGTGGAATCTGCAATAGGATATTTGGGAGCACATTAAATCCTATGGTGATGTAGGTAATATCTTCAGAGAAAAACCAAAAATAAGCTTTCTGAGAACTGCTTTGTGATATGTGAATTCATCTCACAGAATTACACTGTTCTTAGAGCAGTTTGCTAACATTGTTTTCTTGCAATCTGCAATGGGATATTTCAGAGCACATTGAGGCTTATGATGGCAAGGAAATATCCTCACACAAAAACTAGAAAGACGCTTTCTGAGAAACTGCTATGTGATTTGTGACTTCATCTCACAGAGTTACACGATACTTTTCATGGAGCAGTTTGGTAGCATTGTTTTTGGGGAATCTGAGAAGGGATATTTTAGATAACATTGAAGCCTGAGTTGATAAAGGAAATATCCTCATATAAAAATTAGATAGAAGCTTTCTGAGAAACCGATTTGAGATGTGTTAATTCATCTCACAGAGCGACATGATTCTTTTCATGGATCTGATTGGTAGCACAGTTTTTGGGGAATCTGAGAAGAGATATTTGGGATCACATTGAAGCCTAAGGTGACAAAGGAATTATCCTCAGATAAAAACTAGAAAGAAGCTTTCTGAGAAACTTCCTTGTGATGTTTGAATTTATCTCACAGAGTTACACCTTTCTTTTCATGGAGCGTTTGCTAACACTGTTTTCGTGGAATCTGCAAATGGATATTTGGGAGCACCTTGAGGCCAATAGTGAAAAATGAAATATCTTCAGAATAAAACGAGAAAGAAACAGTCTTGGAAACCATGTTGTACGTGTTAGTTCATCTCAAACAGCTACATGATTCTTTTCATGGATCATTTGGTAGCACTGTTTTTGGGGAATCTGAGAAAGGGTATTTTGGATCACGTGGAAGTCTATGGTGACAAAGGAAATGTCCTCAGATAAAAACTAGGAAGAAGTTTTCTAAGAAAGTTCTTTGTGATGTGTGAATTCATCTCAGAGAGTTACACATTCATTTTCACGAATCAGTTTCCTAACATTGTTTTCATGGAATCTGCAAAGGGATATTTGGGAGCACTTTGAGGCCTATAGTGGAAAAGGAAATATCATCAGATAAAAACGAGAAAGTAGCTTTCTGAGAAACTGTTTGTGATGTGTGAATTCATCTCACAGAGTACACCGTTTTTTACATTGAGCAGTTTGATAACACTGTTTCCATGGAATCTGCAATAGGATATTTCACAGTGCCTTGAAGTCTATGGTGACAAATAAAAAATCCTCTGATAAAAACCAAAAAGTTGTTTTCTGAGAAACTGTTTTGTGATTTGTGAATTCATCTCACAGAGTTACACTGTTCCTTTAATTGAGCTGTATGCTAACACTGTTTCCTTGGAATCTGCAAAGGGATATTTCAGAGAGCATTGAAGCTTATTGTGACAAAGGAAATATCCTCAGACAAAAACTGGAAAGAAGCTTTCTGAGAAACTGCTTTGTGGTGTGTTAATGCATCTCACAGAGTTACACGATTCTTTACATGGAGCAGTTTGGTAGGACTGTTTTTGCAGAATCTGAGAAGGGATGTTTGGATCATATTGAAGCCTATGTTGAAAAGGAAATAACCTCAGATACATCTAGAAAGAAGTTATCTGAGAAACTTCTTTGTTATGTGTGAATTTATCTCACAGAGTTACAACTTTTTTTCCGTGGAGCAGTTTGCTAAAACTGTTTTCGTGTAATCTTCAAGGGGGATAGTTGGGAGTGCATTGAGGCCTATAGTGAAAAACTAAGTATCCTCAGATAAAATCCAAAAAGGAGTGTTCTGAGAAACTGCTTTGTGATGTGTGAATTCATCTCACAGTGTTCCACTGTTCTTTACATTGTGCAGCTTGCTAAAACTCTTTTCTTGTAATCTGCAATAGTATATTTCAGAGCGCATTGACGCCTATGGTGAAAAACTAAGTATCGTCAGATAAAAACCAAAAAGAAGTCTTCTGAGAAACTGCTTTGTGATGTGTGAATTCATCTCACAGAGTCACGCCATTGTTTTCATTGAGCAGTTTGCTAACACTCATCTGCAATGCAATATTTCTGAGTGCACTGAAGCTTATGGTGGCAAAGGAAATGTCCTCATATAAAAACTAGAAAGAAACTTTCTGAGACACCACTTTGTGATGTGTTAATACATCCCACAGAGTTACATGATTCCTTTCATGGGTCACTTTTGTATCACTGTTTTTGGGTAATCTGAAGAAGGATATTTTGGATTGCATTGAAGTAAATGGTGACAAAGGAAACATCCTTAGATAAAAACTAGAAAGAAGCTTTCTAAGAAAGTTCTTTGTGATGTGTGAATTCATCTCACAGAGTTGCACCTTTCTTTTCATGGAGCAGTTTGCTAACACTGTTTTCATGGAATCTGCAAAGGGACATTTGGGAGGGCAATGAGGCCTATAATGAAAAAGGAAATATCTTCAGATAAAAACTAGAAGGAAGCTTTCTGAGAAACTGCTTTGTGATGTGTGAATTCATCTTACAGAGTTGCAGGATTCTTTTCATGAAACAGTTTGCTAACACTGTTTTCCTGGAGTCTGCAAAGGGATCTTTGGACGTGCATTGAGGTCTATGGTGAAAAAGGAAATATCCTCAGACAAAACCTAGAAAGAAGCTTTCTAAGAAACTTCTTCATGATGTGCAAATTAATCTCACAGAGTTTCATCGTTCTTTTCATTGCTCAATTTGCTATCACTGTTTTCTTGGAACTTTCAACGGGATATTTCCGAGCCCATTTTAGCTTATGGTGACAATGGAAATATCTTCACATAAAAACGAGAAAGAAGGTTTCTGAGAAACTGCTTTGTGATTTGTAAATTCATCTCACAGAGATACATGATTATTTTCATGGATCAGTTTGGTACCAAGGTTTTTGGGGAATTTGAGAAGGGATATTTCGGATCACATTTAGGCATATGGTGACAAAGGAAATATCCTAAAATAAAAACTAGAAAGAAGCTTTCTGAGAAAGTTCTTTGTGATGTGTTTTTTCATTTCACAGAGTTATGCCTTTTTTTTCATGGAGCAGTTTGCTAACAATGTTTTCATGGAATCTGCAAAGGTATATTTGGGAGTGCATTGAGGCCTATAGTGAAAAGAGAAAAATCCTCAGGTAAAAACTAGAAAGAAGCTTTCTGAGAAACTGCTTTGTGATGTGTGAATTCATCTCATGGAGATATACTGTTCATTACATTGAGTAGTTTGCTAGAACTGTTTTCTTGGAATCTGCAATCTGATATTTCAGAGTGCCTTGAAGCTTAAAGTGACAAAGGAAATATCCTCAGATAAAAACTAGAAAGAAGCTTTCTGAGAAACTGGTTTGTGATGTGTTAATTCATCTCACAGAGTTACAGGTTTCTTTTCATGGAGCTGTTTGCTAGCTCTGTTTTTATGGAGTCTGCAAGGGAATATTTGGGAGCTCCTGGCGGCCTATGGTGAAAAAGGAAATAACTTCAGATAAAAACTGGATAGAAACTTTTCCAGAAACAGTTTTGTGATGTGCATATTCACCTCAAAGAGTTTAACTTTTTCTTTGATTGAACAGTTCGCTATCACTGTTTTAGTGGTATCTGAGAAGAGATATTTGGGAGCACATTGAAGCCTATGGTGAAAAAGGAAATATGTTCAGATTTGAGCTAGAAAGAAGCTTTCTGAGAAACTACTTTGTGATGGATGAATTCATCTCACAGATTTACACCTTTTCTTTTATTTAGCCATTTTCTAACACAGCTTTCTTGGAATCCACAATAGGATATTTTGGGGCACATTCAACTTTTGGGTGATAAGGAAAATATCCTCAGACAAAAACTAGAAAGAAGCATTCTGAAAAACTGCTTTGTGATTTGTGAATTCGTTTCACAGAGCTACATGATTCTTTATGTGGAGCAGTTTGCTAGCACTGTTTTTATGAAATCTTCAAAGGGATATTCAGGAGCTCCTCGAGGCCTACAGTGAAAAAGGAAATAACTTCAGATAAAAACTGGGGAGAATATCCTCAGATAAAAATCAGAAAGAAGATTTTTGAGAAACCACTTTGTGTTGTGTGAATTCATCTCACAGAGTTACACGATTCTTTTCTTGCAGCAGTTTTTAAACACAGTTTGTGTGGAAACTGCAATAGGATATTTGGGTGCACATTGAAGCCTATGGTGACAAAGGAAATATTCTCAGATAAAAACTAGAAAAGAAGCTTTCTGAGAAAGTTCTTTGTGATGTGTGAATTCATCTCACAGAGTTACCCCTCTCTTTTCATTTATCAGTTTGGTAACACTGTTTTTGTGGAATCTGCAAGGGGATATTAGGGAGTGCATTGAGGTCTATGGTGAAATAGGAAATATCCTCTGAGAAAAACTAGAAAGCCTCTTTCTGAGAAACTGCTTTATGATGTGTGAATTCATCTTACAGGGTCACATCGTTCTTTTCATTGAGCAGTTTGATAACACTGTTTTCGTGGAATCTGCAATAGGATCTTCCAGAGTGCATTTAAGCCTATGGTGACAAAGTAAATATCCTCAGATAAAAACCAAAAACAACCTTTCTAGGAAACTGCTTTGTGATGTGTAAATGCATCTCCGAATGTTACTCCATTCTTTTGGTTTTTTGTTTTTGTTTTTGTTTTTGTTTTTTTGAGACAGAGTCTGATCTGTTTCCCAGGCTGGAGTGCAGTGGCACGATCTCGGCTCACTGCAAGCTCTGTCTTCTGGGTTCACGTCATTCTCCTGCCTCAGCCTCCCAAGTAGTTGGGACTACAGGCACCCACCACCATACCCTATGAATTTTTTCTATTTTTAGTAGAGACTAGGTTTCACCATCATAGCCAGGATGGTCTCGATCTCCTCACATCATGATCTACCCGCCTCAGCTTCCCAAAGTGCTGGGATGACAGGCATGAGCCACTGCACCTGGCCTACACCATTCTTTTAAATGAGAAGTTTGCTAACACTTTTTTTGTGAAATCTGCATTGGGATATTCAGGAGCGCATAGAAGAATATGGTGAAAAAGAAAATATCTTCACATAAAAACTAGTAAGAAGCTTACTGAGAAACAGCTTTGTGATGTCTGAATTCATTTCACAGATTTACACCATTTTTTTTTTCATGTAGCAGTATGGTAGCGCTGTTGTTGGGGAATCTGCAATAGGATATTTGGAAGCGCATTGAAGCCTATGGTGACAATGGAAATGTCCTCAGACAAAAACCAAAAAGAAGCTTTCTGAGAAACTGCTTTGTGATGTGTGAATTCAAATCACTAATTACACCTTTCTTTTCATGGAGCACTTTGGTAACACTATTTTTGTGGCATCTACGAAGGGATATTAGTGAGTGCATTGAGGCCTATGGTGAAAATGGAAATATCCCCCAATAAAAATTAGAAAGAAGTTTTCAGAGAAACTGCTTTGTGATTTGTGAATTCATCTCACAGAGTTATAACCCACTTTTAATGGAATAGTTAGGTAGCACTGTTTTTGGGGAATGTGAGAAGAGATATTGTGGATAGCAATGAAGCCAAGGTAACAAAGGAAATATCCTCAGATAAAAACCAGAAAGAAGCTTTCTGAGAAAATGTTAGGTGATGTGTGAATTCATCTCACAGGGGTACATCTTTCCTTTCATGGAGCAGTTTGGTAACACTTTTTTCATGGCATCTCCAACGGTATATTCAGGAGCACGTTGAGGAATATGGTGAAAAAGGAAATATCCTCATATAAAAACTAGTAAGAAGCTTACTGAGAAACAGTTTTGTGACATGTGAATTCATTTCAGATTTACGCCACTCTTTTCATGAAGCAGTATGGTACAATAGGATATTTGGGAGCTCATTGAAGCCAAGGTGACAAAGGTAATATCCTCAGAGAAAAACCAAAAAGAAGCTTTCTGAGAAACTGCTTTGTGATGAGTGAATTCACCTCACAAATTTATACCTTTCTTTTCCTGGTGCAGATTGCTAACATTATTTTCGTGGAATCTTCAAGGGGATATTTGTGAGCACATTAAGGCCCATGGGGAGAAAGGAAATATCCTCAGACAAAAACTAGAAAGAAACTTTTTGAGAAACTACTTTGTGATTTGTGAATTCATCTCACAAAGTTGCACCATTCTTCTCATGGAGCCATTTGGTAGCACTGTTATTTGAGAATCTGAGAAGGGATATTTTGGATCATTTCGAGAATGACTTGAGGCCTATGGTGAAAAAGGAAATATCCTCAGATAAAAACCAGAAAGAAGCTTTCTGAGAAAATGCTTGGTGATGTGTGAATTCATCTCACAGAGGTACACCTTTCCTTTCATGGAGCAGTTTGTCAACACTGTTTTCATGAAATCTGCAAAGGGATATTTGGAAGCACATTGAGGCCTATAGCAAAAAAGGAAATATCCCCAGATAGAAACTAGAAAGAAACTTTCTGAGAAACTGCTTTGAGATGTGTAAATTCATCACACACAGTTACACCATTCTTTTCATGGAGCAGTTTGATAACACTGTCTTCGTGGAATCCACTGTAGGATACTTGGGAGTGCATTGAAGTCTTTGGTGACAAGGGATATATCCTCTGGTAAAAACCAAAAGGAAGCCTTCTGAGAAACTGCTTTCTGATGTGTGAATTCATCTGACAGAGTTACAATGTTCTTTTCATTGAGCAGTTTGCTAGCCCTGTTTTCTTGGAATCCACAGGGGGATGTTTCGGAGCTCATTGAAGCTTATATTGACAAAGAAAATGTCCTCAGACAAAAACTAGAAAGAAGCTTTCTGAGATACTGATTTCTGATTCGTGAATTCCTCTCACAGAGTTACACTTTTCTTTTCAAGGAGCAGTTTGGTAGCACTGTTTTTGGGGACTCTGAAAAGGGATATTTCAGATCGTCTTGAAGCCTATGGTGACAAAAGAAAAGTCCTCAGATAAAAACTAGAAAGAAGCTTTCTAAGAAAATTCTTTGTGATATGTGAATTCATCTCACAGAGTTACACTGTTCTTTTCATCGATTAGATTGCTAACACTGTTTTCTTGGAATCCACAATGGGATATTTTGGAGCACATTTTAAGCATATGTTGACAAAGGAAATACCCTCATACAAAAACTAGAAAGAAGCTTTTCGGGAAACCATTTTGTGATGTGTTAATTCATCTCACAGAGTTACACGATACTTTTCATGGATCAGTTTGGTAGCACTCTTTTTGGGGAATCTGAAAAGCAATATTTTAGATTGCATTGAAGTCTAATGTGACGAAGGAATTATCCTCAGATAAAAACCAAAAAGCACTTTCCGAGAACCTGCTTTTTGATGTGTGCAGTCATTTCACAGAGTTATAGTGTTCTTTTCATTGAGCGGTTTGCTAACACTGTTTTCGTGGAAAATGCAATAGGATATTTTGGGTTACATTGAAACTTACAGTGACAAAGGAAATATCCGCAAATAAAAATCAAAAAGAAACCTTCTGTGAAACTGCTTTGTGATGCATGATTTCAACTCACAGAGTTACACCTTTCTTTTCATTGAGAAGTTGGCTACCACGTTTTTCGTGGAATCTGCAATGGGATATTCGGGAGCACAGTGAGGAATATGGTGAAAAAGGAAATATCCTCAGATAAAAACTAGATAGAAATTTCTGAGTAACTGCTTTGCGATGTGTGAATTCATGTCACAGATTTACACCTTTCTTTTCATGTAGCAGTGTGCTAACACTGTTTTTGTCTAATCTGCAGTTATATGTGAGACTGCATTGAGGCCTACGCTGAAAAAGTAAATATCCTCAGATAAAAACTAGAAAGAAACTTTCTGAGAAACTGCTTTGAGATATGAATTCACCTCCCAGAGTTACACCATATTTTTCATGGAACAGTATAGTAGAACTGTTTTTGGGGAATCTGAGAAGGCATATTTTGGATCACATTGAAACCTATTTTGAAAAAGGAAATATCCTCAGATAAAAGCTAGAAAGAAGCTTATTGAGATACTGCTTTGTGATGTTTGTATTCATCTACAGAGTAGCATGATTCTTTTCTTTGAGCAGTTTGCTGAAACTGTTTTCGTGGAATCTGCAATAGGATATTTGGGAGTTCACCGAAGAATATGGTCACAAAGGAAATATCCTCAGACAAAAACCTAAAAGAAGCTTTCTGAAAAACTGTTTTGTGATGTGTGAATTCATCTCACAGATTTACAACTTACTTTTCATTGAGCAGTTTGCTGACACTATTTTCATGGAATCTGCAAAGATATATTCATGAGTGCAGTGAGGCCTGCGGTGAAAAAGGAAATATCCTCAGACAAAAACTAGAAAGAAGCTTTCTGAGAAATTTCTTTGTGATGAGTGAATTTATCTCACAGCGTTACACTGTTCTTTTCATTGAGGAGTTTGCTAACACAGCTTTCTTGGAATCTGCAATGACATATTTTGGAATGCATTGGAGCTTATGCAGACAATTGCAATATTCTCATATAAAAACTAGAAAATTCTTTCTGAGAAACCACGTTGTGGTCGGTTAATCCATCTCACAGAGTTGCAGGATTGTATTCATGGATCAGTTTGGTAACACTGTTTTTGGGTGATCTGAGAAGGGATATTCTTGAACACTTTAAAGCCTATGGTAACAAAGGAAATATCTGCAGATCAAAACTAGAAAGAAGCATTCTCAGAAACTTCCTCATGATGGGTGAATTCATCTCACAGAGTTACACGTTTCTTTACATGGATCAGATTGCTAACACTGCTTTTGTGGAATCTGCAAAGTGATATTTTGAGTGCTTTGGGTCCTTGGGTGAAAAAGGAAATATCCTCACATAAAATCTAGAAAGAATCTTTCTGAGAAACTGCTTTGTGATGTGTGAGTTCATCTCAGAGAGTTACAATGTTGTTTTCATGGAGCAGTTTGCTAAAACGGTTTTCTTGTAATCTGCAAACAGATATTTCAAAGTGCATTGAAGCTTATGGTGACAAAGGAAATATACTCTCATAAAAACTAGAAAGAATCTTTCCAAGAAACTGGTTTGTGTTTTGTGAATTTATCTCACAGAATTACACTGTCCTATTCATTGAGCAGTTTCAAAACACTGTATTTGTCGAAACTGCAGTAGAATATTTGGTAGCACGTTGAAGCCTATGGTGACAAAGGAAATATCCTCAGACCAAAACTAGAAAGAGGCTTTCTGAGAAACTGCTTTGTGATATGTGAATTCATCTCACAGAGTTACAGTCATCTCTTCAATGAGCAGGTTGCAACACTGTTTTCTTGGAAACTGCAATGTGATATTTCAGAGCACATTGAAGTTTATATTGACAAAGGAAATATCATCAAACAAAAACTAGAAAGAACCTTTCTGTGAAACTGTTTTGTGATTTGTGAATTTATCTCACAGAGTTACATGATTCTTTTCATGTAGCAGTTTGGTAGCACTGTTTTTGGGTAATCTGAGAAGGGATATTTTGGATTCCATAGAGGCCTATGCTGACAAAGGAAATACCCTCAGACAAAAACTAGAAAGAAGCTTTCTGAGAAACTTCTTTGTGATGTGTGAATTCATCTCACAGAATTACACGATTATTTTCATGTAGCAGTTTGGTAGCACTGTTTTTGGGGAGTCTGAAAAGGGATATTTTAGATTGCATTGAAGACTATGGTGACAAAGGAAATATCCTCAGACAAAAATTAGAAAAAACTTTATGAGAAACTGCTTTGCGATGTGTGAATTCATGTCACAGGGTTACACCATTGTTTTAATTGAGCTGTTTGATAACACTTTTTTCGATGAATCCGTGAAGGGATATTTTGGAGTGCTTTGAGGCCTATGGTGAAAATGAAAATATTCTCAGTTAATAACTAGAAAGAAACTTTCTGAGAAACTGCTTTATGATAGGTGAATTCACCCCACAGAGTTACACTGTTCTTTTCATTGAGCAGTTTGCTAACTGTGTTTTGTTGTAATCTGTAATGGGATATTTCGGACTGCATTGAAGATTATGGTGACAAAGGAAATATCCCCAGTTAAACGAGAAAGAAGCCTTCTGAGAAACTACTTTGTGATTTGTGAATTCATCTCAAAGAGTTACATGATTATTTTCATGGAGCAGATTGGTTGCACTGTTTTTGGGGAATCTGAGAAGGGATATTTTGGATTGCATTGACTCCAATGATGACAAAAGAAATATACTCAGATAAAAACTAGAAAGAAACTTTCTGTGAAAGTTTTTTTTTTGATGTGTGAATTCATCTCACCGACTTACAGCTTTCTTTTCATTGATCAGTTTGCTACCACTATTTTCCTGGAATCTTCAAAGGGATATATGGAGCGCATTGAGGCCTATGGTTAATAAGGAAATATCCTCAGATAAAAACTAGAAAGAAGGTTTCTAAGAAACTGCTTTTTGATGTGTGTTTTCACTTCACAGTGTTACACTGTTCTTTTCATTGAGAAGTTTGCTAACACTTTTCCTGGAATCTGTAAAGGGATATTTCATAGCGCAATGAAGCTTAGGGTGACAAAGAAAATATTCTCATATAAAAATTAGAAAGAAGGTTTCTGAGAAACTCCTTTGTGATTTTTGAATTTTTCTCAAAGAGTTACACGATTATTTTCATGGATCTGTTTGGTAGCACTGTTGTTGGGGTATCTGAGAAGGGATATTTTGGATTGTATAGAAGCCTAGTTTAACAAAGGATATATCCTCAGATACAAACTAGAAAGAAGCTTTCTGAGAAACTTCTTTGTGATGTGTGAATTCACCTCACAGAGTTACACCTTTCTTTTCAAGGGGCAGTTGAATAATATTGTATTTTTGGAATCTACAAGGGATATTTGGGAGCGGATTGAAGCCTATGGTGAAAAAGGAAATATCCTCAGATAAAAACTAGAAGAAAGCTTTATGAGAAACTGCATTTTGATGTGTGAATTCATCTCACAGTGTTACACTGTTCTTTTAAGTGAGCAGTTTGCTAACACTGTTTTCTTGGAATATACAATGAGATGTTTCAGAGCACACTGAAGTTTATGGTGACAAAGGAAATACCCTCATATAAAAACTAGAAAGAAGCTTTCTGAGAAACTGTTTGTGATGTGTGAATTAATCTCACAGAGTTACACAGTTCTCTTCATTGAACACTTTCTGAACCCTGTTTCTGTGGAATTGGCAATGGGATCTTTTGGAATGCATTGAAGCTTATGGTGAAAAAGGAAGCAACTTCAGACAATAACTAGAAAGAAGCTTTGTGAGAAACTGTTTTGTGATTTGTGAATTCATCTCACAGAGTTACAGATCTTTTCATGAAACAGTTTGGTAGCACTGTTTTTGGGGAATCTGGGAAGGGATATTTTGGATCACCTTGAAGCTTATGGTGACAAAAGAATTATCCTCAGATAAAAACTAGAAAGAAGTTTTTTGAGAAAGTACTTTGTGATATTTGATTTCAACTCACAGAGTTACACCTTTCTTTTCATGGAGCAGTTTGCAAACACTGGTTTCGTGGAATCTGCAAAGGAATATTTGGGAGTACATTGAGGCCTATGGTGAAAAAGAAAGTGTTCTCAGATGAAAACTAGAAAGAAGCTTTCTGAGGAACTGCTTTGCGATGTGTGAATTCATCTCACTGAGTTACACCATTCTTTTCATTGAGCAGTTTGCTAACACTGTTTTCATGTAATCTGCAAAGGGATATATTGGAGCACATGAAGCCTATGGTGAAAAAGGAAATATCCTCATATAAACACTAGAAAGAAGCTTTCAGAGAAGATGATTTGTGATGTGTGGATTCATTTCACAGTGTTACACTATTCTTTTCATTGAGCAATTAGCTAAAACTGTTTTCTTGAAATCTTCAATGTGATATTTCAGAGCACATTGAAGCTTATGGTGCCAAAGGAACTATACTCAGATAAAAACTGGAAAGAAGCTTTCTGAGAAACTGGTTTGAGATCTGTGCATCCATCTTACAGAGTTACATGATTCTTTTCATGGAGCAGTTTGGTTGCACTGTTCTTGGGGAATCTGAGAAGGGATATTTTGGATTGCATTGAAGCCTATGGTGACAAATGAAATATCCTCTGATAAAAACTAGAAAGAAGCTTTCTGAGAAAGTTCTTTGTGATATGTGAATTCATCTCACAGAGTTACACCTTTCTTTTCATTGAACAGTTTGGTTGCACTGTTTTTGGGGAATCTGAAAAGGGATTTTTGGGAGCTCATAGAGGCCTATGGTGAAAAAGGAAATATCTTCAGTTAAAAACTTGAGAGAATGTTTTTGAGAAGCTATTTTGTGATGTGTGTATTCACCTCATACAGATAAACCATTTTTTTTTGATTGAGCAGTTTGGCATCACTCTTTTTTTGGTGCCTGAGAAGGGATATGTTGGAGCGCATTGAGTCTAATGGTGGAAAAGCAAACATGCTCATATAAAATCTAGAAATTAGCTTTCTGAGAAATCTCTTTATGATGGATGAATTCATTTCCCAAAGGTAAACCATTCATTTGATTGAGTAGTTTGGTAACCCTGTTTTTGTGGAATCTACAAAGGGATATTCAAAGTGCAGAGAAGCCTAGGGTGAAAAGGAAATACCCTCAGATAAAAACTATAAAGAAGCTTCCTGAGAGACTGTTTTGTGATGGATGAATTCATCTCACAGAGTTCAATCATTCTTTTCATGGAACAGTTTGGTAACACTGTTTTTGTGAAAAATGCAAAGGGATATTCGGGAGCGGGCAGAGGACAAGGTTGAAAAAGGAAATATCTTCAGGTAAAAACTGGAATGAAAGTTTCTTGTAACTCCTTAGTGATGTGGGCATTCATCTCATAGAGGTAAAACTTTCTGTTGAGAGAGTAGTTTGACATCACTGTTTTTCTGGTGTCTGAGAAGGGATATTTTGGAGCGCATGGAAGCCGATGATGGAAAAGGAAATATCCTCAGATAAAAACTAGAAGGAAGCTTTTGAGAAATAGCTTTGTGTTGGGTGAATTCATCACATAGAATTACACAGTTCTTTTCAAGGATAAATCTGTTAGCACTCTTTCTGGGGAATCTGAGAAAGGATTTTTTGGATTGAATAGAAGCCTATGGTGACACAGGAAATATCCTCAGATAAAAGCTCAAAAGAAAGTTTCTGAGAAAGTTCTTTGTGATGTGTGAATTCATCCCACAGAGTTACACCTTTCTTTCATGGAGCAGTTTGCTAACACTGTTTTCCTGAAATCTGCAAAGGGATATTTGGGAGTGTACAGTGGTCCATAGTGAAAAAGAAATATCCTCAGATAAAAATTAGAATGAAGCTTTCTGAGAAACTGCTTTGTGATTTGTGAATTCATCTCACAGAGGTACATGATACTTTTCATGGAGCAGTTCGGTAACACTCTTTTTGGGGAATCTGAGAAGCGATATTTTGGGTTGCTTTAAAGTCTATGGTGACAAAGGAAATATCCTCCTATAAAAACTAGAAAGAAGCTTTCTGAGAAACCACTTAGAGTTGTGTTAATTTATCTCACAGCATGACATGATTCTTTTCATGGATCAGTCTGTTATCACTGTTTTTGGGGAATCTGAGAAAAGATATTTTTTATTTCATAGAAGCCTATTGTGACAAAGGAAATAGCATCAGATAAAAAATAGATAGAAGGTTTCTGAGAAAGTCCTTTGTGATGTGTGAATTCATCTCACAGAGTTAGAAATTTCTTTTCTTGGAGGAGTTTGCTAACACTGTTTTCATAGAATCTGCAAGGGGATATTTGGGAGCGCATTGAGGTCTATAGTGAAAAAAGAAATATCCTCACATAAAAACTAGAAAGAAGCTTTCTGAGAACCTGCTTTCAGACGGATGAATTTATCTCACAGAGATAAACTCTTCTTTTCATCGAGCAGTCTGCTAACACTGTTTTCTTGGAATCTGCAATGGGATATTTCGGAGTGCATTGAAGCTTATGGTGACAAAGGTAATATCTTTATATAAAAACTAGAAAGAAGCTGTCTGAGAAACCACTTTGTGGGGTAATTCATCTCACAGTGTTACACGATTCTTTTCATAGATCAGCTTGGTAGCACCGTTTTTGTGGAATCTAAGAAGGGATATTTTGAATCGCATTGATGCCTATGGTGACTAAGGAAATATCCTCAGATAAAAGCTAGAAAGAAGCTCTCTGAGAAAGTTCCTTGTGATGTGTGAATTCATTTCACAGAGGTACATCTTTGTATTCATGGAGTAGTTTGCTAACACTATTTTCATGGACTCTGCAAAGGAATATTTGGGAACACATAAAGGCCTATAATGAAAATGGAAATATCCTCAGATAAAAACTAGAAAGAAGCTTTCTCAGAAACTGCTTTGTGAGGTGTGAATTCATCTCACTGAGTTACATTGTTCTTTTCATTGAGCAGTTTGCTAACACTGTTTTCTTGTAATCTGCAATGGGATATTTCAGAGCTGATGGAAGTTTATGGTAAAAAAGGAAATATCCTCAGACAAAAAGTAGAAATAAACTTTCTGAGAGACTGTTTGGTCATTTCTGAATTCACCCCACAGAGTTAGACGATTCTTTTCATGGAGCAGTTTGGTAGCACACTTTCAGGGAATCTGAGAAGGATATTATTTATTGCATTGAGGTGTCTTGTGAAAAAGGAAATAGCCTCAGATAAAAACTAGAAAGATGCTTTCTGAGAAACTTCTTTGTGATGATTCAACTCACAGAGTTACCCTGTTCTTTTAATTGAGCAGTTTTCTAACACTGTATTCCTGGAATGTGCAATGGGATATTTAGAAGCACATTGAAGCTGATTGCGACTAGGGAAATATACTCAGGCAAATAAAGAAGGAAACTTTCTGAGAAACTGCTTTGTGATTTATGAATTCATCTCCCAGTGTTACACAATTGTTTTCATTTATCAGTTTGACAGCACTGTTTCAGGGGAGATTGAAAAGTGATGTTTTGGATCACATTGAGTCAATGGTGACAAAGGAAATACCCTCAGATAAAAACTACAAGGAAGCTTTCTGAGAAAATTCTTTGTGATGTGGGAAATCAATTCAGAGAGTTCTACCTTGATTTTCATAGAGCAGTTTGCTAAGGCTCTTTCCATGGAAACTGCAAAGAGATATTTTGGAGCACATAGAGGCCTATAGTGAAAAAGAAAGTATCTTCAGATAAAAACTAGAAAAAAGCTTTCTGAGAAACTGCATTGTGAGGTGTGAATTCATCTCACAGTGCTACACTGTTCTTTTCTTTGAGCACTTCGATAACACTTTTTTTTAATGGAATCATCAACAGGATATTTGGTAGCACTATGAAGCCTATGGTGACAAAGGAAATCTCAGGTAAAAACCAAAAAGAAAATTTCTGAGAAACTGCTTTGTGTTGTGTCAGTTCATCTCACAATCTACAGTGACATATTTGGAGTGCATTGAAGACTAATGATAAAAATTAAATATCCATAGACAAAAATTAGAAACAAACTTTATGAGAAATTCCTTTGTGGTTTGTGAATTCATCTCACAGAGTTACACGATGCTTTCAATGGAACAGTTTGATAACTCTGTTTTTGTGGAATCTGAGAAGGGATATTGTGGATCGCATTCTTGATGATGGTGACAAAGCAAATATCATCAGAAACAACTAGAAAGAAGCATTCTGAGAAAGTTCTTCATGATGTGTGAATTCATCTCACACAGTTACACATTTCTTTTCATGGAGAAGTTTTCTAACACTGTTTTCCTGGAATCTGCAAGGGATATTTAGGAGTGCCATGAGGCCTAAATAGAAAAATGAAGTATCCTCAGATAAGAATCAGAAAGAAGCTTTCTGATAAACTGTTTTGTGATGTGTGAATTCATCTCACAGAGTTACAACCTCCTTTTCATGGAGCAATTTGCTAACACTGTTTTCTTGGAATCTGCAATGGGTTATTTCAGTGTGCATTGAAGCTTAGGGTATCAAATGAAATATCCACAGATAAAACCATGCTCTTTGTGATGCTCTTTCTCACGTTACAAAGAGCAACTGCTTTGTGATGTGAGAATTCATCTCACAGTGTTACAGTGTTCCTTTCATTGACCAGATTGCTACACTGTTTTTTTGGAATCTACAATGGGATATTTTGGATCGAATTGAAGCTTATGGTGACATAGGAAATATCCTCAGATTTAAACTAGAAAGAATCTTTCTGAGAAACTGGTTTTTGATGTGTGAATTCATCTCACAGAGTTACACCTCTCTTTTCATGGAGCAGTTTAATGACATTGTTTTCACGGAATCTGCAATGTTGAATTCCAGAGCACATTGAGGCCTGTTGTGAAGAAGGAAATATTGTCATATAAAAGCTAGAAAGAAGCTTTCTGAGAAACTACTTTGTGATATGTTAATTCATCTCACAGAGTTGCATGATTCTGTTCATGGATCTGTTTCATAGCACTGCTTTTGTGGAATCTGCAAAGGTATATTTGGGAGCTCCTAGAGGTCTATGGTGAAAAAAGAAACCACTTGAGATAAAAACTACAGAGATGCTTTTTGCAAAATGGTTGTGATATGTGTATTCATCTCATAGAGTTTGAACTTTTGTTGATTGAGCAGTTCGGCATCACTGTTTTTGTGGTATCTAAGAGGAGATATTTGGGAGCACATTGAAACCTATGGTGAAAAGGGAAATATCCTCAGATTTAAACTAGAAAGAAGCTTTCTGAGAAACTGCTTTGTAATGGGTGAATTCATCTCACAGAGTTACACATTTCTTTTTATTGAGCATTTTTTAAAAAACGTTTTTGTGGAATCAGCAAAGGGATATTCGGGAGCCCATAGTTTCCAATGGCAAAAAAGGAAATATCTTCAGGCAAAAACTGGAGAGAAGCTTTCTGAGAAATTCCTATGTGATGTGTGCATTCATCTCATAGAGATAAATGTTTCAGCTGAGGGAGCACTTTTGCATCACTGCTTTTGTGGTGTCTGAGAAGAAATATTTGGGAGTGCATAGAAGCCTATGGTGGAAAAGGAAATAGCCTCATATAAAAACCAGAGAGAAGCATTCTGATACAACGCTGTGATGTGTTAATTCATCTCACAGCATTACATGATTCTTTTCATGGAGCAGTTTGGTAACACTGTTTATGGCGAATCTGAGAGGGAATATTTTGGATCACATTGAAACCTGTGGTGACAAAGCAAATATCCTCAGTTAAAAACTAGAAAGAAGTTTTCTGAGAAATTTCTTTGTGAAGTGTGAATTCATCTCACAGAGTTACACCTTTCTTTTCATGGAGCAGTTTGCTAACACTGTTTTCTGGGAATCCACAATGGGATACTTCAGAGCACATCGAAGCTTATGGTGACAAAGGAAGTATCTTCAGAAAGAAACTAGAAAGAAGCTTTCTGAGAAACTCCTTTGTGATTTTTGAATTCATCACACAAAGTTACACCATTCTTTTCATGGATCAATTTGGTAGCAGTGTTTTTGGGGAATCTGAGAAGGGATATTTTGGATTGCATTGAAAACTATGGTGACAAAGGAAATATCCTCAGATAAAAACTAGAAGGAAACTTTCTGAGAAACTTGTTTTTCATGTGTGAATTCGTCTCACAGAGTTACACCTTTCTGTTTTTGTAGCAGTTTGCAGAAACTGTTTTCGTGGAGTCTGCAAAGGGTTATTTGGGAGGACACTGAGGCCTATGATGAAAAAGGAAATATTCTCAGATAAAAACTAGAAAGAAGCATTCTCACAAACTGCTTTGTGATGTGTGAATTCATCTTACAGAGTTACACCATTCTTTTCATTGAGAAGTTTGCTAACACTGTTTTCCTGGAATTTGCAATAGGTTATTTCAGAGCCGATTGAAGCTTAGGGTGACAAAGGAACTATCCACATATAAAAACTAGAAAGAAGCTTTCTGAGAAATCACTTTGTCATATGTGACTTCTTCTAACAGAGTTACACGATTGTTTTCAAGGATCTGATTGGTAACAGTGTTTTGGGGGAATCTGAGAAGGGATATTTTGTATCGCATTGAAGATTATGGCGACAAAGGAAATATCCTTAGATAAAAGTAGAAAGAAGCTTTCTGAGAAGTTCTTTGTGATGAGTGAATTCGTCTCACAGGTTACACCATTCTTTTCATGGAGCAGGTTGCTAACACTGTTTTCCTGTAATCTGCAATTGGATATTCGGGAGCACATTGAGACCATTAGTGAAAAACAACATATCCTCTGAAATAAACTAGAAAGAAGCTTTCTGAGAAACTGCTTTGTGATGTGTGAATTCATCTCACAGAGTTACAGTGTTCTTTTCATTGACCAGTTTGCTTACACTGTTTCTTGGAATCTGCAATGGGATATTTCGTAGTGCATTGAAGCTTAGAGTGAAAAAGGAAATATCCTAAGACAAAAACTAGAAAGAAGATTTCTGAGAAACTGCTTTCTGATTTGTGAATTCATCTCACAGAGTTACATGATTCTACTCATGGAGAAATTTGGTAGTACTGTTTTTGGGGAATCTAAGAAGGAATATTTTGGATCGCATTGAAGCTTATGGTGATAAAGGAAATATCCTCACAAAGATACTAGAAAGATGCTTTCTAAGAAATTCCGTAGTGAAATGTGAATTCATCTCACAGAGCTACACGTTTATTTGATGGAACAGTTATGTAGCACTATTGTGGGGGGATCTGAGAATGGATATTTTGGATTGCATTGAAGCGTATGGTGACAAAGGAAATATCCTCAGATAAAAACTGGAAAGAAGCTTTCTGAGAAACTGCTTTGTGATTTGTGAATTCATCTCACAGAGTTACACGATTCTACTCATGTAGAAGTTTGTTAGCTCTGTTTTTGGGGAATCTGAGAAGGGATATTTTGGATAGCATTGAAGCCTATGTTGACAAACGAAATACTCTCAGATAAAAACCAGAAAGAAGCCTTCTGAGAAACTGCTTTGTGATGTGTGAATTCATCTTGCAGAGTTACACTGTTCTTTTGATTGATCAGTTTGCTAAATCTGCAATGGGCTATTTTGAGTGCATTGAAGCTTACAGTGACAAAAGAAATATTCTCAGACAAAAACCAAAAAGAACCTTTCTGAGAAACTGCTTTGTGATGTGCGAATTCATCCAACAGATTTACACATTTCTTTTTATGGAGCAGATTCGTAGTACTGTTTTTGGTTAATGTCAGAAGAGATATTTTTGATCTCATTGAAGCCTAGGGTGACAAAGGAATTATCCTCAGATAAAAACTAGGAAGAAGCTTTCTGAGAAACTTCCTTGTAATGCGTGAATTTATTTCACAGAGTTACACGTTTCTTTTCATGGAGAAGTTTTCTAACACTGTTTTCCTGGAATCTGCAAGGGATATTTAGGAGCATCACGAGGCCTAAATAGAAAAAGGAAATATCCTCAGATAAAAATTAGAAAGAAGCTTTCTGATGAAGTGCTTTGTGATGGATGAATTCATCTCACAGAGTTACACTGTTTTTTGTATTGAGCAGTTTGCTTACACTGTTTTCTTGGAATCTGCAGTCTGATCTTTTGGAGCACATTGAAGCCTATGGTTACAAAGGAAATATCCTCAGATAAAAACTAGAAAGAAGCCTTCTGAGAAACTTCTTCATGATGTGTAAATTCATCTCGCAGAGTTACCCCTTTCTTTTCATGGAGCAGCTTGGTAACACTGTTTTTTCTGGAATCTGCAAATGGATATTCGGGAGCGCATAGAATCCAATGGTGAAAAAAGAAAATATCTTCAGATAAAAACTAGAGAGAAGCTTTCTGAGAAATGACTTTGAGATGAGTGAATTCATCTCATAGATCTAAACGTTTCTGTTGAGGGATCACTTTGGCATCACTGTTTTTTTGGTGTCTGAGAAGGGATATTTGGGAGTGCATGAAGTCTATGGTAGAAAAGGAAATATCCTCAGATAAAAACTAGAAAGAAACTGTCTGAGGAAGTTGTTTGTGACGTGTGAATTCATTTCACAGAGTTACACCTTTCTTTTCATGGAGCAGTTTGCTAACACTGTTTTCATGGAATCTGCAAAGGAATATTTGGGAGTGCATTGAGGTCTATAGCAAATAAAGAAATACCCTCAGATATAAATTAGAAAGAAGATTTCTAAGAAGCTGCTTTGTAATGTGTGAATACATCTAACAGAGTTACATTGTTCTTTTCATTCAGCAGTTTGCTAACACTGTTTTCGTGGAATCTGCAATGGGATATTTGGGAGCAAATTGAAGTCTACGTTGACACAGGAAATATCCTCAGGTAAAAACCAAAAAGAAACTTACTGTGAAACTGCTTTAAATGAGTTAAATCATCTCACAGAGTTACAAAATTCTATTCATTGAGAAATTTTCTAAAACTTTTTTCATTTAATCTGCAATTGGATATTCAGGAGCACATTGAGGAATACAGTTTAAATGGAAACATTCTCAGATGAAAACTAGAAAGAAGCTTTCTGAGAATCAGCTTTGGGATGTGTAAATTCATCTCCCTACGTTACACCATTCTTCTCATGGAGCTGTTTGGTAGCACTGTTTTTTTGGTATCTGAGAAGGGATAATTTGGATCGCATTGAAGCCTAGGTTGACAAAGCAAATATCCTCAGATAAAAACTAGAAAGAAATTTTCTAAGAAACTTCTTTGTGATGCGTGAATTCATCTCACAGAGTTACATGATTGTTTTCATTGAGAAGTTTGCTGATGCTGTTCTCATGGAATCTGCAATAGGATATTTTTGAGCACATTGAAGCCTATGGTGTTAAAGGAAATATCCTCAGACAAAAAATCAAAAAGAAACTTTCTGAGAAACATCTTTGTGGTGTGTTAATTCATCTCACAGATTTACACCATTATTTTCATGGAGCAGTTTGGTGACACTGTTTTTGTGGAAGCTGCAAAGGGATATTCACGAGCTCATTGAGGCCTATGGTGAAAAAGGAAATATCCTCAGACAAAAGCTAGAAGGAAGATTTCTGAGAAACTGCTTTGTGATTTGTGAATTCATCTCACCGAGTTACATGATACTATTCATGGATCAGTTTGGTAGCACTGTTTTTGGGGAATCTGAGAAGGGCTATTTTGGATCACATTGAGGCTGATGGTGACAAAGGAAATATCTTCAGATAAAAACTAGAAAGACGCTTTCTGAGAAAGTTCTTTTTGATGTGTGAATTCATCTCCCAGAGTTACACTTTTCTTTTCATGGAGCAGCTTGCTAACACTGTTTTCCTGGAATATGCAAAGAGATATTTGGGAGCACCTTGAGGCCTATTTTGAAAAAGGAAATATCCTCAGATAAAAACTTGAAAGAAGTGCTCTGAGAAACTGCTTTGTGGTGTGTGAATTAATCTCACAGAGTTACACTATTCTTTTCATTAAGCAGTTTGTTTACACTGTTTATTTGGAATCTGCAGTCTGATATTTCAGAGCTCATTGAAGCTTATGGTGACAAAGGAAATAACCGCATATGAAAACAAGAAAGAAGTTTTCTGAGAAACCACTTTGTGATGCACTAATTCATCTCACAGAATTACATGATTTTTCCATGTAGTAGTTTTGTAACACTGTTTTGGGGGAATCTGAGAAGGGATATTTTGGATCCCATTGATGACTATGGCGACAAATTAAATCTCTTCAGATAAAAAGTAGAAAGAAGTTTTCTGAGAAAGTTCCCTGTGATGTGTGATTTCATCTCACAGAATTACAGTGTTCTTTTTATGGAACAGTTGGCTAACACTGTTTTCGTAGAATTTCCAATAGGATATTTGGGAGCACCTTGATGCCTATGGTGACAAAGGAAATATCCTCATAGAAAGAACAAAAAGAAGCTTTTGGAGAAACTGCTTTGTGATGTGTAAATTCAACTCACTGAGTTACACTTTTCTTTTCATTGAGCAGTTTGCTAACTCTGTTTTCTTGGAATCCACAATGGGATTTTTTTGGAGAGCATTGAACCTTAGGGTGACGAAGGATATATCATCAGACAAAAACTAGAAAGAAGGTTTCTGAGAAACTGTTTTGTGTTTTGTGAATTCAACTCACAGAGTTACACAATCCATTTCATGGAGCAGTTTGGTAGCACTGTGTTTTTTTGGGAATCTGAGAAGGGATATGTTGGATTGCATTGAAGCTTTTGGTGACATAGGAAATATCCTCAGATACAAACCAGAAGGAATATTTCTGTGAAAATGATTTGTGTTGTGTGAATTCATCTCATAAAGTTACACCCTACTTTTCATTGAGAAATTTCCTAAGACATTTTTCATGGAATCCACAATGGGATATTTGGGAAAACATAGAGGAATATGGTGAAAAAGGAAATATCCTCAGATAAAAACTAGTAAGAAGCTTACTGAGAAACCACTTTGTGATGTGTGAATTCATTTCACAGAGTTGTATTTTTCTTTTCATACAATATTATGGTAGCACTGTTTTTGGGGATTCTACAATAGGATATTTTGGAGCCCATTGAAGTCTATGGTTACAAAGGAAATATTCTCAGACAAAAATAAAAAAGAAACTTTCCGAGAAACTGCTTTGTGACGTGTGAATACATCTCACAGGGTTACATGATTCTTTTCATGGAGGAATTTTTATCTTTTTTGGGGGGGAATCTGAGAATGGATATTTTGGGTCACCTTGAAGCCTATAATGACAAAGGAAATATAATGAGATAAAAACAAGAAAGAAGTTTTCTGAGAAACTTCTTTGAGATATGTGTATTCATCTCACAGAGTAACAACTTTCTTTTCATAGAGAAGTTTGCTAACACTGTATTGATGGAATCTACAAAGTGATATTTGGGAGTGAGTTGAGACCTATGGTGAAAAAGGAAATACTCTCACATAAAAACTAGAAAGAAGCTTTCTGAGAAACTTCTTTGTGATGTGTGAATTCATCTCACAGAGTTACACCACTCTTTTCATAGAGCAGTTTGCTAACCCTATTTTCATGGAATCTGCTATAGGACATTTTGTGTCACATTGAAGCCCATGGTGACAAAGGAAATATCCTCCCATAAAAACTAGAAAGAAGCTTTCTGAGAAACTTCTTTGTGATCTTTGTGATGTGTGAACTTATCTCAGAGACTTACACAGTTCTTTTCCTTGGGCAGTTGGATAACACAATTCTCATGGAATCTGCAATAGGATATTTGGGAGTACATGGAAGCCTATGTTGACAAAGGAAATATTCTCAGATAAAAATCAAAAAGATGTATTCTGAGAAACTGCTTTGTGATGTGTTAATTCATCTTACAGAGTTACACCTTTCTTTTTATAGAGCAGTTTCCTAACACTCTTTTCTTGGAATCTGCAAAGGGATATTTGAAAGCGCATTGAGATTTATGGTGAAAAAGGACATACCCTCAGATAAAAACTCAAAAGAATCTTTCTGAGAAACTGCTTTGTGATGTTTGATTTCATCTCACGTAGTTACACTGTTCTCTTCATGGAGCAGTTTGCTAACACTGTTTTCGTGGAATCTGCAATGGAATATTTCAGAGCGCAATGAATCTTATGGTGAGAAGGGCGATATTCTCATATAAAAACTAGGAAGAAGCTTTCTGAGAAACCGCTTTGTGGTTTGTTAGTTCACCTCACAGAGTTTCACAATTTTTTTCATGGATCTGGTTGGTAGCCCTGTTTTTGGAGAATCTGAAATGGGATACTTTGGATATTATTGAAGCCTATGGTGGCAATGGAAATATCCTCAGATAAAAACTAGAAAGAAGTTTTCTGAGAAAGTTCTTTATGATATGTGATTTCATCTCACTGAGTCACACCTTTCTTTTCATGGAGCAGTTTGCTAACACTTTTTGTGGAGCATACAGAGGGATATTTTGGAGCGCATTGTGGCAAATCGTGAAAAAGGATATATCTTCAGATAAAAACTAGAAAGAAGCTTTCTGAGAAACTACTTTCTCAGAACCAAAAAGAAACTTTTTGAGAAACTACTTTTTGTTGTGTGAATTCATATCACAGAGTAACACCTTTCCTTTCTGGAGCAGTTTGCAAACACAGCATTCGTGAAATCTGCAAAGTCATACTTGGGAGCACATTGAGGCCTATAGTTAAAAAGGAAATAACCTCAGATAATAACTAGAAAGAATCTTTCTGAGAAACTGCTTTGTGATGCATGAATTCGTCTCACAGAGGTACACCATTCTTTTCATTGTGCAGCTTGGTTGCACTGATTTTGGGGAAGCTGAGAGGGGATATTCTGGATTGCATTGACGCCTATGGTGACAAAGAAAATATTCTCAGACAAAAAATAGAAAGAAGCTTTCTGAGAAACTGCTTTTTGATGTGTGAATTCATCTCACAGAGTTGCACCTTTCTATTGATGGAACAGTTTGATAACACTGTTTTTGTGGTATCTACTAGGGGATGTTTGGGAGCGCATTGAGGCCTATGGTGAAAAAGGAAATATCCTCAGATAAAAACAAGAAAGAAGCTTTCTGAGAAACTGCTTTTTGATGTGTGAATTCATCTCACAGAGTTGCACCTTTCTATTGATGGAACAGTTTGATAACACTGTTTTTGTGGTATCTACTAGGGGATGTTTGGGAGCGCATTGAGGCCTATGGTGAAAAAGGAAATATCCTCAGATAAAAACAAGAAAGAAGCTTTCTGAGAAACTGCTTTGTGATGTGTGAATTCATCACACAGAGTTGCAGGATTCTTTTCATGGAGCAGTTTGGTAGCACTGTTGTTTTGGAATCTGAGAAGGGATACTTAGGATCACATTGACTCGTATGGTGACAAAGGGAATATCCTCAGACAAAATCTAGAAAGAAGCTTTCTGAGAAAGTTCTTTGGGATGTGTGAATTCATATCACTGGTTTACACCTTTCTTGTCATGGAGCAGTTTGCTAACACTGTTTTCATGGAATCTCCAAGGGGTATTTGGGAGTGCATTGAGGCCTATAGTGATAAAGAAAATATCCTCAGATAAAAACTAGAAAGTACCTTTTTGAGAAACTGCTTTGTGATTTGTGAATTCATCTCACAGTGTTACACCATTCTTTTCATTGAGCAGTTTGACTACATTGTTTTTCAAAATCTGGAGTAGGATATTTTTGAGTGCTTTGAAGCCTATTGTGACCAAGGAAGTATCCTCAAACGAAAACCAAAAAGAGGCTTTCTGAGAAACTCGTTTGTGATGTGTGAATTCATCTCACAGAGTTACACTGCTTTTTTCATTGAGAAGCTTGGTAACACTGTTTCCTTGGAATCAGCAATGAGATATTTTGGAGCACATTGAAGCTGAGCCTGACAAAGGAAATATCCTCAGACAAAAACTAGAAAGAAGCTTTCTGAGAAAATACTTTGTGATTTGTGAATTCTTCTCACAGAGTTACATGATTCTTTTCATGGAGCAGTTTGGTAGCACTGTTTTAGGGGAATCTGAGAAGGCATACTTTGGATCACATTGAAGCCTATGGTGACAAAGGAAATATCCTCAGATAAAAACTAGAAAGAAGCTTTATGAAAAAGTTCTTTGTGATGTATAAATTCCTCTCACAGAGTTACACCTTTTCTTTTATGGTGCAGTTTGCTAACCCCGCTTTGGTGGATTTGCAAAGTGATATTTGGGAGCACATTGAGGCCTATAGTGAAATAGGAAATGTCCTCAGATAATAATTAGAAAGAAGCTTTCTGAGAAACTGCTTTGTGATATGTGAATTCATCTCACAGAGTTGCAATGTTCTTTTCATTGAGCACTTTGCTAACACTGTTTAATTGGAATCTGCGATGGGGTATTTTGGAGGGCCTTGAAGCTTATGTTGACAAAGGAAATATCCTCATATAAAAACTAGAGAGAAGCTTCCTGAGAAACTGCTTTGTGATGTGTCATTTCACCTCACAGGGTTACATGATTCTTTTCATCGTTAAGTTTGGTAGCACTGTTTTTGTGGTGTTGGAGAGGCGATATTTGGGAGTGCATGGATGCTGAAGGTGGAAAATGAAATATGGTAAGATAAAAACTAGAAAGAAGCTTTCTGAGAAATTTCTTTGTGATGGGTGAATTCATCACACTGGGTTACAGCTTTGTTTTCTGTGAACAGTTTGGTAGCACTGTTTTTAAGGAAGCTGCAAAGTGATATTCGGGAGCTTCAAGAGGCCTAGTGTGAAAAAGGAAATAACTTCAGATAAAAAGTGGAGAGAAGTTTTTCGAGAAAAAAATTTGTGATTTTTGTATTCGTCTCATAGAGTTTAACCATTTTGTTGATTGAGCAGTTCAGAATCACTGTTTTTGTGGTATCTGAGAGGAGATATTTGGGAGCACATTGAGGCTTATGGTGAAAAAGGAAAAATCCTCAGATTTAAACGGGAAAGAAGCTTTCTGAGAAACTGTTTTGTGATAGGTAAATTCATCTCACAGAGTTACACCTTTCTTTTTCATTGACCAATTTGGTATCACTCTTTTTGTGGAATCCACAAAGGGATATTCAGGAGAGCATCGAGTCCAATGGCAATAAAAGAAATTTCTTCAGGTTAAAAACTGGAAAGAAGCTTTCTGAGAAACTCCTTTGTGATGTGTGCATCCATCTCATTGAACTAAACGCTTCTGTTAAGAGAGAATTTTGGCATCACTGTTTTTGTGGTGTCTGAGAAGGGATATTTGGGAGTGCATTGAAATCTATGGTGGAGAAGGAAATACTCTCATATAAACTAGAAGGAAGCTATGTGAGAAACTCCATGGTGATGTGATAATTAATTTCACAGAGTTACAGGATTCTTTTCATGGAGCAGTTTGGTAGCACTCTTTTTGGGGAAACTGAGAAGGGATATTTTGGGTCTCATTGAAGCCTATGGTGACAAAGGAAGTATCCTCAGAAAAAAAACAAAAACAAGTTCTTTGTAATGTGTGAATTCATCTCACAGAGTTACACCTTTCTTTTCATTGAGCAGATTGTTAACACTGTTTTCCTGGAATCTGCAATTGGATATTTGGGAGCTCATTGAGGCCTATGGTGAAAAAGGAAATATCCGCAGATAAAAACTTTAAAGAAGCTTTCTAAAAAAGTGCTTTGTGATGTGTGAATTCATCTCATAGAGTTACATTGTTCCTTTCATTGAGTAGTTTGATAACACTGTTTTCGTGAAATCTGCAATAGGGTATTTTGCAGCACATTGAAGCCTATGGTGACAAATTTAATAGCCTCAGACAAATAACAAAAAGAAGTTTTCTGAGAAACTCCTTTGTGGTGTGGGAATTCATGTCACAGATTTACACCTTTGTTTTCATGGAGAAGTTTGCTAACACTGTTTTCATGGAATCTGCAATAGGATATTTTGGAGTGTTTTAAGGCCCATAGTGAAAAAGGAAATATCCTCATATAAAAATTAGAAAGAAGCTATCTGAGAATCCCCTTTGTGATGTGTTATTTCATCTCACAGAGTTACACAATTCTTTTCATGGAACAGTTTTGTAGCACTGTTTTTGGGGAATCTGAGAAGGGATATTTTGGATCAGTTTGAAGCCTATGGTGACAAAGGAAGCATCCACAGATAAAAACTAGAAAGTTTTCTGAGAAAGTTCTTTGTGAACTGTGAATTCACCTCACAGAGAGACACGTTTCTTTCCATGGAGGAGTTTCCTAACACTGTTTTCCTGGAATCTGCATAAGGATATTTGGGAGCACTTTGAGTCCTGTAGTGAAAAAGGACATATCCTCAGATAAAAATTAGAAAGAAGCTTTCTGAGAAACTGCTTTGTGATGTGTGACTACATCTCACAGAGTTACACTTTTCTTTTCATTGAGCAGTTTGATAACACTATTTTCTTGGGATCTGCAATGGTATATTTAGTAGGGCTTTGAAGCTTATGGTGACAAATGCAATATCCTCATATGAAAACTAGATAGAAGCTTTCTGAGAAACCACTTCATGATGTGTTAATTCATTGCACAGTGTTAGACGATTATTTTCATGGATCAATTTGGTAACAGTGTTTTTGTGGAATCTGAGAATGAATATTTTGAATCACATTGAAGCCTATGGTGACAAAGGAAATGTCCTCAGGTAAAATTAGAAATAAACTTTCCAAGAAAATTCTTTCTGATGTGTGAATTCATCTCACAGAGTTACACCTTTCTTTTCGTGGAGCAGTTTGCTAACACTGTTTTTTTCATGGTATCTGCAATGGGATATTCCAGAGCACCTGGAGGCCTGCAGTGAAAATGGAAATATCCTCAGATAAAAATTAGAAAGAAGCTTTCTAAGAAACTGCTTTGTGATGTTGGAATTAATCTTACAGAGTTGCACCATTCTTCTCAATTAGCAGTTTGACAACAATGTTTTTGTGGAATCTGCAATAGGATATTTTTGACCACATTGCAGCCTATGGTGACAAAGGAAATATTCTGAGATAAAAACCAAAAAGAAGTATTCTGTGAAACTGCTTTGCATTGTGTGAGTTCGTCTCACAGATTTACACTTTCTTTTCAGTTTGCTAACATTATTTTCTGGAATCTACAAAGGGATATTCATGAGCACATTGAGGCAAACAGTGAAGAAGGATATATCCTCAGGCAAAAACTAGAAAGAAGTTTTCTGAGAAACTGCTTTGTGATTTGTGAATTCATCTCACAAGGTTACATGATTCTTTTAATGCAGCAGTTTGGTAGCACTGTTTTGGGGGAATCTGAGAAGGGATATTTTGGAATGCATTGAAGCCTATGATGACAAAGAAAATGTCCTGAGATAATATCTAGAAAGGAGTTTTCTGAGAAACTTCTTTGTGATGTGTGAATTCATCTCACAGAGTTACACTGTTCTGTTCCTTGAGCAGTTTGCTAACACTGTTTTCTTGGGATCTGCAATGGTATATTTTGTAGCACTTTGAAGCTTATGGTGACAAACACAATATCCTCATATAAAAACTAGATAGAAGCTTTCTGAGAAACCACTTCATGATGTGTTAACTCATCACACAACGTTACACACTTCTTTTCTTGGAGCAGATTGCTAACACTGTTTTTGTGGAATCTGCAATAATATATTTGGGCACGCGTTAAAGCTGATGGTAACAAGGGACATATCCTCAGACAAAAACCAAAAAGAAGCTTTCTGAGATACTGCTTTGTGATGCGTGAGTTCATCTCACAGGTTTCCACCTTGCTTTTCATGGAGCAGTTTACTAACACCGTTTCCATGGAATCTGAAAACGAATATTTGGGAGCATTTTGAGGCCTGTGATGAAAAAGGAAATATCCTCAGATAAAAACTAGAAAGAAGCTCACTGAGAAACTGCTTTGTAGTGTGTGAATTTCTCTCACAGAGATAAATCATCCTTTTCATTAAGCAGTTTGGTAACACTGTTTTTGTGGAATATGCGAAGGGATATTCAGCAACAGATAGAGGCCAATGTTGAATAAGGAAATATCTTCAGGTAAAAACTGGAAAGAAAGTTTCTGAGAACTCTTTTGTGATATGTACATTCATCTCATAAAGGTAAAGCTTTCTCTTGAGAGATCAGTTTGGCATCACTGTTTTTGTGGTGTCTCACAAGGGATAATTGGGAGTGCATGGAAGCCCATGGTGGAAAAGGAAATATCCTGAGATAAAAACGAGGAAGCTGTCTGAGAAATTTCTTTGGGATGGGTGAATTCATCACACAGAAATACACGTTTGCTTTCTTTGAGCAGTTTGGGAGCACTGCTTTTATGGAATCTGCAAAGGGATATTCAGGAGCTCCTAGAGACCCATGGTGAAAAAGGAAATAACTTCATATAAAAACTGGAGAGAAGCCCTTCAAAAAAAGGTTTTGTGTTGTGTGTGTTCAACTCATAGAGTTTAAACATTTTGTTGATCGAGCAGTTCATCATCACTATTTTTGTGGTATCTGAGGAGGGATATTGTGAGCACATTGAAGCTTACGGTGGAAAAGGAAATATCCTCAGATAAAAACTAGAAAGAAACTTCCTGAGAAAATGCTTTGTGATGGATGAATTTGTCTCACAGTGTTAAAACTTCCTTATCATCATGCAGTTTGGTAGCACTGTTTTTGTGGAATCTGCAGAAGGATATTTGGGAGCACATAGAATCCAAAGGTGAAAATAGAAAATTCTTCAGGTAAAAACTGGAGAGAAGATTTTGGAGAAACTTCTTTGTGATGTGTGCATTCATCTCATAGAGCTAAACGTTTTTGTTGAGGTAGCACTTTGGCATCTCTGTTTCTGTGGTGTCTAGGAAGGGATATTTGGGAGCACATTGAACCCTGTGGTGGAAAAAGAAATATCCTCATATAAAACTAGAAACAAGCTTTCTGAAATACCACTTTGTGGCGTGTTAATTCATCTCACAGAGTAACACGATTCTTTTCATGGATCAGTTTGGTAGCACTGATTTTGTGGAATCTGAGAAGGGATATTTTGGATCCCATTGAAGCCTATGGTGACAAAGGAAATATCCTTAGATTTAAACTAGAAAGAAGCTTTCTGAGAAACTTCTTTGTAATGTGTGAATTCATCTTTCAGAGTTACACCATTCTTTTAATTGATCAGTTTGTTAGCACTGTATCTGTTGAGGCTGCAAACGTATATATTGGAGCACATTGAGGCCTATGGTGAAAAAGAAAATATTCTCAGATAAAGATAGAAAGAATCTTTCTGAGAAAGTGCTTTGTGATGTTTGAATTCATCTCACAGTATTACACTGTAGTTTTCAATGAACAGTTTACTAACACTGTTTTCCTGGAATCTACACTGTGATATTTTGGAACACATTGAAGCTTATGGTGACATAGGAAATATCCTTTTATAAAAACTAGAAAGAGGTTTTCTGAGAAACAGCTTTCTGATGTGTTAATTCATCACACAGTGTTACACGACCCTTTTCATGGATCAGTTTGTAGCAGTGTTTTTGGGGAAACTGAGAATTCATATTTTGAATCGCATGAAAGCCTATGGTGATAAAGGAAATATCCTCAGATAAAAACTAGAAGGAACTCATCTCAGAATGTTACACCTTTCTTTTCAAGGAGCAGTTTGCTAACACTGTTTTCATGGAATCTGCAATAGGATATTCTGGAGTGCATTGAGGCATATAGTGAAAAAGGAATTATCTTCATGTAAAAACTAGAAGGAAACTTTCTGATAAACTGTTTTGTGATGTGTGAATTCATCTTACAGAGTTACATCACTCTTTTCATTGAGCAGCTTGTTAACACTGTTTTCATTGTATCTGCAATAAAGTATTTTGGAGTGCTTTGAAGCCTATGGTGACATAAAAATATGCTCAGATAAAAATCAAAAAGAAACTTTCTGTGAAACTGCTTTGTGATGTGTGAATTCATTCTTTTCACTGAGTAACACCATTCTTTTCACTGAGAAGTTTGCTAACACTTTTTTCATTTGATCTGCAGTTGGATATTTGGGAGTGCATTGAGGAATGTGGTGGAAAAAGAAATATCCTCAGATAAAAACTAGAAGGAAGCTTTCTGATACACTATTTTTCGATGTGTGAATTCATCTCACAGAGTTACACTGCTCTTTGCATTGAGCAGTTTACTTACACTGTTTTCTTGGAATCAGAAATTTGATATTTCTGAGCACATTGAAGCTTATAGTGTCAAAGTAAATATCCTCATATAAAAACTAGAAAGACTCTTTCTGAGAAGCCACTTTCTGATGCATTAATTCATCTCACAAAGTTACGTGATTGCTTTCATGGAGCAGTTTGGTAGCACTGTTTTTTGGGCATCTCAGAAGGGATATTTTGGATCGCATTGAAACATATGGTGACAAAGGAAATATCCTCAGATAAAAACTAGAAAGAACCTTTCTGAGAAAGTTCTTTGTGATGTGTGAATTCATCTCACAGAATTACACTTTTCTTTTCATGGAGCAGTTTGCAAACACTGTTTTTGTGGATTCTGCAAAGGCACACTTGGGAGCGCTTTGAGTCCTATGGTGAGAAAGGAAATATCCTCAGATAAAAACTAGAAAAAAGCTTTCTTAAAAACTGCTTTGTGATGGCTGAATTCATCTCACGGAGTTACACCTTTGTTTTCATTGAGCAGTTCGGTAGCACTCTTTTTAGGGAATCTACAAAGGAATTTTCTGGAGCTCATAGGAGCCTATAGTGAAAAAGGAATTAACTTCAGATTAAAACTGGAGAGAAGGTTTTTGAGAAACTGTTTTGTGATATGTGTGTTCAACTCATATTCAGCTCATAGTGATAAACCATTTTGTTGATTGAGCAGTTTTTTAATCAATGTTCTGGTGGTGTCTGAGAAGCGATATTTGGGAGCCTATTGAGGCTGATGGTGGAAAAATGAATATGCACAGATAAAAACAAGAAAGGAGCTTTCTGAGAAATTTCTTTGTAATGGGTGAATTCACGTCCCAGAGGTAAACCATTCTTTTCATTGAGCATTTTGGTAACCCTGTTTTTGTGGTATGTACAAAGGGATATTCGGAGTGCAGGGAAGCCTATGGTGAATAAGGAAATACCCTCAGATAAAAACTCGAAAGAAGCTTTCTGAGAGACTGTTTTGTGATGGGCAAATTCATCTCACAGAGTTAAATCTTTCTTTTCATTGAACAGTTTGTTAGCACTCTTTTTGTGGAATGTGCAAGGGATATTCAGGAGTGGATAGAGGTCAACGTTGAAAAAGGAAATATCTTCAGGTAAAACAGGCGAGAAAGTTTATGATAACTCCTTTGTAATGTGTGCATTCATCTCATAGAGGTAAAGCTTTCTGTTGAGAGAGCAGTTTGGCATCACTGTTTTTGTGGTGTCTGACAAGGGATAATTGGGAGCACATGGAAGCTGATGATGGAAAAGGAAATATCTTCAGATAAAAACTAGAAAGAAGCTTTCTGAGAAATTTCTTTGGGATGCTGGAATTCACACAGAATTACACGTTTATTTTCTTTGAGCAGCTTGGTAGCACTGTTCTTATGGAATCCGCAAAGGGATATTCGGGAACTCCTAGAGTCCTATGGTGAGAAAAGAAAGAACTTCAGATGAAAACTGGAGAGAAGCTCTTCGAGAAACGGTTCTGTGATGTGTGTATTCATGTCATAGAGTTTAACCTTTTTTTTTTAATTAAATAGTTCATCCTCACTGTTTTCGTGGTATCTACGAGGAGTTATTTGGGAGCACATTGAAGCCTATGGTGAAAAAGGAAATATCCTCAGATTTAAACTAGAAAGAAGCTTTCTGAGAAACTGCTTTGTGATGGGGGAATTCATCTCACAGAGTTAAACCTATCTTTTCATTGAGCAGTTTAGTCACACCGTTTTTATGGAAACTGCAAAGGGATATTCAGGAGTGCATAGAGTCCAATGGTGAAAAAGGAAACATCTTCAGGTAAAAACTGGAGAGAAGCTTTCTGAGAAATTTCTTTGTGATGTGTGCATTCCTCTCATATAGCTCAACGTATCTGTTGAGGGAGCATTTTGGCATCACTGTTTTTGTGGTATCAGAGAAGGGATATTTGGGAGTGCATTGAAGCCTATGATAGAAAAGAAAATATTCTCAGGTAAAAACTGGAAAGAAGCGTCCTGAGAAACTACTTTGTGATGTGTGAATTTATCTCACAGAGTTAACCCTTTCTTTTAATTGCGTAGTTTGGTTCCACTATTTTTTTGAAATCTGCAGAGAGATATTTTGGAACACATAGAGGCTAAAGGTGATAAAAGAAAATTCTCCAGGTAAAAACAGGAGATAAGATTTCGGAGAAACTCCTTTGTGATGTGTGCATTCATCTCATAGAGCTAAACGTTTTTGTTGAGGGAGCACTTTGGCATCACTGTTTTTGTGATGTCTGGGAATGAATATTTGGGAGTGCATTGAATCCTAAGGTGGAAATGAAATATCCTAATATAAAAAATAGAAGCTTTCTGAGCAACCACTTTGTGATGTGTTCATTCATCTCACAGAGTTACATGATTCTTTTCATGGATCAGTTTGGTAGCACTGTTTTTAGAGAATCTGGGGAGGGATATTTTGAATCGCATTGAAGTCTATGGTGACAAAGGAAATATCCTCAGATAAAAACTAGAAAGAAGCTTTCTGAGAAAGTTCCTTGTGATGTGTGAATTCATCTCAGAAAGTTGCACCTTTTTTCATAGAGCAGTTTGCTAACACTGTTTTCACGGAATCTGCAATGGGATATTCTGGAGTGCATTGAGGCCTGTAGTGAAAAAGTAAATATCCTCATGTAAAAACTAGAAGGAAGTTTTCTGGGAAACAGCTTTGTGATACATGAATTCATCTTACAGAGTTACACCGTTCTTTTCATTGAGAAGTTTGATAACACTCTTTTCGTGGAATCTGCAATAGGGTATTTAGGAACACATTGACGCCTATATTGACAAAGGAAATATCCTCAAATAAAAACAAAAAAGAAGCTTATGGTGAAACTCCTTTGTGATGTGTGAATTCAGCTCACTGAATAACACCATTCTTTTCATTGAGAAGTTTGCTAACATTTTTTCATTTAATCTGCAATGGGATACTTGGGAGGGCATTGAGGAATATGGTGAAAAAGGAAATATCCTCAGATAAAGACTAGAAAGAACCTTTCTGAGAAAGTTCTTTGTGATGTGTGAATTCATCTCACAGAGTTACACTGTTGTTTGCATTGAACAGGTTGTTTATACTGTTTTCTTGGAATCTGCAATCTGATATTTCTGAGCACATTGAAGCTTATGGTGACAAAGTAAATATCCTCATATGAAAACTAGAAAGAAGCTTTCTGAGAAGCCACTTTCTGTTGTGTTAATTCATCTCACAAATTTACACGATTCTTTTCATGGAACAGTTTCATAGCCCTGTTTTGGGGGCATTTGAGAAGAGATATTTCGGATCACTTTGAAAACTATGGTGACAAAGGAAATATCCTCAGATAAAAATTAGAATGAAGATTTCTGAGAAACTGCTTTCTGATGTGTAAATTCATCTAACAGAGTTACACTGTTCTTTCCATTGAGCAGTTTGTTAACACTGTTTTCGTGGAATCTGCAAAGGGATATTTCTGAGTGCTCTGCGACCTATGGTGAATAAGGAAATATCCTAAGACAAAAACTAGAAAGAAAATTTCTGTGGAACTGCTTTGTGATGTGTGAATTCATCTCATGGAGATACACTGTTCTTTTCATTTACCAGTTTACTAACACTCTTTTCTAGGATTTTGCAATGGGCTATTTCTGAGTTAATTGAAGCTTATGGTGACAAAGGAAATATCCTCATGTAAAAACTAGAAAGAAGCATATTGAGAAACAATTTCTTGATGTGTTAATTCATCTCACAGAGTTACATGATACTTTTCATGGATCAGTTTGGTAGCACTGTTTTTGGGGAATCTGGGATGGGATATTTTTGATTGCATTGAAGCCTAGGGTGGCAAAGAAATTATCCTCAGATAAAAACTAGAAGGATTTCTGAGAAAGTCCTCTTTGATGTGTGAAATCATCTCACAGAGTTACACCTTTCTTTTCATGGAGCAGTTTGATAACACTGCTTTCATGGAATATGCAATAGGATATTTGGGAGGGCATTGAAGACTATCATGACAAAGGAAATATCCTCAGATAAAAACCAAAGAGAAGCTTTCTGTGAAACTGCTTTGCATTGTGTGAATTCACCTCACCGAGTAACATTGTTATTTTCATTGAGAAGTTTGCTAAAACTTTCTTCCTTTAATCTTCAATGGTATATTCTGGAGCACATTCAGGAATACAGTGAAATATGAAATATCCTCAGATAAAAACTAGAAAGAAGCTTTCATAGGACTACTTTGTGATGTGTGCATTCACCTCATAGAGCTAAACGTTTCTCTTGTGGGAGCACTTTGGCATCACTGTTTTTGTGGTTTCTGAGAAGGGATATCTGAGAGCTCATTGAAGCCCATGGTGGCAAAGGAAATGTCCTCAGACAACAACCAACAAGAAGCTTTCTGAGAAACTGCTCTCCGATGTTTGAATTCATCTCACAGATTTACACCTTGTTTTCCATGGAGCAGTTTCCTAACACTATTTTTGTGGAATGTGCAAAGAGATATTCAGGAGCACATTGAGGCAAATGGTGAAAAAGGAAATATCCTAAGACAAAAATTAGAAAGACACTTTCTGAGGAACTGTTTTGTGATTTATGAATTAATCTCACAGAGTTATACCTTTCTTTTCATGGAGCAGTTTGGTAGCACTGTTCTTGGGGAATCTGAGAAGGGAAATTTTGGATCACATTGAAGCCTATGGTGACAAAGGAAATATCCTCAGATAAAATCTAGAAAGAAACTTTCTGAGAAACTTCTTTGTGATGTGGGAATTCATCTCACAGAGTTATACCCTTCTTTTCATTGAAAAGTTTGCTAACACTTTTTTCATGGAATCTGAAAAGTGATATATGGGAGAGCATTGAGGCCTATGGTGAAAAAGGAAATATCCTCAGATTAAAAACTAGAAAGAAGCTTTCTGAGAAACTGCTTTGTGATTTGTGAATTCATCTCACAGATTTACACCATTCTTTTCATAGAACAGTTTTGTAGCACTGTTTTTAGGGATTCTCAGAAGGGATATTTTGCATCGCGTTGAAGCCTACAGTGACAAAGGGAATATCTTCTGACAAAAACAAGAAAGAAGCTTTCTGAGGAAGTTCTTTGTGATGTGTGAATTCATCTCACAGAGTTACACCTTTCTTTTCATGGAGCGGTTTGCAAACACTGGTTTTGTGGAATCTGCAAAGTGATGTATGGGAGTGCATTGGGGCCTATGGTGTAAAAGGAAATATTCTCAGATAAAAATTAGAAAGAAGTTTTCTGAGAAACTACTTTCAGTTGGGTAAATTCATCTCACAGAGATACACTGTTGATTTCATTGAGCAGTTTGATAACACTGTTTTTGTGGAATCTGAAATAGGATATTTTAGAGCACATTGAAATCTATGGTAACAAAGGAAATATCCTCAGATAAAAACCAAAAGAAGCTTTCTGAGAAACTGCTTTGTGATGTGTGAACTCATCTCATAGATTTACAACTTTCTTTTCAAGGAGCAGTTTGTTAACACTGTTTTCATGGAATCTGCAAAGGGATATTCACAAACGCATTGAGGCCTATGGTGAAAAAGGAAATATCCTCAGACAAAAACTAGAAAGAAGCTTTGTGAAAAACTCGTTGTGATGGGCCAATTCTTCTCACAGAGTTACACCTTTCCTTTCATTGAGCAGTTTGGTAGCACTGTTTTGGGGGATCTGCACAGAGATTTGTGGGAGCTCATAGAGGCCTATGGTGGAAAAGGAAATATCTTCAGATAAAAACTGGAGAGTAGTTTTCTGAGAAACTCTTTTGTGATGTGTGTATTCACCTCATAGAGATAAATCATTTTGTTGATTCAGCAGGTTGTTATCACTTTTGTGGTGTCTGAGAAGGGATATTTGGTAGTGAATTGAGGTTGATGGTGGAAAAGTAAATATGCATAGATAAAACCAGAAAGTGGCTTTCTGAGATATTTCTTTGTGATGAGTGAATTCATCTCCCAGAGGTAAACTATTCTTTTCATTGAGCAGTTTGGTCACCCTGTTTTTCTGGAATCAACAAAGGTAAATTCAGAGCTCAGAGAAGCCTATGGTGAAAAAGGAAATACCCTCATAAAAACTAGAAAGAAGCTTTCTGAGAGACTGTTTTGTAATGGATGGATTCATCTCACAGTGTTAAATCTTTCTTTTCATTGAACAGTTTGGTAACACTCTTTTTGTGGAATATGCAAAGGGATATTCGGGAGCAGATAGAGGCCAAGGTTGAAAAAGGAAATATCTTCAGGTAAACACTGGACAGAACTATTTTGATAACACTGATAACTACTTTTGTGAAGTGTGCATTTATCTCATAGAGGTAAAGCTTTCTGTTGGGAGAGCAGTTTTCTGATAAATTTCTTTGTGATGGAGGAATTCATCACACAGAGTTACACCTTTGTTTTCTTTGAGCAGTTTGGTAGCACTGTTTTTATGGAATCTGCAAAAGGATATTAGAGAGCACATAGAGGCATAAGGTGAAAAAAGAAAATTCTCCAGGTAGAAACTGGAGAGAAGCTTTCAGAGAAACTCCTTTGTGATGTGTGCATTCATCTCAAAGAGCTAAACGTCTCTGTTGATGGAGGACTTTGTCATCACTGTTTTTGTGGTTTGTGAGAAGGGATATTTGAGAGTGCTTTGAAGCCTATGGTGACAAAGGATATATTCTCAGACAAAATCCAAAAAGATGCTTTCTGAGAAAATGCTTTGTGATGTGTGAATTCATCTCACAGATTTACACCTTTCTTTTCATGGAGCATTTTTCTAACACTTTTTGCGTGGAATCTGGAAAGGGATATTCACAATCTCATTGAGGCAAATGTTGAAAAAGGAAATATCCTCGGACAAAAACTAGAAAGAAGCTTTCTGAGAAATTGCTTTGTGATTTGTGACTTCATCTCAGAGAGTTACACGATCCTTTCCATGGAACATTTTGTTAACCCTTTTTTTGTGGAATCTGCAAAGGGATATTTGGGAGTGCTTTGAGGCCTATGGTGAAAAAGGAATTATCCTCAGATTAAAACCAGAGAGAAGATTTCAGGAAACTGTTTTGTGATGTGTGAATTCATCTCACAGAGTTACACTGTTCTTTTCATTTAGCAATTTGCTTACACAGTTTTCATGGAATCTGCAATCTGATATTTCAGAGTGCATTGAAGCTTATGGTGACAAAGGAAATATCCTCATATACAAACTAGAAAGAAGCTTTCTGAGAAACTCCTTTGTGAAGGGTGAATGCATCATACACCTTTCTTTTCAGTGAGCAGATTGGTAGCACTGTTTTTGGGGAATCTAAGAGGGATTTTTCAGATCTCATAGAGGTCCATGATGTAAAAGGAAATATCTTCAGATCAAAACTGGAGAGAAGGTTTTTGAACAACTGTTTTGTAATGTGTGTATCCACCTCATAGTGACAAAATCATTTTGTTGATTGAGCAGTTTGCCATCACTGTATTTGTGGTGTCTGAGAAGGGATATTAGGGAGTACATTGAGGCTGATGGTGGCAAAGTAAACACGCACAGATGAAAACTAGAAAGGAGCTGTCAGAGAAATTTCTTTGTGATGGGTGAATTCATCAGACACAGTTACACCTTTCTTCTCTTTGAGCAGTTTGGTAACACCATTTTTATGGAATCTGCAAAGGGATATTTGGGAGCTCCTAGAGGCCTACAGTGAAAAAGGAAATAACTTCAGATTAAAACTTTGGAGAAGCTTTTAGAGAAATGGTTGTGTGATGTCTATATTCATTTCATAGTATAACGTTTTTGTTGATTGAGAAGTTTGACATCACTGTTTTTGTGGTATCTGAGAGGAGTTATTTGGGAGCACATTGAAGCCTAAGGTAAAAAAGGAAATATTCTCATATTTAAACTAGAAAGAAGCTTTCTGAAAAACTAGTTTTGGATGAGTGAATCCATCTCACAGAGGTACACTGGTGTGTTCATTGAGCAGCTTGACCACAATGCTTTCGAGGGATCTGCAATAGGATATTTGGGAATGCATTGAAAGCTATAGTGACAAAGGAAATACCTTCATATAAAAACAAAAACGAAGCTTTCTGAGAAACTGCTTTGTGATTTTTAATTTGTCTCACAGAGTTACACTGTTCTTTGCATTGAGAAGTTTGTTAACACTGTTTTCTGGGAATCTGCAATGGGATATTTAGGAATGCATTGAAGCTTAGGGTGACAAAGGAAATATCCTCATATAAAAACTAGAAAGAAGCTGTCTGAGAAAGTTCTTTGAGATGTGTGAATACATCTCACAGAGTTACACCTGTCTTTTCATGGAGCAGTTTGCTAACACTGTTTTCGTAAATTCTGCAAAGGGATATTTGGGAGTGCATTGAGATCTATAGTGAAAAAGGAAATATCATCAGATAAAAACTAGAAAGAAGCTTTCTGAGAAACTGCTTTGTGACATGTGAATTCATCTTACAGAGTTGCACCATTCTTTATGTTGAGCATATTGATAACACTGGTTTCATAGAATCTGCAATAGGATATTTTGGAGCACATTGAAGCCAATGGTGAGAAAGGAACTATCCTCAGATAAAAATTAGAAAGAAGATTTCTGAGAAACTGCTTTGTGATGTGTGAATTCATCACACAGAGTTACACAATTCTTTCCTTGCAGCAGTTTTTTAACAGAGTTTGCATGAAATCTGCAATCTGATATTTGGGTATGCATTGAAGCCCATGGTTACAAAGGAAATATCCTCAGACAAAACCTAGAAAGAAACTTTCTGAGAAAGTTTTTAGTGATGTGTGAATTCATCTCACAGAGTTACCCCTTTCATTTCATTTAGCAGTTTGCTGACACTGTTTGCATGGAATCTGCAAAGGGATATTTGGGAGTGCATTGAGGTCTATGGTGAAATAGAAAATATCCTTACAAACTAGAAAGCATCTCTCTGAGAAACTGCTTAGTGATGTGTGAATCCATGTTACAGAGTTACACTGTTCTTTTCATTGAGCAGTTTGATAACACTGTTTTTGTGGAATCTGCAATAGGATATTTCAGAGCACATTGAAGCCTCTGGTGACAAAGGAAATATCCTCAGATAAAAACTAGAAAGAAGCTTTCTGTGAAACTACTTTGTGATGTGTAAATTCATCTCACAGAGTTACATCATTCTATTCATTGAGCAGTTTGATAACACTGTTTTTGTTAGATATGCAATAGGATATTTGGGAGCATATCGAAGTCTTTGTTGACAAAGGATATATCCTCAGATAAAAACCAAAAGGATTCCTTCTGAGAAACTGCTTTGTGATGTGTGAATTCATCTCACAGATTTACACTGTTCTTTTCATTGAGGAACTTGCTAAGACTGTTTACTTGGAATCTGCAATGGGATGTTTCAGAGCACATTGATGCTTATATTGACAAAGGAAATAACCTCAGCAAGAACTAGAAAGAAGCTTTCTGAGAAACTGTTTTCTAATATGTGAATTTACCTCACAGAGTTACACCTTTCTTCTCATGGAGCAGTTTGTTAGCAGTGTTTTTGGGGAACCTGAGAAGGGATATTTTTGATTGCCTTGAAACCTATGGTGACAATGGAAATGTCCTCATATAAAAACTAGAAAGAGGCTGGGTGTGGTGGCTCACGCCTGTAATCCCAGCACTTTGGGAGGCCGAGATGGGTGGATCATGAGGTCAGGAGATCGAGACCATCTGGCTAACATGGTGAAACCCCGTCTCTACTAAAAAAATACAAAAAGCTAGCCGGGTGTGGTGGTGGGCGCCTGTAGTCCCAGCTACTCAGGAGGCTGAGGCAGGAGAATGGCATGAACCTGGGAGGCGGAGCTTGCAGTGAGCTGAGATCTGGCCACTGCACTCCAGCCTGGGCGACAGAGCGAGACTTCATCTCAAAAAAAAAAAAAAAAAAAAAAAAAAAAACAGAAAGAAGCTTTCTAAGAAAATTATCTGTGATGTGTGAATTCATCTCACAGAATTACACTGTTCTTTTCATAAAACAGTTTGCTAACACTGTTTTCTATGAATCCACAATGGGATATTTCGGAGCACACTTCAAGCTTACGGTGACAAAGGAAATACTCTCATTTAAAAACTAAAAAGAAGTTTTCTGAGAATTCATTTTGTAATGTGTGAATTCATCTCTCAGAGTTACACGACTGTTTTCTTGGAACAGTTTGGTAGCACTGTTTTTGAGGAATCTGAGAAGGGATATTTTGGATCACATTGAAGCCTATGGTGACAAAGGATATATCCTCAGATAAAAAGTAAAAAGAACTTTCAGAGAAAATGCTTTCTGATGTGTGAACCTATCTCACAGAGTTACAGTGTCCTTTTCAATGTGCAGTTTGCTAACACTGTTTTCGTGCAGTCTGCAATAGGATATTTTGGATTGCATTGAAGCTTCTTGGAATGTACATTCAGGTATTTGGGAGCACATTGAACCCTATGGTGACAAATGAAATATCTTCAGATAAAAACAAAAATAAACTTTCTGAGAAACTGCTTTGGATGTGTGAATTCATCTCACAGAATTACACCTTTCCTTTCATGGATCAGTTTGGTAACACTGCTTTTGAGGAATCTGAGAAGGGATATTTTGGGTTGCATTGAAGCCTATGGTGACAAAGGAAATATCCTCACATAAAACCAAAAAGAACATTCTGAGAAAATGCTTTCTGATGTGTGAACCTATCTCACAGAGTTATGGTTTCCTTTCCATTGTGCAGTTTGCTAACACTGTTTTCATGCAATCTGCAATAGGATATTTTGGATTGCATTGAAGCTTATGGTGACAAAGCAAATATCCCCAGGTAATAACGAAAAAGAAGCCTTCTGTGAAAGTGCTTTGTGATGTGTGTTTCCATCTCACAGAGTTACACCTTTCTTTTCATTGAGAAGTTTGCTAACACTTTTTTAATGGAATCTGCAATGGGATACTCAGGAGCGCAGTGAGGAATATGATTAAAAAGGAAATATTCTCAGTTAAAAATTAGATAGAAGATTTCTGAGAAGCTGCTTTGTGATATGTGAATTCATGTCACAGATTTACGCCTTTCTTTTCATGAAGCAGTTTGCTAACACTGTTTTTGTCTAATCTGCAAAGGTATATTTGAGAGTGCATTGAGGCCTATGGTGAAAAAGGAAATATCCTCAGATAAAAACCAGAAAGAAACTTTCTGAGAAGCTGCTTTGGAATTTGTGAATTCATCTTACAGAGTTACACTATTCTTTTCATTGAGTAGTTTAGTAGCACTGTTTTGGGGGAATCTGAGAAATGATATTTTGGATCGCATTCAAACCTATTTTGAAAAAGGAAATATCCTCAGATAAAAATCTAGAAAGTAGATTTCTGACATACTGCTTTGTTATGTGTGTATTCATCGATTCTTTTCTTGGAGCAGTTTGCTGAAACCATTTTTGTGGAATCTGCAAAGGGATACTTGGGAGCTGTTTGAGGCCTATAGTGTAAAAGGAAATATCCTCATAGAAAAACTAGAAGGAAGCTTTCTGAGAAACTGCTTTGTGATGTGTGAATTCAACGCAGAGAGTTACACTGTTCTTATCATGGGGCAGTATGCTAAAACTGTTTTTCTAGGAATCTACAATGGCATATTTTAGAGTGCATTGAAGCTTATTGTGAGAAATGAAATATCCTCAGACATAAAGTAGAAAAAATCATTCTGAGAAACTAACTTGTGAAGTGTGAATTCATCTCAGAGAGTTACACTGCTCTTTTCATTGAGGAGTTTGCTAACACTGATTTCTTGGAATCTACATTGGGATATTTTGGAGTGCATTGAAGCTTATGGTGTTAAAGGAAATACCCTCACATGAAAACTAGAAAAATGCTTCCTGAGAAACAGCTTTGTGAGGCATTAATTCATCTCACAGAGTTACATGATTCTTTTCATGGATCAGTTTGGTTGCACTATTTTTGGGGAATCTGAGAAGGAATATTTGGGATTGCATTAAAGCATATGGTGACAAAGGACACATCCTCAGATAAAAACTAGAAAGAATCAATCTGAGAGAGTTATTTGAGATTAATGAATTCATCTCACAGAGTTACACATTTACTTTCATGGGGCAGTTTGCTAACACAGTTTTCGTGGAATCTGCAAAGGGATATAAGGGAGGTCACTGAGGCCTATAGTGAAAAAGGAAATATCCTCATGAAAAACCAAAAAGAAGCTTTCTGAGAAACTGCTTTGTGATGTTTGAATTCATCTAACAGAGTTACACCATTCATTTCATTGAGCACTTTGATAACACTGTTTTTATGGAATCTGCAATAAGATATTTGGGAGCGCATTGAAGCCTATAGTGACAAAGGAAATATCCTCAGATAAAAACTAGAAAGAAACTTTCTGATAAAATTTTTGTGATGAGTGAATTCATCTCACAGAGTTACACCTTTATTTTCATGGAGCAGTTTGTTACCACTGTTTTTGTGGAATCCGCAAAGTTACATTTGGGTTTGCCTTGAGACCTATGGTGAAAAAGGAAATATCGTCAGATGAAAACTAGAAAGAAGATTTCTGAGAAACTGCTTTGTGATGTGTGATTTCATAACAGAGAGTTACACTGTTCTTTTCATTGAGCAGTTTGCTAACACTGTATTCTTGGAATATGCAATGGGATATTTTGGAGCTCATCGAAGCTTACAGGGACAAAGGAAATATCCTCATGTAAAAATTAGAAATAAACTTTCTGAGCAACGGTTTTCAGTAGTGTTAATTCATCTCACAGAGTTACATGATTCTTTTCTTGGAGTAGTTTGCTAGCACAGTTTTTGTGGAATCTGGAAAGAGATATTTGTGAGTGCATTGAGGCCTATGGTGAAAAAGGAAATACCCTCATAAGAAAACCAAAAAGAAGCTTTCTGAGAAACTGCTTTGTGATGTGTGAATTCATCTCACAGAGTTACATCATCCTTTTCATTGAGCAGATTGGTAACACTGTTTTCATGGAATCTGCAATAGGATATTTGTGAACGCTTTGAAGCCCATGAAGACAAAGAAATTATCCTCAGAGAAAAACCAATAAGAATCTTTTGGAGAAACTGTTTTGTGTTGTGTGAATTCAATTCACAGAGTTTCACTGTTCTTTTCATTGGGCAGTTTGTTGATACTGTTATCTTGGAATCTGCATTGAGATATTTCGGAGCGCATTGACAGTGCAGAAAATGAAATATTCTCAGACAAAAACTACAAAGATACTTTCTGAGAAACAGCTTTGTGATTTGTGAATTCATCTCACAGAGTTACGCGATTCTTTTCATGGAGCAAATTGGTAGCACTGTTTTTAGGGAATCTGAGAAGGGATATTTTGGATCACATTGAAGCCTTTGGTGACAAATGAAATATCCTCAGACAAAAACTACAATGAAGTTTTCTGAGAAGTTCTTTTTGATGACTGAATTCATCTCACAGAGTTACACCTTTCTTTTCATGGAGCAATCTGGTAACACTGTTTTCAAGGAATCTGCAAAGGGATATTTGGGATCTCATTGAGGCCAATAGTGAAAAAAGAAATATCCTCAGACAAAAACTAGAAAGAAGCTTTCTGAGAAATTGCTTTGTGATTTGTGAATTCATCTCACAGATTTACAGGATTTTTTCATGGAGCAGTTTGGTAGCACTGTTTTTGGAGAATCTGAGAAGGGATATTGTGGATCGCCTTGAAGCTTATGGTGATAAAGGAAAAATCCTCAGATAAAATCTAGAAAGAAGCTTTCTGGGAGACCACTTTGTAGGGTGTTAATTCATTTCACAGAGTTACACGATTCTTTCATGGATCAGTTTGGTAGCACTGTTTCTGAGGAATCTGAGAAAGGATATTTTGGATCACATTGAAACCTATTTTGACAAAGGATATATCCTCAGATGAAATCTGGAATGAAATTTTTGAGAAAGTTCTTTGCGATGTGTGAATTCATCTCACACAGTTACACCATTCTATTAATGGAGCAGTTTGATATCTCTGGTTTTGTGGATTCTGCAATAGGATATTCAGGAGCACTTTGAGCCTAGGGTGGCAAAGTAAATATCATCAGATAAAAACCTAAAAGAAGTTTTCTGAGATACTGCTTTATGATGTGTTAATTCATCTCACGGAGTTACATGATTCTTTTCATGGATAAGTTTGGTAGCATTGTTTTTGGGAATATGAGAAGGGATATTTTGGATTGAATTGAAGACTATGGTGGCTAAGGAAATATCCTCAGATAAAAACTATAAATAAGCTTTTTCAGAGAGTTCTTTGTGATGTGTGAATTCATGTCACAGAGTTACACCATTCTATTCATGGAGCAGTTTGCTAACACTGTTTTTGTGGAATCTCAAAAGAATACTTGGGATGTATTGAGGCCTAGTGTGAAAAAGGAAATACCCAAAGATAAAAGTTAGAAAGGAACTTTCTGAGAAACTGCTTTGTGATGTGATTTCATCTCAGAGAGTTACGCCATTCTTTCAATTAAGCAATTTGATAACACTGTTGTCGTGGAATCTGCAATACGATGTTTGGGAGCACTTTGAAGCCTATGGTGACAAAGGAAATATCCTCAGATAAAAACCAAAAGGAAGCTTTCTGAGAAACTGCTTTCTGATGTGTCAATTCATCACGCAGAGTTACACTGTTCTTTTCATTGTGTTGTTTGCTAACACTGTTTACTCGGAATCTGCAATGGGATATTTTGGAATGCATTGAAACTTATTGTGAAAAAGTAAATATCCTCAGACAAATACGAGAAAGAAACATTCTGAGAAATCACTGTGATTTTTGAATTTGTCTCACAGAGTTACATGATTCTATTTCTGAATCAGTTTGATAGCAACTGTTTCTGGGGTATCTGAGAAGGGATATTTTCGATCACATTGATGCCTATGGTGACAAAGGAAATATCCTCAGGTAAAAACTAGAAAGAAGCTTTCTAAGAAAGTTCTTCATGCTCTGTGAATTCACCTCACAGAGTTACACTGTTCCTTTCATTGACTAGTTTGCTAACACTGTTTTCTTGGAATCTGGAATGGGATATTTTGGAGTGCATTGAGGCTGATGGTGACAAAGGAAATATCGTCAGACAAAAACTAGAAGAAAACTTTCTGAGAAACTGCTTGGTGGTTTGTGAATTCATCTCACAGAATTACACCTTTCTATTCATGGAGCAGTTTGCTAACACTGTTTTCGTAGAGTCTGCAAAGGGACATTTTGGAGTGCATTGAGGCCTATCATGAGAAAGGAAATATCCTCTGATTAAAACCAGAGAGAAGCTTTATGAGAAAGTGCTTTGTCATGTGAGAATTCATCTCACAGAGTTACACTGTTCTTTTCATTGAGCAGTTTTCTTGCATTGTTTTCTTGGAATCTGTAATGGGAAATTTCAGAGCACATTGAATGTTATAGTAACAAAGGAAATAACCTCATATAAAAACTAGACGGAAGCTCTCTCAGAAACTGCTTCATACTGTGTTAATTTGTCTCACAGAGTTACAGAGCTCTTTTCATGGATCAGCTTGGTAACACTGTTTTTGTTTAATTTGAGAAGGGATATTTTGGATAGCATTGAAACCTAGGGTGACAAAGGCAATAACCTCAGATAAAATTAGATAGAAGCTTTCTGAGAAAGTTCTTTGTGATGTTTGAATTCAACTCACAGAGTTACACCATTCTTTTCATGCTGTAGTTTCTTAACACTCTTTCCACGGAATCTGCAAAGGGATATTTCGGAGAGCATTCAGGATAGTAATGTAAAAGGAAATATCCTCAAATAAACACCAAAAAGAAGCTCTCTGAGAAACTGCTTCTTGATTTGTGAATTCATCTCACAGAGTTACACTGTTCTTTTCATTGAGCAGTTTGCTATCCCGGCCCGCGGGATAGTCAGAGCAGGCCCTGGAGAAGGGGGTGGGAATTTGGGGAACAAGAGACACAAGAAATGGAGACAAGACAGTGCTCTGATCAAGTCTCGTTTAATGGTGGTAATGCACTGCCTTATATACACTTGGAAGGGAAGGGGTTGGGCTAAGGCGGAAATGATCTCATTGCCGAGGGCGTGGCCAGGTTAGTTTCGGTTTCTCCGGTCGGACGTCATGTTGCGCTTGTGCTATTAAGTAACAATTTTCCCGGGCGCGGGAAAAGTGAGTGAAGAAGAAGCAGGAAGAGCGCCATCTTTAATGAGGTATTAGTACAGGGGAAAAAAGGCAAAGATAGGGAGAAGGTGTGGGGTGGAAATGAATATAGCTCAGGCGTTTAATCCTTAATTATTATTCGCTATGGCCGGGGCGTGCAGCTCCAGACAGGTCCCCCTTTTTATATTTTTATGATAAGAAAACCCCTCGGGAACTGCACCTGTCTTAGGTTGGGTCAACTCATCCCCACCTTCTAGGCCCGTCATGGGATAAGGCAGCAGCAAGGGCGGCCCTCCTGTCTTAGGCTCCGATGGAGATAGTGTCCTCTTACCCGTCATTGACTGTCCAGTTCAGCACACAGGGGAGGTGGTCTTATTAAGGTAAATAAGACTCACCATTTTCAGTCATCTCAAGGCGATGATAATGAACCTGTATAGGTTTGGCCTGGAAGGCCTTGATTTGTTGTCTGACAAATGCCATAAGCTTATTAAAGATTATAGACCCGAGAGTGAGGAAGAGTAGAAGAGTGAGTAAAGGACCAAGAAATGGCAGGAGATAGGGGAGAAGTCCATCGAGTCCAGTCCATAGTGGATTGGCGACCAGGCCTTTTCTGCGCTTTTCTAGTTCTTCTTGCAAAGTTCTTATCTTATCTCTGACGATTCCGGATTTGTTGGTGTAAAAACAGCACTTTTCCTGTAAAGCTAAACATATCCCTCCCTGTTCTGCCGTTAACAAATCTAGACCTCTTCTATTCTGGAGAACTACTTCAGCTAACGAGTCTACTTGGTCTTGTAAATCTTGTATAGTACTGGATAAGGTCTGTACATCTGAAATTAATTGATTGGATAATTTAGTATATTGGGTTAGTGAGACTCCTAGGTCTGTGGCTCCTGTAGTAAAAGCAGTGGTGATTCCTAGTCCAGCCAACAAGGGAATAAATTGTATGGCTCGTTTCGGTCTATAAATAAAATGTTCAATAGCGGGGATGGGGATAGGTTCATCTCCAGGGATGATATCAAAGTCGGGGAGAAGAGTGGCCAGAACACAAAGCCCTGTCCAATTTGTAGGTAGATACGTATATGCCATGTTGTTTCCACAAATGAAAACCGAGCCATTTATAGCACACAAAGGGTTGGTGGCATTGATTATGGAGGTACAGTTGTCAAACACAACATAGCCTAAATCAATTTCTTTAGTGTTATTATATGATGGTGAAAAGAGGCAAGAGGAATTAGAAAACGTCATCGGTTGAACTAAGGGGGGTGGTAATAGGACTGGAATTATTTACTAAGGATTCATTTGAGTAATTGACATAGGACAATGAAAGGTTAGGTATGGCTAGAGGAATAGGGGGGCCCATTTTAAGACAAAGCCAACAATCGTGGGCCAGGCTTGTATTGGACATTTGAAGTAAATTGTAAGTAGCATTGAGGATATCAAAGGTTTGGGCATCGAGCCTAAAATTATCTCTAAGCTCAGGCAGGGCTAAAGGGTGATATTGAAGTTCAGGATATGAAGCTTTATGAATTTCTTCTAATTTTTTCTGGACGGTTTTAATTCTTGCAATATCTAATGGGCCTCCTCCATCAGAAATGTGAATGGGGGCGGTAGTGCTCCAACAAACAGGCTTTCCTTTTTGGCCGTTACAAGGAGATTGTACAAGTTTATTAGTGGGTCCTAATACTTGTACGTCATTGATGCCTCCAGTTTGTGTTTTTAGTAACGTGGCTGTATAATATGTTCTATTACCTGATTTGCATTGTTGATAGGAGGTATAACAGGAACTATGTACAGAAGATTGGAAAGAGCTACAAGGGCATTCTAGGAGCGGCCCACTAGGTGAGGTATCTCTTGGGGTAGATTTACATTTCCATAACTGGTTTGGCATTAGGTAAGCTGTCTTGCCCGTGCAGGTCACCTGGGTGATTCTATCTGACGGAGGTTCAGATATTTGTCCCCCTCTGCAGTCACAAGGCTGGCCGTATTGTTTTCGTAATAATTCTCTTGCCTTACGAGGGTCACCAAAACCTGCATAAACTGTCACTATGTTATATAGAGCCATTATTCTCCAAAGGAATTTCATGTTAGGCTTCATTTTCTGAAAAACAAGAAAGAAAGAACTTCTCAGGGAGATTTATCTTCCCTGGACTGACAATGATTATGATTTATTTGTCTTACCAATCTTTCAGGCAGCCATCTGGCTGCATCATTTTTTTGTGAGAAGATGCATACTGAACCTCTTCCCCAAATTAAAACTGGATCGGGGCCATGCCATGAACCATCAAGTGGATCTTTCCATTTTACCATTGCAAACTGTTTTTGAGATTCAGGATGCCAGAAAAGGTCGGCAGCCGATTTTCCATGACTGTCCAAATTTAAAAAATTAAGGATAAACAGGGCATGATTGAGTATGTTTCTGGGGGTACCCTTCACGGGGTACCAGCTCCCCCCTTTTAATTTTGTGATAATAGTTTTTAATGACAGATGAGCTCTTTCTACTATACCTTGTCCTTGGGGATTATAGGGAATGCCTGTGGTATGTTTAATTTGTAGGGTATTACAAAATTGTAAGAAGGCTTTGGCTGTATAACCAGGGCCATTATCTGTTTTGATTTGTTTGGGTATTCCTAAAATAGAAAAGCAGTGTAATAAATGAGCTGCGACATGTTTGGCGGCCTCTCCTGTTTGGAGAGTTGCACTGATTAATCCACTATAGGTGTCTATGCATACATGGATATATTTTAGTTGACCGAATTCTGAGTGGTGAGTAACGTCCATTTACCAAATTTCATTGGGGATGAGTCCTCGGGGGTTAACTCCTAGATGGGGAACAGGTAAATATGTTATGCAGTTGGCGCATTGTTTAACTATTTGTCGAGCTTGTTCTCTGGTAAGTTTAAACATAAGTCTTAAGGTTTGGGCGTTTAAATGATGTAAGGCATGTGCTTTTTGCGCTTGTTGCAAATTGTCTGTAGTGACTGTGGCTATGGTTTTTGTTGCCGTGTCAGCTGTTGCGTTACCTTGTGTTAAAGGTCCCGGTAATCCTGAATGTGCTCTAATATGCCCAAGAAAAAAGGGAGTAGTCCTTTTTCGGATAAGTTGTTGACATTGTAAAAATAGGTTAGCTGTGTCTGAAATATGTTTAATTTGAGACACGGTCTCTAAGAGGGGTATTGAATGAGCCAGGTAGGCGCTGTCTGTATAAATGTTAAGTGGCTGACAAGGAAAAGCTGATAGTGCTGCAATTATAGCTTGCAATTCGACCAGCTGAGCTGATGTATAAGCGGTCTGGAATTTAACGACTACATTATTGTAAGTGTAAGTGGCAAGTCCTGTGGAAGATCCATCAGTGAAAATTAATAATGCGTCATTGAGAGGTTCTTTACTGGTAATATGGGGAATTACAAACGCATGAAGTTTGCAAAATTGAATAAGTTTGTTAGGTGGGTAATTGTTGTCAATCGTGCCAGTGTAAGAAGCACAAGCAATTGGCCAGGCTTCGGTATTTTGTAACAACCAATGGATGTGTGATAGAGTGTAGGGCTGTATAATGGTAGAGGGTTCTATTCCAAAGTATTTTCTACTGTTTTCTCTTCCCAAGATGATTAGATCAGCTATGGCATCATAATAAGGCAACAAAACCTTTCTAGGGGAGGAGGGCAGGTGTACACACATAATGGGATTGTTCTGCCAAAATAGGCCAGTAGGGGTTATTGTTGTGTTAAAAATAAGGAATATTAATGGCTGAGAATAATCAATACTGGTAACAAATTGTGTTGCAATGGCATGTTCTACCTGTTGGAGTGCTATTAATGCTTCTTTAGTAATGGACCTGGGGGATTTTGGATTAGAGTCTCCTTTTAATATATCAAAAAGAGGTTTTAACTCTCCTGTGGTGAGCTTTAAGTACGGTCGAAGCCAATTTATGTCTCCCAGTAATTTTTGGAAATCATTTAAAGTTTTTAAATGATCACGACGTATAACGGCCTTTTGATTAATGATTTTGGGTCCATTAATTTGGAAACCAAGATAAGTGTATGGATCTTGTAATTGTACTTTCTCTGGGGCTATTTGTAGTCCGGCTGCTGTTAACTCTTGTTTGAGTTGGGCGAAGCACTGTAAGACTTGTTCGCCAATTTCTCCTGCTATTAAAATATCATCCATATAATGTATAATATACATTTGTGCCCATGTTTTTCTGACTGGCTCTATGGCGGCAGCTACATATTTTTGACACAAGGTAGGACTATTGGCCATACCCTGAGGTAAGACTTTCCATTGATAGCGCTTCATTGGTTGTTTAAAATTTGTAGATGGAAGACTAAAGGCAAATCTTTTCTGGTCAGCAGGGTGAAGGGGAATTGTAAAAAAGCAATCTTTAAGGTCAATAATGATTTTAAAATATTTTTGAGGAATCACAACCGGTGAAGGCAATCCTGGTTGTAAGGCACCCATAAGGATCATAGTGATATTTACTGCTCTTAAATCTTGTAAGAGTCTCCATTTACCAGACTTCTTTTTAATAACAAAAATAGGTGTATTCCAAGGGGAATTACTTTCCTCAATATGTCCTGCTGCTAGTTGTTCCTGCACTAACTGTTGGGCAGCACTTAGTTTATCATTGAGTAAAGGCCACTGATCAACCCAAACGGGCTCATCTGACTTCCAAATAATGGGGTCAGCGCACCTTTGGGGTGCAGGTATGTCAGTGGCCTGAGCTAAAAATTTCCAAACCCCTTTTTATCAAGTTGTCCTGAAACCAGTATAGGCTGTGGGATACCGTTCTCTCCTTTTCCAAGACCTTTACCAGGGGTGTATCCTTGAGTTAACATTTGCGCAGTAACTATATCATTTTGACTACACATTATAATTTTCATTTGAGAGAGCAGATCTCGCCCCCAAAGGTTAACAGGTAGGTAAGGGATGACAAATGGCTTAATGAGGCCTGAATTGTTTTCTTTATCTGTCCATGTTAGGTATTTAGAACTTTGTTTAGGATTACTGCTTTGTCCAATTCCTCTCAAGTGAGTTAAAGTTTCTGTAGTAGACCAATGAGAGGGCCAATCTTCCTGTTTAATGATAGTTACATCAGCCCCTGTGTCTATTAGTCCAGTGAATGCCTTCCCGTCTAACTATAAGGTTAGAGAGGGTTTTTGATTTGTAATTGGTTGCACCCAATATATATCTGATGATCCGAAACCTTTTATATTTCTATTAGAGTATTGGATATTATTATCTGTTTTAACCAAAGGTAGCAGGAGTAACTGAGCTATTCTAACTCCTTGAGGGACAGTAATAATACTATCAATAGCTCTGGCCATAATTTTAATTTCTCCTTCATAATCATTATCGATAACTCCAGGGAGGACTTGTAAGCCTCTCATGGTGACACTACTTCTTCCTAAAAGTAGCCCAAAAGTGTTAGGTGGTAAAGGTCCATATATTCCGGTATTTAAGGTTTGCGGTCCCATTTCAGGTGTTAGTATTGTGTGGGAGGTGGAACTGAGGTCCAATCCTGCACTTCCTGGGGTTGCTCTACTAAGTTTTGAAATGGATTGCTGTTGCTGGCTGGAACAAAGCTGACTGCCCCATATGCTTGTTTCGGGGCCTGAGGCTGGCCCCTCATCCCGTTTCCCTGCCTGGGGGGTAAAGGATTTCCTTGACTGTCAGTTTTAGATTTACATTCGTTTGCCCAGTGCCTTCCTCTTTTACACCTTGGGCAAAGGCCTGGGATTTTTGCTTCTGGACTCTTATTTTGGTTTTCACAGCAATCTTTTGCAAAGTGTCCCCTTTTACCGCATCTAAAACATCCCCCTTTATCTTTACCTTTGTTAATGAGGAAGGCTCTTACTGTTTGGCCGCTAAAGCCGGCGGCCATTGCTAGGCCTTGTTGATATGAGGGCCCAATATCTGAACAAAGGCGAATGTATCCTGTTAAATCTGTTTTCTTTCGATAAGGTCTGATTGCCGCTTGGCAGGCGGGGTTAGCATTTTCATAAGCTAACTGTTTAACATAATCTACACCCATTTCTGCATTTCCAAAGATTCTACCTGCTGTGGTCATAAGTCTATGCACAAAGTCTGAAAATGGCTCATCAGGTCCTTGTTTAACCGCTGTGAGCGAGGCCCCTGGATCTCCTTTAACGGGAAGTTTTCTCCAGGCTTTTGTAGCAGCAGCCTGGATTTGTGAGAACAGTCCAGGGTCATACTGCATTTGGGCCTGAGTGTCTGCATAATTACCTGAACCAGTTAACATATCAAAATCCCAACCGTTTCCTGCCTGTTGATTTCTTTTAGCTGTATCTCTACAATTTTCAAAGAACTCTGACTTCCAAATTAAGTGGTCTCCCCCAGAAAGAACTGCCCTGACTAAGGTATTCCAGTCTGTAGGAGTGAGCCAATTCTCAGCTACAGATTCCACTATAGCAAGAGTATATGGAGCAGTAGCCCCATACTGAGAGGCAGCAGTCTTTAACTCTTTTATAATAGTAAAATCAAATCCAGTATGATGCCTCCAAGCCTGTCCCTGTTCATCTATGGTTTCAGTGACTGGAAAAACGTCTTTGGGGGAGGAGTCTTCTCTATGTCGGCTAGCAACTAACCCCCTTCTTGGAACATGTTGTCCAGGCTGCTGAAGTGGGCGCAAGGAACCCTCCATAGCGTCTGAGTTAGGTTTTTTTTCATTTCCTGTTTTTAGCTTTTGGAGCCTAATTATCAATGATTGATGTAACTCTTCAAGTTTAATTTGTTCTTCTAGTTGAGCAATTTTTTGCTTTAATTCTTCTTTGGGATCTATTGCTGCCATAACAATGGGCGCAGAAGCCTCATTATGTGTCTTATTATATGGGGGTGGGTATGAAGTAAAGGGAGGCAAATCAGGGTTGTGATATTTAGCCGCCTCTTCCTCTAAATCATCCCAATTTATATCCGATTGATTAGGCTTATTAATTTCCTCCTCCTTTTGAAACATCTGTAAAATTGGGTATTTTTTTGGTTTGTTTTCGTGTGGTATTTCTTTATCTGTTACAGAAGGAGACTTGATTTCCTCATGATCACTTTCGAGGGAAATGAGATTCTCCTCCGTATCTTGCGGAGGCTTTGTGAGGTTAGAGCAGGAGCTAACCTTTAAAATGTGCTCTGTCTGAGAAACCGCAGCCATGACTTGCGGATCGGCCTCCTTCTTATCTATTAAATCTCTAATGAGGTTCCAATAAGAGAAGGTGGTTACAGGAATTTTTTCTGGCCCAAAAGCATTATAATAGTCCTGAAGGCAATCCCCTACTCTATGCCACCTTTTAATATCAATAGTTCCTTCCTGTGGGAACCAAGGGCAAGTGTCTTTTACAAAATCAAAAAATTTAAACAAATCATTACCTTTAACCTTTACTCCTCGTATCTTTAAAGCCTCTTTCAATTGTCCTACATATATTTGATGTTGGCTTAATTCTTGTCCCATTTCGGACGCGTCACTTACCTTCGATTCTGACATGGCAGGTTCCCGCGGTGATCGGAAGAGTTCGACTCCTTTTGTCTTTGTTAGCGGTCGACAGTCCTTTGGCGTCCTCTTCCTCACGGAGTCCCTCATTTCCAGGTCCCTGTTCAGGCGCCATGTATCCCGGCCCACGGGATAGTCAGAGCAGGCCCTGGAGAAGGGGGTGGGAATTTGGGGAACAAGAGACACGAGAAATGGAGACAAGACAGTGCTCTGATCAAGTCTCGTTTAATGGTGGTAATGCACTGCCTTATATACACTTGGAAGGGAAGGGGTTGGGCTAAGGTGGAAATGATCTCATTGTCGAGGGCGTGGCCAGGTTAGTTTCGGTTTCTCCGGTCGGACGTCATGTTGCGCTTGCGCTATTAAGTAACAATTTTCCCGGGCGCGGGAAAAGTGAGTGAAGAAGAAGCAGGAAGAGCGCCATCTTTAATGAGGTATTAGTACAGGGGGAAAAAGGCAAAGATAGGGAGAAGGTGTGGAGTGGAAATGAATATAGCTCAGGCGTTTAATCCTTAATTATTATTCGCTATGGCCAGGGCGTGCAGCTCCGGACAGTTTGCTAAAACTGTTTTGTTGGAATCTGCAATGGTATATTTTAGAGTGCATTGAAGCTTATGGTGACAAAGGAAATATCCTCAGATGAAAACTAGTAAGAAGCTTTCTGAGAAACTGCTTTGTGATTTGTGAATTCATCTCACAGAGTTACATGTTTCTTTTCATGGAGCAGTTTGGTAGCACTATTTTGGGGGAATCTGAGAAGGGATATTTTGGATCACAATGAAGTCTACAGTGACAAAGGAAAAACTCAGATAAGAATTAGAAAGAAGCATTCTGAGAAATTGCTTTGTGATGTGTAGATTCATCTCACAGATTTACACCTTTCTTTTCATGGAGCAGTTTGCTATCACTGTTTTCATGAAATCTGCAAAGGGATATTCCAGAGCATCTTGAGGCCTATAGTGAAAAAGGAAATATCCTGATAAAAATTAGACAGAAGCTTTCTGAGAAACAGCTTTGTGATGTGTGAATTCATCTTACAGTGCTATGCTGTTCTTTTCATTGAGCAGTTTGATAACACTGTTTTTGAGGAATCTGCAATAGGATATTTGGAAGCTCATTGAAGCCTATAGTGGCAAAGGAAATATCCTCAGCTAAAAACCAAAAAGAAGCTTTCTGTGAAACTGCTTTGCGATGTGTGAATTCATCTCATAGGTTTATACCTTTATTTTCATGGGGCAGTTTACTAACACTATTTTCCTGAAATCTACAAAGGGAGATTAGTTAGCACATTGAGGCTAAATGTGAAAAAGGAAATATCCTCAGACAAAAACTACAAAAGTTACTGAGAAACTGCTTTGTGATTTGTTAATTCATCTCTCAGAGTTACACGATTCTTTTCATGCAGAAGTTTGGTAACACTGTTTTTGGGGAATATGAGAAGGGTTAATTTGGATCGCATTGAAGAATATGATGATTAAAAAAAATCCTCAGATAAAATCTTGAAACAATCATTCTGAGAAACTTCTTCATGATGTGTGAATTCATCTCACAGAGTTACACTGTTCTTTTCATTGAGAAGTTTACTAACACTTTTTTCATGGAATGTGTGATGAGATATTCCAGAGCCCATTGAAAAATATGATGAAAAGGAAATATCCTCAGAAAAAAACTAGCAAGAAGCTTTCTGAGAAACAACTTTGTGATGTGTGAATTCATGTCACAGAGTTACACCATTCTTTTCATGGAGCAGTTTGGTAGCCCTGTTTTTGGGGAATCTGAGAAGGGATATTTTGGATCGCATTGAAGCCTATGGTGACAAAGGAAATATCCCCAGAAAAAAGCTAGAAAGAAGCTTTCTGAGAAACTTTTTGTGATGTGTGAATTCATCACAAATAGTTACATGATTCTTTTCTTTGGACAGTTTGTTAACCCTGTTTTTGTGAAACCTGCAATAGGATATTTGGGCACGCTTTGAAGCATATGGTGACAATGGAAATATCCTCAGACAAAAACCAAAACGAAGCTTTTGAGAAACTGCTTTGTGAATTCATCTCACAGATTTACACCTTTCTTTTCATGGAGCAGTTAGCTAACACTGTTTTTGTGAAATCTGCAAAGGGGATATTTGGGATCCCTTTGAAGCCTATGGTGACAAAGGAAATATCCTCAGATAAAAACTAGAAAAAGGATTTCTGAGAAACTGCTTTGTGATGTGTGAATTGATCTCACAGAGTTACACTGTTCTTTTCATAGAGAAGTTTGCTAACACTGTTTTCTTGGAATCTGCAATGGGATATTTTGCAGCGCATTGAAGCTTGTGGTGACAAAGGAAATATCCTCATATAAAAACCAAAAAGAAGTTTTCTCAGACACCGCTTTGTGATGTGTTAATTCTGCTCACTAAGTTAGAGAGACTGCTTTTTGATGGGTGAATTCATCTCACAGAGTTACACCTTTGTTTTTATTGAGCAGTTTAGTAGCAATCTTTTTGAGGAAACTGCAAAGGGATTTTCTGGAGCTCTTAGAGGCCTAGAGTGAAAAAGCAAGTATCTTCAGATAAAAACTGGAGAGAAGCTCTTTGAGAAACGATTTTGTGATGTGTGTATTCGTCTCATAGAATTTAACGTTTTTGCTGATTGAGTAGTTCATCATCACTGTTTTTGTGGTATCTGAGAATAGTTATTTGGGAGTACATTGAAGTCTATGGTGAAAAAGGAAATATCCTCAAATTTAAACTGAAAAGAAGCTTCCTGAGAAACTACTTTGTGATAGGTCAATTTATCTCACAGCGCTATATAATTCTTTTCATGGAGCAATTTGTTAGCACTGTTGTTGTGGAATCTGTGGAGGGATATTTGAGACTGCATAGAGGCCTAAGGTAGAAAAAGAAAATTCTTCAGATAAAAGCAGGAGAGAAGATTTTGGAGAAACTCCTTTGTGATGTGCACATTCATCTAATAGCGCTAAACGTTTCTCTTGAGGGAACACTTTGGCATTACTGTTTTTTCTGGTGTCTTAGAATGGATATTTTGTAGCGCATTGAAGCCTATGGTGGAAAAGGAAATATCCTCATATAAAAACTAGAATGATGCTTTCTGAGAAACTGCTTTGTGATGGGTTAGTTCATCTCACAGAGTTACACGATTCTTTTCATGGAGCAGTCTGATACCACTGCTTTTGGGGAATCTGAGAAGGGGTATTTTGGATCACATTGAAGCCTATGGTGACAAAAGAAATATCCTCAGATTTAAACTAGAAAGAAGCATTCAGAGAAACTTTTTGCAATGTGTGAATTCATCTTACAGAGTAACATCATTCTTTTCATTGAGCCGTTTGCTAACACTATTTTCGTGGAATCTGCAAAGGGATGTATTGGAGTGCATTGAGACCTATGGTGAAAAAGGAAATATCCTCAAAATAAAAGGAGAAAGAATCTTTCTGAGAAACTTCTTTGTGATGTGTGAATTCACCTGACAGAGTTACACTATCCTTTTCATGAATCAGTTTGGTAGCAGTGTTTTTGGGGAATCTGAGTAAGGATATTTTGAATCACCTTGAAGCCTATGGTGACAAAAGAAATATCCTCAGACAAAAACTAGAAAGAAGTTTTCTAGGAAAGTTCTTTGTGATGTGTCAATTCATCTCAGTGAGTCACACCTTTCTATTCATGGAGCAGCTTGCAAACACTATTTTCATGGAATCTGCAAAGGGATATTTCTCAGTGCTCTGAGGTCTATGGTGAATACAGAAATATCCTCATGTGAAAACTAGAAGGAAGCTTTCTGAGAAACAGCTTGGTGACGTGTGAATTCATCTCACAGAGTTACACTGTTCTTTTCATATACCAATGTGTTAACACTCTTTTCTTGGATTCTACAATGGGATATTTCCTAGTGCATTGAAGCTTATGGTGAGAAAGGAAATATCCTCATATAAAAACCTGAAAGAAGCATATTGAGAAACTGCTTTTTGAAGTGTTAATTCATCTCACAGAGTTGTACAATTCTTTTCATGGATCTGTTTGGTAGCACTGTTTTGGGGGAATCCAAGAAGGGATATTTTTGATTGCATTGAAGTCCATGATGACAAAGGAAATATCCTCAGATAAAAAACAAAAAGAAGATTTCTGAGAATCTCCTTTGTGATGTGTGAATTCGTCTCATAGAGTTACACCTTTCTTTTCATGGAGGACTTTGTTAATACTGTTTTTTGGAACCTTTAAAGGGATATTTGGGAGCACATTGAAGCCAAGGAAAAATCCTCAGATAAAAACTAGAAAGAAGCTTTCTGATAAAGAAGCTTTCTGTGAATTAATGTCACAAAGTTACACTGTTGTTTTCATTGAGCAGTTTGATAACACGGTTTTTGTGGAATCTGCAATAGGATATTTGGGAGCTCATTGAAGCCTATGGTGACAAATTAAATATCCTCAGAATATAACCAAAAAGAAGCTTTGTGCGAATCTGCATTGTGATGTGTTATTTCATCTCACAGACTTACACATTTCTTTTCATGGAGCAGTTTGCTAACACTATTTTCGTGGAATTTGTAAAGGGCTGTTCACGAGCGCATTGAGGAAAATTGTGAAAAAGGAAATATCCTCAGAGAAAAACTAGAAAGAAGCTTTCTGAGAAAGTTTTTTAAGATGTGTGAATTCATCCCACAGAGTTACACTGTTCTTTTTATTTACCAGTTTGCTACCACTCTTTTCTTGGATTCTACAATGGTATAATTCCTAGTGATGACAAAGGAAATATCCTCATATAAAAATTAGAAAGAAGCATATTGGAGGCTGCAGGCAAGATGGCCGAATAGGAACAGCTCCAGTCTCCAACTCCCAGCGCGAGCAACACAGAAGACCGGTGATTTCTGCATTTTCAATTGAGGTACTTGGTTCATCTCACTAGGGAGTGCCGGACAATCGGTGCTGGTCAGCTGCTGCAGCCCAACCAGCGAGAGCTGAAGCAGGGCAAGGCATCGCCTCACCTGGGAAGCACAAGGGGAAAGGGAATCCCTTTTCCTAGCCAGGGGAACTGAGACACACAACACCTGCAAAATCGGGTAACTCCCACCCCAATACTGCACTTTAAGCAAACAGGCACACCAGGAGATTGTATCCCACAACTAGCCAGGAGGGTCCCACGCCCATGGAGCCTCCCTTATTGCTAGCACAGCAGTCTGTGATCTCACAGCAAGGCAGCAGCGAGGCTGGGGGAGGGGCGCCAACCATTGCTGAGGCTTAAGTAGGTAAACAAAGCTGCTGGGAAGCTCGAGCTGGGTGGAGCTCACAGCAGCTCAAGGAAACCTGCCTGTCTCTGTAGACTCCACCTATGGGGAGAGGGCACAGTAAACAACAACAAAAGCAGCAGAAACCTCTGCAGACACAAACGAATGTGTCTGACAGCTTTGAAGAGAGCACTGGTTCCCCCAACACGGAGGTTGAGATCTGAGAAGGGACAGACTGCCTGCTCAAGTGGGTCCCTGACCCCTGAGTAGCCTAACTGGGAGACATCCCCCACTAGGGGCAGTCTGACACCCCACACCTCACAGGGTGGAGTACACCCCTGAGAGGAAGCCTCCAAAGCAAGAATCAGACAGGTACACTCACTGTTCAGCAATATTCTATCTTCTGCAGCCTCTGCTGCTGACAGCCAGGCAAACAGCGGCTGGAGTGGACCTCAAGCAATCTCCAACAGACCTACAGCTGAGGGTCCTGACTGTTAGAAGGAAAACTATCAAACAGGAAGGACACATACACCAAATCCCCATCAGTACGTCACCATCATCAAAGACCAGAGGAAGATAAAACCACAAAGATGGGGAAAAAGCAGGGCAGAAAAGCTGGAAATTCAAAAAATAAGAGCGCATCTCCCCCGGCAAAGGAGCGTAGCTCATCGCCAGCAACGGATCAAAGCTTGACAGAGAATGACTTTGACGAGATGAGAGAAGAAGGCTTCAGTCAATCAAACTTCTCAGAGCTAAAGGAGGAATTACGTACCCAGCTCAAAGAAACTAAAAGTCTTGAAAAAAAAGTGGAAGAATTGATGGCTAAAGTAATTAATGCAGAGAAGGTCATAAACGAAATGAAAGAGATGAAAACCATGACACGAGAAATACGTGACAAATGCACAAGCTTCAGTAACCGACTCAATCAACTAGAAGAAAGAGTATCAGCGATTGAGGATCAAATGAATGAAATGAAGTGAGAAGAGAAACCTAAAGAAAAAAGAAGAAAAAGAAATGAACAAAGCCTGCAAGAAGTATGGGATTATGTAAAGAGACCAAATCTACTTCTGATTGGGGTACCTGAAAGTGAGGGGGAAAAGGGAACCAAGTTGGAAAACACTCTTCAGGATATCATCCAGGAGAAATTCCCCAACCTAGTAGGGAAGGCCAACATTCAAATCCAGGAAATACAGAGAACGCCACAAAGATACTCCTCGAGAAGAGCAACTCCAAGACACATAATTGCCAGATTCACCAAAGTTGAAATGAAGGAAAAAATCTTAACGGCAGCCAGAGAAAAAGGTCGGGCTACCCACAAAGGGAAGCCCATCAGACTAACAGCAGATCTCTCAGCAGAAACTCTCCAAGCCAGAAGAGAGTGGTGGGCAGTATTCACCATTCTTAAAGAAAAGAATTTTCAACCCAGAATTTCATATCCAGCCAAACTAAGTTTCATAAGTGAAGGAGAAATAAAATCCTTTACAGATAAGCAAATGCTTAGAGATTTTGTCACCACTAGGCCTGCCTTACAAGAGATCCTGAAGGAAGCACTCAACATGGAAAGGAACAATCGGTACCAGCCATTGCAAAAACATGCCAAAATGTAAAGACCATTTAGGATAGGAAGAAACGGCATCAACTAATGAGTAAAATAACCAGTTAATATCATAATGGCAGGATCAAGTTCACACATAACAATATTAACCTTAAATGTAAATGGACTAAATGATCCAATTAAAAGATACAGACTGGCAAACTGGATAAAGAGTCAAGAACCATCAGTCTGCTGTATTCAGGAGACCCATCTCACACACAGAGACATACATAGGCTCAAAATAAAGGGATGGAGGAAGATTTACCAGGCAAATGGAGAACAAAAAAAAGCAGGGGTTGCAATACTAGTCTCTGCTAAAACAGACTTTAAACCATCAAAGATCAAAAGAGACAAAGAAGGCCATTACATAATGGTAAAAGAATCAATTCAACAGGAAGAGCTAACTATCCTAAATATATATGCACCCAATACAGGAGCACCCAGATTCATAAAGTAAGTCCTTAGAGACTTACAAAGAGACTTAGACTCCCATACAATAATAATGGTAGACTTCAACACTCCACTGTCAACATTAGACAGATCAACGAGACAGAAAGTTAACAATGATATACAGGAATTGAACTCATCTCTGCAGCAAGCAGACCTAATAGACATCTATAGAACTGTCCACCCCAAATCAACAGAATATACATTCTTCTCAGCACCACATCGCACTTATTCCAAAATTGACAACATAGTTGGAAGTAAAGCATTCCTCAGCAAATGTACAAGAAGTGAAATTATAACAAACTGTCTCTCAGACCTCAGTGCAATCAAACTAGAACTCAGGACTAAGAAACTCAATCAAAACTGCTCAACTACATGGAAGCAGAACAACCTACTCCTGAATGACTACTGGGTACATAACGAAATGAAGGCAGAAATAAAGAAGTTCTTTGAAACCAATGAGAAGAAAGATACAACATACCAGAATCTCTGGGACACATTTAAAGCAGTGTGTAGAGGGAAATTTATAGCACTAAATGCCCACAAGAGAAAGCTGGAAAGATCTAAAATTGACACTCTAACATCACAATTAAAAGAACTAGAGAAGCAAGAGCAAACACATGCAAAAGCTAGCAGAAGGCAAGGAATAACTAAGATCAGAGCAGAACCGAAGGAGATAGAGACACAAAAAACCCTCCAAAAAATCAATGAATCCAGGAGTTGGTTTTTTGAAAAGATCAACAAAATTGACAGACCGCTAGCAAGACGAATAAAGAAGAAAAGAGAGATGAATCAAATAGACTCAATAAAAAATGATAAAGGGGATATCACCACCGACCCCACAGAAATACAAACTACCATCAGAGAATACTGTAAACACCTCTACACAAATAAACTAGAAAATCTAGAAGAAATGGATAATTTCCTGGACACTTACATTCTTCCAAGATTAAACCAGGAAGAAGTTGAATCCCTAAATAGACCAACAGCAGGCTCTGAAATTGAGACAATAATTAATAGCCTACCAACCAAAAAACGTCCAGGACCAGATGGATTCACAGCTGAATTCTACCAGAGATACAAGGAGGAGTTGGTACCATTCCTTCTGAAACTATTCCAATCAATAGAAAAAGAGGGAATCCTCCCTAACTCATCTTATGAGGCCAACATCATCCTGATACCAAAGCCTGGCAGAGACACAACAAAAAAAGAGAATTTTAGACCAATATCCCTGATGAACATCGATGCAAAAATCCTCAATAAAATACTGGCAAACCAGTTCCACCAGCACATCAAAAAGCTTATCCACCATGATCAAGTGGGCTTCATCCCTGGGATGCAAGGCTGGTTCAACATTCGCAAATCAATAAACATAATCCAGCATATAAACAGAACCAAAGACAAGAACCACATGATTATCTCAATAGATGCAGAAAAGGCTTTTGACAAAATTCAACAGCCCTTCATGCTAAAAACGTTCAACAAATTCGGTATTAATGGAACATACCTCAAAATAATAAGAGCTATTTATGACAAACCCACAGCCAATATCACACTGAATGGGCAAAAACTGGAAAAATTCCCTTTGAAAACTGGCACAAGACAGGGATGCCCTCTCTCACCACTCCTATTCAACATAGTGTTGGAAGTTCTGGCTAGGGCAATCAGGCAAGAGAAAGAAATCAAGGGTATTCAGTTAGGAAAAGAAGAAGTCAAACTGTCCCTGTTTGCAGATGACATGATTGTATATTTAGAAAACCCCATTGTCTCAGCCCAAAATCTCCTTAAGCTGATAAGCAACTTCAGCAAAGTCTCAGGATACAAAATTAATGTGCACAAATCACAAGCATTCTTATACACCAGTAACAGACAAACAGAGAGCCAAATCATGAATGAACTTCCATTCACAATTGCTTCAAGGAGAATAAAATACCTAGGAATCCAACTTACAAGGGATGTAAAGGACCTCTTTAAGGAGAACTACAAACCACTGCTCAGTGAAATAAAAGAGGACACAAACAAATGGAAGAACATACCATGCTCATGGATAGGAAGAATCAATATCGTGAAAATGGCCATACTACCCAAGGTAATTTATAGATTCAATGTCATCCCCATCAAGCTACCAATGAGTTTCTTCACAGAATTGGAAAAAACTGCTTTAAAGTTCATATGGAACCAAAAAAGAGCCCGCATCTCCAAGACAATCCTAAGTCAAAAGAACAAAGCTGGAGGCATCACGCTACCTGACTTCAAACTATACTACAAGGCTACAGTAACCAAAACAGCATGGTACTGGTACCAAAACAGAGATATAGACCAATGGAACAGAACAGAGTCCTCAGAAATAATACCACACATCTACAGCCATCTGATCTTTGACAAACCTGAGAGAAACAAGAAATGGGGAAAGGATTCCCTATTTAATAAATGGTGCTGGGAAAATTGGCTAGCCATAAGTAAAAAGCTGAAACTGGATCCTTTCCTTACTCCTTATACAAAAATTAATTCAAGATGGATTAGAGACTTAATGTTAGACCTAATACCATAAAAACCCTGGAGGAAAACCTAGGTAGTACCATTCAGGATATACTTCATGTCTAAAACACCAAAAGCAATGGCAGCAAAAGCCAAAATTGACAAATGGGATCTCATTAAACTAAAAAGCTTCTGCACAGCAAAAGAAACTAACGTCAGAGTGAACAGGCAACCTACAAAATGGGAGAAAATATTTGCAGTCTACTCATCTGACAAAGGGCTAATATCCAGAACCTACAAAGTACTCAAACAAATTTACAAGAAAAAAACAAACAACCCCACCAAAAAGTGGGCAAAGGATATGAACAGACATTTCTCAAAAGAAGACATTCATACAGCCAACAGACACATGAAGAAATGCTCATCATCACTGGCCATCAGAGAAATGCAAATCAAAACCACAATGAGATACCATCTCACACCAGTTAGAATGGCGATCATTAAAAAGTCAGGAAACAACAGGTGCTGGAGAGGATGTGGAGAAATAGGAACACTTTTACACTGTTGGTGGGATGGTAAACTAGTTCTACCATTATGGAAAACAGTATGGCGATATCTCAAGGATCTAGAGTTAGATGTACCATATGACCCAGCCATCCCATTACTGGGTGTATATTCCCAAAGGATTATAAATCATGCTGCTATAAAGACACATGCACACGTATGTTTATTGTGGCACTATTCACAATAGCAAAGACTTGGAATCAACCCAAATGTCCATCAGTGACAGATTGGATTAAGAAAATGTGGCACATATACACCATGGAATACTATGCAGCTATAAAAAAGGATGAGTTTGTGTCCTTTGTAGGGACATGGATGCAGCTGGAAACCATCATTCTTAGCAAACTATCACAAGAACAGAAAACCAAACACCACATGTTCTCACTTATAGGTGGGAACTGAACAATGAGATCACTTGGACTCGGGAAGGGGAACATCACACACTGGGGCCTATCATAGGGAGGGGAGTGGGGGGTGGGGGGAGTGGGGAGGGATTGCATTGGGAGTTATACCTGATGTAAATGATGAGTTGATGGGTGCTGACGAGTTGATGGGTGCAGCACAGCAACATGGCACAAGTATACATATGTAACAAACCTACACGTTATGCACATGTACCCTAGAACTTAAAGTATAATAATAATAAATAAATTAAAAAGAAAGAAAGAAAGAAAGAAGCATATTGAGAAAACACTTTTTGATGTGTTAATTCATCTTGCAGATTTACACGATTCTTTTCACAGATCAGTTTGGTAGCACTGTTTTTGGGGAATCTGTGAAGGGATGTTTTTGATCGCATTGAAGCCTAGGGTGACAAGGGAAATATCCTCAGATAAAAACCAAAAGGAAGCTTTCTGAGAAACTTCTTTGTGGTGTGTGAATTCAACTCACAGATTTACACCTTTCTTTTCATGGAGAAGTTTCCTAACACTATTTTCATGGAATCTGCAAAGGGCTGTTCATGAGTGCATTGAGGCAAATGGTGAAAAAGGAAATATGCTCAGAGAAACACCGGAAAACTTTCTGAGAAGTTGCTTTGTGATTTGTGAATTCATTTCACAGAGAGTTACACGCTTCCTTTCATGGAGCAGTTGGTAGCACCGTTCTTGGGGAATCTGAGAAGGGATATTTTGGATTGCATTGAAGCCTGTGTTGACAAAGGGAACATCCTCAGATAAAATCTAGAATGAAACTTTCCGAGAAACTTCTTTGTGATGTGTGAATTACACTCACAGAGATACACTCTTCTTTTCCTTGTGAAGTTTGCTGACACTTTTTTCGTGGAATCTGGGATGCAATATTCAGGAGCACATTGAGGAATATGGTGAATAAGGAAATATCCTCAGATTAAAAATAGAAAGAAGCTTCCTGAGGAACAACTTTGTGGTGTGTGAATTCACTTCACAGAGTTACACCATTCTTTTCATGGGGAAGTTTGGTAGCACTATTTATCCCGGCCCGCGCGATAGTCAGAGCAGGCCCTGGAGGAGGGGGTGGGAATTTGGGGAACAAGAGACACGAGAAATGGAGACAAGACAGTGCTCTGATCAAGTCTCGTTTAATGGTGGTAATGCACTGCCTTATATACACTTGGAAGGGAAGGGGTTGGGCTAAGGCGGAAATGATCTCATTGCCGAGGGCGTGGCCAGGTTGGTTTCGGTTTCTCCGGTCGGACGTCATGTTGCGCTTGCGCTATTAAGTAACAATTTTCCCGGGCGCGGGAAAAGTGAGTGAAGAAGAAGCAGGAAGAGCGCCATCTTTAATGAGGTATTAGTACAGGGGAAAAAAGGCAAAGATAGGGAGAAGGTGTGGGGTGGAAATGAATATAGCTCAGGCGTTTAATCCTTAATTATTATTCGCTATGGCCGGGGCGTGCAGCTCCGGAAAACTATTTTTGGGGAATCTGAGAAGGGATATTTTGGACTGCATTGAAGCCTAAGGTGACAAAGGAAATATCCTCAGATAAAAACCAGAAAGAAGCTTTCTGTTAAACTGCTTTGTGATATGTGAATTATCTCACAAAGTTACATCATTCTTTTAATTGAGCAGTCCAATAACACTGGTTTCATTTAATCTGCAAAAGGATAGTTCAGAGAGCATTAAAGCCTATGGTGACAAAGGAAAATCCTCAGATAAAACTGGAAAGAAGGTTTCTGAGAAACCAGCTTTGTGATGTGTGGATTCATCTCACAGATTTATACCACTATTTTCAGGGATCAGTTTGGTAGCACTGTTTTTGGGGAATCTGAGAATGGATATTTTGAATTGCATTGAAGACTGTGGTGACAAAGGAAATATCCTCAGTTGAAAATTAGAAAGAAGTTTCATGAGAGAGTTCTTTGTGATGTGTGAATTCATGTCACAGAGTTACACGTTTCTTTTCATGGAGCAGTTCCCTAACACTGTTTTCATGGAATCTGCAATGTTATATTCCGGAGCACATTGAGTCCTAAAGTGAAAAAGGAAATATTCTTAGATAAAAACTAGAAAGAAGTTTTCTGGAAAACTGCTTTGTGGTTTGTGAATTCATCTCACAAAGTAACACCGTTCTTTCCATTGAGCAGTTTGATAACACTGTTTTCGTGGAATTTACAATATTATATTTGGGAGCACATTGAAGCCTGTGGTGACAAAGGAAATATCCTCCTATAAAAACCAAAAATATGCTTTCTGAGAAACTCCTTTGTGATGTGTGAATTCATCTCACAGAGTTACACGGTTCTTTTCATTGAGCAGTTTGCTAACACGGTTTCCTTGGAATCTGCAACGGGATATTTCGGAGCCTATTGAAGCTTATCGTGACAAAGGAAATATCCTCAGATAAAAACTAGAAAGAAGTTTTCTGAGAAACCACTTTGAGCTGTGTTAATTCATCTCACAGAGTTACATGATTATTTTCATGGGTCAGGTTGGTAACATTGTTTTTGAGGAATCTGAGAAGGGATATTTTAGATCATATTGAAGCCTATGGTGACAAATTATAAATCCACGGATAAAAACTAGAAAAAGCTTTCCAAGAAAGTTCTTTGTGATGTGTGATTTCGTCTGAGAGTTACACCATGCTTTTAATTGAGCAGTTTGATTACACAGTTTCCATGGAATCTGCAAAGGGATACTTGGGAGTGCATTGAGGAATACAGTGAAAAAGGAAATATCTTCAGATAAATACTAGAAAGAAGCTTTCTGAGAAACTGCTTTGTGACGTGTGAATTCATCTCACAGAGATACACCGTTCTTTTCATTGAGAAGTTTACTAACACTGTTTTCGTTTAATCTTCAATGGGATATTTGGGAGAGCATTGAGGAATATGGTGAAAAAGGAGATATCCTCAGATAAAAATTAGAAGGAAGCTTTTTGAGAAACAGCTTTGCATTCACAGAGTACCACCACTGTTTTCATAGAGTAGTGTGGTAGCACTGTTTTTGGGGAATTGGAGAAGGGATATTTTGAATGGCATTTAAGCCTATGGTGACAAAGAAATAACCTCAGATAAAAACTAGAAAGAAGCTTTGTGAGAAAGTTGCTTGTGATGTGTGAATTCATATCACAGAGTTACAACTTACTTTTCATGGAGCAGTTTTCTAACACTGTGTTCGTGGAATCTGCAATAGTATATTTGGGAGAGCATTGAGACCTATAGTGAAAAAGGAAATATCCTCAGATGAAAACGAGAATGAAGTTTTCAGATAAACTGTTTTCTGATATTTTAATTCATCTCTCAGAGTTACACAGTTCTTTTCATGGATCAGTTTGGTAGCCCTAATTTTGGGGAATCTGAGAAGGGATATTTTGGATCACATTGAAACTGATGGTGACAAAGGAAATACCCTCAGATAAAAACTAGAAAGAAGCTTTCTAAGAAAGTCCTTTGTGATGGGTGAATTCATCTCACAGAGTTACACCACTCTTTTCATTGAGCAGTTTTATAACACTGTTTTTGTGCAAAGCTTTCATGCAAATTCTTTCTGATGTGTGAACCTGTCTCACAGAGTTACGGTGTCCTTTTCATTGTGCAGTTTGCTAACACTGTTTCTGTGCAATCTGCAATAGGATATTTTGGATTGCATAGAAGCTTATAGTGATAAAGGAAATATGACCAGATAATAACCAAAAAGAAGCCTTCTGTGAAACTGCTTTGTGATGCGTGTTTCCATCTCACAGAGTTACACCTTTCTTTTCATTGAGAAGTTTGCTATCACTTTTTTAATGGAATCTGCAATGGGATACTCGGGAGCACAGTGAGGATTATGGTTAAAAAGGAAATATCCTCAGATAAAAATTAGATAGAATATTTATGAGAAACTGCTTTGTGATGTGTGAATTCATGTCACAGATTTTCACCTTTCTTTTCAAGGAGCAGTTTGCTAACACTGTTTTCGTCTAATCTTCAAGGGTATATTTGAGAGCGCATTGAGGCCTATGGTGAAAAAGGAAATATCCTCAGATAAAAACCAGAAATACTCTTTCTGAAGAAACTGCTTTGAGATTTGTGAATTCATCTCACAGAGTTCCACCATTCTTTTCATGGAGCAGTTTTATAACACTGTTTTTGGGGGATCTGAAAAGGGATATTTTGGATCTCATTAATGCCTATTTTGAAAAAGGAAATATTCTCAAATTAAAAACTAGAAAGAAGCTTTCTGAGATACTGCTTTTTGATGTGTGTATTCATCTCACGAGTAGCATGATTCTTTTCTTGGAGCAGTTTGCTGAAACTGCTTTCATGGAATCTGCAATAGGATATTTGGGAGCGCATTGAAGAATATGGTGACAAAGGAAATATCCTCAGACAAAAACCAAAAAGAAGCTTTCTGAGAAACTGCTTTGTGATGTTTGAATTCGTCTCACAAATTTACACTTTTCTTTTCATGGAACAGTTTTCTAATACTGTTTTCGTGGAACCTGCAAATGGATATTCAGGAACACAGTTAGGCCTGTGGTGAAAAAGGACAGATCCTCAGACAAAAACTAGAAAGAAGCTTTCTGAGAAGTTGCTTTGTGATGTGTGAATTCATCTCACAGAGTTACACTGCTCTTGTCATTGAGGAGTTTGCTAACATAGTTTTCTTGGAATCTGCAATGACATATTTTGGAGTGCATTGGAGCTCATGCAGACAAAGGAAATATCCTCATATAAAAGTAGAACAATTCTTTTTGAGAACCTGCATTGTGATGGGTTAATTCATCTCACAGAGTTACAGGATTCTATTCATGGATGAGTTGGTAGCACTGTTTTTGGGTAATCTGAGAGAGATATTATTGATCACTTTGAAGCCTATGGTGACAAAGGAAATATCCTCAGTTCAAAACTAGAGAGAAGTTTTCTGGGAAATTTCTTCATGATATGTGAATCCATCTCACAGAGTTACACGTTTCTTTTGATGGATCAGTTTGCTAACACTGCTTTCATGGAATCTGTAAAGTAATATTTGGAGCACATTGGGTCCTAGAGTGAAAAAGGAAATATCCTCACATAAAAACTAGAAAGAATATTTCTGAGAATCTGCTTTTGATGTGTGAATTCATCTCAGAGAATTACAATGTTGTTTTCATTGAGGAATTTGCTAACACTGTTTTCTTGGAATCTGCAATCGGATATTTCAGAGTGCATTGAAACTTATGGTGACAAATGAAATATATTCAGAGAAAAACTAGAAAGAAGCTTACTCAGAAACTGGCTTGTGATTTGTGAATTCATCTCACATAGTTACACCATACTTTTCATTGGACAGCTTGATAACACTGCTTTCTTGGAATCTGCAATAGGATATTCGGGAGCTCATTGAAGTCTATGGTGACAAAGGAAATATCCTCAGGTAAAAGCTGGAAAGAATCATTCTTAGATACTGCTTTGTGATTTGTGAATTCATCTCATAGAGCTCATGAAAGTTTTCATGGATCAGTTTGGTAGCCCTCTTTTTGGGGAATCTGAGAAGGGATAATTTGGATTGAAATTGAAGCCTAGAGTGACAAAGGAAATATCCTCAGATAAAAACTAAAAGAAGCTTTCTGAGAAAGTTCTTTGTGATTTGTTAATTCATCGCACGGATGTGCACCATTCTTTTGATTGAGCAGTTTGATAACACTGTATTCCTGGAAACTGCAACAGGATATTTGGGAGCTCATTGAAGCCTCTGGTGACAACGTAAATTTCCTCAGACAAAAACCAAAAATAAGCTTTCTGAGAGACTGCTTTGTGATGTGTGAATTGATCTCACAGAGTTACACTGTTCTTTTCATTGAGTAGTTTGCTAATACTCTTTTCTTGGTATCTGCAATGGGATATTTTGGATCACATTGAAGCCTATGTTGACAAAGGAAATATACTCAGACAAAAGCTAGAAAGAAGCTTCCTGAGAATGTGCTATGTGATTTTTGCATTCGTCTCAGAGAGTTACACCTTTCTTTTCATAGAGAAGTTTAGTAGCACTGTTTTTGGGGAATTTGAGAAGGTATATGTTGGATGTCTTTGAAGACTATGGTGACAAAGGATATATCCTCAGATAAAAACTAGAGAGAATCTTTCTGAGAAACTTCTTTGTGATGTGTGAGTTCATTTCACAGAGTTACACCTTTCTTTATATGTTGCAGTTTGCTAACACTGTTTCCATGGAATCTGCAAAGAGATATTTGGGAGCACGTTGATTCCTATGGTGAGAAAGGAAATATCCTCAGATAAAAACTACAAAGAAACTTTCTGAGAAACGGATTTCTGATGTGTTAATTCATCTCAATGAGTTACACAGTACTTTTGATTGAGCAGTTTGTGAACACTGTTTTCATGGAATCTGCAAAGGGATATTTCCATGCGCATTGAAACTTTTGGTGACAAAGGAAATATCCTGATATAAAAACCAGAAAGAAGCTTTCTGAGGAAATGTTTTCTGATGAGTTAATTCATCTCACAGAGTTACATGGTTCCTTTCAAGGAGCAGTTTGGTAGCACTGTTTTTGGGGAATCTGTGAAGGGATAATTTGGATCATATTGAAGCCTTTGGTGACAAAGCAAATATCCTCAGATAAAAACTAGAAAGAAGCTTTGTGAGAAAGTTCTTTGTGATGTGTGAAATCTCACAGAGTGACACTTTTCATGTCATGGATCCGTTTACAAACACTGTTTTCATGGAATCTGCAAATTGATATTTGTGGAGCGCATTGAGGCCTATGGTGAAAAATTAAATATCTTCAGATAAAAACTAGAAAGAAGCTGTGTGAGAAACTGCTTTGTGATGTGTGAATTCATCTGACAAAGTCACACCATTCTTTTCATTGAGCAGTTTGCTAATGCTGTTTTCATGGGATGTGCAAAGTTATATGTCAGGGCGTTTTGAAGCTTAAGGTCACAAAGGAAATACCCTCATATATAAATTAGAGAGAAGCTTTCTACTTAAATGCTTTCAGATGTGTTAATTCATCTCACAGAGTTACAAGATTCTTTTCATGGAACAGTATTTTAGCACTGTTTTGGGGAATCTGAGAAGGGATATTTTGGATCGCAGTGAAGCCAATGGTGACAAAGTATATATCCTCAGATAAAAACTAGATAGAAGCTTTCTGAGAAACTTTTTTGTGATGTGTGAATTCACCTCACAGAGTTACACTTTTCTTTTCATGGAACAGTTCTCTAACACTGTTTTTGTGGAATCTGGTAAGGAATATTTGAGAGCCCATTGAGGCCTCTAGTGAAAAGCAGAATATCCTCCGATATAAACTAGAAAGAAGCTTTCAGAGAAACCGCTTTGTGATATGTGAATTCATCTCACAGAGTTGAGTTACATGGTACTTTTCATTGAGCAGTTTGATAACACTGTTTTCATGGAATTTGCAATAGGATATTTCGGAGTGTATTAAAGCTTATGTGGACAAAGGAAGTATCATAATATAAAAACTAGAAAGAAGCTTTCTGAGAAACTGCTTTGTGATTTGTGTTTCAACTCACAGACTTACAGGTTTCTTTTCATGGATCAATTTGGTAGCACTGCTTTCATGGAATCTGCAAAGGGATAATGGGGAGCACATGGAGGTCTATAGTGAAAAAGGGAATATAGTCAGATAAAAATTAGAAAGAAGCTTTCTGAGAAAGTTCTTTGTGATGTGTGAATTCATCAAAAAGAGTTACAGCTTTCTTTTCATGGAGTAGTTTCCTAACACTGTTTTCATGGAATCTACAAAGGGATATTTGGGAGTGCCTTGAGGTCTATGGTGAAAAAGAAAATATCCTCCGATAAAAACTAGAAAGAAGCTTTCTGAGAAACTACTCTGTGTTGTGTCAATTTATCTCACAGAGCTACACTCTTATTTTCATTGCGCAGTTTGCTAACACTGTTTTCTTGGAATCTGAAGTGCGATATTTCGGAGTGCATTGAAGCTTTTGGTGACAAAGGAAATATCCTCAGACAAAAAATAGAAAAAAGCTTTCTGAGAAACTGCTTTGGGATTTGTGAATTCATCTCAGAGTTTCATGATTCTTTTCATGGAGCAGTTTCTTAGCACTGTTTTTGGGGATTCTGAGAAGTGATATTTTGGATCGCATTGAAGTCTATGGTGACAAAGGAAATATCCTCATATAAAAACCAGAAAGAAGCTTTCTGAGAAACTGCTTTCAGATGTTTTAATTCATCTCATCGCATTACACAATTCTTTTTATGGATCACTCTCTTAGCACTGTTTTTGAGGAATCCGAGAAAGGATATTTTGGATCACATTGAAGACTACGGTGACAAAGGAAATATCCTCAGATAAAAACTAGAAAGAAGCTTTCTGAGAAAGTTCTATGACATGTGTGAATTCATCTCACAGAGTTACACCTTTCTTTACATGGAGCAGTTTGCTAACAATGTTTTCATGGAATTTGCAAAGGGATATTTGGAACCACCTTGAGGCCTATGGTGAAATAGGAAATGTCCTCAGACAAAAACTAGAAAGAGTCTTTCTGAGAAACTGCTTTGTGATGTGTAATTCATCTTACAAAGTAACACCGTTCTTTTCATTGAGCAGTTTTCTAACACTGTTTAGTGGTATCTGCAATTGGATATTTTGGAGTGCATTGAAGCCTCTGGTAACAAATAAATATCCTCAGATAAAAACCAAGAAGAAGCTTTCTGGGGAACTGCTTTGTGATATGTGAATTCATCTCATGAAAGTACACCATTCTTTTTATTGAGTACTTTGCTAACACTTTTTTCATGGAATCTGCAATGGGATATTTCAGAGAGAGTTGAAGCTTATGTTGACAAAGGAAATATCCTCAGACAAAAACTAGAAAGAAGCTTTCTGGGAAACTGTTTTATGATTTGTGAGTTCACCTCACAGAGCTACATGATTCTTTTCATGCAGCAGTTTGGTATCACGGTTTTTGGAGAATCTGAGAAGGAATATTTTGGATGATATTGAAGCTTATGGTGACAAAGGAAATATCCTCAGATAGAAACTAGAAAGAAGGTTTCTGAGAAAGTTCTTTGTGTTGTATGAATTCATCTCACTGAGTTAACCCTTTCTTTTCATTTAGTAGTTTTGTAACACTGTTTTTGTGGAATCTGCAAAGGGATATTTAGGAGTGCACTGACTCCTATGGTGAAATTGAAAATATTCTCAGATGAAAACTAGAAAGCAGCTTTCTGAGAGAGTTACACCGTTCTTTTCACTGAGCAGCTTGAAAACACTGTTTTTGTGGAATCTGCAATAGGATATTTTGGAGTGCACTGAAGCCTCTGGTGACAAAGGAAATATCCACAGATAAATATCTAAAACAACCTTTCTGTGAAACTGCTTTGTGATGTGTGAATTCATCTCAGAAAGTTACATGGTTCTTTTCTTTGAGAAGTTTGCTAACATGTTTTTCGTGGAATCTGCATTGGGATATTCGGGAACACATAGAGGAATACAGTGAAAAATGAAATATCTTCAGATAAAATCTAGTAAGAATCTTACTGAGAAACAGCTTTGTGATGTGTAAATTCATTTCACAGAGTTACACTATCTTTTTCATACAGCAGTGTGGTAGCACTGTTGTTGGGGAATCTGCAATAGGATATTTGGGAGCACATTGAAGAATATGGTGACAAAGGAAATATCCTCCGACAACAAAATAAAGAAGCTTTCTGAGAAACTGCTTTGTGATATGTGGATTCATCTCACAGGTTTGCACCTTTGTTTTCATGGAGAACCTTGCTAACACAATTTTCGTGGAATCCGCAAAGGGATATGCGTGAACACACTGAGGCCTGTTGTGAAAAGGAAATACCCTCAGACGAAAACTAGAAATACGTTTTCTGAGAAACTACTTTGTGCTGTGTGATTTCATCTCACATAGTTACACTTTTCTTTTCATTGAGGAGCTTGCTAACACTGTTTTCCTGGAATCTGCAATGGGATATTTTGGAGCACTTTGGAGCTTATGGGGACAAGGAAATATCCTCATATAAAAACAGAAGAATTCTTTCTTAGGAACCACTTTGTGATGGGTTAATTTATCTCACAGAGATACAGGATTCTTTTCATGGATCAGTTTGGTAGCACTGCTTTTGGGAAATCAGAGAAGGGATATTTTCAATTGCTTTGAAGCCTATAGTAACAAAGGAAATATCCTCAGATCAACACTAGAAAGAATCTTACTGAGAAACTTCTTCATGATGTGTGAATTCATTTCACAGAGTTGTACATTTCCTTTAATAGAGCAGTTTGCTAACACTGCTTTTATGGAATCTGCAAAGGGATATTTGGGAGTGCATTGGGTCCTATGGTGAAAAAGGTAATATCCTCACATAAAAACTAGAAAGAAGCTTTCTCAGAAACTGCTTTGTGATGTGTAAATTCAGCTCAGTGAGTTACAATATTGTATTCATTCAACAGTTTGCTAACACTGTTTTCTTGGAATCTGTAATCCAATATTTTGGAGCACATTGAAGCTTATGGTGACAAAGGGAATATCCTCAGATAAAAACTAGAAAGAAGATTTCTAAGAAAGTCCTTTGTGATGTGTGAATTCGTCTCACAGAGTTACACCTTTCTTTTCATGGAGTAGTTTTCTAACACTGTTTTTGTGGAATCTACAAAGAGATATTTGGGAGCACTTTGAGGCCTATTGTGGAAAAGGAAAGACCCTCAGATAAAAAGTGGAAAGATGTTTTCTGAGAAACTGCTTTGTGATATGTGATTTCATCTCACAAAGTTACACCGTATTTTTCATTGAACAGTTTGATAACACTGTTTTCGTGGAATCTGCAATAGGATATTTGGGAGGGCATTGAAGCCTATGGTGACAAAAGAAATATCCTCAGATAAAAGCTGGAAAGAATCTTTCTTAGAATCTGCTTTGTGATTTGTGAATTCATCTCTTAGAGTTACACAATTGTTTTCATGGATCAGTTTGGTAGCCTTGTTTTGGGGGAATCTGGAAAGGGATAATTTGGATTGCATGGAAACGTATGGTCACAAGGGAAATAGCCTCAGATAAAGACTAGAAAGAAGATTTCTAGAAAGTTTTCTGTGATCTGTGAATTCATTTCACAGATGTACATGGTTCTTTTCATTGAGCAGTTTCATAACACTGTCTTCCTGGAAACTACAACAGGATATTTGGGAGCTCATTGAAACCTATGATGACAAAGGAAATATCCTCAGACAAAAAACCAAAAAGAAGCTTTCTGAGAGACTGCTTTGTGATGTGTGAATTGATCTCACAGAGTTACACTGTTCTTTTCATTGAGCAATTTGCTAATACTGTTTTCTTGGTATCTGCAGTGGGATATTTCTGATTGCATTGAAGCTTATGGTGACAAAGGAAACATCCTGACAAAAAATAGGAAGAAATTTCCTGAGAATCTACTAGGTGATATTTGAATTCTTCTCACAGAGTTAAACATTTCTTTTCATTGAGCAGTTTGGTAGCACTGTTTTGGGGGAATCTGAGAAGGGATATTGTGGATATCTTTGAAGAATATAATGACAAAGGATATATCCTCAGATAAAAACTAGAGAGAAGCTTTCAGAGATACTTCTTTCGATGTGTGAATTCACTTCACAGAATTACACATTTCTTTCCATGTTGCAGTTTGCTAACGCTGTTATAGTGGATCTGAAAAGGGATATTTGGGAGTGCATTGAGGCCTATGGTGGAAAAGGATATATCCTCAGATAAGAACTAGAAAGAAGCTTTCTGAGATATGGCTTTTTGATGTGTTAATTCATCTCAACGAGTTACACAGTACTTCTGATTGAGCAGTTTGGGAACAAAGTTTTTGTGGAATCTGCATAGGGAGATTTCGGAGTGCATTGAAGCTTTCGGTGACAAATGAAATATCCTCATACAAAATCTAGCAGAAGGTTTCTGAGAAAATGCTTTCTGATGTGTTAATTCATTTCACAGTGTTACACGATTCCTTTCTTGGAGCAGTTTGGTGGCACTGCTTTAGGGGAATCTGAGAAGGGATATTTTGGATCGCATTGAAGCCTATGGTGACAAAGTAAATATTCTCAATTAAAAACTAGAAATAAGCTTTCTGAGAAACTTTTTGTGATGTGTGAATTCACCTCACAGTGTTACACCTTTCTTTTCTTGGAGTCGTTTGCTAACACTGTTTTCATGGAATCTGCAAAGGGATATTTGGGAGCGCCTTGAGGCCTGTGGTGAAAAACTGAATATCCTCAGATAAAAACTAGAAAGAAGCTTTCTGAGAAACTGCTTTGTGATGTGGGAATTCACCTCGCAGACTTACACCATTCCTTTCATTGATCTGTTTGATAACACTCTTTTCATGGAATCTGTGATAGGATATTTGGGAGCACGTTGAAGCATATGGCGACAAAGGACATATCCTCAGATAAAAAACTAACACAAGTTTTCTGAGAAACTACCTTTTGATTTGTGCGTTCATCTCACAGACTTACACTTTACCTTTCATGGAGTAGTTTGGTAGCACTGTTTTTGAGGAATCTCAGAAGGGATATTTTGAATCGCATTGAAGCCTATGGTAACAAAGGAAATATCCTAAGATAAAAACTAAAAAGAAGCTTTCTGAGAAACTTCTTGGTGATGTGTTAATTCATCTCACAGAATTATACCTTTCTTTTGATGGAGTAGTTTGCTAACACTCTTTTCATGGAATATGGAAAGGGATATTTGGGAGCACATTGAGGCCTTTGTTGAAAAAGGAAATATCCTCAGATGTAAACCAGAAAGAAAGTTTCTGGGAAAGTGCGTGGTGATGTGTAAATTCATCTCACAGAATTACACTGTTCTCTCTATTGAGCAGTTTGCTAACTCTGTATTCTTGGAATCTGCACTGGGATATTTCAGAGTGCATTTTAACTTATGGTAACAAAGGAATTATCCTCAGATAATAACTAGAAGGAAGCGTTCTGAGAAACTGCTTTGTGATTTGTGAATTCTTCTCAGAGAGTTTCAGGATTCTTTTCATGGAACAGTTTGGTAGCACTGCTTTTGGGGAATCTGAGAAGGGACACTTAGGATGGCATTGAACTCTATGGTGACAAAATAAATATCCTCAGATAAAAACTAGATAGAAGCTTTCTGAGAAACTTCTTGTGATGTGTGAATTCATCTCATAGATTTAAACCTTTATTTTCATGGAGAGGTTTACTCACACTGTTTTCATGGAATCTGCAATGGGATATTTGGGAGTGCATTGAGACCTATAGTGATAAAGGAAACTTCTTCAGGTAAAAACGAGAAAGAAATCTTCTGAGAAATTGGTTTGTGACGTGAACATTCCTCTCACAGAGTTACACCATTCTTTTCATTGAACAGTTTGCTAACACTCTTTTCTTGGAATCTGCAGTGGGATATTTCAGAGTGCATTGAAGCTTCTGCTGACAAAGAAAACATCCTCAGATAAAAACTGGAAAGAAGCATTCTGAGAAACTGCTATTTGATTCTTGAATTCTTCTCACAGAGTTTCACAATACTTTGCATGGATCAGTTTGGTAGCACTGTATTTGGGGTATCTGAGAAGGGATACTTTGGATTGCATTGAAGCCTATGGTGACAAAGAAAATATTCTCAGATAAAAACTAGAAAAAAGCTTTGTGAGAAACTTCTATGTGATATCAGAATTCATCTCACAGAGTTACACTGTTCTACTCATTGAGTAGTTTGCTAGCACTGTTTTCATGGGATCTGCAATGGGATATTTCAGAGTGCATTGAAGCTTATGGTGACAAAGGAAATATCCTCAGACGAAAAGAAGAAAGAATCTTTCTGAGAAACTGCTTTGTGATTTGTAAATTCTTCTCACAGAGTTACACGATTCTCTTCGTGGGTCAGTTTGATAGTACTGTTTTTGGGCTAACTGGTAGGAATACTTTGGATCATATTGAAGCCTATGGTAACAAAGGAAATATCCTCAGATCAAAACTAGAAAGAAGCTTTCTGACAAATTTCTCTATGATGTGTGAATTCATCTCACAGTTACACAATTCTTTTCATTGAGCTGTTTAATAACACTGTTTTAGTGGAATATCAAAGAGACATATGGGAGTACATTGAGACCTATGGTGAAAAAGGAAATATCCTCAGATAAAAACTATAGAGAAGCTTTTTAAGAAACTGCTTTGTGATGTGTGAGTTCATCCCACAGAATTGCACTGTTCTTTTCATTGAGCTGTTTGCTAAAGCTGTTTTCATGCAATCTGCAATGTGGTATTTTAGAGCGCATTGGAGCTTATGGTGACAAAAGAAATATCCTCAGACAAAAAGAGGAAAGAAGCTTTCTGAGAAACTGCTTTGTGATTTGTCAATTCTTCTCACAGAGTTACACGATTCTTTTCATGGATCAGTTTGATAGCACTGTATTTGGGGTATCTGGAAGGGATATTTTGAATAGCATTGAAGCCTAGGATGACAAAGGAAATATCCTCAGATAAAAACTAGAAAGAATCTTTCTGAGAAACTGATTTGTGATGTGTTAATTCATCTCACAGTGTTACACGATTCTTTTCATGGATCAGTTTTGTAGTGCTTTTTTGGGGGAATGTGAGAAGGGATATTTTGGATCTCATAGAAACCTATGGTGGCAAAGAAAATGTCTTCAGATAAAAACTAGGAAGAAACATTCTGTGAAACTGCTTTGTGACATGTGAATTCATCTCAAAGAGTTACACAGTTCTTTTCATTGAGCTGTTTGATAACACTGTTTTTGTGGAATCTGCAAAGGCATATATGGGAGCACATCGAGGCCTAAAATCTCTCTATATAAAAACTATATATCCTCAGATAAAAACTAGAGAGAGGCTTTTTGAGAACATGCTTTGTAATGCATGAATTAATCCCAAAGGGTTACACTGTTCTTTTCATTGATCAGTTTGATAACACTGTTTTCTTGGAATCTGCAAGGGGATATTTCGGAGCGCATTTTAAGCTTATGGTGACAGAGGAAATACCCTCATATAGAAAGTACGAAGTAGCTTTCTGAGAAATTGCTTTGAGATGTGTGAATTCGTCTCTCACAGAGTTTCACTCTTCCTTGCATTGAGCAGTTTGCTACAACTGTTGTCTTGGTATCTGCAATGGGATATTTCAAGCATTTTGAAGCTTATGGTGATGAAGGAAATTCTCTCATATAAAAACTATAAAGAAGCATTCTGAGAAACCACTTTGTGATGTGTGAATTCATCTCACAGGGTTACACTATTCTTTTCATTGAGCAGTTTCTTAACACTGTTTTCTTGGAATCTGCAATGAGATATTTCAGAGTGAATTGAAGCTTATGGTGACAGAGGGAATATCCTCAGACAAAAACTAGAAAGAATCTTTCTGAGAAACTGCTTTCTGATTTGCGAATGCATCTCATAGTGTCACGAATCTCTTAATGGAGCAGTTTGGTAGCACTGTTTTTGGGGAATCTGAGAAGGAATATTTTGGATCATTTTGAAGCCTATGGTGACAAAGGAAATATCTTCAGATAAGAAGTAGAAAGAAGCTCTCTGATAAACTGATTTTCCATGTGTGAATTCCTCTCACAGAGCTACAATGTACTTTTCATTGAGCAGTTTCTTAACCCTGGTTTCATGGAATCTGCAATGAGATATTTCGGAGGTCATTGAAGCTTATGGTGACAAAGGACACATCCTCAGACAAAAACTGTAAAGAAGCTTTCTGAGAAACTGCTTTGTGATTTGTGAATTCATCTCAAGAGTTACATGACTCTTTTCATGCAGCAGTTTTTAGCACTGTTTTTGGGGAATCTGAGAAGGGATATTTTGGAATACATTGAAGCGTATGGTGAAAAAGGAAATATCTACAGATAAAAAATAGAAAGAAGCTTTCTGAGAAACTGCTTTGTGATGTGTGAATTCATCTCACAGGGTTACATGGTCCTTCTCAGTGAGCAGTTTGTTAACACTGTTTTCTTGGAATCTGCAATGGGATATTTCAGAGAGCATTGAAGCTCATGGTAACAGAGGAAATATCCTCACAGAAAAAGTAGAAAGAAGCTTTCTGAAAAATCACTTTGTGATATGTTAATTCATCCCACAGAGTTACAAGAATCTTTTCATGGATGAGTTTGGTAGCACTGTTTTTGGGGTGTTTGAGAAGGTATATATTGGTTCGCTTTGAAGCCTATGGTGAAACAGGAAATATCCTCAGATAAAAACTAGAAAGAAGCTTTCTGAGAAAGTTCTTTGTGATATGTGAATTCATCTCACAGATTTACACTTTCTTTTTGATGGAGCAGTTTGCTAACACTGTTTTCATGTAATCTGCAAAGGGATATTTGGGAGTGCATTGAGGCCTATGGTGAAAAACTAAATACTCTCAGATAAAAACTACAAAGGAGCTTTTTTCAAAACTGCTCTGTGATGTGTGAATTCATCTCACACAGTTTCACTGTTCTTTTCATTGTGCAGTTTGTTAACACTGTTTTGATGGAATCAGCAATGTGATATTTCAGAGGCCATTGAAGCTTATGGTGACAAAGGAAATAACCTTAGACAAAAACTAGAAAGAAGCTTTCTGATAAACTACTGTGTGATTTGTGAATTTGTCTCGCAGAGTTACACAATTCTTTTCATGGATCAGTTTGTTAGCATTGTTTTTGGGGAATCTGAGAGGTGCTATTCTGGATTGCATTGAAGCCTATGGTGACAAAGGAAATACCCTCAGATTAAAAACTAGAAAGAAGCTTTCTGAGACACTACTTTGTGATGTGTGAATTCATCTCACAGAGTTACAGCTTTCTTTTCATGCAGCTGTTTGTTAACACTGTATTCGTGGAATCTGCAAAGGGATATTTGGGAACACATTGAGGCCTATGGTGAAAAAGGAAGTATCCTCTGATAAAAACTAGAAAGAAGCTTGCTGGGAAACTGCTTTGTGATGTGCAAATTTACCTAACAGAGTTACACCTTTCTTTCCATTGAGTAGTTTGCTCACACTGTTGTCATGGAATCTGCAAAGGGACATTTGGGAGAGCTTTGAGGCCTAGGGTGAGAAAGGAAAAATCCTCAGATAAAAACTAAAAATATGCTTTCTGAGAAACTGCTTTGTGATATGTGAATCCATCTCACAGAGTTCCATCGTGCTTTTCATTTAGCAGTTTGATAACACTGTTTTCCTGGAATCTACAATAGGATATTTGGGAGCACATTGAAGCCCATGATGACAAACGAAACATCCTCAGATAAAACCTGGAAAGAATCTTTCTTTCAAACTACTTTGTGATTTGTGAATTCATCTCATAGAGTTACACGATTGTTTTCATGGATCTGTTTTAGTAGCCCTGTTTTTGGGGAATCTGAGAAGGAATATTTTGGATCGCATTGAAACCTATGGTGACCAAGGAAATATCCTCAGACAAAAACTAGAAAGAAACCTTCTGAGAAAGTTCTTTGTGATTTGTGAATTCATCTCACAGAAGTTACCATTTTTTTTAATTGAGCAGTTTGATAACACAGTCTTCCTGGAAACTGCAACAGGATATTGGGGAGCTCATTGAAGCCTATGGTGAGAGAGGAAATATCCTCAGACAACAACTAGAAAGAAACTTCCTGAGAATTTGCTATGTGGGTTTTTTAATTCATATCACAGAGTTATACCTTTTTTTCATGGAGCAGTTTGATAGCACTGTTTTTGGGAAATCTGAGAACGGATTTTTTGGATGGTATTGAAGTCTACAGTGTAAAAGTAAATATCCTCAGATTAAAAGTAGAAACAAGCTTTCTGAGAAACCGTTTGTGATGTGTGAATTCATGTCACAGAATTATGTCTTCCTTTACATGTAGTACTTTACTAACACTGTTTTCATGGAATCTGGAATTGGATATTTCGGAGTACATTGAAGCTTAAGGTTTCAAATGAAATATCCTCATATAAAAACTAGAAGAAGCTTTCTGAGAAACTGCTTTGTGATGTGTTAATTCATCTCACAGAGTTACACTGTTCTTTTCATGGATCAGTTTGGTAGCACTGTTTTGGGGGAATCTGAAAAGGGATATTTAGGATCACCTTGAAGCCAATGGTGAAAAGGAAATATCCTCAGATAAAAAGTAGGAAGCAGCTTTCTGAGAAACTCCTTTGTGATGTGTGAACTCATCGCACAGTGTTACACCATTCTTTTCATTGAGCTTTCTGAGAAATTTCTTCATGACGTGTTAATTCATTACAAGGACTTACACGTTTCTTTTCAGGGAGCAGTTTTCTAACACTGTTTTCGTGGAATCTGCACGTGGATATTTGTGCACACATTGAGGCCTAAGGTTAAAAAGGAAATATCCTCAGATAAAAACTAGAAATACGTTTTCAGCAAAACTGCTTTGTGATGTGTAAATTCATCTCACAGAGATACACCGTTCCTTTCATTGAGCGGTTCTCTAACACTGCTTTCGTGGAATATTCAAAGGCACATTTTAGAAACCATTGAAGTTTAAAGTGGCAAAGGAAATACCCTCATATAAAAACTAGAAAGAATCATTCTGAGGAAATATTTTCTGATTTGTTAATTCATCTCAGAGACTTACAAGATTATTTTCATGGGTGAGTTTATTAGCACTGTGTTCATGGAATCTGCAAAGGGATAATGGGCAGCACATGGAGGCCTATAGAGAAAAAGGATATCTGCTCATACAAAAACTAGAAAGAGGAGAAAGATGGCCGAATAGGAACAACTCCAGTCTCCAACTCCCAGTGCAAGCAACACAGAAGACAGGAGATTTCTGCATTTTCAACTGAGGTACTGGGTTCATCTCACTAGGGACTGTGGGACAATTGGTGCTGGTAAGCTGCTGCACCCCGACCAGTGAGAGCTGAAGCAGGGCGAGGCATCGCCTCACCTGGGAAGAGCAAGGGGGAAGGGAATCCCTTTTCCTAGCCAGGGGAACTGAGACACACAACACCTGCAAAATCAGGTAACTCCCGCCCCAATACTGCACTCTACCAAGGATCTTAGCAAAGGGGCACACCAGGAGATTATATCCGACACCTGGCCAGGAGGGTCCCACACCCACAGAGTCTCCCTCATTGCTAGCACAGCAGTCTGTGAGCTCGCGGCAAGGCAGCAGTGAGGCTGGGGAAGAGGTGCCCGCCATTGCTGAGGCTTAAGTAGATAAACAAAGCGGCTGGGAAGCTCGAAATGGGTGGAGCTCACAGCAGCTCAAGGAGTCCTGCCTGTCTCTGTAGACTACACCTCTGGGGACAGGGCACAGCTAAACAACAACAACAACAGCAACAAAGCAGCTGAAACCTCTGAAGACACAAACGACTCTGTCTGACAGCTTTGAAGAGAGCAGTGGATCTCTCAACACAAAGGTTGATAACTGAGAAAGGACAGTCTCCCTGCTGAAGTGGGTCCCTGACCCCTGAGTAGCCTAACTGGGAGACATCCCCCACTGGGGCAGTCTGACACCCTACACCTCACACGGTGGAGTACATCCCTGAGAGGAGGCTTCCAAAGCAAGAATCAGACAGGTACACTTGCTGTTCAGCAATATTCTATCTTCTGCAGCCTCTGCTGCTGATACCCAGGCAAACAGGGGCTGGAGTGGACTTCAAGCAATCACCAACAGACCTACAGCTGAGGGTCCTGACTGTCAGAAGGAAAACTAACAAACAGGAAGGACACCCACACAAAAAACCCCATCAATACGTCAACATCATCAAAGACCAGAGGCAGATAAAACCACAAAGATGGCAAAAAAGCAGGGCAGAAAGGCTGGAAATTCAAAAAATAAGAGCACATCGCCCCCTGCAAAGGAACACAGCTCATTGCCAGCAATGGATCAAAGCTGGATGGAGAATGACTTTGACGAGATGAGAGAAGTCTCCAGTCCATCAAACTTCTCAGAGCTAAAGGAGGAATTATGCACCCAGTGCAAAGAAACTAAAAATCTTGAAAAAAGAGTGGAAGAATTGATAACTAGAATAATTAATGCAGAGAAGGCCATAAACGAATTGACAGAGATGAAAACCATGACACGAGAAATATGTGACAAATGCACAAGGTTCATTAACTGACTTGATCAACTGGAAGAGAGTATCAGCGATTGAAGACCAAATGAATGAAACGAAGTGAGAAGAGAAACCTAAAGAAAAAAGAAGAAAAAGAAATGAACAAAGCCTGCAAGAAGTATGGGATTATGTAAAAAGACCAAATCTACGTCTGATTGGGGTACCTGAAAGTGAGGGTGAAAATGGAACCAAGTTGGAAAACACTCTTCAGGATATCATCCAGGAGAACTTCCCCAACCTAGTAGGGCAGACCAACATTCAAATTCAGGAAATACAGAGAATGCCACAAAGATACTACTCGAGAAGAGCAATTCCAAGACACATAATTGCCAGATTCACCAAAGTTGAAATGAAGGAAAAAATCTTAAGGACAGCCAGAGAGAAAGGTCGGGTTACCCACAAAGGGAAGCCCATCAGACTAACAAAAGATCTCTTGGCAAAACTCTGCAAGCCAGAAGAGAGTGGGAGCCAATATTCAACATTCTGAAAGAAAAGAATTTTAAACCCAGAATTTCATATCCAGCCAAACTAAGTTTCATAAGTGAAGGAGAAATAAAATCCTTTACAGATAAGCAAATGCTTAGAGATTTTGTCACCACCAGGCCTGCCTTACAAGAGACCCTGAAGGAAGCACTAAACATGGAAAGGATCAACTGGTACCAGTCATTGCAAAAACATGCCAAAATGTAAAGACCATTTAGGCTAGGAAGAAACTGCATCAACTAACGAGCAAAATAACCAGTTAATATCATAATGGCAGGATCAAGTTCACACATAACAATCTTAACCTTAAATGTAAATGGACTAAATGGTCCAATTAAAAGATACAGACTGGCAAACTGGATAAAGAGTCAAGACCCATCAGTCTGCTGTATTCAGGAGATCCATCTCACAGGCAGAGACATACATAGGCTCAAAATAAAGGGATGGAGGAAGGTCTACCAAGCAAATGGAGAACAAAAAAAAGCAGGGGTTGCAATACTAGTCTCCAATAAAACAGACTTTAAACCATCAAAGATCAAAAGAGACAAAGAAGGTCATTACATAATGGTAAAGGAAACAATTCAACACGAAGAGCTAACTATCCTAAATATATGTGCACCCAATACAGGAGCACCCAGATTCATAAAGCAAGTCCTTAGAGACTTACAAAGAGACTTAGATTCCCATACAATAATAATGGGAGACTTCAACACCCCACCGTCAACATTAGACGGAACAACGAGACAGAAAGTTAACAATGATATCCAGGAATTGAACTTATCTCTGCAGCAAGAAGACCTAATAGACATCTACAGAACTCACCACCACAAATCAACAGAATATACATTCTTCTCAGCACCACATCGCACTTATTCCAAAATTGACCACATAATTGGAAGTAAAGCACTCCTCAGCAAATGTACAAGAACTGAAATTAACAAACTGTCTCTCAGACCACAGTGCAATCAAACTAGAACTCAAGACTAAGAAACTCAATCAAAACTGCTCAACTACATGGAAACTGAATAACCTGCTCCTGAATGACTACAGGGTACATAACGAAATGAAGGCAGAAATAAAGATGTTCTTTGAAACCAATGAGAACAAAGGCACAACATACCAGAATCTCTGGGACACATTTAAAGCAGTGTGTAGAGGGAAATTTGTAGCACTAAAAGCCCACAAGAGAAAGCTGGAAAGATCTAAAATTGACACTCTTACATCACAATTAAAAGAACTAGAGAAGCAAGAGGAAACGCATTCAAAAGCTAGCAGAAGGCAAGAAATAACTAAGATCAGAGCAGAACTGAAGGAGATAGAGACACAAAAAACTCTCCAAAAAATCAATGAATCCAGGAGTTGGTTTTTTGAAAAGATCAACAAAATTGATAGACTACTAGCAAGACTAATAAAGAAGAAAAGAGATAAGAATCAAATAGATGCAATAAAAAATGATAAAGGGGATATCACCACCGACCCCACAGAAATACAAACTACCATCAGAGAAAACTATAAACACCTCTACGCAAATAAACTAGAAAATCTAGAAGAAATGGATAATTTCCTGGACACTTACACTCTCCCAAGACTAAACCAGGAAGAAGCTGAATCCCTGAATAGACCAATAGTAGGCTCTGAAATTGAGGCAATAATTAATAGCCTACCAACAAAAAAAAGTCCAGGACCAGATGAATTCGCAGCTGAATTCTACCAGAGGTACAAGGAGGAGCTGATACCATTACTTCTGAAACTATTCCAATCAATAGAAAAAGAGGGAATCCTCCCTAACTCATTTTATGTGGCCAACATCATCCTGATACCAAAGCCTGGCAGAGACACAACAAAAAAAGAGAATTTTAGACCAATATCCCTGATGAACATCGATGCAAAAATCCTCAATAAAATACTGGCAAACCGGGTCCACCAGCACATCAAAAAGCTTATCCACAATGATCAAGTGGGCTTCATCCCTGGGATGCAAGGCTGGTTCAACATTCGCAAATCAATCAACGTAATCCAGCATATAAACAGAACCAAAGACAAGAACCACATGATTATCTCAATAGATGCAGAAAAGGCTTTTGACAAAATTCAACAGCCCTTCATGCTAAAAACGCTCAATAAATTCGGTATTGACGGAACGTACCTCAAAATACTAAGAGCTATTTATGACAAACCAACAGCCAATATCATACTGAATGGGCAAAAACTGGAAAAATTCCCTTTGAAAACTGGCACAAGACAGGGATGCCCTCTCTCACCACTCCCATTCAACATAGTGTTGGAAGTTCTGGCTAGGGCAATCAGGCAAGAGAAAGAAATCAAGGTATTCAGTTAGGAAAAGAAGAAGTCAAATTGTCCCTATTTGCAGATGACATGATTGTATATTTAGAAAACCCCATTGTCTCAGCCCAAAATCTCCTTAAGCTGATAAGAAGTCTCAGGATACAAAATAAATGTGCAAAAATTACAAACATTCTTATACACCAGTAACAGACGAACAGAGAGCCAAATCATGAATGAACTTCCATTCACAATTGCTTGAAAGAGAATGAAATACCTAGGAATCCAATTTACAAGGGATGTAAAGGACCTCTTCAAGGAGAACTACAAACCACTGCTCAGTGAAATAAAAGAGGACACGAACAAATGGAAGAACATACCATGCTCATGGATAGGAAGAATCAATATCGTGAAAATGGCCATACTGCCCAAGGTAATTTATAGATTCAATGCCATCCCCATCAAGCTACCAATGAGTTTCTTCACAGAATTGGAAAAAACTGCATTAAAGTTCATATGGAATCAAAAAGAGCCCGCATCTCCAAGACAATCCTAAGTCAAAAGAACAAAGCTGGAGGCATCACGCTACCTGACTTCAAACTATACTACAAGGCTACAGTAACCAAAACAGCATGGTACTGGTACCAAAACAGAGATATAGACCAATGGAACAGAACAGAGTCCTCAGAAATAATACCACACATTTACAGCCATCTGATCTTTGACAAACCTGAGAGAAACAAGAAATGGGGAAAGGATTCCCTATTTAATAAATGGTGCTGGGAAAATTGGCTAGCCATAAGTAGAAAGCTGAAACTGGATCCGTTCCTTACTCCTTATACGAAAATTAATTCAAGATGGATTAGAGACTTAAATGTTCAACCTAATACCATAAAAACCCTAGAGGAAAACCTAGATAATACCATTCAGGACACAGGCATGTGCAAGGACTTCATGTCTAAAACACCGAAAGCAAAGGCAACAAAAGCCAAAATTGACAAATGGGATCTCATTAAACTAAAGAGCTTCTGCACAGCAAAAAAAGCTACCATCGGAGTGAACAGGCAACCTACAGAATGGGAGAAAATATTTGCAATCTACTCATCTGACAAAGGGCTAATATCCAGAACCTACAAAGTACTCAAAAAAATTTACAAGAAAAAAGCAAACAACCCCATCAAAAAGTGGGCAAAGGATATGAACAGACACTTCTCAACAGAAGACATTCATGCAACCAAAAGACACATGAAAAAATGCTCATCATCACTGGCCATCAGAGAAACGCAAATCAAAAACACGATGAGATACCATCTCACACCATTGAGAATGGCAATCATTAAAAAGTCAAGAAACAACAGTTGCTGGAGCGGATGTGGAGAAGTAGGAACACTTTTACACTCTTGGTTGGATTGTAAACTAGTTCAACCATTAAGGAAAACAGTATGGGGATTCCTCAAGGATCTAGAACTAGAAGTACCATAGGACCCAGCCATCCCATTACTTGGTATATACCCAGAGGATTATAAATTATGCTGCTATAAAGACACATCCACACATATGTTTATTGCAGCACTACTCACAATAGCAAAGACTTGGAATCAACCCAAATGTCCATCAGTGACAGACTGGATTAAGAAAATGTGGTGCATATACACCATGGAATACTATGCAGCCATAAAAAAGGATGAGTTTGTGTCGTTTGTAGGGACATAGATGCAACTGGAAACCATCATTCTCAGCAAACTATCACAAGAACAGAAAACCAAACACCGCATGTTCTCACTCATAGGTGGGAACTGAACAATGAGATCACTTGGACTCAGGAAGGGGAACATCATACACCAGGGCCTATCATGGGGAGGGGGGAGAGGGGAAGGATTACACTGGGAGTTCTACCTGATGTAAATGACGAGTTGATGGGTGCTGACGAGTTGACGGGTGCAGCACAGCAACATGGCACAGGTATACATATGTAACAAACCTGCACGTTATGCACATGTACCCTAGAACTTAAAGAATAATAATAAAAAATAAAAATAAAAAATAAATAAAAAAATAAAATAAAATAAAATAAGGGATAGGGAGAGAGTTCAGAGTGGTGGCTTTATAAATTAATAACCCCAGGGTGGCACTGGTAGGGTTTCATATGTAAACAGTCTGAGATAGTTATAATATAGGTTTATAGTTTTAATAAAGAATTACAAAGACTTGAAAAAAAAAACTAGAAAGAAGCTTTACGAGAAAGTTCTTTGTGATGTGTGAATTCATCTCACAGAGTTACAGTTTCTTTTCATGGAGTAGTTTACTAACACTGTTTTCATGGAATCTGCAAAGAGATATTTGGGAGCGCATTGAGGTCTATGGTAAAAAAGTAAATATCCTCAGATAAAAACTAGATAGAAGCTTTCTGAGAAGCTACTTTGTGATGTGTGAATTTGTCTCACAGAGTTACACTGTTGTTTTCATTGAGCAGTTTGCTAACACTATTTTCTCAGAAATGGAAAAAGGATATTTCAGAGTGCAATGAAACTTATGGTGACAAACAAAATATCATCATAGAAAAAGTAGAAAGAAGCTTTCTGGAAAACTGCTTTGTGATTTGTGAATGCTTCTCATAGAGATATATAATTCTTTTCATCCATCACATTGGTTACACTTTTTTTGTGGTATCTGAGAAGGGATATTTTGAATTGTATTGAAGCCTATGATGACAAGGGCAATATCCTCAGATTAAAATTAGAAGGAAGCTTTCTGAGAAATCACTTTTTGATGTGTGAATTTATCTCACTGAGGTACAGCATTCTTCTCATGGAGTAGTTTGGTAACACTGTTTTTGTGGAATTTGTAAAGGGATATTTTGGAGCACATTAAGCCCTATGGTGAAAAAGGAAGTATCCTCAGATAAAAACTAGAAAAATGCTTTCTGAGAAACTGCTTTGAGATGTTTAAATTCATCTCAGAGTGTTACACGATTCTCTTCATAGAGCAGTTTGTTAACACTGTTTTTGAGTAATCTGCAAAGTGATATATGGGAGCACACTGAGGCATATGGTGAGAAAGGACACATGCTCAGATAAAATCTAGAAAGTAGCTTTCTGAGAAACGGCTTTGTGGTGTGAGAATTTGTCCCACAGAGTTACAGTGTTTTTTTAAGTGAGCAATTTGCTAACACCGTTTTCTTGGAATCTGCAATGGGATATTTCAGAGCACTTTGAAGCTCATGGTGACCAGGAATATACTCAGACAAAAACTAGAAAGAAGGTTTCTCAGAAACAGCTTTGTGATTTGTTAATTCATTTCACGGAGTTTTATAGTTCTTTTCATGGATCAGTTTGGTAACACTGTTTTTGGGGAATCTGAGAAAAGATACTTTGAATCACATTGAGCCTATGGTGACAAAGGAAATATCCTCAGATAAAAACTAGAAAGCAGCTTTCTAAGAAAGCTCTTTGTGATGTGTGAAATCATCTCACAGAGTTACACCTTTTCTCAAGGAGCAGTTTCCTAACACTGGTTTCATGGAATCTGCAAAGTCATATTTGTGAGTGCATGGTGGTCCATAGTAAAAAAAGAAATATCCTCAGATAAAAACTAGAGTGAAGCTTTCTGAGAAACTGCTTTGTGCTTTGTTAATTCATCTCACAGAGGTATACGATACTTTTCATGGAGCTGTTTGGTAGAACTGTTTTTGGGGAATCTGAGAAGCGATATTTTGGATTGCATTCAAGTCTATGGTAACAAAGAAAATATCCTCAGGTAAAATCTAGAAAGAACCCTTATGAGATAGTCCTTTGTGATGCGTGAATTCATCTCACAGGGTTACACCATTATTTTCATTGAGAAATTTGCTAATTTTTTTTTTTGGAATCTGAGATTCAGGAGCGCATTGAGGCCTATAGTGAAAAATGAAATATCCTCAGATAATAACTGGAAAGAAGCTTTCTGCGAAACTGCTTTTTGATATGTGAATTCATCTCACAGAGTTACGCTGTTCTTTTCATTTAGCAGCCTTCTAACACTGTTTTCTTGGAATCTGCAATGGGATATTTCAGAATGCATTGAAACTTATGGTGACAGAGTAAATATCTTCATTTAAAAACTAGTAAGAAGTTTTCTGAGAAATTGCTCTGTGATGTGTTAATTCATCTCACTGACTTACACGACTCCTTTCATGGATCTGTTGGTAGCACTGTTTTAGGGTAAACTGAGAAGGGATATTTTGGATCGCATTGAAGAATATGGAGACTAGGGAAATATCCTCAGATAAAAACTAGAAAGAATCTTTCTGAGAAAGCTCTTTGTGATGTGTGAATTCGTCTCACAGAGTTACACCTCTCTTTTCATGGAGGAGTTTACTAACATTGTTTTTGTGGAATCTAGAAAGGGATATTTGGGAGCGCCATGAGGCCCACAGTGAAAAAGGCAATATCCTCAGATAAAAATTAGAAAGAAGCTTTCCGAGAAACTGCTTTGTGGTTTGTGAATTCTTCTCACAGATTTACACAATTCTTTTTGTTGGTCAGTTTGATAGCACTGTTTTAGGGCTCTCTGGAAGGGATACTTTGGATCGCATTGAAGCCTATGGTGACAAAGGAAATATCCTCAGATAAAAACTAGAAAGAAGCTTTCTGAGAAACTTCTTTGTGATGTGTGAATTCACCTCACAGAGTTACACAATTCTTTTCATTGAGTTGTTTGATAACACTGTTTTAGTGGAATGTGCAAAGGGATATATGAGAGTGCATTGAGACCTACGTTGAAAAAGGAAATATCCTCAGATAAAAACTATAGAGAAGCTTTTTAAGAAACTGCTTTGTGATGTGTGAGTTCATCTCACAGAATTGCACTGTTCTTTTCATTGAGCTGTTTGCTAAAGCGGTTTTCATGCAATCTGCAATGGGGTATTTTAGAGCGTGTTGGAGCTTATGGTGACAAAAGAAATATCCTCAGACAAAAAGAGGAAAGAAACTTTCTGAGAAACTGCTTTGTGATTTGTCAATTCTTCTCACAGAGTTACACGATTCTTTTCATGGATCAGTTTGATAGCACTGTATTTGGGGTATCTGGAAGGGATATTTTGAATAGCATTGAAGCCTAGGATGACAAAGGAAATATCCTCAGATAAAATTAGAAAGAATCTTTCTGAGAAACTACTTTGTGATGTGTTAATTCATCTCACAGTGTTACATGATTCTTTTCATGGATCAGTTTTGTAGTGCTTTTTTGGGGGAATGTGAGAAGGGATATTTTGGATCTCATTGAAACCTATGGTGACAAAGAAAATGTCTTCAGATAAAAACTAGGAAGAAACATTCCATGAAACTGCTTTGTGATATGTGAATTCATCTCAAAGAGTTACACAGTTCTTTTCATTGAGCTGTTTGATAACACTGTTTTTGTGGAATCTGCAAAGGCATATTTGGGAGTTCATTGAGGCCTAAAAATTCTATATATAAAAACTATATATCCTCAGATAAAGGCTAGAGAGAGACTTTTTGAGAACATGCTTTGTAATGCGTGAATTAATCTCATCACGAAACACCTTTCTTTTCATGGAGCAGTTTGCTAACACTGTTTTCAGGGAATCTGCAAAGGGATATTTCCCAGCACGTTGAGGCCTATAGTGAGAAAGGACATACCTTCATAGAAAAATGAGAAAGACGCTTTCTGAGAAACTGCTTAAGGATGTGTGAATTCACCTCAGTGAGTTACACTGTTCTTTTCATTGAGCAGTTGAGTAACACTGTTTTCTTGGAATCTACAATGGCATATTTCAGAGCACAATGAAGCTTATTGTGGAAAAGGAAATATCCTCAGACAAAAACTAGAAAGAAAGAAGCTTTCTGAGAATCTCCTTTGCGATGTGTAAATTCATTTCAGAGAGTTACACTGTTCTTTTCCTTGAGCTGCTTGCTAACTCTGTTTTCTTGGAATCTGAAATGCTATATTTCAGAGCACATTGAAACTTATGGTGTCAAAGAAAATATCCTCAGACAAAAACAAGAAAAAAGTTTTCTGAGAAAGTTCTTTGTGATGTTTTCATTCATCTCAAATATTTACACCTTTCTTTTCATGGGGAAGTTTGATAACAGAGTTTCTGTGGAATCTGCAAAGGGATATTTATGAGTGCATTGAGGCTTATAGTGAAAAAGGTAATATAATCTGATAAAAACTATAAAGAAGCTTTCTGAGAAACTGCTTTGTGATGTGTGAATTCATCCAACAGAGTTACACCATTGTTTTCATTGTGAAGTTTGATAACACTGTTTTCATGTAATCTGCAATAGGATATCTGGGAGTGCATTGAAGCCTTAGGTGACAAAGGAAATACCCTCGTAGAAAAACCAAAAAGAAGCTTTGTGAGAAACTGCTTTGTGATGTGTGAATTTAGCTCACAGAGTTACACGGTTCTTTTCATTGAGCAGCTTGCTAACACTGTTTTCTTGGAATCTGCAATGGCATATTTTGGAGCACATTGAAACTTATTGTGACAAAGGAAATATCCTCATATAAAAACTGGAAATACACTTTCTGAGAAACTGTTCTTGGATGTGTTAATTCATCTCACAGGATTACACGATTCATTTCATGGATCCGTTTGGTAGCACTGCTTTTGGGGAATATTAGAAGGGATATTTTAGCACGCATTGAAGGCTATGGTGACTAAGGAAATATTATCAGCTAAAAACTAGAAAGAAGCTTTCTGAGAAACTGCTTTGTGATGTGTGAATTCATGTCTCAGTGTTACACTATTCTTTTCATTGAGCAGTTTGCTAACACTCTTTTCTTGGAATCTACAGTGACATATTTCAGAGTGCATTGAAGATTATTGTGAAAAAGGAAATATCCTCAGACAAAAACTAGATAGAAACTTTCTCAGACTGCTTTGTGATATGTGAATTCAGGTCAGAGAGTTACACAGTTCTTTTCATTAAGTCGTTTGCTGTATTTTCTTGGAATCTGCAATGGGATATTTCAGAGTGCATTGAAGCTTTGGGTGACAAAGGAAATATCCTCATATAAAAACTAGAAAGAAGCTTTCTGAGAAACTTCTTAGTGATGTGTTAATTATTCTCACATAGTTACATGATTGGTTTCATGGATCGGATTTGTAGCAATGTTTTTGGGGAATCTGAGAAGAGATACTTTGGATTGCATTGAAGACTATGGTGACTAAGGATATATCCTCAGATAAAAAATAGAAAGAAACATTCTGAGATAGTTCTTCATGGTGTGTGAATTTTTCCCACTGAGTTACACCTTTATTTTCATGGTGCAGTTTGCTAACAGTTTTTGTGGAATCTGCAAAGGGATATATGGGAGCACATTGAGGCCTACAGTGAAAAAGTAAATATCCTCAGACAAAACCTAGAAAGAAACTTTCTGGGAAACTGCTTTGTGATGTGTGAATTCATCTCACAGAGTTACACTTTTTTTTTTTCATTGTGCATTTGATAACACTGTTTTCATGGAATCTGCAATAGGATATTTGGGAGTGCATTGAGGCGTATGGTGAAAAAGGAAATATCCACATAGAAAAACTAGAAGAAAGCTTTCAGAGAAACTGCTTTGTATTGTGTGAATTCATCACACTGAGGTACATGGTTCTTTTCCTTGAGGGGTTTGCTAACCCTATTTTCTTAGAATCTGCAATGGGATATTTTGAAACGCATTGAAGCTTATGGTGACAAAGGAAATATCCTCCTATAAAAACTACAAAGAAGCTCCCTGGGAAACCACTTTGAGATGTGTTAATTCGTCTAACAACATTACAGGATTCTTTTCATGGAGCAGTTTAGTAGCACTGCTTTTGGGGAATCTGATAAGGGATATTTTGGATTGCATTGAAGATTATGGTGACAAAGGAGATATCCATATAAAAACTGGAAAGAAGCTTTCTGAGATACTGCTTTCTGATGTGTTAATTCATCTCACAGAGTTTCACCTTTCTTTTCATGGAGCAGTTTGTTTACACTGTTTTTGTGGAATCTGCAATGGGATACTATGGAGTGTATTGAAGCTTATTTTCACAAAATAAATATCCTCATAAAAAAAGCTAGAAGGAAGCTTTCTGAGAAGCTGCTTTGTGATGTATTAGTTCAGCTCACAGTGTTACATGATTATTTTCATGGATCAATTTCATAGCACTGTTTCTGGGGAATCTGAGAAGGGATATTTTTGATTGCATTGATGCCTAGGGTGACAAAGGAAATATCCTGAAATAGTAACTCTAAAGAAGCTTTCTGAGAAACTTCCTTGTGATGTGGGAATTCATCTCACCGTGTTACATCTTTCTTTTCATGGAGCAGTTTGCTAATATTGCTTTCATGGAGTCTGCAAAGGGATATTGGGGAGCACTTTGAAGCTTATGGTGACAAAAAATATATCATCACATAAAAGCTAGAAAGAAGCTTTCTGAGAAACTGCTTTGTGATGTGTTAATTCATCTCGCAGAATTACACAATTCCCTTCATGTATCAGTTTGGTAGCACTGTTTTTGAGGAAACAGAGAAGGGATATTTTTGGTCACATTGAAGGGTTTGGTGACTAAGGAAATATACTCAGGTAGAAACTAGAAAGAAGCTTTCTGAGAAAGTTCTTTTTGATATATGAATTCATCTCACTATGTTACACCTTTTTTTCATTGTTCTTTTGGTTGAGCACTTTGATAACACTGTTTTCATGGAATCTGCAACAGTATGTTTGGGAGCGCATTGAAGCCTGTGGTGACCAAGGAAATATCCTCAGATAAAAATCCAAAGAAGCTTTCTGAGAAACTGCTTTGTGATGTGACCTTTCTTTTCATGGAGTAGTTTGGTAGCACTGTTTTTGGGGAATCTGAGAAGGGATATTTTGGATCACCTTGAAACCTATGGTGACAAAGGAAATGTCCTCATATAAAAACTAGAGAGAATCTTTCTGAGATACCGCTTTGTGATTTGTAAATTCATTTCACATAGTTTTATGATTGTAACACAGGGTGTTACAACTTTTTTTAATGGAATCTGCAAATGAACATTCGGGAGCTCCTAGAGGCCTATGGTGGGAAAGGAAATAACTTCAGATAAAAACTGGAGAGAAGCTTTTTGAGAAATAGTTTTTGATGTGTTTATTCATCTCATGGAGTTTAACCTTTTTGTTGATTGAGCAGTTTGGCATCACTGTTTTTTGTGGATTCTGAGAGGATATATTTGGGAGCACATTGAAGCTGAAGGTGAAATAAGAAAATTCTTCAGGTAAAAACTGGAGAGAAGCTTTCCGAGAAACTCCTTTGTGAGGTGTGCATTCATCTCATAGAGGTAAACGTTTCTGTTGAGGGAGCACTGTGGTATCACTGTTTTTGTGGTGTCTGAGAAGGGATATTTGAGAGCGCATTGAAGCATATGGTGGAAAAGGAAATATCCTGACATAAAAACTAGAAAGAACCTTTCTGAGAAACTGCTTTGTAATGTGTCAATTAGTCTCACAGAGTTACATGATTAGCAGTTTGGTAGTACTGATTTTGTTGAATCTGAGAAGGGATATTTTGGATCGCATTGAAGCCTATGGTGACAAAGGAAATATCCTCAGATAAAAACCAGAAGGAAGCTTTCTGATAATGTTCTTTGTGATGTATGAATTCACCTCACAGACTTACACCTTTATTTCATGGAGCAGTTTGCTAACACTGTTTTTGTGGAATCTGCAGAGTGATATTTGGGAGTGCATTGAGGCCTATAGTGAAAAAGGAAATATCCTCAGGTAAAAACTAGAAAGAAGCTTTCTGAGAAACTGCTTCATGATGTGTGAATTCATCTCACAGAATTACAATGTTCTTTTCATTGAGCAGTTTGGTAACTATGTTTCCATGGAACCTTCAATAGGATATTTTGGAGTGCATTGAAGCCTATGGTGAACAAGGAAATATCCTCAGATAAAAACCAAAAAGAAGTTTTCTGAGAAACTGCTTTGTGACGTGTAAATTCATCTCACAGAGTTGCACTATTATTTTCATTGATCAGTTTGCTCCCACTGTTTTCTTGGAATCTGCAATGGGATATTTTGGAGTGCATTGACACTTAGGGTGACAAATGAAATATCCTCAGACAAAAACTAGAAAGAAGCTTTCTGAGAAACCGCTTTGTGATTTGTGATTTCATCTCATAGAGTTACACGATCCTTTTCATGGAGCAGTTTGGTAGCCCTGTTTTTATGGAATCTGTGAAGGTATATTCTTGAGCTCTCTGAGGACTATGGTGAAAAAGGAGATAACTTCAGATAAAAACTGGAGAGAAGCTTTTCAAGAAACAGTTTTGTATATTCATCTCACAGAGTTTAACCTCTTTGTTGATTAAACAGTTTGGCATTACTGTTTTTGTGCTATCTGAAAGGAGGTATTTAGGAACACATTGAAGTCTATGGTGAATAAGGAAATATATTCAGATTTAAACTAGAAATGAAGCTTTCTGAGAAACCACTTTGTGATGCATGAGCTCATCTCAAAGAGTCACACCTTTCTTTTCATGGAGCAGTTTATTATCACTGTTTTTGTGGAATATGCAGAGGGATATTTGGGAGTGCATAGAGGCCTAAGGCAAAAAAAGAAAATTCTTCAGGTAAAAACTGGATAGAAGTTTTCTGAGAAACTCTTTGTGATGTGTGCATTCATCTCATAGAGCCAAACGTTTCTGTTGAGGGAGTACTTTGGTATTACTTTTTTTGTGGTGTTTGAGAAGGGATACTTCAAAGCACATAGAAGTCTATCGTGGAAAAGTAAATGTCCTCAGATAAAAAGTAGAAAAAGCTTCGGATAAACTGTTTTGTAATGTGTCAATTATCTCACAGAATTACATCATTCTTTTCATGGAGCAGTCTGTTAGCACTGTTTTAGTGGCATCTGCAGAGGGATAATTTGCAGCACATAGAGGCCTAAGGTGAAAAAAGAAATTTCTTAAGGTAACAACTGGAGAGAAACTTTCAGAGAAACTCTTTTGTGATGTGTGCATTCACCTCATAGAGCTGAACGTTTCTGTTGAGGGAGCACTTTGCATCACTGTTTTTTGTTGTTGGAGAATGGATATTTGTGAGTACATTGAAGCCTATGGTGGAAAAGGAAATATCCTCATATAAAAAATAGAAAGAAGCATTCTTCGAAACTGCTTTGTGATGTGTTAATTCATCTCACAGAGTTGCACGATTCTTTTCATGAATCAGTTTGGAAGCACTCTTTTTGGGGAATCTGAGAAGAGATATTTTGTATCACATTGAAGCCAACTGTCACAAAGTCAATATCCTCATATAAAATCTAGAAAGAAGCTTTCTGAGAAAGTTATTTGTGATGTGAGAATTCATCTCACAGAGTTACACCTTTCTTTTCATGGAGCAGTTAGCTAACACTCTTTTCATGGAATCTGCAAAAAGATATTTGGGAGCGCGTTCAGGCCTGTAGTGAAAAAGGAAATATCCTCAGATAAAAACTAGAAAGAAGCTTTTTGAGAAACAGCTTTGCAATGTGTGAATTCATCTCATAGAGTTACACTGTTCTTTTTATTTAGCAATTTGCTAAAAATGTTTTCGTGAAATCTTCAATAGTGTAGTTTGGAGTGCATTGAGGTCTATGGTGACAAAGGAATTATCCTCAGATAAAAACAAAAAAGAAGATTTATGACAAACTTCTTTGTGATGTGTGAATTCATCTCACAGAATTACACCATTGTATATATGGAGCAGTTTGGTAGCACTGTTATTGGAAAATCTGAGAAGGCATATTTTGGATTGTATTGAAGCCTAGGGTAACAAAGGAAATATCCTCAGAGAAAAACCACAAAGAAGCCTTCTGAGAAATCTCATTGTGATGTGTAAATTTGTCTCATAGAGTTACATGATTCTTTAAATGGAGGAGTTTGCTAACACTGATTTCATGGAATTTGTAAAGGGATATTTGGGAGTGCATTGAGGCCTATAGTGAAAAAGGAAATATTCTCAGATAAAAACGAGAAAGATTTCAGAGAAACTGCTGTGTGATGTGTGAATTCAGCTCAAAATGTTACATTCTTCTTTTCATTGAGAAGTTTGCTAACACTGTTTTCGTGGAATCTGCAATAGGATATTTGGGAACGCATTGAAGACTATGATGACAAAGGATATATCCTCAGATAAAAGCCAAAAAGAAGTTTTCTGAGAAACTGCTGTGTGATGAGTGAATCCATCTCACAGAGTTACACTGTTCTTTTTAATTGAGCAGTTTGCTAACACAGTTTTCTTGGAATATTCAATGGGATATTTCGTAGCACATTGAAGCTTTTGGTGACAAAGAAAATACCCTCATATAAAAAGTAGAAAAAAAGCTTTCTGAGAAACCGATTTCTGATGTGCTAATTCACCTAACAGGGATACACAATCCTTTTCATGGATCAGTTTGCTACAGTGTTTTTGGGGAATCAGAGAAGGAATATTTTGGATCTCATTGAAGCCTATGGTGACAAAGGAAATATCCTCAGATAAAAACTAGAAAGAAGGTTTCTGAGAAATTTCTTTCTGATGTGTTAATTCAGCTCAAAGAGTTACACCTTTATTTTCATAGAGTAGTTTGTTAACACTTTTTAACTGGGATCTGCAATTGGATATTTGGGAATGCATTGAGGCCTAAGGTGAAAAAGGAAATATCCTCAGTTAAAAACAAGAAAGAAGCCTTCTGAGAAACTGCTTTGTGATGTTTGAATTCATCTCACAGAATTACACTGCTCTTTTCATTGAGCAGTTTGCCAACACTGTTTTCTTGGAATCTGCAATGGGATATTTCAGAGTGCATTGAGGAAAATGGAGAAAAAGGAAATATCTTCAGACAAAAAGTAGAATGAAGCTTTCTGAGAAACTGCTTTGAGATATGCTAATTCATATCACTGAGTTGCACAATGCTTTTCAAAGATCAGTTTGGTAGCACTGTTTTTGGGGAGCCCGGGAATGGATATTTTGGATCACATTGAACCCTATAGTCACAAAGGAAATATCCTCAGATAAAAGCTAGAGAGAAGCTTTCTGAGAAATTGTTTTGTGATATGTGAATTCACCTCACACTGTTACAACTTTCTTTTCACGCAGCAGTTTGCTAACACTGTTTTCATGGAATCTGAAAAGGGATATTTGGGATGGCATTGAGTCCTATGGTGAAAAACTAAATATCCCCAGATAAAAACTAGAAAGAAAGTTTCTGAGAAACTGCTTTGTGATGTGTGAATTCATCTCACGGAGTTAGGCCATTCTTTTCATGGAGTGGTTTGATAACACTGTTGTTGTGGAATCTGCAATGGTGTATGTTGGAGCGCATTGAAGCCTGTGGTGACAAATGAAATATCCTCAGATAAAAACTATAAATAACTTTCTGAAAAAATGCCTTGTGATATGTGAATTCATCTCACAGAGTTACACCATTCTTTTCATTGAGCAGATTGCTAACACTGTTGTCTTTAAATAGGCAAAGTGATATTACCGAGCACATTGAAGTTTACAGTGACAAAGTAAATATCCTCAGACAGAAACTAGAAAGAAACTTTCTGAGAAACTGCTTTGTGATTTGTTAATTCATCTCACAGAATTAGATGATACTTTTCATGGAGCAGTTTGGTGGCACTGTTTTTGGAGAATCCGAGAAGTGATATTATGGATCTCATTGAGGCCTATGTTGACAAAGGATATATCATCAGATAAAAGTTAGAAAGAAGCTTTCTGAGACACTTCTTTGTGATGTGTGAATTTATCTCACAGAGTTACACCTTTCTTTTCATAGAATAGTTTGCTAACACAGTTTTCATGGAATCAGCAAAGGGATATTTGGAAGTACATTGATGCCTACGGTGAAAAGGAAAAATTCTCAGATAAAAACTAGAAAGAAGCTTTCTGAGAAAGTGCTTTGTGATGTTTGAATTCATCTCTGAGACTTATACTGTTCTTTTAATTGAGCAGTTTGCTAACACCATTTTCTCGGAATCTGCAATGGGATACTTCGGACTGCATTAAAGCTTATGGTGACAAAGGAAATATCCTCATAAAAAAAACTTGAAGGAAACTTTGTGAGAAACTGCTTTATGATTTGTTAATTCATCTCTCAGAATTACATGATTCTTTTCAAGGAGCAGTTTGGTAGCACTGATTTTGGGGAAACTGAGAAGGGATATTTTGGATCGCATTGAAACCTACAGAGACAAAGGAAACATCCTCAGATTAAAAGTAGAAAGAATCTTTCTGAGAAACTTCTTTGTGATGTGTGAATTTATCTCACACATTTACACCTTTCTTTTCATGGAGCAGTTTCCTAACAGTCTTTTCATAGAATCTGCAAAAAGATATTTGGGAGTGCATTGAGGCCTATAGTGAAAAAGTAAATATCCTCATATACAAACTAGGAGGAAGCTTTCTGATAAACGGCTTTGTGATGTGTGAATTCACCACACAGAGTTACAACGTTCCTTTAGTTGAGCAGTTTGATAACACTGTTTTCATGGAATCTGCAATCAGATATTTGGGAGTGCATTGAAGCCTATGTTGACACAGGAAATATCCTCAGATAAAACAAAAATGTGCTTTCTGAGAACATTTATTGTGAAATGTGAATTCATCTCACAGAGTTACACTCGTCTCTTCATTGAGCAGTTTGCCAAAAATGTTTTTTTGGAATCTGCAATGTGATATTTTGGAGCACATTGAACCTTATGTTGACAAAGGAAACATCCTCAGACAAAAGCTAGAAAGAAGATTTCTGAGAAACAGTTTTGTGATTTGTGATTTCCTCTCACAGAGTTACATGATACTTTTCATGGAGAATTTGGTAGCACTGTTTTTGGGTAATCTGAGAAGGGATATTTTAGATTGCATGAAAGCCTATGGTGACAAAAGAAATATCCTCAGACAAAAACTAGAAAGAAGCTTTCTGAGAAACTTCTTTGTGATGTGTGAAATCATCTCACAGAATTACACAATTCTCTTCATGGAGCACCTTTGTAGCACTGTTTTTGGGGGAATCTGAGAAGGAATATTTTAGATCACCTTGAAGACTATGGTGACAAAGGAAATATCCTCAGATAAAAATTAGAAAAATACTTTCTGAGATACTGCTTTGCAATGTGTGAATTCATGTCACAGGGTTTCACCATTGTTTTCATTGAGCTGTTTGATAACACTGTTTTCATGGAATCCGTGAAGGGATATTTGGGAGTGCTTTGAGGGATATGGTGAAAAAGTAAATAGCCTCAGATAAAAATTAAAAAGAATCTTTCTGAGAATCTGCTTTGTGATTGATGAATTCACCTCACAGAGTTACACTGTTCTTTTCATTGAGCAATTTGCTATTCTGTTTTGTTGGAATCTGCAATGGGATATTAAAGAGGGCATTGAAGCTTATGGTGAAAAAGGAACTATCCTCTGAGAAAAACTAGAAAGAAGCTTTCTGAAAAATTGCTTTGTGATTAGGGAATTCATGTCACAGAATGACATGATTCTTTTCAATGCACAGTTTTGCAGCACTGTTTTTGGTGGATCTGAGTAGGGATATTTTGGATCGTATTGAAACCTATGGTGACAAAGGAAATATCCTAGGATAAAAACTAGAAAGAAGCTTTTTGAGATACTGCTTTGTGATGTGTGAATTCATCTCACAAAGTTACAGTATTCTTTTTAATGAGCAATTTACTATCACTGTTTTCTTGGAACCTACAACGGGATATTTCAGAGCACATTGAGGCCCCTAGTGAAAAAGGAATTATGCTCAGATAAAAAGTAGAAAGAAGCTTTCTGAGAAAGTTCTTTGTGATGTGTGATTTCATCTCACAGAGTTACAGCTTTCGTTTCACTGAGCAGTTTGGTAACACTGTTTTTGTGGAATCTGTGAAGGGATATTTGGGAGCGCATTGAGGCCTGTGGTAAAATAGGAAATTTCCTCAGATAAAAACTAGAAGGAAGCTTTCTGAGAAATTGCTTTTTGATGTGTGAATTCACCTCACAGAATTACACTGTTCTTTTCATTGAGCAGTTTTCTAACACTGTTTTCTTGGAATCTGCAATGGGATATTTTGGAGCGTATTGAAGCTTATGGTGACAAAGGAAATATCCTCAGACAAAAACTAGAAAGAAGCTTTCTGAGAAACTTCTTTGTGGTTTGTGAATTCTTCTGAAAGAGTTAAACAATTCTTTTCATGGAGCAGATTGGTTGCACTGTTTTTGGGGAATCTGAGAATGGATATTTTGGATCGCATTGAATACTATTGTGAGAAAGGAAATATCCTCAGATAGAAACTAGAAAGAAGCTTTCTGAGAAAGTTCTTTTTGATGTGTGAATTCATTTCACACAGTTGCACCTTTCTTTTCATGGAGCAGTTGAATAGCACTCTTTTCTTTTAATCTGCAAGGCATATTTGGGAGCGGATGGAAGCCTATGGTGAAAAAGGAAATATCCTCAGATAAATACCAGAGGGATGCTTTCTGAAAAACTATTGTGATGTGTGAATTTATCTCACAGTGTTTCACTGCTCCTTTCATTGTGTAGTTTGCTAACACCTTTTCTTGGAATAGGCAATGGGATGTTTCAGAGAGCGTTGAAGTTTATGGTGACAAAGGAAATACCCTCATATAAAAACAAGAATGAAGCTTTCTAAGAAACTGCTTTGTGATTTGTGAATTCATCTCACAGAGTTACACGAATCTTTTCATGGAGCAGTTTGGTAGCACTGTTTATGGGGAATCTGAGAAGGGATATTTTGGATCACTTCAAAGCTTATGGTGACAAAGGAATTATCCTCAGATAAAAACTAGAAAGAAGTGTTCTGAGAAAGTTCTTTGTGATGTGTGATTTCATCTCACAGAGTTACAACTTTCTTTTCATGGAGCAGTTTGCTAACAGTGTTTTTGTGGAAACTTCAAAGGGATATTTGGGAGTGCATAGAGGCCTCCATTGAAAAAGGAAATATTCCCATATAAACACTAGAAAGAAGATTTCAGAGAAAATGATTTGTGATGTGTGATTTCATCTCAGAGTGTTACACTGTTCTTTTCATTTAGTAGTTAGGTAAAACTGCTTTCTTGGAATCTTCAACGCGATATTTCAGAGCACATTGAAATTTATGGTGACAAATGAAATATCCTCCTACAAAAACTAGAAAGAAGTTTTCTAAGAAACTCCTTTGTGATGTGTTAATTCATCTCACAGAGTTATGCAATACTTTTCATGGATCAGTTTTTTCGCACTGACTTTGGGGAATCTTATAAGGGATATTTTGGATCACATTGAAGCTTATGGTGACAATGGAAATATCCTCAGACAAAAACTATAAAGAAGATTTCTGAGAAACTTCACTGTGATGTGGGAATTTATCTCAGAGTGTTACACCTTTTCTTTTTATGGAGCAGTTTCCTAACACAGTTTTCGTGGAATCTGCAAAGGTTTATTTGGGAGCGCATTGAGGCCTGTGATGAAAAAGGAAATATCCTCAGATAATAACTAGAAAGAAGCTTTCAGACAAACTACTTTGTGATGTGTTAATTCATCTCACAGAGTTACACTGTTCTTTTCTTTTAGCAGTCTACTAACACTGTTTTCTTGGAACCAGCAATGGGATATTTGGGAGTACATTGAAGTTTATGGTGTCAATGGAAATATCTTCATATGAAAAATAGAAAGAAACTTTCTGAGAAACTGCTTTGTGATGTGTTAATTCATCTCACAGAGTTACATGATTCTTTTCATGGATCAGTTTGGGAACACTGTTTTTGGGGAAACCTACAAGGGATGTTTTGTGTCACATTGAAGCCCTTGGTGACTGAGGATACATCCTCAGATATAAATTACCAAGAATCTTTCTGAGAAAGTTCTTTTTGATGTGTTAATTCGTGTCACAGGCTTACACCATTCTTTTCATGGAGCTGTTTGCTAACACGGTTTTTGTGGAATCCACAAAGAGAAATTTGGGAGCACATTGTGGCCTAGACTGAAAAAGGGAATATCCTCACATAAAAACCAAACAGAAGCTTTCTGAGAAACTGCTTTTTGATGTTTGGATTCATCTCACAGAGTTACACTGTTCTTTTCATTGAGCAGAGAGCTAAGACTGTTTCCTTTTAATCTCTAATGGGATATTTTGAAGTACAATGAAGATTATGGTGACAAAGGAAATATCCTCATATCAAAACTAGACTGAACATTTCTGAGAAATTTGCTTTGTGTTGTGTTAATTCATTTCACAGAGATACATGATTCTTTTCATGGATCAGTTTGGTAGCACTGTTTTTGTGGGTATGAGAAGGGATATTTGGGAGCACATGGAAGCTGATGGTGGAAAAGGAAATATCCTGAGATAAAAACTAGAAAGAAGCTTTATGTGAAACTTCTTTTTGATGGGTGAGTTCCTCACACAGAGTTACACCTTTATTTTCTTTGAGCAGTTTGGTAGCACTGTTTTTAAGGAATCTGCAAGGGGATGCTCGGGATCTCCAAGGGCCTATGGTGAAAAAGGAAATAACTTCCGATAAAAACAGGAGAGAACCTTTTAAAGAAACAGTTTTGTGATATGTGTATTCATGTCACAGAGTTTAACCTTTTTGTTGATTGAGCAGTACGTCATCACTGTTTTTGTGGTACCTGGCAGGAGTTATTTGGGTGCACATTGAAGCCTATGGTGACAAAGGAAATATCCTCAGATAAAAACTAGAAAGAAGCTTTCTGAGAAATTTCTTTGTGACATGTGAATTCATTTCACAGAGTTACACCTTTCTTTTAATGGAGCTGTTTGCTAACACTCTTTTCGTGGAATCTGCAAAGGGATATTTGGGAGTGAGTTGAGGCCGATCATAAAAAAGGAAATATCCTCAGAAAAAAATCAAAAAGAAGCTTACTGAGAAACTGTTTCGTGATGTGTATTCATCTCACAGATTTCCACTGTTATTTTCATTGATCAGTTTGCTACCCCTGTTTTCTTGGAATCTGTAATCTGGTATTTTGGAGCACATTGAAGCTTAGGGTGACAGAGGAAATATCCTTATATGAAAACTACACAGAAAGTTTCTAAGAAACTGATTTGTGATGTGCTAATTGATCTCACAGAGTTACACGATTCTTTTCCTGGATCAAGTGGTTAACACGGTTTTGGGAAATCTGAGAGGGGATATTTTGGATCACATTGAAGAATAGGTTGACAAATGAAATAGACTCAGATAAGAATTAGAAAGAAGCTTTCCGACAAAGTTCTTTGTGATGTGTGAATTCATCTCACAGAGTTGCACCTTTCGTTTCATGGAGCAGTTTGCTAACATTGTTTTTGTGGAATCTTTAAAGGGATATTTGGGAGTGCATTGAGGCCTAGAGTGGAAAAAACAAATATACTCATATAAAAACTAGAAAGAACCTTTCTGAGAAATGGTTTTATGATGTGTGAATTCATCTCAAAGAGTTACACTGTTATTTTCATTGAGGAGTTTGATAACACTGTTTTTGTGGAATCTACAATAGGATATTTGGGAGAGCATTTAATCCTATGGTGACAAAGGCGATATCTTCAGACAAAAAACAAAAAGAACTTTCTGAGAAACTGTTTCGTGATGTGTGAATTCATCTCACAGAGTTAAACTTCTTTTCATTGAGCAGTTTGCTAACACTGTTTTCTTGGAATCTGCAATGCAATATTTTGGAGTGCATTGAAGGTTATGGTGACGAAGGAAATATCCTCAGAGAAAAACCAGAAGGAAGCTTTCTGAGAAACTGCTTTGTGATGTGTGAATTCACCTCAGAGTTACATGATTAGTTTCATGGAGCAGTTTGGTAACACTGTTTTTGGGGAATCTGAGAAGGGATATTTTGGATCTAATTGAAGCCTATGGTGACAAAGAAAATATCCTTAGATAAAAATTAGAAAGAAAGTTATTGAGAAAGTTCTTTATGATGGGTCAATTCATCTCACAGAGTTACATGATTCTGTTCATGGATCAGTTTGTCAGCAGTGTTTTTGGGGAATCTGAGAAGGGATATTTTGGGTCACTTTGAAGCCCATGGTGACAAAGGAAATATTCTCATATAACAACCTCAAAGAAGCTTTCTGAGAAACTGCTTCATGATGCATTAATTCATCTCACTAAGTTAAAACTTTCTTTTCATGCAGCATTTTGCTAACACTGTTTTCATGGAATCTGCACAGGAATATTTGGGAGCGCAATGTTGCCTATAGTGAGAAAGGAAATATCCTCAGAGAAAAACTAGAAAGAAGCTTTCTGAGAACCTGCTTTGTGACGTGTGAATTCATCTCACAGTGTACACCATTCTTTTCATTACCCAGATAGGTGACACTGTTATCGTGGAATCTGAAATAGGATATTTGGGAGTGCATTGAAACCTATGGTGACAAAAGAAATATCCTCACAGAAAAAGCAAAAAGAAGGTTTCTGAGAAACTGTTTCATCATTTGTGAATTCATCTCACAGAGTTACATGATTCTTTTCATGGAGCTGTTCGGTGACACTGTTTTTGGGCAATCTGAGAAGGTATATTTTGAATCGAATTGAAGCCAGTGGTGACAAAGTAAATATCCTCAGATAAATAAAAAAAATAAAAAGAAGCTTTCTGAGAATCTGCTTTCTGATGTGTGAATTCATTTCACAGACTTACACTGTTCTTTTCATTGAGGAGTTCGCTAACACTGTTTTCTTGGAATCTGCAATGCGATATTTCAGAGCGCATTGAAGCTTGTGGTGACAGAGGAAATATCATCATATAAAAACCAGAAGGAATCTTTCTGAGAAACTGCTTTGAGATGTGTTAATTCATCTCACCAGTTGCACAATTCTTTTCATGGATCAATTTCGTAGCACTGTTTTTGGGGAATCTGAGAAGGGATATTTTGGATTGCATTGAAGCCTATGTTGACAAAGGAAATATCCTCACATGAAAAAAAAAGAAGCTTTCTGAGAAATTGCTCTCTGATGTGTAAATTCATTTCACAGACATACACTGTTCTTTTCATTGAGGAGTTTGCTAACACTGTTTTCTTGGAATCTGCAATGCGATATTTCAGAGTGCATTGAAGCTTGGGGTGACAGAGGAAATATCATCATATAAAAACCAGAAGGAAGCTTTCTGAGAAACTATTTTGAGATGTGTTAATTTATCTCACACAGTTGCATGATTCTTTTCATGAATCAGTTTGGTATCACTGTTTTTGTGGAATCTGAGAAGGGATATTTTGGACCTAATTGAAGCCTATGGTGACAGTGGAAATATCTTCATACAAAAACTAGAAAGAAGGTTTCTGAGAAAGTTCTTTTTGATGTGTCAATTCATCTCACAGAGTTACACAATTATTTTCATGGAGAAGTGTTCTAACAGTGTTCTCATGGAATCTGCAAAGGGATTTTTGGGAGTGCTTTGAGGACTATGGTGATAAAGGTAACATCCTCAGATAAAAACTAGAAAGAAGCTTTCTGAGAAACTGCTTTGTAATTTGTGAATTCAGCTCACAGAGTTACACTATTCTATTAATTGAGCTGTTTGCTAGCACTGTTTTCTTGGATTCTGCAATGGTATATTTCAGACAGCATTGAAGCTTATGGTGACAAGGGAAATATTCTCATATAAAAACAAGAAAGAAGGTTTCTGAGAAATCGCTTTGTGATGTGTTAATTCATCTCAGAGAGTTACACGATTCTTTTCATGGATCAGTTTGGTAGCAATGTTTTTGAGAAATCTGAGAAGGGATATTTCGGATTGCATTGATGCCTGTGGTGACAAAGGAAATATAATCATACAAAAACTGGAAAGAAGCTTTCTGAGAAAGCTCTTTGTGATGTGCGAATTTATCTGACAGTGTTACACCTTTCTTTTCATGGAACAGATTGCTAATGCTGTTTTTGTGTAATCTGCAAAGGGGTATTTGGGAGCGCATTGAGGCCTCTGATGAAAAAGGAAATATCCCCAGATAAAAACAACAAAGAAGCTTTTGGAGAAAGTTATTTGTGATGCGTGAATTCATTTCACGGAGTTACACCTTACTTTTCATGCAGCAGTATGCTAGCACTGTTTTCCTGGAATCTGCAAAAGGATATTTGGGAGGGCATTGAGGCTTATGTTGATAAAGGAAATATCCTCAGATAAAAACTAGAAAGAAGCTTTCCGAGAAACTGCTTTGTGATGTGTCAATTCAACTCACAGAATTACAGAGTTCTTTTCATTGTGCTGTTTGTTAACACTGTTTTCTTGGAATCTGCAATGGGATATTTAAGAGCACATTGAAGCTTGTGGTGACAAAGGAAATATTATCATATAAAAACTAGAAAGAAGCTTTCTGAGAAACCGCTTTGTGATGTGTTAATTCATCTCACAGTGTTACACGATTGTTTTAATGGATCAGTTTTGTAGCACTGCTATTGGGGAATCTGATAAGGAATATTTTGGATCCCATTGAAGCCGTTGGTGACTAAGGACATATTCTCAGAAAAAAAACTAGAAAGAAGCTATCTGAGAAAGCTCCTTGGGATGTGTGCATTCATCTCACAAGGTTACACCTTTATTTTTATGGGGAACTTTGCTAACACTGTTCTCTTGGAATCTGCAAAGGCTTATTTGGGAGTGCTTTGAGGCCTTTGGTGAAAAAGGAAATATACTCAGATACATACTAGAAGGAAGCTTCCTGAGAAACTGCTTAGTTATATGTGAATTCATCTCACATTATTACACCATTCTTTTCAGTGAGCAGTTTGCTAACACTGTTTTTGTTGAATCTGCAAAGGGATACTTTGTAGTGCATTGAAGCTTAAGGTGACAAAGGAAACATCCTAATATAAAAACTAGAAAGAAGCTTTCTGAGAAACTGTTTTATATATGATAAATCATCTCACAGAGATAAACAATTCTTTTCAAGGATCAGTTTGTTAGCAGTGATTTTGGGAAATCTGTGAACGAATAATTTGGATCTCATAGAAGCCTATGGTGACAAAGGAATTATCCTCAGATAAAACTAGAAAGAAGCTTTCTGAGAAAGCTCTTTGTGATGTGTGAATTCATCTCACAGAGTTACTCCTTTCTTTTCATGAAACAGTTTGCTAACACTCTTTTCGTGGAATCTGCAAAGGGGTATTTGGGAGTGCATTGAGGATTATAGTGAAAAATGTAATATCCTCAGATAAAACGAGAAAGAAGCTTTCTGAGAAACTGTTTTATGATGTGTTAATTCATCACGCAGAGATACACGATTCCTTTCATGGACTAGTTTGGTAGCATTGTTTTTGGGGAATCTGAGAAGAGATATTTTGAATCACATTGAAGCCTATGGTGACAAAGGAAATACCCTCAGATAAAAACTATAAAGAAGTTTCCTGAGAAAGTTCTTTGTGATGTATGAATTCATCTCACAGAATTCCATCTTTCTTTTCATGGAGCAGTTTGATAACACTGTTTTCGTGGAATCTGCAGTAGGATATTTTAGAGTGCATTGAAGCCTCCAGTGAAAAATGATATATCCTCAAATAAAAACAAAAAGAAACTTTCTGAGAAACTGCTTTCTGATGTGTGAATTCATCTCAAAAAGTGTTACACTGTTCTCTTCATTGAGCAGTTTGCTAACACTGTTGAAATCTGCAATGGAATATTTCAGAGCGCAATGAAGCTTATGGTGACAAAGGAAATATCCTCAGACAAAAACTAGAAAGAAGCTTTCTCAGAAACTGCTTTGCAATTTGGGAATTCATCTGATGGAGTTACACCTTTATTTTCTTGGAGCACTTTACTAACATTGATTTCGTGGAATCTGTATAGGGATATTAGTTAGCAACTTGAGGCCTATGGTGAAATAGGAAATATCCTTAGAAAAAACTAGAAAGAAGCTTTCTGAGAAGCTGCTTTGTGATGTATGAATTCAACTCACAGTGTTACACGATTCCTTTCATGGATCAGTTTGGTAGCACTCTTCTTGGGGAATCTGAGAATGGATACTTTGGATTGCATTGAAATCTATGGTGACAAAGGAAATATAATCAGATAAAAACTAGAAAGAAACTCACTGAGAAACTGCTTTCTGAAGTGTGAATTTGTCTCACAGAGTTACAATGTTCTTTTCATAGAGCAATTTGCTATCACTATTTTTGTGGAATCTGCAAAGGTATATTTGGGAGTGCTTTGAAGCTTATGGTGACAAAGGAAACACCCTGATGTATGAAATAGAAAGAAGCTTTCTGAGAAACCGCTTTGTGATGTCTGAATTCATCTCACAGGGTTGCACCTTTATTTTCATGGAGCAGTTTCCTAACGCTGTTTTCATGGAATCTTTCAAGGGATATTTGGGAGCGCTTTGAGGCTTAGAGTGGAAAAAAATATATACTCGGATAAAAACTAGAAGGAAGCTTTGTGAGAAACTACTTTGTGATGTCTTAATTCATCTCACAGAGTTACACTATTCTTTTCATGGAGCAGTTTGGTAACATTGTTTTTGGCGAATCTGAGAAGGGATACTTTGGATTGCATTGAAGACTATGGTGACAAGGGAAATATCCTCAGAAAAAAAGGAGAAAGAGGCTTTCTGAGAAAGGACATTGTGACGTGTGAATTCATCTCACAGTGATACTCCTTTCTTTACATGGAGCAGTTTGCTAAAATTATTTCCATTGAATCTGCAATGGGATATTTGGGAGTGCATTGAGGCCTATAGTGAAAAAGGAAATATCTTCAGATAAAAACTAGGAAGAGGTTTTCTGAGAAATTGATTTGTGATGTATGAATTCATCTCAGAGAATTACACAGTTCTTTTCATTGAGCAGTTTGATAACATTGTTGTCGTTTAATCTGCAATAGGATATTTGCTAGTACATTGAGGCCTATGGTGAAAAAGAAAATATCCTGAGAAAAAAATGAGAAACAAGCTTTCTGAGAAATTCATTTTTGATGTGTGAATTCATCTTACAGATTTACACTGTTCTTTTCATTGAGCAGTTCGCTAACACTATTTTCCTGGAGACTTCAATGGGATATTTTGGAGTGCATTGAAACTTATGGTGACAAAGGAATTATCCTCATATAAAAACAAGAAAGAAGCTTTCTGAGAAACCACTTTCTGATGTGTTAATTGATCTCACAGAGTTACACAATTCTTATCATGTATCTGTTTGGTAGCACTGTTTTTGGGTAATCTGCAATAGGATATTTGGTAGTGCATTGAAGCCTATGGTAACAAAGGAAATATCCTCAGATGAAAACCAAAAAGAAACTTTCTGAGAAACTGCTTTTTGATGTATGAACTCGTCTCAGAGATTTACACCTTTCAATTCATGGTGCAGTTTGCTAACACGTTTTCCCCAGAATCTACCAAGGGATATTTCGGCGTGCATTCATGCCTGTAGTGAAAAAGAAAATATCCTCAAATAAAACCAAAAAGAAGGTCTCTGAGAAACTGCTTTTTGATGTGTGAATTCACCTCACAGAGTTACACTGTTCTTCTCATTGAGCAGTTTGTTAACACTGTTTTGTTGGAATCTGCACTGGGATATTTGGGAGCACATTGAAGCTTATGATGACAAAGGAAATATCCTCTGACAAAAACTAGGAAGAAGCTTTCTGAGAAACTGCTTTGTGATGTCTGAATTCATCTCACAGAGTTACACGATTCTATTCATGGAGAAGTTTGGTAGTACTGTTTTTGGGGAATCTGAGAAGGGATATTTTGGATCTCATTGAAGCCTATGGTGACAAAGGAAAAACTCAGACAAAAACTAGACAGAAGGTTTCTGAGAAACTGCTTTGTGATGTGTGGTTTCATCTCGCAGATTTACACCTTTCTTTTCATGGAGCAGTTTGCTAACACTGTTTTCATGGAATCTGCAAAGGGATATTTGGGAGTGCATGGAAGCTGATGGTGGAAAAGGAAATATCCTGAGATAAAAACTAGAAAGAAGCTTTCTGAGAAATTTCTTTCTAATGGGTGAATTCATCACACAGAGTTACACCTTTGTTTTCTTTGAGCAGTTTGGTAGCACTGTTTTTATGGAATCTGCAAAGTTATATTCGGGAGCTCCTAGAGGCTTAGGGTTAAACAGTAAATACCTTCAGGTAAATTCTGGTGAGAGACTTTTCGAAAAACGGTTTTGTGATGTGCGTATTCATCCCACAGAGTTTAAAATTTTTTTCTGATGGAGCAATTCAGCATAACTTTTTTTGTGGTACCTGAGAGGATTTATTTGGGAGTGCATTGAAGCCTCTAGTGACAAAGGAAATATCCTCAGATAACGACCAAGAAGCAGATTTGTGTGAAACTGTTTTGTGATGTGTGAATTCATCTCACAGAGTTTTACCATTCTTTTCATTGAGAAGTTTGCTAACAATTTTTAAGTTTTATTTGCAATGGGATATTCGGGAACGTATTGAGGAATATGGTGAAAAAGGAAATATCCTCAGATAAAAATTAAAAAGATGTTTTCTGAGAAACATCTTTGTGATTTGTATATTCATCTCTCAGAGTTACATGATTCTTTTCATGCAGAAGTTTGGTAACAGTGTTATTGGGAAATCTGATAAGGGATAATTTGGATTGCATTGAAGCCTATGGTGACAACGGAAGTATCCTCAGATAAAATCTTGATAGAATCATTCTGAGAAACTTCTTCATGATTTGTGAATTCACCTCACAGGGTTACACCATTATTTTCATTGAGAACTTTGCTAACAACTTTTTCGTGAAATGTGTTATGGGATTTTCCAGAATGCATTGAAAAATATGATGAAAAAGGAAATATCCTCAGATAAAAACTAGAAAGAAGCACTCTGAGAAACAGCTCTGTGATGTGTGAATTCATCTCACAGAGTTTCACCATTCTGTTAATGGAGCAATTCACTAACACTGTTTTCGTGGAATCTGCAAAGGGATATTTGGGAACACATGGTGGTCCGTAGTGAAAAAAGAAATATCCTCAGCTAAAAGCTAGAATGAACTCTCTGAGAAACTGCTTTGTAATGTGTTAATTCATCTCATAGAGTTACATGATACTCTTCATGGAGCAGTTTTGGAGCACTGTTTTTGGAGAATCTGAGAAGCAATATTTTGGATCGCATTGAAGTCTATGGTGACAAAGGTAACATCCTCCTATAAAAACTAGAAAGAAGTTTTCTGAGAAATCGCTTTGAGATGTGTTAATTTTTCTCACAGTGTGACACGATCCTTTTCATGGGTCAGTCGGTTAGCACTGTTTATGGGGAATCCGAGAGAGGATATTTTGGATTGCAGAGAATCCTATGGTGACAAAGGAAATATCCTCAGATAAAAAAAATAGATTAAAGATTTCTGAGAAACTTCTTTGTCATGTGTGAATTCATCTCACAGAGTTACAAATTTCTTTTCATGGAGGAGTTTGCTAACGCTGTTATCGTGGAATCTGCAAGGGGATATTTGGGAGCACATTGATGTCTATAGTGAAAAGAGAAATATCCTCAGATAAAATAGAAAGAAGCTTACTGAGAAACTTCTTCATGGTGTGTGAATTCTTCTCACAGAGTTACGCATTTCTTTTAATGGAACAGTTTGCTAACACCGCTTTTGTGGAATCTGTAAAGGGATATTTGGGATGCATTGGGTCCTATGGTGAAAAAGGAAATATATTCACATAAAAACTAGAAAGAAGCTTTCTCAGAAACTGCCTTGTGATGTGGGAATTCATCTCAGAGAGTTACAATATTGTTTTCGTTGAGTAGTTTGCTAACACTGTTTTCTTGGAATCTGCAATTGGATATTTTGGAGTGCATTGAAGCTTAAGGTGACAAAGGGAATATCCTCAGATAAAAACTAGAAAGAAGTTTTCTGAGAAAGTCCTTTGTGATGTGTGAATTCATCTCACAGAGTTACGCCTTTCTTTTCATGGAGCAGTTTACTAACACTGTTGTTGTGGAATCTGCATGGGATCTTTCAGAGTCCATTGAAGCTTATTGTTTCAAAGGAAATATCCTCATATAAAAACTAGAAAGAAGCTTTCTGAGAAACTGCTTTGTGATGTGTTAATTCACCTCACAGAGGTACAGGGTTCTTTTCATGGATCAGTTTGTTAGCACTGTTTTGGGGGATTATGAGAAGGAATATTTAGGATCACCTTGAAGCCAAAGGTGAAAAAGAAATATCCTAATATAAAAAGTAGAAAGAAGCTTTCTGAGAAAGTCCTTTGTGATGTGTGAACTCATCTCACAGTGTTACAACGTTATTTTCATTGAGCAGTTTGATAACATTGTTTTCAAGGAATTTGCAACAGGATATTTGGGAGTGCATTGAAGCCTATGGTGACAAAGGAAATACCGTCAGAGAAAAACTAGAAAGAAGCTTTCTGTGAAACTTCTTCATGACGTGTGAATTCATTACAAGAAGTTACATCTTTCCTTTAATGGAGCAGTTTCCTAACACAGTTTTCGTACAGTCTGCACATGGATATTTTTGTACATATTGGGGCCTATGGTTTAAAAGGAAATATCCTTAGATAAAAACTAGAAAGACACATTCTGAGAAACTGCTTTGTGACGTGGGATTTCATCTCACAGAGATACACCGTTCCTTTCTTTGAACAGTTTGTTAACACTGTTTTCGTGGAATCTGCAAAGGGTTATTTTGGAGAACATTGAAGTTTAAGATGGCAAAGGAAATACCCTCATATAAAAACTGGAAGGAATTTTTCTGAGTAAACGCTTTCTGATGTGTTAATTCATCTCACAGAGTTACAAGATTCTTTTAATGGATCAGTTTGTTAGCACTGTGTTCGTGGAATCTGCAAGGGGATATTGGGAAGCACATGGAGGCCTATAGAGAAAAAGGGAATATACTCGGATAAAAACTTGAAAGAAGCTTTCTGAGAAGGTTCTTTGTGATGTGTGAATTCGTCACACAGTGTTGCAGCTTTCTTTTCATGGAGTAGTTTACTAACACTGGTTTTGTGTAATCTGCAAAGAGATTTTTGCTTTGTGATGTGTGAATTCGTCTCACAGAGTTACACTGTTGTTTTCATTGAGCAGTTTGCTAACATTGTTTTCTCAGAATCAGCAAAGGGATATTTCAGAGCGCAATGAAGCTTATGGTGGCAAACAAAATATCCTCATAGAAAAAGTAGAAAGAAGTTTTCTGGAAAACTGCTTTGTGATTTGTGAATTCTTCTCACAGAGTTGCACTGTTCTTTTCATTGAGCAGTTTCATAGCACTGTTTTTGTGGTATCTGAGAAGGGACATTTTGGATTGCATTGAAGCGTATGGAGACAAGGGAAATATCCTCAGATAAAAACTAGAAAGAAGCTTTCTGATAAAATTATCTGTGATGTGTGAATTCATCTCACTGAAGTACAGCATTCTTATTATGGAGCAGTTCACTAATACTGTTTTTGTGGAATCTGGAAAAGGATATTTTGGAGCACATTGAGCCCTACAGTTAAAAAGGAAGCATCCTCAGATAAAAACTAGAAACAAGCCTTCTGAGAAACTGCTTTGAGATGTGTGAATTCATCTCAGAGTGTCACACTGTTCTCTTCATAGAGCAGTTTCCTAACACTGTTTTCGAGGAATCTGCAAAGGGATATATGGGAGTGCACTGAGGCCTATGGTGAGAAAGGAAATATCCTCAGATAAAAACTAGAAGGAAGCTTTCTGAGAAACTTCCTTGTGATGGGTGAATTAAACTCACAGATTTACACTGATCATCTCATTGAGCAGTCTGCTAGCACTGTTTTCTTGGAATCTGCAATGGTGTATTTCAGAGTGCTTTGAAGCTTATTGTTAAAAATTAAATATCCTCAGACAAAAACTAGAAAAAAATTTCTGAGACACTCCTTTGTTATTTGTGAATTCATCTCAGAGTTACACAATGTTTTCAGTGGATCAGTTTGATAGCAGTGTTTTGGGTTATTTGAGTAGGGATATTTTCAATCATATTGAAGCCTATGGTGACAAAGGAAATATCATCAGAAAGAAAAACAGAAAGAAGCTTTCTGAGAAAGGTTTTCTTAATGTGTGAATACATCTCAAAGAGTTACAACATTCTTCTCGTGGAAAAGTTTGCTAACACTGTTTTTGAGGAATCTGCAAAGGGATATTTGGGAGTGCATTGAGGCTTATGGTGAAAAAGCAAATATCCTCAGATAAAAAGTAGAAAGAAGCTTTGTGAGAAACTGCTTTGTGATGGGTGAATTCATCTCACAGAGCTACACCATTCTTTTCTTTGAGCCGTTTGATTACACGGTTTTCGTGGAGTCTGCTATATGATATTTGGCAGTGCATTGAACCTATTTTGACAAAGAGCATATCCCCATAGAAAAACTAAAAATAAACTTTCTGAGAAACTGCTTTGTGATGTGGGAATTCAACTCACAGAGTTACCCTGTTCTTTTCATTGAGCGGTGTGCTAACACTGTTTTCCTGGATCTACAATAGGATATTTTGGAGTGCAGTGAAGCTTATTGTCAAAAAGTAAGTATCTGCAGACAAAAACTAAAAAGAAACATTTTAAGAATCTGCTTTGTGAATTTATCTCACAGAGATACACGATACTTTTCATGGTCCAGTTTGATAGCACTCTTTCTGGGGAAACTTTGAAGGGATATTTTGGATTGCATTGAAGCCTACGGTGACAACTGAAATATCCTCAGATAAAAAGTAGAAAGAAGCTTTCTGAGAAAGTCCTTTGTAATGTGTGAATTCATCTCTGAAAGTCACACCTTTCTTTTCATGGAGTAGATTGCTAACAGTCTTTTCATGGGATCTTCAAAGTGATGTTTGGTAGTGCAATGAGGCCTATGGTGAAAAAGGAAATAACTTCAGATAAAAACTAGAAAGAAGCTTTCTGAGAGACTGCTTTGTGATGTGTGAATTCGTTACACAGAGCTACACCATTCTTTCATTGAGTAGTTTGATAACACTTTTTTTGTGGAATCTGCAAGGCCATTTGGGAGCACATTGAAGCTTATGGTGACAAAGGAAATATCCTCAGATAAAAACCGAAAAGAAAGTTTCTGAGAAACTGCTTTGTGCCATGTTTTTCATCTTACAGAATTACACTGTTTTTTTTCATTGAGCAGTTTACTAACACTGTTTTCTTTTCATCTGCAATGGGGTATTTCAGAGCACAATGAATTTATGGTGATGAAGGAAATATTCACAGACAAAAATTAGAAAGAAACTTTCTGAGAAACTACTTTATGATGTGTGAATTCATCTCACAGAGTCCACAATTCTTTTCATGGAGTAGTTTTGTAGTACTGTTTTTGGGGAATCTCAGAAGGGATACTTTGCATTGAATTGAAGCCTATGGTGACTAAAGAAATGTCCTCAGATAAAAAGTAGAAAGAAGCTTTCTGAGAAAGTTCTTTGTGATGCGTGAATTCATCTCACAGTTAAACACCATTGTTTTCATGGACAAGAATGCTAACAAAGTTTTTGTGGAAACTGCAAAGGGATATTTGCAAGTGCATTGAGATCTATAGTGAAAAAGGAAATATCCTCATAGAAAAACAGAAAGAAGCTTTCTGAGAAAGTGCTTAGTGATGTGTGAATTCATCTCAGAGAGTTACACCTTTCTTTTCATGGAGCAGTTTGCTAACACTGTTTTCATAGAATCTACATTGAGGCTGATGGTGAAAAAGAAAATATCCTCAGATAATTACTATCAAGAAGCTTTCTGAGAAACTGCTTTGGATGTGTGAATTCATCTCACGGAGTTACACTGTTCTTTTCATATAGAGGCCACCAACACTGTTTTCTAGGAATCTGCAATGTGATATTTTAGATCACATTGAAACTTATGGTGACAAAGGAAATATCTTCATATAAAAACTAGTAAGAAGCTTTCTGAGAAACCACTTTGTGATGTGTTAATTCATTTCACTGACTTACACAACTTCTTTCATGGATCCGTTTCGTAGCACTCTTTTGTGTAAACTGAGAAGTGATATTTTGGATCACATTGAAGAATATGTTGACTAAGGAAATATCCTCAGATAAAAACTAGAAAGAAGCTTTCTGAGAAAGTTCTTCATGATGTGTGAATTCATTTCACAGAGTTACACCTTTCCCTTCATGGTGCAGTTTTCTAACAGTGTTTTCGTGAAATTTCCAAAGGGATATTTGGGAGTGCAGTGAGGCCTATAGTGAAAAAGGAAATATCCTCAGATAACAACTCGAAAGAAGCTTTCTGAGAAACTGCTTTGTGATGTGTGAATTCATGTCACAGAGCTACACTGTTCTTTCCATTGAGCCGTTTGGTTACAATGCTTTTGTGGAATCTGCAATAGGATATTTGGGAGCACATTGAAGCCTATGGTGACAAGGAAATATCCTCATAGAAACACCGAGAGGCTTTCTGAGAAACTGATTTGTGATGTGTGAATTCAAGTCAAAGAGTTGCACTGTCCTTTTCACTGAGCAGTTTGCTCACACTGTTTTCTTGGAATCTACAATAGGATATTTTGGAGTGCATTGAAGTTTTCTGTGAAAAAGGAAATATCCTCAGACAAAAAGTAGAAAAAAACTTTTTGAGAAACCACTTTGTGATTTGTGAATACATCTCACAGAGATACACAATTCTTTTCATGGTTCAGTTTGATAGTACTGCTTTTGGGTAATCTGAGAAGGGATATTTTGGATCGCCTGAAGCCTCTGGTGACAAAGGAAATATTCTCAGATATAAACTAGAAAGAAGCTTTCTAAGAAAGTTCTTTCTGATGTGTGAATTCACATCACAGATGTACACCTTTCTTTTCATGGAGCAGTTTCCTAACAGTATTTTCATGGAATCTGCAAAGGGATATTTGGAAGCTCATTGAGGCCTATGGTGTAAAAGGAAATATCCTCAGATAAAAAGTAGAAAGAAGCTTTCTGAGAAACTGCTTTGTGATGTGTGAATTCATCACACATAATTACACTGTTCTTTTCATTGGGCAGTTTGCTAACACTGTTTCTTGAAATCTGCAATGGGTTATTTCAGAGCGCATTGAAGCCTATGGTGAGAAAGAAAATATTCTCAGATAAAAACTAGAAGGAAGCTTTCTAAGAAAGTTTTTGTGATGTGTGAATTCATATCACAGAGTTACACCTTTCTTTTCATGGAGCAGTGTCCTAACAGTGTTTTCATGGAATCCGCAACAGGATATTTGGGAGCGCATTGAGGCCTATGGTGTAAAAGGAAATATCCTCAGATAAAAACTAGAAAGAAACTTTCTGAGAAATTGCTTTGTAATGGGTTAATTTATCTCACAGAGCTACACAATTCTTTTCATTTAGCCGTTTGATAACACTGCTTTTGTGGAGTCTGCAATAGGATATTTGGGAGCGCATTGAAGCCTATTGTGACAAAGTAAATATCCTCATAAATAAAACAAAAAGAAGCTTTCTGAAAAATTGCTTTGTGATGTGTGAATTTGTCTCACAGACATACAACTTTTTTTTTTCATGGAAAAGTTTGATAACACTGTTTTCTTCAAATCTGCTAAGGAATATTTGGGAGTGACTTGAGGCCTATGGTGAAAAAGGAAATATCCTCAGATAAAAGTTAGAAAGAAGTTTTCAGAGAAACTGCTTTGTGTTGTGTAAATTCATCTAACAGTGTTACAATGTTATTTTCATTGAGCAGTTTGCTAACACTGTTTTCTTAGAATCTGCAAAGGAATATTTCAGAGCGCATTGAAGTTTATAGTGACAAACAAAATATCATCATAGCAAAACTAGAAAGAAGCTCTCTGAGAAACTGCTTTGTGATTTGTGAGTTCATCTCACAGAGTTACTTCTTTCTTTTCATGGAACAGTTTGCTAACACTGTTTCAGTGGAGTCTGCGAAAGTATATTTGGGAGCGCATTGAGGTCTATAGTTAAAAAACGAAATATCCTCAGTTAAAATCAAGTAAGAGCTTTCTGAGAAACTGCTTTGTGATGTGTGAATTCATCTGACGGGGTACACAGTTCTTTTCATGTAGCAGCGTGTTAACACTGTTTTCCTAAAATCTGCAATGGGATATTGAGGAGCACTTTGAGGACTATGGTGAAAAACTAAATATCCTCAGAAAATAACTAGAAAGAAACTTTCTGAGAAACTCCATTGTGTTTTGTGAATTCATCTCACAGTGATACACGATTCTTTTCATGGAGCAGTTTGTTGGCACTGTTTTTGGGGAATCTGAGAATTGATGTTTTGGATTGCTTTGAAGCCTATGGTGACAAAGGGAATATCATCAGATAAAAACTGGAAAGAAGCTTTCAGAGAAAATTCTTTGTGATATGTGAATTCATCTCACAGAGTTACACGTTTTTTTTCATGGAACAGTTTGCTAACACTGTTTTTGAGGAATATGCAATGGGATATATGGGAGGGCAATGAAGCCTATGGTTTCAAAGGAAATATCCTCAGAAAAAAACAAAAAAGAAGCTTTCTGAGAAAGTGATTTGTGATGTTTGAATTCATCTCACCAAATTACAATCTTCCTATCATTGATCAGTTTGATAACATTATTTTCTTGGAATCTGCAATGGGATATTTTGGAGTGCAATGAGGCAAATGGAGAAAAAGGAAATATCCTCAGACAAAAAGTAGAATGAAGCTTTCTGAGGAACCGCTTTGAGATGTGCTAATTCATATCATCGAGTTACATCATCCTTTTCATGGACAGTTTGTTATCACTGTTTTTGAGGAGTCTGGGAATGGATATTTTGGATCACATTGAACCCTGCAGTGACAAAGGAAATATCTTCAGATAAAAACCAGAAAGAAGCTTTCTGAGAAACTGATTTGTGATGTGTGAATTCACCTCACAGAGTTACAACTTTCTTTTCCTGGGGCAGTTTTTCTAACACTGTTTTTGTGGAATCTGCAATGGGATATTTGGGAGTGCATTGAGTACTCTGGTGAAAAACTAAATATCCTCAGATAAAAACTAGAAAGAAGGTTTCTGAGAAACTGTATGTGATGTGTGAATTCATCTCACAGAGTTAGGCTGTACTTTCCATGGAGCCGTTCGATAACACCGTTGTTGTGGAATCTTCAATAGTGTATGTTGGAGCGCATTGAAGCCTATAGTAATAAAGCAAATATCCTCAGATAAAAACTATAAAGAAACTTTCTGAGAAACTGCCTTGTGATGTGTGAATTCATCTCACAGAGTTACACCGTTCTTTTCATTGAGCAGAATGATAACACTGTTTTCTTTAAATCTGCAAAAGGATATTTCGGAGCGCATTGAAGTTTATAGTGACAAAGTAAATATCCTCAGACAGAAACTAGAAAGAAACTTACTGAGAAACTGATTTGTGATTTGTTAATTCATCTCACAGAGTTAGATGATTCTTTTCATGGAACAGTTTTGGTAGCTCAGTTTTTGGGGAATTCAAGAAGGGATATTTTGTATCACATTGAAGTCTATGATGACAAAGGATATATCAACAGATAAAAATAAGAAAGAAACTTTCTGAGACACGTCTTTGTGATGTGTCAATTTATCTCCCTGAGTTACACTTTTCTTTTTCATAAAGAAGTTTGCTAACACAGTTTTTGTGGAATCAGCAAAGGGATATTTGGAAGTGCATTGATGCCTATGGTGAAAAAGGAAAAATCTTCAGATAAAAACTAGAAAGAAGCTTTCTGAGAAAGTGCTTTGTGATGTGTGAATTCATCTCTGAGACTTATACTGTTCTTTTCATTGAGCAGTTTGCCAACACCGTTTTCCTGGATTCTACAATGGGATACTTCAGACTGCATTGAAGCTTACGGTGACAAAGGAAATATCCTTGTAAAAAAAAAACTTGAAACAAACTTTCTGAGAAACAACTTTATGATGTGTTAATTCATCTCTCAGAGTTACACGATTCTTTTCATGGAGCAGTTTGGTAGCACTGATTTTTTGGAAACTGAGAAGGGATATTTTGGATTGCATTGGAACCTACAGTGACAAAAGAAATATCCTCAGATAGAAACTAGAAAGAATCTTTCTGAGGAACTCTTTGTGATGTGTGAATACATCTCACACAGTTACACCTTTCTTTTCACAGAGTAGTTACCTAACACTCTTTTCCTGGAATCTGCAAAGGGATATTTGGGAGTGCCTTGAGGCCTATAGGGAAAAAGTTACATCATTCTTTTCATGTATCAGTGTGGTAGAACTGTTTTAGGGAAATCCGAGAAGGCATATGATGGATCACATTGAAGCCTATCATGACAAAGGAAATATCCTCAGATAAAAACCAGAAAGAAGCTTTCTGAGAAAGTTCTTTTTGATGTGTGATTTCACTTCTCAGTGTTACAGCTTTCTTTCCAAGGAAGAGTTTGATAACACTGCTTTTGTGGAATTTGCAAAGGGATATTTCGGAGTGAATTAAGTCCAATACTGAAAAAGGAAGTATCCTCAGATAAAAACTAGAAAGAGTCTTTCTGAGAAACTGCACCATGATGTGTGAATTCATCATACACAGTTACACCATTCGTTTAATTGAGCTTTTTGATAACACTTCGTGGAATCTGCAATAGGGTGTTTTGGAGAGTTTTGAAGCCTATGGTGACAAAGGAAATATCCTCAGATAAAAACCAAAAATAAGCTTTCTGTGTAACTGCTTTGTGGTGTGTGAATTCATCTTACAGAGTTACACCATTCTTTTCGTTGAGAAGTTTGCTAACACCTTTTTCGTGGAATCTACAGTGGGATATTCTGGAGCACATTGAGGAATATGGTGAAAAGGAAATATCTTCAGTTAAAAACCAGAAAGAATCTATCTGAGAAACAGCTTTGGATGTGTGAATTCATCTCACAGAGTTACACCACTCTTTCCATAGAGCAGTTGGGTAGCACTCTTTTTGGGGAGTCTGAGAAGGGATAATTTGAATAGCATTGAAGCCTATATTGAAAAAGGAAATATCCTCAGCTAAAAACTAGAAGGAAACTTTCTGAGAAACTGCTTTGTGATGTGTGAATTCATCTCACAGATTTACATGACTGTTTTCTTGGAGCAGTTTGCTAACACTGTTTTCGTGGAATTTACAATAGGATATTTGGGAGTGCGTTGAAGTCTAAAATGACAAAAGAAATGTCTTCAGACAAAAAACAAAAAGAAGCATTCTGAGAAACAGCTTTGGGATATGTGAATTCACCTCACAGATTTACACCTTTCTTTCCATGGAGCACTTTTCTAACACTAATTTCATGTTTTCTACAAAGGGATATTCGGGAGAGAATTGAGGCCTATGGTGAAAAAGGAAATATCCTCAGACAAAAATAGAAAGAAGCTTACTGAGAAACTGCTTTGTTATTTGTGAATTCATCTCACAGAGTTACTTGATTCTTTTCATGGAGCAGTTTTGTAGCACTGTTTTTGAGGATTATGAGAAATGATATTTTGGATCATATTGAAGTCCATGGTGACAAAGGAAATGTCCTGAGATAAAAACTAGAAAGAAACTTTCTGAGAAACTGCTTTGTGATGTGTGAATTCATCTCACAGAGTTACACCTTTATTTTCTTGCAGCAGTTTGCTGACACTGTTTTCATGGAATCTGCAAAGGGATATTTGGGAGCACAGTGAGGCCTATGATTTAAAAGGAATATGCTCAGATAAAAACTAGAAAGAAACTTGCTGAGAAAATGCTTTTTGATGTGTGAATTCACCTCACAGAATTACACTGTTCTTTTCATTGAGCAGTTTTCTAACACTGTTTTCTTGGAATCTGCAATGGGATATTTCAGAGGGCATTGAAGTTTATGGTGACAAAAGGAAATATCCTCAGACAAAAACTAGAAAGAAGCTTTCTGAGAAACTGCTGTGTGATTTGTGAATTCATCTCACAGAGTTACAGGATTCATTTAATGGATCAGTTTAGTATCACTGTTTTTGGGGAATCTGAAAAGTTGTATTAGACATCGCATTGAAGTCTATTTTGAAAATTAAATACCCTCGGATTAAAACAAGAAAGAAGCTTTCTGAGAAAGTTCTTTGTGACATGTGAACTCATTTCACAGAGTTACACCCTTCTTTTCATTGAGCAGTTTGATAACACTCTTTCTGTGGAATCTGCAATGATATATTTGGGAGCGCATTGAAGCCTATGGTGACAAAGGAAATATCCTCAGATAAAAACCAAAAAGCAGATTTCTGAGAAACTGCTTTGTGTTGTGTGAATTCATCTCTCCGAGTTACACTGTTATTTTCATTGAGCAGTTTTCTAACACCGTTTTCGTGGAATCTGCAATGGGATATTTCCGAGCGCATTGAAGCTTATGTTGACAAAGGAAATATCCTTAGGCAAAAACTAGAAAGTAGCTTTCTGAGAAACTGCTTTGTGATGTATGTACTCATCTCCCAGAGTAACACCTTTCTTTTCATGCATCAGTTTCCTAACACTATTTTCTTGGAATCTACAGAGGGATATTTAGGAGAGAGTTGAGGCTTATGGTGAAAAGGGAAATATCCTCTGAAAAAAACTAGAAATAAGTTTTCTTAAAATCTACTCTTTGATGTGTGAATTCATCTCACTGAGTTACACCACTGTTTCATGGAGAAGTTTTGTGGCACTGTTTTGGGGGAATCTGAGAAGGGATAATTTAAACTGCCTTGAAGCCTGTGGTGACAAAGGAAATATCCTCAGACAACAACTAGAAAGAAGCTTTCTGAGAAAGTTTTTTGTGATGGATTAATTCCGCTCTCAGAGTTACACCTTTCTGTTCCTGGAGCAGTTTGCTAACACTGTTTTTGTGGTATCTGCAAAGTGATATATGGGAGCACATTGAGGCCTACAGTGAAAAAGGAAATATCCTCCAATAAAACCAATAAAAAGATTTCTGTGAAATTGCTTTGTGATGGGTGAATTCATCTCACAGAGTTACACCTTTCTTTCCTTATAGCAGTTTGCTAACACTGTTTGCATGGAATCTGCAATAGGATATTTGGGAGAGCATTGAAGCCTATGGTGACAAACGATTTATCCTCAGAAAAATCACCAAAAAGTAGCTTTCTGTGAAACTGCTTTGTGATATGTGAATTCATCTCACAGAGTTACACCTTTCTTTTCATGGAGCAGTTTGGTAACACTGTTTATGGGGAATCTGAAGAAGAATATTTTGGATTTCATTGAAGCATATGCTGACAAATTAAATATCCAGAGAAAAAAAACTAGAAGGAGGTTTTCTCACAAACTTCTTTGTGATGTGTCTATTCATGTCACAGAGTAGTAACTTTTTTTCATGTAGCAGTTTGCAAACACTGTTTTTGTGGAATATAGAAAGGGATATTTGGGAGTGAGTTGAGGCCTATGGTGGAAAAGGAAATATCCTTATATAAAAGGTTAGTCATAAACTTTCTGAGAACCTGCTTTATGATGTGTGAATTCATTTCACAGGGTTACCCTGTTCTTTTCATTGAGCAGTTGACTAACAGTGTTTCCTTGGAATCTGCAAGGGGATATTTTGGAGCTCATCGAAGCTTATTTTTACAAAGAAAATACCCTCGTGTAAAACTAGACAAAAGTTTCCTGAGAAATGACTTTTTGATGTGTTACTTCATCTCACAGAGTCACACTATTCTTTTCATAAATCAGTTTTGTAGAACTGCTTTAGGGGAATCTGTGAAGGGATATTCGCAAGTGCAATGAGCAATATGGTGCAGAAGGAAATATCCTCGTAGAAAAATAAGAAAGAAGCTTTCTGTGAAACTGCTTTGTGATGTGTGACTTCATCTCACAGAGTTACACCATTCTTTTCATTGAGAAGTTCGCTAACACCTTTTCCTTGGAATATGCAATGAGATATTCTGAAGAGCATTGAGGAATATAGAGAAAAAGGAAACATCCTCAGATAAAAAGTAGAAAGAAACTTTCTGAGAAATTACTTTGTGATATGTGGATTCATCTCACAGAGTTTCGAGATGGATACACACACCACAAAGCAGTATCTCAGAAAGCTTCTTTCTAGTTTTCCTCTGAGGATATTTCCTTTGTCACTGTAAGCTTCATGGCACTGAGAAATATCCAATTGCAGATTTCAAGAAAACAGTGTTAGCAAGCTGGTCAATGAAAAGAAATGTGTAACTCTGTGACTTGCATTCACACATCACAATGAAGTTTCTCAGAACGCTTCTTTCCAGTTTTTATCTCAGAATGTTTCTTTTTCACCGTAGACCTCAACATGCTCCCAAATACCACTATGCAGATTCCATGAAAACAGTGTTAGCAAACTGCTTCATGAAGACAAAAGTGTAGCTCTGTGAGATGAATTCACACACCACCAAGCAGTTTCTGAGAAGGCTTCTCTCCAGGTTTTATCTGAGGATATTTCACTTTTCACCATGGGATTCAATGATATCCAAAATATCACCTCTGAGATTCCACAGAAAAGGTGCTAGCAAACTCCTCCACTAAACAGTGGCATAACTCTAAGATGAATTCACACATAACAAAGCAGTTTCTCAGAATGTTTCTTTCTGGTTTTTGTCTGAGGATATTTCCTTTGACCGTATAGTCTTCAAAGCGATTCGAAATATCCGTTCTCAGACTCCACAAAATCAGGGCTAGCAAACGGCTCCACGAAATACAGGTGTAATTCAGTGAGTTAAATTCACATATCACAAAGCAGAGTCTCAGAAAGCTTCTTTCCTTTCTCATCTGAGTTTATTTCTGGTCTCAAAAGGCCCCCTTGTGTCTCACTGCAGATTCTGCGAAAACGCTGTTAGCAAGTTTCTCAACAAAAACAGTGCTGTAAGTCTGTGAGCTGAATTCACCTACAACAAAGCAGTGTCTCAGAGGGCTTCTGTGCAGTTTTTATCTGAGGATATTTCATTTTCCACCCTGGTATTCAACGATATCCAAAATATCACTTCTGAGATTCCACAAAATCAGTGCCAGCAAACTCCTCCATGAAAGAGTGGTGTCACTGTGAAATGAATTCACACATCTCAAACCAGTTTCTCAGAAAGCTTCATTCTGCTTTTTATCTGAGGATATTTCCTTTGTCCATAGAGTCTTCATAGCAATCCAAATTATCACTTCTCCGATTCCACAGAAACAGTGCTACCAAATGGCTGCTCAAAACACAGGTGTAACTCTAAGAGATGCAATCTCACATCACAAAGCAGTTTCTCAGGAGCTTCTTTCTGGTTTTTATCTGAGGAGATTTCCTTTGTCACCATAAGCTTCACTGTGCTAAGAAATATCCCATCGCAGATTTCAAGGACAGAGTGTTAGCAAACTGATCAATGAAAAGAAGGGTGTAACTCTCTGAGTTGCAGTCACATCACAATGCAGTTTCTCAGAACGCTTCTTTCTCATTTTTATTTGAAGATACTTCCTTTGTCAGCGTAGGCTTCAATGTGATCCAAAATATCCCTTTCAGATTCCCCAAAAACAATGGTAAGAGACTGCTCCATGAAATGAAAGTGTAACTCAGTGAGATGAATTCAGATATCAGAAAGCAGTTTCTGAGAAATCGTTTTTCTAGTTTTTATCTGAGGATATTTTCTTTTTCACCATAGCCCTTAGTGCGCTCCCAAATATCACTTTACAGATTCCAGGAAAACGTGTTAGCAAACTGCTTCCATTGAGAGAAAGGTGTAATTCTGTGAGATGAATTCACACATCACAAAGAAGTTTCTCGGAGAGCTTCTTTCTAGGTTTATCTGAGGATATTTCCTTTTTCACTATAGGCCTCAATGCCTTCTCAAATATCACTTTATGTTTTCCATGAAAACTGTGTTAGCAAACAGCCTCATTGAGAGAAAGGTGTAACTCTGTGAGATGAATTCACACGTCAAAAAGAAGTTTCTCAGAAAGCTTCTTTCTAGTTTTTATCTGAGGATATTTCCTTTTTCACCATAGGCCTCAAAGTGCTCCCAAATATCACTTTGCAGATTCCACGAAAACAGTGTTAGCAAACTGCTTCATGAAGGGATACATGTAACTCTGTGCATTGAATTCACACATCACAAAGAAATTTCTCAGAAAGCTTCTTTGTCGTTTTTATTTGAGGATATTTCCTTTCTCATCGTAAGCTTCAATGCGATCCAAAGTATCCCTTCTGAGATTCCCCAAAAGCAGTGGTAACAGACTGCTCCTTGAAGTGACATTTTAACTCTCTGAGACGAATTCACACGTCATAAAGCAGTTTCTCAGAAAGCTTCTTTCTACTTTTTATCTGAGGATGTGTCCTTTTTCACCATAGGCCTTGATGCGTTCCCAAATATCACTTTATGCATTCCAGGAAAACTGTGTGAGTAAACTGCTCCAAGAAGAGGACACTTGATCTCTGTGAGATGAATTCACACTTCCAAAAGTAGTTTCTCAGAAAGCTTCTTTCTAGTTTTTATCTGAGGTATTTCCTTTTTCACCATAGGACTCAATGTGCTCCCAAATACATCTTGGCCGATTCCACGAAAACAGTGTTAACAAACTCCCTCATGGAGAGAAAGGTTTAACTCTGCAATATGAATTCACACATTAGAAAACAGTTTCTCAGAAAGCTTCTTTCTAGTTTTTATCTGAGAATATTTCCTTTGTCAACATAGGTTTCAATGAGATCCAAAATATCGCTTCACAAATTGCCCAGAAACAGTGGTAACAGACTGCTCCATGAAACGAAAGTGTAACAATGTGGGAAGAATTCGCACATCAAAAAACAGTTTCTCAGTAAGCTTCTTTCTGGTTTTCATCTGAGGATATTTCCTTTTACACCATAGGTCTCAAACCACTCCCAAATATCACTTCGCAGATTCCACGAAAACAGTGTTAGCAAACTGCTTCATGAAGAAAAATGTGTAACTCTGTGAGATGAATTCACATCTCACTAAGAAATTTCTCAGAAAGCTTCTTTCTCGTTTTTATTTGAGGATATTTCCTTTGACAACGTAGGCTTCAATACGATCCAAACTATCCCTTTGAAATTCCCCAAAAACAATGGTAAGAGAGTGCTCCACGAAATGAAAGTGTAACTCTGTGAGATGAATTCAGATATCAGAAAGCAGTTTCTCAGAAAGCGTCTTTCTAGTTTTTATCTGAGGATATTTCCTTTGTCAACATAGGTTTCAATGCGATCCAAAACATCGCCTCACAAATTCCCCAAAAACAGTGGTAACAGACTGTTACATGAAGTGAAATTTTAACTCTGTGAGATGAATTCACACATCACAAAGAAGTTTCTCAGAAAGCTTCTTTCTCGTTTTTACTGAGGATAGTTCCTTTTTCACTATAGGCCTCAGTGCGTTCCCAAATATCACTTTATGGATTCCACGAAAACTCTGTTAGCAAACTGCCTCATTGAGAGAAAAGTGTACCTCTGTGAGATGAATTCACACGTCACAAAGAAGTTTCTCATACAGATTATTTCTAGATTTTTTCTGACGATATTTCCTTTGTCAACATAGGTTTCAATGCGATCCAAAATATCGCTTCACAAATTCCCCAGAAACAGTGGTAACAGATTGCTCCATGAAACGAAAGTGTAACTCTGTGAGAAGAATTCACACATCAAAAAGCAGTTTCTAAGAAAGCTTCTTTCTGGTTTTTAACTGAGGATATTTCCTTTTTCACCATAGGCTTCAAAGCGCTCCTAAATATCACTTTGCATATTCCACGAAAACATATTAGCAAACTGCTTCATTGAGAGAAAAGTATAACTCTGTGAGATAAATTCACACATCACCAAGAAGTTTCTCAGAAAACTGCTTTCTAGTTTTTATCTGAGGAGATTTCCTTTGTCAACATAGGTTTCAATGTGATCCAAAATATCGCCTCAAAAGTTCCTCAAAAACAGTGTTAACAGACTGATCCATGAAGTGAAATTTTAACTCTTTGAGATGAATTCACACATTACAAAGCATTTTCTCAGAAAGCTTCTTCCTTGTTTTTATCTGAAGAGATGTCCTTTTTCACCAGAGCCTCAATGCGCTTCCAAATATTACTTTGCAGATTCCACGAAAACAATGTTAGTTAACTGCTTCATAAAGAGAAACGTGTAACTCTATGAGATGAATTCACAGGTCACAAAGAAGTTTCTCAGAAAGCTTGTGTGAGGATATTTCGTTTTTCAACATGGGATTCAATGATATCCAAATTATCACTTCTGAGATTTCACAGAAATAGTGCTAGCAAACTCCTCCACAAAAGAGTTGTGTAACACTGTGAGATGAATTCACACATCATAAAGCAGTTTGTCAGAAAGTTTCTTTCTGGTTTTTATTTGAGGATATTTCTTTTGTCCATAGAGTCTTCATAGCGATCCAAAATATCACTTTTCAGATCCCACAAAAGCAGTGCTAGCAAACGCCTCCATGAAATACAGGTGTAACTCTGTGAAATGAATTCACTCATCACAAAGCAGTTTCTCAGAAAACTTCATTCTGGTTTTTATCTCAGAATGTTTCCCTTGGCCATAGAGTCTTCAAAGTGATCCAAAATATCAGTTCTCAGATTCCACAAAAACAGGGCTATCAAACAGCACCATGAAATACAGGTGTATCTCTGTGAGTTGAATTCACATATCACAGCGCAGTTTCTCAGAAAGCTTCTTTCCTTTTTCTTCTGAGTTCATTTGTGGTCTCAAAGCGCCCCCGTGTGTCTTATGGTTGATTCTGCGAAAACACTGTTAGCAAGCTTCTCAATGAAAACAATGCTGTAACTCTGTGAGCTAAATTCACCTACAACAAAGCAGTTTCTCAGAAGGCTTCTCTCTGCAGTTTTTATCTGAGGATGTTTCTTTTTCTACCCTGGGATTCAACGATATCCAAGATATCACTTCTGAGATTCCACAAAATCAGTGCTAGCAAGTCCCTCCATGAAAGGGTGGTGTCACTGTGAAATGAATTCACACATCACAAACCAGTTTCTCAGAAAGCTTCATTCTGGTTTTAATCTGAGGATATATCCTTTGTCCTTAGAGTCTTCATAGCGATCCAAATTATCACTTCTCTGATTCCAGAAAAACAGTGCTAGCAAACGGCTCCTCAAAACACAGATGTAACTCTAAGAGATGCATTGTCACAACACAAAGCAGTTTCTCAGAAAGCTTCTTTCTGGTTTTTATCTGAGTATATTTCCTTTTTCACCATAGGCCTCAACGCGCTCCCAAATATCACATTGACGATTCCACGAAAACAGTGTTATCAAAGTGCTTCATGAAGAGAAATGTGTAACTCTGTGAGGTTAATTCACACATCACGTGGAAGTTTCTCAGAAAACTTCTTTCTCGTTTTTGTTTGAGGATATTTCCTTTGTCAGTGTAAGCTTCAATGCGATCGAAAATATCCCTTCTCAGATTCCCTAATAACAGTGGTAGCAGACTGCCCCATGAAGAGAAATTTTACCTCTGTGAGATGAATTCACACATCATAAAGCACTTTCTCAAAAAGAGTCTTTCTAGTTTTTATCTGAGGATATTTTCTTTTTCAACATAGCCCTCAATGTGTTCCCAAATATTACTTTGCAGATTCCAAGAAAACATGTTAGCAAACTGCTTCATTGAGAGAAAGGGGTAATTCTGTGAGGTGAATTCACACATCACAAAGAAGTTTCTCAGAAAGCTTCTTTCTACTTTTTATCTGAGGAGATTTCTTTTGTTAACATAGGTTTCAATGTGATCCAAAGTATCGCATCACAAATTCCCCAAAAATAGTGGTAACAGACTGCTCCATGAAGTGAAATTTTAACTCTGTGAGATGCATTCACACATCACAAAGAGGTTTCTCAGAAAGCTTCTTTCTAGTTTTTATCTGAGGATATTTCCTTTTTCACTTGAGCCCTCAATGCACTCCCAAATATCACTTTTCAGATTCCAAGAAAACATGTTAGCAAACTGCTTCATTGAGAGAAAGGGGTAACTCTGTGGGGTGAATTCACACATCACAAAGAAGTATCTCAGAAAACTTCTTTCTAGTTTTTATCTAAGAATATTTCCTTTGTCAACATAGGTTTCAATGTGATCAAAAATATCGCTTCACAAATTCCTCAGAAACAGTGGTAACAGACTGATCCATGAAGTGAAATTTTAAATCTCTGAGATGAATTCACACATCACAAAGAAGTTTCTCAGAAACTTCTTTCTAGTTTTTATCTGAGGAGACTTCCTTTGTCAACAAATGCTTCAATGCGATCCAAATATCGCATCACAAATTCCACACAAGCAGTGGTAACAGACTGCTCCATGAGGTGAAATTTTAACTCTGTGAGATGAATTCACACATCACAAAGAAGTTTCTCAGCAAGTGTCTTTCTAGTTTTTATCAAAGGATATTTCCTTTTTCAGCATAGGCCTCAATGCATTCCCAAGTATCACTTTGCTGATTACATGAAAACAGTGTTAGCAAATTGCCTCATGGAGCGAAAGGTGTAACTCTGTGGGGTAAATTCACACATCACAAAGAAGTTTCTCAGACAGCTTCTTTCTAGTTTTTATCTCAGGATATTTCCTTTGTCAACATAGGTAACTATGTGATCCAAAATATGGCTTCAGAAATTCCCTAAAAACAGTGGTAACAGACTGCTTCATGAAACGAAAGTGTAATTCTGTGAGAACAATTCACACATCTAAAAGCAGTTTCACAGAAAGCTTCTTTCTTGTTTTTATCTGAAGATATTTCCTTTTTCACCATAGGCCTCAAAACGTTCCCAAATATCACTTTAAGGATTCCACGAAAACTGTGTTAGCAAACTGCTTCATAAAGAGAAAGGATTATCTCGGTGAGACGAATTCACACATCACAAAGCAGTTTCTCAGAAAGCTTCTTTCTAGTTTTTATCTGAGGATATTTCCTTTGTCAACGTATGTCTCAATGCAATCCAAAATCTAGCTTTAGAAATTCCCCAGAAACAGGGGTAACAGATTGCTCCATGAAAGGAAAGTGTAACTTTGTGAGAAGAAGTCACACATCAAAAAGCAGTTTCTCAGAAAGCTTCTTTCTAGTTTTTACTTGAGGATATTTCCTTTTTCAACGTACGCCTCAAAGCATTCCCAAATATCACTTTGCAGATTGCACTAAAACAGTGTTAGCAAACTTCTTCATGAAGAGAAAGGTGAAAACTGTGAGATGAATTCACACATCACAAAGAAGTTTCTCAGAAAGCTTCTTTCTCGTTTTTATTTGAGGATATTTTCTTTGTCAGTGTAGACTTCAATGCGATTCAAAGTATCCCTTTTTAGATTCCCCAAAAACCGTGATAAGAGACTGCTACATGAAACAAAAGTGTAACTCTATCAGATGAATTCTCATATCAGGAAGGAGTGTCTCAAAAAGCTTCTTTCTAGTTTTTATCTGAGGATATTTCCTGCTTCACCATAGGCCTGAATGCACTCCCAAATGTCCCTTCGTGGATCTGTCCATGACAGAGTTCCAAAGTGTGTAATGTAAAGAAAGTTTGAACTATGTGAGATGAATAAACATATGTATCACAAAGCAGTTTCACAGAAATCTTCTTCCCAGTTTTTGTCTGAGGATATTTCCTTTTTCACCATAGCTGTCCATATGGTGAATGTCCCTTGGCAGCCATTTCTCGAAAAAGAATTCCCCAATCCTCTATGAGAAGAAAGGTATAATTCTGAGTGGAATGCACACATCACAAATCAGCTCCTCGGAAAGTTTCTACCCAGTTTCTATCTGAAGATATTTCCATTTTAATCATAAGCCTCAAAGAGCTCCCAAATATCCCTTCACGTACTAAACGGCTCAATCCAAAGAATGATTTAACTCTATCAGATGAATGCACACATCACAAATCAGTTGCTCAGAAAAATTCTCTCCACTTTTCAACGGAAGGCATTTCCTTGCTCACCACAGGCCTCTGGGCGCCACTTACTATCCCTTCACAGTTTCCTCAAAGACAGAGTTTCCAAACTGGGCAACGTGGAGTAATTTTTAACTCTGTGAAATGAATGCACATATCAGAGTGCAGTTTCTTAGAACACTTCTCTCTGGGTTTTATTGGAGGATATTTCACTTTTCGCCATAGTCTTCAATGCGCTCTGAAATATCACTTTTTCGGTTTTACAGGAACAGTGTTCAAACACTGCCTTATGAGAAAAGAGATATAACTCGTTGAGTGAAATGCACACACAGCAAAGCAGTTTCTCAGAAAGCTTCTCTACAGTTTTTATCTGAAGATATTTTCTTTTTCACCATAGGCAAGAATGTGATCCCGAATATCACTTTGCGGATCCATCCATGATGGAGTTTTCATGCTGGGTAATGTAAATAAAGCTCTAGAATAAACATAGAAAAAAACAGATTCACAGAAACTTCTTTCCAGTTTTTATCTGAAGATATTTCCTTTTTCAGCACAGTCCTGAATGTGCTACCGAATGACCCTTCACAGATCCGTCCATGACAAAGTTTCCAAGCTATGTAATATAAAGAAATCTTTATCAATGTGAGATGGATAAACAGAGCAAAAAGCAGATTCACAGACAGCTACTTTGCAGTTTTTTTCTTAAGATGTTTCCTTTTTCACCATTGTCCTGAATGTGCTCCACAAAGTCTCTTCGCGGATCCATTAATGATGGAGTTTCCAAGCTGTGTAACGTAAAGAAAGCTTTATCTATGTGAGATGAATACACATATCACAGATCAGTTTCACAGAAAGCTTCTGTCCAGTTTTTGTCTGAGGCTATTTCCCTTTTCACCATAGGCGTCAATATGCTCCCGAATATCTCTTGGTACATTTTTCACCAAAAGGGTTTCCCGATGCTGTATGAGAAGAGAATTATAACACTCTGATTGGAATGCACACGTCACAAAGCAGTTCCTCGGAAAGCTTCTCGCCAGTTTCGGTCTGAACATATTTCCTTTTTCACCGTAAGCCTCAAAGTGCTCCGGAATATTCCTATGCACGCTAAACATAAACAGTATAGAAAACTGCTCAATGACAAGAGAAGCTTAACTGAGTGAGAGGAATTCACACGACACATAGCAGTTTCACAGGAAGCGTCCTTCTTGTTTTTATCTGAGGATATTTCTTTCTCCATATTGTAAAGAGCATTCCCAAATGTCCTTCCTCAGATTCCACAGAAACAGTGACTTCAAACTGCTAAATCCAAAGAATGGTTTAACTCTATGAGATGAATACACACATTGCAAAGCAGTTGCTCCGAAAGCTTCTCTGTAGTTTTCATCGGAAGACATTTCCTTACTCACCATAGACCTTTGGGCGCCACTTAATATGCCTTCACAGATTCCTCAAAGACAGAGTTTCCAAACTGGGCAATGTACAGTAATCTTTAACTCTGTGAAGTGAATGCACATATCAGAGAGCAGTTTCTTGGAACGCTTCTTTCTGAGTTTTATTTGAGGATAGTTGAATTTTCATCATAGTCTTCAATGCGCCATGAAATATCACTTTTTCGGTTTTACAGGAACAGTGTTCAAACACTGCCTTATGAGAAAAGGGGTACAACTCCCTGAGTAGAATGCACACATCACAAAGCAGTTTCTTAGAAAGCTTCTCTCTGTTTTTAATCTGAAGATATTTTCTTTTTCACCATAGGCCTGAATGTGCTCCCGAATGTCCCTTTGTGGTTCCGTCTGTGATGGAGTTTCCAAACTGCGTAATGTAAAGAAAGCTTTATCTATGTGAGATGAATAAACATAGCAAAAAGCAGATTCACAGAAAGCTTCTTTCCAGATTTTATCTGAAGATATTTCCTTTTTCACCATAGTCCTGAATGTGCTCCTGAATATCCCTTCACAGATCCATCCATGACAGAATTTGCAAGCTGTGTAATGTAAAGAAAGTTTATCTATGTGAGATGAATACACATAGCAGAGAGCAGTTTCACAGAAAGCTTCTTTCCAGTTTTTCTCTGAGACTATTTACCTTTTCACCATATTCGTCAATATGCTCCCGAATATCCCTTGGTACCTTTTGTCCAAATGGGTTTCCCTGATGCTGCATGAGACGAGAGGTATAACACTGTGAGTGGAATGCACACGTCACAAAGCAGTTCCTCGGAAAGTTTCTCTCCTGTTTCTATCTGAACATATTTCCTTTTTCACTGAAAGCCTAAAAATGCTCTGGAATATCCTCTCGCATGCTAAACAAAAAAAAAGTGTTAGAATACTACTCAATGAAAAGAGAAGCTTAACTGTGTCCGTGGAATTCACACGACACAGAGAAGTTTCAACGAAAGCTTCCTTCTGGTTTTTAACTGAGGGTATTTCTTTTTCAGCATATTCTAAAGAGCATTCCCAAATGTCCTTTCTCAGGTTCCACAGAAACAGTGACCTCAAACTGCTCAATCAAAAGAACGATTTACCTCTATGAGATGAATACACACATCCCAAAGCAGTTGCCCAGAAAGCTTCTCTCTAGTTGTCATCGGAAGACATTTCCTTGCTAACCACAGGCCTCCGGGTGCCACTTAATATCCCTTCATAGTTTCCTCAAAGACAGAGTTTCCAAACTGGGCAACGTAGAGTAAGCTTTAACTCTGTGAAATGAATGCACATATCAGAGAGCAGTTTCCTGGAATGCTTCCTTCTGGGTTTTATTTGAGGATATTTCACTTTTTGCCCTAGTCTTCAATGCGCTACAAAATATCACTTTTTCGGTTTTACAGGAACAGTGTTCAAACACTGCCTTATGAGAAAAGAGGTATAACTCCCTGAGTGGAATGTCCACATCACAAAACAGTTTCTCAGAAAGCTTCTCTCCAGTTTTTATCTGAGGATATTTCCTTTTTCGTCATAGTCCTGAATGTGCTCCCGAATGTCCCTTCACGGATTCATCCATGACAGAGTTTGCAAGCTGCGTAATGTAAAGAAAGCTTTGTCTATGTGAGATGAATAAACATAGCAAAAAGCAGATTCACAGAAGGCTTCTTTCCCGTTTTTATCTGAAGATATTTTCGTTTTCACCAGAGATCAGAATATGCACCCTAATGTCCCTTTGTGGTTCTGTTCATGACAGAGTTTCCAACCTGCAAAATGTAAAGAAAGCTTTATCTATGTGAGATGAATACACATGGTACAGAGCAGTTTCACAGAAAGCCTCTTTCCAGTTTTGTCTGAGGCTATTTCCCTTTACCATAAGCATCAATATGCTCTCCGATATCCCTTGGTACCTTTTTCTCCAAAAGGATTTCCCCGATGCTCTATGAGAAGAAAGCTATAAACCTGTGAGTGGAATGCACACCTCAGAAAGCAGTTCCTCAGAAAACTTCTCTCCAGTTTCTATCTCAACATAATTTCCTTTCTCACCGTAAGCCTCAAAGTGCTCCTGAATATCCTTTCGCACACTAAACATAAACAGTGTTAGAAAACTGCTCAATGAAAAGAGAAGCTTAAATGAGCGAGAAGAATTCACACGACACATAGCAGTTTCACAGAATGCGTCCTTCTTGTTTTTATCTGAGAAAACTTCTTTCTCCATATTCTAAAGATCGTTCCCAAATATGCCTCCTCAGATTCCACAGAAACAGTGATTTCAAACTGCACAATCGAAAGAATGATTTAACTCTATTAGATGAATATACACATCACAAAGCAGTTGCTCAGAAAGCTTCTCTCCAGTTTTCATCGGAAGACATTTCTGTGCTTACCACAAGCCTCCGGGTGCCACTTAATATCGCTTCACAAATTCCTCAAAGACAGAGTTTCAAAATTGTGCATTGAAGAGTAAGGTTTAACTCTCAGAAATGAATGGACACAAAAGAGCAGTTTTTTGGAATGCTTTTTTCTGGGTTTTATTTGTGGATATTTCACTTTTTAACCCAGTCTTTAATGTGCTCCGAAATATCACGTTTTCTGTTTTACAGGAACAGTGTTCAAACATTGCCTTATGAGAAAAGGGGTATAACTCCCTGAATGGAGTGCACACATTATAAACAGATTCTCAGAAAGCTTCTCTAAAGTTTTTATCTGAAGATATTTCATTTATCTCCATAAGCCTGAATGTGCTCCCGAATATCCCTTCGCGAATCCGTCCATGGCAGAGTTTCCAAAAGGTGAAATATAAAGGAAGTTTTATCTATGTGAGATGAATAAACAAAGCAAAAAGCAGATTCACAGAAAGCTTCTTTCCAGTTTTTATCTGAAAATATTTCCTTTTTCACTATAGTCCTCAAGAATCTCCCAAATATCCCTTTGCAGATCCCTTCATGACAGAGTTTCCAAGCTATGGAATGTAAAGAAAGCTTTATCTATGTGTGATGAATACACATATCACAGAAGAGTTTCACAGAAATGGTTTCCTCGATGCTGTATGAGAAGAGAGGTATAACACTGTGAGTGGAATGCACACATCACAAAGCAGTTCCTTGGAAAGCTTCTCTCCAGTTTCGGTCTGAACAGATTTCCTTTTTCACCATAAACTTCAAAGCACTTCTGAATATCCCTTTGCATGCTAAACATAAACAGGGTTAGAAAACTGCTCAATGAAAAGAGAGGCTTAGCTGAGCGAGAGGTATTAAGATGACACAGAGCAGTTTCACAGAAAGTTTCCTTTTGGTTTTTTATCTGTGGGTAGTCCTTTTTCAGCATATTCTAAAGAGCATTCCCAAATGTCCTTTCTCAGGTTCCACAGAAACAGTGATTTCAAACTGCTCATTCCAAAGAATGATTTAACTCTATGAGATGACTACACACATCACAAAGTAGTTGCTCAGAAAACTTCTCTCCAGTTTTCAATGGAAGACACTTCCTTGCTCACAACACTTCTCTGGGCGCCACTTAGTGTTTCCAAACTGGGCAATGTAGAGTAAACTTTATCTCTCTGAAATGAATGCACATATCAGAAAGCAGTTTCTTGGAACGCTTCTCTCTGGGTTTTATTTGAGGATATTTCACTTTTCACCATAGTCTTCAATGCGTTCCAAAATTTCACCCTGCAGGAACTGCGTCAAACACTGCCTTATGAGAAAAGAGGTATCACTCCCTGAGTGGAATGCCACATCAAAAAGTAGTTTCTCAGAAAGCTTCTCTACAGTTTTTATCTGAAGATATTTCCATTTTCACCATAGGACTGAATGTGCTCCCGAAAGTCCCTTCGTGATTCTGTCCATGACAGAGTTTCAAAACTGCATAATAGAAAGAAAGTTTTATCTATGTGAGATGAATAAACATATCTATCACAAAGCAGTTTCACAGAAAGCTTCTTTCCAGTTTTAGTCTAAGGATATTTCATTTTTCACCATAGCCATCCATATACCACCGAACATCCCCTAGTAGCTTTTTCTCCAAAAGGGATTCCCCAATCCTCTATGAGAAGAAAAGTATAACTCTGTGAGTGAAATGCACACATCACAGAGCAGCTCCTCGGAAAGCTTGTCTCCAGTTTCTAGTTGAAGATATTTCCATTTTCACTATAAGCCTCAAAGCGCTCCCGAGTATCCCTTTGCTGACTAAACTAAAACAGTGTTAGAATACTGCTCAATGAAAATGGAAGCTTAACATTGTGAGTGGAATTCACATGACACAGAGCAGTTTCACAGAAAGCTTCCTTCTGGTTTTTATTGGAGGGTATTTCTTTTTCAGCATATTCTTAAGAGCATTCCCAATTATCCTTTCTCAGTTTCCACAGAAAGAGTGACTTCAAACTGCTCAATCCAAAGAATGATTTAACTCTATGAGAGGAATACACACATCACAAAGCAGTTGCTCAGAAAGCTTCTCTCCAGTTTTCAACAGAAGACATTTACTTGCTCACCACAGGCCTCTGGTTGCCACTTAATATCCCTTGGCAGAATCCTCAAAGACAGACTTTAAAAACTAGGAAACGTAGAGGAAGCTTTAACTCTCTGAAATGAATGCACATGTCAGAGAGTAGTTTCTTGGAACACTGCTTTCTGGGTTTTATTTCAGGATATTTCACTTTTTGCCATAGTCTTCCATGTGATCCGAAATATTACTTTTTAGCTTTTACAGGAACAATGTTCAAACACTGCCTTATGAGAAAAGAAGTATAACTCCCTGAGTGGAATGCACACATCACAAATCAGGTTCTCAGAAAGCTTCTATCCAGTTTTTATCTGAAGATATCTCCTTTTCATCGTAGGCCTGAATGTGCTCCCCAATGTCCCTTCGTGGATCAGTCCATGATGGAGTTTCCAAACTGTGTAATATAAGGAATGTTTTATCTGTGTGAGATGATTAAACATATCTATCAAAAAGCAGTTTCACAGAAATCTTCTTTCCAGTTTTTGTCTGAGGATATTTCCTTTTTCACTATAGCCGTCCCTATACTCCCAAATGTCCCTTGGTGGCTTTTTCTCCTAAAGGGATTTCCCAATCCTCTATGAAAGGAAAGGTATAATTCTGTGAGTGGAATGCACATGTCACAAAGCAGCTCCTTGGAAAGCTTCTCTCCAGTTTCTATCTGAAGATATTTCCTTTTTCACCATAAGCCTCAAAGCACTCCCGAATATCCCTTCGCAGACTAAACAAAAACAGTGTTAGAATACTGATCAATGAAAATAGAAGCTTAACTCTGTGAGTGGAATTCATGCAACACAGAGCAGTTTCACCGAAAGCTTCCTTCTGGTTTCTGAGTTTATTTCTTTTTCAGGATACTCTAAAGAGCATTCCCAAATGTCCTTTCTCAGATTCCACAGAAACAGTGATTTCAAACTGCTAAATCCAAAGAATGATTTAACTCTATGAGATGAATAGAAACATCACAAAAGAGTTTCTCAGAAAGCTTCTCTCCAATTTGCAATGGAAGACAGTTTCTTGCTCGCCACAGGCCTCCAGTTGCCACTTAATATCCCTTCGCAGAATCCTCAAAGACAGACTTTCCAAACTGGAAAATGTAGAGTAAAATTTAACACTGTGAAATGAATGGACATATCAGAAAGCAGTTTCTTGGAATGCTTCTTTCTGTGTTTTATTGGACGACATTTCACTTTTTGCCATAGTCTTCAATGTGCTTCGAATATCACTTTTTTAGTTTTACAGGAATAGTGTTCAAGCACTGCCTTATGAGAAGAAAGGTACAACTCCCTGAGTGGAATGCACACATCACCAAACAGTTTCTCAGAAAGCTTCTCTACAGTGTTTATCTGATGATATTTGCTTTTTCACCATAGGCCCGAATGCGATCCCAAATATCCCTTTGCAGATCCATCCATGATGGAGTTTCCAAGATGCATAATGTAAAGAAAAGTTTATGTATGTGAGATGAATAAACATAGCAAAAAGCAGATTCACAGAAAGCTTCTTTCCAGTTTTTATCTGAAGATATTTCCTTTTTCTCCATAGTCCTAAACATGCTCCCAAATGTCCCATCGTGGATACGTCCATGACAGAGTTTCCAAGCTGCGTAATGTAAAGAAAGCTTTATCTATGTGAGATGAATACACATCTCACAAAGCAGTTTCATAGAAAGCTTCTTTCCAATTTCTGTCTGAGGCTATTTCCCTTTTCATCATAGGCGTTAATACTCTCCGCAATATCCCTTCATACTTATTTCTCGAAAAGGGTTTCCCTGATGCTGTATGAGAAGAGAGGTATAACACTGTGAGTGGAATGCATACGTCACAAAGCAGTTCCTCGGAAAGCTTCTCTCCAGTTTCGGTCTGAACAGTATTCCTTTTTCACCATAAACTTCAAAGCACTTCCAAATATCCCTTCGCATGCTAAACATAAACAGGGTTAGAAAACTGCTCAATGAAAAGAGAGGCTTAGCTGAGCGAGAGGAATTAAGATGACACAGAGCAGTTTCACAGAAACCTTCCTTCTGGATTTTACCTGAGGATATTTCTGTCTCCATATTCTAAGGAGTGTTCCCAAATGTCCTTCCTCAGATTCCACAAAAACAGTGATTTCAAACTGCTCAATCCAAATAATGGTTTAACTCCATGAAATGAATACACACATCACAAAGTAGTTGCTCAGAAAGCTTCTCTCCTGTTGTCATCGGAAGACATTTCCTTGCTAACCCCTGGCCTCTGGGCACCACTTAATATCCCTTCACAGTTTCCTCAAAGACAGAGTTTCCAAACTGGGCAATGTAGAGTAAGCTTTAACTCTGTGAAGTGAATACACACATCAGAGAGCAGTTTCTTGGAATGCTTCTTTCTGGGTTTTATTTGAGGATATTTCACTTTTCCCCATATTCTTCAAAGCACTCTGAAATATCACTTTTTCGGTTTTATAGGAACAGTGTTCAAACACTGCATTATGAGAAAAGAGGTATAACTCCCTGAGTGAAATGCACACATCACAAAGCAGTTTCTCAGAAAGCTTCTCTCCAGTTTTCATCTGAAGATATTTCCTTTTTGACGATTGGCCTGAATGTGCTCCCGAATTTCCCTTCACGAATCCGTGCATGATGGCGTTTGAAAACTATGTAATAGAAAGAAAGTCTTATCTATGTGAGATGAATAAACATGTCTATCACAAAGAAGTTTCACAGAAAGCTTCTTTCCAGTTTTTGTCTGAGGATATTTCCCTTTTCACCATAGCCGTCCATACACTCCTGAATGTCTCCTCATAGTTTTTTCTCCAAAAGGAATTCCCAACCGTCTATGAGAAGAAAAATATAACTCTGTGAGTGGAATGCACACATCACAAAGCAGCTCCTCAGAAATCTTCTCTCCAGTTTCTATCTGAAGACATTTCCTTTTACACCGTAAGCCTCAAAGTGATCCTGAATATCCCTTTGCAGACTAAACCAAACCAGTGTTAGAATACAGCTCAATGAAAAGAGAAGCTTAACAGTGCGAGCGGAATTCACGTGACACTGAGCAATTTCACAAAAAGCTTCCTTCTGTTTTCTATCTGAGGTTATTTCCCTTTCCGGATATGCTAAAGAGTGTTCCCAAATGCACTTTCTCAGATTCCACAGAAACAGTGATTTCAAACTGCTCAAGCCAAAGAATGATTTAACTCTATGAGAAGAAACAAACATCACAAAAGTGTTGCTCAGAAAGCTTCTCTCCAATTTTCAACGGAAGACAGTTCCTTGCTCGCCATAGGCCTCCGGCTGCCACTTAATATCCCTTTGCAGAGTCCTCAAAGACAGACTTTCCAAACTGGGAAATGTAGAGTAAGCTTTAACTCTGTGAAATGAATGGACGTGTCAGAGGGCAGTTTCTTAGAATGCTTCTTTCTGGGTTTTATTGGATGACATTTCACTTTTCGCCATAGTCTTCAATGTGCTCCGAATATCACTTTTTTAGTTTCACAGGAACAGTGTTCAAACAGTGCCATATGAGAAGAAAGGTATAACTCAATTATTGGAATCCTCACATCACCAAGCAGTTTCTCAAAAAGCTTCTCTCCACTTTTTATCTCCCGATATTTCCTTTTTCACCATAGGCCTGAATGTCATCCCAAATATCCTTTCGTTGATCCATCCATGACAGAGATTCCAAGTTGCATAATTTACATAAAGCTTTATGAATAAACATAGGAAAAAGTAGATTCACAGAAAGCTTCTTTCCAGATTTAATCTGAAGATATTTCCTTTTTCATCATAAACCTGAATGTTCTCCCAAATGTCCCTTCGTGGATCTTCCATGACAGAGTTTCCAAGCTGCGTAATGTAAAGAAAACTTTATCTATGTGAGATGAATACACATATCACAGAGCAGTTTCTTAGAAAGCTTCTTTCCAGTTTTTGTCTGAGGCTATTTACCTTTCCACCATAGGCATCAACATGCTCCCAAATATCACTTGGTACCTTTTCTCCAAAAGGGTTTCCCTGATGCTGTATGAGATGAGAGGTATAACTCTGTGAGTGGAATGCACACGTCACAAAACAGTTCCTGGGAAAGTTTCTCTCCAGTTTCGGTCTGAACATATTTCCTTTTTCACCGTGAGCCTCAAAGCGCTCCTGAATATCCAGTCGCAGATTAAACAGAAACAGTGTTAGAATACTGTTCAATGAAAAGGGAAGCTTAATTGTGTGAGCAGAATTCAAAGCTTTAACTATGTGAGGTGAATATACATATCACAGAGCAGTTTCATAGAAAGCTGTTTTCCAGTTTTTGTCTGAGGCAATTTCCCTTTTCACCGTAGGCATTAACATGCTCCCAAATATCACTTGGTACCTTCTTCTCAAAAAGGGTTTCCCTGATGCTGTATGAGAAGAGAGGTGTAACACTGTGAGTGGAATCCACACGTCACAAAGCAGTTGTTCGGAAAGCTTCTCCCCTGTTTCAGTCTGAACATATTTCCTTTTTCACCATTAACCTCAAAACGCTCCCGAATATCCCTTCACACGCTAAACATAAACAGGGTTAGAAAACTGCTCAATGAAAAGGGAGGCTTAAGTGACAGAGAGGAATTAAGATGACACAGAGCAGTTTCACAGAAAACTTCCTTCTGGATTTTACCTGAGGATATTTCTTTCTCCATATTCTAAAGAGCGTTCCCAAATGTCCTTGTTCAGATTCCACAAAAACAGTGATTTCAAACTACTCAATCCAAAGAATGATTTAACTCTATGAGATGAATACACACATCACCAAGCAGTTTCTCAGAAACCTTCTCTCCAATTTTCAATGTAAGACATTTCCTTGCTCGCCACAGGCCTCCAGTTGCCACTTAATATCCCTTCACGGAATCCTGAAAGACTGACTTTCCAAACTGGGAAATGTAGAGTAAACGTTAGCTCTGTGTGATGAATGGACATATCAGAGAGCAGTTTCTTGGAATGCTTCTTTTGGGTTTGTATGACGACATTTCACTACTCGCCATAGCCTTCAATGTGCTCCAAATATCACTTATTTAGTTTTACAGGAACAGTGTTCAAACAGTGCCTTATGAGAAGAAAGGTATAACTCCCTGAGTGGAAGGCACACATCACCAAGCAGTTTCTCAGAAAGCTTCTCTCCAGTTTTTATCTAGCGATATTTCCTTTTTCACCATAATCCCAAACGAGATCTCGAATATCCCTTAGCGGTTCCATCCATGAGGGAGTTTCCAAGCTTCGCAATGTAAAGTAAGCTTTATCTATGTGAGATGAATAAACCTAGCAAAAAGCAGTTTCACAGAAAGCTTCTATCCAGTTTTTATCTGAAGATATTTCCTTTTCTACCATAGTCCTGAATATGCTCCTGAATGTCCCTTCGCAGATCCGTCCATGATGGAGTTTCCAGGCTGAGTAACATAAAGAAAGCTTTATGTATGTCAGACAAATAAACATAGCAAAAAGTAGACTCACAGGAGGCTTCCTTCCGGTTTTTGTCTGAAGATATTTCCTTTTTTCACCATAGGCCTGAATGTGTTCCTGAATGTCCTTTCATGGATCCATCCATGACAGAGTTTCCAAGCTGTGTAGTGTAAAGAAAGCTTTATCTATGTAAGATGAATACATATATCACAGAGCAGTTTCATAGAAAGCTTTTTTCCAGTTTTTATCTGAGGTTATTTCCCTTTTCACCATAGGCATCAACATGCTCCCGAATATCACTTGGTACCTTTTTCTACAAAATGGTTTCCCCGATGCTGTATGAGAAGACAGATATAACACTGTGAGTGAAATGCACAGGTAACAAAGTAGTTCTTCGGAAAGCTTCTCCCCAGTTTCGCTCTGAACATGTATCCTTTTTCACTGTAAGCCTCAAAGTGCTCCTGAATATCTGTTCTTATGCTAAACATAAACAGGGTTAGAAAACTGCCCAATGAAAAAAGAGGCTTAACTGAACGAGAGGAATTAAGACGACACAGAGCAGTTTCACAGAAAGCTTCCTTCTGGATTTTACCTGAGGATATTTCTTTCTCCATATTCTAAGGAGGGTACCCAAATGTCCTTCCTCAGATTCCACAAAAACAGTGATTTCAAACTGCTCAATCCAAAGAATGGTTGAATTCTATGAGATGAATACACACATCACAAAGCAGTTGCTCAGAAAACTTCTCTCCAGTTTTTATCGGAAGACCTTTCGTTGCTCACCAGAAGCCTCCAGATGCCACGTAATATCCCTTCACAGATTCCTCAAAAACAGAGTTTCCAAACTGGGCAACATAGAGTAAGCTTCAACTCTGTGAAATGAATTTACATATCAGGGAGCAGTTTTTGGGAACGCTTCTCTCTGTGGGTTTTGTTTTTTTTTTTTTTTTTGAAGATATTTCACTTTTCGCCATAGTCTTCAATGCGCTCCAAAATATCACTTTTTCGGTTTTACAGGAACAGTTTTCAAACACTGCCTTATGAGAAAAGAGGTATAACTCCCTGAGTGGAATACACACATCACAAGGCAGTGTCATAGAAAGCTTCTCTCCAGTTTTTATCTGAAGATATTTCCTATTTCACCATAGGCCTGAATGTGCTCCCGAATGTCCCTTGGCGAATCTGTCCATGACGGAGCTTCCAAACTGCATAATAGGAAGAAAGTTTTATCTATGCGAGATGAATAAACATGTCTATCAGAAAGCAGTTTCACAGAAAGCTTCTTTCCAGTTTTTGTCTGAGGATATTTCCGTTTCCAGCATAGCTGTCCATATACTCACGAATATCCCCTGGTAGCTTTTTCTCCAAAAGGGATTCCAAAATCCTCTATGAGAAGAAAGACATAATTCTGTGAGTGCAATGCACACGTCACAAAGCAGCTCTTTGGAAAGCTTCTCTCCAGTTTCAATCTGAAGATATTTCCTTTTTCACAATAAGCCTCAAAGCACTCCTGAGTATCCCTTAGCTGATTAAACTAAAACAGTGTTAGAGTACTGCTCAATGAACACAGAAGCTTAACTGTGCAAGTGGGTTTCACGTGACACAGAGCAGTTTCACAGAAAGCTTCCTTCTGGTTTTTATTGGATTGTATTTCTTTTTCAGCATATTCTTAAGAGCACTCCCAAATATCCTTCTCAGCTTCCACAGAAAGAGTGATTTCAAACTGCTCAATCCAAAGAATGATTTAACGCTATGGGATGAATACACACATCACAAAGCAGTTGCGCAGAAATCTTCTCTCCAGTTTTCAACAGAAGACACTTCCTTGCTCGCCACAGGCCTCCAGTCGCCGCTTAATATCCCTTCGCACAATCCTCAAAGACAGACTTTCCCTACTGTGAAATGTAGAATAAGCTTTAACTCTCTGAAATGAATGCACATGTCAGGGAGCAGTTTCATGGAGCGCTTCCTTCTGGGTTTTATCTCAGGATATTTCACTTTTCACCATAGTCATCCATGTGCTCTGAAATATTACTATTTCCGTTTTACAGGAACAGTGGTCAAACACTGCCTTATGAGAAAAGAGGTATAACTCCCTGAGTAGAAGGCACACATCAGAAAACAGTTTCTCAGAAAGTTTTTATCCAGTTTTTATCTGAAGATATTACATTTTCACCATAGTCCTGAATGTGCTCCCGAATGTCCCTTCGTGGATCCGTCCATGACAGAGTTTCCGAGCTGTGTAATGTAAAGAATGCTTTATCTATGTGAGATGAATACACATATCACAAAGCAGTTTCACAGAAATTTTTTTTCCAGTTTTTGCCTGAGGCTATTTCCCTTTTCACCATTAGCGTCAATATGCTCCCAAATATGCCTTGGTACCTTTTTCCCAAAAGGGTTTCCTTGATGCTGTATGAAAAGGGAGGTATAACACTGTGAGTACAATGCACACGTCACAAAGCAGTTCCACGGAAAGTTTCTCTCCAGTTTCTATCTGAACATATATCCTTTTTCCTCGTAAGCCTCAAAGCACTCCCATATATCGCTTTCCATGCTAACCATAAACAGTGTTAGAAAACTGCTCAATGAAAAGAGAAGCTTACCTGAGCGAGAGGAATTCACACGACACATAGCAGTTTCACAGAAAGCTTCCTTCTGGTTTTTATATGAGGATATTTCTTTCTCCATATTCTAAAGAGCGTTTCCAAATGTCCTTCCTGTGATTCCACAGAAACAGTGATTTCACACTACTCAATCCACAGAGTGGTCTAAATCTATGAGATGAACACACCCATCACAAAGCAGTTGCTCAGAAACTTTCTCTCCAGTTTTCATTCGAAGATATTTCCTTGCTCACCACAGGCCTCTGGGCGCCATTTAATATCCGTTTGCAGATTCCTCAAAGACAGAGTTTCTGAAGTGGGCAATGTAGAGTAAACTTTAACTCTGTGAATTAAATGCACATATCAGAGAGCAGTTTCCTGGAACGCTTCTTTCTAAGTTTTACTTAAGGATATTTCACTTTTTGTCATAGTTTCACAGAGTTCCGAAATCTCACTTTTTGGGTTTTACAGGAACAGTGTTCAAACACTGCCTTACTAGAAAAGAGGTATAACTTACAGAGTGGAATGCACACATCACAAAGAAGTTTCTGAGAAAGCTTCTTTCCAGTTTTTTTCTAAAGATATTTCCTTTTTCACAATAGACTTGAATGTGATCTCAAATATCCCTTCACAGGCCTGTCCATGACGGAGTTTCCAAGCTGTGCAATGTAAATAAAGCTTTACCTATGTGAGCTGATTAAATATGGCAAAAGGCAGATTCACAGAAAGCTTCTTCCCAGTGTTTATCTGAAGATGTTTCCTTTTTCACCACAACCCTTAATATGCTCCTGAATGTCCCTTTGTGTATCTTTCAATGACCGTGTTTCCTAGCTGCATAATATAGGCAGTTTTATCTATGTGAGATGAATAAACATATCTATCACAAAGCAGTTTCACAGAACGCTTCTTTCCAGTTTTTGTCTGAGGATATTTCCTTTTTCACCATTGCTGTCCGTATACTCCCGAATGTCCCTTGGTGGCTTTTTCTCCAAAAGGTATTCCCCAATCCTCTATGAGAAGAAAGGTATAATTTTGTGAGTGGAATGCACACGTCACAAAGCAGCTCCTCAGAAAGTTTCTCTCCAGTTTCTATCTGAAGATATTTCCTTTTTCACCGTAAGCCTCGAAGCACTCCCGAATATCCCTTCACAGACTAAACAAAAAGAGTGTTAGAATACTGCTGCATGAAAAGAGAAGCTTAACTGTGAGTGTGGAATTCACGCAACACAGAGTAGTTTCACAGAAAGCTTCCTTCTGGTTTCTATCTGAGGTTATTTCTTTTTCATGATATTCTAAAGAGCATTCCCAAATGTCCTTTCTCAGATTCCACAGAAACAGTGATTTGAAACTCCTCCATCCAAAGAGTGATGTAACTCTATGAGATGAATACAAACATCCCAAAATAGTACCTCAGAAAACTTCTCTCCAATTTTCAACAGAAGACGTTTCCTTGCTCGCCACAGGCCTCGAATTGCCACTTAATATCCCTTCGCAGAACCCTCAAAGACAAACTTTCCAAACTGGGAAATGTAGAGTAAGCTTAACTCTGTGAAAAAAATGGACATGTCAGAGAGCAGTTTCTTGGAATGCTTCTTTCTGTGTTTTATTGGACGACAATAAATATGTTCAGGTAGAAACTGAAGAGAAGCATTCTGAGAAACTACTTGGTGATGTGTGCATTCCACTCAGGGAGTTATACCTTTCTTCTCATAAGGCACTGTTTGAACACTGTTCCCGTAAAACCAAGAAAGTGGTATTTCGGAGCACGTTGAAGACTATGGCGAAAAGTGAAATATCCTCAAATGAAACCCAGAAAGAAGCATTCCAAGAAACTATTGTGTGATATGTGCATTCATCTCACAGAGTTAAAAATTACTGCACATTGCCCACTTTGGAAACTCTGTATTTGAGGAATCTGCAAAGGGATATTAAGTGGTTCCCGGAGGCCTCTGTTGAGCAAGGAAATGTCTTCCGTTGAAAACTGGAGAGAAGCTTTCTGAGCAACGGCTTTGGGATGTGTGTATTCATCTCATAGAGTTAAATCAATCTTTGGATTGAGCAGTTTGAAATCACTGTTTCAAATGTCCTTTCCCTGAGAAAGGACATTTGGGAATGTTCCTTAGAATATGCTGAAAAAGAAATACCCTCAGATAAAAATCAGAAGGAAACTTTCTGTGAAACTGCTCTGTCTCGTGTGAATTCCCCTCACTCAGTTCAGTTTCTCATTTCATTGAACAGTAGTCTAACACTGTTTTTGTTTAGTCTGTGAGGGGAATTTCGAGGGCAGCTTGAGTCTTATAGTGAAAACGGAAATATCTTCAGATAGAAACTGGAGAGAAGCGTTCGTAGGAGCTGCTTTGTGACGTGTGCACTTCACTCAAAGAGTTATACCTTCCTTCTCATAGAGGATTGGGGAATCCCTTTTGGAGAAAAACCTACCATAGGACATTCAGGAGTATACGGATGGCTACGGTTAAAAAGGAAGTTTCGTCAGACAAAAACTGGAAAGAAGCCTTCTGTGAAACTGCTTTGTGGTAGATACGCTTATTGATCTCACATAGATAAAACCTTCTTTATATTACGCAATTAGGAAACTCCATCATGGACGGATCTGCGAAGGGACATTCTGGAGCACCTTCAGGCCTATGGTGAAAAAGGAAATATCTTCAGATAGAAACTGCAAAGAAGCTTTCTCTGGACCTGCTTTTTGCAATGTTTATTCACCTCACATAGATAAAGCTTTCTTTACCTTATGCAGCTTGGAAACACTGTTATGGATGGATCGGTGAAGGGAAATTATGGAGCACATTCAACACTATGGGGAAAATCAAAATATCTTTAAACAAAAACCAGAGAGAATATTTCTAAGAAACTGCTTTGTGATGTGTGCATTCCACTCAGGGACTTATACCTGTTTTCTCATAAGGCAGTGTTCGAACACTGTTCCAGTAAAACCAAAAAAGTGTTATTTCAGAGCGCTTCAAAGACTATGGTGAAAAGTGAACTATCCTCCATTAAAACCCAGAAAGAAGCATTCCAAGAAAATGCTCTCTTATATGTGCATTTATTTCACAGAAATAAAGCTTACTCTACGTTGCCCAGTTTGGAAACTCTCCCTTGAGGAATCTGCCAAGGGATATTAATTGGCACCCGGAGGCCTGTGGTGAGCAAGGAAATATCTTCCGTTGAAAACTGGAGAGAAGCTTTCTGAGCAACTGCTTTGTGACGTGTGTATTCATCTCATAGAGTTAAGTCATTCTTTGGAATGAGCAGTTTGAAATCACTGTTTCTATGGAATCTGAGGAAGGACATTTGGGAACGCTCTTTAGAATATGGAGAAAGAAATATCCTCAGAAAAAAACCAGAAGGGAGCTTTTTGTGAAACTGCTCTGTGTCATGTGAAAACCCCTCACTCAGTCAAGCTTGTTTTCACTGAGTTGTTTTCAACCACTGTTTATGTTTGGCATGCGAAGGGATATTCGGGAGTGCTTTGAGGCTTATGATGAAAAAGGAAATATGTTCAGATAGAAACTGGAGAGAAGCTTTCAGAGGAACCACTTTGTGACGTATGCATTCCGCTCACAGTGTTATACCTTTCTTCTCAGTCAGCATTTGGGAAACCCTTTTGGAGGAAAAGGTAACAAGGGATATTCGAGTGCATATTAACGAATATGGTGAAAAGAGAAATAGACTCAGACTAAAACTGGAAAGAAGCTTTCTGTGACACTGTTCTGTGATATGTGTATTCATCCCACATACCTAAAGCTTTCTTTACATTACGCAGCTTGAAACTCTGTCCTGGATGGATCCACGAAGGGACATTCGGGAGCTCATTCAGGTATAGAGTGAAAAAGGAAATATCTTCAGATAAAAACTGGAAAGAAGCTTTCTGTGAATCTGCTTTTTGTTATGTTTATTCATCTCATATTGATAAAGCTTTCTTTACATTGCACAGCTTGGAAACTCTGTCATGGATGGATCTGCAAAGGGATATTTGGGAGTCCATTCAGGCCTATGTTGAAAATGGAAATATCTTCAGATTAAAACTGGAGGGAAGCTTTCTGAGAAACTGCTTTGTGACGTGTACATTCCACTCAGGGAGTTGTACCTCTTTTCTAATAAGGCAGTGTTTGAACACTGTTCCTGTAAAACTGAAAAAGTGGTATTACGGAGCGCATTGAAGACTATGGCAAAAAGTGAAATATCCTCAAATAAAACCCAGAAAGAAGTGTTCCAAGAAACTACTCTCTAATAAGTGCATTCATTGCACAGAGTTAAAGTTTACTCTACATTGCCCAGTTCCGAAACTCTGTCTTTGAGGAATCTATGAAGGGATATTAAGGGGCTCCCAGAGGCCTGTTTTGAGCAAGGAAACGCCTTCCGTTGAAAACTGGAGAGAAGCTTTCTGAGCAGTTGCTTTGTGATGTGTGCACTATTCTCATAGAGTTAAATCATTCTTTGGATTGAAGAGTTTGAAATCATTGTTTCTATGGAATCTGAGGAAGGACATTTGGGAACGCTCCTTAGAATATGGAGAAAGAAATATCCTCAGATAAAAACCAGAAGGAAGATTTCTATGAAACTGCTCTGTGTCGTGTGAATTCCTCTCGCTCAGTTAAGCTTCTCTTTTCATTGAGCAGTTTTCTAACATTGCTCATGTTTAGCGTATGAAGGGATATACGGGAGCACTTTGAGGCTTATGGTGAAAAAGAAAATATGTTCAGATAGAAACTGGAGAGAATCTTTGTGAGGCACTGCTTTGTGACATGTGCATTCCACACAGTGTTGTACTTCTCTTCTCATACAGCACCGGGAAACCATTTCTGTGATACTGTTCTGTGATATGTGTATTCATCTCACATAGATAAAGCTTTCTTCACATTACACAGCTTGGAAACTCTGTCATGGATGAATTCACGAAGTGATATTCGGGACCACATTCAGGACTATGTTGAAAATGGAAATATATTCAGATAAAAACTGGAAAGAAATTTTCTATGAATTTGCTTTTTGTTATGTTTATTCATCTCACATAGATAAAATTTCTTTATATTACACAGTTTGGAAAATCTGTCATGAACAGACCCGTGACAGGATATTTGAAAGCGCATTCAGGGCTATGGTGTAAAAGGAAATTTCTTCAGAAAAAAAATGGAGAGAGGCTTTTTGAGAAACTGCTTTGTGATGTGTGCATTCCACTCAGGGAGTTATACCTCTTTTCTCATAAGGCAGTGTTTGAACACTGTTCCTGTAAAATGAAAAAGTGATATTTCAGAGCACATTGAATATTTTGGCAAAAAGTGATATATCCTCAAATAAAACCCAGAAAGAAGCGTTCCAAGAAACTGCTCACGGATATGTGCATTTATTTCACAGAGGTAAAGGTTACTCTACATTGCCCAGTTTGTAAATTCTGTCTTCAGTAATCTGCGAAGGGATATTAAATGTCGCCCAGAGGCCTGTGGTGAGCAAGGAAATGTCTTCCGATGAATACTGGCAAGAAGCTTTCTGAGCAACTGCTTTGTGATGTGTGTATTCATCTCATAGAGTTAAATCATTCTTTGGATTGAGCAGTTTGAAATCACTGCTTCTGTGGAACCTGAGGAGGGACATTTGGGAAAGATCTTTAGAATATGGAGAGAGAAATATCCTCAGATAAAAACCAGAAGGAAGCTTTCTGTGAAACTGCTCTGTGTCGTGTGAATTCCTCAAGCTCAGTTAAGCTTGTCTTTTCATTGAGCAGTTTTCTAACATTGTTCATGTTTAGCGTACAAAAGGATATATGGGAGCACTTTGAGGCTTATGGTGAAAAAAAAAAATATGTTCAGATAGAAACTAGAAAGAAGCTTTCTGCAGAACTGCATTGTGACGTGTGAAATCCACTCACAGTGTTATACCTCTGTTCTCATACAGCATCGGGGAAACCATTTCTGTGATACTGTTCTGTGATATGTGTATTCATTTCATTCATATCAGACAAAAACTGGATAGAAGCTTTCTGTGAAACAGCTTTGTGATAGATACGTTTATTCATCTCACATAGATAAAGCTTTCTTCACATTACACAGCTTGGAAACTCTGTCATGGACGGATCTGTGAAGGGACATTCGGGAACAAATTCAGGACTATGGTGAAAAAGGAAATATCTTCAGATAAATACTGGAAAGAAGCGTTCTGTGAATCTGTTTTTTGCTATCTTTTTCATCTCACGTAGATAAAGTTTCCTTTACATTATGCAACTTGGAAACTCCTTCATGGAAGGATCCACAAAGGGACATTCAGGAGGACATTCAGGCCTATGGTGAAAAAGGAAATATCTTCAGAAAGAATTGGAGAGAAACTTTCTGAGAAACTGCTTTGCGATGTGTGAATTCCACTGAGGGAATTATACCTCTTTTCTCATAAGGCAGTGGTTGATCACTCTTCCTGTAAAACCAAAAAAGTGATATTTTGGAGTGCATTGACGACTATGGAGAAAAGTGAACTATCCTTAAATAAAACACAGAAAGAAGCGTTCCAAGAAACTGCTCTCTGATATGTGCGTTCACTTCATAGAGTTAAAGCTTACTCTATGTTACCCAGTTTGGAAACTCTGTCTTTGAGGATTCTGTGAAGGGATATTAAGTGTCGCCCGGAGGCTCGTGGCGAGCAAGGAAATGTTCGGTTGAAAAGTGGAGAGAAACTTTCTGAGCAACTGCTTTGTGATGTGTGTAATCATTTCATATACTTAAATCATTGTTTCGATTGAGTAGTTTGAAATCACTGTTTCTGTGAAACGTGAGAAAGGACATTTGGGAACGCTCTTTAGAATATGCAGAAAAAGAAATACCCTCAGATAAAAATCAGAAGGAATCTTTCTGTGAAACTGCTCTGTGTTGTGTGGATTCCACTCGCACAGTTAAGCTTCTGTTTTCATTGAGCAGTATTCTAACACTGTTTTTGTTTAGTCTGCAAAGGGATATTCGGGAGCACTTTGAGGCTTATGGTGAAAATGGAAATATCTTCAGATAGAAACTGGTAATAACCTTTCCAATGAGCTGCTTTGTGACGTGTGCATTCCACTCACAGAGTTTTACCTTTTTCTCATTGAGGATTGGGAAATCCCTTTGGGAGAGAAAACTACCAAGGGACATTCGTGAGTATATTGATGGCTATAGTGAAAAAGAAAATATCCTCACACAAAAACTGGAAAGAAACTGTCTGTGAAACTGCTTAGTGGTAGATATGCTTATTCCTCTCACATGTTTAAAACTTTCTTCATATTACGCAGTTTGGAAACTCTGCCATAGACCGATCCGCGAAGAGACATTCGGGAGCACATTCAGGCCTATGGTGAAAAAGGAAATATCTTCAGATGAAAACTGGAGAGAAGCTTTCTGACAAACTGGTTTGTGATGTATGCATTCCACTCAGGGAGTTATACCTCTTTTCTCATAACGCAGTGTTTGAACACTGTTCCTGTAAATCTGAGAAAGTGATATATCGTAGTGCCTTGAAGACTATGGCGAAAAGTGAAATTTCCTCAAATGAAACCCAGAAAGAAGATTGCAACAAACTGTTCTCTGATATTTGCCTTCATTTCACAGAGTTAAAGATTAAACTACGTAGCCCAGTTTTAAATTCTGTCTCTGAGGATTCTGCGAAGGGATATTAAGTGGCGCATGGAGGCCTGTGGTGAGCAAGGAAATGCCTACCAATGAATACTGGAGAGAAGTTTTCTGAGCAACTGCTTTGCAATGTGTGTATTCATCTCATGGAGTTAAATCTTTCCTTGGATTCAGCAGTATGAAATCACTGTTCCTGTGGAATCTGAGAAAGGACATTCGGGAACGGTCTTTAGAATATGCTGAAAAAGAAATACCCTTAGATAAAAAACAGAAGGAAGCTTTCTGTAAAACTGTTCTGTGTCATATGAATTAGACTAGCACAATTCAGCTTCTCTTTTCATTGAGCAGTATTCTAGCAGTAGACTACACTGATTTTGTGTAGTCTACGAAGGCATATTCAGGAGCGTTTTGAGGTTTATGATGAAAGCGGAAATATCTTCAGATAGAAACTGGAGAGAAGCTTTCCGAGGAGCTGCTTTGTGACGTGTGCATTCCACTCACAGAGCTACACATTTCTTCTCATAGAGATTGGGGAATCACTTTTGGAGAAAAAGCTACCAAGGGACATTTGGGAGTATATGGACGGCTGTGCTGAAAAAGGCAATATCCTCAGAAAAAAACTGGAAAGAAGCTTTCTGTGAAACGTCTTTGTGATAGATACGTTTATTCATCTCACATAGATAAAGTTTTCTTTATATTACACAGTTTGGAAACTCCGTCATGGATGGATCCATGAAGGGACCTTTAGGAGCACATTCAGGCCTACAGTGAAATAGGAAATATCTTCAGATAAAAACTGGAGAGAAGCTTTCTGAGGAACTGCTTTGTGATGTGTGCATTCCACTCAGGGAGTTTTACTTCTTTTCTCATAAGGTAGTGTTTGGACACTGTTCCTCTAAAACCGAAAAAGTGGTATTTCGGAGCGCATTGAAGACTATGGTGAAATGTGGAATATCCTGAAATAAAACCCTGAAAGAAGCGTTCCAAGAAACTGCTCTCTGATACGTGCATTCATTTCACAGACTTAAAGCTTACGCTACATTGCCCAGTTTGGAAACTCTGTCTTTGAGTAATCTGTGAAGGGATATTAAGTGGCGCCCAGAGGCTTGTAGTGAGCAAGGAAACGTGTTCCTATGAAAACTGGAGAGAAGCTTTCTGAACAACTGCTTTGTGATGTGTGTATTCGTCTCACAGAGTTAAACCATTCTTTGGATTGAGTAGTTTGAAATCACTGTTTTTGTGGAATCTGAGGAAGGACATTTGGGTACCCTCCTTAGAATATGGAGAAAGAAATATCCTCAGGTAAAATCCAGAAGGAAGCTTTCTGTGAAACTGCTCTGTGTCATCTTAATTCCTCTTGCTCAGTTAAGCCTCTCTATTCGTTGAGCAGTTTTCTAACCCTGTTTATGTGTAGTGTGTGAAAGGATATTTGGGAGTGCTTTGAGGCTTACAGTGAAAAAGGAAATATGATCAGACCGAAAATGGAGAGAAGCTTTCCGAGAAACTGCTTTGTGACGTGTGCATTCCACTCACAGTGTTATACCTCTCTTCTTATACAGCATCGGGGAAATCCTTTTGGAGGAAAAGGTATCAAGTGATATTCGGGAGCATGTTTCTGCCTATGGTGGAAAGGGAAATGGTCTCAGACAGAAACTGGAAAAATGCTTTCAATGAAACTGTTCTGTGATATGTGTATTCATCTCACAGAGGTAAAGATTTCTTTACATTACGCAGCTTTGAAACTCTGTCATGGACGGATCCACGAAGGGACACTTGGGAGCGCATTCAGGACCATGGTGAAAAAGGAAATATCTTCAGATAAAAACTGGAAAGAAGCTTTCTGTGAATCTGCTTTTGGCTATGTTTATTCCTCTCACATAGATAAAGCTTTTTTTTACATTATTCAGCATGGAAATTCTGTCATGGATGGATCCGTGAAGGGATATTCGAGATCACATTCGGGCCTATGGTGAAAAAGGAAATATAGTCAGATGAAAACTGGGGAAAAGCTTTCTGGGAAACTGCTTGGTGGTGTGTGCATTCCACTCAGGGCGTTATACCATTCTTCTCATAAGACACTTTTTGAACACTGTTTCTGTAAAACTGAAAAAGTAATATTTTGGAGCGCATGGAAGACTATGGCAAAAAGTGAAATATCTTGTAATAAAACTCAGAAAGAAGCGTTCCAAGAACCTGCTCTCTGACTTGTGCTTTGATTTCAGAGAGTTACAGCTGACTCGACATTTAATAGTTTGGAAAGTCTGTCTTTGATGATTCTTCAAAGGGATATTAATGGCGACGGAGGCCTGTGGCGAGCAAGGAAATGTCTTCCGTTGAAAACTGGGGAGAAGCTTTCTGAGCAACTGCGTTGAGATGTGTGTATTGATCTCATAGAGTTAAATCATTCTTTGGATTGAGCAGTTTGAAATCACTCTTTCTGTGGAACCTTAGAAAGGATATTTGGGAACGCTCTTAACAATATGCTGAAAAAGAAATATCCTCTGCTAAAAACCAGAAGGAAGCTTTCTGTGAAACTGCTCTGTGTCGTGCAAATTCCACTTGCACAGTTAAGCTTCTCTTTTCATTGAACAGTATTCTAATGCTGTTTTTGTTTAGTCTGTGAAGGGATATTTGGGAGCAGTATGAGGCTGATGGTGAAAACTGAAATATCTTCAGATGGAAACTGGAGAGAAGCTTTCCGAGGAGCTGCTTTGTGACGTGTGCATTGCACTCACAGAGTTATTCCTTTCTTCTCCTAGAGGATTGGGTAATCCCTTTTGGAGAAAAAGCTACCAAGGGACATTCGGGAGTATATGGACGGCTATGGTGAAAAAGGAAATATCCTCAGACAAAAACTGGAAAGAAATTTTCTGTGAAATTGCTTTGTGATGGATGTGTATATTCATCTCACATAGATAAAACTTTCTTTACAGTATGCTGTTTGGAAACTCCGTCATGGATGGATGTGTGATGGGACATTCGGGAGCACATTCAGGAATATGGTGAAAAAGGAAATATCTTCAGATAAAAACTGGAAAAAAGTGTTCTGTGAATCTGCTTTTGTTATGTTTATTCACCTCACATAGATAAAGCTTTCTTTACATTATGCAGCCTGGAAACTCCATCATGGACAGATGCACGGCGGGATATTCGGGATCAAATCAGGCCTATGTTGAAAAAGGAAATCTATTCAGATAAAAACTGGAGAGAAGTTTTCTGTGAAACTGCTTTGTGATGTTTGCATTCCACTTAGGTAGTTATACCTCTTTTCTTTTAAGGCAGTGCTTGAACACTATTCCTGTAAAACGAAAAAAGTGATATTTCAGAGCGCATTGAGGATTACGACGAAAAGTGAAATATCCCCAAGTAAAATCCAGAAAGCAGCATTGCAACAAACTACTCTCTGATGTGTGCATTCATTTCATGGAGTTCAAGCTTACTCTACATTGCCAGTTCGAAAACTCTGTCTTTGAGGAATCTGCGAAGGGGTATTAAGTGGCGCCCAGAGGCCTGTGGTGAACAAGGAAATGCTTTCTGGTGAAAACTGGAGAGAAGCTTTCTGAGCAACTGTTTTGCGATGTGTGTATTCATCTCATAGAGTTAAAGCATTCTTTGGATTGAGCACTTTGAAATCACTATTTCTGTGGAATCTGATGAAGGACATTTTGGAATTCTCTATAGAATATGGAGAAAGAAGTATCCTCAGATAAAAACCAGAAGGAAGCTTTCTGTGAAACTGCTCTGTGTCATCTTAATTCCTCTCGCTCAGCTAAGCCTCTCTTTTCATTGAGCAGTTTTCTAACACTGTTTATGTTTAGCGTGCAAAGGAATATTCAGAAGTGCTTTGAAGCTTATTGTGAAAAAGGAAATATGTTCAGATACAAACTGGAGAGAAGCTTTCAGAGGAACAGCTTTTGACGTGTGCATTCCATTCACAGTGTTATACCTCTCTTCTCATACAGCATCCGGGAAACCCTTTTGGAGAAAAACGTACCATGGGATATTCGGGAGCATATTGACGCCTATGGTGAAAAGTGAAATAGCCTCACACAAAAACTGGAAAGAAGTTTTCTGTGAAACTGCTCTATGATATGTGTATTCATCTCACATAGATAAAGCTTTCTTTACACTACACAGCAGGAAAACTCTGTCATGGACGGATCCATGAAGGGACATTCAGGAGCACATACAGGACTATGGTGAAAAAGGAAATATCTTCAGATAAAAACTGGAAAGAAGCTTTCTGTGAATCTGCTTTTCACTATGTTTATTCATCTCACATAGATGAAGCTTTGTTTAAATTACTCAGCTTGGAAACTCCGTCATGGATGAACCATGAAGGGACATTCGGGAGCACATTCAGTCCTATGGTGAAAAGGGAAATGTCCAAGACAAAAACTCGAAAGAAGATTTCTGTGAAACTGCTTTGTGAGAGACATATTTTTTCATCTCACATAGATAAAACTTTCCTTATATTAGGCATTGTGGAAACTCCATCATGGACGTACTTGCAAAGGGATGTTCGGGAGCACATTCAGGCCTATGGTGAAAAAGGAGATATCTTCAGATAAAAACTGGAGAGAAGCTTTCTGACAAACTGCTTTGTGATGTGTGCATTCCACTCAGGGAGTTATACCTCTTTTCTCATAAGGCAGTGTTTGAACACTGTTCCTGTAAAACTGAAAAAGTGGTATTACGGAGTGCATTGAAGATTATGGCGAAAAGAAATATCCTCAAATAAAACCCAGAAAGAAGCATTCCAAGAAACTGCTCTCTGACGTGTGCATTCATTTCAGAGAGTTAAAGCTTATACTACGTTGCCCAGTTTGCAAACTGTCTTTGAAGAATCTGTGAAGTGATATTAAGTGGCAACCGGAGGCCTGTGGTGATCAAGGAAATGTCTTCCGTTGAAAACTCAAGAGAAGTTTTCTGAGCAAGTGCTTTGTGATGTGTGTATTCGGCTCATAGAGTTAAACCATACTTTGGATTGAGCAGTTTGAAATCACTCTTTCTGTGGAACCTGAGAAAGGACCTTTGGGAACACTCTTTAGAATATCCTGAAAAAGAAATAACCTCAGATAAAAATCGGAAGGAAGCTTTCTGTGACACTGCCCTGTTACATGTGAATTCCACTCTCACAGTTACCTTTTCTTTTCATGGAGCAGTATTCTAACACTATTTTTGTTTAATCTGCGAAGGGATGTTCGGGAGCGCTTTGAGGCTTATGGTGAAAAAGGAAATACCTTAAGATACAAATTTGAGAGAAGCTTTCCGAGGAGCTGCTTGTGACGTGTGCATCCCACTCACGGAATTATACCTTTCTTCTCATAGAGGATGGGGGAATCGCTTTTGGAGAAAAAGCTACCAAGGGACAATCGGGAGTATATGGACGGCTATGGTGAAAAAGGAAATATCCTCTGACAAAAATTAGAAGGAAGATTTCTGTGAAGCTCCTTTGTGATAGATATGTTTATTCATTCACATAGATAAAACTTTCCTTATATTACGCAGTTTGGAAACTCCGTCATTGAGGGAACTGGGAAGGGACTTTCGGGAGCACATTCAGGCTTACGGTGAAAAAGGAGATATCGTCAGATAAAAACTGGATAGAGGCTTTCTGGGAAACTGCTTTGTGATGTGTGCATTCCACTCAGGGAGTTATACTTCTTTTCTCATAAGGCAGTGTTTGAACACTGTTCCTGTAAAACCGAAAAAGTAATATTTCGGAGAGCATGGAAGACTATGGTGAAAAGTGAAATATCCTGAAATAAAACTCAGAAAAGTGCTCCAAGAAACTATTCTCTGACATGTGCATTCATTTCAGAAACTAAAAGCATACTCTACATTTCCCAGTTTGGAACGTCTGTCTTTGAGCATTCTATGAAAGGATATTAAATGGCGACCGGAGACATGTGGCAAGCAAGGAAATGTCTTCCGTTGAAAACTGGAGACAAGCTTTGTGAGCAACTGCTCTGTGATGTGTGTATTCATCTCATAGAGTTAAATAATTCTTTGGATTGAGCAGTTTTAAATCACTCTTTCTGTGGAAACTGAGAAAGGACATTTGGGAACTCTCTTAAGAATATGCTGAAAAAGAAATATCCTCCGATAAAAATCAGAAGAAAACTTTCTATAAAACTACTGTGTCATGTGAATTCCATTCACACAGTTAAGCTTCTGTTTTCATTGAGCAGTATTCTAACACTGTTTTAGTTTAGTCAGCTAAGGGATACTTGGGAGCCCTTTGAGGCTTATGGTGAAAAGGGAAATATCTTCAGATAGAAACTGGAGAGAAGATTTCCGAGGAGCTGCTTTGTGACTTGTGCATTCCACTCACAGAGTTATACTTTTCTTCTCATAGAGGATTGGGGAATCCCTTTTGGAGAAAAAGCTACCAGGGGACATTCGGGTGTATATGGACGGCTATGGTGAAAAAGGAAATATCCTCAGACAAAAACTGGAAAGAAGATTTCTGTGAAACTGCTTTGTTATAGATATGTTTATCCATCTCACATAGATAAAACTTTCTTTCTGTTTCACAGTTTGGAAACGCCGTCATGGATGGATTCGCGAAGGGACATCCGGGATTGCATTCAGGTCAATGGAGAAACAGGAAATATCTTCAGATAAAAAGTGAAGAGAAGCTTTCTGAGAAACTCCTTTGTGATGTGTGCATTCCACTCAGGGAGTTATTCGTCTTTTGTCATAAGGCAGTGTTTGAACACTGTTCCTGCAAAACCGAAAAAGTGATATTTGGAAGCGCATTGAAAACTATGATAAAAAGTGAAATATACACAAATAAAACCGAGAAAAAAGCGTTCGATGAAACTGCTCTCTGATATGTGCATTCATTTCACAGAGATAAAGCTTACTCTACATTGCCCAGTTTGGAAACTCTATCTTTGAGAAATCTGTGAAGGGATAGTAAGTGGCACCCAGAGGCCTTTGGTAAGCAAGGAAACGTTCCGTTGAAAACTGGAGGGAGGCTTTCTGTGCAACTGCTTTGTGATGTGTGTATTCATCTCATAGAGAGAAATTATACTTCTAATTGAGCAGTTGGATATCACTGTTTCTGTGGAATCTGAGGAAGTACATTTGGGAACGCTCTTTAGAATATGGAGAAAGAAATATAATCAGATAAACAAACGTAGGAAGCTTTCTGTGAAACTACTATATGTCGGGTGAATTCCTCTTGCACAGTTAAACTTTTCTTTGAGCAATTTTCTAACACTGTTTATTTTCAGCGTGTGAAGGGATACTCGGGAACGCATTGAGGCTTATGGAGAAAAAGGAAATATGTTCAGATAGAAACTGCCGAGAAACTTTCCGAGGAACTGCTTTGTGACGTGTGCATTCCACTCACAGTGTTATACCTCTCTTCTGAAACAGCATCAGGGAAGCCTTTTTGGAGAAAAAGATACCAAGAGATATTCCAGGGCATATTAATGCCTATAGTGAAAAGGGAATTAGCCTCAGACAGAAACTGGATAGAAGCTTTCTGTGAAACTTCTCTGTGTTATGTGTTTTTGCCTTATGAGAAAAGAGGTAAAACTCCCTGAGTGGAATGCACACATCAAAAAGTAGTTTATAAGAAAGCTTCTCTGCAGTTTTTATGTGAAGATATTTCCGTTTTCATCATAGTCCTGAATGTGCTTCTGAATGTCCCTTCGCAGATCAGTACATGATGGAGTTTCCAAGCTGCATAATGTAAAGGAAGCTTTATCTATGTGAAATGAATAAACATAGCAAAAAGCAGATTCACACAATGCTTCTTTCCAGTTTTTATCTGAAGATATTTCCTTTTTCACCATAGTCCTGAATGCGCACCCGAATGTCCCTTCATGGATCTGTCCATGACAGAGTTTCCAAGCTGCATAATGTGAAGAAAGTTTTATCTATTTGAGATGAATAAACACAGTAAAAAACAGATATACGGAAAGCTTCTTTACAGTTTTTATCTGAACATATTTCCTTTTTCACCATAGTCTTGAATGTGCTCCCGAATATCCTTTTGCGGATCCATCCATGATGGAGTTTCCAAACTGCATAATATAAGGACAGTTTTATCTATGTGAGATGAATAAACATGTCTGTCACAAAGCAGTTTCACAAAAAGCTTCTTTCCAATTTTTGTCTGAGGATATTTCCTTTTTCACCATAGCCATCCATATACCCCCGATTGTCCCTTGGTAGATTTTTCTCCAAAAGGGATTCTCCAATCCTCTATGAGAAGAAAAGTGAAACTCTGAGAGTGGAATGCAAACGTCACAAAACAGCTCCTCGGAAAGCTTCTATACAGTTTCTATCTGAAGATATTTCCGTTTTTCACTATAAGCCTCAAAGAACACTCGAATATCCCTTCGCAGACTAATCAATAATAGTGTTAGAATAATGCTCAATGAAAAGAGAAGCTTAACTATGAGAGTGAATTTCACACGAAACAGAGCTGTTTTACAGAAAGATTCCTTCTGGTTTTTATCTGAAGATATTAATTTTTCAGCATATTCTAAAGAGCGTTCCCAAATGTCCTTTCTCATGTTCCACAGAAACAGTGATTTCAAATTGCTCAATCCAAAGAATGATGTAACTTTATGAGATGAATAAACACATCACAAAACTGTTACTCAGAAATCTTCTCTTCAGCTTTCAAGGGAAGACATTTTCTTGCTCTCCACAGGCCTCTGGTCGCCATTTAATATCCCTCTGCAGATTCCTCAAAGACAGAGTCTCCAAACTGGGAAGTGTATAGTAAGCTTTAACTCTGTTATGTAAAAGTACATATCAGAGAGCAGTTTCTTGGAATGCTTCTTTCTGGGTGTTATTTGAGGATATTTCACTTTTCACCGTTGTCTTCAATGCGCTCTGAAATATCAGTTTTTCAGTTTTACACGAACGGTGTTCAAACACTGCCTTATGAGAAAAGAGGTATAACTCCCTGAGTGGAATGCACAGAACACAAAGCAGTTTCTCAGAAAGCTTCTGTACAATTTTTATCTGAAGAGATTATCTGTTTCATCATTGTCCTGAATGGCCTCCTAATGTCCCTTTGCGGATCTGTTCATGACAGTTTCTATGCTGCGTAATGTAAATCGAGCTTTGTCGTCATGAGATGAATAAACATAGCAAAAAGCACATTCTCAGAAAGCTTCTCTCCAGTTTTTATCTAAAGATATTTTCTTTTTTGCCATAGACCTGAATATGATCCCGAATGTCCATTTGCGGATCCGTCCATGATGGAGTTTCCAGGCTGAGTAACATAAAGAAAGCTTTATTTATGTGAGATGAATAAACATAGCAAAAAAGCAGACTCACAGAGAGCTTCTATCCAGTTTTTATCTGAATATATCTCCTTTTTCATTGTAAGCCTCAAAGTGCTCCCGAGTATCCCCTCGCAGCCTAAACAAAAAGAGTGTTAGAATACTACTCAATGAAAAGAGAAGCTTAGCTGTGAGAGCAGAATTCACGTGACACAGAGCAGTTTCACAGAAAGCTTCCATCTGGTTTCTACCTGAGGTTATTTCTTTTTCAGCATATTCTAAAGAGCATTCCCAAATGTCATTTCTCGGGTTCCAGAGAAAGAGTGATTTCAAACTGCTCAATCCAAAGAGTGATTTAACTCTATGAGATGAATACAAACATCACAAAATAGTTGCTCAGAAAACTCCTCCCCAGTTTGCAACAGAAGAAATAACCTTGCTTGCCACAGGCCTCTGGTCGCCACTTAATATCCCTTCTCAGAATCCTCAAAGACAGACTTTCCAAACTGGGAAATGTAGAGTAAGCTTTAACTCTCTGCAATGAATGCACATGTCAGAGAGCAGCTTCTTGGAACGATTCTTCTGGGTTTTATTTCAGGATATTTCTCTTTTCGCCATAGTCGTACATGCGCACCGAAATATTACTTTTTCGGTTTTACAGGAACAGTGTTCGAACACTACCTCATGAGAAAAGAGGTATAACTGCCAGAGTGGAATGCACACATCACAAAGTAGTTTCTCAGAAAGCTCCTATCCAGTTTTTATCTGAAGATATCTCCTTTTTCACCGTAGGACTGAATGTGCTTCCAAATGTCCCTTTGCGGATCCATCCATGATGGAGTTTCCAAACTGCCTAATATAAGGAAAGTTGTATCTATGTGAGACAAATAAACATATCTATCACAAAGTAGTTTCACAGAAAGCTTCTTTCCAGTTTTTGTGTGAGGATATTTCCTTTTTCATCATAGCCGTCTATATACTCCAGAATGTCCCCTGGTAGCTTTTTCTCCAAAAGGGATTCCCCATTCCTTTATGAGAGAAAAGTATAACTCTGTGAGTGGAATGCACAGGTCACAAAGCAGCCACTCGGAAATCTTTTCTCCAGTTTTTATCTGAAGATATTTCCGTTTTCACCATAAGCCTCAAAGTGCTCCCGAGTATACCTTAGCAGAATAAACTAAGACAGTATTAGAATACTGCTCAATGAAAACAGAAGCTTAACTGTGCAAGTGAAATTCACATGACACAGTCAGTTTCACAGAAAGTTTCCTTCTGGTTTTTATCGGAGGGTATTTCTTTTTCAGCATATTCTTAAGAGCATTCCCAAATGTCCTTTCTCAGATTCCACAGAAAGAGTGATTTCAAACTGCTCAATCCAAAGAATGAATTAACTCTATGAGATGAATACACACATGACAAAGCAGTTGCTAAGAAAGCTTGTCTCCAGTTTTCAACGGAAGACATTTCCTTGCTCGCCACAGGTCTCCGGTCGCCACTTAATACTCTTTCGCACAATCCTTTAAGCCAGACTTCCAAACTGGGAAATGTAGGGTAAGCTTTAACTCTCTGAAATGAATGCACACGTCAGAGAGCAGTTTCTTGGAATGCTTCTTTCTGGGTTTTATGTCAGGATATTTCTGTTTTCGCCGTAGTCATCCATGCGCTCCGAAATACTACATTTTCGGTTTTACGGGAACAGTGTTCAAACACTGCCTTATGAGAAAAGAGGTATGACTCCCTGAGTGGAATGCACACATCATGAAGCAGTTTCTCAGAAACCTTCTATCCAGTTTTTATCTGCAGACATCTCCTATTTCCCCACAGGCCTGAATGTGTTCCCGAATGTCTCTTCGTGGATCCGTCCATGACGAAGTTTCCAATCTGCATACTCTAAAGGAAGCTTTATGTATGTGAGGTGAATACATATATCACAGAGCAGTTTCACAGAATGCTTCTTTCCTGTTTTTGTCTGAGGCTATTTCCCTTCTCACAATAGGCATCAATATGCTCCCGGATATCCCTTGATAAATTTTTCCCCAAAGGGATTTCCCTGACGCAGTATGAGAAGAGAGGTATAAGACTGTAAGTGGAATGCACACATCATGAAGCAGTTCCTCGGAAAGCTTCTCTCCAGTTTCTATCTGAAAATATTTCCTTTTTCACCATAAGCCTCAAAGCGCTCCCGAAAATCCCTGCACACGGTAAACATTAACAGTGTTGGAAAACTGCTCAATGAAAATAGAAGCTTAACTGTGCGAGTGCAATTCACACAACACAGAACAGTTTTACAGAAAGCTTCCTCTGATTTTTGCCTGAAGATATGTCCCTTTTCACCAGAGTCCTGAATGTGCTCCCGAATGCTCTTCACGGACCCATCCATGACAGAGTTTCCAAACTGCGTAATGTAAATAAAGCTTTATCTACATGAGATGAATGAATGTAGCAAAAAGCAGATTCACAGAAAGCTTCTTTCCAGTTTTTATCTGAATATATTTCCTTTTTCCCCATAGTCCTCAATGTGCTCCCAAATGTGCCTTCGCGGATCCATCCATGACAGAGTTTCCGAGCTTCGTAATGTAAAGAAAGCTTTAACTATGTGACATGAACACACATATCAGCAAGCTGTTTCACAGAAAACTTCTTTCCAGTTTTTGCCTGAGGCTACTTCCCATTTCACAATAGGCATCAATATGCTCCCCAATATCCCTTCATACCTATTTCTCCAAAAGGGTTTCCCTGATGCTGTGTGAGAAGTGTAACATTGTGAGTGGAATGCACACATCACAAAGCAGTTCCTTGGAAAGCTTCTCTCCAGTTTCGGTCTGAACATATTTCTTTTTTCACCATAAGTCTCAAAGCACTCCCATATATCCCTTCACACGCTAAACATAAACAGTATTAGAAAACTGCTCAATGAAAAGAGAGGCTTAACTGAGTGAGAAAAATTAAGATGACACAGAGCAGTTTCACTGAAAGCTTCCTTGTGGGTTTTACCTGAGGATATTTCCTTCTCCATATTCGAAGGAGCGTTCTCAAATGTCCATCCTCAGATTCCACAAAAACAGTGATTTCAAAGTGCTCAATCCAAAGTAATGGTTTAACTCTATGAGACGAATACCCACATCACAAAGCAGTTGCTCAGAAACTTCTCCCCAGGTTTCATCGGAAGTCATTTCCTTGCTCACCACAAGCCTCCGGGGGCCACTTAATATCCCTTCACAGATTCCTCAAAGAGAGAGTTTCCAAACTGCACAGCATAGAGTAGGTTTTAACTCTGTGAAGTGAATGCACATATCAGAGAGTAGTTTCCTGCAATGCTTCTTTCTGGGATTTATTTGAGGATACTTAAGTTTTCACCATAGTGTTCAATGTGCTCCGTAATATCACTTTTTCAGTTTTACAGGAACAGTGTTAAAACACTGCCTTAGGAGAAAACAGGTATAACTCCCTGAGTGGAATGCACACATAACAAAGAAGTTTCTCAGAAAGCTTCTTTCCAGTTTTTATCAGAAGGTATTTCCTATTTCACCATAGACCTGAATGTGCTCCTGAATGTCCCTTCGTGAATCCGTCCTAGACGGCGTTTCAAAACTGCATAATAGAAAGAAAGTTTTATCTATGTGAGGTGAATAAGCATATCTATCACAAAGCTGTTTCACAGAAATCTTCTTTCCAGTCTGTGTCTGAGGATATTTCCTTTTTCACCATAGACATACACATAATCACGAATGTCGCCTGGTAGAATTTTCTCCAAAAGGGATTTCCCAATCCTCTATGAGAAGAAAAGTGTAACTCTGTGAGTGGAATGCACGTGTCACAAAGCAGCTCCTCGGGCAGCTTCTCTCCCGTTTCTAGCTGAAGATATTTCCGTTTTCACCATAAGCGTCAAAGCACTCCTAGTATCCCTTAGCCTACTAAACAAAAACAGAGTTAGAATACTGCTCAATGAAAACAGAAGCTTAATTGTGTGAGTGGAATTCACGTCACACAGAGATGTTTCACAGAAAGCTTCCTTCTGGTTTTTATCGGAGGGTATTTCTTTTTCAGGACATTCTTAAGAGTGTTCCCAAATGTCTTTTTCAGGTTCCACAGAAAGAGTGATTTCAAACTGCTCAATCCAAAGAATGATTTAACTCTATGAGATAAATACACACATCACAAAGCAGTTGCTCAGAAAGCGTCTCTCCAATTTTCAATGGAAGACATTTCCTTGCTCGCCACCGGCCTCCGGTCGCCACTTAATATCCCTTCACAGAATCCTCAAAGACAGACTTTCCAAACTGGGAAATGTAGAGTAAGCTTTGAGTCTCTGAAATGAATGCACATGACTGAGAGCAGTTCGTGGAATGCTTCTTTGTGAGTTTTATTTCGGGATAGTTCGCTTTTCACCATAGTCTTCCATGCACTCCGAAATATTACATTTTTGGTTTCACAGGAACAGTGTTCAAACACTGCCTTATGAGAAAAGAGGTATGACTCCCTGAGTGGAATGCACACATTACAAAGCAGTTTCTCAGAAAGCTTCTATCCAGTTTTAATCGGAAGATAACTCCTTTTTCAAGATAGGCCTGAATGTGCTCCGCAACATCCCTTTGTGGATCCGTCCATGACGGAGTTTCCAAACTGCGTAATATAAGGTAAGCTATATCTATGTGAGATGAATAAACAAATCTATCACAAAGCAGTTTCACAAAAATCTTCTTTCCAGTTTTTGCTTTAGGATATTTCCTTTTTCACCATAGTTGTCCATATACTCCTGAATGTCCCCTGGTAGCTTTTTCTCCAAAAGTTATTCCCCCATCCTCTATGAGAAGAAAGGTATAATTTTGTGAGTGGAATGCACACATCACAAAGCAGCTCCTCGGAAAGCTTCTCTCCAGTTTCCGTCCGAAGATATTTCTTTTTCTGCCCTAATCCTCAAAGCCCTCCCGAATATCCCTTCGCAGACTAAACAAAAAAAGTGTTAGAATACTGTTCCATGAAAACAGAAGCTTAACTGTGGGAACGTAATTCACATGACACAGAGCAGTTTCACAGAAGGCTTCCTTCTGGTTTCTGTCTGAGGTTGTTTCTTTTTCAGGATAATTTAAAGAGCATTCCCAAATGTCCTCTCCCAGATTCCACAGAAACAGTGATTTCAAACTTCTCAATCCGAAGAATGATTTAACTCTTTGACATGAATACAAACATCACAAAAGAGTTGCTCATAAAGCTTCTCTCCAATTTTCAATGGAAGACATTTCTTGCTCACCACAGGCCTCCTGTTGCCAGTTAATATTCCTTTGCAGAATCCTCAAAGACAGACTTCCCAAACTGGGAAATGTACAGTAAGTTTTACTCTGTGAAATGAATGGACATGTCGGAGAACAGTTTCTTGGAATGCTTCTTTCTGCGTTTTATTTGATGACATTTCACTTTTCGCCATAGTCTTCAATGTGCCCGAATATCACCTTTTTAGTTTTCCAGGAACAGTGTTCAAACTGTGCCTTATGAGAAGAAAGATATAACTCTCTGAGAGGAATGCACACATCACCAAGTAATTTCTCAGAAAGCTTCTCTCCAGTTTTCATTGGAAGACGTTTGCTTGCTCATCACAAGCTTGCGGGTGCCACTTAATATGCCTTCACAGATTCCTCAAAGACAGAGTTTCCAAACTGCGCAATGTAGAGTAAGCTTTAACTCTGTGAAATGAATGCACTTATCAGAGAGCAGTTTCTTGGAATACTTCTCTCTGTGTTTTATTTGAGGATATTTCACTTTTCACCATAGTCTTCAATGCACTCCAAAATATCACATTTTTGGTGTTACAGGAACAGTGTTCCAATACTGCCTTATGAGAAAAGAGGTATAACTCCCTGAGTGATATGCCCACATCACAAACAGTTTCTCAGAAAGCATCTCTCCAGTTTTTGACTGAAGATATTTCCTATTTCATCATAGGCCTGAATGTGCTCCCGAATGACCCTTCGATAATCCGTCCATGAGGGCGTTTCAAAATTTCGTAAAAGAGAGAAAGTTTTATCTATGTGAGATGAATAAACATATCTACCACAAAGCAGTTTCACAGAAATCTTTCCATTTTTTGTTTTAGGATATTTCCTTTTTCACCATAGCTGTCCATATACTCCCGAATGTCCCCTGGTAGCTTTTTCTCCAAAAGGGATTCCCCGATTCTCTATGAGAAGAAAAATATCACTCTGTGAGTGGAATGCACACGTCACAAAGAGCTCCACAGAAATCTTCTCTCAAGTTTCCATCTGAATATATTTCCGTTTTCACCATCAGCCTCAAAGCCATCCCAAGTTTCCCTTAGCTGACTAAACTAAAACAGTTTTAGAATACTGCTCAATGAAAACAGAAGCTTAACTGTGCAAGTGGAATTCACATGACACAGAGCAGTTTCACAGAAAGATTCCTTCTGGTTTTTGTCGGAGGGTATTTCTACCGTATTCCTGAATGTGCTCCCAAATGGCCGTTCGCGAATCTGTCCATGACAATGTTTCCAAACAGCATAATAGAAGGAAAGTTTTACGTATGTGAGATGGATAAACATATCTATCACAAACCCATTTCACAGAAAGCTTCTTTCCACTTGTTGTCCGAGGATATTTCCTTTTTCACCATAGCCGTCCCTATACTCCCGAATGTCCCTTGGTACCTTTTTATCCAAAGGGATTTCCCAATCCTCTATGAGAAGAAAGGTATAATTCTGAGAGTGGAATGCACACGTCACAAGGCAGCTCCTCGGAAAGCTTGTCTCCAGTTTCTATCGGAAGATATTTCCTTTTTCACTGGAAGCCTCAAAGTGCTCCCGAATATCACTTCACAGACTAAACAAAAACAGTGTTAGAATACTGCTCAATGAAAGGAGAAGCTTAATTGTGTGAGCAGAATTCACAAGACACAGAGCTTTCATGGAAAGCTTCCTTCTGGTTTCTATCTGAGGTTATTTCTTTTTCAGGATATTCTAAAAAGCGTTCCCAAATGTCCTATCTCAGATTCCACAGAAATAGTGATTGCAAACTGCTCAATCCAAAGAATGATTTAACTCTACGAGATGAATACAAACATCACAAAAGAGTGGCTCAGAAAGCTTCTTTCCAATTTTCAACAGAAGACATTTCGTTGCTCACCACAGGCCTCAGGTTGCCACTTAATATCGCTTCGCAGAATCCTCAAAGACAGACTTTCCGAACTGAACAATGTAGAATAAGCTTTATTTCTGTGAAATGAATGGACATGTCAGATAGCAGCTTCTTGGAATGTTTCTTTCTGGGTTTTTCTGGACGACATTTTCCTTTTAGCCATAGTCTTCAATGTTCTCTGAATATCACTTTTGTAGTTTTACAGGAACAGTGTTGAAACAGTACCTTATGTGAAAAAATGTATAACTCCCTGAGTGGAATGAACACATCACCAAGCATTTTCTCAGAAAGCTTCTCTCCAGTTTTTATCAGATGATATTTTCTTTTTCACCATAGGCACAAGAATCATTTAACTCTGTGGGATGAATACACACATCACAAATTAGTTGCTCAGAAAGTTTCTTTCCAGTTTTCAACGGAAGACTTTTCCTTGCTCGCCACAGGCCCTCCTGGTCACCACTTCATATCCCTTCACAGAATCCTCAAAGACAGACTTTTGAAACTGAGAAATGTAGAGTAAGCTTTAACTCTCTGAAATAAATGCACATGTCAGACAGCAGTTTCTTGGAACGCTTCTTTCTGGGTTTTATTTGAGGATATTTCACTTTTCTCCATAGTCTTCAATGCACTCCGAATTATCACTTTTTTGGTTTTACAGGAACAATGTTCAAACACTGCCTTATGAGAAAAGAGGTGTATCTCCCTGAGTGGAAGGTACACACCAACAAGCAGTTTCTCAGAAACCTTCACTCCAGTTTTTATCTGAAGATATTTCCATTTTCACCACAGTCCTGAATGTGCTCCCGAATGTCCCTTCCGGGATCCGTCCGTGACAGAGTGACCAAGCTGCGTAATGTAAAGGAAGCTTTATCTATGTGAGATGAATAAACACAGCAAAAAGCAGATTCACAGAAAGCTTCTTTCCAGTTTTCAACTGAAAATATTTCCTATTTCACCATAGTCGTGAATGTGCTCCCAAATGTACCTTTGCAGATCCTTCCATGTCAGAGTTTCCAAGCTGTGTACTGTAAAGGAAGCTTTAGCTATGTGAGATGAATACATATATCACAGAGCTGTTTCACAGAATGATTCTTTCCTGTTTTTATCTGAGGCTATTTCCCTTTTCACAAGAGGCATCAATATGCTCCAGGATATCCCTTGGTAAATTTTTCTCCAAAGGGGTTTCCCTGATGCTGTATGAGAAGAGAGGTATAACTCTGTAAGTGGAATGCACACGTCTCAAAGCAGTTCCTCAGAAACCTTCTCTGCAGTTTCTATCTGAAGATATTTCCTTTTTCACCGTAAGCCTCAAAGTGCTCCTGAAAATCCCTTCACATGCTAAACATAAGCAGTGTTAGAATACGGCTCAATGTGAATAGAAGCTTAACTGTGTGAGCAGAATTCACACAGCACAGAGCAGTTTCACAGAAAGCTTTCTTCTGGTTTTTATCTGAAGATATTTCCCTTTTCACCATAGTCCTGAATGTCCCCCAGAATGCCCTTCACAGATCCGTCCATGACAGAGTATCCATGCTGGGTAATGCAAAGAAAGATTTATCTACGTGAGAGGAATAAACACAGCAAAAGGTAGATTCATAGAAAGCTTCTTTCCAGTTTTTATATGAATATATTTCCTTTTTCACCATAGTCCTGAATGTACTCCCAAATGTCCCTTCGCGGATCCGTCCATGACAGAGTTTCCAAGCTGCGTAATGTAAAGAAAGCTTTATCTAGGTGACATGAATACAAATATCAACAAGTAGTTTCACAGAAAACTTCTTTCCAGTTTTTGCCTGAGGCTACTTCCCTTTTCATCAGAGGCATCAATATTCTCCCCAATATCCCTTCGTACCTATTTCTCCAAAAGGGATTCCCCGATGCTTTATGAGAAGAGAGGCATAACACTGTGAGTGGCATGCACACGTCACGAAGCAGTTCCTCGGAAAGCTTCTCTCCAGTTTTGGTCTGAACATATTTCCTTTTTCACCATAAGCCTCAAAGCGCTCCTGAATGTCCCTTCACACGCTAAACATAAACAGGGTTAGAAAACTGCTCTATGAAAAGAGAGGCTTAAGTGAGGGAGAAGAATTAAGACGACACAGAGCAGTTTCACTGAAAGCTTCCTTTTGGATTTTGTGTGAAGATATTTCCTCCTCCATATTCTAAGGAGCGTTCCCAAATGTCCATCCTCAGATTCCACAAAAGCAGTGATTTCAAACTGCTCGACCCAAAGAATGGTTTAACTCTATGAGATGAATACACACATCACAAAGCAGTTTGAAATCACTCTGTCTGTGGAAACTGAGAAAGGACATTTGGGAATGCTCTTAAGAATGCGCTGAAAAAGAAATACCTCTCTCCAAAAAACTTCTCTCCAGGTTTCATTGGAAGTTGTTTCCTTGTTCACCACAAGCCTGCAGGCTCCACTTAATATCCCTTTACAGATTCCTCAAAGAGAGAGTTTCCAAATTGGGCAATGTAGAGTAAGCTTTAACTCTGTGAAGTGAATGCACATATCAGAGAGCAGTTTCTTGGAACACTTCTTTCTGGGTTTTATTTGAGGATATTTCACTTTTCGCCATTGTGTTCAATGCGCTCCATAATATCACTTTTTCGGTTTTCCAGGAACAGTGTTCAAACAGTGCCTTATGAGAAGAAAGGTATAACTCCCTGAATGGAATGTGCACATTACTAAGCAGTTTGTCAAAAAGCTTCTGTCCAGTTTCTATCTGATGATATTTCCTTTTCACCATAGGCCCGAATGTGATCCCGAATATCCCTTTGCGGATACATCCATGACGAAGTTTCCAAGCTGCATAATGTAAAGAAAGTTTTATCTATGTGAGATGCATATACATATCTATCACAAAACCTTTACACAGAAACCTTCCTTTCAGTTTTTGCCTGCGAATATTTCCTTTTTCATTGTAGCCCCCCATATGGTGAATGTCCCTTGGTAGCTTTTTCTCCAAATGGAATTTCATAATCCTCTATGAGAAAAATATAACTCTGTGAGTGGAATGCACACGTCACAAAGCAGCTCCTTGGAAAGCAGCTCCTTGGAAAGCTTCTCTCTAGTTTCTATCTGAAGATATTTCCTGTTTCACCATAAGTCTCAAAGCGATCCCAAATATCTCTTCACACGCTAAATATAAACAGGGTTAGAAAACTGCTTAGTGAAAAGAGAGGCTTACTGAGCGAGGGGAATTAAGATGACTAGAGAAGTTTCACAGAAGGCTTCCTTCCAGATTTTATCTGATAATATTTCTTTCTCTGTATTCTAATAATGTTCCCAAATGTCCTTACTCAGGTTCCACTAAAACAGTGATTCCAAACTGCTGAATCCAAAGAATGGTTTAACTATATGAGACGAATACGCACATCACAAACCAGTTGCTCAGAAATTTTCTCTCCAGTTTTCAATGGAAGTCGTATCCTTGCTCACCACAAGCCTCCGCGCGCCACTTAATATCCCTTTACAGATTCCTCAAAGACAGACTTTCCAAACTGGGCAATGTAGAGTAAGCTTTAACTCTATAAAATGAATGCTCGTATCAGAGAGCAGTTTCTTGGAACACTTCTGTCTGGGTTTTATTTGAGGATATTTCACTTTTCGCCATAGTCTTCAAAACATTCTGAAATATCACTTTTTCGGTTTTGCAGGAACAGTGTTCAAACACTGCCTTGTGAGAAAAGAGGTATAACTCCCTGAGTGGAAGGTACACATCACAAAGCAGTTTCTCAGAAAGCTTCTCTCCAGTTTTTATCTGAAGATATTTCCTATTTCATCATAGACCTGAAGGTGCTCCTGAATGTCCCTTCGTGAATCCGTCCATGACAGCGTTTCAAAGCTGCGTAATAGAAAGAAAGTTTTATCTATGTGAGATGATTAAACACATCTATCACAAAGCAGTTTCACAGAAAGCTTCTTTCCAGTTTTTGTCTGAGGATATTTCCTTTTTCACCATAGCTGTCCATATACTCCCGAATGTCCCCTGGTAAGTTTTCCTCCAAAAGGGATTCCCCAATACTCTATGAGAAGAAAAGTGTAACTCTGTGAGTGGAATGCACATGTCACAACGCAGCTCCTCGGAAATCTTCTCTCCAGTTTCTATCTGAAGATATTTCCGTTTTCACCATAAGCCTCAAAGCGCTCCCGAGTATCCCTTAGTTGACTAAACAAAGACAGTGTTAGAATACTGCTCAATCAAAAGAGAAACTTAACTGTGCGAGTGGAATTCACATGACATAGAGCAGTTTCACAGAAAACTTCCTTCTGGTTTTTATCGGAGAGTGTTTTTTTTTTTTTTTAAACATATTCCAAAGAACGTTCCCAAATGTCCTTTCTCAGATTCCACAGAAAGAGAGATTTAAAACTGCTCAATCCAAAGAATGAGATAACTCTATGAGATGAATACAGACATCACAAAGCAGTTGCTCAGAAAGCTTCTCTCCAGTTTTCAACGGAAGACATTTGCTTGCTCACCACAGGCCTACGGTCTCCACTTAATATCCTTTCATAGAATCCTCAAAGACACATGTTCCAAACTGGGAAATGTAGAGTATGCTTTAACTCTCTGAAATGAATGCACATGTCAGAGAGTAGTTTCTTGGAATGCTTCTTTCTGGTTTTTATTTCAGGATATTTCAATTTTTGCTATAGTCTTCCACGCTCTCCAAAATATCACTTTTCAGTTTTAGAGGAACAGTATTCAAACACTGCCTTATGAGAAAAGAGATATAATTCCCTCAGTGGAATGCACACATCACAAAGCAGTTTCTCAGAAAGCTTCTCACCAGTATTTATCTGAAGGTATTTCATTTTTCACCATTTGCCTGAATGGGCTCCGGAATGTCCCTTCACAAATCCATCCATGACAGAGTTACCAAAATGCGTAATATAAAGAAACTTTTATCTATGTGAGGTTAATAAACATAGCAAAAAGCAGATTCACAGAAAGATTCTTTCCAGTTTTTATATGAAGATATTTCCTTTTCAACATAGTCCTGAATGTGCTCCCGGATGTCCCTTCACAGATTCATCCATGACACAGTTTCCAAGCTGCTTAATGTAGAGAAAGCTTTATCTATGTGTGATGAATACACATATCACAGAACAGTAACACAGAAAGGGTTTCCCCGATGCTGTATGAGAACAGAGGTATGACACTGTGAGTGGAATGTACATGTCACACGGAGTTCTGCGGAAATCTTCTATCTAGTTTCTATCTGAACATATTTTCTTTTTCACCGTAAGCCTCAAAGTGCTCCCGTATATCCCTTCCTATGCTAAACATGAACAATGTTAGAAAACTGCTCAATGAAAGGCAAGCTTAACTAAGCGAGAGGAATTCACACGACACACAGCAGTTTCATAGAAATCTTCCTTCTGGTTTTTATCTGAGGATATTTCTCTCTCCATATTCTAAAGATCTTTCCCAAATGTCCCTCCTCAGGTTCCACAGAAGCAGTGATTTCAAACTGCTCAATCCAAAGAATGATTTAACTCTATGAGATGAATACACCCATCACAAAGCAGTTGCTCAGAAAACTTCTCTCCAGTATTCATTGGAAGACATTTTCTTGCTCACCACAGGCCTCCGGGCGCCACTTAATATCCCTTCGCAGATTACTGAGGACAGAATTTACAAACTGGGCAATGTAAAGTAAGCTTTACCTCTGTGAAATGAATGCACATATCCGAGAGCAGTTTCTTGGAACACTTCTTTTTGGGGTTTATTTGAGGATATATCACTTTTTGTCAGAGTCTTCAATGCACTCCAAAATATCACTTTTTCCTTTTACAGGAACAGTGTTCAAACACTGCCTTATGAGAAAATAGATATAACTCCCTGAGTGGAATGCACACATCACAAAGTAGTTTCTTAAAAAGCTTCTCTTCATTTCTTTTCTGAAGAAATTTCCTTTTTCACCATAGGCCTGAATGCGCTTTCAAATATCCCATTGCGGATCTGTCCATGACAGATTTTCCAAACTGCGTAATATAAAGAAAGTTATATCTATGTGAGATGAATAAGCATAACAAAAAGCAGATTCACAGCAAGTTTCTTTCCAGTTTTTATCTGAAGATATTTACTTTTTCAACATAGTCCCAAATATGCTCCCGAATATCCCTTTGCGAATTCATCTATGACAGAATTTCCAAGCTGTGTAATGTAGAGAAAGCTTTATCTATGTGAGATGAATACACATATCACAGAACAGTATCACAGAAAGGGTTTCCTCAATGCTGTATGAGAAGAGATGTATAGTACTGTGAGTGGAATGCACATGTCATAAAGCAGTTCCGCAGAAAGCTTCTGTCCAGTTTCTATCTGAACATATTCTCTTTTTCACCGTAAGACTCAAAGTGCTCCCGTATATCCCTTCATACGCTAAACATGAACAATGTTAGAAAACTGCTCAATGAAAAGAGAAGCTTAACTGAGCGAGAGGAATTAAGACAACACAGAGCAGTTTCACAAAAAGCTTCATTCCGGATTTTACCTGAGGATATTTCTTTCTCCATATTCTAGGGAGCATTCCCAAATGTCCTTCCTGAGATTCCACAGAAACAGGGACTTCAAACTGCTCAATCCAAAGAATGATTTAATTCTATGAGAGGAATACAAACATCATAAAGGAGTTGCTCAGAAATCTTCTCTCCAATTTTCAACGGAAGGCATTTCCTTGCTCTCACAGGCTTCCAATGCCACTTGATATACCTTTGCAGAATCCTCAAAGTCATACTTTCCAAACTGGGAAATGTAAACTTTAACTCTGTGAAATGCATGGACATGTCAGAGACCAGTTTCTTGGAATGCTTCTTTCTGGGTTTTCTTTACTGACATTTCACTTTTCGCCATAGACTTCAATGTGCTCCAGATATCACTTATTTAGTTTTACAGGAACAGTTTTCAAACAGTGCCTTATGAGAAAAAAGGTATAACTCCCTGAGTGGAATGCACACATCACCAACCAGTTTCACACAAAGCTTCTCTCCAGTTTTTATCTGATGGTATTTTCTTTTTCACCATAGGCCTGCATGTGATCCCGAATATCCCTTCATGGATCCGTCCATGACGGAGTTTCCTAGCTGCATAATGTAAAGAAAGCTTTATCTATGTGAGATGAATACACATATCACAGAGCAGTTTCATAGAAAGCTTCTTTCCAGTTTTTGTCTGAGGCTATTTCCCTTTTCGCCATAGGTGCCAACATGCTCCCAAATATCATTTGATACCTATTTCTCCAAAAGGGTTTCCCCGATGCTGTATGAGAAGAAAGGTATATCTCTGTGAGTCGAATGCACACGTCACAAAGCAGCTCCTCTGAAATCTTCTTTCCAGTTTCTATCTCAAGATATTTCCATTTTCACCATAAGCCTCAAAGCACTGCCGAATATCCCTTTGCACACTAAACACAGTGTTAGGGTACTGCTCAATGAAAAGAGAAGCTGAACTCTGTGATTAGAATACACATGACACATAGCTGTTTCAGAGAAAACTTCCTTTCAGTTTTTATGTGAGGATATATTTTTTAAGCATATTCTAAAGAGCGTTCCCATATGTCCTTTCTCAGGATCCACAGAAACAGTGATTTCAAACTGCTCAATACAAAGAACGATTTAACTCTATGAGATGAATACACACATCTCAAAGCAGTTTCTCAGAAAACTTCTTTCCAGTTTTCATCGGAAGACATTTCCTTCCTCACCACAGGTTTCCAGATGCCACTAAATATCCCTTTGCAGGGATTCCTCAAAGATAGAGTTTCCAAACTGAGCAACGTAGATTAAGTTTTAACACTGTGAAATGAATGCACATGTCAGAGAGCAGCTTCTTCGAACGCTTCTTTCTGGGTTTTATTTGAGGATAGTTCACTTTTTGCCATAGTTTTCAATGCGAACTGAAATACCACGTTTTCGGTTTCACAGGAACAGTGTTCAAACACTGCCTTATGAGAAAAGAGGTATAACTCCCTGACTGGAATGCACATATCACAAAACAGTTTCTCAGAAAGCTTCTCCCCGATTTTTATCTGAAGATATTTCCTATTTCTCCATAGGCCTGAATGTGCTCCCGAATGTCCCTGCGCAGATCTGTACATGACGGAGTTTCCAAGCTGCGTAATGTAAGGAAAGCTTTATCTATGTGAGGTGAATTCACATAGCACAGAGCAGTTTCACAGAAAGCTTCTTTCCAGTTTTTGTCTGAGGCTATTTCCATTTTCACCATAGGCGTCAATATGCTCCCGAATATTCCTTGGTTCCTTTTTCTCCAAAAGGGTTTCCCCGATGCTGTATGAGAAGAGAGGTATAGCACTGTGAGTGGAATGTACATGTCACAAAGCAGTTTCACTGATAGCTTCTCTCCAGTGTCTATCTGAGCATATTTCCTTTCTCACTGTGAGACTCAAAGCCCTTCCGAATACCCCTTCACACGCTAAACCTAAACAGCGTTAGAAAACTCTTCAATGAAAAGGGAAGCTGAAGTGAGCGAGAGGAATTCACACGACACATAGCAGTTTCACAGAAAGCTTCCATCTGGATTTCATCTGAGGATATTTCTTTCTCCATATTCCAAAAGCGATCCCAAATGTCCTTCCTGAGATACCACAGAAACAGTGATTTTAAACTGCTCAATCCAAGGAATGGTTTAACTCTAGGAGATGAATGCACACATCACAAAGCAGTTGCTCTGAAAGCTTCTGTTCAGTTTTCATCAGAAGACATTTCCTTGCTCACCACAGGACTCTGGGGCACCACTTAATATCCCTTTGCAGATTCCTCAAAGACAGAGTTTCCAAACTGGGCAAGGTAGAGTACGCTTTAATTCTGTGAAATGAGTGCACATATCAGAGAGCAGTTTCTTGGAATGCTTCTTTCTGGGTTTTATTTGAGGATATTTCACTATTTGCCATAGTCTTCAATGTACCCAGTAATAACACTTTTTCATTTTACAGGAACGGTGCTCAAACACTGCCTTATGAGAAAAAAGGTATAATTCCCTGAGTGGAATGCACACATCACAAAGCAGTTTCACAGAAAGCTTCTCTCCAGTTTTTATCGGAAGATATTTCCTTTTTCACCATACGCCTGAATGTGCTCAAGAATATCCCTTTGTGGATCTGTTCATCAGGGAGTATCCAAACTGTGTAAAGAAGGAAAGTTTTATCTCTTTGAGATGAATAAACATATCCATTACAAATCAGTTTCACAGAAAGGTTCTCTCCAGTTTTTGTCTGAGGATATTTGCTTTTCCACCATAGCCATCCATATACTCCCGAATGTCCCTTGGTAGCTTTTTCTCCAAAAGGGATTCCCCAATCCTCTATGAGAAACAAGGCATAAATCTGTGAGTGGAATGCACACATCACAAAGCAGTTCCTCAGAAAGCTTTTCTCCAGTTTCTATCCCAACATATTTCCTTTTTCACTGTAAGCCTCAAAGCGCTCCCGAATATCCCTTCGCAAACTAAACACAGTGTTAGAATTCTGCTCCCTGAAAAGAGAACCTTAACTGTGTGAGTGGAATTCACACGACATAGAGCAGTTTCACAGAAAGCTTCCTTCTGCTTTTCATCTAAGGGTATTTCTTTTTCAGCATATTCTAAAGAGTGTTCCCAAATGTCTTAGGTTCCACAAATTCTCTTAGGTTCCACAGAAACAGTGATTTCAAACTTCTCAATCCAAAGAATGATTTACCTCCATGACATGAATACAAACATCACAAAATAGTTGCTCAGAAAGCTTCTCTCAATTTTCAATGGAAGACATTTCCTTGCTCGCCACAGGCCTCCGGTTGCCACTTAATATCCCTTGGCAGAATCCTCAAAGACGGACTTTCCAACCTGGGAAATGTAGAGTATGCTTTAACTCTGTGATATGAATGGACATGTGAGAGAGCAATTTCTTAGAATGCTTCTTTCCGGATTTTATTGGTCGATATTTTACTTTTCGCCATAGTCTTTAATGCGCTCTGAAATATCACTTTTTTGGTTTTACAGGAAAAATGTTCAAACAGTGCCTTATGAGAAAAGAGGTATATCTCCCTGAGTGGAAGGTACACATCAACAAGCAGTTTCTCAGAAAGCATCTCTCCAGTTTTTATCTGAATATATTTCCTTTTTCACCAGAGTCCTGAATGTGCTCCCAAATGTCTCTTCAGGGATCCGTCCATGACAGAGTTACCAAGCTGCATAATGTAAAGAAAGCTTTATCTATGTGAGATGAATAAACACAGCAAAAAGCAGATTCACAGAAAGCTTCTTTCCAGTTTTCATCTGAAAATATTTCCTTTTTCACCATAGTCGTGAATGTGCTCCCAAATGTACCTTCGGGGATCCCTCCATGTCAGAGTTTCCAAGCTGCGTACTGTAAAGGAAGCTTTATCTATGTGAGATGAATACATATATCATAGAGCTGTTTCACAGAATGATTCTTTCCTGTTTTTATCTGAGGCTACTTCCCTTTTCACAATAGGCATCAATATGCTCCAAGATATCCCTTGGTAAATTTTTCTCCAAAGGGGTTTCCCTGATGCTGTATGAGAAGAGAGGTATAACACTGTAAGTGGAATGCACACGTCACAAAGCGGTTGCTCAGAAACCTCTCCAGTTTCTATCTGAAGATATTTCCTTTTTCACTGTAAGCCTCAAAGTGCTCCTGAGTATCCCTTAGCTGACTAAACTAAAACAGTGTTAGAAAACTGCTAAATTAAAGCAGAAGCTTAACTGTGTGAGTGGAGTTCACATGACTCAGAGCAGTTTCACAGAAAGTTTCCTTCTGGTTTTTATGGGACAGTATTTCCTTTTCAGCATATTCTTAGGAGAGATCCCAAATGTCCTTTCTCAGGTTTCACAGAAAGAGTGATTTCAAACTGCTCAATCCAAAGAATGATTTAATTATATGAGATGAATGCACACATCACAAAGCAGTTGCTCAGAAAACTTCTCTTCAGTTTTCACCAGAAGACATTTCCTGCTCACCACAGGTCTCCGGTCGCCACTTAATATCCCTTTGCAGAATCCTCAAAGACACACGTTCCAAACTGGGAAATGTAGAGTAAGCTTTAACTCTCTGAAATGAATGCATATGTCAGAGAGCAGTTTCTTGGAACTATTCTTTCTGTGTTTTATTTCAGGATACTTCCCTTTTCGTCATAGTCTTCCAGGCACTCCTAAATATTACTTTTTCAGTTTTACAGGAACAGTGTTCAAACACTGCCTTATGAGAAAATAGGTATAACTCCCTGAGTGGAATGCATACATCACAGAGTAGTTTCTCAGAAAGCTTCTATCCAGTTTTTATCTGAAGATATCTCCTCTTTCACTGTAGGCCTGAATGTGCTCTCTAATGTCCCTTCCCAGATCCGTGCATGACAGAGTTTCCAAACTGCATAATATAAGAAAAGTTTTAACTATGTGAGATGAATAAATATATCTAACACAAAGCAGTTTCACAGAAATCTTCATTCCAGTTTCTGACTGAGGATATTTCCTTTTTCACCATAGCCGTCCCTATACTCCCGAATGTCTCTTGGTAGCTTTTTCTCCAAAAGGGATTCCGGAATCCTATATGAGAAGAAAGGTATAATTCTGTGAGTGGAATGCACATGTCACAAAGCAGCTCCTCAGAAAGCTTCTCTCCAGCTTCTATCTGAAGATATTTCTATTTCATCATAAGCCTCAAAGCGCTCCCGAATATCCCTTCACAGACTAAACAAAAACAGTGTTATAATACTGCTCAATGAAAAGAGAAGCTTAACTGTGTAAGTGGAATTCATGTGACAGAGAGCAGTTTCACAGAAAGCTTCCTTCTGGTTTCTATCTGAGGTTATTTCTTTTTCAGTATATTCTAAAAAGCGTTCCCAAATGTCCTTTCTCAGATTCCACAGAAACAGTGATTTCAAACTGCTCAATCCAAATAATGGTTTACCTCTATGAGATGAATACAAACATCACAAAAGAATTACGCAGAAAGCTTTTCTCCAATTTTCGATGGAAGACATTTCCTTGCTCGAGATAGGTCTCCAGTTGCCACTTAATATCCCTTTGCAGAATCCTCAAAGACCAACTTTCAAACTGGGAAATGAAGAGTAAGCTTTAACTCTGTGAAAAGAATGGACATGTCAGAGAGCAGTTTCTTGGAATGCTTCTTTCTGTATTTTATTGGATGACATTTCACTTTTTGCTATAGTCTTCAATGTGCTCCAAATATCACTTTTTTAGTTTTACAGGAACAGTGTTCAAACTGTGCCTTATGAGAAGAAAGTTATAACTCCCTGAGTGGAATGTACACATCCCAAGCAGTTTCTCAGAAAGCTTCTCTTCAGTTTTTATCTGACCATATTTCCTTTTTCACCATAGGCCCGAATGTGATCCCAAATATCCCTTTGCAGATCCATCCTTGAGGGAGTTTCCAAGCTGTGTAATGTAAAGAAAGCTTTATCTATATGAGATGAATAACCATAGCAAAAAGCAGATTCACAGAAAGCTTCCTTCCAGTTTTTATCTGAAGATATTTCCTTTTACACCATAGTCCTGAATGTGCTCCTGAATGTCCCTTCGTGGATACGTCCATGACAGTTTCCAAGCTGTGTAATGTAAAGACAGCTTTATCTATGTGAGATGATTACACATATCACAGAGCAGTTTCATAGAAAGCTTCTTTCCAGTTTTTGTCTGAGGCTATTTTCCTTTCACCATAGGCATCAACATGCTCCCGAATATCATTTGGTACCTTTTTCTCCAAAAGGGTTTTCCCAATGCTGTATGAGAAGAGAAGTATAACCCTGTGAGTGGAATACACACGTCACAAAGTGGTTCTTTGGAATGCTTCTCTCCAGTTTTCATCTGAACATATTTCCTTTTTCACCGTAAGTCTCAAAGCGTTCCCAAATATCCCTTCACATGCTAAACATAAACAAGGGTAGAAAACTGCTCAATGAAAAGAGAGGCTTAATTGAGTGAGATGATTTAAGACAACACAGAGCAGTTTCACAGAAAGCTTCTTCTGGATTTTACCTTAGGATATTTCTTTCTCCATATTCTAAAGAGCGTTCCCAAATGTCCTTCTTCAGATTCCACAAAAACAGTGATTTCAAACTGTTCAATCCAAAGATTGATTTAACTCTATGAGATGAATACACACATCACAAAGCAGTTGTTCACAAAGTTTCTCTCCAATTTTCTAGGGAAGACGTTTCCTTGCTCACCACAAGCCTTCAGGTGCCACTTAATATCCATTCACAGATTACTCAAAGACAGAGTTTCCAAACTCGGCAATGTACAGTAAGCTTTAACTCTGTGAAATGGATGCACATATCAGAGAGTAGATTCTTGGAACGCTTTTTTCTGGGTTTTACTTGAAGATATTTCACTTTTCGTGATAGTCTTCAATGCGTTCCGAAATATCACTTTTTCGTTTTTACAGGAACAGTGTTCAAACACTGTCTTATAAGAAAAGAGGTGATCCCTTTACCATTATGTAATGGCCTTCTTTGTCTCTTTTGATCTTCGATGGTTTAAAGTCTGTTTTATCAGAGACTAGTATTGCAACCCCTGCTTTTTTTTGTTCTCCATTTGCTTGGTAAATCTTCCTCCATCCCTTTATTTTGAGCCTATGTATGTCTCTGCATGTGAGATGGGTCTCCTGAATATAGCAGACTGATGGGTCTTGACTCTTTATCCAGTTTGCCAGTCTGTGTCTTTTAATTGGAGCATTTAGTCCATTTACATTTAAGGTTAATATTGTTATGTGTGAGCTTGATCCTGCCATTATGATATCAACTGGTTAACATTATGATATTAACTGGTTAACATTATGATATTAACCTCTGAATTCTACCAGAGGTACAAGGAGGAGTTGGTACCATTCCTTCTGAAACTATTCCAATCAATAGAAAAAGAGGGAATCCTCCCTAACTCATTTTATGAGGCCAACATCATCCTGATACCAAAGCCTGGCAGAGACACAACAAAAAAAGAGAATTTTAGACCAATATCCCTGATGAACATCGATGCAAAAATCCTCAATAAAATACTGGCAAACCGGATTCAGCAACACATCAAAAAGCTTATCCACCATGATCAAGTGGGCTTCATCCCTGGGATGCAAGGCTGGTTCAACATTCGCAAATCAATAAACATAATCCAGCATATAAACAGAACCAAAGACAAGAACCACATGATTATCTCAATAGATGCAGAAAAGGCTTTTGACAAAATTCAAGAGCCCTTCATGCTAAAAACGCTCAATAAATTCGGTATTGATGGAATGTACCTCAAAATAATAAGAGCTATTTATGACAAACCCACAGCCAATATCATACTGAATGGGCAAAAACTGGAAAAATTCCCTTTGAAAACTGGCACGAGACAGGGATGCCCTCTCTCACCACTCCTATTCAACATAGTGTTGGAAGTTCTGGCTAGGGCAATCAGGCAAGAGAAAGAAATCAAGGGTATTCAGTTAGGAAAAGAAGAAGTCAAATTGTCCCTGTTTGCAGATGACATGATTGTATATTTAGAAAACCCCATTGTCTCAGCCCAAAATCTCCTTAAGCTGATAAGCAACTTCAGCAAAGTCTCAGGATACAAAATTAATGTGCACAAATCACAAGCATTCTTATACACCAGTAACAGACAAACACAGAGCCAAATCATGAATGAACTTCCATTCACAATTGCTTCAAAGAGAATCAAATACCTAGGAATCCCACTTACAAGGGATGTAAAGGACCTCTTCAAGGAGAACTACAAACCACTGCTCAGTGAAATAAAAGAGGACACAAACAAATGGAAGAACATACCATGCTCATGGATAGGAAGAATCAATATCGTGAAAATGGCCATACTGCCCAAGGTAATTTATAGATTCAATGCCATCCCCATCAAGCTACCAACGAGTTTCTTCACAGAATTGGAAAAAACTGCTTTAAAGTTCATATGGAACCAAAAAAGAGCCCGCATCTCCAAGATAATCCTAAGTCAAAAGAACAAAGCTGGAGGCATCACGCTACCTGACTTCAAACTATACTACAAGGCTACAGTAACCAAAACAGCATGGTACTGGTACCAAAACAGAGATATAGACCAATGGAACAGAACAGAGTCCTCAGAAATAATACCACACATCTACAGCCATTTGATCTTTGACAAACCTGAGAGAAACAAGAAATGGGGAAAGGATTCCCTATTTAATAAATGGTGCTGGGAAAATTGGCTAGCCATAAGTAGAAAGCTGAAACTGGATCCGTTCCTTACTCCTTATACGAAAATTAATTCAAGATGGATTAGGGAATTAAATGTTAGACCTAATACCATAAAAATCCTAGAGGAAAACCTAGGTAGTACCATTCAGGACATAGGCATGGGCAAAGACTTCATGTCTAAAACACCAAAAGCAACGGCAGCAAAAGCCAAAATTGACAAATGGGATCTCATTAAACTAAAGAGCTTCTGCACAGCAAAAGAAACTACCATCAGAGTGAACAGGCAACCTACAGAATGGAGAAAATTTTTGCAATCTACTCATCTGACAAAGGGCTAATATCCAGAACCTACAAAGAACTCAAACACATTTACAAGAAAAAAACAAACAACCCCATCAAAAAGTGGGCAAAGTATATGAACAGACATTTCTCAAAAGAAGACATTCATACAGCCAACAGACACATGAAAAAATGCTCATCATCACTGGCCATCAGAGAAATGCAAATCAAAACCACAATGAGATACCATCTCACACCAGTTAGAATGGCAATCATTAAAAAGTCAGGAAACAACAGGTGCTGGAGAGGATGTGGAGAAATAGGAACACTTTTACACTGTTGGTGGGATTGTAAACTAGTTCAACCATTATGGAAAACAGTATGGCGATTCCTCAAGGATCTAGAACTAGATGTACCATATGACCCAGCCATCCCATTATTGGGTATATACCCAAAGGATTATAAATTATGCTGCTATAAAGACACATGCACACGTATGTTTATTGCAGCACTATTCACAATAGCAAAGACTTGGAATCAACCCAAATGTCCATCAGTGACAGATTGGATTAAGAAAACGTGGCACATATACACCATGGAATACTATGCAGCCATAAAAAAGGATGAGTTTGAGTCCTTTGTAGGGACTTGGATGCAGCTGGAATCCATCATTCTTAGCAAACTATCACAAGAACAGAAAACCAAACACCACATGTTCTCACTCATAGGTGGGAACTGAACAATGAGATCACTTGGACTCAGGAAGGGGAACATCACACACCGGGGCCTATCATGGGGAGGGGGGAGGGGGGAGGGATTGCATTGGGAGTTATACCTGATGTAAATGACGAGTTGATGGGTGCAGCACAGTAACATGGCACAAGTATACATATGTATCAAACCTGCACGTTATACACATGTACCCTACAACTTAAAGTATAATAATAATAAATAAATTTTAAAAAATAAATAAATAAATAAATAAATAAATAAAAGAGGTATAACTCCCTGAGTGGAATGCACACATCACAAAGCAGATTCTCAGAAAGCTTCTCTCCAGTTTTATTCTGAAGATATTTCCTTTTTCACCATTGGCCTGAATGTGCTCCCGAATGTCCCTTCACGAATCTGTCCATGATGGCGTTTCAAAACTGCATAATAGAAAGAAAGTTTTATCTATGTGAGATGAATAAACATATCTATCACAAAGCAGTTTCACAGACAGCTTCTTTCCAGTTTTTGTCTGACGATATTTCCTTCTTCACCAAAGCCGTCCATATATTCCCGAATGTCCCCTGGTACCTTTTTCTTCAAAAAGGATTCCCCAATCCTCTATGAGAATAAAAGTATAACTCTGTGAGTGGAATGCACACGTCACAAAACAGCTCCTTGGGAATCTTCTCCTCAGTTTCTATCTGAAGGTATTTCCATTTTCATCGTAAGCCTCAAAGCGCTCCTGAGTACCCCTTAGCTGACTAAACTAAAACAGTGTTAGAATACTGCTCAATGAAAACAGAAACTTAACTGTACGAATGGAGTTCACATGACACAGAGCAGTTTCACAGAATGTTTCCTTCTGGTTTTTATTGGAGGATATTTCTTTTTCAGCATATTCTTTAGAGCATTCCCAAATCTCCTTTTTCAGTTTCTACAGAAATAGAGATTTCAACCTGCTCAATCCCAAGAGTAATTTAACTCTATGAGATGAATACACACATCACAAAACAGTTGCTCAGAAAGCTTCCCTCCAGTTTTCAACGGAAGAGATTTCCTTGTTCTTCACTGTCCTCCGGGCACCACTTAATATCCCTTCACAGATTCCTCAAAGACAGATTTTCCAAGCTGGCAATGTAGAATAAGCTTAAACTCTGTTAAGTTAATTCACATATCAGAGAGCAGTTTCTTGGATATCTTCTTCTGGGTTTTATTTGAGGATATTTCACTTTTCACCATAGTCTTCAATGCACTCTGAAATATCACTTTTTTGGTTTTACAGGAACAGTGTTCAAACATTGACTTATGAGAAAAGAGGTATAACTCCTTGAGTGGAAGGCACACATCACAAAGCAATTTCTCAGAAAGCTTCTCTCCACTTTTCATCAGAAGATATTTCCTATTTCACCATAGGCCTGAATGTGTTCCCGAATGTCCCTTCACAAATCCGTCCATGAAGGAATTACAAAACTGCGTAATAGAAAGAAAGTTGTATCTATGTGAGATGAATAAACATATCTATCACAAAGCTGTTTCACAGAAAGCTTCTTTCCAGTTTTTGTCTGAGGATATTTCATTTTTCACCATAGATATCCATATATTACCAAATGTCCCATGGTAGCTTTTTCTCCAAAAGGGATTCCCCAATCCTCTATGAGAAGAGAAGTATAACTCTGTGAGTGGAATGCACACGTCACAAAGCAGCTCCTCGAAAACCTTCTCTCCACTTTCTATCTGGAGATATTTCCATTTTCACCATAAGTCTCAAAGCACTCCCAAGTATTGCTTAGCTGACTAAACTAAAATAGTGTTAGAATACTGCTCAATTAAAAGAGAAGCTTAGCTGAGCGAGAGAAATTCACACGACACATAGTAGTTTCACCGAAAACTTCCTTCTGGTTTTTATCGGAGGATATTTATTTTTCAGCGTATTATTTTTTTGTTTGTTTTTCTTTTATTTATTTATTATTATTATTATACTTTAAGTTCTAGGGTACATGTGCATAAAGTGCAGCCTTGTTACATATGTATACTTGTGCCATGTTGGTGTGCTGCACCCGTCAACTCGTCAGCACCCATCAACTCGTCATTTACATCAGGTATAACTCCCAATGCAATCCCTCCCCCCTCCCCCCTCCCTGCTGTGTGATGTTCCCCTTCCCGAGTCCAAGTGATCTCTTTGTTGAGTTCCCACCTATGAGTGAGAACATGCGGTGTTTGGTTTTCTGTTCTTGTGATAGTTTGCTAAGAATGATGGTTTCCAGCTGCATCCACGTCCCTACAAAGGACACAAACTCATCCTTTTTGATGGCTGCATAGTATTCCATGGTGTATATGTGCAACATTTTCTTAATCCAATCTGTCACTGATGGACATTTGGGTTGATTCCAAGTCTTTGCTATTGTGAATAGTGCTGCAATAAACATACATGTGCATGTGTCTTTATAGCAGCATGATTTATAATCCTTTGGGTATATACCCAGTAATGGGATGGCTGGGTCATATGGTACATCTAGTTCTAGATCCTTGAGGAATCGCCATACTGTTTTCCATAATGGTTGAACTAGTTTACAATCCCACCAACAGTGTAAAAGTGTTCCTATTTCTCCACATCCTCTCCAGCACCTGTTGTTTCCTGACTTTTTAATGATCGCCATTCTAACTGGTGTGAGATGGTATCTCATTGTGGTTTTGATTTGCATTTCTCTGATGGCCAGTGATGATGAGCATTTCTTCATGTGTCTGTTGGCTGTATGAATGTCCTCTTTTGAGAAATGTCTGTTCAAGAACATACCATGCTCATAGATAGGAAGAATCAATATCGTGAAAATGGCCATACTGCCCAAGGTAATTTATAGATTCAATGCCATCCCCATCAAGCTACCAATGAGTTTCTTCACAGAATTGGAAAAAACTGCTTTAAAGTTCATATGGAACCAAAAAAGAGCCCGCATCTCCAAGACAATCCTAAGTCAAAAGAACAAAGCTGGAGGCATCACGCTACCTGACTTCAAACTATACTACAAGGCTACAGTAACCAAAACAGCATGGTACTGGTACCAAAACAGAGATATAGACCAATGGAACAGAACAGAGTCCTCAGAAATAATACCACACATCTACAGCCATCTGATCTTTGACAAACCTGAGAGAAACAAGAAATGGGGAAAGGATTCCCTATTTAATAAATGGTGCTGGGAAAATTGGCTAGCCGTAAGTAGAAAGCTGAAACTGGATCCTTTCCTTACTCCTTATACGAAAATTAATTCAAGATGGATTACGGACTTAAATGTTAGACCTAACACCATAAAAACCCTAGAAGAAAACCTAGGTAGTACCATTCAGGACATAGGCATGGGCAAGGACTTCACGTCTGAAACACCAAAAGCAACGGCAGGAAATGCCAAAATTGACAAATGGGATCTAACTAAACTAAAGAGCTTCTGCACAGCAAAAGAAACTACCATCAGAGTGAACAGACAACCTACAGAATGGGAGAAAATTTTTGCAATCTACTCATCTGACAAAGGGCTAATATCCAGAACCTACAAAGAACTCAAGCAAATTTACAAGAAAAAAACAAACAACCCCATCAAAAAGTTCAGCATAGTCTTAAGAGTGTTCCAAATTGTTCTTTCTCAGGTTCCACAGAAAGAGTGATTTCAAACTTCTCAATCCAAAGAATGATTTAACGCTATGATGTGTAGACACACATGACAAAGCAGTTGCTCAGAAAGCTTCTCTCCAGTTTCTATCTGAAGATATTTTCTTTTTCACCGTACACCTCAAAGCGCTCCTGACTCTCCCTTAGCTGACTAAACTAAAACAGTGTTAGAATGCCAGTCAATGAAACAGAAGCTTAACTGTGCGAGTGGAATTCACATGACACAGAGCAATTTCACAGAAATTTTCTTTCTGGTTTTTATCGGAGGGTAATTCTTTTTCAGCATATTCTTAACAGTGTTCCCAAATGTCCTTTCTCAGGTTCCTCAGAAAGAGTGATTTCAAACTGCTCAATCCAAAGAATGATTTACTTCTATGAGATGAAAACACACATCAGAGAGCAGTTGCTCAGAATTCTTCTCTCCAGTTTTCAACGGAAGATATTTCCTTTCTTCCCACAGGACTCCACTCACCTCTTAATATCCCTTCAGAGAATCCTCAAAGACAGAATTTCCAAAATGGGAAATGTGGAGTAAGCTTTTACTCTCTGAAATGAATGCACACGTCAGAGAGCAGTTTCTCAGAACTCCTCTTTCTGGGTTTTATTTCAGGATATTTCACTTTTCGCCATAGTCTTCCATGTGCTCCAAATTACTTCTTTTTTGGTTTTACAGGAACAGAGTAGGAACCCTTCCTTATGAGAAAAGCAGTATAACTCCCTGAGTGGAATGCACACATCACAAAGTTGTTTCTCAGAAAGCTTCTATCCAGTTTTTATCCGAAGGTATCTCCTTTTTCACCGTAGGCCTGAATGTGCTGTGGAATGTCCCTTCGCTGATCTGAACATGATGGAGTTTCCAAACTGCATGACATAAGGAAAGTTTTATCTACGTGAGGTGAATAAACATATCTATCACAAAGCAATTTCACAGAAAGCTTCTTTCCAGTTTTTGTTTGAGCATAATTCCTTTTTCACCATAGCCGTCCATATACTCCAAAATGTCCCTTGGTGGCTTTTTCTCCAGAAGGGATTCCCCAATCCTCTATGAGAAGAAAGGTATAACTCTGTGAGTGGAATGCGCATGTCACGAAGCAACTCCTCGGAAAGCTTCTCTCCAGTTTCTATCTGAAGATATTTCTGCTTTCACCATGAACCTCAAAACGCTCCCAAATATCCCTTCACAGACTAAACAAAAACAATGGTACAATACTTCTCAATGAAAAGAGAAGATTAACTGTGCGAATGGAATTTCCATGATTCACAGCAGTTTCACACAAAGCTTACTTCTGATTTTTATCTGAGGGTATTTCCTTTTCAGCATATTCTACAGAGCGTTCCCAAATGTCGTTTCTCAGGTTCCACAGAAACAGTGATTTCAAACTGCTCAATCCAAACAATGACTAAACTCTATGAGGTGAAAACACTCATCACAGGCAGTTGCTCAGAAACCTTCTCTACAATTTTCAACAGAAGAAATTTCCTTGCTCACCACAGGCCTCCGGGCGCCACTTAATATCTGCTTGCAGATTCCTCAAAGACAGATTTTCCAAAGTGGGCAATGTAGAGAAAGGCTTAACTCTGTGAAATGAATGCACATATCAGAGAACAGTTTCCTGGAACGCTTCTGTCTGGATTTTATTTGACCATATTTCACTTTTCACCATATTCTTCAATGCTCTCCAAAATGTCACATTTTCGGTTTTACAGGAACAGTGTTCAAACACTGCCTTGGAAGAAAAGTGATATAACTACCTCAGAGGAATGTACACATCACAAAGCAGTTTATCAGATAGCTTCTCTCCAGTTTTTATCTGAAGATATTTCCTTTTTCTCCATAGGCCTGAATGTGATCCCGAATATCCCTTCGTGGTTCTGTCCTTGACGGAATTTGAAAGCTGCGTAATGTAAAGAAAGCTTTATCTGTGTGAGATGAATACACATAGCAAAAAGCAGATTCACAGAAAGCTTCTATCCAGTTTTTATTTGAATATATTTCCTTTTCCACCATAGTACTGAATTTGCTCCCGAATATCCCTTCGTGGATCTGTCCGTGACACAGTTTTCAAGCTGTGTAAAGTAAAGAAAGCTTTATCTATGTGACATGAATACACATATGACAGAGTAGTTTCACAGAAAACTTCTTTCCAGTTTCTGTCTGAGGCTACTTCGCTTTTCACCATAGGGGTTAATGTGCCTCCGAATATCTCTTGGTAACTTTTTCTCCAAAAGGGTTTCCCTGAGGCTGTATGAGAAGAGAGGTATAACACTGTGAGTGGAATGCCCACGTCACAAAGCAGTTCCTCAGAAAGCTTCTCTACAGTTTCTATCTGAACATGTTTCCTTTTTCACTGTAAGCCACAAAGCATTCCCGATTATCCCTTCACACGCTAAATATAAACAGTGTTAGAAAATTGCTAAATGAAAGAAGAAGCTTAACTGCACCAGTGGTATTCACACAACACATAGTAGTTTCACAGAAAGCTTCTATCTTTTTTTTTATTTGAGCATATTTCTTTCTCCATATTCTAAAGAACGTTCCCAAATGTCCTTCCTCAGATTCCACAGAAACAGTGATTTCAAAATGCTCTATTCAAAGTATGATTTAATTCTATGAGATGAATACAAACATCACAAAGCAGTTGCTTAGAAAGCTTCTCTCCAGTTTTCAACGGAAGATGTTTCCTTGCTGACCACGGGCCTCCAGGCGCCACTTAATATCCCCTCACAGATTTCTCAAAGACAGAAATTCCAAACTGGGCAATGCAGAGTAAGCTTTACCTCTATGAAATGAATGCACATATCCGAGAACAGTTTCTTGCAATGCTTCTTTCTGGGATTTATTTGAGGATATATCACTTTTTGCCATAGTCCTCAATGCACTCCGAAATGTCACTTTTTCGTTTTACAGGAACACTGTTCAAACACTGACTGATGAGAAAAGGGATGTAACTCCCTGAGTCGAATGCACACATCACAAAGCAGTTGCTCAGAAAGCTTCTCTCCAGTTTTTATCTGAATATTTCCTTTTTCATCATAGGCCTGAATGTACTCCCGAATGTCCCTTCACGAATTCGTCCATGACAGCATTTCAAAACTGCGTAATAGAATGAAAGTTTTATCTATGTGAGATGAATAAACAAATCTATCACAAAGCAATTTCACAGGAAATTTCTTTCCAATTTTCATCTGGGGATATTTCCTTTTTCACCATAGCTGGTCTTATACTTGTGAATGTCCCCTGGTAGCATTTTCTCCAAAAAGGATTCCTCAACCCTCTGTGAGAAGAAAAATGTAACTCTGTGAGTGGAATGCACACGTCGCAAAGCAGTTTCTCGGAAATCTTCTCTCCAGTATCTAACTGAAGATATTTCTGTTTTCATCATAAGCCTCAAAGCGCTCCCGAGTATCCCTTAGCTCACTAAACTAAAACAATGTTAAAATACTGCTCAATGAAAACAGAAGCTTACCTGTGCGAGTGGAATTCTCATGATACAGAGCAGTTTCACAGAAAGATTCCTTCTGGTTTTTATCGGAGGATATTTCTTTTTCAGCATATTCTTAAGAGCATTCCCAAATGTCCTTTCTCAAGTTCCACAGAAAGAGAGATTTCAAACTGCTCAATCCAAAGAACGATTTAACTCTATGAGATGAATACACACATGACAAAGCAGTTGCTCAGAAAACTTCTCTCCAGTTTTCAATGGAAGACATTTCCTTGCTCGCCAGAGGTCTCTGGTCGCCACTTAATATCCCTTCACAGAATCCTCAAAGACAGACTTTCCAAACTGGGAAATGTAGTAAAGCTTTAACTCTCTGAAATGAATGCACATGTCAGAGAACAGTTTCTTGGAACACTTCTTTCTGGGTTTTATTTGAGGATATTTCACTTTTTGCCACAGTCTTTCATGCACTCCGAAATATTACTTTTTCGGTATTGCAGGAACAGTGTTCAAACACTGTCCTATGAGAAAAGAGGTGTAACTCCTGAATGGAATGCACATCACAAAGGAGTTTCTCAGAAAGCTTCTATCCAGTTTTTATCTGAAGATAACTCCTTTTTCACTGTAAGCCTCAAATCGCTCCTGAATATCCCTTCACAGACCAAACAAAAACAGTGTTATAATACAGCTCAACCATCAGAGAAGCTTAACTGTGCAAGCGGAATTCACGTAACACAGAGCAGTTTCACAGAAACCTTCCTTCTGGTTTCTTTCTGAGGTTATTTCTTTTCAGGATATTCTAAAGAGCGTTCCCAAATATCCTTTCTCAGATTTCACAGAAACAGTGATTTGAAACTGCTCAATCCAAAGAATGATTTAACTCTATGAGATGAATACAAACATCACAAAAGAGTTGCTCAGAAACCTCTCCAATTTTCAACGGAAGACATTTCATTGCTCGCTTTAGGCTTCCAGTTGTCATTTAATATCCCTTCACAGAATCCTCAAACACAGACTTTCCAACCTGGGAATTGTAGAGTATGCTTTAACTCTGTGAAATGAATGAATAAGTCAGAGAGCAGTTTCTTGGAATGCTCCTTTCAGGGTTTTATTGGATGACATTTCACTTTCTCCCATAGTCTTCAATGTGTTCCGAATATCACTTTTTTAGTTTTACAGGAACTGTGTTCAAACAGTGCCTTATGATAAGAAAGGTATAACTCTCTGAATGGAATGTACACATGACCAAGCAGTTTCTCAGAAAGCTTATCTCCAATATTTATCTGACGATATTTCCTTTTTCACCATAGGCCCCAATGTGCTCCTGAATATCCCTTCACGGATCCATCCATGACGGAGTTTCCAAGCTGGGTAATGTAAAAAGCTTTATCTATGTGAGATGAATAAACATAACAAAAAGCAGATTCACAGAAAACTTCTTTCCAATTTTTCTCTGAAGATATTTCCTTTTTCACCACAGTGCTGAATGTGCTTCTGAATATCCCTTCGAGGTTCCATCCATAACAGAGTTTCCAAGCTGTGTAATGTAAAGAAAGCTTTATCTATGTGAGGTGAATACATATATTATAGAGCAGTTACATGGAAAACTTCTTTTCAGTTTTTGTCTGAGACTATTTCCCTTTTCACTGTAAGTATCAACATGTTCCTGAATATCACTTGGTGCCTTTTTCTCCAAAAGGGTTTCACCCATGCTGCATGAGAGTAGAGGTATAACACTGTGAGTGGAATACACACGTCACAAAGCAGTACCTAGGAAAGCTTCTTTCCAGTTTCGGTCTGATTATATTTCCTTTTTCACCGTAAGCCTCAAAGTGCTCCCAAATATCCCTTCACCCGCTAAACATAAACAGGGATAGAAAACTGCTCAATGGAAAGAGAGGCTTAACTGTGTGAGAGGAATTAAGACGACACAGAGCGGTTCCACAGAAAGCTTCCTTCTGGATTTTACCTGAGGATATTTCTTTCTCCATATTCTAATGAGTGCTTCCAAATGTCCTTCCTCAGATTCCAAAAAAACAGTTATTTCAAACTGCTCAATTAAAAGAATGATTTAACTCTATGAGACGAATACACACATCACAAAGCAGTTCTCACAAAGCTTCTTTCAACTTTTCATCAGAATACGTTTCCTTGCTCACCACAAGCCTCCGGGCGCCACTTAATATCCATTCACAGATTCCTCAAAGACAGAGTTTCCAAATTGGGCAACGTAAAGTAAGTTTTAACCTGGTGAAATGAATGCACATATCAGAGAGCAGTTTCTTGGAACGCTTCTCTCTGTGTTTTATTTAAGGATATTTCACTTTTCACCATAGTCTTCAAAGTTCTCCGAAATGTCACTTTTCCGGTTTTACAGGAACAGTTTTCAAACACTGCCTTTGAGAAAAGATGTATAAAACTATGAGTGGAATGCACACATCAGAAAGCGGTTTCTCAGAAAGATTCCCTCCAGTTTTTATCTGAAGATATTTCCTTTTTCACCATAGGCCTGAACGTGCTCCCGAATGTCCCTTCGTGAATCCGTCCATGACGGTGATTCAAAACTGCTTAATAGAAAGAAAGTTTTATCTATGTGAAATGAATAAAGATATCTATCACCAAGCAGTTTCACAGAAATCTTCTTTCCATTTTTTGTCTGAGGATATTTCCTTTTTTGCCATAGCCATCCATATATTCCCCAATGTCACTTGGTAGCTTTTTCTCCGAAAGCAATTACACAACCCTCTATGAGAAGAACGTTATAAGTCTGTGAGCAGAATGCACATGCCGCAAAGCGGCTCCTCAGAAAGTTTCTCTCCAGTTTCTTTCTGAAGATATTTCCTTTTTCACCATAAGCCTCAAAGTGCTTCCGAATATCCCTTCGCAAACTAAACAAAAACAGTGTTAGAACACTGCTCAATGAAAAGAGAAGTTTAAATGGATGAGCAGAATTCACGCGACACAGAGCAGTTTCACAGAAAGCTTCCTTCTGTTTTCTATTTGAGGTTATTTGTTTTTCAGGATATTCTAAAGAGCATTCCCAAATGTCCTTTCTCATATTACACAGAAACAGTGATTTCAAACTGCTCAATCCAAGGAATGATTTAACTCTATGAGATGAACACAAACATCACAAAAGAGTTGCTCAGAAAGCTTCTCTGCAATTTTCAACCTAAGACATTTCCTTCCTCATCACAGGTTCCGGTTGCCACTTAATATCCTTTTGCAGAATCCTCAAAGACAGACTTTCCAACCTGGGAAATATAGAGTAAGCTTTAACTCTGTGAAATGAATGGACATATCAGAGAGCAGTTACTTGGAAAGCATTTTTCTGGATTTTACTGGATGACATTTTTCTTTTCAGCATAGTCTTCGATGTGCTCCAAATGTCACTTTTTTAGTTTTACAGGAACAGTGTTCAAACAGTGCCTTTTGACAAGAAAGGTGTAACTCCTTAAGTTGAATGCACACATCACCAAGCAGTTTCTCAGAAAGCTTCTCTCCAGTTTTTATCTGAAAATATTTCCTTTTTCACCATAGGCCCGAATGTGATCCAGAATATCCCTTTGCGGATCCATCCACGACGATGTTACCAAGCTGTGTAATGTAAAGAAAGCTTTACCTATGTGAGATGAATAAACATAGCAAAAAGCAGATTCACAGAAAGCTTCTTTCCAGTTTTTATCTGAAGATATTTCCTTTTTCACTATACTCCTGAATGTGCTCCCGAATGTCCCTGCGTGGATCCATCCATGACAGAGTTTCCAAGCTGTGTAATGTAAAGAAAGCTTTATCTATGTGAGATGAATACACATATCACAGAGCAGTTTCATAGAAAGCTTCTTTCCAGTTTTTGTCTGAAGCTATTTCCTTTTTCACCATAGGCATCAACATGCTCCCAAATATCACTTGGTACCTTTTTCTCCAAAAGGGTTTCCCCGATGCTGTATGAGAAGAGAGGTATAACACTTTGAATGCAATGCACACGTCACAAAGTAGTTTCTCAGAAAGCTTCTCTCCAGTTTTGGTCTGAACATATTTCCTTTTTCACCGTAAGCCTCAAAGCGCTCTCGAATATCCCTTCACATGCTAAACATAAACAAGGTTAGAAAACTGCTCAATGAAAAGAGAGGCTTAACTGAGCAAGAGAAATTTAGAAGACACAGAGCAGTTTCACAGAAAGCTTCCTTCTGGATTTTACCTGAGTATATTTCTTTCTCCATATTCTAAGGAGTTTTCCCAAATGTCTTCCCTCAGATTCCACAAAAACAGTGATTTCAAACTGCTCAATCCAAAGAATGGTTTAACTCTTGAGATGAATGCACACATCACAAAGCAGTTGTTCAGAAAACGTGTCTCCAGTTTTCATCAGAAGACGTTTCCTTGCCCACAACAAGCCTCTGGGTGCCACTTAATATGCCTTCAAGATTCCTCAAAGACGGAGTTTACAACCTGACCAACATAGAGTAAGTTTTAACTCTGTGTAATGAATGCACATATCAGAGAGCAGTTTCTTGGAACGCTTCCCTCTGGGACTTATTTGAGGATATTTCACTTTACACAATAGGCTTCAATGCATTCCATAATATCAATTTTTTGGTTTTACAGGAACAATGTTCAAACACTGCCTTATGAGAAAAGACATATAACTCCCTGAGTGGAATGCACACATCACAAAGCAGTTTCTCAGAAAGACTCTCTACAGTTTTTATCTAAAGATAATTCCTTTTTCACCATAGTCCCGAATGTGATCCCGAATATCCCTTCGTGGATCTGAATGTGCTGCCGATTGTCTTTTCGTGAATCTGTCCATGACAGAGTTTCCAAGCTGCATAATGTAAAGAAAGCTTTATCTATGTGAGATGAATACACATATCACAGAGCAGTTTCATAGAAAGATTCTTTCCAGTTTTTGTCTGAGGCTACTTCCCTTTTCAACAAAGGCATCAACATGCTCCCAAATATCCCTTGGTACCTTTTCCTCCAAAAGTGTTTCCCCGATGCTGTGTGAGATGAGAGATTTAACACTGTGAGTGAAATGCACACCTCACAAAGCAGTTCCTCGGAAAGTTTCTTTCCAGTTTCAGTCTGAACTTATTTCCTGTTTCACTTTAAGCCTCAAAGTGCTCCCGAATATCCCTTCACATGCTAAACATAAGCAGGGTTAGAAAATTGTGCAATGAATAGAGGGGCTTAATAGAGCGAGAGGAATTAAGACGACACAGAGCGGTTTCACAGAAAGCTTCCTTCTGGTTTTTACCTGAGGATATTTCTTTCTCCATATTATAAGGAGCGTTGCCAAATGTCCTTCCTCAGATTCCACAAAAACAGTGATTTCAGACTAATCAATCCAAAGAATGATTTAACTCTATGAGATGAATACATACATCACAAAGCAGTTGCTCAGAAAGCTTCTCTCCAGTTTTCATCTGAAGACGTTTCCTTGCTGACCACTAGCCTCCGGGCGCCACTTAATATCCCTTCACAGGTTCCTCAAAGACAGAGTTTCCAAACTGGGAAATGTAGTGTGAGCTTTAACTCTGTGAAATGAATAAACATATCAGAGAGCCGTTCCTTAGAATGCTTCTTTCTGGGTTTTATTTCAGGATATTTCACTTTTCGCTGTAGTATTCAATGCACTACGAAATATCACCTTTTCAATTTTACAGGAACAGTGTTCAAGCACTGCCTTATGAGAAAAGAGGCATAAATCCCTGAGTTGAATGAACACATCACAATGCACTTTCTCAGAAAGCTTCTCACCAGTTTTCATCTGAACATATCACCTCTTCCACCATAGGCCTGAATTTGCTGCCGAATGTCCCTTCACGGATCCGTCCTTCACAGAGTTTGCAAACTGTGTAGTATAAGGAAACTTTTATCAGCATGAGATGAATAAACATATCTGTAACAAAGCAGTTTCACAGAAATCATCTTTCCAGTTTTTGTCTGAGGATATTTCAATGCTAACCATAGCCATCCATATACTCCAGAATGTCCCTTGGTAGCTTTTTCTCCAAAAACGGATTCCCCAATCCTCTATGAGAAGAAAGATACAATTCTGTGAGTGGAATCCACACGTCAAAAACCAGCTCTTCTGAAAGTTTTTCTCTAGTTTCTATCTGAAGATATTTCCTTTTCACCGTAAGCCTCGAAGCGCTCCCAAATATCCCTTCACAGACTAAACAAAAACAGTGTTAGAATGCTGCTGATTGAAAAGAGAAGCTTAACTGTGCGAGCAGAATTCACACCACACAGAGCAGTTTCACAGAAAGCTTACTTCTGGTTTCTATCTGAGGATATTTCTTTCTTCATATTCTAAAGAGCATTCCCAAATGTCCTTTCTCAGATTCCACAGAAACAGTGATTTCAAAGTGCTCAATCCAAAGAATGATTTAACTCTATGACATGAATAGAAGCATCACAAAAGAGTTGCTCAGAATGCTTCTCTCCATTTTTCAAAGGAAGACATTTCCTTGCTCCCCACAGGCCTCCGGTCACCTCTTAATATCCCTTCACAGAATCCTCAAACACAGACTTTCCTAACTGGTAAATGTAATCTTTAACTCTGTGAAATGAATGCACATGTCAGACAGCAGTTTCTTGGAATGCTCCTTTCTGGGTTTTATTGAATGACATTTCAGTTTTCACCATAGTCTTTTTTTTTTTAATTTATTTATTATTATTATACTTTAAGTTGTAGGGTACATGTGCATAACGTGCAGGTTTGTTACATATGTATACTTGTGCCATGTTGCTGTGCTGCACCCATCAACTCGTCATTTACATCAGGTATAACTCCCAATGCAATGCCTCCCCCCTCCCCCCTCCCCATGATAGGCCCCTGTGTGTGAAGTTCCCCTTCCTGAGTCCAAGTGATCTCATTGTTCAGTTCCCACCTATGAGTGAGAACATGCGGTGTTTGGTTTTCTGTTCTTGTGATAGTTTGCTAAGAATGATGGTTTCCAGCTGCATCCAAGTCCCTACAAAGGACACAAACTCATCCTTTTTGATGGCTGCATAGTATTCCATGGTGTATATGTGCCACATTTTCTTAATCCAGTCTGTCACTGATGGACATTTGGATTGATTCCAAGTCTTTGCTATTGTGAATAGTGCTGCAATAAACATACGTGTGCATGTGTCTTTATAGCAGCATAATTTATAATCCTTTGGGTATATACCCAATAATGGGATGGCTGGGTCATATGGTACATCTAGTTCTAGATCCTTGAGGAATCGCCATACTGTTTTCCATAATGGTTGAACTAGTTTACAATCCCACCAACAGTGTAAAAGTGTTCCTATTTCTCCACATCCTCTCCAGCACCTGTTGTTTCCTGACTTTTTAATGATCGCCATTCTAACTGGTGTGAGATGGTATCTCATTGTGGTTTTGATTTGCATTTCTCTGATGGCCAGTGATGATGAGCATTTCTTCATGTGTCTGTTGGCTGTATGAATGTCTTCTTTTGAGAAATGTCTGTTCATATCCTTTGCCCACTTTTTGATGGGGTTGTTTGTTTTTTTCTTGTAAATTTGTTTGAGTTCTCTGTAGGTTCTGGATATTAGCCCTTTGTCAGATGAGTAGATTGCAAAAATTTTCTCCCATTCTGTAGGTTGCCTGTTCACTCTGATGGTAGTTTCTTTTGCTGTGCAGAAGCTCTTTAGTTTAATGAGATCCCATTTGTCAATTTTGGCTTTTGCTGCCGTTGCTTTTGGTGTTTTAGACATGAAGTCTTTGCCCATGCCTATGTCCTGAATGGTACTACCTGGGTTTTCCTCTAGGATTTTTATGGTATTAGGTCTAACATTTAAGTCTCTAATCCATCTTGAATTAATTTTCGTATAAGGAGTAAGGAAAGGATCCAGTTTCAGCTTTCTACTTATGGCTAGCCAATTTTCCCAGCACCATTTATTAAATAGGGAATCCTTTCCCCATTTCTTGTTTCTCTCAGGTTTGTCAAAGATCAGATGGCTGTAGATGTGTGGTATTATTTCTGAGGACTCTGTTCTGTTCCATTGGTCTATATCTCTGTTTTGGTACCAGTACCATGCTGTTTTGGTTACTGTAGCCTTGTAGTATAGTTTGAAGTCAGGTAGCGTGATGCCTCCAGCTTTGTTCTTTTGACTTAGGATTGTCTTGGAGATGCGGGCTCTTTTTTGGTTCCATATGAACTTTAAAGCAGTTTTTTCCAATTCTGTGAAGAAACTCATTGGTAGCTTGATGGGGATGGCATTGAATCTATAAATTACCTTGGGCAGTATGGCCATTTTCATGATATTGATTCTTCCTATCCATGAGCATGGTATGTTCTTCCATTTGTTTGTGTCCTCTTTTATTTCACTGAGCAGTGGTTTGTAGTTCTCCTTGAAGAGGTCCTTTACATCCCTTGTAAGTGGGATTCCTAGGTATTTGATTCTCTTTGAAGCAATTGTGAATGGAAGTTCATTCCTGATTTGGCTCTGTGTTTGTCTGTTACTGGTGTATAAGAATGCTTGTGATTTGTGCACATTAATTTTGTATCCTGAGACTTTGCTGAAGTTGCTTATCAGCTTAAGGAGATTTTGGGCTGGGACAATGGGGTTTTCTAAATATACAATCATGTCATCTGCAAACAGGGACAGTTTGACTTCTTCTTTTCATAACTGAATACCCTTGATTTCTTTCTCTTGCCTAATTGCCCTAGCCAGAACTTCCAACACTATGTTGAATAGGAGTGGTGAGAGAGGGCATCCCTGTCTTGTGCCAGTTTTCAAAGGGAATTTTTCCAGTTTTTGCCCATTCAGTATGATATTAAATAGAATAGTTTCAGAAGGAATGGTACCAACTCCTCCTTGTATCTCTGGTAGAATTCAGCTGTGAATCCATCTGGTCCTGGACGTTTTTTGGTTGGTAGGCTATTAATTATTGCCTCAATTTCAGAGCCTGCTATTGGTCTATTCAGGGATTCAACTTCTTCCTGGTTTAGTCTTGGAAGAGTGTAAGTGTCCAGGAAATTATCCATTTCTTCTAGATTTTCCAGTTTATTTGCATAGAGGTGTTTATAGTATTCTCTGATGGTAGTTTGTATTTCTGTGGGGTCGGTGGTGATATCCCCTTTATCATTTTTAATTGCATCGATTTGATTCTTCTCTCTTTTCTTCTTTATTAGTCTTGCTAGTGGTCTGTCAATTTTGTTGATCTTTTCAAAAAACCAACTCCTGGATTCATTGATTTTTTGGAGAGTTTTTTGTGTCTCTATCTCCTTCAGTTCTGCTCTGATCTTAGTTATTTCTAGCCTTCTGCTAGCTTTTGAATGTGTTTGCTCTTACTTCTCTAGTTCTTTTAATTGCGATGTTAGAGTGTCAATTTTAGATCTTTCCTGCTTTCTCTTGTGGGCATTTAGTGCTATAAATTTCCCTCTACACACTGCTTTAAATGTGTCCCAGAGATTCTGGTATGTTGTATCTTTGTTCTCATTGGTTTCCAAGAACATCTTTATTTCTGCCTTCATTTCGTTATGTACCCAGTAGTCATTCAGGAGCAGGTTGTTCAGTTTCCATGTAGTTGAGCGGTTTTGATTGAGTTTCTTAGTCCTGAGATCTAGTTTGATTGCACTGTGGTCTGAGAGACAGTTTGTTATAATTTCTGTTCTTGTACATTTGCTGAGGAGTGCTTTACTTCCAATTACGTGATCGATTTTGGAGTAAGTACGATGTGGTGCTGAGAAGAATGTATATTCTGTTGATTTGGGGTGGAGAGTTCTATAGATGTCTATTAGGTCTGCCTGCTGCAGAGATGAGTTCAATTCCTGGATATCCTTGTTAACTTTCTGTCTCGTTGATCTGTCTAATGTTGACAGTGGGGTGTTGAAGTCTCCCATTATTATTGTATGGGAGTCTAAGTCTCTTTGTAAGTCTCTAAGGACTTGCTTTATGAATCTGGGTGCTCCTGTATTGGGTGCATATATATTTAGGATAGTTAGCCCTTCCTGTTGAATTGATCCCTTAACCATAATGTAATGGCCTTCTTTGTCTCTTTTGATCTTTGATGGTTTAAAGTCTGTTTTATCAGAGACTAGTATTGCAACCCCCGCTTTTTTTTGTTCTCCATTTGCTTGGTAAATCTTCCTCCATCCCTTTATTTTGAGCCTATGTATGTCTCTGCGTGTGAGATGGGTCTCCTGAATACAGCAGACTGATGGGTCTTGACTCTTTATCCAGTTTGCCAGTCTGTCTCTTTTAATTGGAGCATTTAGTCCATTTACATTTAAGGTTAAGATTTTTATGTGTGAACTTGATCCTGCCATTATGATATTAACTGGTTATTTTGCACGTTAGTTGATGCAGTTTATTCCTAGCCTCGATGGTCTTTACATTTTGGCATGTTTTTGCAATGGCTGGTACCGGTTGTTCCTTTCCATGTTGAGTGCTTCCTTCAGGGTCTCTTGTAAGGCAGGCCTAGTGGTGACAAAATCTCTAAGCATTTGCTTATCTGTAAAGGATTTTATTTCTCCTTCACTTATGAAACTTAGTTTGGCTGGATATGAAATTCTGGGTTGAAAATTCTTTTCTTGAAGAATGTTGAATATTGGCCCCCACTCTCTTCTGGCTTGGAGAGTTTCTGCCGAGAGATCTGCTGTTAGTCTGATGGGCTTCCCTTTGTGGGTAACCCGACCTTTCTCTCTGGCTGCCCTTAAGATTTTTTCCTTCATTTCAACTTTGGTGAATCTGGCAATTATGTGTCTTGGAGTTGCTCTTCTCGAGGAGTATCTTTGTGGCATTCTCTGTATTTCCTGGATTTGAATGTTGGCCTGCCCTACTAGGTTGGGGAAGTTCTCCTGGATGATATCCTGAAGAGTGTTTTCCAACTTGGTTCCATTTTCCCCCTCACTTTCAGGCACCCCAATCAGACGTAGATTTGGTCTTTTTACATAATCCCATACTTCTTGCAGGCTTTGTTCATTTCTTTTTCTTCTTTTTTCTTTAGATTTCTCTTCTCGCTTCATTTCATTCATTTGATCCTCAATCGCAGATACTCTTTCTTCCAGTTGATCGAGTCAGTTACTGAAGCTTGTGCATTTGTCACGTATTTCTTGTGTCATGGTTTTCATCTCTTTCATTTCGTTTAGGACCTTCTCTGCATTAATTACTCTAGCCATCAATTCTTCCACTTTTTTTTCAAGATTTTTAGTTTCTTTGCGCTGGGTACGTAATTCCTCCTTTAGCTCTGAGAAATTTGATGGACTGAAGCCTTCTTCTCTCATCTCGTCAAAGTCATTCTCCGTCCAGCTTTGATCCATTGCTGGCGATGAGCTGCGCTCCTTTGCCGGGGGAGATGCTCTCTTATTTTTTGAATTTCCAGCTTTTCTGCCCTGCTTTTTCCCCATCTTTGTGGTTTTATCTGCCTCTGGTCTTTGATGATGGTGATGTACTGATGGGGTTTTGGTGTAGGTGTCCTTCCTGTTTGATAGTTTTCCTTCTAACAGTCAGGACCCTCAGCTGTAGGTCTGTTGGAGATTGCTTGAGGTCCACTCCAGATCCTGTTTGCCTGGGTATCAGCAGCAGAGGCTGCAGAAGATAGAATATTGCTGAACAGCGAGTGTACCTGTCTGATTCTTGCTTTGGAAGCTTCCTCTCAGGGGTGTACTCCACCCTGTGAGGTGTGGGGTGTCAGACTGCCCCTAGTGGGGGATGTCTCCCAGTTAGGCTACTCAGGGGTCAGGGACCCACTTGAGCAGGGAGTCTGTCCCTTCTCAGATCTCAACCTCCGTGTTGGGAGATCCACTGCTCTCTTCAAAGCTGTCAGACAGAGTCGTTTGCGTCTGCAGAGGTTTCGGCTGTGTTTGTTATTGCCCTGTCCCCAGAGGTGGAGTCTACAGAGACAGGCAGGTTTCCTTGAGCTGCTGTGAGCTCCACCCAGCTCGAGCTTCCCAGCAGCTTTGTTTACCTACTTAAGCCTCAGCAATGGCGGGCGCCCCTCCCCCAGCCTCACTGCTGCCTTGCGGGTAGATCACAGACTGCTGTGCTAGCAATGAGGGAGGCTCAATGCGTGTGGGACCCTCCCGGCCAGGTGTGGGATATGATCTCCTGGTGTTCCTGTTTGCTTAAAGCGCAGTATTGGGGTGGGAGTTACCCGATTTTCCAGGTGTTGTGTGTCTCAGTTCCCCTGGCTAGGAAAAGGGATTCCCTTCCCCCTTGCGCTTCCCAGGTGAGGCAATGCCTCGCCCTGCTTCAGCTCTCGCTGGTCGGGCTGCAGCAGCTGACCAGCACCGATCGTCCGGCACTCCCCAGTGAGATGAACCCAGTACCTCAGTTGAAAATGCAGAAATCACTGGTCTTCTGTGTCGCTCGCGCTGGGAGTTGGAGACTGGAGCTGTTCCTATTAGGCCATCTTGCTCCGCCCCATTCACCATAGTCTTTAATGTGTTCCCAATATCACTTTTTTTAGTTTTACAGGAACAGTGTTCAAACAGTGCCTTACAAGAAGAAAAGTATAACTCCCTGAGTGGAATGCACACATCACAAAGCAGTTTTTCAGAAAAATTCTCTGCAGTTTTTATCTGAAGATATTTCATATTTCACCATAGGCCTGAAAGTACTCCTGAATGTCCTGTTGTGAATCCGTCCGTGACGGTGTTTCAAAACTGCGTAATAGAAAGAAAGTTTTATCTATGTGAGATGAATAAACATATCTATCACAAAGCTGTTTCACAGAAAGCTTTTTTCCAGTTTATGTCTCAGGATATTTCTTTTTCACCATAGACGTCCATATATTCCCGAATGTCCCCTGGTAGCTTTTCCTCCAAAAGGGATTCCAATATCCTCTATGAGAAAAAAGGTATAATTCTGTGAGTACAATACACATGTCACAAAGCAGCTCCTCGGAAATCTTCTCTCCAGTTTCTCTCTGAAGATATTTCCGTTTCCACCATAATCCTCAAAGCACTCCCTAGTATCCCTTAGCTGACTAAACTAAAACAGTGTTAGAATACTGCTCAATTAAAACAGAAGCTTAACTGTGGGAGTGGAATGCACATAACAGAGAGCAGTTTCACAGAAAGCTTTCTTCTGGTTTTAATCGTAGGGTATTTCTTTTTCAGCATATCCTTAAGAGCGTTCCCAAATGTCCTCTCTCAGGTTCCACAGAAAGAGTGATTTCAAACTGCTCAATCCAAAGAATGATTTAACTCTATGAGATGAATACATACATCACAAAGCAGTTGCTCAGAAAGCTTTTCTCCAGTTTACAATGGAAGACATTTCCTTGCTCTCCACGGGCCCCCGGTCTCCACTTAATATCCCTTCACAGAATCCTCAAAGACACACTTTCCAAACTGGGGAAATATAGAGTAAACTTTAACTCTCTGAAATGAATGCACATGTCAGAGAGCAGTTTCTTGGAAAGCTTATTTCTGGGTTTTATTTGAGGATATTTCACTTTTTGCCATAGTCCTCAATGGGCTCCAAAATATCATTTTTTTGGTTTTTCGGGAACAGTGTTCAAAACTGCCTCATGAGAAAAGAAGTATAACACCCTGAGTGGAATGCACACATCACAAAGCAGTTTCTCAGAATGCTTCTATCCAGTTTTTATCTGAAGATATCTCCTTTTTCAACATAGGCCCGAATGTGCTCCCTAATGTCCCTTTGCGGATGCATCCATGACGGATTTTCCAAACTCTGTAATATAAGGAAAGTTTTATCAATGTGAGTTAAATAAACATAGCAAAAAGCAGATTCACAGAAAGCTTCTTTCTAGTTTTCATCTGAAGGTATTTCCTTTTTCACCATAGTCCTGAATGTGCTCACAAATGTCCCTTCATGGATCCGTCCATGACAGTTTCAAAGCTGCGTAATGTAATGAAAGTTTTATTTATGTGAGACGTATACACATATCACAGAGCAGTTTCATAGAAAGCTTCTTTCCAGTTTTTTTATGAGGCTTTTTCCCTTTTCACCATAGGCATCAACATGCTCCCGAATACTACTTGGTACCTTTTTCTCCAAAGGGGTTTCCCTGATGCTGTATGAGAAGAGAGGTATAACACGGTGAGTGGAATGCACACGTCACAAAGCAGTTCCTAGGAAATCATCTCTCCAGTTTTGGTCTGAACATATTTCCTTTTTCACCGTAAGCATCAAAGCACTCCCGAATATCCATTCACACGCTAAACATAAACAGCATTAGAAAACGGCTCAATGGAAAGAGAGGCTTAAGTGAGCAAGAGAAATTAAGATGACACAGAGCAGTTTTACAGAAAGCTTCCTTCTGGATTTTACCAGAGGATATTTCTTTCTCCATATTCTAAGGAGTGTTCCCAAATGTCCTTCCTCAGATTCCACAAAAACAGTGATTTCAAACTGTTCAATTAAAGAATGGTTTATCTCGAAGTCAAATTGTCCCTCTTTGCAGATGACATGATTGTATATTTAGAAAATTCCATTGTCTCAGCCCAAAATCTCCTTAAGCTGATAAGCAACTTCAGCAAAGTCTCAGGATACAAAATTAATGTGCAAAAATCACAAGCATTCGTATACACCAGTAACAGACAAACACAGAGCCAAATCAGGAATGAACTTCCATTCACAATTGCTTCAAAGAGAATCAAATACCTAGGAATCCAACTTACAAGGGATGTAAAGGACCTCTTCAAGGAGAATTACAAACCACTGCTCAGTGAAATAAAAGAGGACACAAACAAATGGAAGAACATACCATGCTCATGGATAGGAAGAATCAATATCGTGAAAATGGCCATACTGCCCAAGGTAATTTATAGATTCAATGCCATCCCCATCAAGCTACCAATGAGTTTCTTCACAGAATTGGAAAAAACTGCTTTAAAGTTCACATGGAACCAAAAAAGAGCCCGCATCTCCAAGACAATCCTAAGTCAAAAGAACAAAGCTGGAGGCATCACGCTACCTGACTTCAAACTATACTACAAGGCTACAGTAACCAAAACAGCATGGTACTGGTACCAAAACAGAGATATAGACCAATGGAACAGAACAGAGTCCTCAGAAATAATACCACACATCTACAGCCATCTGATCTTTGACAAACCTGAGAGAAACAAGAAATGGGGAAAGGATTCCCTATTTAATAAATGGTGCTGGGAAAATTGGCTAGCCATAAGTAGAAAGCTGAAACTGGATCCTTTCCTTACTCCTTATACGAAAATTAATTCAAGATGGATTAGAGACTTAAATGTTAGACCTAATACCATAAAAATCCTAGAGGAAAACCTAGGTAGTACCATTCAGGACATAGGCATGGGCAAAGACTTCATGTCTAAAACACCAAAAGCAATGGCAGCAAAAGCCAAAATTGACAAATGGGATCTCATTAAACTAAAGAGCTTCTGCGCAGCAAAAGAAACTACCATCAGAGTGAACAGGCAACCTACAGAATGGGAGAAAATTTTTGCAATCTACTCATCTGACAAAGGGCTAATATCCAGAACCTACAGAGAACTCAAACAAATTTACAAGAAAAAAAACAAACAACCCCATCAAAAAGTGGGCAAAGGATATGAACAGACATTTCTCAAAAGAAGACATTCATACAGCCAACAGACACATGAAGAAATGCTCATCATCACTGGCCATCAGAGAAATGCAAATCAAAACCACAATGAGATACCATCTCACACCAGTTAGAATGGCGATCATTAAAAAGTCAGGAAACAACAGGTGCTGGAGAGGATGTGGAGAAATAGGAACACTTTTACACTGTTGGTGGGATTGTAAACTAGTTCAACCATTATGGAAAACAGTATGGCGATTCCTCAAGGATCTAGAACTAGATGTACCATATGACCCAGCCATCCCATTACTGGGTATATACCCAAAGGATTATAAATTATGCTGCTATAAAGACACATGCACACGTATGTTTATTGCGGCACTATTCACAATAGCAAAGACTTGGAATCAATCCAAATGTCCATCAGTGACAGATTGGATTAAGAAAATGTGGCACATATACACCATGGAATACTATGCAGCCATCAAAAAGGATGAGTTTGTGTCCTTTGTAGGGACATGGATGCAGCTGGAAACCATCATTCTTAGCAAATCACAAGAACAGAAAACCAAACACCACATGTTCTCACTCATAGGTGGGAACTGAACAATGAGTTCACTTGGACTCGGGAAGGGGAACATCACACACCGGGGCCTATCATGGGGAGGGGGGTGGGGGGAGTGGGGAGGGATTGCATTGGGAGTTATACCTGATGTAAATGACGAGTTGATGTGTGCTGACGAGTTGATGGGTGCAGCACAGCAACATGGCACAAGTATACATATGTAACAAACCTGCACATTATGCACATGTACCCTAGAACTTAAAGTATAATAATAAAAAAAATTTTTTTAAAAGATTAGAATTGTGTTAAGTTAAATACAGAATTTAATATTTTGAAATGTTCCCAAGAGATTTGATTTTTTAAATATTGGTGTGCTATGGATTCCTTAATTTTACCTAGAATTATATTGAACTCTAAAACCCAATTTTCATATGCACATATAATTCTGTAACTTCTCTATTCATTTTCAGATTGTCTTACCATCATGGTATTTTTTCCTATCTTGCATCAGAAGAAGAAATAAACTCCTTTTCCAAAAGTGAAAAAAAAAAAAAGAATGGTTTATCTCTATGAGTCGAATACACACATGATAAAGCAGTTGCTCACAAAGCTTCCCTCCAGTTTTCATCGGAAGACGTTTCCTTGCTCATCACAAGCCTCCGGGCACCACAAAATATCCCATCACAGATTCCTCAAAGAGAGAGTTACCAAACCGGGTAACATAGAGTAAGCTTTACCTTTGTGAAATGAATGCACATATCAGAGAGCAGTTTCTGGAACGCTTTTTTCTGGGTTTTATTTGTGGATATTTCACTTTTCGGCATAGTTTTCAATGCACTACGAAATATCATTTTTTTTGGTTTTACAGGAACAGTGTTCAAACACTGTCTTATGAGAAAAGAGGTATAACTCCCTGAGTGGTATGTACACGTCACAAAGCAGTTTCTCAGAAGGCTTCTTTCCAGTTTTTATCTGAAGATATTTCCTACTTCATCATATACCTGAATGTGCTCCCGAATGTCCCTTTGCGAATCCGTCCATGACGAAGATTTAAAACTGCGTAATAAAAATATAGTTTTATCTAGGTGAGATGAATGAACATATCAGTCACAAAGCAGTTTCACAGAAAGCTTCTTTCCAGTTTTTATCTGAAGATATTTCCTTTTTTACCATAGTCCGGAATGTGCTCCTGAATGTCCCTTTGCAGATCCGTCCATGATGGAGATTCCAGGCTGAGTAACATAAAGAAAGCTTTATGTATGTGAGACGAATAAACATAACAAAAAGTAGACCCACAGAGAGCTTCTTTCCGGTTTTTATCTGAAGATATTTCCTTTTTCACCATAGGCCTCAATGTGCTCCTGAATGTCCCTTTGTGGATCTGTCCGTGACAGAATTTCCAAGCTGCATAGTGTAAAGAAAGCTTTATCTATGTAAGATGAATACACATATCACAGAGCAGTTTCATAGAAAGCTTTTTTCCAGTTTTTATCTGAGGTTATTTCCCTTTTCACCATAGGCATCAACATGCTTCCGAATATAACTTGGTACCTTTTTCTACAAAAGAGTTTCCCCGAAGCTGTATGAGAAGAGAGATATAACACCATGAGTGAAATGCACACGTCACAAAGCAGTTCTTCGGAAAGCCTTTCCTCAGTTTCGCTCTGAACATGTATCCTTTTTCACTGTAAGCCTCTAAGCGCTCCCGAATATCCATTCTTACGCTAAACATAAACAGGGTTAGAAAACTGCTCAATGAAAAAAGAGGCTTAACTGAGTGAGAGGAATTAGGATGACACAGAGCAGTTTCACAGAAAGCTTCCTTCTGGATTTTACCTGAGGATATTTCTTTCTCCATATTCTAAGGAGGGTACCCAAATGTCCTTCCTCAGATTCCACAAAACCAGTGATTTCAAACTGCTCAATCCAAAGAATGGTTGAATTCTATGAGATGAATACACACATCACAAAGCAGTTGCTCAGAAAACTTCTCTCCAGTTTTCATCGGAAGACGTTTCCTTGCTCACCAGAAGCCTCCAGATGCCACTTAATATCCCTTCACTGATTCCTCAAAGACAGAGTTATCAAACTGGGCAACTTAGAGTGAGCTTTAACTGTGTGAAATGAATGCACATATCAGGGAGCAGATTCTTGGAACGCTTCTCTCTTTTTTTTTTTTTTTTTTTTTTTTTTTTTTTGAGGATATTTCACTTTTTGCCATAGTCTTCAATGCGCTCCGGAATAACACTTTTTCAGTTTTACAGGAACTGTGTTCAAATACTGCCTTATGAGAAAAGAGGTATAACTTCCTGAGTGGAATGCACACGTCACAAAGCAGTTTCTGAGAAGGCTTCTCTCCAGTTTTTATCTGAAGATATTTCCTATTTCATCATAGACCTGAACGTGCTCCTGAAAGTCCCTTCACGAATCCGTCCATGACGGAAATTTAAAACTGCGTAATAGAAATAAAGTTTTTCTTGGTGAGATGAATGAACATATCTATCACAAAGTAGTTTCACAGAAAGCTTCTTTCCAGTTTTTGTGTGAGGATATTTCCTTCTTCACCATAGCCATCCATATGCTCCCGAACGTTCCCTGGTAGCTTTTTCTCCAAAAGGGATTCCCCAATCCTCTATGAGAAGAAAGGTATAATTCTGTGAGTGGAATGCACACGTCACAGAGCAGCTCCTCGGCAAGCTTCTCTCCAGTTTCTTTCTGAAGATTTTTCCTTTTTCACCGTAAACTGCAAAGCGCTCCCCAACACACAGTTTGTAGGCTAAACAAAAACATTGTTAGAATACTGCTCAATGAAAAGAGAAGCTTAACTCTGTGAGTGGAATTCACTCAACCCAGGGCAGTTTCACAGAAAGCTTCCTTCTGGTTTCAATCTGAGGTCATTTCTTTTTCAGGATATTCTAAGGAGTTTACCCAAATGTCCTTTCTCAGATTCCACAGAAACAGATATTTCAAACTGCTCAATCCAAAGAATAATTTAACTCAATGAGATGAATACACACATCACAAAGCAGTTGCTTAGAAACCTTCTCTCCAGTTTTCAACGTAAGACATTTCCTTGCTTGCCACAGGCTTCCAGTTGCCACTTAATATCCCTTCACAGAATCCTCAAAGACCGACTTTCCAAACTGGGAAATGTAGAGTAAACTTTAGCTCTGTGCATGAATGGACGTGTCAGAGAGCAGTTTCTTGGAATGCTTCTTTCTGGGTTTTATATGACGACATTTCACTTTTCAGCATAGTCTTCAATGTGGTCCAAATATCACTTTTTTAGTTTTACAGGAACAGTGTTCAAACAGTGCCTTATGAGAAGAAAGGTATAACTCCCTGAGTGGAGGGCACACATCACCAAACAGTTTCTCAGAAAGCTTCTCTCCAGTTTTTAATCTAATGATATTTCCTTTTTCACCATAATCCCAAATGTGATTCCGAATATCCCTTCGCAGTTCCGTCCATGATGGAGTTTCCAAGCTATGCAATGTAAAGGAAGCTTTATCTATGTGAGATGAATAAACCTAGCAAAAAGCAGTTTCAAAGAAAGTTTCTATCCAGTTTTTATCTGAAGTTATTTCCTTTTTTACCATAGTCTGGAATGTGCTCCTGAATGTCCCTTCGCAGATCCGTCCTTGGTGGAGTTTCCAGGCTGAGTAACGTACAGAAATCTTTATGTATGTGAGACGAATAAACATAGCAAAAAGTAGACTCACAGAGAGCTTCTTTCCGGTTTTTATCTGAAGATATTTCCTTTTTCACCGTAGGCCTGAAAATGCTCCTGAATGTCCCTTTGTGGATCCATCCATAACAGAGTTTCCAAGCTGTGTAGTGTAAAGAAAGCTTTACCTATGTGAGATGAATACACATATCACAGAGCAGTTTCATAGAAAGCTTTTATCCAGATTTTATTTGAGGTTATTTCCCTTTTCACCATAGACATCAACATGCTCCCGAATATCACTTGGTACCTTTTTCTACAAAAGGGTTTCCCCAATGCTGTATAAGAAGAGAGACATAACACTGTGAGTGAAATGCACACGTCACAAAGCAGTTCTTCGGAAAGCCTTTCCGCAGTTTCGCTCTGAACATATATCCTTTTTCACTGTAAGCCTCAAAACACTCCCTAATATCCGTTCTTACGCTAAACATAAACAGGGTTAGAAAACTGCTCAATGAAAAAAGAGGCTTAACTGAGCAAGAGGAATTAGGATGACACAGAGCAGTTTCACAGAGAGCTTCTTTCTGGATTTTACCTGAGGATATTTCTTTCTCCATATTCTAAGGAAGGTACCCAAATGTCCTTCCTCAGATTCCACAAAAACAGTGATTTCAAACTGCTCAATCCAAAGAATGGTTGAATTCTATGAGATGAATACACACATCACAAAGCAGTTGCTCAGAAAACTTCTCTCCAGTTTTCATCGGAAGACGTTTCCTTGCTCACCAGAAGCCTCCTGACGCCATTTACTATCCCTTCACAGATTCCTCAAAGACAGAGTTATCAAACTGGGCAACGTAGAGTAAGCTTTAACTCTGTGAAATGAATGCACATATCCGAGAGCAGTTTCTACGAACACTTCTTTCTGGGCTTTATTTGAGGATATATCACTTTTCACCAGAGTCTTCAATGCGCTCCGAAATATCACTTTTTCGTTTTACAGGAACAGTGTTCAAACACTACCTCATGAGAAAAGAGGTGTAACTCCCTGAGTGGAATGCACACATCACAAAGCACTTTCTCAGAAAGCTTCTCTCCAGTTTTTTTCTGAAGAAATTTCCTTTTTCACCATAGGTCTGAATGCGCTTTCGAATATATCATCGCGGATCTGTCCATGACAGATTTTCCAAACTGGGTAATATAAAGAAAGTTTTATCTATATGAGATGAATAAACATAGCATAAAGCAGATTCACAGAAGGTTTCTTTCCAGTTTTTATCTGAAGTTATTTCCTTTTTCAACATAGTCCTGAATGTGTTCCCGAATATCCCTTCGTGAATTCATCCATGACCGAGTTTCCAAGCTGTGTAATGTAGAGAAAGCTTTATCTATGTGAGATGAATACACATATCAGAGAACAGTATCACAGAAAGGGTTTCTCTGATGCTGTAGGAGAAGAGAGGTATAATAGTGTGAGTGGAATACACACATCACAAAGCAGTTCTGCGGAAAGCTTCTGTCCAATTTCTATCTGAACATATTTTCTTTTTCACCGTAAGACTCAAAGTGCTCCCGTATATCCCTTCATACGCTAAAGATGAACAATGTTTGAAAACTGCTCAATGAAAAAAGAAACTTAACTGAGCGAGGGGAATTCACACGACACACAGCAGTTTCACACGACACACAGAGAAAGCCTCCTTCTGGTTTTTATCTGAGGATGGTTCTTTCTCCATATTCTAAGGAACATTCCCAAATGTCCTTCCTCAGGTTCCATAGAAACAGTGATTTCAAACTCTTCAATCCAAAGAATGATTTAACTCTATGAGAGTAATACACACATCACAAAGCAACTCCTCAGAAAACTTCTCTCCAGTTTTCAACAGAAGACATTTCCTTGCTCAAAACAGGCCTCCGGGAGCCACTTAATATCCCTTCGCAGATTCCTCAAAGACAGAATTTCCAAACTGGGCAATGTAGAGTAAACTTTAACTCTATGTAATGAATACACATATTAGAGGGCAGTTTCTTAGAAGGCTTCTTTCTGGGTTTTATTTGAGGATATTTCACTTTTTGTCATAGTCTTCAATGTCTTCCATAATATCACTTTTTCGGTTTTACACAAACAGTGTTCAAACACTGCCTTATTAGAAAAGAGGTACAACTCCCTGTGTGGAATTCACAAGCCAAAAAGCAGTTTCTCAGAAAGCTTCTCTCCTGTTTTTATCCAAAGATATTTCCATTTTCAACATAGACCTGAATGTACTCCCAAATATCCCTTCGCAGATTCGTCCATGACAGAGTTTCCAAGCTGTGTAATGTAAAGAAACCTTTAACAATGTGAGATGAATAAACATAGCAAAAAGGAGATTCACAGAAAGCTTCTTTCCAGTTTTTATTTGAAGATATTTCCTTTTTCACCATAGTCCTGAATGTGCTCCCGAATGTCCCTTCGCAAATCCACCCATGACAGAGTTTCCAAGCTGCGTAACATAAAGAAAGCTTTAGGTTTGTGAGATAAATACACATATCACAGAGCCGTATCACAGAAAGCTTCCTTCCAGTCTTAGTCAGAGTCTATTTCCCTTTTCACCGTATTCATTAATATGCCCCCAAATATCCCTTAGCACCTTTTCCTCCAAACGGTTTCCCAAATGCTGTCTGAGAAGAGAGGTATAACCCTGTGAGTGGAATGCACACGTCACAAAGCAGTTCCTCGGAAAGCTTCTCTCCAGTTTCTATCTGAACATATTTACTTTTTCACCATAAGCCTCAAAGTGCTCCCGAATATCCCTTCGCACACTAAACATAAACAGTGGTTGAAAACAGCTCAATGAAAAGAGAAGCTTAACTGAGCAAGAGGAATTCACATGACACAGAGTAGTTTCACAGAAAGCTCCCTTCTGGTTTTTTTCTGAGGATATTTCTTTCTCCATATTCTAAAGAGCATTCCCAAATGTCCTTCCTCAGATTCCATAGAAACAGTGATTTCAAACTGCTCAATCCAAAGAATGATTTAACACTATGAGATGAATACACATGTCACAAAGCAGTTGCTCAGAAAGCTTCTCTCAAGTTTTCAACAGAAGACATTTCCTTGCTCACCACAGGCCTCCTGACGCCAATTAATATCCCTTGGCAGATGCCTCAAGGGATAGTTTCCAAACTGGGCAACGTAAAGTAAGCTTTATTTCTGTGAAATAGATTCACATATAAGGGAGCATTTTTTGGGAATGCTTCTTTCTGGGTTTTAATTGAGGATAGTTCACTTGTCATCATAGTCTTTAAAGCGCTCCAAAATACCACTTTTTCGGTTTCACAGTAACAGTTCAAACACTGCCTTATGACAAAAGACATATAACTCCCTGAGTGGCATGTACACATCACAAAGCAGTTTCTCATAGTTTCTCTTCCGTTTTTATCTGAAGATATTTCCTTTCCCACCAAAGGCCTGAATGTGCTCCCGAATGTCCCTTCATGAATCCGTCCATGACGGCGTTTCAAAACTGCATAATAGAAAAAAGTTTTATCTATGTGAGACGGATAAACATATCTATTACAAAGCAATTTCACAGAAAGCTTCTTTCCAGTTTTTGTCTGAGGATAGTTCCTTTTTCACCGTAGCCATCCATATACTCCGGAATGTCCCCTGGTAGCTTTTTCTCCAAAAGGGATTCCCCACTACTCTATGCAAAGAAAAATGTAACTCTGTGAGTGGAATGCACACGTCACAAAGCAGCTCCTCGAAAATCTTCTCTCCAGTTTCTATCTGAAGATATTTCCATTTTCACCATAATCCTCAAAGCGCTCCCAAGTATCCATTGGCTGCCTAAACTAAAACAGTGTTAGAACACTGCTTAAAGAAAACAGAAGCTTAACTGTGCATGTGGAATTCACATGACACAGAATAGTTTCACAGAAAGCTTCTTTCTGGTTTTTATTGGAGGGTATTTCTTCTTCAGCACATTCTTAAGAGCGTTCCCAAATGTCATTTATCAGGTTCTACAAAGAGAGTGATTTCAAACTACTCAATCCAAAAAATGATTTAAGTCTATGAGATGAATACACACATCACAAAGCAGTTGCGCAGAACGCTTCTCTCCAGTTTTCAACGTAAGTCATTTCCTTGCTCACCACAGGTCTCCGGTCGCCACTTAATATCCCTTCATGGAATCCTCAAAGACAGACATTCCAAAATGGGAAATGTAGAGAAAGCTTTAACTCTCTGAAATAATTGCACACTTCAGAGAGCAGCTTTTTGGAACGCTTCTTCTGGGTTTTATTTCATGATATTTCACTATTCGCCATAGTCTTCCATGTGCTCCAAAATATCACTTTTTTGGTTTTACAGGAACAGTGTTCAAACACTGCCTTATGAGAAAAGAGGTATAACTCCCTGAGTGGAATGCACAGATCACAAAGCAGTTTTTCAGAAAACCTCTATCCAGTTTTTATCTGAAGATATGTTCTTTTCCACCGTAGGCCTGAATGTGCTCCCAACTGTCCCTTCGTGAATCTGTCCATGACAACGTTTCCAAACTGCATAATACAAGGAAAGTTTTATTTATGTGAGATGAATAAGCATACCTATCACAAACCCATTTCACAGAAAGCTTCTTTCCAGTTTTTGTTTGAGGATATTTCCATTTTCACCACAGCCGTCCCTATACTCCCAAATGTCCCTTGGTAGCTTTTTCTCCAAAATGGATTCACCAATCCTCTATGAGAAGAAAGGTATAATTCTGTGAGTGGAATGCACACGTCACAAACTAGCTCCTCAGAAAGCTTTTCTCCAGTTTCTATCTGAAGATATTTCCTTTTTCACCTTAAGCCTCAAAGCGCTCCCAAATATCCCTTCGCAGACTAAACAAAAACAGTGTTAGAATACTGCTCAATGAAAAGAGAAGCTTAACTGTGCGAGCAGAATTCACGCAACACAGAGCACTTTCTCAGAAAGCTTCCTTCGGGTTTCTGTCTGAGGTCATTTCTTTTTCAGGATATTCTAAAGACCGTTCCCAAAATGTCCTTTCTCAGATTCCACAGAAACAGTGATTTGAAACTGCTCAATCGAAAGAATCATTTAACTCTATGAGATGAATACCAACATCACAAAAGAGTTGCTCAGAAAGCTTCTCTCCAATTATCAATGGAAGACATTTCCTTGCTCGCCACAGGGCTACGGTTGCCATTTAATATCCCTTCACAGAATCCTCAAAGACAGACTTTCCAACCTGGGAAATGTAGTGTAAGCTTTAACCCTGTGTAATGAATGGACATATCAGAGAGCAGTTTCTTGGAATGCTTCTTTCTGGGTTTTTTTGGATGACATTTCACTTTCTGCCATAGTCTTCAACGTGTTCCGAATATCACTTTTTTAGTTTTACAGAAACAGTGTTCAAACACTGCCTTATGAGAAGAAAAGTATACCTCCCTGAGTGGAATGCACACATCACCAAGCAGTTTCTCAGAAAGCCTCTCTGCAGTTTTTATCTGATGATATTTCCTTTTTATTCATAGGCCCAAATGTGATCCTGAATATCCCTTCACGGATCAATCCATGACAGAGGTTCCAAGCTGTGTAATGTAAAGAAAGCTTTATCTATGCAAGATGAATAAACATAGCAAAAAGCAGATTCACAGAATGCTTCTTTCCAGTTTTTATCTGAGGATATTTTCTTTTTCACCATAGTCCTGAAAGTGCTCCCGAATGTCCCTTTGTGGATCCGTCCATGACAGAGTTTCCAAGCTGTATAATGTAAAGGAAGCTTTATCTATGTGAGATGAATACACATAACACAGAGCAGTTTCACAGACAGCCTCTTCCCAATTTTGGTCTGAGAATATTTCCTTTTTCACCATAGTCGTCCCTATACTCCCGAATGTTCTCTGGTACCTTTTAATCTAAAAGGGATTCCCCAATCCTCCATGAGAAGAAAGGTATAATTCTGTGAGAGGAATGCACACATCACAAAGCAGCTCCTCGGAAAGCTTCTCTCCAGTTTCTATCTGAAGATATTTCCTTTTTCACCATAAGCCTCAAAGCGATACCATATATCCCTTCACAGACTAAACAAAAACAGTGTTAGAATACTGCTCAATGAAAAGAGAAGCTTAACTGTGTGTGTGGAATTCACACGACACAGAGTAGTTTCACAGAAAGCTTCCTTCTCTTCTCTACCTGAAGTTATCTGTTTTTGAGGATATTCTAAAGAGCGTTCCCAAATGTCCTTTCTCAGATTCCACTGAAACAGTGATTTCAAACTGCTCAGTCCAAAGAGTGATGTAACTCTATGAGATGAATACAAACATTTCAAAATAGTACCTCAGATAGCTTCTCTCCAATTTTCAATGGAAGACATTTCCTTGCTCGCCACAGGCCTCCGGTTGCCACTTAATATTCCTTTGCAGAATCCTCAAAGACAGACTTTCCAAACTGGGATATGTAGAGTAAGATTTAACTGTGTGAAAAGAATGGATATGTCAGAAAGTAGTTTCTTGGAATGCCTCTTTCTGTGTTTTATTGGACGACGTTTCACTTTTCACCATAGTCTTCAATGTGCTCCAAATATCACTTTTTTAGTTTTACAGGAACAGTGTTCAAACAGTGCCTTATGAGAATGAAGGTATAACTCCCTGAGTGGAATGCACACATCACCAAGCAGTTTCTCAGAATGCTTCTCTCCAGTTTCTACCTGAGCATATTTCCTTTTTCACTGTAGGACTCAAAGAACTCCCGAATATCCCTTTCATGCTAAACATAAACAGTGTTAGAAACTGTTCAATGAAAAGAGAAGCTTAATTGAGCAAAAGGAATTCACATGACACATAGCAGTTTCACAGAAAGCTTTCTTCTGGCTTTTATCTGAAGATATTTCCCTTTTCACCATAGTTCTGAATGTGCTCCCAAATGCCCTTCGTGGATCCGTCTATGACAGAGTTTCCAAGCTGTGTAATGTAAAGAAAGCATTTTCTACGTGAAATGAATAAACATCGCAAAAAGCAGATACACAGAAAGTTTCTTTCCAATTTTTATCCGAAGATATTTCCTTTTTCACCATAGTCCTAAATGTGCTCCCGAATATCCCTTCGCGGATCTGTCCGTGACAGAGTTTCGAAGCTGCATAATGTAAAGAAAGCTTTATATATGTGAGACGAATACACATAACACAGAGCAGTTTCACAGAAAGCTTCTATCCAGTTTCTGTCTGAGACTATTTCCCTTTTCATCATAGGCATTAATATGCCCCCGAATATCTCTTGGTACCTTTTCCTCCAAAAGGGTTTCCCTGATGCTGTATCAGAAGAGAGGTATAACACTGTGAGTGGAATGCACACATCGCAAAGCAGTTCATCGGAAAGCTTCTTGGTAGTTTCTATCTGAACATATTTCCTTTTTCTCCGTAAGCCTCAAAGTGCTCCCGAATATCCCTTCACATGCTGAAAATAAACAGTGTTAGAAAATTGCTCAATGAAGAGAAAAGTTTAACTAAGCAAGAGGAATTCACACGACACATAGTAGTTTCACAGAAAGCTTCCTACGTTTGTTTATCTGATTATATTTCTTTCTCCATATTCCAAACAGTGTTCCCAAATGTTCTTCCTCAGATTCCACAGAAACAGTGATATCAAACTGCTCAATTAGAAGTATGATTTCACTCTATGAGATGAATACACACATCACAAAGCAGTTGCACAGAAAGCCCCCCTCCAGTTTTCAACAGAAGACGTTTCCTTGCTCACCAAAGGCCTCCGTGAGCCACTTACTATCCCTTCATAGATTTCTCAAAGATAGAGTTTCCAAAGTGGGCAATGTAGAGTAAGCTATATCTCTGTGAAATGAATGCACATATCAGAGAGCAAGGTCTTCGAATACTTCTTTCTGGGTTTTATTTGAGTATATTTTACTTTTTACCAGAGTTTTCAATGCGCTCTGAAAGATCACTTTCACAGAAAGCTTCTCATCAGTTTTCATCTGAAAATATTTCCTTTTTCACCATAGTCCTGAATGTGCTCCCAAATGTCCCTTCACGAATCCTTCCATGACAGAGTTTCCAAGGTGCGTACTGTAAAAGAAGCTTTATCTATGCGAGATGAATACATATATCACAGAGTAGTTTCACAGAAGGCTTCTTTCCAGTTTTTGTCTGAGGCTGTTTCCTTTTTCACAATAAGCATCAATATGCTACTGGATATCCCTTGGTACATTTTTCCCCAAAAGGGTTTCCCCGATGCTGTATGAGAAGAGAGGTATAACACTGTGAGTGGAATGCACACATCATAAAGCAGTTCCTCGGAAAACTTCTCTTCAGTTTCTATCTGAACATATTTCCTTTTTCACCGTAAGCCTCAAAGTGCTCCCGCGTATGCCTTAGCATGCTAAACATAAACAGTGTTAGAAAACTGCTCAATGAAAAGAGAAGCTTAATTGAGCGAATGGAATTCACACAACACAAAGCAGTGTCACAGAGAGCTTCCTTCTGGTTTTTATCTGAGGATCTTTCTTTCTCCATATTCTAAAGAGCATTCCCAAATGTCCATCCTCAGATTCCACAAAAAACAGTGATTTCAAAGTGCTCAATCCAAAGAATGGTTTAACTCTATGAGATGAACACACCCATCACAAAGCAGTTGCTCAGAAAGCTTCCCTCCAGTTTTCATTGGAAGATATTTCCTTGCTCACCACAGGCCTCCGGGCGCCACTTAATATCCCTTCGCAGATTCCTCAAAGACAGAGTTTCCAAACTGGGCAATGCAGAGTAAGTTTTAACTCTGGGAAATGAATGCACAAGTCAGAGAGCTATTTCCTGGAATGCTTATTTCTAGGTTTTACTTGAGGATATTTCACTTTTCGCTGTAGTCTTCAATGCACTCCGAAATATCACTTTTTCGGTTTTACAGGAACAGTGTTCAAACACTGTCTTAGGAGAAAAGAGGTATAACTCCGTGAGTGGAACGCACGCATCATAAAGCAGTTTCTCAGAAACTTCCCTCCAGTTTTTATCTGAAGATATTTCCTTTTTCACCATAGGCCTGAATGTGAACTCAAATGTCCCTTTCCGGATCCGTCCATGACAGAGTTTCAGGCTGCGTGATGTAAGGAAATCTTTATCTATGTGAGACAAATAAACATAACAAAAAGCAGATTCACAGAAAGCTTCTTTCTAGTTTTTATCAGAAGATAGTACATGTTTCCCCATAGTCCTGAATGTGCTCCTGAATGACCCTTCGCGGATCCATCCATGACAGCGTTTCCAAGCTGCGTAATGTAAAGAATACTTTCTCTATGTGAGATGAATTCACATATCACAGAGCAGTTTCACAGAAATTTATTTCCAGTCTTTGTCTGAAGCTATTTCCCTTTTCATCATAGCCGTCAATATGCTCCCGAATATCCCTTGGTACCTTTTTCTCCAAAAGGGTTTCCCAGATGCTGTGTGAGAAGAGAGGTATAACACTGTGAATGCAATGCACACATCACTAAGCAGTTCCATGGAAAGTTTCCCTCCAGTATCTATCTGAACATATACCCTTTTTCCTCTTAAGCATCAAAGCACTCCCGAATACTGCTTTGCACACTAAACATAAACAATTTTAGAAAACTGCTCAATGAAAATAGAAGCTTAACTGAGTGAGAGGAATTCACACGACACATAGCAGTTTCACAGAAATCCTCCTTCTGGTATTTATATGAGGGTATTTCTTTCTCCATATTCCATGTCCTTCCTATGATTCCACAGAAACAGTGATTTCACACTCCTCCATCCAAAGAGTGGTTTAACTCTATGAGGTGCATACAAACACCACAAAAAAAGAGTGGCTCAGAAAGCTTCTCTCCAATTTTCAACGGAAGACATTTCCTTGCTCGCCACAGGAATCCTCAAAGATAGTCTTTCCAAACTGGGATATGTACAGTAAGCTTTAACTCTGTGAAATGAATGAACATGTCAGAGAGCAGTTTCTTGGAATGTTTCTTTCTGGGTTTTATTTGATGACATTTCACTTTTCGTCATAGTCTTCAATGTGTTCCGAATATCACATTTTTAGTTTTACAGGAACAGTGTTCAAACAGTGCCTTATGAGAAGAAAGGTATAAATCCCTGAGTGGGATGCACATATCACCAACCATTTTCTCAGAAACTTCTCTCCAGTTTTTATCTGATGATATTTCCTTTTTCACCATAGGCCCGAATGTGTCCCCAAATATCCCTATGTGGATCCATCCATGATGGCGTTTCCAAACTGTGTAATGTAAACAAAGCTTTATCTATGTGAGATGAATAAACATAGCAAAAAGCAGATTCACAGAAAGCTTCTTTCCAGTCTTTATCTGAAGATATTTCCTTTTTCACTATACTCCTTAATGTGCTCCCGAATGTCCCTTCATGGGTCCGTCCATGACAGAGCTTCCAAGCTTCATAATGTAAAGAAAGCTTTACTTATGTGAGGTGAATTCACATAGCACAGAGCAGTTTCACAGAAAGCTTCTTTCCAGTTTTTGTCTGAGGCTATTTCCCTTTTCATCATAGGCACCAATATGCCCCTGAATATCCCTTGGTACTTTTTCTCTGAAAGGGTTTCCCCGATGCTGTATGTGAAGAGAGGTGTAACACTTTGAGTGGAATGCACACGTCACAAAGCAGTTCCTCGGAAAGCTTCTCTCCAGGTTCGGTTTGAACATATTTCCTTTCTCACCGTAAGCCTCAAATCACTTCCGAACATCCCTTCACCTGCTAAAAATAAACAGTGTTAGAAAATTGAACTGTGTGAAATGAATGCACATATCAAAAAGCAGATTCTTGGAATGCTCTTTCTGGGTTTTATTTGAGAATATTTCACTTTTTTCCATAGTCTTCAATGCGCTCAGAAATATCACTTTTTCAGTTTTACAGGAACAGTGTTCAAACACTTTCTTATGAGAAAAAAGGTATAACTCCCAGAGTGGAATGCACACATCACAAAGCAGTTTCTCAGAAAGCTTCTCTCCGGTTTTTATCTGAAGGTATTTCCTTTTTCACCATAGACCTGAATTTGTTCCCGAATGTCAATTCGCGGATCCGTCCACGATGGAGTTTCCAAACTTCGTAATGTAAAGAAAATTTTATCTATGTGAGATGAATAAACATATCTATCACGAAGCATTTACAGAGAAAGCTTCTTTACAGTTTTCGCCTGAGGATATTTCCTTTTTCACTGTAGCACTCCATATGGTGAATGTCCCTTGGTAGCTTTTTCTCCAAAAGGGATTTCCCAATCCTCTATGAGAAAAAAGGTATAACTCTGTAAGTGGAATGCAAACATCACAAAGCAGCTCCTCCAAACGCTTCTCTCCTGTTTCTGTCTCAAGATATTTCCGTTTTCACCATAAGCCTCAAAGCACTCCAGAATATCCCTTCGCAGACTAAACATAAACAGATTTAGAAAACTGCTCAATGAAAATAGAAGCTTAACGAGGGAGAGGAATTCACTTGGCACATAGCAGTTACACAGAAAACTTCCTTCTGGTTTTCATCTGAGGATATTTTTCTCCATATTCTAAAAAGCGTTCCCAAATGTCCTTCCTCAGATTCTACCCAAACAGTGATTTCAAACTGCTCAATCCAAAGAATGGTTTAACTCTATGAGATGAATAAACACATCACAAAGCAGCTGCTCAGAAAGGTTCTCTCCAGTTTGCATTGGAGGACATTTCCTTGCTCACCACAGGCTTCCCGACGTCACTAAATATCCCTTCGCAGATTCCTCAAAGACAGAGTTTCCAAACTGGGCAACGTAGAGTAACCTTTAACTCTGTGAAATGAAAGCACATATCAGAGAGCAGTTTCTTGGAAAGCTTCTGGCTGAGTTTTATTTGAGAATATTTAACTTTCCACCATAGTCTTCAAGGTGCTGCGAAATATCACTTTGTCGGTTTTACAGGAACAGTGTTCAAACACCGCCTTATGAGAAAATAGGTATAACTACCTGCGTGGAATGCACAGATCACAAAGCAGTTTCTCAGAAAGCTTCTCTCCAGTTTTTATCTAAAGATATTTCCTTTTTCACCATAGGCCTGAATGTGCTCCAGAATGTCCCTTCACAGATACGTCCATGATGGAGTTTACAAACTGCGTAATATAAAGAAAGTTTTATCTATGTTATATGAATAAGCATATCTATCACAAAGCAGTTTCACAGAAATCTTCTTTCCAGTTTTTGTCTGAGGACCTTTCATTTTTCCCTATAGTCCTGAATGTGCTCCTCAATGTCCCTTCAGGGATCGGTCCATGACAGAGTTTCCAAGTTGCGTAATGTAAAGAAAGCTTTATCTATGAGATGAGTACACATAGCACAGAACAGTTTCACAAAAAGCTTCTTTTCAGTTTTTGTCTGAGGCTATTTCCCTTTTAACCATAGGCCTCAATATGCTCCCGGTTATCACTTGGTACCTTTTTCTCCAAAAGGGTTCTCCGATGCTGTATGAGAAGAAAGGTATAATTCTGTGAGTGGAATGCACATGTCACAAAGCAGCTCCTCAGAAAGCTTCTCTCCAGTTTCTATCTCAAGATATTTCCGTTTTCACCATAAGCCTCAAAGCACTCCCCAATATCCCTTAGGAGAGTAATCTAAAACAGTATTAGAATACTGCTCAATGAAAACAGAAGCTTAACTGTACTAGTGAAATTCACACAACACAGAGCAGTTTCATAGAATGCCTCCTTCTGGTTTTTATCTGAGGGTCTTTCTTTTTCCGTATATTCTTAAGAGCGTTCCCACATGTCCTTTCTCAGGTTTCACAGAAACAGTGATTTCAACCTGCTCAATTGAAAGAATGATTTAACTTTATGAGATGAATACACACATCACAAAGCAGTTGCTCACAAAGTTTCTCTCCAGTTTTCAACAGAAGACATTTCCTTGCTCAACAGAGGCCTCCAGGCGCCACTTACAACCCCTTTGCAGATTCCACAAAGACAGAGTTTCCAAAGTGGGCAATGTAGAGTCAGCTTGAAATGTGTGAAATAAACGCACATATCAGAGAGCAGATTCTTGGAATGCTCTTTCTGGGTTTTATATAACGATATTTTACTTTTCTCCATAGTCTACAATGCACTCCGAAATATCAGTTTTTCGGTTTTAGAGGAACAGTGTTCAAACACTTCCTTATGAGAAAAGAGGTATAAATCCCTGAGTGGAATGCAAACATCACAAAGTAGTTTTTCAGAAGGTTTCTCTCCGGTTTTTATCTGAAGATATTTCCTGTTTCAACATAGGCCTGAATGTGCTCCCGAATGTCCTTTCGCGGATCTGTGTCCATGATGGAGTTTCCAAACTGCGTAATATAAGGAAAGTTTTATCTATGTGAGATGAGTAAACATATCTATCACAAAGATTTACAGAGAAAGCTTCTTTACAGTTTTGCCTGAGGATATTTCCTTTTTCACTGTAGCCCTCCATAGCGTGAATGTCCTTTGGTAGCTTTTTCTCCAAAAGGGATTTCCCAATCCTCTATGAGAAAAAAGGTATAATTCTGTGAGTGGAATGCAAATGTCACAAAGCAGCTCCTCCAAACGCTTCTCTCCTGTTTCTGTCTCAAGATATTTCCGTTTTCACCATAAGCCTCAAAACGCTACAGAATATCCTTTCACAGACCAACTATAAATAGTTTTAGAAAACTGCCTAAGGAAAAGAGAAGCTTAATGAGGGAGAGGAATTCACTCGACACATAGCAGTTTCACCTAAAGCTTCCTTCTGGTTTTCATCTGAGGATATTTCTTTCTCCATATTCTAAAGAGTGTTCCCAAATGTCCTTCCACAGATTCTACCCAAACAGTGATTTCAAACCGCTCAATCCAAAGAATGGTTTAACTCTATGAGATGAATACACACATCACAAAGCTGTTGCTCAGAAAGCTTCTCTTCAGTTTTCATCAGAAGACATTTCCTTGCTCACCACAGGCCTCTCGGCACCACTTAATATCCCTTCGTGGATTCCTCAAATACAGAGTTTCCAAACTGGGCAATGTAGAGCAACCTTTAACTCTGTGAAATGAATGCACATATCAGAGAACAGTTTCTTGGAAAGCTTCTGGCTGGGTTTTATTTGAGAATATTTCACTTTCCACCATAGTATTCAAGGTGCTGCGAAATATCACTTTTTCAGTTTTACAGGAACAGTTTTCAAACACTGCCTTATGAGGAAATAGATATAACTCCCTGAGTGGAATGCACAGATCACAAAGCAGTTTCTCAGAAAGCTTCTCTCCAGTTTTTATCTAAAGATATTTCCTTTTTCACCATAGGCCTGAATGTGCTCCAGAATGTCCCTTCACAGATACGTCCATGATGGAGTTTACAAACTGCGTGATATAAAGAAAGTTTTATCTATGTTATATGAATAAACATATCTATCACAAAACAGTTTCACAGAAATCTCCTTTCCAGTTTTTGTCTGAGGACCTTTACTTTTTCACCATAGTGCCGAATATGCTCCCGAATATCCCTTCATGGATCGGTCCATGACAGAGTTTCCAAGCTGTGTAATATAAAGAAAGCTTTATCTATCCAAGATGAGTACACATAGCACAGAGCCGTTTTACAAAAAGCTTCTTTCCAGTTTTTGTCTGAGGCTATTTCCCTTTACACCATAGGCCTCAATACACTCCCCGTTACCCCCTGGTACCTCTTTCTCCAAAAGGGTTTCTCCAATGCTATATGAGAAGAAAGGTATAATTCTTTGTGTGGAATGCACACATCACAAAGCACCTCCTCAGAAATCTTCTCTCCAGTTTCCATCTCAAGATATTTCCGTTTTCACCATAAGCCTCAAAGCGTTCCCGAATATCACTTAGGAGACTAATCTAAAACAGTGTTAGAGTACTGCTCAATGAAAACAGAAGCTGAACTGTACGAGTGGAATTCACACGACACAGAGCAGTTTCACAGAATGCCTCCTTCTGGTTTTTATCTGAGGGTCTTTTTTTCAGCATATTCTTAAGAGTGTTCCCAAATGTCCTTTCTCAGGTTCCACAGAAACAGTGATTTCAACCTGCTCAATCCAAAGAATGATTTAACTCTATGAGATGAATACAAACGTCACAAAGTAGTTGATCAAAGCTTCTCTCCAGTTTTCAAGAGAAGACATTTCCTTGCACAACACAGCCTCCGGGTGTCACTTACTACCCCTTCGCAGTTTCCTGAAAAACCGAGTTTCCAAACTGGGCTATGTAGTCTAAGCTTTAACTCTGTGAAATGAATGCACATATCACAGAGCAGATTCATGGAACGCTTCTTTCTCGGTTTTATTTGATTATATTTCACTTTTCACCATAGTCTTCAAGGCGCTACAAAATATCACTTTTTCAGTTTTACAGGAACAGTGTTCAAACACTGCCTTATAGGAAAAGAGGTATAACTCCCTGAGTGGAATGCGCACATCACAAAGAAGCTCACAGAAAGCTTCTTTCCAGTTTTCCTCTGAGGCTATTTCCCTTTTCAATGTAGGCATCAATATGCTCCCGAATATCACTTGGTACCTTTTTCTCCAAAAGGGTTTCCCCAATGCTATACAAGAAGAGAGGTAGAACACTGTGAGTGGAATGCACACGTCACAAAGCAGCTTCTAAAAAAACTTCTCTCCAGTTCCTATCTGAACATATTTCCTTTTCAAGTGCATCAATATGCTCCCAAATATCACTTGGTAGCTTTTTCTCCAAAAGGGTTTCCCCCATACTATACGAGAAGAGAGGTATAACACTGTGAGTGGAATGCACACGTCACAAAGCACCTTCTAAGAAAGCTTCTCTCCAGTTTCTATCTGAACATATGTCCTTTTCAAGCGCTCCTGAATATCCCTTCCCACGCTAAACATTAACAGGATTATAAAACTGCTCAATGAAAAGAGAGGCTTGACTGAGAGTGGAATTAACACGACACAGAGCAATTTCACAGAAATCTTCATTCCGGATTTTATCTGAGGATATTTCTTTCTCCATATTCTAGTGAGGGTTCCCAAATATCATTCCTCAGATTCCACAGAAACAGGGATTTCAAACTGCTCAATCCAAAGAAAGATTTAACTCTATGAGAGGAATACAAACATCACAAAGGAGTTGCTCAGAAATCTTCTCTCCAATTTTCAATGAAGATATTTTCTTGCTCGCCACAGGCCTCCAGTGCCACTTAATATCCCTTAGCAGAATCCTCAAATTCAGACTTGCAGAACTGGGAAATGTAGAGTAAACTTTAACCCTGTGAAATGAATGGACATGTCAGAGAGCAGTTTCAAGGGATGCTTCTTCCTGGGTTTTATTTGCTGACATTTCACTTTTCACCATAGCCTTCAATGTGCTCCGAATATCACTTATTTAGTTTTACAGGAACAATTTTCAAACAGTGCCTTATGAGAAAAAAGGTATAACTCCCTGAGTGGAATGCACACATCACCAAGCAGTTTCACACGAAGCTTCTCTCCAGTTTTTTTTTTTTCCAGAACTTTTTCATCTTTCCTTTTTATTTATTTATTTATTATTATACTTTAAGTTCTAGGGTACATGTGCATAATGTGCAGCTTTGTTACATATGTATACTTGTGCCATGTTGGCATGCTGCACCTATCAACTCGTCATTTACATCAGGTATAACTCCCAATGCAATCCCTCCCCACTCTCCCATCCCCATGATAGGCCCCGATGTATGATGTTCCCCTTCCTGAGTCCAAGTGATCTCATTGTTCAGTTCCCACCTATGAGTGAGAACATGCAGTGTTTGGTTTTCTGTTCTTGTGATAGTTTGCTGAGAATGATGGTTTCCAGCTGCATCCAAGTCCCTACAAAGGACTCAAACTCATCCTTTTTTATGGCTGCATAGTATTCCATGGTGTATATGTGCAATATTTTCTTAATCCAGTCTGTCACTGATGGACATTTGGGTTGATTCCAAGTCTTTGCTATTGTGAATAGTGCCGCAATAAACATACGTGTGCATGTGTCTTTATAGCAGCATGATTTATAATCCTTTGGGTATATACCCAGTAATGGGATGGCTGGGTCATATGGTACATCTAGTTCTAGATCCTTGAGGAATCGCCATACTGTTTTCCATAATGGTTGAACTAGTTTACAATCCCACCAACAGTGTAAAAGTGTTCCTATTTCTCCACATCCTCTCCAGCACCTGTTGTTTCCTGACTTTTTAATGATCGCCATTCTAACTGGTGTGAGATGGTATCTCATTGTGGTTTTGATTTGCATTTCTCTGATGGCCAGTGATGATGAGCATTTTTTCATGTGTCTGTTGGCTGTATGAATGTCTTCTTTTGAGAAATGTCTGTTCATATCCTTTGCCCACTTTTTGATGGGGTTGTTTGTTTTTTTCTTGTAAATTTGTTTGAGTTCTTTGTAGGTTCTGGATATTAGCCCTTTGTCTATGAGTAGATTGCAAAAATTTTCTCCCATTTCTGTAGGTTGCCTGTTCACTCTGATGGTAGTTTCTTTTGCTGTGCAGAAGCTCTTTAGTTTAATGAGGTCTCATTTGTCAATTTTGACTTTTGTTGCCGTTGCTTTTGGTGTTTTAGACATGAAGTCCTTGCCCATGCCTATGTCCTGAATGGTATTACCTTGGTTTTCTTCTAGGGTTTTTATGGTATTAGGTCTAACATTTAAGTCTCTAATCCATCTTGAATTAATTTTCGTGTAATGAGTAAGGAAAGGATCCAGTTTCAGCTTTCTACTCATGGCTAGCCAATTTTCCCAGCACCATTTATTAAATAGGGAATCCTTTCCCCATTTCTTGTTTCTCTCAGGTTTGTCAAAGATCAGATGGCTGTAGATGTGTGGTATTATTTCTGAGGACTCTGTTCTGTTCCATTGGTCTATATCTCTGTTTTGGTACCAGTACCATGCTGTTTTGGTTACTGTAGCCTTGTAGTATAGTTTGAAGTCAGGTAGCGTGATGCCTCCAGCTTTGTTCTTTTGACTTAGGATTGTCTTGGCGATACGGGCTCTTTTCTGGTTCCATATGAACTTTAAAGCAGTTTTTTCCAACTCTGTGAAGAAACTCGTTGGTAGCTTGATGGGGATGGCATTGAATCTATAAATTACCTTGGGCAGTATGGCCATTTTCACGATATTGATTCTTCCTATCCATGAGCATGGTATGTTCTTCCATTTGTTTGTGTCCTCTTTTATTTCACTGAGCAGTGGTTTGTAGTTCTCCTTGAAGAGGTCCTTTACATCCCTTGTAAGTTGGATTCCTAGGTATTTGATTCTCTTTGAAGCAATTGTGAATGGAAGTTCATTCATGATTTGGCTCTGTGTTTGTCTGTTACTGGTGTATACGAATGCTTGTGATTTGTGCACATTAATTTTGTATCCTGAGACTTTGCTGAAATTGCTTATCAGCTTAAGGAGATTTTGGGCTGAGACAATGGGGTTTTCTAAATATACAATCATGTCACCTGCAAACAGGGACAATTTAACTTCTTCTTTTCCTAACTGAATACCCGTGATTTCTTTCTCTTGCCTGATTGCCCTAGCCAGAACTTCCAACACTATGTTGAATAGGAGTGGTGAGAGAGGGCATCCCTGTCTTGTGCCAGTTTTCAAAGGGAATTTTTCCAGTTTTTGCCCACTCAGTATGATATTGGCTATGGGTTTGTCATAAATAGCTCTTATTATTTTGAGATATGTTCCTTCAGTACCGAATTTATTGAGAGTTTTTAGCATGAAGGGCTGTTGAATTTCGTCAAAGGCCTTTTCTGCATCTATTGAGATAATCATGTGGTTTTTGTCTTTGGTTCTGTTTATATGCTGGATTACGTTTATTGATTTGCGTTTGTTGAACCAGCCTTGTATCTCAGGGATGAAGCCCACTTGATCATGGTGGATAAGCTTTTTGATGTGCTGCTGGATCCAGTTTGCCAGTATTTTATTGAGGATTTTTGCATCGATGTTCATCAGGGATATTGGTCTAAAATTCTCTTTTTTTTGTTGTGTCTCTGCTGGGCTTTGGTACCAGGATGATGTTGGCCTCATAAAATGAGTTAGGGAGGATTCCTTCTTTTTCTATTGATTGGAATAGTTTCAGAAGGAATGGTACCAGCTCCTCCTTGTACCTCTGGTAGAATTCAGCTGTGAATCCATCTGGTCCTGGACTTTTTTTGGTTGGTAGGCTACTAATTATTGCTTCAATTTCAGAGCTTGCTATTGGTCTATTCAGGAATTCAGCTTCTTCCTGGTTTAGTCTTGGGAGAGTGTAAGTGTCCAGGAAATTACCCATTTCTTCTAGATTTTCTAGTTTATTTGCGTGGAGGTGTTTATAGTATTCTCTGATGGTAGTATGTATTTCTGTGGGGTCGGTGGTGATATCCCCTTTATCATTTTTTATTGCATCTATTTGATTCTTCTCTCTTTTCTTCTTTATTAGTCTTACTAGCGGTCTATCAATTTTGTTAATCTTTTCAAAAAACCAACTCCTGGATTCATTGATTTTTGGAGGATTTTTTGTGCCTCTATCTCCTTCAGTTCTGCTGTGATCTTAGTTATTTCTTGCCTCCTGCTAGCTTTTGAATGTGTTTGTTCTTGCTTCTCTAGTTCTTTGAATTATGATGTTAGAGTGTCAATTTTAGATCTTTCCTGCTTTCTCTTGTGGGCATTTAGTGCTATAAATTTCCCTCTACACACTGTTTTAAATGTGTCCCAGAGATTCTGGTATGTTCTATCTTTGTTCTCATTGGTTTCAAAGAACATCTTTATTTCTGCCTTCATTTCATTATGTACCCAGTAGTCATTCAGGAGCAGGTTATTCAGTTTCCATGTAGTTGAGCGGTTTTGATAGAGTTTCTTAGTCCTGAGTTCTAGTTTGATTGCACTGTGGTCTGAGAGACAGTTTGTTATAATTTCTGTTCTTGTACATTTGCTAAGGAGTGCTTTACTTCCAATTATGTGGTCAATTTTGGAATAAGTGTGATGTGGTGCTGAGTAGAATGTATATTCTGTTGATTTGGGGTTGAGAGTTCTATAGATGTCTATTAGGTCTGCTTGCTGCAGGGATGGGTTCAATTCCTGGATATACTTGTTAACTTTCTGTCTCGTTGATCTGTCTAATGTTGACAGTGGGGTGTTGAAGTCTCCCATTATTATTGTATGGGAGTCTAAGTCTCTTTGTAAGTCTCTAAGGACTTGCTTTATGAATCTGGGTGCTCCTGTATTGGGTGCATATATATTTAGGATAGTTAGCCCTTCCTGTTGAATTGATCCCTTTACCATTATGTAATGGCCTTCTTTGTCTCTTTTGATCTTTGACGGTTTAAAGTCTGTTATATCAGAGACTAGTATTGCAACCCCTCCTTTTTTTTGTTCTCCATTTGCTTGGTAGACCTTCCTGCATCCCTTTATTTTGAGCCTATGTATGTCTCTGCGTGTGAGATGGGTCTCCTGAATACAGCAAACTGATGGGTCTTGACTCTTTATCCAGTTTGCCAATCTGTGTCTTTTAATTGGAGCATTTAGTCCATTTACATTTAAGGTTAATATTGTTATGTGTGAACTTGATCCTGCCATTATGATATTAACTGGTTATTTTGCTCGTCAGTTGATGCAGTTTCTTCCTAGCCTTGATGGTCTTTACATTTTGGCATGTTTTTGCAATGGCTGGTACCGGTTGTTCCTTTCCATGTTGAGTGCTTCCTTCAGGGTCTCTTGTAAGGCAGGCCTGGTGGTGACAAAATCTCTAAGCATTTGCTTATCTGTAAATGATTTTATCTCTCCTTCACTTATGAAACTTAGTTTGGCTGGATATGAAATTCTGGGTTGAAAATTCTTTTCTTTAAGAATGTTGAATATCGGCCCCCACTCTCTTCTGGCTTGTAGAGTTTCTGCCGAGAGATCTGCTGTTAGTCTGATGGGCTTCCCTTTGTGGGTAACCCGACCTTTCTCTCTGGCTGCCCTTAAGATTTTTTCCTTCATTTCAACTTTGGTGAATCTGGCAATTATGTGTCTTGGAGTTTTTCTTCTTGAGGATTATCTTTATGGCGTTCTCTGTATTTCCTGAATTTGAATGTTGGCCTGCCCTACTAGGTTGGGGAAGTTCTCCTGGATGATACCCTGAAGAGTGTTTTCCAACTTGGTTCCATTTTCCCCCTCACTTTCAGGCACCCCAATGAGACGTAGATTTGGTCTTTTTACATAATCCCATACTTCTTGCAGGCTTTGTTCATTTCGTGTCCCTTCGTGGATCCATCCTTGACAGAGTTTCCAAACTGTGTAATATAAAGAAAGTTTTATCTATGTGAGATGAATAAACATATTTATCACAAAGCAGTTTCAAAGAAAGTTTCTTTCCCGTTTTTGTCTGAGGACATTTCCATTTTCACCATAGCCATCCATGTACTCCTGAATGTCCCTTGGTAGCTTTTTCTCCAAAAGTGATTCCCCAACCCTCTATGAGAAGAAAGGTATAACTTGGTGAGTGAAATGCCCATGTTATGAAGTATTTCCTCGGAAAGTTTCTCTCCAGTTTCTCTCTGAAGATATTTGTGTTTTCTCCATAAGCCTCAAAGTGCTCCCGAATATCCTTTCACAGACTAAACAAAAACAGTGTTAGAATATTGCTCAGTGAAAACAGAAGCTTAACTGTGTAAGCAGAATTCACACGACACAGAGCAGTTTCACAGAAGGCTTCCTCCTGCTTTTTATCTGAGAGTATTTCTTTTTCACAATATTCTATAGAGCATTCCCAAATGTCCTCTCTCAGGTTCCACAGAAACAGTGATTTCAAACTGCTCAATCCAAAGAATGGTTTAACTCTATGAGATGAATGCACACATCACAAAGCAGTGTCTCAGAAAGCTTCTCTCCAGTTTTTATCTGAAAATATTTCCTTTTTCACTATAGTCCTGAATGTGATCCCGAATATCCCATCATGGATCCGACCAAGACGGAGTTTCCAAGCTGAGTAATGTAAAGAAAGCTTTTTCTAAGTGAGATGAGTAAGCATAGCAGAAAGCAGATTAACAGAAAGCTTCTTTCCAGTTTTTATCTTAAGTTATTTCTTTTTTCACCACATTCCTGAATGTGCTCCCGAATGTCCCTTTGCGGATACGTCCTTGACAGTTTCCAGGCTCCGTAATGTAATGAAAGCTTTATCTATGTGACATGAATACACATACCACAGAGAAGTTTCACAGAAAGCTTCTTTCCAGTTTTTGTCTGAGGCTATTTCCCTTTTCACCATAGGCATCAATATGTCCCCATATATCCCTTGGTGCCTTTTTCTCCAAAAGGGTTTCCCCGATGCCGTGTGAGAAGAGAAGTATAACACTGTGAGTGGAATGCACACGTCACAAAGCAGTTCGTCGGAAAGTTTCTCTCCAGTTTCTATCTGAACATATTTCCTTTTTCACCGTAAGCCTCAAAGCGCTCTCGAATATCCCCTCGCATGCTAAACATAAACAGTGTTAGAAAACTGTTCAATGAAAAGAGAAGCTTACCTGAGGGAGAGGAATTCACACGACACATAGCAGTTTCACAGAAAGCTTCCTTCTAGTTTCTATCTGAGGGTATTTCTTTCTCCATATTCTAAAGAGCGTTTCCAAATGTCCTTCCTCAGATTCCACAGAAACAGTGATTTCAAACTGCTCAATCCAAAGAATGGTTTAACTCTATGAGATGAATACACACATCACAAAGCAATTGACAGAAAGCTTCCTTCCAGTTGTCAACGGAAGACATTTCCTTGCTCACCACAGGATTCCGGGCGCCACATAATATCTCTTCACAGATTCATCAAAGACAGAGTTTCCAAACTGGGCAACGTAGAGTAAGCTTTAATTCTGTGAAATGAATGCACGTATCAGAAAGCAGTTTCTTACAACGCTGCTTTCTGGGTTTTATTTGAGGATATTTCACTTTTCGCCATAGTCTTCTATGCGCTCCGAAACATCACTTTTTTGGTTTCACAGGATTAGTGTTCAAACACTGACCTATGAGAAAAGAGGTATAACTCCCTGAGTGGAATGCACACATCACAAAGCGGTTTCTCAGAAAGCTTCTCTCCAGTTTTTATCTGACCATATTTCCTTTTTCACCATAGGCCTGAATGTGATCCCAAATATCCCATCGTGGATCCATCCATGACAGAGTTTCCAGACTGCGTAATGTAAAGAAAGCTTTATCTATGTGAGACGAATAAACATAGCAAAAAGCAGATTCACAGAAAGCTTCCTTCCAGTTTTCATCTGAAAATATTTCCTTTTTCACCATAGTCCTGAATGTGCTCCCGAATGTCCCTTCCCAGATCCCTGCATGGCGGAGATTCCAAACTGCGTAATGTAAAGAAAGCTTTATTTATATGAGATGAATTCACATAGCACAGAGCAGTTTCACAAAACTTCTTTCCAGTTTTTGTCTGAGGCTATTTCCCTTTTCACCATAGGCGTTAATATGCACCGAAATATCTCTTGGTACCTTTTTCTCCAAAAGGGTTTCCCTGATGCTGTATGAGAAGAGAGGTATAACACTGTGAGTGGAATGCACACGTCACAAAACAGTTCCTCAGAAAGCTTCTCTCCAGTTTCTATCTGAACATATTTGCTTTTTCACCATAAGCCTCAATGCGCTCCAGGATATCCCTTCGCACCCTAAACATAAACAGTGTTAGTAAATCGCTCAATGAAAAGAGAAGCTTAACTGAGAGTGAGGAATTCACACAACATACAGCAGTTACACAGAAAGCTTCCTTCTGGTTTTTATCTGAGGATATTTCTTTATTCATATTTTAAAGTGCGTTCCCAAATGTCCTTCCTCAGATTCCACAGAAACAGTGATTTTAATCTGCTCAATCCAAAGAATGATTTAACTCTATGAGATGAATACACACGTCACAAAGCAGTTACTCAGAAAGTTTTTCTCTAGTTTTCAACTGAAAACATTTCCTTGCTCACTACAGGCTTTTGGGCGCCAATTAATATCCCTTCGTATATTCCTCAAACACAGAGTTTCCAAACTGGGCAACGTAGTGTAAGCTTTAATTTCGTGAATTAAATGCACATATCAGAGAGCAGTTTCTTGGAACGCTTCTTTTTGGGTTTTATTTGAGAATATTTTACTTTTTGCCATATTCTTCTAGGCACTCCGAAATACCACTTTTTCAGTTTTATAGGAACAGTGTTCAAACACTGCCTTATGAGAAAGGAGGTATAACTCCCTGAATGGAATGCACACATCACAAAGCAGTTTCTCAGAAAGCTTCTTTCCAGTTTTTATCTTAAGATATTTTCTTTTTCACCATAGTCCTGAATATGCTCCCGAATGTCCCTTTGCAGATACGTCCATGACAGAGTTTCCAAGCTGCGTAATGTAAAGAAAGCTTTATCCGTGTGAGACGAATACACATAGCTCAGAGCAGTTTCACAGAAGGCTTCTTTCCAGTTTCTGTCTGAGGCTATTTCCCTTTTCACCATAGGGATTAATATGCACCGGAATATCTCTTGGTACTTTTTTCTCCAAAAGGGTTTCCCTGATGCTGTATGAGAAGAGAGGTATAACACTGTGAGTGGAATGCACATGTCACAAAGCAGTTCGTCGGAAAGCTTCTCTCCAGTTTCTATCTGAACATATTTCCTTTTTCACCATAAGCCTCAAAACGCTCCCAAAATCCCTTCACATGCTAAACATAAACATTGTTGTAAAGCTGCTCAATGAAAACAGAAGCTTGGCTGAGCAAGAGGAATTCACACGACACATAGCAGTTTCACAGAAAGCTTCCTTCTGGTTATTATCTGAGGATATTTCTTTCTCCATATTCTCAAGAGCGTTCCCAAATGTCCTTCCTCAGATTCCACAGAAGCAGTAATTTCAAACTGCTCAATCCAAAGAATGGTTTAACTCCATGAGATGAGTACACACATCACAAAGCAGTTGCTCAGAAAGCTTCTCTCCAGTTTTCCTCCGAAGACATTTCCTTGCTCACCACAAGCCTCCAGGTGCCACATAATATCCCTTCAGAGATTCCTCAGAGACTGATTTTCCAAACTGGGCAACGTAGAGTAAGCTTTAACTCAGTGAAATGAATGCACATATCAGAGAGCAGTTTCTTGGAATGCTCCTTTCTGGGTTTTATTTGAGGATATTTCAGTTTTCACCAGAGTCTTCAACGCCCTACAAAATACCGTGTTTTCGGTTTTACAGGAACAGTGTTCAAACACTGCCTTATGAGAAAAGAGGTATAACTCCCTGAGTGGAATGCACACATCACAAAGGAGTTTCTCAGAAAGCTTCTCTCCAGTTTTTATCTGAGGATATTTCGTTTTTCACCATAGTCCTGAATGTGTTCCTGAATGTCCCTTTGCGGATCCGTCCATGATGGAGTTTCCAAACTGTGTAATATTAAGAAAGTTTTATCTGTGTGAGATGAATAAACACATCTATCACAAAGCAGTTTCACAGAAAGCTTCTTTCCAGCTTTTGTCTCAGTGCATTTCCTTTTTCACCATAGCCGTCCATATACTCCCGAATGCCCCATGGTAGCTTTTTCTCCAAAACGGATTCCCCAATCTTCTATGAAAAGAAAGGTAAAATTATGTGATTGAAATGCACACGTCACAAAGCAGCTCCTCGGAAAGCTTCTCTCCAGTTCCTATCTGATCATATTTCCTTTTTCACGGTAAGCCTAAAAGCGCTCCCAAATGTCCCTTCGCAGACTAAACACAGTGTTAGAACACTGCTCAATGAAAAGAGATGCTGAACTGTGAGAGTGGTACTCACGTGACACAGAGCAGTTTCACAGAAAGCTTCCTTCTGGTTTTTATCTGAGGATATTTCTTTCTCCATATTCTAAAGAGCGTTCCCAAATGTCCTTCCTCAGATGCCACCCAAATAGTGATTTCAAACCACTCAAACCAAAAATGGTTTAACTCTATGAGATGAATACACACATCACAAAGCAGTTGTTCAGAAAGCTTTTCTCCAGTTTTCATCGGAAGACGTTTCCGTGCTCACCATAGGCCTCTGGGCGCCACTTAATATCCCTTCACAAATTCCTCAAAGAGGGAGTTTCCAAACTGGGTAATGTAAAGAAAGCTTTATTATTTACAGGAACTGTGTTCAAACACTGCCTTATGAGAAAAGAGGTATACCTCCCTGTGTGGAATTCACACATCACAAAACAGTTTCTCAGAAAGCTTCTCTCCAGTTTTTATATGAAGATATTTCAATTTTCACCATAGTCCTGACTGTGCTCCCGAATGTCCCTTCGTGGATCCATCCGTGACAGAGTTTCCAAACTGCGTAATGTAAAGAAAGCTTTATCTATGTGAGATGAATACACATATCACAGAGCAGTTTCACAGAAAGCTTCTTTCCAGTTTTTGTCTGAGGCTATTTCCCTTTTCACCATAGGCGTCAATATGCTCCTGAATATACCTTGGTACCTTTTTCTACAAAAGGATTTCCCCCATGCTGTATGAGAAGAGAGGTATAACACTGTGAGTGGAATGCACACGTCACAAAGAAGTTTCTCAGAAAGCTTTCTCTAGTTTTTATTTGAAGATATTTCCTGTGTCCACGTATGCTTCAAAACTAGAAAGAAGGTTTCCAATAAAATGTTCTCTGATGTTTGAATTCTTCTCACAGAGTTACACGTTCTTTTCATGGAGCAGTCTGCTACCACTGTTTTTGGGGAATCTGGGAAGTGATATTTTTTATCGCATTGAAGCCTCGGTGGACAAAGGAAATATCCTCAAATAAAAACTACAAAGAAGCTTTCTGAGAAACTTCCTTATGATGTGTGAATTCATCTCAAAGAGATACACCTCTTTCTTCATGAAACAGTTTGCTAACACTGTTTTCATGGAATCTGAAAAGTGATATTTCGGAGCACATTGAGGCCTCTGGTGAAAAAGGAAATATCGTCAGATAAAACCTGGAGAGAGCGTTCTCAGAAACTGCTTAATGATGTGAATGCAACTCAGAGAGTTACATTTTTCTTTTCATTGATCAGTTTGCTAACTCTGTTTTGATGAAATCTGCAATAGGACATATCTTAGCGCAAGGAAGCTTACAGTGACCAAGGAAATACCTTCAGATAAAAACTAGAAAGAAGCTTTCTGAAAGACTGCTTTGTTATGTGTTAATTCATTTTACAGAGTTACACATTCTTCTCCAGAAGCAGTTCCCTAACACTATTTTGGTGGAATCTGCAAAGTGATATTTGGGAGCGCATTGAGGCATAGGGTGAAAAAGGAAATATCCCCAGATGAAAACCAGAAAGAAGCTTTCTGAGAAACTGATTTCTGATGTGTGAATTCATCTCACAGAGTTACACTTTCATTTCATGGAGCAGTCCCTTACCAGTGTTTTTGAAGAATCTCAGAAAGGATATTTTGGATCGAATTGAAGCCTACACTGACAAAGGAAATATCCTCAAATAAAAACTAGAAAGAAGCTTTCTGAGAAACTTCTTTGTGGTATGTGAATTCATCCCAAGGAGATACACCTTTCTCTTCTTGAAACAGTTTGCTAACACTGTTTTCGTGGAATCTGCAAAGTGATACTTGGGTGTGCATTGAGGCCTATGGTGCAAAGGAAAATATTGTCAGATAAAAACTGGAGAGAAGCCATCTCAGAAACTGCTTTGTGATGTGAATGCAACTCACAGAGTTGTACTTATGGTAACAAAGGAAATACCTTCAGATAAAAACTAGAAAGATTCTTTCTGAGAGATTGCTTTGTTAAGTGTGATTTCATCTTACAGAGTTACACCTTCCTATTCATGAAGCTGTTTCCTAACACTGTTTTTGTGGAACCTGCAAAGTGATATTTGGGAGCACATTGAGGCACAGGGTGAAAAAGGAAATATCCTCAGATGAAAACCAGGAAGAAGCTACCTGAGAAACTGATTTCAGTTGTGTGAATTCATCTCACAGAGTTACACTTTCGTTTCGGGGAGCAGTCTGTTACCACTGTTTTTGGGAAATCTGAGAAGGGATATTTTCGATTGCATTGAAGCCTACGTTGACAAAGGAAATATCTTCAAATAAAAACGAGAAAGAAGCTTTCTGAGAAACGTCTTTGTGATGTGTGAATTCACCTCACAGAATTACACCTTTCTCTTCATGAAGGAGTTTGCTAACACTGTGTTCCTGTAATCTGCAAAGTGATATTTGGGAGCACACTGAGGCATATGGTGAAAAAGGATATATCTTCAGATGAAAACTAGATAGAAGGTTTCAGAGAAAGTGTTCTCTGAAGTGTGAATTCTTCTCACAGAGTTACACTTTTTTTTCATGGAGCAGTCTGTTACCACTGTTTCTGGGGAATGAGAAGTGATATTTTTTTATCACATTGAAGCCTATTGGGACAAAGGAAATATCCTCAAATAAAAATTAGAAAGAAACTTTCTGAGAATCTTCTTTGTGATGTGTGAATTCATCTGAAAGAGATACACCTTTCTCTTTATGAAACAGTTTGCTAATACTGTTTTCATGGAATCTGAAAAGTGATATTTGGGTGTGTAGTGAGGCATAAGGTGAAAAAGGAAATATCCTCAGATGAAAACCAGAAAGAAGCTTTCTGAGAAACTGATTTCTGATGTTTGAATTCATCTCACAGAGTTACACTTTTCATTGATCAGTTTGCTAACACTGTTTTCTTGAAATCTGCAATAGGACATATCTTAGCACAAGGAAGCTTAAGATGACAAAGGAAATACCTTCAGATAAAAACTAGAAAGAAACTTTCTGAGAGACTGCTTTGTTATGTGTGAATTCATCTTACAGAGTTACACATTCTTCTTCATGATGCAGTTCCCTAACACTGTTTTGGTGAAATCTGCAAAGTGATATTTGGAAGCACATTGAGGCATAGGATGAATGAGGAAATATCCTCATATGAAAACCAGAAAGAAGCTTTCTGAGAAACTGATTTCTGATGTGTGAATTCATCTCACAGAGCTACACTTTCGTCTCATGGAGCAGTCTGTTAACAGAGTTTTTGGGGAATCTGAGAAAGGATATTTTGGATTGCATTGAAGCCTACACTGACAAAGGAAATATCTTCAACTAAAAATGAGAAAGAAGCTTTCTGAGCAACTTCTTTGTGATGTGTGAATTCACCTCACAGAATTATACCTTTCTCTTCATGAAGGAGTTTGCTAACACTGTGTTCATGTTATCTGAAAAGTGATATTTGGGAGCACACCGAGGCATATGGTGAAAAAGAAAATATCCTCAGATGAAAACTAGAAAGAAGGTTTCTGAGAAAGTGTTCTCTGAAATGTGAATTCTTCTCACAGAGTTACACTTTTTTTTTCATGGAGCAGTCTGTTACCACTGTTTTTGGGGAATCTGAGAAGTGATATTTTTTATCACATTGAAGCCAAGAGGACAAAGGAAATATCCTCAAATAAAAACTAGAAAAGCTTTCTGAGAAACTTCTTTGTGATGTGTGAATTCATCTCAGAGAGATACACCTTTTTCTTCATGAAACAGTTTGCTAACACTGTTTTCGAGAAATCTGAAAAGTGATATTTGGGAGTGCATTTAGGCATAAAGTCAAAAAGGAAATATCCTCAGATGAAAACCAGAAAGAAGCTGTCTGAGAAACTGATTGCTGATGTGTGAATTCATCTCACAGAATTACACTTTCGTTACATGGAGCAGTCTGTTACCAATGTTTCTGGGCAATCTGAGAAGGGATATTTTGGATCGCATTGAAGCATACACTGACTAAGGAAATATCATCAAATAAAAACGAGAAAGAAGCTTTCTGAGAAACTTTGCTGTGATGTGGGAATTCACCTCACAAAATTACACCTTTCTCTTCATGAAGGAGTTTACTAACACTGTGTTCCTGTGATCTGCCAACTGGTATTTGGGAGCACACTGAGGCATATGGTGAATAAGGAAATATCCTCAGATGAAAATTAGAAAGAAGGTTTCTGAGAAACTGTTCTCTGATGTGTGAATTCGACTCACAGAGTTACACTTCCTTTTCATGGAGTAGTCTGTTCCCACTGTTTTTGGGGTATCTGAGAAGGGATATTTTTTATCGCATTGAAGCCTATGCAGAAAAAGGAAATATCCTCAAATAAATACTAGAAAGAAGCTTTCTGAGAAACTTCTTTGCGATATGAGAATTTAGCTCAAGGAGATACACCATTGACGTCATGAAACAGTTTGCTAACACCGTTTTCGTGGAACCTGCAAAGTGATATTTGGGAGTGCATTGAGGCCTATGGTGAAAAAGTAAATATCATCAGATAAAAACCAGAGAGAAGCGTTCTCAGAAATTGCTTTGCAATGTGTGAATGCAACTCACAGAACTACACTTTTCTTTTCTTTTGTCAGTTTGCTAACACTGTTTTCTTGAAATCTGCAATGGGACATACCTTAGCGCAAGGAAGCTTACGGTCACAAAGGAAATACCTTCAGATAAAAACTAGAAAGAAGCTGCCTGAGAAACGGATTTCTGATGTGGGAATTCATCTCACAGACTTACACTTTCGTTTCTTGGAGCTGTCTGTTACCAGTGTTTTTGGGGAATCTGAGAAGGGATATTTTGGATCGCATTGAAGCCTACACTGCCTAAGAAATATCCTCAAAGCGAGAAGTTTGTGAGAAACTTCCTTGTAACGTGTGAGTTCACCTCACAGAATTACACCTTTCTCTTCATGAAGGAGTTGGCTAACACTGTTTTTTGTAATCTGAAATGTGATATTTGGGAGCGCACTGAGGCATATGGTGAAAAAGGAAATATCCTCAGATAAAAACTAGTAAGAAGGTTTCTGAGAAAGTGTTCTCTGATGTCATAATTCATTTCACAGGGTTACAATTTCTGTTCAGGGAGCAGTCTGTTACCACTGTTTTTGGAGTATCAGAGAAGGGATATTTTTTATCGCATTGAAGCCTATGATGACAAAGCAAATATCCTAAAATTAAAACGAGAAAGAAGCTTTCTGAGAAACTTCTTTGTGATCTGTGAATTCGCCTCACAGAAATACACCTTTCTCTTCATGAAGGAGTTTGCTGACACTGTGTTCCTGTAATCTGCAAAGTGATTTTTGGAGCGCACTGAGGCATATCGTGAAAAAGGATATATCCGCAGATGAAAACTAGAAAGAAGCTTTCTGAGGAACTTCTTTGTGATGTGTGAATTCATCTCAAAGAGATACACCATTTTCATAAGGAAACAGTTTGCTAACACTATTTTTGTGGAATCTGAAAAGTGGTATTTGGGAGCGCATTGAGGCCTATGGTGAAAAAGGAAATATCATCAGAAAAAAAACTGGAGAGAAGCGTTCTTAGAAACTACTTTGTGACGTGTGAATGCAACTCACAGAGTTACACTTTTCTTTTCATTGAGCAGTTTGCTAACACTGTTTTCTTGAAATCTGCAATGGAAATATCTTAGCGCAAGGAAGCTTATGGTGACAAAGGAAATACCTTCAGATAAAAATTAGAAAGAAGCTTTCTGAGAGACTGCTATGTTAATTGTGAATTCATCTCACAGAGTTACACCTTCCTCTCCATGAAGCAGTTTCCTAACACTATTTTCTTGGAATCTGCAAAGTGATATTTGAAAGCACATTGAGCCACAGGGTGACAAAGGAAATATCCTCAGATGAAAACAAGAAAGAAGCGTTCTGAGAAACTGATTTCCGAAGTGTGAATTCATCTCACAGACTTACACTTTCGTTTCATGGAGCAGTCTGTTACCAGTGTTTTTGGGGAATCTGATAAGGTATACTATGGACACCATTGAAGCCTAAGCGGACAAAGGAAATATCCTCAAATAAAAACAAGAAGGAAATTTTTTGAGAAACTACTTTGTGATGTGTGAATTCATCTCAAAGAGATACACCTTTTTCTTCATGAAACAGTTTGTTTACACTGTTTTCGTGGAATCTGAAAAGTGATATTTGTGAGTGCATTGAGGCATAAAGTGAAAAAGGAAATATCCTCAGATGAAAACCAGAAAGAAGCTGTCTGAGAAACCGATTGCTGATGTGTGAATTCATCTCACAGAGTTACACTTTCGTTTCATGGAGCAGTCTGTTACCAGTGTTTTTGGGGAATCTCAGAAGGAATATTTTGGATTGCATTGAAGCCTATGCTGACAAAGGAAATATCCTCAAATAAAAACGAGAAAGAAGCTTTCTGAAAAACTTCTTTGTGATGTATGAATTCATCTCACAGAATTACACCTTTCTCTTCATGCAGGAGTTTGCTAACACTGTGTTCCTGTAATCTGCAAAGTGATATTTGGAGAGCACTGAGGCACATTGTGAAAAAGGAAATATCCTCAGATGAAAACTAGAAAGAATGTTTCTGAGAAACAGTTCTCTGATGTGTGAATTCGTCTTACAGAGTTACACTCTCTTTTCACGGAGCAGTCTGTTACCACTCTTTTTGGGGAATCTGAGTAGGGATATTTTTTATAGCATTGAAACCTACACGGACAAAGGAAATATCCTCAAATAAAAACTAGAAAGAAGCTTTTGAGAAACTTATTTGTGTTGTGTGAATTCATCTCAAAGAGATACACCTTTTTCTTCATGAAACAGTTTGCTTACACTGTCTTCGTGGAATCTGAAAAGTGACATTTGTGAGTGCATTGAGGCATATGGTGAAAAAGGAAATATCCTCAGATGAAAACTAGCAAAATGCTTTTTGAGAAACTGTTCTCTGATGTGTTAATTCATCTCACAGAGATACACTTTCTTTTCATGGAGCAGTCTGTTACCACTGTTTTTGAGGTATTGAAGACTGGATATTTTTATTGCTTCAAACCGTAGACAGACAAAGGAAATGTCCGCAAATAAAATCTAGAAAGAAGCTTCCTGAGAAATTTCTTTGTGATGCGTGAATTCATCTCCAAAGATACATCTTTTTCATCATGAAACAGTTTGCTAACAGTGTTTTGTTGAAATCTGCAGTGGGACATATCTTAGCACAAGGAGGCTTACGGTGACAAAGGAAATACCTTCAGATAAAAACTAGAAGGAAGATTTCTGAGAGACTGCTATGTTACTTGTGAATTTATCTCACAGAGTTACACCTTCCTCTCCAAGAAGCAGTTTCCTAACACTGTTTTCGTGGAATCTGCAAAGTGATATTTGAAAGCACATTGAGGCATAGGATTTAAAAGGAAATATATTCAGACAAAAACCAGAAAGAAGCCTTCTGAGAAACTGATTTCTGATGTTTGAATTCTTGTCACAGAGTTACACTATCATTTCATGGAAACTGTCTGTTACCAGTGTTTTTGGGGAATCTGAGAAGGGATATTTTGGATCGCATTGAAGCATACGCTGACAAAGGAAATATCCTCAACTAAAAACGAGAAGGAAGCTTTCTGAGAAACTTCTTTGTGATGTGTGAAGTCACCTCACAGAGTTACACCTTTCTCTTCAGGAGGCAGTTTGCTATCACTGTTTTCTTGAAATCTGCAATGAGATATTTCTTAGTGCAATGAAGCTTGTGACAAAGGAAATATCCTCAGAAAAAAAGTGGAAAGAAGTTTTCTGAGAAACTTCTTTGTGATGTGTGAATTCATCTCACAGATTTACACCTTTCTGTTCATGAAGGAGCTTGCTAACACTGTTTTCCTGTAATCTGCGAAGTGATATTTGGGAGCACACTGAGGCATATGGTGAAAAAGGAAATAGCCTCAGAAGAAAACCAGAAAGAAGGTTTCAGAGAAACTGTTCTCTGATGTGTGAATACGTCTCACAGAGTTGCAGTTTCTTTTCCTGGAGCAGTCTGTTACCACTGTTTTTGGGGAATCTGAGAATTGATATTTTTTACCACATTGAAGCCTATGTGGACAAAGGAAATATTCTCAAATAAATCCAAGAAAGAAGCTTTCTGAGAAACTTCTTTGTGATGTGTGAATTCACCTCACAGAATTACACCTTTCTCTTCATGAAGTAGTTTGCTAACACTGTGTTCCTGTAAGCTGCTAAGTGATATTTGGGAGTGCACTGAAGCATGTGGAGAATAAGGAAATATCCTCAGATGAAAATTAGAAAGAAGGGTTCTGAGAAAATGTTCTCTGATGCATGAATTTGTCTCACAGAGTTACACTTTCTTTTCATGGAGCAGTCTGTTACCACTGTTTTTGCGGTATCTGAGAAGGGATAATTTTTATCGCATTGAAGCCTACGCAGACAAAGGAAATATCCTCAAATAAAAACTAGAAAAGCTTTCTGAGAAACTTCTTTGTGATGTGTGAATTCATCTCAAAGAGATACAACTTTTTCTTCATGAAACAGTTTGCTAACACTGTTTTTGTAGAATCTGAAAAGTGATATTTGGGAGCACATTTGGCCTACAGTGAAAAAGGAAATATCGTCAGATAAAAAGTGGAGAGAAGCGTTCTCAGAAACTGCTTTGTGATTTGTGAATGCAACTCCCAGAGTTACACTTTTCTTTTCATTGATCAATTTGCTAACACTGTTTTCTTGAAATCTGCAATGGGACATATCTTAGCACAAGGAGGCTTACGGTGACAAAGGAAATACTTTCAGATAAAAACTAGAAAGAAGCTTTCTGAGAGACTGCTTTGTTATGTGTGAATTCATCTCACAGAGTTACACCTTTCTCTCCATGAAGCAGTTTCCTAACACTGTTTTCGTGGAATCTGCAAGTGATATTTGGGATTGCATTGAGGCATAGGGTGAAAAAGGAAATATCCTCAGATGAAAACCAGAAAGAATCTTTCTGAGAAACTGATTTCTGACGTGTGAATTCATCTCACAGAATTGCACTTTAGTTTCATGGAGCAGTCTGTTTCCAGTGTTTTTGGGGAATCTGAGAAGGAATATTTTGAATCACATTGAAGCCTACGCTGACAAAGGATATATCCTCAACTAAAAACGAGAAAGAAGCTTTCTGAGAAACTTCTTTGTGACGTGTGAAGTCACCTCACAGAGTTACACCTTTCTCTTCAGGAGGCAGTTTGCTATCACTGTTTTCTTGAAATCTGCAATGAGATATTTCTTAGTGCAATGAAGCTTGTGACAAAGGAAATATCCTCAGAAAAAAAGTGGAAAGAAGTTTTCTGAGAAACTTCTTTTTGATGTGTGAATTCATCTCACAGATTTACACCTTTCTGTTCATGAAGGAGCTTGCTAACACTGTTTTCCTGTAATCTGCAAAGTGATATTTGGGAGCACACTGAGGCATACGGTGAAAAAGGATATAGCCTCAGAAAAAAACCAGAAAGAAGGTTTCAGAGAAACTGTTCTCCAATGTGTTAATTCATCTCACAGAGTTGCAGTTTCTTTTCCTGGAGCAGTCTGTTATCACTGTTTTTGGGGAATCTGAGAATCAATAATTTTACTGCATTGAGGCCTATGCGGACAAAGGAAATATCCTCAAATAAAAACGAGAAAGAAGCTTTCTGAGAAACTTCTTTGTGATGTGTGAATTCACCTCACAGAATTACACCTTTCTCTTCATGAAGTAGTTTGCTAACACCGTGTTCCTGTAATCTGCAAAGTGATATTTCGGAGCACACCAAGGCATATGGTGACAAAGGAAATATCCTCAGATGAAAATTAGAAAGAAGGGTTCTGAGAAACTGTTCTCTGATGTGTGAATTTGTCTCACAGAGTTACACTTTCTTTTCATGGAGCAGTCTGTTGCCACTGTTTTTGGGGTATCTGAGAAGGGATAATTTTTATCGCATTGAAGCCTACGCGGACAAAGGAAATATCCTCAAATAAAAACGAGAAAGAAGCTTTCCGAGAAACTTCTTTGTGATGTGTGAATTCATCTCAAGGAGATACAACTTTTTCTTCATGAAACAGTTTGTTAACACTGTTTTCGTGGAATCTGAAAAGTGATATTTGGGAGCGTATTGAGGCCTTTGGTGAAAAAGGAACTATCCTTGGATAAAAACTGGAAAGAAGCGTTCTGAGAAACTGCATTGTGATGTGTGAATGCAACTCACAGTGTTACACTTCTGATTGGTCAGTTGGCTAACACTGTTTTCTTGAAATCTACAATGGGATATTTCTTGTAGCAATGAAGCTTATGGTGACAAAGGAAATATCCTCAGATAAAAATGAGAAAGAAGCTTTCTGAGAAACTTCTTGGTGATGTGTGAATTCATCTCACAGAGTTACACCTTCCTCTCCATGAAGCAGTTTCCTAACACTGTTTTCATGGAATCTGCAAAGTGATATTTGGGATCGCATTGAGGCATAGGGTGAAAAAGGAAATATCCTCAGATGAAAACCAGAAAGAAGCTTTCTGAGAAACTGATTTCTGATTTGTGAATTCATCTCACAGAGTTACACTTTCATCTCATAGAGCAGTGTTACCAGTGTTTTTGGGGAATCTGAGAAAGGATATTTTTTATCACATTGAAGTCTACGCTGACAAAGAAAATATTCTCAAATAAAAACAAGTAAGAAACTTTCTGAGGAACTTCTTTGTGATGTGTGAATTCACTTCACAAAATCACACCTTTCTTTTCATGAAGGAGTTTGTTAACACTGTGTTCCTGTAATCTGCAAAGTGATATTTAGGAGTGCACTGAGTCATATGCTGAAAAAGGAAATATCCGCAGATGAGAACTAGAAAGAAGGTTTCTGAGAAACTGTTCCCTGATGTGTGAATTCATCTCACAGAGTTACACTTTCTTTTGATGGAGCAGTCTTTTACAACTGTTTTTGGGGTATCTGTGAATGGATATCATTTATTGCACTGACGCCTATGTGGACAAAGAAAATCTCCTCAAATAAAAACTAGAAAGAAGCTTTCTGAGAAACTGCTTTGTGATGTGTGAATTCATCTCACAGAGTTACACCTTTCTCTTCATGAAGCCATTTGCTAACACTGTTTTCGTGGAAACTGCAAAGTGATATTTGGGAGCACATTGAGGCCTATGGTGAAAAAGGAAATATCATCAGATAAAAACTGGAGAGAAGCATTCTCAGAAACTGCTTTGTTATATCTGAGCGCAACTCACAGAGTTACACTTTTCTTTTCTTTGATCAGTTTGCTAACACTGTTTTCTTCAAATCTACAATGGGACATATCTTAGCACAAGGAAGCTTATGGTGACAAAAGATATACCTTCAGATAAAAACTAGAAAGAAACTTTCTGAGAGACTGCTTTGTTATGTGTGAATTCATCTCACAGAGTTACACCTTGGTCTCCCCAAAGCAGTTTCCTAACACTGTTTTTGTGGAATCTTCAAAGTGATATTTGGGAGCGCATTGAGGCATAGGGTGAAAAAGAAATGATCCTCAGATGAAAACCAGAAAGAAACTTTCTGAGAAACTGATTTCTGATGTGTAAATTCATCTCACAGAGTTACACTTTCTTTTCATGGAGCAGTCTGATACCACTGTTTTTATGGAATCTGAGAAGGGATATTTTTTATCGCATTGAGCCTATGCTGACTAAGAAAATATCCTCAAATAAAAACTAGAAAGAAGCTTTCTGAGAAACTTCTTTGTGATGTGTGAATTCATCTCAAAGAGATACACCTTTTTCTTCATGAAACAGTTTGCTAACACTGTTTTCCTACAATCTGAAAAGTGATATTTGGAAGCGTATAGAGACCTATGGTGAAAAAGGAACTATCCTCAGATAAAAACTGGGAAGACGTTTTCTGAGAAACTGCATCGTGGTGTGTGAATGCAACTCACAGAGTTACACTTTCCAATGGTCAATTGGCTAACACTGTTTTCTTGAAATCTACAATGGGATATTTCTTGTCGCCATGAAGCTTGCAAAGACAAAGGAAATACCCTCAAATAAAAACGAGAAAGAAACTTTCTGAGAAACTTCCTTGTGATATGTGAATTCCCCTCACAGAGTTATACTTTTCTCTTCTGGAGGCAGTTTACTATCACTGTTTTCTTGAAATGTGCAATGGGATATTTCTTAGAGCAATGAAGCTTACTGTGAAAAAGGAAATATCCTCAGAAAAAAAGTAGTAAGAAATTTTCTGAGAAACTGCTTTGTGATGTGTGAATTCATCTCACAGAGTTACACCTTTCTCTTCATGAAGCTGTTTGCTAACACTGTTTTCGTGGAACCTGCAAAGTGATATTTGGGAGCACATTGAGGCCTATGGTGAAAAAGGAAATATCGTCAGAAAAAAACTGGAGAGAAGCATTCTCAGAAACTGCTTTGTGATGTATGAATGCAACTCACAGAGTTACACTTTTCATTGACCAGTTTGCTAACACTGTTTTCTTGAAATCTGCAATGGGACATATCTTGGCGCAAGAAGCTTACAGTGACAAAGGAAGTAGCTTCAGATAAAAACTAGAAAGAAGCCTCCTGAGAGACTGCTTTGTTATGAGTGAATTCAGCTCACAGAGTTACACCTTCCTCTCCATGAAGCAGTTTCCTAACACTGTGTTCGTGGAATCCGCAAAGTGATATTTGGGAGCACATTGAGGCATAGGGTGAAAAAGGAATGATCCTCAGATGAAAGCCAGAAAGACACTTTCTGAGAAACTTATTTCTGATGTGTGAATTCATCTCACAGAGCTACACTTTCGTTTCATGGAGCAGTCTGTTACCAGCGTTTTTGGGGAATCTGAGAAGGGATATTTTGGATTGCATTGAAGCCTAGGCTGTCAAAAGAAATATCCTCAACTAAAAACAACAAAGAAGCTTTCTGACAAACTTCTTTGTCATGTATGAATTCATCTCACAGAATTACACCTTTCTCTTCATGAAGCCGTTTGCTAACACTGTTTTCGTGGAACCTGCAAAGTGATATTTGGGAGCACATTGAGGCCTATGGTGAAAAAGGAAATATCATCAGATAAAAACTGGAGAGAAGCGTTCTCAGAAACTGCTTTGTGATGTGTGAATGCAACTCACAGAGTTACACTTGTCATTGATCAGTTTGCTAACACTCTTTTCTTAGAATCTGCAATGGGACATATCTTAGCGCAAGGAAGCTTACAGTGACAAAAGAAATACCTTCAGATAAAAACTAGAAAGAAGCTTTCTGAGAGACTGCTTTGTTATGTGTGAATTCATCTCACAGCATTACACCTTCCTCTCCATGAAGCAGTTTCCTAACACCGTTTTTGTGGAATCTGCAAAGTGATACTTGGGAGCCCATTGAGGCATAGGGTGAAATGGAATTATTCAGATGAAAACCAGAAATAAGCGCTCTGAGAAACTGATTTCAGTTGTGTGAATTCATCTCACAGAGTTACACTTTCATTTCATGGAGCAGTCTGTTACCAGTGTTTTTGGGGAATCTCAGAAGGGATATTTTGGATCGCATTGAAGCCTATGCTGACAAAGGAAATATCCTCAACTAAAAATGAGAAAGAAGCTTTCTGAGAAACTTCTTTGTGATGTGTGAATTCACCTCACAGAATTACACCTTTCTCTTCATGAAGGAGTTTGCTAACACTGTGTTCCTGTAATCTGAAAAGTGATATTTGGGAGCACACTGAGGCATATGGTGAAAAAGGAAATATCCTCAGATGAAAACTAGAAAGAAGGTTTCTCAGAAACTGTTCTCTGATGGGTGAATTTGTCTCACAGAGTTACACTTTCTTTTCGTGGAGCAGTCTGTTCCCACTGTTTTGGGGGTATCTGAGATGGGATATATTTTATCGCATTGAAGCCTACGTGGAAAAAGGAAATATCCTCAAATAAAAACTAGAAGAAGCTTTCTGAGAAACTTCTTTGTGATGTGTGAATTCATCTCACAGAGTTACACCTTTCTCTTCATGAAGCCGTTTGCTAACACTGTTTTCATGGAACCTGCAAAGTGATATGTCAGAGAGCATTGAGGCTTACACTGACAAAGGAAATATCCTCAAATAGAAACTAGAAAGAAGTTTTCCAAGAAGCTTCATTGTGATGTGTGAATTCATCTCACAGAGGTACACCTTTCTCTTCATGACACTATTTCCTAAAACCGTTTTCATGGAATCTGCAAAGTGATATTTGGGAGCACATTGAAGCATAGGGTGAAAAAGGAAATATCCTCAGATAAAACCAGAAAGAAGCTTTCTGAGAAATTGTTTTCTGATGTGTGAATTCATCTCACAGAATTACCCTTTCGTTTCATGGAGTAGTCTGTTACCAGTGTTTTTGGGGAATCTGAGAAGGGATATTTTTTATCGCATTGAAGCCTACGCTGACAAAGGAAATATCCTCAAATAAAAGCTAGAAAGAAGCTTTCAGAGAAACTTCTTTGTGATGTGTGAATTCATCTCACAGAGTTACACCTTTCTTTTCATGAAGCAGTTTCCTATCACTGTTTTCGTGGAATCTGAAAAGTGATATTTGGGAGTGTATTGAGGCCTTTGTTGAAAAAGGAACTATCCTCGGATAAAAACTGGAAAGAAGCATTCTGAGAAACTGCATTGTGATGTGTGAATGCAACTCACAGTGTTACACTTTTGATTGGTCAGTTGGCTAACACTGTTTTCTTGAAATCTACAATGGGATATTTCTTGTAGCAATGAAGCTTATGGTGACAAAGGAAATATCCTCAGATAAAAACGAGAAAGAAGCTTTCTGAGAAACTTCTTTGTGATGTGTGAATTCACCTCACAGAGTTACACCTTTCTCTCCATAAAGCAGTTTGCTAACACCATTTTCATGGAATCTGCAAAGTGATATTTGGGAGCACTTTGAGGCATATGTCACAAAAGGAAGTATCCTAAGATGAAAACCAGAAAGAAACTTTCTCAGAACTGCTTTCTGATGTGTGAATTCATCTCAGAGTTATACTTTCGTTTCATGGAGCAGTCTGTTACCATTGTTTTTGGGGAATCTGAGAAGTGATACTTTGAATCGCATTGAAGCCTACGTTGACAGAGGACATATCCTCAGATAAAAACTAGAAAGAAGCTTTCTGAGAATCTGCTTTCTGGTGTGTGAAATCGTCTCACAGAGTTACACTTTCTTCTTATGGAGCAGTCTCTTACCACTATTTTTGGGGACTATGCAAAGGGATATTTATGATCACATTGAAGCCTACGCTGACAGAGGAAATATCCTCAAATAAAAACTAGAAAGAAGCTTTCTGAGAAATTTCTTTGTGATGTGCGAACTCATCTCACAGAGTTACACCTTTCTTTTCATGAAGCAGTTTCCTAACACTGTTTTCATTTAATCTGCAAGGTGATATTTGCGAGCACATTGAGGCTTATGGTGAAAAAGGAAATATTCTCAGATAAACACTGGAAATAAGATTTCTGAGAGACTGCTTGTTATGTGTGAATTCATCTCACAGTGTTACACCTTTCTCTCCATGAAGCAGTTTGCTAACACTGTTTTCGTGGAACCTGCAAAGTGATATTTGGGAGCACATTGAGGCATATGGTGAAAAAGGAAATATCCTCAGATGAAAACTTGAAAAAAGCTTTCTGAGAATCTGCTTTCTGATGTGTGATTTCATCTCACAGAGTTATACCTTCTTTTCATGAAGCAGTCTGTTGCCACTGTTTTTGGGGACTCTGAGAAGGGATATTTAGGATCGCATTGATGCCTACGCTGACAAAGGAAATATCCTCAAATAAAAATGAGAAGGAAGCTTTCTGAGAAACTGCTTTGTGATGTGTGATGTCCTGATTCCATGTGTTCTCATTGTTCAATTCCCACCTATGAGTGGGAACCTGTGGTGATTGCTTTTCTGTCCTTGTGATAGTTTGCTCAGAATGATGGTTTCCAGTTTCATCCATATCACTACAAAGGACATGAACTCATCCTTTTTTATGGCTGCATAGTATTCCGTGGTGTCTATGTGTCACATTTTCTTAATCCAGTTTGTCATTGATGGACATTTGGGTTGGTTCCAAGTTTTTGCTATTGTGAATATTGCCGCAGTAAACATACGTGTGCATGTGTCTTTATAGTAGGATGATTTACAATCCTTTGGGTATATACCCAGTAATGGGATGGCTGGGTCAAATGGTATTTCTAGTTCCAGAACCTTGAGGAATCACCACTGTCTTCCACAATGGTTGAACTAGTTTACACTCCCACCAAGAGTGTAAAAGCATCCTATTTTTCCACATCCTTTCCAGCATCTCTTGTTTACTGACTTTATAATGATCGCCATTCTAACCGGTGTGAGACGGTATCTCATTGTGGTTTTGATTTGCATTTCTCTGATGGCCAGAGATGATGAGGTTTCTTTCATGTGTCTGTTGGCTGCATAAATGTCTTCTTTTCAGAAATGTCTGTTCATATCCTTCACCCACTTATTGATGGGTTTTTTTTTTCATGTAAATTTGTTTAAGTTCTTCGTGTATTCTGATATTAGCCATTTGCCAGATGGGTAGATTGCAAAAATTTTCTCCCATTCTGTAGGTTGCCTGTTCACTCTGATGGTAGTTTCTTTTGCTGTGCAGAAGCTCTTTAGTTTAATTAGATCCCATTTGTCTATTTTGGCTTTTGTTTCCATTGTTTTTGGTGTGTTAGTTGTGAAGTCCTTGCCCATTCCTATGTCCTGAATGGTATTGCCTAGGTTTTCTTCTAGGGTTTTATGGTTTTAGGTTTAACATTTAAGTCTTTAGTCCATCTTGAATTATTTTTGTATAAGGTGTAAGGAAGGGATTTAGTTTCAGCATTCTACACAGGGCTAGCCAGTTTTTGCAGGTCCATTTATTAAATAGGGACTCCTTTCCCCATTTCTTGTTTTTGTCAGGTTTGTCAAAGATCAGATGGTTGTAGATGTGTGGTGTTATTTCTGAGACCTCTGTTCTGTTCCATTGGTCTATCTCTCTGTTTTGGTACCAGTACCATGCTATTTTGGTTACTATAGCCTTGTAGCATAGTTTGAAGTCAGGTAGTGTGATGCCTCCAGCTTTGTTCTTTTTGCTTAGTATCCTCTTGGCAATGCAGGCTCTTTTTTGGTTCCATATGAACTTTAAAGTAGTTTTTTCCAAATCTGTGAAGGAAGTCATCTGTAGCTTGATGGAGATGGCATTGAATCTATAAATTACCTTGGGCAGTATGGCCATTTTCACAATATTGATTCTTCCTATCCATGATCATGGAATGTTCTTCCATTTGTTTGTGTCCTCTTTTATTTCGTTGAGCAGTAGTTTGTAGTTCTCCTTGAAGCGGTCCTTCACATCCCTTGTAAGTTGGATTCCTAGGTATTTTATTCTCTTTGTAGCAATTGTGAATGGGAATTTACTCATGATTTGGCTCTTTGTTTATCTGTTATTGGTGTATAGGAATGCTTGTGATTTTTGCACACTGATTTTGTATCCTGAGCTTTTTGAAGTTGCTTATCAGCTTGAGGAGATTTTTGGACTGAGATGATGGGGTTTTCTAAATATTCAATCACGTCATCTGAAAGAGGGACAATTTGACTTCCTCTTTTTCTAATTGAATACCCTTTATTCCTTTCTCTTGCCTGATTGCCCTGGCCAGAACTTCCAATGCTATGTTGAATAGGAGTGATGACAGAGGGCATCCCAGTCTTGTGCCAGTTTTCAAAAGGAATGCTTCCAGTTTTTGCCCTTTCAGTATAATATTGGCTGTGGATTTGTCATAAATAGCTCTTATTATTTTGAGATACGTTCCATCAATACCTAGTTTATTGAGAGTTTTTAGCATGAAAGCTGTTGAATTTTGCCACTTTGAATTTGTTTACCTACTCAAGCCTCAGCAATGGTGGACACCCCTCCCCCTGCCAGGCTGCTGCCTTGCAGGTCGAACTCAGACTGCTGTGCTAGCAGTGAGCAAGGCTCCATGGGTGTGGGACCCACCAAACCAGGTATGGGATATAATCTCCTGGCGTGCCATTTGCTAAGACTGTTGGTAAAGTGCAGTATTTGGGCAGGAATGTCCTCATTTTCCAGGTACAGTCTGTCCTGGCTTCCCTTGGCTAGGAAAGGGAAATCCCCCGATCCCTTGCCCTTCCCCGGTGAGGCAATGCCCTGCCCTTCTTCAGCTCGCCCTCTATGGGCCGCACCCACTGTCCAGCCAGTCCCAATGAGATGAACCAGATACTTCAATTGGAAATGCAGACATCACTGTCTTCTGTGTCAATCACGCTGGGAGCTGCAGACTGGAGCTGTTCCTATTGGGCCATCTTGGAATGGAATCACCCTTTGTTCTTTTAAAACTATATATGCCTATAATCCCAGCACTTTGGGAAGCAAAAGTGGTTGGATCACCTGAGGACAGGAGTTCAAGACCAGCCTGGTCAACATGGCAAAACCCCATCTCTATCAAAACTACAAAAATTAGCCGGGCATAGTGGCACATGCCTGTTATCCCAGCTACTTGAGGGGCTGAGGCAAGATGATCGCTTGAACCTGAGGATCCCTGAACTGGAGGTTGTTGTGAGCTGAGATCGTGCCACTGCATTCCTGCCTGGGTAACAGAGTATATATATATCGCTGGGCACAGTAGTGAGCACCTGTAGTCCCAGCTACTTGAGAGGTGGAGGCAGTAGGCTCCCTTGAGCCCAGGACTTTGATTCTAGCCTGGACAACATAGCAGGATACCATCTCAATCGATTGATAGGTAGATGGATAGATGGATAGATAGATAGATAGATAGACAGACAGACAGACAGACAGACAGATAGATAGATAGATAGATACATACATACATACATACATAGAAGCAATTTTACAAGATCAACAGCAAAAAAAAATATGCTATTGATTGCTTCATCTTTCCTTGAGTAGGCTTTTCACTTCTATTTCTTTTCTTCTATTTTTATCTTTTGGTTAATGTTTCATGCTCCTCAGCTTGGGATAAATCTATCTGCCTTGACCTGATTACCCTAAGTTGCCTACCCTAATCCCAATTTAGATGTACAAAGTAACCCCATTTGCATAGTATTTGACTGCTCACAGATTAAAAGGTATACACTAGTAATACATGAATTTATTACAGCCTCCCCTTATGGATTTTATCTTAAAGTAACAGTATGTGCACTGACAGTGAGAGTTGCACAGCTTCATTGATAGGAAATTAGAAATGCATCAAAAAATCTTTAAAAAGTTCCTACCCTTTGACTAGGCAATTTCTCTTTTAGACAGTTTCCACTAAGAAAATTGTCAGTCATGATAATTTGTCAAATCGTGTGGTAGGATTAAAGATGCTCAGAAAAGCCCTGTTAGAATATCAAATAATTGGATATGTCCACAATTAGGGGGTTAGTTAAATAGATGATGATATACCTATACAAAGATTAATGATGTTGCAGAAATGCATCAATTGAAAAGAGAAAAAATTCAGAATCTATCGTCAAGTAAAAAAAATCAATTTACAAACAATACATATGTGTGCCATTATCCCATTTTTGTTTCTTTTTAAAACTGCCTAGAAAAAGTTCTGGAAAGATATCCATTAAGGCATTAATAGATAGGTGGGGTTGTAAGGCTTCTGTACTCTCATCTTGTTTGATCACATTTTTCTGTTTTTCTCAGAAGATCACAAATAACCTGTGTAGTCAAGTGACAATAAAAAAATGTCTTGATGGCTAGAAGGGAAATACCTTAAGTGAAGAGTTAATGGCCCTGCCTATCCAGACAAGTAGTCACCTGCTTCGCTCAGACCACTAAAGAGTGTTACACTGTGGGCCTGCCCTTCTGACACAAGGAAATATGTCTTCAGAAAACAGATCTTCTCATGTTATACCCTGACCACCTCCACTGTTATAACTGTAAAGGTGTGGGGAACTACAGGTTTCTCATCTGGAGGCCCTGATGTGACAGTTTGGTCCTAATTCAGTAGCTTTGCCTGTTTCCTAAAGGAATGAAATCTGCATACCTTCCTGCCTGCCTCCAGAATTCAATAATATTTTATTAAAATTTGTTACTGTTTCCTTACAAAACAAGCTCTTTATTTTTAACTTCTCTAAAATATATGGCAAAGAATCCTATATATCTTAGTCCTCTTAATTCTAGCCTCTGTCTACATGAATTTGGACTATCATTGCCCTACTATAAAATAACCATTTTCAGCATCATCATCAATTATATTTTTGAGAATATACAATGTGCTCAGCACTGGACTGGGTACTCTATATGCACTATTCAATTTGAAATTCCCAACCCATTTTGAAGCAGGTGCTGTTATTGGCCCAGTTGGTGAACAGGTGTTAAGTGGCTAACTCAACACCTCCCCACTTCCTAACAATATTCTGGAAAATAAGGATATGGAGGCTACTTACTTATAGGATGGTTGTGAATTTTAGATAAGTGAATACATGGCTGTAAGGACATGACTGCACTGCAGCCAGGCAGGCATAGGTGGAGGCAAACATCCTGCATGACTCAGCAGGATTGGAGCACAGGTGCACAATTTCATGCATTATATAATCACAGCTATGTAGCCGTAAGATGGGAAAGCTCATCACCTGGCTCTGAGCCATTATTTTATGTGAGGTGTATAAATGCAGCACCAACACTGTGACAGCGGGGCTGAATAAAGCCATGTCCCATCTACCTGCTGTGTCTCGAGTGTTCTTCCAGTTCCCTGCCCTCCCCCTTCCCCACCTTGTCCACCCATTCCCATTGGGCCTCAGCTGGGGCTTGAAACTGACAATGGCTAACACAGATAAAGCTGCTATGCACATTTATGCAAGTCTTTGTTTGGATATATGCTTTATTTTCTCTTGGGAAAATACGCAGGAGGGGAATGGCTGGGTGACACAGTAGGGATAGGTTTAACTTTAAAAGTAAAAAATAAATAAAACCTGCCAAATGGTTTTTCCAAAGTGGATATCCATTTTATAATTCCACCAGCAGTGTGTGAGAGTTCCAACACTAGGAACAGTGAGTTTCTTTTATCTTAGCCATTCTAGTGAGTATGTAATGGTATTTCATTATGGTTTTAATTTGTATTTTCCTAATGGCTAATGATGTTGAAAACCTTACTATATGTTTATTTGCCAACCATGTGTCTTCTTTAACTAAGGGTCTATTAAAATAGTTTTCTAACTTTTGCATGGGTTGTTGGTTTGTTTATTACTGAGTTTTGAAAGCTTTTATACAATCTGGATCCACAACTTTTTATATCAGATATATATTTTATTTATTTATTTATTTATTTTTGAGATGAAGTCTCACTTTGTCACTCAGGCTGGAATGTAGTATAGATCTCAGCTCACTGCAACCTCCACCTCCCAGGTTCAAGTGATTCTCATGTCTCACCTCCTAAGTAGCTGGGACTACAGGCATGCACCACCACACCTGGCTAATTTTTGTATTTTTAGTAGAGATGCGGTTTCACTATGTTGGCCAGGCTGGCCTCAAGTGATCTGCCCACCTCAGCCTCCCAAAGTGCTGGGATTACAGGTATGAGTCAGTATGCCCGGCCCAGATATATGATTTTAAAATATTTTCTCTCAGTCTGTGGCTTCTTTTTTCATTCTCTCAACAGTGTCTTCCAAAGAGTAGAAGTGTTTAATTTTAAGTCCAATTTATTAATTTGGGTTTTTTAAAAAATGAATTCCACTTTTGATAATATACCTAAGAAATGTTTATATAACCCAAGATCACAAAAATTATCTACTTTGTTTTTTTCTGGAAATTTTACAGTTTTAGATCTATTTTGAGTAAATTTTTGTATATGGTACAGGCATGGATTGAAGTAGTTTTGTTTTGTTTTGTTTTTGCATCTGAATATCTCCTATTGTTCTAGCACCATTTGATGGCAAGACTTTCCTTTCTCCACTAAATTGCGTGTACCTTTGTAAAAAATCAGTTGTCCTGGGTTTATTGCTAGTATCTCTATTCTGTTTTACTAATCTATTTTTCTGATTTTGTGCCGATACTACACTGCCCTAATTACTATAGTTTTATAATAATTTCTGAAATCAGGTAGTGTTAGTTCTCTAACTTTATCATACTTTTTCAGATGTTTTAACTATTTCAGATCCTTTGTATTTCCATATTAACTTTAGAATCAGCTTGTCGGCCGGGTGTGGTGGCTCACACCTGTAATCCCAGCACTCTGGGAGGCCAAGGTGAGTGGATGACCTGAGGTCAGGAGTTCAAAACTAGCCTGGCCATGGTGAAACCCCATCTCTACTGAAAATACAAAAAATTATCCAGGTGCAGTGGTGCGTGCCTGTAATCGCAGCTACTCAGGAGGCTGAGGCAGGAAAATCACTTGAACTCAGGAGGCGGAGGATGCAGTAAGCCAAGATCACACCACTGCACTCCAGCCTGGGGGACAAGAGTGAAACTCCGTCTCAAAAAAAAAAAAAAAAAAAAAAATCAGCCTGTCAATTTTTATCATTAAAAAACTTGCTTGGATTTTTAAGATTCCGTTAAACCTGTAGACCAATTTTAGGAGAAATAACATCTTAACAATATTGAGTCTTCTGATCCATCAACACAGTGTATCTCTCTATTTTTAAATTTTAAAAATTTCTGTCAGTAATGTTTTATAGTATTCAGTGTACTGGTCTTCGTATCTTTTTTCAGATATATCTCTATTTGATTTTTTTAAATATTATTGTAAATGGTAACTTTTATTTCAATTTCCCATTGTTTACTGCAGGATATGTAAGATTTTAAAAAATATTGATCTTGCATCTTATGACCTAACTAAGCTTACTTTTTCTAAAACCAAAATAGAATTAGATTCCCTACGTAGACTATGATGTCATCCCAAATAAAGACAATTTTACTTCTTCCTGACCAATCTGGATGCCATTTATTTCTTTTAATTGTTTATTGCACTGGCTAGAACCTCTAGCATAGTGAGGAATAGAGTGGAAAGCATCACATTAAGTGTGATGGTAGCTGTAGGTTTTCCAGATGCCCTTTATCAGGTCGTGGAAATTCCCATCAATTTCTCCTTTGCTGAGAGTTTTTATCACAAATGCTTCTGCTGTGTCTATTGAGATGATAATATGGCTTTTCTTTATTAGTTTGTTAATATGACAAATAACATTGACTAATTTTTCAAATGTTACATCAACCTGCATCCCTGGCATAAATCCCATTCGCTCACAATATATTACCTTTTTTTTTTAAGAGTCTCACTCCAGACTGCAGTGCAGTGGCATGATCATAGCATGATCATAGCTCACTGCCACCTTGAACTCCCGGGCTCAAGCAATCCTCCTGCCTCAAACTCCTAAGTAGCTGGGGCTACAGGCACATACCACCATGCACAGCTAATTTTTTTTATTCTTTGTGGAGACCAGGTCTTGCTATGTTTCCCAAGCTGGTCTCAGACTCCTGGCCTGAAGTGAGCCTCAGCCTCTCAATATTACCCTTTTTTTAATTGTTGGATTTGATTTGCTAAGATTTTATTTAGAAATTTTTTGTGTATGTTCATAAAGGATATTTTTCTGTAGTTTTCTTCTCCTGTAAAGTCTTTTTCTGTTTTTGATATCGGGATAAGTTTGTACAATCCCAATATTATTTACTTCTTACATATTTGATAGAATTCAGTGAAGTTATCTGGGTCTGGAGTCTTCATTTTGGGAAGGCTTTTAACTACAAATTCCATTTTTAATAATTAGTTATTATTATTTCTGAGACAGAGTCTCACTCTGTTGTCCAGGCTGGAGTGCAGTGGTGCAATTGCAACTCTTGCAGCCTTCACCTCCTGGACTCAACTGATCCTTCCACCTCAGCCTCCCAAGTAGCTGGGACCACAGGTGCATGCCACCACACCCAGCTAATATTTTTTTCTGTATTTTTTTGTAGAGATAGGGGCTCTTAATATGTTGCCTAGGCTGCTCTTGAACTCCTGGGCTCAAGCAATCGTCCCACCTCAGCCTCCTAAAGTGCTGGGATTACAGGTGTGAGCTACATCTGGCCCAAATTCAATTTTTTAAAGAGAGCTAGTAGCATTATTTATTTCTTCTTGAGTAAACTTTGATAGTTTGTGTCACTCAAGGAATCTGACTATTTCTTCTAAGTTGTTGACTTTATTCTAAAGGCATAAAGATGTTTATAATCTTCCCTTATTATTTTTAATATCTGTAAAATATGTAGTGATGTCACTTCTTGCTCTGTGCTATTGTTGTCATACATTTTACTAATACACATGGTATAAACCCCATCATGCATTTTTATTATTTCATTACTTTCATCTACAAAGTTGTCTTTTAAAGAGATTTAAATTACAATAAAAAGTTATATATTTACTGTATAATGTTTCTAATGTACTCCCTTCCTTTGCATAGATCTGTATTTCTATCTGGTATTATTTTCCTCTGCTTGATGTATTTTCTTTATCATTTCTTGCAATGCAGGTTGGTTCATGATAAATTCTTTCATCTTTTTTGTGTCTGGAAAAGTCTTTATTATGTTTTTCATTTTTAGTTTCTAAAAATTGAAATATAACTCATATCATCAAATTTACCATTTTTAAACTGTATAATTCAGTGGCTTTTAGTATGTTCACAAGGTTGCACAACTATCATTACTATCTAATTCTAGGACATTTATCCCCCGAAAACCCTATAATCATTGATAGCCACTGCCCATTCTCCCCTCCCCACAGATCTTGTCACACTAATCCATTTTCTGTCTCTAAGTCCTTCATGTTTGAAATATACTTTTGCTGGGTAAAGAATTCTAGGTTGACAGTTCTTTCCTTATAGTCTTTTAAATATTTTTAAAATTACCGTCTCATCCTACTTTCAATAAGAAATCTGCTGTTATTCTTATAAATGTTCCTCTGTAAAAAAAGTGTCTTTTCCCTCTAGCTGCTTTTAAGATGCTTTCTTTATCAATTTTTGTTTAGCAATTTGATTATGATGTGTCCCAGTGCATTTTTTTTCATATTTATTGTTTTAGGGTTTTACTGAGCATCGTGGATTTGTGGGTTTATAGTTTTCATCAAATATCAGAAAATTTTGGCCATTATGTCTTCAAATTTTTTCAGCTTTCCAGTTTCTTTCCCACCTCCTCTGGAGATGCCAATTACATATATATTAGGCTTGAAGTTGTCCCACAGCTTACTAATGCTCTTTTTCTTTTCTTTTCTCTTTAATAAATCCACTTTTCCCTCTGTATTCCATTGTATAGTTTTTAGTGCTAGGTTTTCAGTTCACTAATCTTTTTTTCCAGCAATGTCTAATCTGCCATTAAAAGCATCCAGTGTATTTTTAATCTCAGACATTATAGTTTTCATCTCTATAAATTCAGTTTGGGTGGTTTTATATCTTCATGTCTCTAGTTAACTTTGAGCATATAGAAAGCAGTTATAATAACTGTTGTAATGTTATTGACTGCTGATTCTAAAAGTTGTATCAGTTCTGATTCATTTCTGATTGATTGATTTTTTTAAAAAATCCTCATATGAGATATATTGTCCTGCTTCTTTCCATGTCTGACAATCTCTGATTGGATGCCAGACATTGTAAATTTCACCTTGTTGGGAGGTGGGTATTTTTGATTTCTATAAATATTCTTGAGCTTTGTTCTGGCATGTAGCTAAGTTACTTGGCAACAGTTTAATACTTTGGACCTTGCTATCATGATTTGTTAGGTGGAACTGGACAAGTGCTCAGTTCGTAGTTAATTATTCCCCTATTGAGACAACATCCTTCCCTGTATGTGAGCCAATGCTCTATAAATCATAAACTTTTTCAGTCTGGCTGGTGGTAAGAGGGACTACTCCCAGCCCTGTATGAATGCCAGTCACTGTTACCTCTAATTGTTTCAAGTGGTTCCTTACCCGACCTTGGGTAGTTCCTTCACAGGCTTGTGCTGATGAATACTCAACTAAATGCTTTAGGAGAACCCTTTGAAAATGTCTAGAGTAGTCTCTCTGTGAAATTCTCTTCTCTGGTACTCTGTCAGGCAAACTCTAGTCCCTTTGGTCTTCACACATTCTGAGCTTCATTTCCTCAATTTAGGGAGACTGCTTGTCCCTGCATCAGCTCTACCTCGCTATGTCATGGCCTTCACATTTTCTTCACACAACCATCTGGGACAAGCATAGTGCCAGGAATAGCCCATATACACACAATTGGTAAACTAAATGTTTAAGGACATGTAGGTGGCCTTCACATTTTCTTCACACAACAATCTGGGACAAGCATAGTGCCAGGAATAGCCCATATACACACAATTGGCAAACTAAATGTTTAAGGACATGTAGGTGGTTCTGAGGTATGGACTTAGCCAGGATGGGGATTCAGAAAAAGAATTGATAGCATAGGCTGACGCAGCTGCTGGTGACTCAATGGATAACTATGCTGGTCTCAAAGAAGAAGAGTATATTCCTTCAGAAGAGGTTGTCTCCTGGTGGGTAATACCATTAGCTGAGATGCCAGAGGCAGGAGAAGCAGCAAGAGAAGTACCTGAGTAGCTTCAGGGAGAAGAGAGGGAGAAATAAAAGAAAAAGCAACCTCAGGAATTATAAACCTGTAAATCATATAAACCAATAAGGCTGCCATTATGTTTATCTCACAGTCATTAAGGCCAGTTCAAAATACAAATACAAATCAGTGTTATCATTTCAGAGCCACATCTCCATCAGCATCAAAAATCTAGGTATCTCTTTTGTTTACCAATTTTACCTGGTAGACTTCATGTCAGATGAATTGTGGCTATTTCCAGAAGTCAAAGCTGCCCTAAAAAGAAGCAAGATGAGGTTCTGCTGAAGGTGTGTGAAATAATACAATGAAGTCATGTTCTGAAACAACTTCTCAAAAAAAGAAAGTCATGTAAATTCAACAAAGATGATTGACTATCTTCAAGAGCACAACTCTTGATTATATAAGTTCCAGCATAAAAATAATAAAAACTGTTATATGAAAAAAAGAAAGAAAAAAAAAGCTGCAAATTTAAGAATGGTTCTGATATGGACAAATGGAGAGTAACGGAAGGGTATTCCAAGGAAATGGTTTGGAGACATGCTAAAGTGTGGCAAAGTAAAAGGTGAATGGAAAGGCGAGGTCACGTGTGGGAGACATTTCCAAGGAAAGCTCTGTGGGATGGAGGGCTGTGTTTGATATGGCCTATGAAGAATGAAAAGGCAGTGGTGATTCTGATATTCAGAATTTTGTGCATGCCTGGGGAAGTCTTTGAGGTAGTTCTCCATGGCTATCCAGTTCAAGACACCATGGACCACCCACGGTAGCTGAGCAAAGAGTAGGCCTAGTATGGATGGGACACATTCAACTAACCAAGAGCTGGCAAACAAACCTATGCCTTAAAATAATTCCAAACATCAGTCTTATACCCCAACTGAGAATTTTCCCCCTCATCGGTCATCTCGGAGTAGCATGCACATGTGATCTTTAAATAAATTCTGTTTGAATTAAATCTGTTTGTATTAAATTTGAGGAAAAAATGTCCCCAACATTTTTGTCATTGGCTTCATCAGTAACAATTATCTATGTGGAGCACCTTTAGTTTTTTCTGTCTTTTATTTGCTTCTAGTAGGATAATCGAAAACATAAATGTCCAGCTGAAAGCTGGAGGAATAAAGGATGTTCTATGTTGTGATAAATATATATTATGATATAGTGTGACAAACAATGGCCATACATGGAATTCATACAGTGCTTGCTGTGAACCGACCAGTCCCCTACAAGTTTTCCATGGATTATTACTTGATACTTGCAGCAACCTTGTGAAAGAGATGCAGATATTTCCAGTATTACAGGGGTTGGTAACAGGCACCAAGGTAGTGTGAGTGCTTCTACATCGACACATCTCACTCACAGTTAGGCTGCTCCCTATGTGATCCTTTTCATACTTCGGAGGCTTCTAAACAAGCCCAAGGTCCCATGTTTTTTCCACTTCTATTTTCCATGGACCAGTATGTGGTTTTCATCTCCTCCCCCATCTCCTTAATTATTGTCTCCTTTCTTCTATTTTGCTTTAAGTGTTTTTAATTTATTTATTTATTTATTTTGTGGCAACAAGGGCTTTGAACTCAGATAGACCTTGGTTTGAATCCCAGCTCTGCCACTTGCTAGTTCTGTGGCTCTGGCAAGTAACTTTCCTGATCCAAAAAGTAAAAGCAGACCTCGTGCTAAAACCTGAAAACAGCGCCAGGCCTTGCTGGCTGTCAAGGTTCTTATGAAAGCACAGATTATGCTCGGCTCATAGGATTTGGCTTTTCTGAACACCAGGAAATTTCTGGAGCAAGTATTTCAGAAACATTACTCCCTTTCATGTACTCACCAAGTACTTGAGCCAGGTATTGTTCTACGTATTGGGGATAGAGCAGTGAACTAGCCAGGCCACTGCCCTACCTTTTAGGAGTCTGCATTCCTGTTGTGGGATGTCAGATAATACACAGTAAAGGAATTAATTAAGGATGGTAATAAGTGAGATGAAAGAAAGAAAACAGGGCACCATATTAGGAAGTAACTTGAGGAAGACGGAAGACAGGGAGAAAGTTACTTTAGCCAGGGTGGTAAGGAAAGGCTGTTGAGAAGGTGATGCTTGAGCTGAGTGGTGAAGGATGAGAGCGAGCCAGCCATGTGTGTTTGTTACCTATTGCTGCATAACAACTTATCCCACAATGTAACAGCTTTAAATTACAAACATTTGTTCTCACAGTTTCTGTGGTTCGGTGATCGGGGCATGGCTTGCCTGGGTTTGCCTGGCTCAGGGTTTCTTTCTCATGAGGCTAAATTCTGGGTATTAGCTGGGTCTCCAGTCATCCCAAATCTGTCCTGGAGGAGAATGGGCTTCCAATTACACCCACGTGGCTGTTGGCAGGCTCTGGGTTCTCACTGGCTATCGGCCAGAAACATCAGTTCTTTGTCATATGGGCCTGTCCACTGCAGCTGACAATAGGCAGGAGGCAGTTCCCACAGAGCAAGCCAGCAGAGTGAGACACAGAGAAGGCAGCTTGAATATGAGCCACCTTCTTTTAGTAACCCATCATCTTCACTGCATTCTATTCACTACAACCGAGTCACTAAATCCAACCCGTACTCAAGGGGTGGAGATTCTATAAAGGTATGAATACCAGGAGGCAGGGGTGAGTGGGGCCATCTTATAAACTGCCTGTCATACCATGGGTGCAAAATGCTGGGAAAGAGTGTTCAGGGCAGAGGGAAGGTCTAGAGCAAAGAGACCCTGGATGTGTTTGAGGAAGTGAGAGGAGGCTGATGGAAGCAGAATGTACTGAACAAAGTTGGGGGAAAGAAAGATACGAAATAAGATAGTTAGAAGGTAAACCATGCACAGCCTGAAAAATTTTGATTATCCTAAGTGCAGTGGGAACCAGTAAAGGGTATTTTTTTTTATTATACTTTAAGTTCTAGGGTACATGTGCATAATGTGCAGGTTTGTTACATATGTATACTTGTGCCATGTTGCTGTGCTGCACCCATCAACTCGTCAGCACCCATCAACTCGTCATTTACATCAGGTATAACTCCCAGTGCAATCCCTCCCCCCTACCCCCTCCCCATGATAGGCCCCGGTGTGTGATGTTCCCCTTCCCGAGTCCAAGTGATCTCATTGTTCAGTTCCCACCTATGAGTGAGAACATGCGGTGTTTGGTTTTCTGTTCTTGTGATAGTTTGCTAAGAATGATGGTTTCCAGCTGCATCCATGTCCCTACAAAGGACACAAACTCATCCTTTTTTACGGCTGCATAGTATTCCATGGTGTATATGTGCCACATTTTCTTAATCCAATCTGTCACTGATGGACGTTTGGGTTGATTCCAAGTCTTTGCTATTGTGAATAGTGCCGCAATAAACATACGTGTGCATGTGTCTTTATAGCAGCATAATTTATAATCCTTTGGGTATATACCCAGTAATGGGATGGCTGGGTCATATGGTACATCTAGTTCTAGATCCTTGAGGAATCACCATACTGTTTTCCATAATGGTTGAACTAGTTTACAATCCCACCAACAGTGTAAAAGTGTTCCTATTTCTCCACATCCTTTCCAGCACCTGTTGTTTCCTGACTTTTTAATGATCGCCATTCTAACTGGTGTGAGATGGTATCTCTCTCATTGTGGTTTTGATTTGCATTTCGCTGATGGCCAGTGATGATGAGCATTTCTTCATGTGTCTGTTGGCTGTATGAATGTCTTCTTTTGAGAAATGTCTGTTCATATCCTTTGCCCACTTTTTGATGGGGTTGTTTGTTTTTCTCCTGTAAATTTCTTTGAGTTCTCTGTAGGTTCTGGATATTAGCCCTTTGTCAGATGAGTAGATTGCAAAAATTTTCTCCCATTCTGTAGGTTGCCTGTTCACTCTGATGGTAGTTTCTTTTGCTGTGCAGAAGCTCTTTAGTTTAATGAGATCCCATTTGTCAATTTTGGCTTTTGCTGCCGTTGCTTTTGGTGTTTTAGACATGAAGTCTTTGCCCATGCCTATGTCCTGAATGGTATTACCTCGGTTTTCCTCTAGGATTTTTATGGTATTAGGTCTAACATTTAAGTCTCTAATCCATCTTGAATTAATTTTCGTATAAGGAGTAAGGAAAGGATCCAGTTTCAGCTTTCTACTTATGGCTAGCCAATTTTCCCAGCACCATTTATTAAATAGGGAATCCTTTCCCCATTTCTTGTTTCTCTCAGGTTTGTCAAAGATCAGATGGCTGTAGATGTGTGGTATTATTTCTGAGGACTCTGTTCTGTTCCATTGGTCTATATCTCTGTTTTGGTACCAGTACCATGCTGTTTTGGTTACTGTAGCCTTGTAGTATAGTTTGAAGTCAGGTAGCGTGATGCCTCCAGCTTTGTTCTTTTGACTTAGGATTGTCTTGGAGATGCGGGCTCTTTTTTGGTTCCGTATGAACTTTAAAGCAGTTTTTTCCAATTCTGTGAAGAAACTCATTGGTAGCTTGATGGGGATGGCATTGAATCTATAAATTACCTTGGGCAGTATGGCCATTTTCACGATATTGATTCTTCCTATCCATGAGCATGGTATGTTCTTCCATTTGTTTGTGTCCTCTTTTATTTCACTGAGCAGTGGTTTGTAGTTCTCCTTGAAGAGGTCCTTTACATCCCTTGTAAGTTGGATTCCTAGGTATTTGATTCTCTTTGAAGCAATTGTGAATGGAAGTTCATTCATGATTTGGCTCTCTGTTTGTCTGTTACTGGTGTATACGAATGCTTGTGATTTGTGCACATTAATTTTGTATCCTGAGACTTTGCTGAAGTTGCTTATCAGCTTAAGGAGATTTTGGGCTGAGACAATGGGGTTTTCTAAATATACAATCATGTCATCTGCAAACAGGGACAATTTGACTTCTTCTTTTCCTAACTGAATACCCTTGATTTCTTTCTCTTGCCTAATTGAACTAGCCAGAACTTCCAACACTATGTTGAATAGGAGTGGTGAGAGAGGGCATCCCTGTCTTGTGCCAGTTTTCAAAGGGGATTTTTCCAGTTTTTGCCCATTCAGTATGATATTGGCTGTGGGTTTGTCATAAATAGCTCTTATTATTTTGAGGTACGTTCCATCAATACCGAATTTATTGAGCGTTTTTAGCATGAAGGGCTGTTGAATTTTGTCAAAAGCCTTTTCTGCATCTATTGAGATAATCATGTGGTTCTTGTCTTTGGTTCTGTTTATATGCTGGATTATGTTTATTGATTTGCGTTTGTTGAACCAGCCTTGCATCCCAGGGATGAAGCCCACTTGATCATGGTGGATAAGCTTTTTGATGTGTTGCTGAATCCGGTTTGCCAGTATTTTATTGAGGATTTTTGCATCTATGTTCATCAGGGATATTGGTCTAAAATTCTCTTTTTTTGTTGTGTCTCTGCCAGGCTTTGGTATCAGGATGATGTTGGCCTCATAAAATGAGTTAGGAAGGATTCCCTCTTTTTCTATTGATTGGAATAGTTTCAGAAGGAATGGTACCAACTCCTCCTTGTACCTCTGGTAGAATTCAGCTGTGAATCCATCTGGTCCTGGACATTTTTTGGTTGGTAGGCTATTAATTATTGCCTCAATTTCAGAGCCTGCTATTGGTCTATTCAGGGATTCAACTTCTTCCTGGTTTAGTCTTGGAAGAGTGTAAGTGTCCAGGAAATTATCCATTTCTTCTAGATTTTCCAGTTTATTTGCATAGAGGTGTTTATAGTATTCTCTGATGGTAGTTTGTATTTCTGTGGGGTCGGTGGTGATATCCCCTTTATCATTTTTAATTGCATCGATTTGATTCTTCTCTCTTTTCTTCTTTATTAGTCTTGCTAGCGGTCTGTCAATTTTGTTGATCTTTTCAAAAAACCAACTCCTGGATTCATTGACTTTTTGGAGGGTTTTTTGTGTCTCTATCTCCTTCAGTTCTGCTCTGATCTTAGTTATTTCTTGCCTTCTGCTAGATTTTGAATGTGTTTGCTCTTGCTTCTCTAGTTCTTGTAATTGCGATGTTAGAGTGTCAATTTTAGATCCTTCCTGCTTTCTCTTGTGGGCATTTAGTGCTATAAATTTCCCTCTACACACTGCTCTTCCTGTTGAATTGATCCCTTTACCATTATGTAATGGCCTTGTCTCTTTTGATCTTTGATAGTTTAAAGTCTGTTTTATCAGAGACTAGTATTGCAACCCCTGCTTTTTTTTTGTTCTCCATTTGCTTGGTAAATCTTCCTGCATCCCCTTTATTTTGAGCCTATGTTGTCTCTGCGTGTGAGATGGGTCTCCTGAATACAGCAGACTGATGGGTCTTGACTCTTTATCCAGTTTGCCAGTCTGTGTCTTTTAATTGGAGCATTTAGTCCATTTACATTTAAGGTTAATATTGTTATGTGTGAACTTGATCCTGCCATTATGATATTAACTGGTTATTTTGCACGTTAGTTGATGCAGTTTATTCCTAGCCTCGATGGTCTTTACATTTTGGCATGTTTTTGCAATGGCTGGTACCGGTTGTTCCTTTCCATGTTGAGTGCTTCCTTCAGGGTCTCTTGTAAGGCAGGCCTAGTGGTGACAAAATCTCTAAGCATTTGCTTATCTGTAAAGGATTTTATTTCTCCTTCACTTATGAAACTTAGTTTGGCTGGATATGAAATTCTGGGTTGAAAATTCTTTTCTTTAAGAATGTTGAATATTGGCCCCCACTCTCTTCTGGCTTGTAGAGTTTCTGCCGAGAGATCTGCTGTTAGTCTGATGGGCTTCCCTTTGTGGGTAACCCGACCTTTCTCTCTGGCTGCCCTTAAGATTTTTTCCTTCATGTCAACTTTGGTGAATCTGGCAATTATGTGTCTTGGAGTTTCTCTTCTCGAGGAGTATCTTTGTGGCATTCTCTGTATTTCCTGGATTTGAATGTTGGCCTGCCCTACTAGGTTGGGGAAGTTCTCCTGGATGATATCCTGAAGAGTGTTTTCCAACTTGGTTCCATTTTTCCCCCTCACTTTCAGGCACCCCAATCAGACGTAGATTTGGTCTTTTTACATAATCCCATACTTCTTGCAGGCTTTGTTCATTTCTTTTTCTTCTTTTTTCTTTAGATTTCTCTTCTCGCTTCATTTCATTCATTTGATCCTCAATCGCAGATACTCTTTCTTGCAGTTGATCGAGTCGGTTACTGAAGCTTGTTCATTTGTCACATATTTCTCGTGTCATGGTTTTCATCTCTTTCATTTCGTTTATGACATTCTCTGCATTAATTACTCTAGCCATCAATTCTACCACTTTTTTTTCAAGATTTTTAGTTTCTTTGTGCTGGGTACGTAATTCCTCCTTTAGCTCTGAGAAATTTGATGGACTGAAGCCTTCTTCTCTCATCTCGTCAAAGTCATTCTCCGTCCAGCTTTGATCCGTTGCTGGCGATGAGCTGCGCTCCTTTGCCGGGGGAGATGCTCTCTTATTTTTTGAATTTCCAGCTTTTCTGCCCTGCTTTTTCCCCATCTTTGTGGTTTTATCTGCCTCTGGTCTTTGATGATGGTGATGTACTGATGGGGTTTTGGTGTAGGTGTCCTTCCTGTTTGATAGTTTTCCTTCTAACAGTCAGGACCCTCAGCTATAGGTCTTTTGGAGATTGCTTGAGGTCCACTCCAGACCCTGTTTGCCTGGGTATCAGCAGCAGAGGCTGCAGAAGATAGAATATTTCTGAACAGCGAGTGTACCTGTCTGATTCTTGCTTTGGAAGCTTCCTCTCAGGGGTGTACTCCACCCTGTGAGGTGTGGGGTGTCAGACTGCCCCTAGTGGGGGATGTCTCCCAGTTAGGCTACCCAGGGTTCAGGGACCCACTTGAGCAGGGAGTCTGTCCCTTCTCAGATCTCAACCTCCATGTTGGGAGATCCACTGCTCTCTTCAAAGCTGTCAGACAGAGTCGTTTGCGTCTGCAGAGGTTTCTGCTGCGTTTGTTATTGTTTACTGTGCCCTGTCCCCAGAGGTGGAGTCTACAGAGACAGGCAGGTTTCCTTGAGCTGCTGTGAGCTCCACCCAGTTCGAGCTTCCCAGCGGCTTTGTTTACCTACTTAAACCTCAGCAATGGCGGGCGCCCCTCCCCCAGCCTCGCTGCTGCCTTGCCGGTAGATCACAGACTGCTGTGCTAGCAATGAGGGAGGCTCCGTGGGCATGGGACCCTCCCGGCCAGGTGTGGGATATGATCTCCTGGTGTGCCTGTTTGCTTAAAGCGCAGTATTGGGGTGGGAGTTACCTGATTTTCCAGGTGTTGTGTGTCTCAGTTCCCCTGGCTAGGAAAAGGGATTCCCTTCCCCCTTGCGCTTCCCAGGTGAGGCGATGCCTCGCCCTGCTTCAGCTCTCGCAGGTCGGGCTGCAGCAGCTGACCAGCACCAATCGTCCGGCACTCCCCAGTGAGATGAACCCAGTACCTCAGTTGAAAATGCAGAAATCACCGGTCTTCTGTGTCGCTCGCGCTGGGAGTTGGAGACTGGAGCTGTTCCTATTCGGCCATCTTGCTCCCAGTAAAGGGTTTTAAGCAAGGGACTTAGTGATGCAATCCAACCATTTGAAATTTTCCAGACGGTAATGGTAGATGTAGCCCCACCAGGGCCTGAAGGTAGAAGGTGAAGAGAAAAGATTCTTTTGCTCAAAAAAAAGTCAGTGGCATGCAAATTCCTATCCAACTAAGTATAAAGATTTTAGGGTCTTATAAATATTCTCCAAGCTATCCTTACAGCCTTATCTCCCACTACTTCCCAAAACTCCAGTCAAAATGAAGTTCCCCAAGCATACATTGTGTTTTCCTGTCTCAGAGCTTATACTGTTTCCTCTGGAGGACTCTGGAGGACTGCACCTACTATCTCCATCTGCCAAACTTGAGCTCTTTTTGTCTAGATCCTTCTCAAGTGCCACCTCCTAGGTGGTACCTTTCCTTGTTTTTCCCTTTTTTGAATGCCCATTGCTTTTTTGTTTAATCCGCTTTTTGAACTTACCATGTCTTTCCTAGTTGTAGTAGTTCATGTCTAGATTGTAAATTCCTTGAAAGCAGACACTTTGCTCTCCTTATTTTTGTAATCCATTCAGTAGTGAGAGCTTGAGCATTTGTAATCCGTGTTCAACCAATACTTGTCAATTTGAATTAAACTGGGAACTAAACCATGACAACAGCTTTGGTTGGCTGTGAGGGCTTCTAAGAAATAAGATAGTAATCAGTTAACACCCTATCACAACTCACAAATTTTAAAATTTTGCTTTCTAATGTTCAAGAAAAGTGTTGAGTGTATGCTACCTTTCATGTGAAAAAGAAAGGTTTATAAGAAAATACACATGATCTTATTTTTGCAAAAAGAAATAAAGGATGCACCATAAACTAACTGCAGAGAGCAGATGGGACCAGGACAGAAAGAATGGAGGAGGAAGAACAGGATAAGCGATTGAGGAGAAGTCACACTTCTCTGAGTATACCTTTTTGTATAGTTCTAACTTTTAGAACCATGTTGAGATTCCACACACTAAAAAATAAATACACTAAATGAAATTTGGTATATTCATACAATGGGATATTATTCAACTGTAATAAGAAATGAAGTACTGATGCATTCTATAGGGTGGAGAACCTTGAAAACATTATGCTAGATGAAAAATATATAACATATCCAGATAGACAAATCCAGAGACAGAAAGCAGTTTAGTGGTAACCAGAAGCTGTGTTGGAGGTTGGGGGTTGGGAAGGATAATATGGAATGACTGCAAATGGGTACTGGGTTTCTGCATTAGTCCGTTCTCACATTGTTATAAAGAAATAGCTGAGACTTGGCTGGGCATGGTGGCTCACGCCTGTAACCCCAACACTTTGGGAGGCTGAGGAGGGCAGATCATGAAGTCAAGAAATCGAGACTATCCTGGCCAACACGGTGAAACCCCATCTCTACTACAAATACAAAAATTAGCCAGGCATGGTGGCACAAGTCTGTAATCCCAGCTACTCGGGAGGCTGAGGCAGGAGAATCACTTGAACCCAGTAGACAGAGGTTGCAGTGCACCAAGATGGCACCACTGCACTCCACCCTGGGTGACAGAGCAAGACTTCATCTCAAAATAAAAAAAAAATAATAATAAATGAAAAGAAAGAAAGAAATACCTGAGACTGGGTAATTTATCAAGAAATGGCATTGGGAGTTATACCTGATGTAAATGACAAGTTGATGGGTGCTGATGAGTTGACGGGTGCAGCACACCAACATGGCACATGTATACATATGTAACAAACCTGCACATTGTGCACATGTACCCTAAAACTTAAAGTATAATAAAAAATACAAAAAATAAAAACATAAAAAAATTAAAATTTATCAAGAAAATAAATTTAATTGACTCATGATTCCACAGGCTGTACAGGAAGCATGATGCTGGCATCTGGTGGCTTCTGGGGAGACCTCAGGAAACTTACAGTCATGACAGACGGCAAAGGGGGAGCAGATAGTCACATGGCCGGAGCAGGAGAAATGGCTGGGGAGGTGGTACACACGTTCAAACAACCAGATCTCACAGAACTCACTCAGCATTGCAAGGACAGCATCAAGAGGATGGTGCTAAACCATTCATTAGAAATCTCCCCCATGATCCAATCACCTCCCACCAGGCCCCACCTCCCACACTGGGGTTTACAATTCAGCATGAGGTTTGGGTGGGGACACAGATCCAAACCATATCACTTTCTTTTTAAGGGATGAAATGCTCTGGAATTAGATAATGATAGTGATTGGCTAACTTTGTGAACATACTAATAACCACTGAATTGTATACTTTAAAATGGTGAATTTTATGGTATGTGAATTGTATCTTAACATTTAAACTAAATACATGATTAAAATCAGCCACAAGTGTCAGAGGAAATGCAAATAGATACAAATGATAACAAATCAACCTAGCTGTATTACGTATGAATAACAATATTGAAGGTGTTAGGAAAGAAAAGAACTAACGTAAGTAACTGGAAAAGAGTATTTTGACTAGCTACTGTAAGGCCGACAGTAAAAGGAACACAAATATTGCATTCTAATTAATAAATTTGTTTTTCACAGAGAAACAGATGAACAATTCTAAAACTACTTTATGGGTATTCTAGGACTACAAAAATAAATAAATGTATTATGGATGATGACAGCCAGGTTTCTCACTGTCAGAAGAGGGAAAAAGGAAACAGGGGAGGATAGAATGAACTTGATAGTGTTGGACTGGCAGTGAAGGTTTCAGAGTGGACTGTTGGTTTCCAACATACATGCAAATAGATGAGTATAGAAATAAATGTAGATGTGTGCATATGTATGTGCAAACATACATATATTTCTTAGTTCTCTCTGTTGAATCTAGAAGCAATGACACCCTAGAAGCAATGAACACACCTAGAACTGAAATCTTGGTTTCAAAATTCCATTCTCCATTAAAGGAAACCAGGGCTTCTCAGAGAAATGTCTTATTCCAAAGTGAGGGCAAAAAGTTACAAAAGCCTAGAACATCTTCTGGAAAAAGAAAGTAAGAAAGTACTATATTGAGAATACTGAAAAACATAGATGAGCCAATGTGAAGGTGCTCCCAGTGACCAAATCTGGGACAATGTGACCAATAAAAATTAGTAATGGATTGTAAATCATAGAATAAAATAAATACCCTTGAGTACATACTAATATAAAAATTGAATAAGTAAATAATTGGAGGAGAATATACAGCTCTTCCTTGAAGGGGAATTCCAATTAACAAATGTAGATAGAAAGATGAAGACAGAAAATCACCATTTGGCAAATACCACAATAATAACTGTTGCAGACAAGCATCATTTTAGCAAAGAATGCTAAAACTCATGGACAAAGTATAATGAGGGTGTGGTGGCAGGCAGCTGTAGTCCCAGCTACTCAGGAAGCTGAGGTGGGAGGATCACTTCAGGCTAGGCATTTGAGTCCAGCCTAGACAACATAGTGAGATCTGATCTTCTAAAAAAAAAAAAAAAAAAAAAAAAAAGTGGGGGAGGGGATGGCAGGTGGCTCACACATGTAATCCCAGCACTTTGGGAGGCCCAGGTGGATGGATCACTTGAGGCCAGGAATTTGAGATCAGCCTGCCCAACATGGCGAAACCCTATCTCTACTAAAAATACAAAAAAAGAAAAATTAGCCAAACCTGATGGTGCACACTTGTAATCCCAGCTACTCAAGAGGCTGAGGCAAGGGAATCATTTGAACCAGGGAGGCAGGGGTTGCAAAGATCGAGTCACTGCACTGTAGCCTGTGTGACAAAGCAAGACTCTGTCTCACCAAAAAAAAAAAGAAAGAAAGAAAGAAACAGGATAGTTTTTAAGTATCTCTCCACAGATACTTACTAATTACAAAGAGAACAATAACAACTTTTCATTTAAAAAACCTGACAGACACCACCTTAACCAAGTGATCTAAGTTCAAAGTAAAAGAAGAGAAAACCATGCACCATAAGAAAGCTAGAATACCTGAACTAGTTTCAGACTAAGTAGATCTCAGAACAAAGAATATCACTGTGGACAATGGTTCATTTCATAATGATAATCAAAATGATGCACTTATTGACAGAGCTTCAAAACACATGAAACAAAAATCGATAGTGTCAAGTAGACAAATCCACAAGTTGAATTGGAGATTTCAATACTATTTGCAGAAATTCAGCAAGGATAAAGCAGATGTAAGTAATATTAACCAACTTGACTTGATTGTCACTTACCAAACACCAATAACAGTCAAATACATATTGTTCTCAAGTGTGTATGGAACATTCACCAAAATAGATCATATTCTGGTCATAAAACAAGTCTCAATAAATTCAAAAAGATTCAAGCCATGCAAAGTATGTTCTTTGACAATAATGGAGTTAAATTAGATATTAATAACATAAATTTTTAGATAAATTCCCAAATATTTGGATACTAAATGATATACTTCTAAATAACATATAGGTAGAATTAATTAAATAGTGATTAAAATTATTTTGAATAGATAAAAATAAAAACCAAATTTTAAATTCAGCTGAAAAATTTTTTAAAAGAAAAACATAACAAGTCAGAACTTTTGAGATGTTGTTAAGGCAGTTTTAGCGGGAAATTTATAGCACCAAACACTTATAGTAAAAGAAAGTTTTCAAATCAATAACCTCAGCTTCCACTTTTAAGGCACTGGAAAAAGCAGAGACAATTAAATAAAACTAAGCAGAAGGAAACAAAAATTAAGATCAAGGCAAAATGAATGAAATAGAAAACAGAAAAACAGGCCAGGTGCGGTGGCTCACGTCTGTAATCCCAGCACTTTGGGAGGTCGAAGCAGGCAGATCACCTGAGGTGAGGAGTTCAAGACCAGCCTGGCCAACATGGTGAAACTGTCTCTACTAAAAATACAAAAGTTAGCCAGGCGTGGTGACAGGCACCTGTAATCCCAGCTACTCGGGAGGCTGAGGAAGGAGAATTGCTTGAACCTAAAGGTGAAGGTTGCAGTGAGCCGAGATTATGCCATTGCACTCTCGCCTGCGTGATGAGTGAAACTCCATCTCAAAAAAAGAAAATAGAAAAACAATAGATAAAATCAATGAAATCGAAAGACGGTTCTTTGAGAAAATCAATAAAATTTATTTTAAAATGTTGCTAGACATATTAGTGGAAGATGAATAAGCAAATGACAATGAGAGGAATAAGACAGGTGACATCATTTCAGATGCTACAGATATTATAAGAATAATAAGGGAATATTATGAACAATTTAAGCCAATAAATATGACAATTTAGATGAAATTAATAATTTCCTTGAATGTCACAAATTACCAGAACTCACTCAAAAAGAAATAAATAGTCTAAATAGCCCTGTGCTTATTAGAGAAAATGACATAGTTCAAAAACCTGTCACAAAGAAAACTCCAGGCCCAGATGACTTCGTGGGTGAATTCTACCAAACACTTAAGGAAAACAAGTAATACCAATTCTACACAAAGTTTTTCAAAAATATTTAAAATAGGAGAATAGCTCCCAATTCTTTCTCCAAGGCCAGGATTACCCTTAAAACAAAATCAGAAAAAAACATTACAGGAAAAGAATACTATAGACCATTATCTCTCATAAATGAGCCATATACAAAATGGTAGCAAATTGAATTCAACAATGATTAAAAGGACAATATATCATATGGCCAAGTGAGATTTATCATTGGAATGCAGGGTGTAACATTTGAAAGTTAATCAATATAGGCCGCGCATGGTGGCTCACGCCTGTAATCCCAGCACTTTGGGAGGCCGAGGTGGTCAGATCATGAGGTCAGGAGATCCAGACCATCCTAGCTAATACGGTGAAACTCGGTCTCTGCTAAAAATACAAAAACATTAGCCGGGCATGGTGGCAAGCGCCTGTAGTCCCAGCCTCTCGGGAGGCTGAGGCAGGAGAATGGCATGAACCCAGGAGGCGATGGAGCTTGCAGTGAGCAGAGATCGTGCCACTGCACTCCAGCCTGGGTGACAGAGCGAGACTCTGTCTCATAAAAATAAATAAATAAAAGAAAGTTAATCAATATAATTCAACATATTAACAAACTAAAAATATTATATGATTATCTCAATAGATGTTGAGAAAACATTTAACAAAGTTAAACTTTCATTCCTGATAAACACTCTCAGAAAACTCAAATTAAAAGGAAACTTCTTCAACCTGAAAACAGGCAGCTAAGAAACCTATAGCAACCATCATACTTAATGATGAAAGCCTAAATACTTTCCCCCTATCACCAGGAACAAGTCAGGAATGTCTGCTATTAGCACTTAAATTCGACATTGTACCAGTGGTTTTAGCCAGTGTGATTGGGCAACAAAAAGAAATAAAAGGCATCAAGATTGAAAAGGAAGAAATAAAACTCTTTTTATTTGCAAGTGACATGATTGTCCGTGTAGGAAATATGACAGAATCTAAAAAGAAATCTATTAGAACTAGTAATTGAGACTAGTATGATTTTAGAATAGAACAAAATACAAAAATCAATTATATTTTTCTATACTAGCAACAAATAATTGGAAATTGAAATGTTTACAAATATCACTTACAAAAATTAAAAAATGAAATACTTAGAGTTCTACTTCACAAAATTAACAAAATACCTATACACTAAAACTTCAAAATATGGCTGAAAGAAATTAAAGAAGACCTAAACAAATGGAGAGATATGCCTTGCTCATAGATCAGAAGACTCAATGTTGTAAAGATATCAGTTGCTCTCAAATTGATCCTATACAATCCTACTCAAAGTCCCAGAAGGATTTTTTTTTTCAGAAATGACAAGCTGGATCTGAAATTTTTATGGAAATACAAAGAACCTAGAATAGCCAAACAATTCTGAAAAAGACAAGGTTGGGATGCCACAACCTGATTTCAAGAATTATTATAATGCAGCATTAATGAATACGGTATGAAATTGATATAAAGTTTAAAAATAGCTCAACAGAACAGAATGAAAAGTACGTAAATAAATCCACACATATATTGACAACTGATTTTTGACTGAGGTGCAAAGGTAATGAATTAGAGAAAGGATAGCCTTCTCAACAAATGGTGCTGGAGCAATTGCATAAGCACATGGGAAAAAGTGAACTTAGAACCAAGCTCATACTACATGCAAAGATTAACTCAAAGTGGATCATAGACCTAATTTAAAAACATAAATCTATGCAATTTCTAGAAGAAAACATATACTAAAGTGTTCAACATTATTAGCCATTAGGAAAATGCAAATTAAATCCACAATGAGATAACACTACACACTTATCAGAAAGGCTAAAATTTAAAAGATTGACATACCAAGCATTATGAAGATCTGGAGAACTGCACTCTTGTGAACTTTTGTTACAATGTAAACGTTAGAACCACTTTGGAAAACAATCAGGCAGTTTCTTAAGAAGTTGAACATGTAATGACAGCATGATCCACTCATTCCACTCCTGGATATTTACTGGAAGAAATTAATACATATAACCATATAAATACTTTTATGTAAATATTCATAAAAACTTTATTTGTAATAGCCGAAAAGCTGGAAACAGCTCCACCGTCCTTCAAGAGGTGAATGGATAAACTATGGCATATCTGTAAAATGGAATACTACTCAGCCATAAAAATAATGATTGCTATATACAACATATGTAGGAATCTTAAAATTATCATGCTGAGTGAAAGAAGCCTGCTTAAAAAAAAGAGTACATACTGTATGATTAAATTTATATAAAACTAGAAAATGCAAACAGTCCATAGTGACATAAAGCAGATCAGTGTCTGCTTAGAGGTGGGAGAAGAGATGGTGTGGGAGGGAGGGATTACAATGGCTTATGAGAAAACCTTTGGGGGTGATAGCTATGTTCACTGTCTCAATTGCAGTGAGGATTTCATGGGTGTATACACATGTAAAAATTGTAGACTTGGGCTGAGCACAGTGGCTCACACCTGTAATCCCAGCACTTTGGGAGGCTGAAGTGGGTGGATCACCTGAGGTCAGGAGTTAGAGACCAGCCTAGCCAACATGGTGAAACCCCATCTCTACCAAAAATACAAAAAATTAGCCTGGTGTGGTAGCAGGCTACCTGTAATCTCAGCTACTTGGGAGGCTGAGACAGGAGAATCGCTTGAACCTGGGAGGCAGAGGTTGCAGTGAGCAGAGATCGTGCCACTGCACTCCAGTCTGGGTGACAAGAGCGAAACTCCATCTCAAAATAAAAGAAAATTGTAGACTTTAAACATGCAGTTTACCATAAAGCTTATATATATATATAAAGCTTATGTATCTGAATATAAAATTTATGTGTAAACTTTAGTGTGTGTGTGTATATATATATACACATATGTCTATCTTTATTGAGATATAATTGATGTACAATAAAGTGCACATTTAGAAATAAAGTTTTTTTTAACTTCAGCCCAGAAGTGAAAAATGTCACTTCTCATGTTTCATTGGCCAGTGAAAGTCCACATGTCCACACCTAACTCCAGGTGAGTCAGGAGAGTACATTTACAGTAGGATAATCAGTTAATATGAACTTGTTTGCTATATGAGAGTGGTGGGATTATGCATATTTTACATTTTCTTCTTTTTGCTTATGTGTATTTTTGAATATTTCTATAATAAATATGAATTACTTTTGTAACAAAATGTACCCTTTATTTTATTTTATTTTTTTACATACAATACTTTTATTTTAGACATGCAAGGAAAGTTATTTCAGAATCTACTATTTATTATTTTTTTAAGACAGAGCCTTGCTGTGTTGCCTAGGCTGGAGTGCAGTGGCACATTCTTGGCTCACTGCAACCTACACCTCCCTGGTTCAAGTGATTCTCATGTCTCAGCCTCCCTAGTAGCTGGAACTACAGGTGTGTGCCACCACACCCATCTAATTTTTGTGTTGTCAGTAGAGACAAGGTTTCACCATGTTGGCTACACAGATTTCAAACTCCTGGGCTCAAGTAATCCTCCTCAGCCTCCCAAAATGCTGGGATTACAGGAGTGAACCACTGCCCCAGGCCACAAAAAAAATACACTTTAATCTTCCCCTTTTAATTGAGAGCAATTTCGCTATCTTGATGTTCTCTTTCTTTTTCTCTCCTCCACGCTAACCAATTCCAACTTCCTTCCTCTTTCCTTAGAAGACCTACTTTTCATACTGAAATTATCTTTATCGGGCTTTTTAAGACTTTATTTTTGCCTTGTGTTTAGCTAAATTGAGTTTACTTTCAGAATTACTCTACCTTATGACTTGAATTTTTGAAAAAGCCTTTTCTAGTCTCTCTTTAATTTAATAGACATATTTGCACTACATTTCATTTAAAATATACATTAGCCAGATTGACACTTAAAACATGTTCACCTTGTGTTCTTTTGTCTAAAGATAGACATATTAAGTGTCTTCTGTTTACTCTGGTACTCTCCGTATGCGTCATAACAGAGATGCATTCCTATCAGTGTATATGGGCACGTGTGTGTGTGTGTGTGTGTGTGTGTTCGCATGCATAAAACATGTGCCTTGGCCGGGCACGGTGGCTCACGCCTGTAATCCCAGCACTTTGGGAGGCTGAGGCGGGCGAATCACGAGGTCAGGAGTTCGAGACCAGCCTGACCAACATGGTGAAACCCCCATCTCTACTAAAAATACAAAACTTAGCCGGGCATGGTGGCATGCGTCTGTAGTCCCAGCTACAAGGAGGATGAGGCAGGAGAATAGCTTGAACTTGAGAGGCAGAGGTTGCAGTGAGTGGAGATCACACCAATGCACTCCAGTCCGGGTGACAGAGTGAGACTCCATCTCAAAAACAAAACAAACAAACAAACAAAAAAACATGTGTCAGACTCTGGGCTAAATGGCTTCTAAGTTTTACCTCATTTGGTTCTCACAACACTTTTATGAGATTATTGTTATTGTTTCTGTTTTACAGATCAGGGTTAGAGAGGGGGGCTCTAACATGCTAGAGATTAGCCTGAAAGCACAGGAGCTAGGCTATGCAGATGGCATCCAGCAAGGAAAGAGGGTAATATAGAAATAAGACTATGTACAAGGCATTGTATGAGAAATGCTACACACATGTTTTTAAACACACATTTTCTGGACCTTCACTGATTTCAATAATTTGGTTGCAGAGGACGGACTTCATGGGTATGCGAACAGTGCAGCTGCACATGGCCCCGGGTTCAGAAGAGTCCTGCATGCTTGGAGTTTAATGCTCGGCAGTTGCTGTCTTGATATTCTTAATAATTTAATCTTTGAATTTGTGTTTTGCAAGTGAAGTCCAATGGACATTGGAGCACGTGCCATTAGCTTACATGTGGTTCTGCCTGCTGCCAGCTCTCCACCTCCCTGAGAACAGGTCCTTGGCAGCCTGTTCTCCATTGCCTGGTTCCTGGGACTCTGCCCAGCCACCCCCTCTCCACATCTGCTCTCCCCACTATGGCCCCTGCCTGCCTTTACCTGGGATGGCAACTGGGTTGTGTCTGGCAGACGTGGGGGTTGGGGGATAATATTCTGCTGTCATCTTCTGATTTCAATAGGGACCTGGGTTGCACCCGGGAAGACTTGAGGCTGGGCATCCAGGGTCTCTTTGCAGCAGGGTCTGGCAGCACCACAACCGTTAGGGGGCAACTCGCCTCTGCCCCACCCCCAATCCAGGCACTGAGCTTGTCCTGGCACTGAGGTTTCAGTCCCTTCAGGGTCAACCATCTGCTGCAGGTTGGCCCAGCACCAAGCATTGGCCTGTGGTTGGAGAGAGGGTGGCCCCTGAGCCAGTGAGGACTCACACTTACCCTGGGAGTATCCCCTGCCCAAAGGCAAGCTATATTAAAGAGCAAATTTTAAAAGCATACCATGACCGACAGGTCGAGAGAGATGGTGAAAGAGAGGAAAAGCTTTGTATTTTAGCACTTTTAATGGCACTTTTTTTCTTCCTAGCCTTTTGAACAAGGGCCTGCATTGTCATTTTATACTAGGCTGGGAAATTATGTAGCCAGTCCTGCTGTCCCGTGGTTAGCTTCAGGCAATCAGAGAAAGGAATGGTTTACTCCACGAGGAACAGTGACTTCTTGTTTGTTTATTCCACCCTTCTTTATCTTTGCCTTCAAAGTGTTTATTCAGGGAGTCCTACTGCTGTTACTGGTGTTGGGAGAAGATAGCAGTGGTGACTGTTTCCGGCAGAGGAAGCTGCCAACCACTGATATAATTTCTTCTTTTATTTTATTTATTTATTTATTTATTTATTTATTTATTTATTTATTTGAGACAGAGTTTTGTTCTGTCGCCCAGGCTAGAGTGCAGTGGCACGATCTTGAGTCACTGCAAACTCTGCCTCCCGGGTTCAAGCGATTCTTGTGCCCCAGCCTCCCGAATAACAGGGATTACTACTGGCATGCACTAGCATGCCTGGCTAATTTTTGTATTTTTGGTAGAGACAGGGTTTCACCATGTTGGCCAGGCTGGTCTCAAACTCCTGACCTCAAGTGATTCACCCTCCTCAACCTCCCAAAGTGCTGGGATTCTAGGCGTGAGCCACCATGCTCAGCACTGATATAATTTCTTGACTGTGCATGGGAAAAGGTGGTGGGGAAAAAGGGAAATGAGAAATCAGGAATTTGAGATTATTAAACTGTGTGACTAACCATCACCTCCCGTAACTGCAGTCCTATAACTTTCTGTTTTGACGCTGTGTATTCCTCATTTTGGCAACCTCATCTTCAAGGAAATCACACAAAAAGTTGACTGGCAGGCTGGCTGGCCAGAGTAGAAGAGCTGTTTATTATCAGGATGGCAATGTACAAAGCGAGCTGCTCCAGGGTGCATTCCTTTCAGCTTTATTGAAAGCCAGTTTCTGCAGGTATCTCTGTGGAGAAAAGGCAGTCCTGCTTTTGAAGACACCAGCTCAAGTGCCAGATAGAGCTCTGAATAAAGCACTTGGCATTGCTCATTCCTGCAGATATTGGCCTTAATGCATTGGAAAAAGCAGCTTGGGACCAATGCTGTGGGGAGTCAGTCAACAGGGTCATCTCCACACAGGAAGAACAGGAAAGAGGCTCACAATCACAGCAGGGGCTGTGCCTGGAGAAGGCATTCTGGGGCAAGTTGGATTTTCTCACAGCACTGATATAGTAGGTAGCTGAGTGCTGACAGCTTAATCTTAACCCTCCTTTTTTATTGACCATAAATGCCATATTCAAATCAACTGCAAATGATACAATTATATACTGCCCAGTGATAAGCTTTCAAAATGTAAATCAGTCTGGGAATACAGAAATCGATTATATGAATTTTCAATGATCTTTGTTTAACTGTTTAGGGAATTCCCCAGAAGTGGGCTTGTGTAAGTGTGGGAAATGTGGGAGGAAAAGACTAGAAAAGGAAAGAGGAGCTTGGGCTGAGAGGGAAGAATCCAGGGGGAGTGTAGGTGGCAGGATGTGTGTGCACCTCCTGGCTTCACCTTGTAACAGTTGTGGAACTGTCAAAGAGCCCCCAGGGCGAACTGCTGAAGGGCGAACTTTTCTAAGTCAAGGGAAACACGTATCATACTGTTTATTATTAGTCACTAATGAAATTAACATTTTTGTCCCCAAATGAAATATCAAATATGTCTATATGCTGGAGACAGACTTAAAGTCACTTGCTTACCTGCCTAAAATCTGTGCCTAGCTGTGTTTATCAGCTAGATCTAAGATAACAAACCGACCCATCCTATCTATCTAAGTAGGATGCAGATTTCTAGCCTTTTTTTTCTTTTCACCATTTCTAGCCATTTTTACACTTTTTTTTTTAACCAAAATGTATTCTTCATAATGCAGTTAGAGAGCGAAGTGAAGATAATAGGGTCTTTTCCTTTGCCTCTGTCTGCCACTCTCCCTGCCACAACAGAAAGCAAACTAGTGAAGGATTATTTTTCCTATGCTCCCAATTCTCAAGTTCCTGGAAGCCCAGGACTTGCTCCCCTGGTACTCTGGAATTGACTGTGTCTTGGATGCAGAGAGCTCTATAGCAAATATATATGTATGTATGTATGTATGTATGTGTGCATGTGTGTGAGGGAGAAATATGTATATCTCAGCTAAAGATAAGAACAAATCCCAGGGGCCTCAGGGCCCAACTCTTTCATCCCTAGTTTAAAGGGCCTGCTATAGAGCAAAGGTCTCAGGGCTGTGCTCTGGGCCCACCCCACTCCCTACAGTCTGGAAAGGACTAGAGGCTGTTTTTTAGGGCCAGGTCTGAAAGGGGTAGACATCACTCCCACTAATTACAATTCAGTCACTTATCCAACCTAACTGCAAGAAAAGCCATAAACTCTGGTCTGTTTAGACTTATCGGAAGACACAATGACATGTTGGACCCATCGCATGACCTCTGCCACACTAACCAGTTAGTGCCACAGAACCCAGGAAAAGTCAGAAATTGGAAGCACAGCACTTTAGAAGCCCAGGGTGGAGGGTGAGGCCCAAAACTGAGGATTTGCTCAAAGTCTCTTAAAGTGCAGTTGGGCCCTGTGCAGCCAGGCCCTTGCCCCTCTCCTACCTCAGGGGAAGGTGGGGGTTTATCCTCTGAAGTGAACAGATTGGCTCTCCTAGCTCAGAGCTAAGCAAGGGAGAGGAGATGAGACACCCTACTGAAAACCATGGGATTAGGCACAAGCCTAATGGCTAATACTTGATAACCCCAGCTCCTTTTCCCACTCAGTCCCAAAATGCTGGCAGCCATACTTGAACTCTCTAGGCAAGATTCCTCCCTTAAGAAAGACAACAGCGTGGAGAAAGGACTTATAGATAGATCCTCCCAGTGAAATGAGCAGGGCTCTTCTCTTTTACTTACAGTGAGCTCCATTCATTGTCAGAGAATTTCTAATGAGCTTTTCACTGCCTCATGTTTATGGACCTGTGAATAAAGACCCAAGAATTACCAAGCAATTAAAGGGAGCCTGTAATGTGAAAGGCAAAGTCGAAAGTAAACAAATAGAAAATTAATCCAGAGGCAATGCAAAGGGCAAAAGAAACCTCAGGGGGGACCACTATACTTAATATCTTCAGAAGGATAGGAGAATAAACATATTGCATACATAAAAAGAATAGGATGCCACAGAAAAGGCACAGCCCAGTAACAAGAAAGAGCTTTTGAAAATGAAAAAGGAGTATAGACAAAATTAGAAAGTTAGGCAGTCATGGTGGCTCACGCTTGTGATGCCAGTAATTTGGAAGGCTGAGATGGTGGGATCCCTTGTGGCCAAGGGTTCAAGACCAGCCTAGGCAGCATAGAAAGACTCCATCTCAACAAGAGAAAAATTTTAAAATTGACTGGTCATGATGGTGCATGCCTGTGGTCCCAGCAACTTGGGAGGATGAGCCAGGAGGATCACTTGAACCCATGAGTTCAAGGCTACGGTGAGCTATGATTGCACCACTGCACTGAAGCCTGGACGGCAGAGCAAAACCCCATGACTAAAAAAAAAAAGAATTTAATAGAAGGGGCAGAAGATAAAGGTGAAGACATCTCTTAGAAAATGAAATGAATGGCAAAGAAAGAAAAACTGGAGAAAAAAGAGAATATAATTATAGGATCAATTTAGGAGTTCCAACATCTTGCTAATAGGAGTTCCAGAAAAGTAAGAAAATGGACAGAGGAAATTATCAAAGAAATTCCCACAACTGAACGTCATGAGTTGCCATATTGAAAAGTACTCAACACAATTAAGGGAAGGAAACTTGGATTAAGGTACATCATAAAAGTTCAGAACACCAAAGATGAAAGGAAGTTCAAAAAGCATAGAGACAGAACAAACAAGTCACTTTTAAAGGGCAGGAGTCAGAATGATGCTAGCCTTCCAACAGCAACAACAGAAGCCAAAGGCTAATAGATCAATGCTTTCAAAATTCTGAGGGAAAATGATGTCCAGTTTAGAATTCTATATTTGGCCAAACTATCATCCAGCGTAAGGATAACTGCAACTAATCCTCAAATGGTTCACACACAAAAAAAGTATGCACTTATGATTTAGAGAAAAGATGTGATTCAACAAATATGGCAAAAGGTTAACAATTGGCGAATTGGTAAAAACACTTTTTGTAATATTCTTGCAAGTCAAGTCTTCTCTAAGTTTGAAAAAAAAAAAGCCCCATACAACTAATGGGGGTAAAATAAAGGAATTTTTAGATATGTAAGGCCTCCAAAGTTTATCTCCATGACCACTTTCTTACTAAGCCACTGTAGAAGTGGATGTGTTCATGCAAACAAGAAAATGAAAGAACTAAAGTGCAACCATGGGATCAAGAAAACAGAATCCAGCACAGAAGAGAAGAGGGGGGAAGTCCTGAGACAACAGCTGTGGGTGGGTCTGGATAGGAGCCAGGCTGACATGGAGTGGGAGGACTGAGGACAGAAGGTTTATTTCCAATAAAATATGAAACTAATAGATTATTTCATCTATTTGATTCTTCTGTCTTTTCTTCTTTATTAGTCTTGCTAGCTGTCTATCAATTTTGTTGATCTTTTCAAAAAACCAGCTCCTGGATTCATTGATTTTTTGGGGTTTTTTTGTGTCTCTGTACCTCCTTCAGTTCTGCTCTGATCTTAGTTATTTCTTGCCTTCTGCTAGCTTTTCAATGTGTTTGCTCTTGCTTCTCTAGTTCTTTTAATTGCGCTGTTAGGGTGTCAATTTTAAATCTTTCCTGCTTTCTCTTGTGGGTATTTAGTGCTATAAATTTCGCTCTACACACTGCTTTAAATTGTGTCCCAGAGATTCTGGTAATGTTGTATCTTTGTTCTCATTGGTTTCAAAGAACATCTTTATTTCTGCCTTCATTTCGTTATGTACCCAGTAGTCATTCAGGAGCAGGTTGTTCAGTTTCCATGTAGTTGAACGGTTTTGACTGAATTTTTTAGTCCTGACTTCTAGTTTGATTGCACTGTGGTCTGAGAGACAGTTTGTTATAATTTCTGTTCTTTTACATTTGCTGAGGAGTTCTTTACTTCCAACTATGTGGTCAGTTTTGGAATAAGCGCAATGTGGTGCTGAGAAGAATGTATATTCTGTTGATTTGGGTTAGCTGTTTGAGTAATCTTAGAGTTCAGAGAGTTTGGGGATGAATAAGTGGCTGGGGCCATAGAAAATAGAACAAACCAAAATTTGAGTTAATTATTAACTCCAGGGGCAATGAACAATTGTACAAGAAAGGTTTCTTATATGGTTCAGCTATGAACAAGATTTATATGGGCATATTAATATAAAGATGAATATATAATATAATCATGTTGGGAATGAGTGGAGGGAAATGGTGTGTGAATAGAGGGCATAAAAGGCAGAATTCCTCATCGTCCATAGTAAGAAATCAATAGATAATGTATAAAATGGAAAAATCAAGAAAAGCAGTAAAAACCTATTCTTTGAAAATATAGAGGTAAACATGAAAAAATTGCTAAAATAATTGAAGGCAGTGTCTCTGAGGAATGGGAAGCAGAGATGGTAGGGAAAAGCAGTGGATGTGGTCTTTTTTGTTTTGTTTTGTTTTGTTTTGTTGAGACAGGATCTCACTCTCTCACCCAGGCTACAGTGCCGTAGTGGGATCACATCTCACTGCGGCAGCCTCAAACTCCTGGGCTCAAGCAATCTTTCTGCCTCAGCCTCCTGAGTAGCTGGAATTACAGGAGGGTGACCACCATGCCTGGTTTATTTGTTTATTTGTTTATTTATTTATTGTATTTTTTTTTGTAGAGACAGGGTCTCACTATGCTGCCCGGGATGGTCTGGAACTCCTGGGCTGAAGTGATCCTCCTTCCTTGGCTTCCCAAAATGCTACAATTACAGGTGAGCCACCTCTTCTGGCCAATGTGTTTTTTTATAAATAGGGTTTGTCAGGGACATTCTCAGTTTTTCCTCCCTAGTCTGGCATAATTTAATTACCATTGCCTCTTTTACTCCCAAAGTTGTCCCAGTTTTGTATGTAGCCCTGAAATGCTACTTCATTTTTTAAACTGTGTATGCATGATATTTTGATAACAGTGAAATAAAAAGAGAAAGCTCTTTGGACCTTAAATAAAATAACTCTCGTTCATCAAGCTCAAAGACTTTAATTTTCTTTTTTCCAAAAACTAATTCTTGGGTTGTTTTTTTTTTTCCAATTTTTACCCTCTGTACATTAGAATGTATTCAAAAACTAATTCTTGATTTTAAATTAATTACAAGCAATGTGTATTTCGAAGCACTTTTACAATCACTCACTCATTTAATCCTTACAATAGCTTCATAGGGTAAGCATCCTATTCCATTTTATAGATGATAAAAAGGAGGGGCCGGGCACAGTGGCTCATGCCTGTAATCCCAGCACGTTGGGAGGCCGAGGCAGGCAGGTCACGAGGTCAGGAGATCGAGACCATCCTGGCCAACACGGTGAAACCCCATCTCTACTAAAATACAAAAAAATTAGCTGGGCGTGGTGGCGTGTGCTTGTAGTCCCAGCTACCCAGGAGGCTGAGGCAGGGGAATCGCTTGAACCCAGGAGGCGGAGGTTGCAGTGAACTGAGATTGCACTACTGCACTCCAGCCTGGCAACAGAACAAAACTCTCAAAAAAAAAAAAAATGAGGTTAAGGAGGTCTTCTGATTGCCTACCAAGGTGACACTAGTCCACTGGGCTAGGCCCTCTAATTATAGTATGCACACTCTTGCCACAATATCAAATGATAAGGCATTTAAGCCATCCCACAAATGAACAGAATCTGAGCTATAAAACCAATAACCCAGATTAATAGCCTATTAGAAAAACAGATTATGAAAATGAATAATTCAAACATTCTTCTGTTTTTGAAAATAAATTCTAATTAGTCTGCCTAGCTAGGCTTAGTGGAAACTGAAATCAATCTCACGGGAAGACAGCCCATACCTCCAACCCCTGTCATCTTTGGAGTCCCAGAGGATGAATCACTGCTGCTAAACCTCCGGACCAGGAAAACAGTCCTAGTGGTTTTTTTGGTTTGTTTGTTTGTTTTTAGATTACAAAGTAATACATGATTATTTCCAAAAATATAAGAAAATAGAGATATAGGATAAAAGAAAAAATATTCTAAACCCCATCACTTAGAGGCAAATACACCTAACAATTTAGTGTATACATCTCTGTCTTTTTGTAATACAAATACAAAAATAGGATCATATGATGCAAACTTCTCAGTTACCTGCTTTTTTTTCACCAAACACTATATTTTGGACATGGTTCCATGTCCATAACCATGTGTCTACGTTTTTCTTTTTAGTGGCTGCCTCACGGTTCATCATTTGAATTACTGTATTTGATCAATCCTCTGTCACTAGATATTTGGGTTCTTCCTTTTTTCTCTCCAGCATTAACTCTGCAACGACCACGAAATTCTATACACACATCTTTGTGCCCATGTCCAGTTATTCCTCAGGATAAATTTCATGAAGACAGATTACCATGCCAAAGAGCTTGTATTTTACAGGGGGCTTCTAACCCACATTGTATACCCCACCAACATAGAATGTGCTTGTCCATACTCTCATATTCAGATGACTCAATGTGTTCTCTTATCAATGCTTTTATCCCTCCTGTGGGTTAAACCATGAACTAAACAAAGCAAGGGGGTTGGGATGGGAGGCAGTTGAAACAAACAAGAAATTTCAAAAGAGTTCCTTAATTCCTTCTTTCTAGTCCCTCCCACACTCTAATGCTAATTTTTTTTTTTCCAATTTGGAACTCTGGCCTCACTGGTTCCACCCTCAGCTCACACACCAACTTTCCCTGCCCATCCCTCTTCTGTATTTTTGAGATTGGGTCAGTCTCTCCTCACTAGCGAGTACATACATTCCTTTGAGGTGATGGACATCATCTTAAGTGTCAAGGTTTGGACAACAGTATTATCACAGGGTCACAGTGACATGCCCAAGAATTCTGAAATTCCAGAACCAGAGTCTCCCACACCGATCTGCCAGCCATTAGAACAAAGCCACATGGAAGCTAAAGACACAGGGGCAGTGTCCAGTCGCTGGCTGGACATTCCTACACCTCCTTCTCCGATTCTCAATGCTCCCCGGGCCCAGCCCCTTCCAACTCCTCCCCCACTAGCCCGGCACTGAAACGCCCTTGTTCACTTTATTTTAAATGGGCACCATTCGGAGGCTACATTCTCACAGTCCATTCTTTGCTTCTCGTTCCTCACTTGCTCCCTGACCCGGGATCATATCCCTTTCTTTCTAAAACTGTCACCCCTAGTTTCGGATAGTTGATAGTTTTGCACAAATAGTCACATTTCCCAGTAATTCCTGTTTTTTGTTTGTTTGTTTGTTTTCCTTCCTTATCAAAAGCGGCTGGTCAAAGACAACCTGGTTCAATTTATGAACCCAACTCCTTCCTCCCTCAAGACTGACAGAGATTGAGGTAAAGAGTACGCTCAGCCCTGTTAAATTTATAAGCACAGAATCGGGTATCGCATGCTTGTCCATGTGACTATTTATTTTTATTTTATTTATTTATTTATTTTTGAAATGGAGTCTTGCTTTGTTACCCAGGCTGGATGTGGTGCAGTGGTAGGATCTCGGCTCACTGCAAGCTCCGCCTCCCGGGTTCACGCCATTCTGCTGCCTCAGCCTCCCGAGTAGCTGGGACTACAGGCGTCCGCCACCACGCCCGGCTAATTTTTTTTTTTTTTTTTTTTTTTTTTTTTTTTTGTATTTTTAGTAGAGACGGGGTTTCACCGTGTTAGCCAGGATCATCTCGAACTCCTGACCTCGTGATCTGCCCGCCTCGGCCTCCAAAAGTGCTGGGATTACAGGAGTAAGCCACCGCGCCCGGCCCATGTACAAAATAAAGCACCCAGAACTTTGCACCTGGACGTATCAACATTCAACAACCTTTGTCCTAGGAACTCAGGGAGTTCACACCAGGCTTTTAACACCCCTGAGACTGAAGGAGGGAAAAGGCTATAACTGGCAGCGACAACTGGGCCTAGGATAACGCTAACTCCAGTTTTGGCCAAACCTCCTCCAACACACATGTGCAAAGCCACATTCTCATGAAGAGGGGGCAAAACATTTGCTTTCTGGGTTTAACCTTCTACCATCTCAAACCAACTGTGCCAAAAATTTCCCTGTTCACCAGGATTCATCAAAAAACGTATATTTCTATTTTTATCGATTTTAAGAGAATAATTAACTGCTCTATTTTTACAGAAAATACACAAAGTGATACAGTCCAAAGACTAATACTCAGACGAAATCAATTGCTAAACATTGGCGGGGCAAAAGAGGAGACCACGCAACAAAAGCACGGACAGGCAACTTTCGGCACCGCGGGAAGGCCCCGACCAGGCTGGGGCTCCGCCTCTCCTCCCACTCCTTGCTCGGTTGTCCAGGAGCCCCGCGGCTCCCCGAATTCCCCGCCCTCCGCCCCTGCGGGCCTGCCCTGCAGGCCCCGCCCCAGCCCCGCCTTGTCCCGACGTCAGTTGTTGTGTCTCAGCTCCGGCCGCGGCCGCCCCTGATCTACGGCTGTGGAGGCTACGGCCGCGGCCTCCGGAGGTGGCGGGGGTGCTGGGGACCCGTGCCGCGACCGGCGCCGCCCATCCGAGCGGGGCAGGCGCTGAGTGGCCGGGAGGCAGCCGGGTAGCCGCCTGGAGGAGCAGTCTCAGGGCCTGTTATTGGTTTTTTCCCACCGAGACCGATTCCCTCTGCAGGGACCGCGACGCCCCATCCTGGGCCGGGCCGCGGTGCCCGCCTGCCTGAGAGGCGCCGCCCGCCAGCCGGCCCGAGCTAACGTGGAGCCGCCGCCGTGCCCGCCGTGCTTCTCGCGGAGCCTGGGCGGTCGGCGGGGCCTGGGGCCTGGGCTTCGGGCGCGGCGCTGCGGCGGTCGCTCCTCCCCGCGCAGGACACGCTGGGCCCCAGGCCTGGCCCAGCCGAGCGCCGCGCCCTCCTGACCCGCGGCCGCGGGAGTCCGGCCCCCACGGCCCCTCGGGCCCGGGCCTGCCGCCCGGATCCCCGGCTCCTGGGCGAATCTGAGTTATTTTTTGGTCTCTCCCCCTCCCCCTTGAGATCGCGGCGCCGGAGGGCCGACCCCGCCACCTGGGTCAGTGTCCCCCGCAGAGGGAAGCGTCCCTCGTTTTCTTCCCGTGAGCTCTCCCCGCGCCCCTCGCCTCTCGGTGCTTAATGGATGGCGGTTGTGAGTTTTTCCCATTTATTTTTGTCTCCTCTTGACTGGGAGGCCCGGCGCGAGGCTCTGCGCCTCTGCGTCCCTCGTCGCCACCTCACGCCCGCGCAGATCCCGTCACCTGCCTCCCCGTCGCGGATGGCCGGCCAGTGACGGCGCCGGGTGGCCCGCGCGTGGACACGGGGCCCTCGCCCAAGCTGCCACCGAGCCGCGGCCTCCGCCTTCGACCCTTCTCTCTCCCGTATTCCGAGCTCTCTGGAAAGAGAGAAGACGCCAGGGAAGATGTGGCTGAAGCTTTTTTTCTTGCTCCTCTATTTCCTGGTCCTGTTCGTCCTGGCCAGGTTTTTTGAAGCCATTGTGTGGTATGAAACTGGCATCTTTGCCACCCAGCTGGTGGATCCAGTGGCGCTGAGCTTCAAGAAGCTGAAGACCATTTTGGAGTGCCGAGGGTTGGGCTACTCAGGGCTGCCTGAGAAGAAGGATGTCCGGGAGCTGGTGGAAAAGTCAGGCGAGTATCGAGCTTCCCCTAGGGCCCCCTCCACCTGGGAGAGGGGACGACCTGTACCTCCTGGTACCTGGCTGTTCCCCCAGAGTGAGGCCTTCCCTGGAAGGGTTAAAGCTGCCCAGGTTGCTTCGTCCAAGCTTTCTACAATCAAGTATGCGGATCCCAGCTTTGAGGAGGAGGCTGAAATTACTTGGAGGGGTGTTGGTGTATCCTTTTAAGGTTGTCGTAAAATGACAGTTTAAAGTGTGGCTTCTTAGCGTTGTTTACTAAGTTGAGTGATTTTCTCAAAATTCGGGAATATGAACTAGTTACAAACTGGAAAGCATTATTTGTCAGTTGAAGTTCATAAAAACGTAAGAAAAACTCCAAAACGTTGTCTGTCAATAGTAGTATTTGTCACGATAGTAATAATAAGGTACCCAGAGTGGGGACACATCTTTGGAATACTTACTATCAGAGGCACTTGGGCCTAGGATTTGAATGTTAGTTAAATCATGAGTTTGAATATAGACAGTGTACACCGACTTTAAGTCTGAAAAGGCGAGTAAGTCTGAGTAAGATGAGCATTTTGTATAAATGCTTGCCATGTTCGAGTTTATATTATATTTCTGTTAGGATTTTTTTAAATTTGCATCTTGGATGTAAGAAAAAGTTTTTTTTTGTCTTCTGTGTCACAGGCACCCTTGCATTGTTTAATGGGTTGAGAAATATAAGTGAAATAGTCCTGAGAGAATATTCAATGTCTTAAATAATGTGTTTTTCGTAATTGTTGGTTTTGGTAGGATTGGGTGAGAAATATGATTACTTTTTTTCACTGCTGGACAAAGTATATCTTTGTTTGGATATACTTCCTGAAAGTGGAATGTAATTTGAGAAAGGCTTTCTGCGTTGCTGTAGGGAGCAGCTGAAACTGATGGTTATCTTTTTTTGTTGTTTCAAGTATTTCTGTCAGCTGTCTTTTACAAGACAAATCTTTTCCTTCTTTAGTACCCTATAGACATGTAGCGTGATAGACAAGAATATGAACTAGCTAGCAGTTTAACACTTGGATATTTGTAGGTTGTGGGTTATAAAACTCGTATCTCACTGTTAGGATAGAGGAGAGGAACCCACTCTGCAAAAGTGATAAATATTTCGTTAGAGAAAATATAAAATCATGTATTATTCTTGCCCCTTGTTTGCTGGCTGGTTTATGGTGATTCTTATTTTTACCATAGGGGGAAGAAGTGGAGTAACTAGGGTAAAAGATCTCTACTAAATAAACTCTCTTGGTTTAGAGATGAGAACTGTCTTAATTACTAAAGCCATCATTTTTTATGGAAAATAATTTGATCACACATTTTTTCTTTTGACAGTTATTTATTATTGCCTTCTTTCGGGACTAAAAATACTTGGCACATTGAATGTATTAGGTGTCCACATATAACTTTAAGACGCACAGCCCAATATGACTCAAATCACACATTTTATGGCAGAAAAGTCATGGTATAGCGGTTTAAAAATTTAAGTGTTTATTGTGAATGGTTTTGCTGCTATCATGGTGCAGTGCTTGGTTTCTCATTGTTTAATATTTAAGGCAAAAGTTAAAATAATTTGACTTTAGTGTTTTCCTTTCCTTTTTGTTTAATGATACAAGCTCTAAATTTACACTGTAAATTTGTATATGAATGTGAAGTTTGTTCTAACAGGTAAAGTTCTAACCTCCAAGTCATGCAAACCCTGTTGCTCTTTTAAGCAGGGCTGATGGCAAATTCTGTGAACCCAATTCTACATCTTTTAAGTAAGAAGCATATGAGCCATACTGTTTAAAAATGTATATGAAGCCTGTATGTGTCATACGTAAAACTAAATAATTAAAGTGGTGCCTTTTTGGAGTGGTACAAATTTGGTAATTTCCTAATAATTATGTGATAACCCCACTAAAATACAAGCCCTATTCTATAAGAGATAGATTTTTGTCTATTTTGTTCGCTTTTGCCTGACACGTAGGAAGTTCTTACTACATACTTATTGAATGTATGACACCTAAGTGGGTATATTCAGGTTCTACTAGTAGCTCTTGTCTATAGAATACAATGAAAGTACAATATCATGATTCTTAACAGTCTAAAAAATGGAATTACTGAAATTGGGAATCTAGGATTCTTGCAACCTTATTAGTGTTACTCTTTTCCTTTCTTTAGGTGACTTGATGGAGGGTGAGCTCTATTCTGCTCTCAAGGAAGAAGCATCCGAATCGGTTTCTAGTACCAATTTCAGTGGTGAAATGCACTTCTATGAGCTTGTGGAAGACACAAAAGATGGCATCTGGCTGGTTCAGGTATGAAAAGCAGTGATAATTTGATATTTTGAGAACCCTAAAAAATTATTTTTACTCAAATAGTGTGTACTAGCCAGTGACACTTCGTGTACTTGTGTCTTGTTTCTCACACATAACTTAGTTCTCTTAGGGAGGTTCTAGTATCTTTAAAAGGTTTTGGAGACTGAGGAAAATGAAAATTGACTAGTGGGAAAGAGAAAGTTGGGGGATGGGAGTCAACTTTTTGTTTAGAATCCCCAGAAGCAAATCTATTTTAATTATTGGACCTTTGTTGAATTGAGAAATACACATATATATCCCTTTTATTTAGTGATTTGCACTGTTTCTCTCAGTTTTTGTTATCTCCAGTTTTTAATTCAGTGGCCTGAATAATTTTTATATGTAAGTAAGAACCCTAAAGTAAAAGTAAAGGAATCATTTATTAGGGAAATAGCCAACTTTGTGACTATAGAGAAGCTGTTGCGGAAAATGGTGGGGGTGCTTATTACATAGCTCATGATGATGAGATTATAATTTTTAACCCTCGTTTTTATGATAGCAAAACTGTGAGACTTAATTAGCATATTAGAATTTTAGAGCTATGAAGGACCTTAAAAATATTTTATACTTTCCAAGATGTAATTTATGGCAAGTGGGCACGCATTATCGTTTACATATTTTAATTTAAATTAGAAAAATTTTATTAACATGTAAATTTCATAAATTTTGCTTAGGAAGGACTAAAGTTATTTACATTTTAAAACTGTACATTCACTTAAAGTGACATATCAAGTAAATTAACAGCATGAATGTGGCTAAAATTATTAATGTAGTCTGTGAATGGCTGAAGCTTGGAAATTGTATCAGACTAACCTTTTCTGAGACTCTGAGAGGTGAACTAGCTTGCCCAAGGTCATGGAACTAGTTGGTAATATTGAACCAGGGTGAAACCCAGATCTTCTGATTTCTTGTCCGGTACTCTTGTCATTTCACCCTGGAGTAGGCAAAGTTTGATTCAGGGCATGAAAATTAAAATAGTTTCTTCATGTTTCTTTCTGAGAGTAAAGACTGCAAATATGGTAGGAAAAGCTTTGAGTTCAGAGACCTTAGTTGCAGGTCTGGTACTGTCACTGACTAGCAGTATGATTGTGAATAGGTACATTTTTCTGTTGTACGTGACCTCAAATAAATACATATACATCTAAAAAGGATAAAATATTACAGTAGTCCTCTGTGCTAAAGAGTTGAGGTTTGGGAATTCTTTCAGAGATGACATTGTTTATCCATAGCCTTTCTTTATTGTAACCTTCCTATTGCATTTGTCCTTTTACCTTCCAGATAATCTAATTCAGTAATTTTAAGTTCAGCAATGGGAGAGAATGCGAGGGTATAGGTGTAGTCCATACATTATCTGTTTAAATTTTAATTTATTTCTGTGTTAATTGGAGTTGAAAAATAAGCTGTAGCTTTTTTAAAGCTTTAATTTGTAAGTATATTGTTATTCCATTTCCTTTCTCTGGTACTTATTTCTAATAGTCTGATTGAGAAAGACACTGGTTTTGATAATTTTAGATTTTATTACTGAAGATGAGTTGAATAGCCAGTCCCACTGCCCTGCGTTCAGTGTCTAAATGTTTGTCATCCACATTGACTGATCCCATGGAAATAAATAGTGAAGATGTTGCACCCTTGAAACATGGAAGGCCATGTCAAAAGTCTTGAGTTCTTTTGCTATATAGGCTGCTGCCTATAGACAACAAATACATTCTGGTTCAATAGTTAGCAGTATATTCTTGGCTTATAAATGATCTACTGTTTTTGATGTCCTGTTAAAGATATTTATGAATTAAGCTCCTGTAATAAATATGTGACAGAATTCATCAAAAGTTTATTTAGCAGTTGTGGGTATGCCAGGCCCTGTTCTGGGCCCTAAAGATATACCAGAAACACATACCAAGCTATGTCCTTGCTCTGTCAGGTAGCTCACATTCTAGTTGGGAGAGGCAGACACCAAATAAATATTTAATATAACATCAGTTAGTGGAAAGTACTAAGAATAAAAATAAGCAGATTAAGGAGAGGAGAGTGGCAAGGAATTCTCTGGTAAGGTGGCAAATGAAGTGAAGAACAAACAATGATAGTAAATGGTAGCATTGTAAATTCTAGTTGCTAAATTTTTTTTCTCTGAAAATATTTTTAAACCTCATAGGTATTAATAGCTGAAAAACAACTCTTAAAAAATAGGATGTATTTCTATGGTTTTCTGTATATGGAAATGATACAGTAGGACACCTACTTAATTTTTCCAGTGATGCTCAAGGTTTGCACTGACCACCACTGTCTGGCTTGTGTTCCTTGAGGCCAGTGGCTTACATCTGTCAAATGGCTGGCCTGGTCTGAAAGAACAATCTCTGTCAGGACAACTGAGAAGAATGAGATTGAAACCTTGTCCGTGGCACTGTGAACTAGCCAGCTAAGCCAATCAGCACAGCCACCTTGGTTTAAGCCCTTAAAAGAGGGTTGTATTTTTTTTAAAACTATGCTTAAAATTGAAAATATCTACTAGAAACAGAAGAGAAATGTCGTCTCCATTGCTTGCCATTCTTTCAGCTCAGATCATATATATTAATCTATTGTAAAGGATAACTTTCAAGAATTCAGTTTTTAACAATTTGAATTGTTGTTATTTTCTGTTTACGGTAGTCCCTCCTTATCTGAGGGGGATACATTCCAAGACCCCCAGTGGATGCCTGAAACTATGGATAGTACCAATCCTATATAATCTATGTTTTTTCCTATACATACATACCTGTGATAAAGTTTAATGTATAAGTTAGGCACAGTAACAACAACTAATGATAAAAATAGAACAATTATAACAATATACTGAAATAACATTTATGTAAATGTGGTGTCTCTCTCTCCGAATATCTAATTGTATGTAGCATTTTCGGACTGCAGTTGACTGCAGAAAGTGAAACTGAGGGTAAGGGGAGGCCACTGTATTTTAGAAGAAGCTGACTAATTTGTTCTCTGTCATTTGTTTTAAGTCTATGAGGAGTGTTTTCATAGATGAAGATGCACAGATGCCAGCCAGTTCAATCCTCTTCACATTTTCAGGCTTTTCCAGGTCCATTTTACAATATAGTCTCTGTAACGTGAACAGAATTAATTTTAGTTTTCAAGGTAGCAACGTATGTATGACATCTTTACCAATGACACACTATGATATACATGAAGAACCAAGTGCTCTTTTTTCTAAGTTATTTCTAACATTGTTTTTCCCCTTTGTTCCTAACCCAAGCTCATATCTTTCATTAGCTATTCATTTAACAGTTTTGTGGATTATTTGGCCCCAGTCTTCATAGCATTACAAACAGAAGATGGTTACTTATCTTTCAAAAGACCCTTAGTCAGAGAGGCAGATGGCACATTGGATAGGCTTCTGAGGTGGAGAAGTTAGCATAATTTATGGGTTTTATGGATTTATCCTCTTCTTAACATTTCTATTTCTCTGTTTTGACTTTTGTTATAGTTCAAAGCAGGACATTTTTGTTGCCTACTGGCTGTGTTACATCATACAGAATTTAAAGTTACTGGAATTGTAACAGTGAGAAGCATCGTATGATTTAAAATAAAGCTTTGGGTCAATATTTACTGAAGTATTACATCAATATATTTCCTGTTTGGCTTACAAGAGTTAATAGCTGATTTTAAACTTGTTTATCTTTGCTCCTAGACAATAGTTTTGTTCGAGGAGATTCTAAATTACGTATTTCTTTCTTGACACTACTATAGAGGTGAAACATAGCAAGCCACTTTATCTTATATTTTGTAGTGGTAAAAAAATTTATAAATTCATAAAGTAAGAATACAAAAAGTTAAAAGACCACTGTTTTATTTTTGTCAATCACTTGTCCTTACTCTTTTTTTTTTTTTTTTTTTTTTTTTTTTTGAGACGGAGTCTCGCTCTGTCGCCCAGCCTGGAGTGCAGTGGCCGGATCTTGGCTCACTGCAAGCTCCGCCTCCCGGGTTTAAGCCATTCTCCTGCCTCAGCCTCCCGAGTAGCTGGGACTACAGACGCTCGCCACCTCGCCCGGCTATTTTTTTGTATTTTTTTACTAGAGACGGGGTTTCACCGGGTTAGCCAGGATGGTCTCGATCTCCTGACCTCGTGATCTGCCCGTCTCGGCCTCCCAAAGTGCTGGGATTACAGGCTTGAGCCACCGCGCCCGGCCAACACTTAATGATTTTATATAGTTTGCGTGTATATACTAGGTTGCCTTATGATTTTGAAAGTAGAGACTCCCTATTATAATGAAATACTGAGAATGCAGAAAATATCGTAGCACAATGCTCTTATTGCTCCAGGGAGTTATGTTACTTAACTAAACCTGGATGTTATTGTATGGAGATTAACAATATTAAAAGGGGTATGCCACATGGTTTGATCAGTGATAAACCTCACCTCTAAATAATGGGCATTTTAAAATGCACTGAATTAGACATCTTTATGTCTGACTGAGATCAAGAACATTAATATGCAGTTGCTTAGCAGAGTACTATTTATCCAGAAAACATCTTGGTACAGGTTGCTGGGGAAGGGACTTTGATTATAACAGAACTCAGAAGCTTAAGAGTCTTTCCTTTAGAGACTCTGTGTAATCAGAACTAGAAGAATGAGTTATTAAACTGTAAGAAGCTGAAATTGTTTGGTTTGACATAAATAGTTATTGAGCACCCATATGAGCTGGGCACTATATTAGCTGCAGGGACCACAGTGGTGAGCAAGTGTGGGGATGCCAGAGGCAGATATCCTGGGAAAGGGAATGGAAAGATTGCTTCACTTCTAGCCTGTGTTGCCAGGTCTGTTCCAGACCTGGAACTCAAGCTGTACTTTCTCCAGTTTTTTTCTAGTCTTTGAAAATGTTCCCCACATACAGTGTTCCTTCCTGAGCTGCTGAGGAAAATGTCTCTCCTTTTAATGAGACCAGCCATATGAATGCTACTCAGAATCATCATGCATCCTTCTAGGATATGAGCTATAAATTGGGGACTCTTACTAGTATGACATAGTGTGTGTGTTTGTGTATGTGTGTATGTATATATATATATAAAATACATAACATATAAGGCATATATATATATATTAGGCTGAGAATATTTGTTGTACTCTGTGACTCAGCTATATTAGTTATTTTGTGAAAATATTAGCATTTTTATAGTGGTTGGTTAATTTAAACTCCACCAGATTTAATTTATGCTAAACCTTCAGTTGAATTATATAACTATATAGGACATTGAACAAATTTTTAATTGCATAAATATAGCTGTAAAGTAATATAAAATGCTTTCATGCAATGCCTACAAGATTTTTCATTTTTGTGTAGCTCAGTCAGGGATCCTTAGACCCTTCAAAAACAAATGCTAGAACAGGTTGCTGAATAAATAAGGCCCTGGCATTGAACATTGTCTTGTACCTGCCCCAGGTACAAGTATGTTCTCAACTCTTTTCACTCACTTCTGCTATCTCTGCTGGAACCAGGACGTACCTGGGAAGAACCCCTCTCATTCCTCCTTCTTTTCCTAACATTGGAGCTCTTATCACATGTCTCAAAGATACCTGTGCAGTGAACAGGGTCTTCACTGAAAGCTGCCTCCAGACTTAGGAACTAAATATTTACACTGGCGAGGCAACCTCTAAACTCCTTGGAGCAGTGTCATTCTGCACACAGACCTGAAATGTTTGGGTTATTTGCAACCTTGATCAAGAAATAGGATAATGCCTGAAAAGTGAGTTATTTTTGAAAGACAGCAAAGAGTAAAGAGTATGGTAGTATGCTTGCACATATACTTCTTAATCTTCCTAAGGAATCTGAAAAATAAGTTAAACGTGTCTTTGATTAGTTGACTAAAAGAACTACCAGATTGACTCTTGAGTGGTAGCAATAAAAATAAAAAAAAAAAAGAGAAGAGGCAGCAGCAGTCTGCTTTGTTTGATCTTCCTGATTTTCTAGGTACAACCTTTTTTTCTTTCTTTTGTTTTTTTTTTTGTTTTTGAGATGGAGTCTTGCTCTGTTACCCAGGCTGGAGTACAGTGGCACAATCTCGGCTCACTGCAACCTCTGCTTCCCGGGTTCAAGTGATTCTCCTGCCTCAACCTCCCAAGTAGCTGGGATTACAGGTGTGCGCCACCACGCCCAGCTAATTTTTGTTTTTTTAATAGAGGTGGGGTTTTGCCATGTTGGCCAGGCTGGTCTTGAACTCCTGACCTCAAATGATCCACCCACCTCGGCCTCCAAAAGTGCTGGGATTAAAGGCGTGAGCCACCGCATCCGGCCTCCTAGGTAAAACTTATAAAGTACTTTGGGGCCAGAGAAAAATGTAAAAGCTAGGGACTTACTGGGTAGGGTAACTGGTATAAGCATCCTTCAAAAGAGCTTTCACCTATTAAGTCCATGTCCCCAGATTGCCTTCTTCCTGGTTACTTCAACTGTCTTGAGTATTTGAATAAATTGTATCTGCCTCAATAAGACCACTTATTTTCATTAAAAAGTAGTATCAAAACCATGGTTGGGTGTAGAGGTTCATGCCTAGAATTCCAACACTTGGGAGGCCAAGGCAGGAGGATCACTTGAGGCCAGGTATTTGAGGCTGCAGTGAGCCATGATTGAGCGACTGCACTTCAGCCTGGGGAACAGAGTGACACCCTGTCCCTTAAAAAAAAAAAAAGTAATATCGAAACCATTTGCTTAATGCCCTAAATTGTGTATATGTATTCATTAAGCTTCAGACTTATGTGATAAAGTGTTATGTATGCATGTGTGTCTTGGTAAGTATGAGGATGGTAGTGGAATGTCACAGGGGTTATTTGGTACTTCAAGTCACTTGTCATCACCATGTGCTGTCTCTTCTGCTGCCCTCTGACATTTGTTAGACGTTCTAGCAGAGAGGCCACAGATGAGGTGGCTGTACCACCTCTTGTATCTCCCAAGGAGTTGACTGTCAGCACTCATTTTACACACCTACCTGCAACTTCACTTCCTGGAGGCTTTGTGAGTGTGAAAATGGTCCTTCCTCCCAGAAAGATTAGAGGTCCCCAGAGTATTATGTTGTAATTTTGAATTGTATAGTATCAGTAATATAACATTTATGAAAATAAACTTGGCCTATATACCCTGGACTTAAACAGATGGTTTCATGATGACTTTAGACATTTTTGGCTTTCCTTTAACTTCCCATTTAGTTATTTTTTATGGTCTTGTTTTTAATGTTTTTTGGTTTTTACTGGTATCTGCTTTGAAATTCTGCCTTCATTAAAGGCAGGAAGATTAGGAGATAAAGGGAAAGGTATTAATGATTAGAAAGGCTGACATTTATAAGAGAAGTCTTAACATATTTTGAAGGTCTTGCTCTGTCACCCAGGCTGGATTGCAGTGGCACGATCTCTACTCACTGCAACCTCCACCTTGCAGGTTCAAGTGATTCTCATGCCTCAGCCTTCTGAGCAGCTGGGACTACAGGTGCCTACCACCACGCCTGGCTAATTTTTGTATTTCTAGTAGAGACAGGGTTTTGCCATGTTGGCCAGGCTAGTCTTGAACTCCTGGACTCAAGTGATGCACCTGCCTCGGCCTCCCAACATGGCATTACAGGCGTGAACCACCACACCTGGCCTCTTTTTCTTAAGATTCTTTTTCTTTTCCTAATCCTAATTGTGTTTGAAAGCTCTTGCAAATTTGAAGTACAAGTTCAATAATGTAAAATTCATTATGGTAATTATTTTTGTATGTTAGAGCCATTCATGATTGTTAAGCAAAAAGCCATAGAAGTAGTAGTATTTATTGATTTAGTCAAAACGTCCTTTAATAGAAAACATGTGTTTGACTCTTGGCTCCATAATTATACTTTTTAAACAGTGAAATTTGAACTTGTTGAACCTACATGTGATAATTTTTAGTAAGCTTTATTTGGATTATTGTTTAAAATTTTCTTTTCAGAGCAAAGAGAAATTATTCCAAGGGCCATTTTCTTTCTGTGTAACTTAATTAGAGAGAAGAGGCCATATGGTGGAGAACATGGCTAGCTTTTTAATACAGTTTTGACTCCCTACCTCTCTTTGTAAGTGCCACAGAGTGTGGGAGAGTTTAATTTACTTTTCAGTGTTTTAAGTCTTTTTTCCTATTGGATAGTTGCTCCTTCTATAAGAATTGTAATGATAATGTGATGATACAATAAACAATAACTGGGAACAGAATATCTTTTTTTAAGTGAAATTATATTGTTGATATAAATGGTTGGTTTGACTCCATTTTAGGTAATTCAAGTTCCTTTTTCTCTTTTTTTGGGAATAGGTCATAGCAAATGACAGAAGTCCCTTGGTGGGCAAAATTCACTGGGAGAAAATGGTTAAAAAGGTGTCAAGATTTGGAATACGTACAGGCACATTTAACTGTTCCAGTGATCCCAGGTAAGTTGATTAGGCAATTCTTAGAATTTGAGTCCTGACCAGCATCTTTCTTGTTTGAAAAGGACAATGATACTAGAAGCCTGCTTGAACTGAAAGCTTATTATAATGTGTAGCACACTCTTAGTTACACAGGTGCTTGATTAATAGTTTTTTATAAACTGGCAGTTAATTACTTTTACTCTAAAATCTATCTCTGTCTTCTCTATCTCCCTCTCTCTCCCTGTCCCTTTCTCTGGCTCTTCTGTGTTTTTTCATAGCTTTAGGTGATATCTCTGTGCTGATCTAAATCTTCTTCTATCATTCTGACCTCTAGTTTGCATTTCTTTACTTATTTCCATTGGCTCTGCAAGTATCCCTAGATATTTTCTTTTCCCTGAAACCTAGTATCTGAAATCAGATTCATTCTCTTTTTCTTTAATCATCCATGTATCTTTCTACCTTTCTTTTTTTCTGTCCTTCGCTGGTTTTCCCCCCATTTTCTCAAATAAGAATCCTCAGAGGTGTTTTTGTTTATGTTTTTTTTTTGTCATCATTTCCAGTATTCAGTCTGTCACATTATTTCTTGTTTTATTATTCCATTATTTCTTCTTTGAAATGCCTTTTTTTTTCCATTTCTCATGCTAACAAGTTATAACTTAGACTCATTCATTCATTTAATTTTCCATTTGGTGAATATTTAATGAAAGATTAGCATGTACAGCATGTTTTTGTTTTGTGTGGAGGAGGAGGCATATATATATATATGTCAAAAACCCCACAATATTAGCTAGTTTCTAACATAGGTAGATATGCCTAACTTGCATCCTTTATATGTGTTAGCCGTAATGGGCAACCCATTGGTTGTAGAAAACTCTCCTAAACCATGACTATACCTCCTTTCCTTAGCCTTACATTTACTTCTCTTCTGCTTAGAACCCCTGTTTTGCCTGCTAGTAATATAAGGTGAGATCGATGGTAGAGTTCCCCTAAGAGTTGGGAATAGGAGGGAAGTTCCTGCATCTCTTAACTCACATTTAGTCTCCTCATCTACCTGCAAAGCTCTCATGCTCATCTTCACCACAGAGTCTTTTTTTCTTTTCTTTTTTTGAGACAGGATTTGGCTCTGTGACTCAGGATGGAGTGCAGTGGTGTGATCATAGCTCACTGCAACCTCCAACTGATGGATGGGCTCAAGTGATCTTCCTACCTTAGCATCCCAAGTAGCTAGGACTATATGCATGCATCACCACACCTGGCTAATTTTTTTTTTTTTTTTTTTTTTAGAGATGGGGTCTTGCTGTGTTGCCAGGCTGGTAACCACAGAATCTTAATCACATCCCATTGACTTTTTGTTGAAATGTCCAAGATAGCTTAAGTCTTAATGCTCTTTTGAAAAGGAAATCATTCTGATCTCCATCCATCATTTACCAAAGATCCTATTTCCAAATAGAGTCTAAGTGAAAGGTCTTTGTGTCCCTCACTGATTTTTACAATACCTAGAACAAATGATGATGCTGATATTTAGATTTTTTAATTTATGTCAAAAGTCAGTATTCATATCACTATCTTCTTTTAAAATACTTAATGTATTTTTAAAAACTCAATAGAACTAAATAATATATTTCAAACATTATAGTTTATAAATATATTAGAAAATATCAAATAAAAACATTTTAAAAAATATTGAATACATTAATTAAAGTCTAATGTTATTAGATAATAAAGAATTCAAAAACAAAATAAAAATCTGTTAAATATGAAAAACTGAAAGAATGATTAGGTGGGGGCAGACAGATCATAATCTTATAAATCAGAGTGCATCAGAAGTGTCATAATTCAGTCCAGTGGATTTTAGTGCAAATTTGTTTAGCTCTTCTTTTAAAAAGCTCTGATTCTGTATTAGCTGAGAAATGGTGAGGAGATACATATAACTTAGCTCCAGATGTTTTTCTCTAAATCCTTCATCTTCAAATAATCCTAGCTCTTATTTACAATTGAAGCAATGTTTTTTTGAGTAACTTTTTGCTTTTTTGTTGATTGTAGCTATAGTTTTTGTTATTTAAAAAAAGTACTTCTACTCAGCTTCATCAGAAAATGATTTTGTTGCACAGTGACTTGTACCAGTTCCAATAATGTGTCCCTGACACCTCATTTGGAAAGTCCTCCAACTGGAATAAGAAGTGTTCTTGCCATAGAAGCTATGCTTAGTCAGGGTCATTTTTTTCTTCTTTTGATGACTATGGAGATATAGAAGAATAAAATTTAGAGATACAGAAAAGAGTGTTCAGAATTTCAATGCAGGGTATAAGTGGGCAGAGAATAGTGTTATTCAGGAAGTGTTTTAATCACATATTTTGAGTAATTGAGTCATCATCTTGATTTTGGAGTTTTAAAAATACCAAAAGTCTGTGCTGCATTCTTTGACTGTAGTCCCTTCTCTGGGTGGCCTCTGGGCAGCTGACTTCAATATGCTGGTCCCACTGTAGAGCTATACTTTCCTTACCTGTTTAGCTCCTGCCTTGTCTGTTTTGTGTTGCTCTATAAGAATATCTGAGGCTGAGTGGTGGCTCACGCCTATAATCCCAGCACTTTGGGAGACCAAGGCAGGTGGATAACCGGAGGTGAGGAGTTCAAAACCAGCCTGGCCAACGTGGCGAAATCCCGTCTCTGCTAAAAATACAAAAATTAGCCGGGCTTGGTGGTGGGTGCCTGTAGTCCCAGCTACTCGGGAGGCTGAGGCAAGAGAATCGCTTGAACTCAGGAGGTGGAGGTTGCAGGGAGCTGAGATTGCACCACTGCACTCCAAGCCTAGGTGACAAGAGCGAGACTCTGTCTCAAAAAAAAAAAAAAAAAAAAAAAAAATACCTGAGGCTGAGTAATTTATAAAGAAAATAGATTTATTTAGCTCACTGTTCTGCAGGCTGTATAAGAAGCATGGTGCCAGCATCTGCTCAGCTTCTAATGAGGCTTCTGTGCTGCCAGAACATGGCAGAGAAGGTCAAAGGGGAAGTGACCACATGTGAATGGCATGTGGCTTTATGTCAACTCACTGTCAAGGAAACTACTCCATTCCCACAAGAACTAATTCAGTCTTGCCAGAGCTAGTACTCACTAACTTGAGAGCAGCACTAAGTATTCATGAGGGATCCGCCTCCATGACCCAGACACCTCCCACTAGGCCCCACCTCTGAACACTGCCACACTGGGAAGAAAATGTCAACATGAGGTTTGGTGGGAACAGACAAACCGTAACCAAACCAGAGCAGCTCCCTTAAGAACATTCAGGACTACCACTTCAGAGCAGCTTCTGACTCTGTCTAGTTGTAGCAACCTTAATTTCTTTCCCCATATACCCAAAAGGAGTGGCCTTGCCTGGCTCTGCCTCTTCGCATTCCCTAACCAACAGATCGATTTCAGAGAGCTTTTCCTATGAGGTTCATACTCTGTAATTTTTTTGAGAAAATAGATGAGGTGGTAATGATGTGTGGGTAGGGTTGGGGAGATGGGGGTTGGTAAAGAGAAGATAGAGGACATGGGAATTGCAGGAGCTGAGTGGTAAACAGGAAGCCTTATGGCAAGAGTGTCTGGGATGGTGGCCTGTGGAAAAAACAGGGAAGGAGAAGAGAAGGAATTGCAGAGAGAGCCAGGAAAGCCAAGGAGGCCAATGACCTTGTCTGAAAAAACAGCATACATAAACAGAAACGTTAAGGTTTCTTTTTCTTTCTTTCTTTTTCTTTTTTTTTTTTTTTTTTTTTTTTTTTTTTTTGAGATGGAGTCTCACTGTATTGCCCAGGCTGGAATGCAGTGGCACGATCTCAGCTCACTGCAACCTCAGCCTACTGGGTTCAGGCAATTCTCATGTTTCAGCCTCCCAAGTAGCTGGGATCACAGGTGCACGCCACCATGCCCAGCTAATTTTTGTATAGTTCAGATAGGGTTTCACCATGTTGACCAGACTGGTCTCGAACTCCTGGCCTCAAGTGATCCACCTGCCTTGGCCTCCCAAAGTGCTGGGATTACAGGTGTAAGTCACCAAGCCTAGCTCTTTTTAAATATAGCATGTCACATCAGCAACTGGAAGACCAAAACTCACAAGCCATGTTTCTTATCATTTTCAGTCTTAAAATTCTCTAAGAGATCTTAAAAGGTCTCTAAGAGAACTCAAAAGGTTTAGTTTAAAAACTAGAGGATATTTTCATGGTATTGTCATTGAATTTATTCAGATTGTAAAAAAAAAAAATTTGAATTGGCAATAAAAGTTTTTGTATTGATGTAAGGTAATACAACATTATTCTATCTGGAATGATAAAATTATTACTTAGCTCTGAACTGAAAAGAAAGCACATAATATGTTTGTTTTCTTATATGAAGAAATGTCTGCACTTAGAACTTGTTCATTTTACAAAGTAAGTTTTCTGTCAGAAAGACTGTCATTTAATTTATGACACAAATCAGAGGCCACAGTAGGAAGAGAAAATGGATGGCCAAGAGTTGAAATGTGTCATCACAAATATCATGTGCAATGAAAACGTTAAAGATACTTGAAGATATTTAAGATATAAATAAGACAATTGTTCATATGCATTTGACTTGTTACTTTTTTGGGATAGGGTAAAAATAGAATTCATGTCAATCAATGAATTATTATTTTGCATTGAGTAGAAGATAATTATTTTGTAGGAATATATACTTTTCAGACCATTTAGTTAAAACAGTAATGATATTAATGGAATCTGTCTTATTAAGGAAGTGAATCAACTCAACAAGAAGCTAAGAGTCACGGTCTGTGATTTTGAGTCACCTAGACAGTTTTCCAGAATCATCACTAACCTTGTCTTAAAACATAGCATCTTGTCATCATTTATCTTAAACTATATCACAAAATCCCTGAGATAAAATTAGTCATATTATCATTATAAAGCCATATGCTATCTATGTCAAGACTCTTCTCTCTTCATCTGATTATGTGATGTGTAATATGCTTATTTAATAAAATATAATCCATGCTAAGTAAAGCATAATATCTATGAGTTTTACATCAATATTCTGAGTAGCAAAATGAGAAGTCAGATATTTATTACTATGCATATACAAATCTGTAACAAATAAAACGTATCCATGTGGTAGATTGTCTTTTTTACAATTGTATTGAGGTAAATTTTACTTAAAAATTTCACATGGTAGGTTTTGGGGAAAAAAAATACTTTGTAAAAACAAAAGATTAACTCTTCTGTGTGGTACATGAAAAAAGAAACTAAAACGAGCTAAAACTAAAAACAAAAGGCAACCTGGACAACATAATGAGGCCCATCTCTACAAAGAATTATTTTAAAACTTAGCCGGGCATGGTGGCATGCATATGTGGTCCTAGCTACTCAAGGAGGCTGAGTCAGGAGAATTGCTTGAGCCCAGGAGTTCAAGACTACAATGAACTGTGATTGCATCAGTGCACTCCAGCCTAGGTGACAGGGAAAGACCCTATCTCTTAAATAAAATAACTAAAAATTTAAAAATAAAAAACAAAAGGAAAATATTTTCACTTACAATCTCTTTACTGGGATACAACAGCTGTTTTCATTTTTCTTTTTCTTTTTTTTTTTTTTTTTTGAGACAAAGTCTTGCTCTGTCGCCCAGGCTGGAGTGTGCCAGTGGCGTGATCTCAGCTCACTGCAACCTCTGCCTCCCAGGTTCAAGCAGTTCTCCTGCCTCAGCCTCCCAAGTAGCTGGGATTACAGGCGCGCGTTGCCATGCCAGCTAATTTTTGTATTTTTAGTAGAGATGGGGTTTCACCATGTTGGCCAGGATGGTCTCAATCTCCTGACCTTGGCCTCCCAAAGTGCTGGGATTACAGGTGTGAGCCAACTGCGCCCAGCCTGTTTTCATTTTTTAATATTTATTTTCTCTCACTACCTAGTTTTCTAAGGGGAGATGGATGTCACAAGTCTCCTAGCAAGAACCTGTCAGTAGACAGGTTTCCAAAAGGAAGAGAGTCCTGACCCTACTGAATAAATCTAAACGAATGATTGAATTTTAGTTAAATTCTTCTGAATATACTCTGCTGTAAAATGGGAATCATTCTTGAAGTGAACCTCTTAATCTAAATACTTCCTGTTTTTGTTTCCTCTTGTTAAATACTCCTCTTCATAATCTTCATTGAAGAAATAAGAGAATACAAACATATATGGGGCTTGCAGTTGCTCTTTTCTTGGTTGGCTTTTGTGCAGATTACTTTGTAGCAGTCAGGCATTGTGGTAGTTGTTAATTAAATGGGTGAGCATGACTCCTACCCTCAAGGAGCTTGTACCAAACCAATGACTCAGCCTTAGGATAATCTGTTTTCTTCTCTTTTCTCCACCCATCTGGATTCTAACCATCCTTTAAGACCTAGTTCAATTCCTGAACCATTCATGAAATCTGCACCAGCCCAAACTTTGAACTTCTTTTGCATTATTTAGCAACAGAATATATAAAGTTTTATCTCTGTTTTGTCTCCTTAATAGGATTTTAAATTCCTTCTGAGCATGAATTATTCTTATCTTCTGGATCTTAGCACATAACGCAGTTGTAGGTACATAAGAGATGCTGAAGTAATTGCTGATTCCTTTGAATCAGGCTTTTCAAGATACATTTTATTTAAAAAAAAAAAAAGAAACATAGAAATACAAAACAAACTAGAAAAACAGAGCTTGCTTTTCACAGCTGCCAAGTAGTGGTACTACTTTTTGATTATTTGGAGATTATTTGGTTTTGGGAACAGGTGCTAAAGAAATTTATCAGGGAAGATAAATTGATTGCATTACAGCCTAGCTGTTTACTTACAGTTTCCTCTCTTATAGATATTGCAGGAGAAGAGGCTGGGTCCGATCCACACTCATTATGTCTGTTCCACAAACTAGTACTTCAAAAGGGAAAGTCATGCTTAAGGAATACAGTGGACGCAAGATTGAAGTAGAGCACATTTTTAAATGGATAACTGCTCATGCAGCTTCTCGGATCAAAACCATTTATAATGCTGAACATTTGAAAGAAGAATGGAATAAAAGTGATCAGTATTGGTTAAAAATATACCTATTTGCAAACCTTGACCAGCCCCCAGCTTTCTTCTCTGCACTAAGTATAAAGTTTACTGGAAGAGTTGAGTTTATTTTTGTTAATGTAGAAAATTGGGACAACAAGAGTTATATGACAGATATTGGCATATATAATATGCCATCATACATACTTAGAACTCCTGAAGGAATTTACAGATATGGAAACCACACAGGCGAATTTATATCCCTTCAGGCCATGGATTCATTTTTGCGTTCATTACAACCTGAGGTAAATGATCTGTTTGTTTTGAGCTTGGTTCTAGTTAATCTTATGGCTTGGATGGACTTATTTATTACACAAGGAGCTACCATCAAGCGATTTGTGGTTCTCATAAGCACTTTAGGGACATATAATTCTCTATTAATTATTTCCTGGCTACCTGTGTTGGGCTTTTTACAGCTACCTTACTTAGATAGCTTTTATGAATATAGCTTAAAATTGTTGAGATATTCCAATACAACCACACTGGCTTCATGGGTAAGGGCAGACTGGATGTTTTACTCTTCACACCCAGCCCTGTTTCTCAGTACATACCTTGGACATGGTTTACTAATTGATTACTTTGAGAAGAAGAGAAGGCGCAACAACAACAATGATGAAGTCAATGCCAATAACTTAGAATGGCTATCAAGTCTGTGGGACTGGTACACCAGCTACCTCTTCCACCCGATTGCTTCTTTTCAGAATTTTCCTGTAGAATCTGATTGGGACGAAGACCCTGACTTATTCTTGGAGCGCTTAGCTTTTCCTGACCTTTGGCTTCACCCTCTGATACCAACTGATTATATTAAAAACTTACCAATGTGGCGATTTAAATGTCTTGGAGTCCAGTCTGAAGAGGAAGTGTCGGAGGGGTCTCAAGATACTGAAAATGACTCAGAAAGTGAGAACACATACACTTTGAGCAGTGAGAAGGAAGTATTTGAAGATAAGCAAAGCGTATTTCACAATTCTCCAGGAACAGCAAGTCACTGTGATGCTGAGGCTTGTTCATGTGCCAATAAATATTGTCAGACCAGCCCATATGAAAGGAAGGGAAGGTCATATGGATCATATAATGCTAATGAAGATATGGAACCTGATTGGTTAACTTGGCCTGCTGATATGCTGCACTGTACTGAATGTGTTGTTTGCCTAGAGAATTTTGAAAATGGATGTTTGCTAATGGGGTTGCCTTGTGGTCATGTGTTTCATCAGAATTGCATTGTGATGTGGTTGGCTGGGGGCCGACATTGTTGCCCTGTTTGCCGGTGGCCTTCTTATAAAAAAAAGCAGCCATATGCACAACACCAGCCCTTGTCAAATGATGTCCCATCTTAACCATGTGCAATTTGTCCTTTATAAGCTTTGAGTATCTTACAGCTTGCCTTTTTAATGTTAGTCACAATGTTTTTGTGGTTTGAAGTTTAGTTTAATGTTAGTGCAGTGACAGGAAATACACATTATGCTAATGTTGATGACAGAATTTATTTGGTTGCCTTGTGTGTTAATTGAATGCATACTTAATTGTAAAATTTTTTATTTACAACATTGGAAATTCAGAAGTTAATGTTTTTTGTAAGCACAAAAGAAGTATGATAGAAATTTATCCTAGCAAGACGTTACAAGATAGGATCAGATTCTAATAGAATTGAGCCGGTTTCTTATCCTAAATGTTTCCTCCCTTTTTACAATCTCTGTCCAACACCTCTTGGTTAAATAATGTATGCTGTGAGACATGAAATTAAAACAGACCTATGAAATAAATTATTTTAAAACCAGAAGATTACAGATTTTCCAATGTTAAATTTTTTTTGATAAGGTGGCTGAATGATATAGGTGTTTTGCTGGTTTGTTAATTTCACAGGTAGATCAAACATGATTCTTGACTCATGTTGGGGAGGAAGACAAAATGTTGCTGGCACTTGCTGGAAGTGACAGTTCACCTTTTAGCTTGGTTAGCTTTGATGGGAAAGAATTTCATGGTGGGCTTTTGAAAAAGTACTAAATAATTTATTAGTACTTAGCACATTTATTCATCTAAATAAAATCAACTGTAGCATATTAGCCATACATAAATTATGTTTTTTCTGACTTCTACTTTTGAAAGTTTTTAAAGCTACAGAAAGCTATAAACATAGTACAGTGAACATCCATTTCTTTTTATCTAATTTCACCAAGTGTTCATATTTTGTTATATTTATTTTATCTCCTATCTCTTATGTGTATATTTCTTTTTTTTTTTTTTTTTTGAGATGGAGTCTCACTTTGTCGCCCAGGCTGGAGTGCAGTGACGCGATCTCGGCTCACTGCAAGCTCCGCCTCCTGGGTTCACACTAGTAGTTGGGACTGCAGGCGCCTGCCACCATGCCCGGCTAATTTTTTTTTATTTTCAGTAGAGACAGGTTTTCACCATGTTAGCCAGGACGGTCTCGATCTCCCGACCTCATGATCTGCCCGCCTAGGCCTCCCAAAGTGCTGGAATAACAGGGATGAGCCACCGCACCTGGCCACTGATTCTTTTGAAAATAAATTTCAGTCATCATGATGACTGAGCCCTAAATATATCACCACATATCTAAGAACAAGGACATTCTTTTATGTAACCACTATACCATGATGACACTCAAGAAATTTAACATTGAATAATAGCTAGTGTATATAAAAATCGATACTCCCCAATTGTTCCTAAAATATCCTTTATATCTAAATGTTTTTGTTTTATTTTTATTGTGAACTCAGACATAGTTGATACATTAGGTTTAGTCTCCTCCTTTACATCCTTTCCTCTACAGTAATTCCCCCTGCCCCCACCTTTTACTTTTTCTTTTTTTTTTAAGACAGTTTCACTCTTGTTGCCCAGGCTGGAGTGCAGTGGCACGATCTCAGCTCACCGCAACCTCCGCCTCCCGGGTTCAAGCGATTCTCCTGCCTCAGCCTCCCAAGTAGCTAGGATAACAGGCACCCGCCACCACACCCAGCTAATGTTTGTACTTTTAGTAGAGACTGAGTTTCTCCATGTTGGCCAGGCTGGTCTCAAACTCTTGACCTCAGGTGATCTGCTCACCTTGGCTCCCAAAGTGCTGGGATTACAGGTATGAGCCACGGTGCTCGGCCACTGCTCCCCTTTTAAAAAAGTAGACTTCTTTGATTTCTCTCTGGTGTTCTGTTTTATTTTTATTTTTATTTTTTATTTTTTTTATTTTTTTGAGACAGAGTCTCTCTCTGTCGCCCAGGCTGGAGTGCAGTGGCAAGATCTCAGCTCACTGCAACCTCTGCCTCCCTGGTTCAGGCGATTCTCCTGCCTCAGCTTCCCGAGTAGCTGGGATTATAGACATGCACTGTCATGGCATGATCTCAGCTCACTGCAACCTCCGCCTCCCTGGTTCAGGCCATTCTTGTGCCTCAGCCTCCCTAGTAGCTGGGATTACAGATGTGCACTACCATGCCTGGCTAATTTTTGTATTTTTGGTAGAGACGGGGTTTTGCCATGTAGGCCAGGCTTGTCTTGAACTCCCAGCCTCATGTGATCTGCCCACCTCGGCCTCCCAAAGTGATGGGATTACAGGCATGTGCCACCACGCCTGGCCAATTTATTTATTATTTTATTTTATTTTATTTTTATTTTATTTTTTAGAGACAAGGTCTTGCTCTGTTGACCATGCTGGAGTGAAGTGGCATCAGCATAGCTTACTGCAGCCTCAAACTCCTGGGCTCAAGGGATCCTCCTGCCTCAGCCTCCCAAGTAGCTGGAACTACAGGCTCGAGCCACAGTGCTACGTTTGTTTGTTTGTTTGTTGTTGTTGTTTTCAAGAGTTGGAGTCTTGCTCTGTTGCCTAGGCTGGTCTTGAACTCCTAGGCTCAAGCGATCCTCCCGAGTAGTTGGGGTTACAGGCACAAGCCATCACGCCTTGCTAGTTACCTTTTCTGATACTAACATTTTTGGAGACTACAGGATGATTGCCTTACACAATGCTCCACATTCTAGATTTGTTTCTTTCTTTCATGATTAGATTTAATTAAAGGATCTTGCCCTAGAAGATATGTACTTTCCATTTGTATGGCATCAGAAGGCACATGTGAGTTTCTCCCATTATTGGTGACATTTGGTTAAAGTGATATTTGCCTTATCTTCCCATTCTAAGATACTTTTTCACTTTAAGAAGGAGTCTGTTGAGACTATGCAAATATCCTGTTCCTCAACAATCTAACCCAATGACTTTAACATCTGTTGATTCTTTGCATCAATCAATTATTAAATAGAAGTTGCAACATGGGAATTTTATTTCTTTATTTCAAGACAGGGTCTTGCTCGGTCACACAGGCTGCAGTTGCAGTGGCATGATCACAGCTCCCTGCAGCCTCAAATTCCTGGGTAGCTGGGACCACAGATGTGTGGCACCATATCCAGCTAATTTTTGTATTTTTTTTAGAGACGGTTTCGCCACGTTGCCAGGCTAGTCTCAAACTCCTGGGCTCAAGTGATCTACCCGCCTTAGCTTCTCAAATTGCTGGGATTACAGGCATGAGCCACCGTGCCTGGCTAAGATGGGGGTTTTCTAATACCATCATTCATTCTACATTTATTGGCTGACTTTTTGTGAACAAGAACTTTCCATTTTTCTTTCACACTTTTGATTCACAGATTTTTTTTTAAATACCCTATGTGTTAGAATTTATTATTATTACTGATTTTCACATCATCCCCGATTTGGCTAGAGGGAGCCTCTCTAAGCCAACTCTTACGTCCTATTGATAGTCCCTTTAATCTTGAAGCACTTCCTTGACACAAGGTATCCTAAGTTCACTTTATTTTCCCTGAGCCAGCCCTGTAATCAGCCATTTCTTCAAAGTGCCCGTTTCATGGTAGACTTTTAAAATCCTTAACTGGATGCCCCCCAAAATGGCAAGAAATTTTTTTCATTCTGAATTGCTGTTGGACTACTAACATTTTTTCCGCTTCACAATGCATTGTGTCTCACTTTCATACGCTAAGGAATAATAAGGCCTAGCAGTTACTTTGTATTAATATTTGGGAGTTTTTAAATAAAAGTACAAGCACTGCTTCTTGTGCTCTAATTTTACTTTTGAAAAAAGTAATTATTCACAGTTCTTAAATATGAGCATAAAAACAAATTAAAAAAATTTCAAGTGCCCGTATTATTGTAGATGTTAGTGTTTCCCAAGATTCTGCCATTGGTTCATTGATTTTTTTTTCTCTCTTCATTGGCTGTCTCCTAAATCTACATATCTAAGCAAAGGTCCCTCCTAGATCTTCACTTTCATTTATAGCTATCTGCTGGACAGCTCCTCCTGGATGTTTTTAAGTACTTAATAACCCTAAAAGAGCTTTTTTATTCATTTATCCCATTCCCAGTCATCCTCTTAATTAAGGTCCTGATTTCAATGAATGAAAAATTATATATATATACACGTGTGTATGTACGTGTGTGTGTGTATTTATATACATAAATATATAATTTTTCTACACAAAAGCATAGAAATTTTTTAAGAGAATTAAAATTTCTCCAGTATTCCAGGACATACGTTGGAGACTACTAACTTGGAAGATAAACTAATCTCTAACACTGGCTTTCAAGGTTCATAATCTGCAACTGGCCTACCTCTTATACTCATCGTGACACTCTATTCTGCTTGTGGCCCAGGCTCATGCTCTGATTTTTCCCCAGGTTGGTGCTTTGCTATTCCCTCTACCTGATATTCTCACCCCTTCCTCTGTGCTTTGCCTGGCAAATTCCCACATTCTCCAGAAATTCTGTCCCTTCCTACCCATCTTCTCCTTCCTCACCAGGCTTATAAAGAGACAAAAATATACAATGGACACTTAGGTGAATGTCACCCAAGTGATCAGACTTACCATTATCCTATGTGTGCCCTTCCTCCCTATCCCAGTGATACCATGTACATGCCTGTCACGTTTAGCTGCATTGAATTAAAACTCTTGTGTATTTGGTGAGCTCCTTTATGGTAGGAACTGTTTTATCCATCCAAGTATCCACAGTGACGGCACAAAATAGACATAATAGATTTTCAACGTTAGATAAGCAATAAAAATACTACAATGAGATTACAGGGAAAATAATTGCCAAAGTTACATGTCTCCAGGCGAGCTTGACTTATCGCTTAATTGTCAAGCACAAGTAATAATGCTTTTGTCAGATTTTCCTGGAGGTGGAGCACTGAAGGAAATATTTAAGGTTGACAGACTCTAAACTTTAGCTGTGTTTAAAAGAAAAGTTTGAATTCTTAGAACAACCTATCTCATGTAATGAGCTATGGATTTCAAATATGTGGGCTATGTAGTTACTGAACTCTGTGGTTAACTGTAATAGTAGGTAGGACAGATTTCTTCTGATCAAGAGTCTTTCTTCTGTCTTCTCTAATAATTTCTTGTGTGGTCTTTTCTTTCTTTAAGGATAAGCTCACTGAGGGCAGGAGTAAAACTATAATCTACTCTTATATCCTTAACATATTAGACTCAGAGTAGATATTCAGTCAATAATTGTTGGCTTGAACTTTAAGAATCTATTTTATTTTTTCCCTTTACCAAACTTTTATTTATTTATTTATTTATTTATTTATTTATTTATTTATTTTTGAGACGGATCTCACTCTGTCACCCAGGCTGGAGTGCGGTAGCACGATCTTGGCTCACCACAACCTCCTCCTCCCGGTTTCAAGTGATTCTCCTGCCTCAGCCTCCTGAGTAGCTGGGATTATAGGTGCACACCACACTGCACCTGCCTAATTTTTGTATTTTTAGTAGAGTCCCCCGACGTTGGCCAAGCTGGTCTTGAACTCCTGACCTCAAGTAATCAACCTGCTTCAGCCTCCCAAAATGCTGGGATTATAGGCATGAGCCACTGCGCCAGCTTTTGCCAAACTTTTTACTATCCATTTAGAATAGGTGGAAAAGATTGAAGAAAACAGATTGTATTTTTAGTGCCCATTAAAAGTGACAAAAATATTAATATTTATGGCCTGTTCCAAGACAAAAATCTTAACTTTTCCCCATAGTTACATACTTCTTTTTATCTATTCCTTACATTGTTTGAGAGCCTAGCAGATTATTTATGTGATCTTTCTCCTTGTTCTCCCATGTTTTTCTCCTTGGCCATTTTATTATTCCTTAACATTCTACCAAAGGGACATGAGGTAGAGAAAGATGAGATGTTAGGTCCTTTTTGCTATTGGATCTGATTAAACACTCAGAGAAGAATAAATTGAAATTTAATTGTTAAAATATTTTTGAATCATCTGTGTTTTAATCATTCTTGTTCTTTGTTGTCAATAATTAAATTTATTGACATGATCAATTTAGGCAATCTTTTCTTTTCTTTTTTTTTTTTTTTTTTTTGAGACGGAGTCTCGCTCAGTCGCCCAGGCTGGAGTGCTGTGGTGCCATCTCGGCTCACTGCGAGCTCCTCCTCCTGGGTTCACACCATTCTCCTGCCTCAGCCTCCCAAGTAGCTGGGACTACAGGCGCCCGCTGCCACACCTGGCTAATTTTTTGCATTTTTAGTAGAGACGGGGTTTCACCGTGTTAGCCAGGATGGTCTCGATCTCCTGACCTCTCAGGTCTGCCCGTCTCAGCCTCCCAAAGTGCTGGGATTACAGGCTTGAGCTGCTCTGCCCGGCCTAGGCAATCTTTTCATTTAATTTTTTGATAATTAAGTGTAATGATGTAAAGTCATTTTTTTGTAATGATGTAAAATCTCATCAAAATATTTTATTGTTTTATATATACTAGATTATTCCACTTCATAAAATCCTTGTGCAACAGGTCGAGTAGAAGAATTCCCACTTAATAGATGATTAAGAACTCAGGACAATGCAGATAGTCACAGATGTGACTAGGATGCAGCTTTCAAATTTGCATGTCTTCAGGGTCCCAGGAAAGTTTAAGTCAGGAGTGATGAGAGCAGAAATGTGTATGCTCTACTTTTAATTTTTTTTTTTAGAGGGAGTCTTGCTCTGGTGCTTAGGCTGGAGCGCAGTGGCATGATCTCAGCTCACTGCAACCTGTCTCCCAGGTTCAAGCGATTCTCATGCCTCAGCCTCTCGAGTAGCTGGGATCACAGGTGCCTACCACCACGCCCGCCTAATTTTTGTACTTTTTACCCACCTCAGCCTCCCATAGTGCTAGGATTACAGGCGTGAGCCACCACTCCCGACCTGCATTGTGTCTTTTAAAATGTACATACCTTAATTAAAAAATATTTTATTGCTAAAAATGTTAATGATCACCTGAGCCTTCACCAAGTCATAATCATGGGCTGGTGGAGGGTCTTGCCTCAATGTTGATGGCTGCTGACTGAGCAGGGTGGTCGTTGCTGAAAGTTGGGGTGGCTGTGACAATGAAGTTGACCCTATCAATTGACTCTTCCTTTCACAAAAGATTTCTCTGTAACATGCAATGCTGTCTGACAGCATTTTACCCACAGACCTTTTTCAAAATCGAAGTCAGTCCTCTCAAATCCTGCTGCTGCTTCATCAACTAAGTTTCTGTACTATTCTAAGTCCTTTCTTGTAATTTTAACAATGTGCACAGCATTTTCACCAGGACTACATTTTATCTTAAAAAGAAAAAAAGTCACTTTGCTCATCCATAAGAAGCGACTCCTCATCCACTCAAGTTTTAACATGAGATTGCAGCAATTCAGTCACATCTTTAGGCTCCACTTCGTGTTCTCTTGGCATTTCCACCACATCTGCAGTTACTTTCCTGAAGTCATCCATAGAATTGGAATCAACTTCTTCCAAACTCCTGTTAATGTTGATATTTTAACCTCCTCCCATGAAGCATGAATGTTCTTAATGACATCTATAACAATGAATCCTTTCCAGAAGGTTTTCAGTTTATTCTGCCCAGATCCATCACAGAAACTACTATCTATGGCAGCTATAGCCTTAATAACTATATTTCTTTTTCTTTTTTTTTTCTTTTTTTCTTTCTTTTTTCTTTCTTTTTTTTAGATGGAGTCTCTCTCTGTCGCCCAGGCTGGAGTGCAGAGGCGTGATCTTGGCTCACTGTAAGCTCCGCCTCCCAGGTTCATGCTATTCTCCTGCCTCCTAGTAGCTGGGACTACAGGCGCCCGCCACCAAGCCTGGCTAATCTTTTGTATTTTTAGTAGAGAAGGGATTTCACCGTGGTCTCGATCTCCTGACCTAGTGATCCACCCGCCTTGGCCTCCCCAAGTGCTGGGATTACAAGCATGAGCCACCACACCCCGCCAAGAACTATATTTCTTAAATAATAAGACTAAAAATAAAAATTACTCCTTGACCCACGGGCTGAAGATGGATGTTCTCATACATTAGCAGGCATGAAAACAATCTCCTTGTAGAGTTCCATCAGAGCTCTTGGGTGAACAGGCACATTGTCAAAGAGCAGTAATATTTAGAACTGAATGTTTTTTTCTGAGCAGTAAGTCTTATCAGTGAGCTTAAAATATTCAGTGAACCATGCTGTAAACAGATGTGCTGTTGTCCAAGTTCTGTTGTTCCATTTATAGAGCACAGGCGGAGTGGATTTAACATAATTTTTAAGGGTCCTAGGACTTGGGGGATGGTTAATGAACATTGGCTTCAACTCAAAGTCACCAGCTGTATTAACCCCTAACAAGAGAGTCAACCTGTCCTTTGAAGCTTTGAAACCAGGTATTGACTTCTCTCTGGCTGTGCAAGTCCTAGATGGCATCTTCTTCCAATAGAAGGCTGTTTTGCCTACGCTGAAAATCTATTGTGTAGTGTACTCACCTTCATCAGTGATACTAGCTAGATCTTCAGGATAACTTGCTGCAGCTTCTACATCAGCACTTGCAACTTCACCTTACACTTTTACATTACGGAGACGGCCTCTTTCCTTAAACCTCACGAATCAACCAACCTCTGCTAGCTTCCAACTTTCCCTCTGCAGCTTCCTCACCTCTCTCCGCCTTCAGAATTGAAGAGAGTTGGGGCCTTGCTCGGGATTAGGCTTTGGCTTAAGGGAATTTTGTAGCTAGTTTGATCTTCTATCCAGACCACTACAGCTTTCTTCATATCAGCAATAAGGTTGTTTCATTTTCTTATCATTCATGTATTCTCTAGAGTAGCACTTTAAATTTCCTTCAAGAACCTTTCCTTTGCATTCACAACTTGGCTGTTTGGCATAAGAAACCTAGCATTCAGCCTATCTCAGTTTTCAACATGCCTTCCTCACTAAGCATAATCATTTCTAGCTTTTGATTTAATGTGATTTAATGTGATTTAATGTGCAACTCTTTCGCTTGAACACTTAGAGTCCATTGTAGGGTTATTAATTGGCCTAATTGGAGATGTCTGGCCAGTGTAGCAGCCAGAATACATGCAGCGTTTATCAATTAAGTTCGCTGTACTATATGGGTTCAGTTCATGATGCCCCAAAACAGTTACAATGGTAACATCAACAATCACCGATTACAGATCACCATAACAGATATAATCATAGTGAAAGAGTTTGATATATTGCTAGAATTACCAAAATGTGACATGGAGACACAAAGTGAGCACATGTTGTTGGAAAAATAACACTGATAGAATTGCTTGACACAGGATTACAACAAACTTTCAATTTGTAAAAAACACAGTATCTGGCTGGGCGCAGTGGCTTACACCTGTAATCCCAGCACTTGGGGAGGCGGAGGCGGGTGGATCACCTGAGGTCAGGAGTTCAAAACCAGGCTGTACAACATGGTGAAACCTTGTCTCTACTAAAAATAAAAAAAAAAAATTGCTGAGCATGGTGGCACGCACCTGTAATCTCAGCTACTTGGGAGGCTGAGGCAGGAGAATCACTTGAACCCGGTAGGCAGAGGGTACAGTGAGCAGAGATCTTGCCATTGTACTCCAGCCCGGGTGACAAGAGCAAAACTCCATCTAAAAAAGAAAAAAAACCCACAGTATCTGTGGTGCACAGTAAGGTGAAGTGCAGTAAAACAAAGTATCCCTGACACTGACACTTATTACTGTCAAATTCCCTTCGTTTATGTGCATAATGGGATAGTAGACTCCTTACATTAGATGTTAAATGGTTTTCGAGTATTCTTATTTACAGCCTCTTTCAAAATACACTCTTGGTGTTGACATAGAGGATACTTAACTAAATTTACAGCCTATTTATCTAATAATGAAGAACAAAAGTAAGCTTGAAAATAGAGAAGCACCTAAAGAGATGTCAAAGGCATGCAGACATTTTCTTATTCATAAGCTTCTACTGAATGAATGAGGAGCCAGAGAGAATTTATTTTTACTTTGCATAGATTTCAATGAGCTTATTGATCTGGCTTCCCAGTCTTCAGGAGTCACACCTATAGAAGCTATGGAGTAGGAGAGGAGCGTGCCAGAGGCAGGCCAAAGAAGTCATAGTTACAACCTTTGACGTAAAGGATGGAAGTTATAAAGAAACAAAACAAAAGACAGTAGTTTGTGGCCAGGTAGTATAGTAACAAATAATGTCTTGAAAGAATGTCATTATCTTGCCAACAATGATTCTGTGTCAACAAGAAAAATATTTTACCAGTATCATCTGCACAAGAAGTCAGGAAGATTCATTTTATAAAATTCAAAACAATTAACTTTGAAATGTTTTGGCAAAGTGAAAAGTTTCTGTTTCTAGGAAAACTCGTTTTGGGTGGTAGAGTGAGAAGGACAGAAATCTTGTTCCTAGATTCCCTTATAAAAGGTTAATGGAGGCTGAGGTGGGCAGGTCGCATGAGCTCAGGAGTTCAATGCCAGCCTGGGCAACATGGTGAAATTCAGTCTCTAAAAAATACAAAAATTAACCAGGCGTGATGGCGCGCATCCCTGTAGTCCCAGATACTCGGGGGCCTAAGGCAGGAGAATCGCTTGAACGTGGGATGACAAAAAAAAGGTTAATGGTCTAACAGTCTCACCAATTTTGCCTTAAACCATGCCATCAGTTGTATAATATAAAAATGATGTTCACATACAGTGTGTATTTAGTGTCACTACTGTTCTAAAATTCTGTGAACTCTTTTCACTGGGGAAGTTGCTTTGACAATGCTGTCTATTTATCGACAAAACAGAGTCTAGGGCCATGTTTCCACATGCATAACTTAGTTTTGTGAAGTCTTTTCACAAAGACAAAGTAGTAGGGTTTCAGGCACAGCAAAAGGAAAATTAGAACTTCTTGATATTTTCAGGGTAGCTTTTGTTTTTTTGGTTTAAGTGCGCTTCGTTTATTTTTACTTAATTTCTGAGCCGAGTGGCTAAAACAGTAGGTTTCTGGAACAGAATTCTTCAAGCTGACTCCTCGCTTTGTTGCCAGAGGCTTAGGTAAGAGATACCTCTCAAAATGCCAAACATGGCAATATCTTGGAATTTTAAAACCATCTTGTTAAAATTATTCATTAATTTTGAATGTGGTAGACTTGGTGTCCAATCTTGACACACATTGCTTTGTTTTAAAAGCATCTAGGTTTGTTTGGTGAGGAAAAAAAGAATGTGATTCTTACAGTTTTTCTGTTTAAAATAATAGAATCTGAGTGTCAGAAGCAAATGTGAAGGTCATTTAGTACAATTTTCTCTATGAATTTAGATTCTTTTATGTCCCAGTTACAAATTGGCACACTTAGATCTCACAAAAGGCATGCTACATTTGCAAAAATCTATAAACATTCCACCTGCCAGGATCCACAGAAAAGCGTGCAGTGAGCTGGTAACGCAGCAACAGCAAGTGCTGAAAGCCCAGATCTGGACGCTTTGTTGGACACCTCCCAGTCATCATCTTTGGGAGGCAGGATGAGTCAGGAGTTTATCTTTTTAAAAAAAGCTAGTCCTAATAGAACCTACTTGCTCTGAAATATATTTCCATTATTCATCAAAATGGCTCATAGTTAACCAGGATTTTTATTTAGAGAGAAATCTGTGAATGTAAGGCATTAAAGATCATCCTCATGAGTTCAGCAATAAACTCATTTTACTACCCTGAACATCTCCAAAAAAGGGAACAGGGGGCATGAGAGCAGCTTTCTTCTGCTTCAGCAAGCATACTCTCTGCTGTTACTGAACAAGGGCAGATTTACACAGACTTTACTGTATTTCTGTGGCTATGGGAAGGATGAGAAGTAATACTACCAAAGCATGAAAAGGATGAGAGGTAACACTACCAAAGCAAAAGAGAGTTTGTTGCATAATATGCACTAGATTGGGCTATGCAGAAATTAAAGACCCTTTACAATTTCAAATATTTCTAAGGATGAGAAAAGCCTGCAGTAACTCATTCAGTTGTATTCCTTTAACCTAAGCAGAAATGTATCTAATTAACCTATTCTGGAAAAACACGTCTTCAGAGTCCTATATTTTGTTCAAGCAGCTTGGAGTTTTTGTCAAGGAACATGTGGTGTTAACTATAAGCCACATATTATCTGAGAATTATTCCACAGTCTGAATGGAGTAGTAGTGTTTTCTGAAATAATATTCCTATAGGGCAAACCACATGTAGGAAGTGGAAAGAGCTTTTGATGCCTCGTAGCTTGTATTCATTAGCTAAAAAGGAGAGGGCTGGGACAGGAAAGGGATGGAACAAATCTGCAGCATCCTCACCAACTCTTGTTTGGCCATTTCCAGCCATCTAAGGAAAATACATTATTTTATCCCTTTAGTTAAAGCTTTCATTGAAGGAAAATATATCTTCATGAAAGTATACAAGTTTCAAATATGAAGATTATTAATTTATCACAAAGTCAACACCCTCATGTAACCCATTACCCAGTTAAAGAAACAGAACAATTGCACATTCAGAAGGAACCAGAGGGAAGTTCTACCTTCACATTTCTCCCCAAATGTAATCTCTATGCTAACTTCTACATTCATAGATTCATTTTGCCTCTTTTTAAATATTATTTAACTCATATAGGATATAGTCATTTGCCTATAGTTTCTTTTATTTACAGTTGTGAGGTTCATCTCTGTCATATGTAGTAGTAACTTGTTCATCTTCAGTACTGTGTAGAATTGTATGAATACACCACAATTTATAGTTATTCATTCTATTATGGTGAGCAATCTAGGTTATTTTCAGGTTTTGGCAATTATAAATAGTACTACTATAAATAAATATAATGAAAAAAATAAAAACAACAATAAAACAAAAAACTACTATATGAATATTCTTGTATATAATTTTGGCTCATTTATATTCATATTTCTCCTGAGGGTGTTGTGTTATTGAGTGTGCTATGTTCATTTCTGGTAAACATGAATAGTTTTCTAAAGTGCTTGTACCAATTTACATTTTCTTCAGTGGTATAAGAGAGTTTCAGTGTTTCATATTCTTACTAACATTTGATGTTACATATATTTTTTCATATTAGCATTTCTGGTGACTGTATAGAGGTATATCTCTTTGTGGTTTTAATTTGCATTTCTCATTCCTATACACCAACAAGAGCCAAGCCACGAGCCAAATCAGGAATGTAATCCCATTCACAACTGCCACAAAAAGAACAAAGTACCTAGGAATACAACTCACCAGGAAGGTGAAAGATCTCTACAATAAGAATAACAAAATACTGCTCAAAGAAATCAGAACTGACACAAACAAATGGAAAAACAGTCTATGCTCATGGATAGGAAGAAAAATATCATTGAGATGGCCATACTGCTCAAAGCAATATACAGATTCAATGCTATTCCTATCAAACTACCAATGACATTCTTCACAGAACTAGAAAAAAACAACTTTAAAATTTACGCAGAACCAAAAAAGAGCTCGAATAGCCAAGGCAATCCTAAGCAAAAATAACAAAGCTGGAGGCATCACATTACCTGACTTCAAACTATACTGTAGGGCTACAGGAACTAAAACAGCATGGTACTGTTACAAACATAGACACATTTTGTTGAACTTCTGTTGTACTACACTACCTGATTTTTACCTACGTCTCTGATCTTTCCTTCATAATTTCCTTCCTGAAATTTTCTTCCTCCCCTGCTTCTTCGGAGTTATTGTTTTCCTAGAGTTCTGATCCAGTTTTTAATTCATTTGGGTGATTTCATCAATACTCATGTCTTTGACTTCCACGTACATGCTGATGGCTTCTGAATCTACATCTTTAGTCCAGAACACTATTCAAGACCAGATCTGCAAATAGACTATCTGCTGGACGTCTCACTTAGATGACCCACAGACATCCAAGACAGACTGCTGATTGCCTCCCTCAGCTCCAATCCATTCTTCCATTGTACTAGATTTCAAAGTTTTTTAAAATTAGAACTTTTTTAGAGCTCTTAGGTTCACAGCAAAAGACAGAAGGTATAGAGGTTTCCCTTACATGCCATACCACCACACATGTATAGCCTCCCAGATCTCAACATCCCCCACAGAGTGGTATGTTTGTTAATATTGATGAACCTATATTGACATGTTATACTCACCCAAAGTCCAGAGTTTACATTAGGGTTCACTCTTGGTGTCCTACATTCTATGAATTTGGACAAATGTATAATGGCACGTATCCATCATTGTAGTATCATTCAGAGTCATTTCACTGCTCTAAAAATCCTCTGTGCTCCACCTATTCAATCCAACCCCTGGCAACCACTGGTCTTTTTACCTCCTCCATAGTTTTGCCTTCCCCAGAATGTCCTGCGGTTAGAATCATACAGTATGTAGCCTTTTCAGACTGGCTTCTTTAAATTGGTAATATGCATTTAAATTTCTTCTACCTTTTTTTTTTTTTTAAGATGGCAACTGGCTCTGTCACCCAGTCTGGAATGCAGTGGTGTGATCTCGGCTTAGTGCAATTTACGTCTCCTGAGTTCAAGCGATTCTCCTGCCTCAGCCTCCCTAATAGCTGGGATTACAGGTGCACGCCACTACGCCTAGCTAACTTTTTTGTATTTTTAGTAGAGGTGGGGTTTCACCATCTTGGCCAGGCTGGTCTCGAATGCCTGACCTCAAGTGATCCACCTGCCTCGGCCTCCCAAAGTGCTGGAATTACAGGCATAGTCACCGTGCCCGGCCATCTTCCATGTCTTTTCATGGCTTCATAGATCATTTCTTTTTAGCACTGAATAAATAGTTCATTGTCTGGATGCACCAGTTTATCCATTCACCTACTGAAAGACATCTTGCTTGCTTCCAAGTTTTTGCAATTATGAATAAACAGCTATAAACATACATGTGTAGGTTTTTGTTTTCACCTCCTTTAAATAAATACTAATGCTGGATCTTATGTTTAAGAGTGTTTAGTTTTGTAAGAAACTGACAAACTGTCTTCCAAAGTGGTTTCCATCTTGGCTTCCCATGAGAGTTCTTGTTGGTCCACATTCTCACCAGTGTTGCCTGTAATCAGTGTTCCAGATTTTGGCCATTCTAGTAGATGTGCAGTGATATCTCATTATTGTTTTAACTTGCATTTCCCTGATGACTTATAATGTGGAGCATCTTTTCACATGCTCATTTGACATCTGCATATGAGGTGTCAGTTAAAGTCTTTGAACTATTTCTTAATTGAGTTGTTTGTTTTCCTATTGTTGAACTTAAAAAGCTCTCTTTTTTTGAGATAGTATCTCTCCATGTTGTCCAGGCTAGTCTCAGACTCCTGGGCTTAACAGACTTTCTTGCCTCAGCCTCCCAAATACCTGGAATTATAGCCTCATGCTGCCATCCGCAGCTGAATTGAAAGAATTATTTGTGTATTTTGGATAATAGTCCTTTATCAAATGAGTTTATTGCAAACATTTTCTCCCATTTTCTACGGCTTGTCTTTTTACTCTCTTGATTTTGTCTTTTACAAAGCACAAGTTTTTTCTTTTAATGAAATTCAGCTTATCAATTTTTTTCATGCATTGTGCCTTTGGTGTTATATCATCACCAAGTTATACCATCACCAAACCCAAGGTCATCTAAATTTTCTCCTGTGTTATCTTCTAGTAGTTTTATAGTTTTGCATTTTACATTTAGGTCAATGATCCAGTTTGAGTTAATTTTGTGTAGGGTGTAGTCTGTGTCCAGATTCCTTTTTTTTTTTTTTAATGTAGATGTCCAGTTGTCCCAGCACCATTTGTTGAAAAGACTATCTCTTCTCCATAGTGTTGCCTTTGCTCCTTCATCAAAGATTAGTTGACTGTACATTCAGCCCTTCATATTTGTGGGTTCCACATCCATGGATTCAACTAAACATCGATCAAAAATATTAGAAATATACTGAACACGTTCCCTAAACAATACAGTGTAACAACTATTTATTAGGTTGCTGCAAAAGTAATTGTGGTTTTTTACCTTTGAAAGTAATGGCAAAAACTGCAATTACTTTTGCACCAACCTAATACATAGCATTTATGTTGTATTATTACAAGTAATCTAGAGATGATTTAAAGTACCCAGGAGGATGTGCATAAGTAATATGCAAATACTATGCCATTTTAAATCAGAGAATTGAGCATCTGTGGGTTTTGCTATCTGCAGGAGGTCCAGGAACCAGTCCCCTGTGGATACCAATAGACTACTTTATTTATATGGGATTATTTCTGGGCTCTCTATTCTGTTCCATTGGTCTATTTGTTTATTCTTTTGACATTATCACACTGTTTTAATTGTGGTATTATTATTGTAGCTTAAAAATAAGTCTTGAAGTTGTGTAATCTTAGTCCTGCAACTTTGTTCTCTTTCAATATTGTGTTGGCTATTCTGTCTTTTGTCCTCCACATAAATTTTAGAATTTGTTTGTTGATATTCACAAATTAACTTGCTGGGATTTTGATTGAAATTTCATTGACTATTGATCAAGTTGGGAAGAACTGACATCTTGACAATATTGAGTCTTCCTATCCTATAGAATATCTCTCAATTTATTTAGTTCTTCTTTGATTTTTTCCGTCAGAGTTTTCTAATTTTCCTCATATAGATCTTGTACTTACTTTATCAGATTTACATCTAAGTATTTCATGGGGAGGGCTTGCTGATGTCAATGTTATTGTGTTTTAAATATCAAATTCCACTTATTCATTGCTGTATGTAGATGCTCCGTGACTTACAGTGGAGTTATGTACCAATAGACCCATGTTGAAAATGTTGTAAGCCTGAAATGCAGGCCAGAGAGTCTTTGGACAAAGAATCACCAGTGGTTAAAATCTGAAACTTCATGGTTGCCAATCACTTTTGCACCATTGTAAGTTGAACCACTGTAAGTTGGCGACTGTTTGTATAGGAATGCAAATGATTTTCATATATAAACCTTGTATCCTGCAACCTTGCTAAAATTGCTTATTAGCTCCAGGAGGTTTTATATTTTCTCTCTCTCTCTTTTTTTTTTTTTTGTCAGTTCTTTTGGATTTTCTACATAGATGATCATGTCATGTTCAAACAAAAGCAGATTTATTTCTTCCTTCCCAATCAGTATACCTTTTATTTTCTTTTCTTGTCTTACTACATTCACTGGGACTTTTGGTAAAACGTTGAAAGGAAGGATAAGAAAGGACATCCTTGCCTTGATTTTGATCAGTATACTAGAAATTTAGCTGAACAAATACCCAGTTATCAACTATATTTCTCAACCCACATTGTAGCTAAGTGTGGGCAATGTGACTAATTCTTGCCAATAGAATGTAAGCAAAAATAATGCATGCCGCTTTTGGGTTTTGACTTAAAACATTGGGTATGTGTGTTACCACTTTCTCTTCCTACTTCTAATCTGCTAGATATGTTGATAATGGATGCAACCTTGAAAGTTAGGTATGACTGTCGGACAGAGTTGCTTAGCCAACCAGTGTTTCTGCATGACTTCACAGAGCAGAGCTGCCCTACTATGGACATTACTGGATTATTCCACAAAACAGAAATAAACTTCTATTTTATTTAAGTCATTGCATTTTGAGGTATCTGTTATGGTGGCTTAGCCTTTAACTATGACAGCATCTTAGTCACACCATATCCAAAATTTGCTAGTCATCTTTCCACCTATATATTGTATGCTATAATGCCAGTCTGAGTAAAGGCTCCTATAGTCATCTAATCTTCATTCTGCTCTCAACCCCAACATCCAGTTTTCCTAAGTGCCGTTCTACCTCTTAAAAATGACTCAGGATTTCTACTTCTGGCTGTGATGGAGTAATTGGTACTGGACTAGTCCTCTTGCTACAAATAAATGTAAAACCGGACAAAAATACATGAGGTAGTTGTTTTCAGGCAATGAATAATAGGAAGTACAAGACTGAGATCTTTGAGAGAAAGGAAACTACCAGGGTAAACTCTGTGATTACCTAGCTGTCTGCATAGGGCAGTTTTCTTACTGCAGTGCAAAAAGCTTGAGTCCAAGAAAAGCGTGGTGGTCCCTATGAGATTCAGCCATAATGCTGCATGTATCCATAGTTCTTTCTTTAAAAACTAATATTGTGTATATTATATTGTATAAATATCCCACAATTTATGCATTCATTTTGTGGCTGATGAACATTTGTTTCCAGTTTTTGCTATTACGAATAAAACTGCCTTGAATATTACTGTACATGACTTTCAGTGGACATAACCACTTATTTATGTTGAATATATGTAAGGAATAGAATTGTTCTAGCATGACATTTAATATGTTTAGCTCTAGTAGACTCTGCTAAAGAATATTCCAAACTGGTTGTACCAATGTACACTCCAGCTAGCAGTGTATGAGTCCCTGTTACTCCATATCATTTTCCAAATTTGATATTGTGAGTGCTTTCCATGGTATTTCAGTATGGTTTTTATTTTTATTTCTCTGATGAATATGATGTTAATCATCCTTTCATACTGTTACTGGCATTTTTAATATTTTATTTTGTGGAGTGCCTATTTAAGTATTTTGCTCATTTAAAAATTATGATGTTATTAATTTGTAAGAGTTCTATATGTATTCTTGATATGAGTATTCTGTTGGAAATATGTTAACAGTTTCTGGTTTCCTGTTTTACTCTCTCTCTTTTTTTTTTTTTTTTTTTTTTCCTTTTTGATATGGAGTCTCACTTTGTTGCCCAGGTTGGAGTGCAGCAGTGTGATTTCAGCTCACTGCAACCTCCGCCTCCTGGGTTCAAGCAATTCTCCTGCCTCAGCCTCCCAAATAGCTGGAACTATAGGTGTGCGTGGCCACGCCCAGCTAATTTTTGTATTTTCTACAGAGATAGGGTTTTACCATGTTGGCCAGACTGGTCTCGAACTCCTGACATCAAGGGATCCACCTGCCTTGGCCTCCCAATGTGCTGGGATTACAGGCATGAGCCACCACATCCAGACCATTTTTACTCTCTTAATGGTGTCTTTCAATGAATAGAAGTTCTTAATGTTTAAGAAATCCAATTTAACCATTTTTATAGCTAATTAAAATTTGTGTTCTGTTTAAGTCACCTTTGCCTACCTCAAAGTCATGAAAAGATTTTCCTGTTGTTGATGCTTTGTCGGTTTACCTGTCTTATTTCAGTTTGCAATCCATCTCAGATTATTTTTTTTTTAATTTTTTTTTTTTTTTTGTGATGGAGTCTTGCTCTGTTGCCCAGGCTGGAGTGCAGTGGCATGATCTCGGCTCATTGCAACCTCTGCCTCCTGGGTTTAAGCAATTCTCCCGCCTCTGCCTTCCGAGTAGCTAGGACTACAGGTGCATGCCACCACTCCCAGCTAATTTTTTGCATTTTAGTAGAGACAGGTTTTCACCGTGTTGTCCAGGATGGTCTTGAACTCCTGAAATCAGGCAATCCACCCACCTCAGCCTCCCAAAGTGCTAGGATTACAGGCATGAGCCACCGCACCCAGTCCATCTCAAATTAATTTTGTGTGTGGTGTGAGGTAGAGATTAAAGTTCACTTTTTTCTTGTGAATATCTTTTTTTTTTTTTTTTTTGAGAGGGAGTCTAGCTCTATCACCCAGGATGGAGTGCAACGGCGCAATCTCGGCTCACTGCAAGCTCTGCCTCCCAGGTTCAAGTGATTCTCCTGCCTTAGCCTCCCAAGTAGCTGGGATTATAGGCACATGCCACCACACCCAGCTAATTTTTGTATTTGTAGTAGAGACGGAGTTTCCCCGTGTTGGCCAGGCTGGTCTCAAACTCCCGACCTTGTGATCCACCTGCCTCAGCCTCCCAAAGTGCTGGGATTACAGGCATGAGCCACCGCGCCCGGCTTTCTTGTGGATATCTAAATAGACCTAACAAAACTTAATGGAAAGAATATCACGGCTTCCACTAAATTGTGGTAGCATTTGTTGTAAATCAACTGACAGTGTTTATGTATCTTTCTGCTACTGGATTCTCTATTCTGTTCCATTGTTCTATACAATAATTTCACAACACTATTGAATCTTAGTTTTCAGAATTCAAATATACCACTGATATCAGGTATCATGAATCTTCTGACTTTAGTATTTTGCATTTCCACATAAAATTTGTGAATTAGCTTATCAAAACCTACTACCAAAAGCCCTTCTGGGATTTTAACTGGATTGCATTAAATTTGTAGATCACTTTTGGGTTGAATTGTTACCTTTACAATATTGAGTCTTCCAATACATGGTATATTTCTCCATGGTTTTAGATCTTTAATTTCTATCATCAGTGTTTTGTGGTTGCCTGTAAAGGAGTCTTGTATATCTTTCTTTCAATTCATTCTTAGGAATTTGATTTTTCTCATGCTATTACAAATGATTATGTTTTATAAATTTCCTTTTGTAATTATTACTTGTGTATAGAAATACTATATATATATATATATTTTTTTTTTTAACTGGCTTTGTTGGTAGAAAGTATGTTAAACCTATATATGTCAATGTGGGGAGAACTGACATCTTTACTATGTTGCATTTTCCAGTCCATTAACATAGTATGTGTCTCCATTTTATTTAGATCAATAATTTCTTTCATTAGTGTTGTGTGATTTTTAGCATAGAAGTCCTGTACCTATTTAGTTAGATTTAGATCCAAGTATTTCATTTTTGAGTGATTGTAAATGGTATATATTTTAAATTTTGGTGCTCGTGTATTCATTGCTAGTGTATAGAATGATATATAAAATTAATTTTTTTTTGTAAATTTATCTTTATTCTGCAACCTTACAGAACTCATCTTTAGTTCTAGGAGTTTTTGGTAGATGTCTAGGAATTTCTACATAGACAATCATATTGTCTTCAAACAACAAAAGTTTAATTTCTTTCTTTCTGGTTGGTATTTTTAAATTTCCTTTTCTTACCCTATTGCAGTAGTTACATCTTCCAGCACTATGTTGAGTGGTGGAAGTGAATATTCCAGTCTTATGGGAAAACTTTCAGTCTTTCACCATTAAGTTTAATGTTAGCTGTGTTTTTTGTAGACAATCTTTATCAAGTTGAGAAAGTTCCCCTCTGTTTCTATTTTTCTGAGAGATTTTTGGTTTGTTTTAGTTATGAGTAGATACTGCATTTTGTCAAATGCTTTTTCAGCATCAGTTGATACGGTCAGGAGATATTTCTTCCTTAGTCCATGAATAAGGTGGCTTACACTTATTTTTTAAAAATAGTCTGGGTGTAGTGGCTCACACCTGTAATTCCAGCACTTTGGGAGGCCAAGGTGGGAAGATCAGTTGAGGCCAGGAGTTTGGGACTATATATATGTATCTATCTATCTATCTATCTATCTATCTATCTATCTATCTATCTATCTATCTAGATATCTCTAGATCTCTCTAGATAGGTATCTAGATATCTATCTATCCAGATATCTATCTATCTTATCTCTAGATAGATGGATGGATCTACATAGATAGATAGATAGATAGATAGATAGATAGATAGATAGATAGATAGATAGAGAGAGAGAGAGAGAGATAGATAGATAGATAGATAGATAGATAGATAGATAGATAGATAGATAGATAGATAGATAGATCTTTGCATCCCTGAAATAAACTCTACTTGATCATGGTCTATAACTCTTTTTCTATGTTACTGAATTCTATTTGCTATATTTTGTTAATTTTTATGCCTATACCACAAGGGATTTTAGTCTGTAGTTTTCTTATTTTATACTGTTTTCTGTATCTAGTTTTGATATAAGGGTAATATTAACTTCATAAAATGAATTGGGAAAGGCTCAATTTTCTATTTTCTGGGAGAGATTTTGTATAACTGGCATTAATTCTTCTTTAAACATTGGTAGAATAACTATCTGTGCCTAGAGATTTCTTTTGGGGAGTTTTAAAATTATAAATTCAATTTTCTTAATTACATATCATCTGTTGTATTATCAATATCTATTATATCACATATTTCATATTGGATAGTTGTGGTCATTTGTGTTTGGGGAAAATCAGTCCATTTCATCCTTAGTATTCCTTTCGTGTGTGCAGGATCTGTAGTGATATTTTATTTAATTGATATTGATCATTTATGTCCTCTCTCTTTTTCTTTGTCAGTCTTTCTAGAGGTCTGTCCATTTTGTTTGTCTTTTCAAAAAAACGGCTCTTTGTTTCATTAATGTTCTTTGTTGCTTTTCTGTTTTCAATTTTATTGATTTCTGCTCTTATTTTTCTCTCCTTCCTTCTGCTTGTTTTGGGTTTATTTTGCTCTTCACTTTTATGTTCTTGAAGTGTAAATTTAGATTACTGATCTGAAATTTTTCCTGTTTTCTAATATATGAATTTAGTACTATACATTTCCCTCTCAACACAGCTTTAGCTGTACCGCACAAACATTGGTATTTTTATTTTCATTCAGTTCAATGTGTCTTTAAATTTCCCTAGGGGCTTCTGTTTGATTCATTGATTATTTAAAAGTGTATTGTTTAGTTTCCAAGTGTTAAGGGAGATTCTTCTGTTATTGATTTCTAGTTTAATTGCACTGTGGTTGAATAACATACTCAGCGTGATTTCAATTCTTTTAAATTTCTGGAGGTTTGTTTCATGGTCCAAGATAGAGTCTATCTTGATGTTTTGTGGGCACTTGAAAAGAATGTGTATTCTTTTGTTGTTGGGTGGAGTGTCCTGTAAATTTCAATTTGATCCTGTTGGTTGATGATGTTCTTCTATATCCTTGTGTATTTTCTATCTAGTTATTCTATTAATTGCTGAGAGAAGGGTGTTGAAGCAACCAACTATAATTATGGATCTGTATATTTCTTCATTTCAGTTCTATCAAATTTACTTCACATATTTTGCAGTTCTACTATTGTATGCACATTTAGGATTGGTGTATCTTGGTGCACTGACACTTTTATCATGATGTGTGTGTCTCTTTGTCTCTGGTGAGTTTCTTTCTTCTGAGGTCTACTTTATCTGATATTAATATGGCCACTCACCTGTAATCCCAGCACTTTGGGAGGCCAAGGCGGGTGGATCACTTGAGGTCAGGAGTTCGAGACCAGCCTAGCCAACATAGTGAAACCCCGTCTCTACTAAAAATACAAAAATTAGCCAGGCATGGTGGCAGGCACCTGTAATCCCAGCACTTGTGGCCTGAGGCACGAGAATCGCTTGAATCTGGGAGGTGGAGGTTGCAGTGAGCTGACATTGCACCACTACACTCCAGCCTGGGGGAAAGAGTGAGACTCCATCTCAAAAACAAGAAAACAACAACAACCAAAAAAACACACATATATATAGCCACTCCTGCTTCTCTTTGATTAATGTTTACATTATAAAGTTTTTTTTCCATCCTCTTATTTTCAACCTTCTCATATCATTATATTTGAAGTGAGTTTATTACAGATGATATATAATTGGGTCATATTTTTAAATCTACTCTGCCAATTTCTTCTATTGTTATATTTAAACCATTTACAATTAATGTAATTATCAACATGATAGGACTAAATATGTCTTTTATATTTTGCTTCCCATTTGTTCTCTTTGTTTTCTTTCCCTGTTTTCTTGTGTGTAACTTGAACATTTTTTAGAATTCCATTTTGATATATCTACAGGGTTTTATAATAGATTTATTGAGAGATAATCCACACACTGTACAATTCACCCATTTAAAGCATACAATTTAATGACTTTTAGTATATTCACAAGGTTGTGCAATCATTACCACTATTTAATTCCAGAACATTTTCACCACCACCCAAAAGAAACCCCATATCTTAGCAGTAACAACCCAGTTGGCCTTCCCCCAGGCCCTGGAAACCATTAGTCTACTTTCTCTCTCTGTGGTATCTATTCTAGATAATTCATATAAATGCAATCATATAACATGTGTCATTTGGGTCTGGTTTCTTTCACTTAGTGTAATGTTTTCAATTTTTCATCAATGTTGTAGCTTGAATCAGTACTTCATTTCTTTTTATGGTTGAGTAATATTCCATTATATGGATATACCACATTTTATTTATCCATTCATCAGTTGATGGACATTTGTGTTGTTTATACTTTTTGGCTACTTTGAATAATACAACTATGAATATCTATATACAAGTTTTTGTGTGAGCATACATTTAAATTTCTTGACAGTATATACCTAGTGTGGAATTACTGGATCATATGGTATCTCTATATTTAACTTTTTGAGAAACTGCCAAACTATTTTCCAATATTACTGCAACATTTTACCTTCTTGCCAGCAGTGTATGAAGGTTCCAGTTTCTCCAGGTCCTTGCAAACACTTGGTATTATCTGTCTTTTTAAAAATTATTATACAATCCTAGTGTGTGAAATGAATCTTATTGTGGTTTTGATTACATTTCCCTGATAGTTAATGTCTATGGCATTTTTTAGTGTATGTCTTTGTATATGCTTTTTAGTAGCTGCTGTAGGTGTTACATTATATATACAAAATGTATTACAATCTACTAGTGCCATCATTTTACCAGTTTGAATGGTGTATAGAAACCTTACCTCCCTTTAAGTCCCCCTTTTCTTCTCCATTTACAATATAATGATCTTAACTATCTCCTTTATGTATTTTTAGAACCACATTAGGTAGACAGTGTTAACATTTTTGCTTCAGTTGTCAAATGCATCTTAAAAAATTTGAAAGCAGAATAAAAACCTATAGTATTAATATTTTTCCATATTTTTACCTTCTGTGTTCTTTCTTCCTTTCTAGTGTTACTGGGTTCCTTCTTTTATCATTTTTTTTTCTGTTTAGAGAACTTTCTGTTTAGAGACTACCCATTCTTTTAGGGTAGTCTTCTGGTGACAGATTCTCTTAGTTTACTTTTATCTGAGAATGTCTTGATTTCCCATCAGTGTTCTTCAAAGCAATGGAATCAATAGGAGGTAAAATGATTGATACACACACACACACACACACACACACACAAATACATATGTAGATGGATGAGAAGTGATTTATAAGAAAATTGTCTCATGTGATTATGCAGTCTGAGAAGTCCCATGACAGGCCATTTGCAAACTGGAAACCCATGAAAGTTGGTGGCATGACTCAGTCCAAATCTGAAAGCCTCAGAACCAAGGAAGCTGATGGTATTAACTCTCGGTTCAAGGCCAAAGGTCTGAGAACCCAGGGAGCCACTGATGCAAGTCCTAAAGTCCAAGGGCTGGAGACCCTAGAGTTCTATGTCCAAAGACAGGAGAAAAAGGGGTCCCAGCTCCAGGAGACAGAAAGAGTGAATTCACTTCTCCTCTGCCTTTTTGTTCTATCAAGGCCCCCAGTCAACTGGATGGTGCTTGCCCACATTGAGGACAGATTTTCCCCACTGAGTGCACTGACTCATATGTCAATCTCTTCCAGAAACATCCTCACAGACACACCCAGAAATAATGCCTTATCACCTATCTAGGTATCCCCTAACCTAGTCAAGTTGCCACCTAAAATTAACTACCACACCTTCCTTCCATTCTTGAAGAATATTTTCTCTGGATACAGGATTCTAGGGTGACAGTTCTTTTCTTCTAGTACTGGAAAAAGATTGTATCTCTTCCTGCTGTCCTTTATGGTTTCTGATGAGAAATCCACTGTCACTTGAACTGTTTTATTCTGTAGAGGTAAGGTGTTGTTTTTCTCTTGCTGCTTTCAAGTACTTTTTTAGCCCTCCCTCTTTCTTTTCTTCTTCCAGTTTTCTGATTGTATAAATGTTATATCTTTTGTTATAGTCCCACAGGTTGCTGAGGCTGTGTTCTGTTTTGTTTGTTTGTTTTCCAGTCCGTTTTATTTCTGTTGGTCAGATTGGGTGATTTCTTTTTTAATTTTTCTTTTCTTTTTTGAGATGGAGTCTCACTTTGTCACCCAGGCTAAAGTGCAGTGGCATAATCTTGGCTCACTGCAGCCCCTACCTCCCCGACCTCCTGGATTCAAGTGATTCTCTTGACTCAGCCTCCCAAGTAGCTGAGATTACAGGCACCTGCCACCATGCCCAGGTATTTTATTTTTATTTTTAGTAGAGACAAGGTTTCATCATATGGGCCAGGCTAGTCTCAAACTCCTGACCTCAAATGATCCACCCACCCTGGCCTCCCGAAGTGTTAGGATTACAGGTGTGAGCCACTGTACCCGGTGGGTAATTTCTATTGTTCTATCTTCTACTTCACTGATTTTCTCTTCTGTCTTCTCCAATATACTGTTGAGCCCATCTACTGAGCTTTTTTATTTTGGTTATTGTATTTTTCAATTATAAAATTTTCATTTAGTTCTTCTTTATATATTCATTTTCATTGCTGAGACTTTGCATTTTCTTCATGTTTTAAGCATATTTTTAATTGCTTTTTGAAGCATTTTTTTAAAAACTGTAGCTGTTTACACCTTTGTTAGAGTACAGTCATATGGAAAACAACAGTATAGAGGTTGCTCAATAATTAAAAATAGATCTACTACTGGCTGGGCACAGTGGCTCACACCTGTAATCCCAACACTTTGGGAAGCTGAGGCCGGCCAATTACTTGAGGTCAAGAGTTCAAGACCAGCCTGGCCAATGTGGTAAAACCTTGTCTGTGATAAAAAAAAAAAAAAAAAAAAAAAAGTGGTGGTGCACGTCTGTAGTCCCAGCTACTCAGGAGGCTGAGGCAGGATAATCACTTGAACCTGGGAGGTGGAGGTTGCTGTGAGCCAAGATCATGCCACTGCACTCCAGTCTGGGTGAAAAAAAAAAAATAGATCTATTATCAACCCAGCAATCCGCTATTTGATATATATACAAAGAAAATGAAATCAACATGTCAAAGAGATATCTGCACTCTCATGTTCATTGCAGCATTATTCACAACAGCCAAGATATGTAATCAACCTAAGTGTCTACCAAGGAATGAATGGATAAAGAAAATGTCGCATATATACACAATGGAATACTATTCAGACTTAAAAAAACAAACAAACAAAACAAAACAAAACAAAAAAACAACAACAAAAAAAAACAAGGAAGCCAGGTGCAGTGCCTATAATCCCAGCACTCTGTGGAGGGATAGCTTGAGGCCAGGAGTTTTGACCAGCCTAAGCAACATAGTTACCTGATTTCCTAAAAACAAAAGAAGGACATCTTGTCATTTCTGACAACATGGATGAACCTGGAGGACATTATATTAAGTGCAATAAGTCAGGCACATAGATATACTGCATGATCTCACTGATATGTGGAATCTGAAAAAACATCAAATTCCTAAAAGCAGAGAATAGAATGGTAGTTACCAGGGATTTGGGGTGTGGGGAGGAGGATAGGGAGACGTTAGCTAAAGGATCCAAAATTTTAGTTATACATGAGGAATAAGCTCAAGAGAGGTATTGGACAATATAGTGACTATAAGTCAATAATAATGTATTATATACTTGAAAATTGCTAAGAGAGTAGATTTTAGGTGTTCTTGGCACACACAAAAATGATACAAATGAGGTAATGCATATATTAATTAGCTAAATTTAGCAATTCTACAATGTACACATATTTCAAAATATTATGTTGTACACATAAATACATACACTTTTTATTTGTCAATTAAAAATACACTTTAAAAATCTTTATTAGATAATTCTAACATCTCTGTCATCTAGGTCTTGTCACCTATATTAGTAAGAAATTACTATAAACTACATGGCTTAAAATATATCTATTTATTCTCTCATGGCTATTAAGGCTAGAAGTTTGAAATCAAGTTGTTGGCATGGTCATACTCCCTGTGAAGGTGCTAGGGAAGAATCCTTCCTTGCCTCATCTAGCTTCTGGGGGTTGCAGATAATCCCTTGGTGTTCTTTGGTATTTAGATGCATCACTCTAGTCTCTGCCCCTGTCTCTACATGGCTTTCTTCCCTGTGTGTGCGTATCCAAATTTCCCATATAAAGTCACCAGTCATATTGGATTTAGGGCCTACTCTAGTCCTGTATGACTTTATGATTTTTTTTTTTTTTTTTTTTTTTAGACAGCTCTATTGTCCAGGCTGGAGTACAGTGGTACGGTATCAGCTCACCGCAACCTCCACCTCCCAGGTTCAACAGACTCTCATGCCTCAGTCTCCTGAGTAGCTGGGATTACAGGCCTGTGCCACCATGCCTCGCTAATTTTTATTTTTAGTAGAGACAGGGATTCACCATGTTGGCCAGGCTGGTCTCAAACTCCTGACCTCAAGTGATCCACCTGCCTTGGCCTCCCAAAGTGCTGGGATTACAGGTGTGAGCTATCGCACCTGGCTCTGTATGACATCTTAACTTTATTTATCTGCAAAGACCCTATGTCCAAATGAGGTCACATTCATGGGCTCCAGGTGAACATGAATTTTTAGGAGATATTATTCAATCTGCTAAAGCATCTATTGATTGTCTGTTTTCATTGAGTTTGAAATCTTCCTGGTTCTTGGTAAGATGAGTGATTTTCATTTGAAATCTGGACTTTCATATTATGTCCTGAGATTCTGCATTCCATTCAAACTTCAGTTTCTGCTGCTCTGACGCTGCTTTGGTAGGAGAAGTTGGGGAGCCACCTTGTTGCTTCTAGGCAGACATAGACGTCCAAGTTCCCTGCTTAGTTCCAGTGAGATCTAGGAGAGCTTCCTGCTTAATGCTGAGCAGAGGTGGGAGCTCCAGTTCTCTACACATTTTCAAAAGTCACAGTGGTAGGGATGCTCTCATTACCACTGGGTGATGGTGAAAGTTCTGGGTCTCCACTAGCCCTCTCTGACACCACCCCATGGTTGTCTTGTTACTACCAGATGTGGTAGACATCCAGGTTTCCCAATTTCCATTATTTCTTTGACTTTTGAGTTATTTGGCAATGTGTTTTATGTTTACAAAATATTCGTTTTGATTTCTTTTTTGTCATTGATTTCTAACCCAATTGAAACATAGTCATGAAATGCAATGTGTATTAGAGTGATTTCTTCACTTCCTTTATATTCTAGTGTGTAGTCAATTTTTATAAATATTCCATATGTGGTAACTTATTATTTACTTGATGTGGACAGGATGTGACAATTCAATGAAGCATATCTTGTTTTCTTGTCTTCTCTGTACCAAATGTTTGTCTTCTTGAGCGATTAATGAAAAAAAAATTTAAATATTTCCCTTCATGATGGTGGGTGGTTTTTTTTTGTTTTTTTGTTTGTTTGTTTGTTTGTTTTGTTTTTGAGATGGAGTCTCCCTTTGTCGCCCAGGCTGGAGTGCAGTGGTGCGATCTCGGCTCACTGCAAGCTCCGGCTCCCTGGTTCATGCCATTCTCCTGCCTCAGCCTCCGAGTAGCTGGGACTACAGGCGCCCGCCACCACGCCCGGCTAGTTTTTTGTATTTTTAGTAGAGACAGGGTTTCACCACGTTAGCCAGGATGGTCTCGATCTCCTGACCTCGTGATCCACCCGCCTCGGCCTCCCAAAGTGCTGGGATTACAGGCGTGAGCCACCGCGCCCCGCGACGCTGGGTGTTATGGACAGAATTGTGTACCCCTGAAATTCAGATGTTTAAGCCTTAACCCCCAATGTGACTGTATTTGCAGATAGGGCCTTTAGAGAGGTAATTAAGGTTAAATGAAATCATAAGGATGAAGCCCTAATCTGATAACTGATGGTGCCCTTATAAAAGGAGGAAGAGATTCCCACAGATCTCTCTCTCTCTCTCTCTCTCTCTCTCTCTCTCTCTCTCTCTCCCCCCGCCCCACCCCCCCGCCTTTGTGGGTACACGGAGAAGAGGCCACATGAGGTCACAGTGAGAAGGTGGTCATTTGTAAACCAGGAAGAGAATTCACACCAAGAACCATATTGCTGACAGCTTGCTTGTTATTGCTAGTACCTTGCTTGATCTGGGTCTTCTCCAGAATTGTGAGAAAATAAATTCTTGTTGTTTAAGCCAAGTTTCAGTTTTTGGTATTTTGTTATGGCAGCCTGAGAAGACTAACACAGTGAGCTTATATTTCTCCTTGAAATTCTGTCAGTTTTGCTTCACTTTTTTTGAGACTACATGATTAGCATCTGGGTAAACTGAAAAATTTATCATTACGTAATACTTTTTTATCCCTAAAAAGTTATTTTGCCTGAAACTCTATTTTATCTGATAATAATATAGCTATAACAGCTTTATTCTGGTTAATATTTGTCTGGTAAATATGATTTTTCATGTCTTTCTTTTTTAGTTTCAGTCTTGCTGTATCCTATGTAGAATGTGTGTCTCTTTTAAATAGCTTAAAACTAGATGTAAATAAATATCTAGTTTGAAAATCTTTTTACTGGAGAATTTAGTCCATTTTGTTATGAATACAAATGTATCTTTAACTTAATTAATTTAATTCTGTAATTGTCTTTTGTGTCTTCCACTTTTCTGTATTGTCCTTCTTACCTTACTTCGAGTAACATTCTTAATTCCATTTTTTCTCTACCATTTGGAAGTACTGCTTTTATTTTAGCAGCTATCCTTAAAATTCTAACAAACTTACTTAATATGTAAATTAGTCAATATCTTTACCTTTTCTCAAAAAAATTAGAGTCCAGAATCATTTTAACTTCAATGACTTCTCATCTATTTTTTCATATGATTGTGGTAAAATGCTTTACTTCTATCTTTTTGAACTTCTCAAATTAGATAATTTTTATATAATCAACTTTTTAAAGATTAACCACAAGTTAACTAAATTGTCATGATTTCTTCTTATATGTAAGGGCCTTTTTTCTGAGATCATGGTTATTATTTCTAAACTACATTCTTCAGAATTTTGTTTGGTGTTGATCTGTTGGTTTGTGGGGTTTTTGTGTCTGTTGTTAGGTTTTTGTCCCCATTAAAGATGTCTTTATTTTGCTTTCACATGGGGGTGATAATTTAGCAGGGCATGACTATAAGTTATTATTTTGAGGATTTTAAAAATGTTTTAATTTTTAATTCTTGTGGGTACATAGTAGGGTATATATAGTTATGGGACACAAGAGATGTATTGATACAACATGCAATGTATAATAATCACATCCGGGAAAATCGGGTATCCATTCCCTCAAGCATTTATCCTTTGTGTTACAAACAATCCAGTTATACTCTCTTAGTTGTTTTTAAATGTACAATTAAATTACTACTGACTGTAGCCACCCTGTTGTGCTACCAAATACTTGGTCTTATTCATTCTTTCTATTTTTTTTTGTACCCATTAACCATCCCCACCTCCCCCAAGCCCCTCACTACTTTTCCCAGCCTCTGGTTACCATCCTTCTGATCTTTATCTCCATAAGTTCAATTGTTTTGATTTTTAGATCTTTGGGGATTTTTTCTCCTCAGTAATTTGAATACGCTCTTTCCCTTTATTTTAGCTTCCATTGTTGCTATTGAGTAGGATGTTGACAGTGTGTGTTGTCTTCTTGTACGTATTCCATCTTTTCTCTCTGGTTGCTTTTAAAATCTCGGTGTCTTTGATGTTCTGCACTGCCACTATAATGTGTAGCTGTTTGTGTTGAACCTAAGATTTATGTATAGTTATGCACTGTATGACAACCTTTCAGGCAACAGTGGTCCCATAAGATTATAATATCATATATATTTTTCCTCTATCTTTTCTATGTTTAGATACACAAATACTTACCATTGTGTTACAACTGCCTACAGTATTCAGTATAGTAACATGCCATATATGTTTTTTAGCTTAGTAGCAATAGATTATATAGCCTAAGTATCTAGTAGGCTATACTATCTAGATTTGCGTAAGTACAGTCTATGATGTTTGCACAATGATGACATCACCAATACATTTCTCAGAACGTGTCCCCATCATTAAGTGATGCATGATTACTTCCTTAATCTTCAAGATTAACATCTGAATAAATTTGGGGAAATTCTTAGCCATTATCTTTTCAAAATCTTGTCTCTTCCAGTTTCTCATGTCAATCTTTCTGGAACTTCAATTAAACATGTAATTGATATCCATATTCTAACATCTGTATGTCATCTTCTTTCTTGTATATTCATGTCTTTGTGTCTTCAGGCATTATTATTATTTTGGATAATTCAGATCTATCTTCTGATTTACTTATTCTTTCTTATGTGTAATCTGTTGCTTAATTTATTCCTTGAGGTTTATTTGGTGACTATGTTTCTTATTTCAATTACTATATTTTTCAGGTCTACAAATTCTTTTATTTTTAATTTTACCTGGTCAATTTTTGTTTTTTCTTTCTTTTACTTCGTCATTTTTTAATGGTCTCTTGTTTCTTTCAAGTCTCTCTTTTATTTCTGTGAACATTTTAAGCATAACATTTTATACTCTACATTTGAGAATTCTAATATCTGAAGTGCTTTGAAACATAAATGTGATGCTTTTAAAATTTACTTCTGGCCATTAATGTTTATCTCATACATTTGGTAATTTTTGTTGGTCATAATTTGTAGAAATACTACAGTGTCTGGATTTGGGGTATATTCATTCAAAAAGAGTCTGTACTGCTCTCACCAGATCCCCAGGATGTTATCAACCTAAGAACAGTTTAAATTAATATCTAGGCTTGGGATTTCCAATACCATGAAAGTAGAATAAATTTAGACTTACAGGAGGACAGCCTTGTGGTTTCTCAAGAGCTACACCCTAAAACAAACATTTTCTGGTTGGCTCCCTTTGTTGGCAGGTAAGTATTTTTTTTCCCCTAGCTTGTCTTTTCACTGAGAATGAAGTCTTTAAAACTCCCAGCTTTAGGGCATCTCAATTTTGCTTCACCATTTTGCCCAGCCAAAAGCCTTGCCTCTTGTTCCCCTGTCCAAACATTAAAACCAAGCACTATTTTATTTTATTTTTTTTTTTATTTTATTTTATTTTGAGATGGAGTTTTGCTCTGTCGCCCAGGCTGGAGTGCAGTGGCACGATCCCAGCTCACTGCAAGCTCCGCCTCCCAGAATCATACCATTCTCCTGCCTCAGCCTCCCAAGTAGCTGGGACTACAGGCGCCCGCCACCACACCCAGCTAGTTTTTTTTTTTTTTTTTTTTTTTTTTTTTTTTTTGTATTTTTAGTAGAGATGGGGTTTCACCATGTTGGCCAGGATGGTCTTGATCTCCTGACCTCGTGATTCACCCACCTCGGCCTCCCAAAGTGCTGGGATTACAGGCATAGCCACTGTGCCCAGGCAAAACTAATCTACAGAGGTAGAAATCAGAATAATGGTTATCTTTGAGGGTACTGCCTGAGAATGGGCATGAAGGAGCCAGTTTAGATTTAGAAAATGTTTTAAATATTTACAAATATTACACATTTGTAAAAATTAATCGTGTTTTACACTTTAGATCTGTGCATTTTACTGACTATAGGCTTTATCACATCAAAAAAAATATGCAAACAAGGTTCTGGGTTCCTGTTATTGGCAGATATTCCTGATTTCTCTTACTTTTTAAAAAGAGATCATCCATGCACATAAAATAATTCTGGTTATATTTTACCAAAATTCTGTGTTTGTAGTGGGTTTTTCATCCACTCCACCATAATGTTGATGTGTATCTCACATGCCACTCTTCTAATTCTGATACTGTTTTTGGAGACTTTAGTATTGTTTAAATATTCCAGTTGGATTTTTAAATTAAACGTCAGGCTTTTTCTCTGCTGTGAGGGAAATAAGGTAAGGTGTGTGAATCCTCCGTGAGAGGACCTTTAGTGGTAGAAATGGTGCTCTACAGGGCAATGTGAGGCAGCCACAGTGATTTTTATGATTCCCGGGAGAAGATGCCACTTCCACACTAGGGTCAAGACTGACAAATCGACTTTCCCTTCCCAATCATGGAGGACAGAGGTCTGTTTATTTCAGAAGGATTCAGCTAACCATTCTCCCCTCACCCTCTATCACCCTCTTTTTTCTTTTCTTTTCTTTTTTTTTCTGAGATGGAGTCTCACTCTGTCTCCAGGCTGGAGTGCAGTGGCACAATCTCGGTTCACTGCAACCTTTGCCTCCAGGGTACAAGCAATTCTTCTGCCTCAGCCTCTTGAGTAGCTGGGACTACAGACATGCGCCACCACACCTGGCTAATTTTTGTATTTTTAGTAGAGATAGGGTTTCACCATATTGGCCAGGCTGGTCTTAAAGTCCTGACCTCAGGATCCACCGGCCTTGGCCTCCCAAAGTGCTGGGATTACAGGTGTGAGTCACCGTGCCTGCCCACCCTCTTTTTCCTTTAAAGTGAGGCACCCATGTGTGTCTATGACAGTTGTTAATAGATTGAATTGTGACCTGTTAAGATTACGTTGAAGTCCTAACCCCTAGTACCTTTTAATGCGACCCTTATTTGAAAATAAGGTATAATAACTGCAGATGTAAACAGTAAGTTAAGATAAGGTCATACTGAATTTAGGATCGGCTCTTAATCCAGTATGACTGGAGTGACACATATGGGGAGAACATATAATTGGGTTATATGTTCACAGCAGATTGGAGCGATGCAGCAGCAAGCCAAGGAATGCTGATGATTGACAGCCATCACTAGAAGGTAGGAAGAGGCAAGGAAGAATTCTATTCAGAGTGTCAGAGGGAGCATGGCCCTGCTGACACCTTGATTTTGGATTTACAGTCTCCAGAACTTTGAAAGAATACATTTCTATTGTTTTAAGCCACCCAGTTTGTGGCATTTTGTTATGGCAGTCCTAGGAAATCAACACAAGGATTATTGTAAGTTTGGTGAAGAAAGACTGCAAATGGACAGGAGGTGACTCAAGGTCTGTCTTTGCCTTATCTCAAGTCATAAGTTGTGGGTTGGGAGCCCGTTGGTCCTGAAGTTTAGTCAGGAACAAAGATAAATGCACTCCAAAATTATTACATAAGTCATGGGAGAGAGTTCAATTTCCAAACATTGATTTATATCTAACATTTCCAGGGTCCATCTGTTGTATAAAACAAGGTGTATCTTGGCTTTAGAAAGCCAAAATTCTTGCCAGGAATTGGGTTATGATTTTCCTGCCCAAAGCATTTCATTCGACAATCTACCTGGCAAATGGGGAACAGTTGTGAGCCAGGAAGCTCCTAAGGCTGGATATCTTAGTGAAATGAACAAGGAAAACTGGAAAGTGGAGGAAAAACAGTCCTTTCTATTTTTCATTTAAAATTCAGGGAAGGATTTAAAGCATAGGCATTGAGGTACCTCTCAAGGATACACATCTATTTATATTTTTCAGAGATCAGGAGGAGAATGCACATAAAGCCTTTGAAAATGTGTGTGAACAAACATCTATGTGAACATATGGCAGGGGAGTGTGATCCTGTTAAACACTCGCTGTGTTTGGTAGGACTAAAGAGCTAGAATGCCTGCTCATTTAGTTCCTCCCACCCCCGCAGATGTGTAAGTCTTAGCAGGTGGGAGGATCTGTGGCTTGCTTCCTGAGGTCCATGTAGGAAGGACAAACTTCAGCCCTAACCTCAACTAAGGAGTGCTTTGTCCAATGCAAAAGCAGTATCAGGACACAAATGGAGAGTACATGTTACTCTAAGGATAGAGCCTAGAAAATGTGTGGAAGCAAGATGCACAGTGCAGAGGAACTGCACTGATGTGTTGATAGGGCTGTCAGTACCTATGAGCTCTATATGACATTGAGAGGCCATGTGCCAAGTCAAACCTTCCTCCACACCCTGCCAGGCCTCTCTGCCATTGATGGCCAGCTTTAGAACAAATGCAGCTTTAGGATCTGAAATGGCTGTGGCCTAAAACCTCCACCCAGAAACTGGGAAGGCTCTTTGGCACATGCTGTTTCTTTTACTCTGGATACTCTTCCTCTCTCTGCTAGCTCCTCCTTCAGGCCTCAGCTTATTTGTCATCTGCTCAGGAAGAGTCACTGATCAGCACGTTCTTCTTATAGTCAGAATTTTGCACATTTGTAGTAACACAATTTCGTTTACAACCATTGTTTAATACTATTGTCCTTCTCATCAGATTGTAGGAGATTCTTTTCTGCTCACTGCCATTTTCCTGAAGCCTATAGAATGCCTGACATATAGTAGGCATTTGAGAAATACTGTTGACTAATTGGCTATCCAGTATCCACCCACTTGAAAAAAATGCTTATAGTTTATTCTCAAAAAAAGGAAGAAGGGTGTGGTGAAAGAGACTTTAAAAAATTCCACATTTTCAAAGAACTCCTTCAGCTTTAAAATGGAAGGAAGAAAGGAAATAAGAAAGGGAAGAAGGGAGATAAATGGAAAATGAACAAGGGTTATGAAGAAGCAAGTCACAAAAGAAATTCAAACGGCCAACAAATATATGAAAAGATGCTTATCTAGACTAGTAGTCCGGGAAATTAAAGTTAAAAACAATATTTTATGCCCTTAGATTGGCAAATTAAAAATATTGACAAAATTCACTTTTAGCATGGACTTAGGGAATAAGATTGCTGATATACACTATTGGTAATTCACAATAGTGCAATGTATATGGAAGATACTGGTATTAAGTTTTAAATTTTTAACTGTGCCTATATTTACAGGATTATTTACTAGGGAAAAACTAGAAACAACTTAATCTTATATAATAGGGAAGTAGTTAAATAAATTATGGTACATTCTTGCTATGGATTGCCATAGGTATTGACACTGATGAAAATCTCTATAAAATTTGTTTAAAAGGAAATTGTAGGACAATGTATACAACATAATATCAATTAAGTAAAAATAGGGCTGGGTGAGGTGGCTCAATGTATATAATATAATCTCAATTAAGTAAAAATAGGGCCGGCCAAGGTGGCTCACACCTGTAATCCCAACACTTTGAGAGGCTGAGGTGGGAGGATCACTTGAGCTCAGGAGTTTGAGGCCAGCCTGGGCAACATGGCTAAACCTTGTCTCTACAGAAAAACTACAAAATCAGCTGGGCGTGGTGGCTGGCACCCAGCTACTCAGGAGGCCGAGGTGGGAGGATCGCTTGAGCCTGGGAAGTGGAGGCTTCAGTGAGGCAAGATCCTGCCACTGCACTCTGGCCTGGGTGACAAAGTGAGACCCTGTCTCAAAAACAAATACATAAATAAAAATAAAAGTATATTTTCCAAAGGAAAAGGTTTCAGAAGATTCACACTATATTTAATAGTTGGTGTGAATCCTTTGAGACCTTTTCCCCTGAGGAAGTGAGAATGCGGGTTTAACTTTTCACAATGAACAGGTAGTGCTTTTTTATTTTTTTTTTATTTTTTTTTTATTTTTTTTTTTTTGAGACGGAATCTTGCTCTGTAGCCCGGGCTGGAGTGCAGTGGCCAGATCTCAGCTCACTGCAAGCTCCGCCTCCCAGGTTTACGCCATTCTCCTGCCTCAGCCTCCGGAGTAGCTGGGACTACAGGCGCCCGCCACCTCGCCCGGCTAGTTTTTTTTTTTTGTATTTTTAGTAGAGACGGGGTTTCACCGTGTTAGCCAGGATGGTCTCGATCTCCTGACCTCGTGATCCACCCGTCTCGGCCTCCCAAAGTGCTGGGATTACAGGCTTGAGTTAGTGCTTTTTTAAAGAGAACTTTATTGAAGTATGATGGACATAAAATAAATTGCACATACTTAGTGTCCAACCTGTTAAGTTTTGATATTGTATACATCTGCGAAACCATCATCACAATCAAGATATTATCCATCATCCCCCTAAACTTCGTGTCTCTTTGTAACCCCTCTTTTCTGCTCCTTTCCGACCCCACTCCTATCCGCTAGCAACCGCCAATGTACTTTCTGTCACTACGTATTAGTTTGCATTTTCCAGAATGTTATATAAATGGAATCACACGATTCTGGCTTCTTTCGGTTGGCAGAATTATTTTGAGATTCATCCATGCTGTTGCATTTATAAACAGTTTACTCTTTTTTATTGCTCAGTACTATTCCTCCGTATGGATCAATCACAACTGGTTTATCCATTCTCTTGTTGATAGACATTTGGATTGTTTCCAGTTTACGGCTATTACAAATAGAGCTGCTATGAGCATTTGTGTACAAGTCTTTGTAAGAACGTATGCTTTTTTCCCTCTTGGGTAAATAGCTAGGAATGGAAGGCTGGCTTTGTTTAGCATTTTAAGAAATTGCCAAAATGTTTTCAAAGCTGCCGAACCATTTTAGGATTCCACCAGAGACAGGAGTATGGGGCTGAGGTAACAAATGGTCCCTTCACCATCCTCGATGAGGTAATGACAGTAACCATCAGCTCACCGTATAGGCCTAATCAGGGACTGTCCGTGCTAAAATGTGTCTAGTTCTCTTTAGTCAGACTCCTTTGAGAGTGTGATTAGGCTCACGGTCGGTGTGGCGTGTAGGACGGCACACACATGGACAAATGCTAGGCAGGAATCGCCCACGCTGTAAAGGGCGATGGCCTGAACAAAAACTACCGCAGTTGGGAGGGAAAGGAGAGGGCTGAAGTTAGAATGGTTGGGAGTTGGTAGGAGGGGAGAGAGGAGGACGCCTAGGGTTTAGCGACCAGGTGATGGTGGTGCAAGCAGACGGGAGGAGTGGGTTGGCGGGAAGAAAAAGAGGCCATTTTTGGTTTGTCACCTGTGAGTCGCCTACTGGACACAAAGACGAAGCTGTCGGGAAAGTGATGGTAAGTGTACACGTCTGCGTGGAGATCCAGACTTCTGGTGCAACATCTAGGTTTAGGTGAAGTATCAGAAGCAGTTATAGTCAACACATTCGTATCTTTCAGAGCAATCATTTCTACACCCCACGAAAAACACCGAATCCGTGGTCTCCCCTACACAGACACGCCCAGAACATGCGCAATGACGTCAGCCTTGTTGACTAGTATCCCACTCACTCAATTCTGCGCATGCGTACCGCGCATGCGCACCATCCTCTACTGCGGCCGCTCCCTACTCTGGGCGTCGGCACTACCTCCCTCTCCGTGGGCCCCGCCCAGGCGGCTGCCCGTGACCTGCCTGGGCGCGGGGAACGGAAAGCCGGAAGGGGCAAGACGGGTTCAGTTCGTCATGGGGCTGTTTGGAAAAACTCAGGAGAAGCCGCCCAAAGAACTGGTAAGGGCTACGGCGGCGGCAGATAAGCGGGTGGATCTGTGTGGGGCGAACTGGAGTTGGTAATTGACAGGACACTGTTCTCCCCACCGCCTGCCCGATACCGACCGGCCCCCATTTCCGGGGCCTCCCACTCGACTGGGGGGCCCGGAGGAAGAGTCTTTAGGAGTTGGCTTTGGGGAGCGAGAGCTCCTGGTGCCACTCTCTACCAGGTAGCCGAGGGGTGGATGAAGAGTTTCTTCACCTCGCCACCGAGCGCGTAGGCAGCGACACCGTCCTGGCCTTGGAAACCCCTTCCCCCTGCGCGCGTTGGTACGACCCGCCCGGAACCTTTTCCCTGCGTAGGCCCCACCCCTCACGCCCGTCTGCGGACCCTCCGGAGAACCTTCCCTTGCCCGGAGCGTTGTTTGGAGCTGGCCGGGTCGCGTCTGCTGGAGGAGCATGGCACCTGCCGCCTGTTCTCGGTCCTCCCCGTTGTGTTGAAAAGGAGACCGTTTCCTCTTTCCCCAGCCCTACAACCTTGTGTTGACCCTTGTTACATATTATAGCAGGGCAGGGACTCGACCCAGAAGGATGTTGCAGAAGATAGCTCCGGACCCAGCTTCGAATTCTCATTACCTATTAATTGAGATAATATTGGGAGGCAAGCAGTTGAAAGTTCCCTGCAGTCAGTCAACCTAAGTTTGAATCCTGCCTTTCCACATCTCACCTCTGTGATCTCTGGAAAGTTCACTTCTCAGTGCCTTAGTCTTCTCGTCTGTCAAGCCAAAATAATAGTAGTGTCATCTCAGAGTAATTGAAGATTCAGGGATGTAAAGTTTTCATATTGGTAGTTAGGGCTAATTCTTTAAATACGGCACAGCCTTGCTACTCAGGTGCCAACCAGCAGCATCAACATCACCTGGGAGCTTGTTAAATCTCCAGACCCACTGACTCCAGACCCACTGAGTCAGATTTTGAATTCTGACAGGCTCCCTACGATGGGTGTGCACATCAGTGCTTTAAGAAGCACTGCTCTACCACACCTAGGCTTGTCCATAATGGAAAAAAAAATCCTGAAATCCTTTAATAAATGATCTTACCTGTTCAGCTCTAGCAGGCACATTTTAAAAACCAATCTTATGCATCTTGCAATTCCTGGCACATAATGTGCGTTAATGTAAATTTTTTGTTGTTGTTGTTAATCAAAGGCCCTAGAATAGTAGGCACTCATTTTCGTCAGGAAACTTACTCAGTTTTGCTCCTTGGTAAAATAGAAATCGTGGCGCTTAAATGAAATAACGGTGTAACATCACTTTGGAAACTATAGAACATTATATAGATGCACATTTTGTGACATCTGTATATTCTAAGATTCTTGTTATTGTAGGAGTGTGGTAGGGAGAGATTATTTATTGCCTTCAGTATTTGACCTTGGCATTGCCATTCGTAAATTGAGTTAAGATTATGGAGAAACAAAAAGATCATAGGGAAATGGTTGCTTTACTGTTTAAACTAGTCTCCAGTATATGTATTACTATACTACTATAGTATATTATACACTTAGATTGCTTTTAAATGATAAATACAATTGCTAAGAACACGATGTTAGTACACTCTTCAGTAGGGTAATCTACCTGAGAAAGCTGATTGACACTGGAAAATGGCAGGGTTGATGCATGAGATTGGTTTATAAAACTATGCTTGCCAGAGCCAAACAGGTAAGATCATTTATTGAATAAACATTTTAGGGTTTTTTTTTTCCCCATTATGGACAAGTCTGGGTATTGTAGAGCAGTGCTTCTCAAGCATTAATATGCACACTAATCATTAGGGATCTTGTCAGAATTCAAAAATCTGATTCAGTAGGTCTTGGATAAAGCCTGAAAGTTCTAATAAGCTCCCAGGTGATGTTGATGCTGCTGGTCTGCACTTGAGTAGCAAGATTGTAGAGTGAATTAAGATTAGCCCTAACTACCACCACCTTTACCTAACATATTGAACCAGGCATTGTGTTAAGCATTCTGCAGTGTTGTGAATTAGGAACTATTATTATCTCCACTTTACAGGTGGCAACCAAGGCATACAGTATTTAGGTAATGTGCCCAAGGTCATATAATTTGTGAATTACAGCACCAGAGGTTATGTATTCTAAGGCCTGTACTTAGAACTACCATGCCATTTATGCTGCGTCCCAAAGAGGGATTATAAAGGTGAAATAAGAAGCCAAAGAACTTAATTTCTAGCAAATAAACATTTTAAGAACAAGTTTGGATAGGGCACCTGATAGGGTTTGGATCTGTGTCCCCGCCAAATCTCATGTCAAATTGTCATCCCGTATTGGAGGTGGGACCTGTGTATGAGGTGATTGGATCATGGGAGCGGATTTCTCATGAGTGGTTTAGCACTATCACCCTTGGTACTGTCCTTGAGATAGTGAGTTCTCATGAGATCTGGTTGTTTAAAAGTGTGTAGCACCTTCCCCCTCATTCTCTCTTACTCCTGCCATGTAAGATGCCTATTTCTTTGCCTTCTCCTATGATTGAAGCTTCCTGAGGCCTCCCCAAAAGCAGAAGCTGCTGTGCTTCCTGTACAGCCTGCAGAACCGTGAGCCAGTTAAACCTCTTTTCTTTTTTATTTTTTTTATTTTACTTTAAGTTCTGGGTTACATGTGCAGAACATGCAGTTTTGTTACATATATACACGTGCCATGGTAGTTTGCTGCACCCATCAACCCATCACCTACATTAGGTATTTCTGCTAATGTTATCGCTCCCCTAGCCTCCCACCCCCAACAGGCCCCGGTGTGTCATGATCTCCTCCCTGTGTGCATGTGTTCTCATTGTTCAACTCCCACTTATGAGTGAGAACATGTGGTGTTTGGTTTTCTGATCTTGTGATAGTTTGCTGAGAATGATGGTTTCCAGCTTCATCCGTGCCCCTGCAAAGGACATGAACTCATCCTTTTTTATGACTGCATAGTATTCCATGGTGCCACATTTTCTTAATCCAGTCTATCACTGATGGATATTTGGGTTGGTTACAAGTCTTTGCTATTGTGAATAGTGCCGCAGTAATTTTTTTTTTTGTTTTCGAGATGGAGTTTTGCTCTGTCACCAGGCTGCAGTGCAGTGGCGCGATCTTGGCTCACTGCAACCTCTGCCTCCCGAGTTCAACCGATTCTCCTGCCTCAGCCTCCCGAGTAACTGGGACTACAGGTGTGTGCCACCACACCTGGCTAATTTTTTGTGTTTTTAGTAGAGACAGTATTTCACCGGGTTAGCCAGGATAGTCTCGATCTCCTGACCTCGTGATCCACCTGCCTTGGCCTCCCAAGTGCTGGGATTACAAGTGTAAGCCACCGCGCCTGGCCCTCTTTTCCTTTTATGAATTACCCAGTCTTAGGTATTTCTTTATAGCAATGTAAAAACCGATTAATACAGTACGACATACACAGGTATAGGAGTTCAGTGGTTGGAGTGATTATCTCTAGGCTGAGATGGTCAGAAACAGTTGACCTTTCACTGTCGTGTGTTCCATCCCCTTCCTGAATGGGTTCTTGATTATTTAGTAGGATTTTTAGTGTTAGGTGATCCACTTTATCTGGTGCTGGAGATATCCAGCCCAAGATTTTCTTCAAGTTCCTCCTCAGTTCTTCAAGGTACCCCTTCAGTTTTGATGATATGTTTTAGTTTGTTAGAAGAATGTCCATCCACTTTAGGGTCAGCTTCTACCAAGTGCTGCTAGGCTTTCTTTCACATCTGTGACTTGTGACCAAAGAAAGCGTTTTGTCACCAGCCTTGGTTACTTAGCGTGAGTCTGTAATTCAAAAAAGTGCCAGTAAAGCAGCAATGGTGTATTAATCAGGGTTTTCCAGAGAAGTAGAACCAACAGGATGGATGGATAGATAGGTAGTTGAGAGGGAATTTAATATGGAAATTGACTGGGGATTTTGAAGGCTGAGAAGTACTGTGATATGCTCTCTGTAAGCTGGAGACCCAGAGAAGCCAGTGGTGTAGCTCAGTCCGGGGTTGAAGGCTGGAGAATGTAGTGAGTTGGGGTAGCACTGATGGAGGTCCCAAAGTCCAGAGAGTAGAGAACCTACAGTACTGATGTCCAAGAGCAGGAGAAGGCTATCCCAGATTCAGAAGAGAGCAAGAATCTGCCTTCTGCCTTTTTTTATATCCAGACCCTCAACTGATTGGATGATGCCCACTCACATTGGGTGGGGGCTGATCTTTAGTTCACTGATGGAAATGCCAGTCTCTTCCAGAAACACCCTCATAGACATATTCAGAAATAGTGCTTTACCAGCTATCTGGGTATCCCTCAACCCAGCTGAGGAGATACCTAAAATTAACCATCACAGATGGGAAATACTTTTTTCTCTGTAGAACTGCTGATGCACTGATAAAGTATTGAGAGCTGTATATGAATAAGAAGCCAAGTAATGTTAGTTTGGCCTTTTTTTTTTTTTCTTTTTCTTTTAAGGGAGAAAGAAAATACTTAAGAGGCCAAGTGAAGGAAATTTTTTAAAGATAAGAAAAAGTTGGCAGAAATGGAAGAGGTGTTAGAGAGAGAGGGAATTGACTAAATGCTGTAGTCTCAGCTGGGCATTTTTGAGTTGGGGTAAGCTTACAAGACAGCTCCTTCCGTTGGGGGCTGAAAGATGCAGACATGTGGGTCTGGGTCCTGGCACAGTATAAGCAGAGGCTAGGTGTAGTCATGTCACACCATCATGATTGTCACACATGGTACCATTTAGGCCATGGTGACAGGTCAATTCGGGCAAGTAAGATACATTATAGGTGGTTTCTCCAGAGCTCTGATATAACATGCAGCATACAGTGGGTGCTAAGTAAATATTTGTTAAATGACGAGTGAGTGTCAGAATAAAGTTTAGTAGGGTTTAAGGTCAGGTAGTCCCAAGATGAGCAATATTTCAAGGAACTCTCTAGGGAAACATTAACTATATTAGGAGCCTCTACAGACTAAAGTCTTTGCCCCTGCACAAACTTTGATGGAGACATCTTAGTGGTGAAACCTATTCTGTTTTAAAGGATGCAAGTAAAGACCAGACTGGGCCTGCTGAGGATGAGGATGCCTTAAAATCCATTTAGAAACCTGTGACAATCTTGGGGTGGGAATCAGGAGGACATGGAATTCTGCTGGAAAGAGATTCTTCTCTTAGACTTGAGGTTCTGCTGGGAAAATTGTTCTGTCTTACTTAGGGACTTCACTAATTTAGTCTTGGGGTAGAGTGCCCCCTTCCGTGGCATCCGAATTCTTAAATCATGTGACTAACTTATGTTCTTAGACTGGGTCATGACTCGTGGTTGTGGATTCTATCAGAAAAGTGAAGAAAATGAGAAGGGGAGCTGGAGAAAAAGATAAAGCTTCATTCACTTAGTTCGTACAACAAATATCGAGAGATTTTGGTGTGCATTGGATTGGAATAAGGTTTACAAAAATAAGACACTACATGATGACTTAAAAGAATGTGGAGGAGACTGACATGTAAGTAAACACTATAGGGAGATAGGAGCAATAATTTAAGCATGTACAAAGTCTTTGATGCCATAGTGGAGGGAGTGATTATTCAGAATGCGGAAGGGAAGCTGGTCAGGGAGGGTCTCTGGGTCTTGTCACAAGTGGCATTCACCAGGTGGACAGGTAGGTATAGAATCAGGAAAGGGGAGGCATCCCTAGTAAAGTGAACTGAATATGCAGGGTTTAGAAGTGTGGAACATATGTTAGAGGAACTAGGGAAAACATTCAGAATGGTTGGAGGATGAAATGCTGTTCTGAGTGGAATGCAAGAGGAGTGATGGTAGTGGTAAGATGTAACATTGGAGAGGTAGTTAGAGGGCAGATTAATAAAGGTCTGTGTGTCATGCCTACTAAAGATGGGAAGCATTCAGAACAGTGGGTTAGGGCAAGAACTAGAAGTAAGAGATTTAGGTAGGGAGGCCGGTTAGTGGCCCAGGTGATAGATGATGTGAGCCTTAGAATGGCAATGGGAATGGAGAGGATAGGATGAGTTTTAGAAATATTTAGCATAGATAGTCAGAATTTGCTGAACTACTGCATGTGGGATGAGTGCAAAGATGATTCTTAGGTTTCTGTTTAACCCTACCCCAGTCAAACCTGTTCAACCCCCTGAATGGCAGTGCCATGAGCTGAAATGGAGAGAATTCAGGAAAGGAGCAAATTGTATGGGAATGGTGATAGTGGAGAAGGAGCCAGAGCTTAGTTTTGGACAGCATTTAAGAAATGAGAGAAGACAGACACAGGGAAATCCTGAAAGAATATTTTTCTCTTCTGCTTTGTGTCCTCAGCAAAATTGTAAACTTAAGAGCAAGGATTGTATTTCTATTTATTCTCTGTCATCCACTGGGCTGGCATAATGTTGAACTTCCTCAGGAAGAGTAAAGTGCTCATCAGGTGCTTGTTTCATGGACAGAAGTAGGGATGGTGTGCCGTGTCCCACCGGCATATCCTGGCTCAACGACGGATGAAAGAATGCACTCAGACACAGGTATCCAGTGAAAGAGCCTAGGGGACCAGGCTGCTCACAGACCCTGAGGAGGGTGTTGTAGTAATCTGGGCCCTGACAAGCTGGCCCTGCAGGTGTTTCACTACAGATTTAATGACAAAGGCTTTGAGCCAACACGCTTGTGGGTAATTAACACCCCCACCTTCGTGGAGAGAGCAGTTCTGCCGGCGGATGATTAAAGGCCAGCTTCCCAGGCCTAAGTAAACTAACTTATCTAGATCAGTTTCTTTACATCCCCTTGAGAATCTGGCTGCCTTCAGCCAAATCCTTTTCTGAAGCTTTTGTAAAATCTCCCGACCTTCCATGAAGGTTTGTATCTTTTTGCAATTTTTCCCACCACCGTGACCAATCTCCTACAATGGTGAGAGAAAACACTTGGACATTTGAAATATAGCATGATTAAGCTGATATATACTCAGCTGACAGTGACAGGAATAGGCAGATTTTGATCTAAGGTCACTTGTATTTGTTGCTTTTGGCCGATTTCTAGTTTTATGTATATTTTAGATTGTCTTGAAAGATACACAAAATCCTACATTGCCTCCAGGAGAGGAGCTAGGTAGCTGAGGGTCAAAAATGGGAAGGAAACTTATTTTTCACTATTTGCCTATTGAATTTGTTCCATTTAAATGTATTATCTAGTCTGAAATTATCTTAAAAATGTTTTCTGGAGTCAGTATTTTCTTTTTTTTTTTTTTTTTTTTAAATTATTATTATTATACTTTAAGTTGTAGGGTACATGTGCATAACGTGCAGGTTTGTTACATATGTATACTTGTGCCTTGTTGGTGTGCTGCACCCATCAACTCGTCATTTACAGTATTTTCCTATTTTAAATTGATTTTATGTATTTCTGTTTTTTTTTTTTTAAGGATTTGCTTGTTATATTTTTCCAGTCTTTTAATTTCGCTCTTAAATATGTAAAAAAAATCTTTAATATTTTAAATTAAAAAAACAGAGGATAACATATCCATTGTGGCAGGCTGAAAAAGTCCCCCACCCCCAAAGAGATCAGGTCCTAATCCTTGGAACCTATATATGTTCCTTATTTGGAAAAAGGGTCCTTACAGGTATGACTAAATTAAGGTTCTTGAGATGGGGAGTTATTCAGGTGGCCCCTAAATGCAATTACCTGTATCCTTATAAGAGGGATTTAGAGGGAGATTGGAAATACACAGAAGAAGAGAAGGCAATGTGAGGATGGAGCAGAGAGACAGCATTGAAGATGCTGGCCTTGAAGAATGGATGATGAGGCTGCAAACTAAGGATTACTGGTAGCCATTAAAAGTTGGAAGGCAAGAAATGGATTCTTCCCTAGATCCACTAGAGGAAGCATGGCCTTCCTGCTACCTTGATTTTGGCTTAGTGATACTCAGATTAGAACTGTGAAACAGTACATTTATTATTTATTATTTATTTATTTATTTATTTTTTGAGACAGTCTTGCTCTGTCGCCAGGCTGGAGTGCAGAGGTGCCATATCGGCTCACTGCATTCCCCGCCTCCCGGGTTCAATTGATTCTCATTTATGTTTTAAGTACTTTGTTACAGCAGCCTCAGGAAACAATACAGTTATATACATGCTTACTCTCTTTATCCCATTTTCTTACATCAGCACACAGAATGACAGTCACTGTCCTAAATTTGGTATGATTCCTTTCTGCTCAGCATTGTTTGTGTATTTTGAAAATGAAGTTTATTCATACCAATATATATAGATGTATTTCATGTATTTTAACTCCATGGAATTTGATTGTATAAATTTATGACAATATATTAGTTCTAAGGCCGGGAGTGGTGGCTCATGCCTGTAATCCCAGCACTTTGGGAGGCTGGGGCAAGCGGATCACTTGAGGTCAGGAGTTCAAGACCAGCCTGGCCAACATAGTGAAAGCCCGTCTCTACTAAAAAATACAAAAATTAGCCGGGTGTGGTGGCAGGCGCCTGTAATCCCAGCTACTCAGTAGGCTGAGGCAGGAGAATCGCTTGAACCCAGGAGGCAGAGGTTGCAGTGAGCCAAGATCACCCCACTGCACTCTAGCCTGGGCAACAAAGCGGGACTCCATGTCAAAACACACACACACAAACACACACACACATTTATTCTATTGATGGACTTCTAGGTTGTTTCCTTGTGTAATACAACAATGCAGTGAACATTCTAATACATGTATGCTTGTGTATTTATGAGAGAGTTTCTTTAGGCTATATACATGGGAAGTTATTGGATCTTAGGATATGACTTCTTTGTACAAAAATACTGCCAAATTGGTTTCTAAAGGGTTGAACTGATTTATACATTTACCAGCAATGTATGAAAGTTGCTTGTCTTTAGATCTTCTCTAGCACTTGTTATTAACTGAATTTTTGACTTTTGCCAGTCTTAGAGGAATGAAATGAATATCAGGCTTTTTCCTGATTATCAGTGAGATTGAACATCTTTATCTTCTCCAATTATGTGACTTGTCATTTCACTATTGTATATATTATCATAAAGACCTTGTCAAGTTTAATTTCTTCTTAAAATAGAACACCTATGAAATGCCAAGTACTTTATTTTAAAATTTTATTATGAAAATTTTTAAATTTTTAGAAAAGTAGAAATAATAGCAGTTGTTAGTACATTTGGGCTGCTATCACAAAATACTACAAGCTGGGTAATTTATAAACAACAGAAATTTATATTCTACAGTTTATGGGGCCAGGAAGTCTGTGATTAAGGCACTGACAGATATAGTGTCTGGTGAGGGCACTGCTTTTTGGTTCATAGATGGTGTCTTCTTGCTGTCCTCACATGGTTGAAGGGGCAAAAGAGCTCCCTTGGGTCTATTTTATAAGGGCATTAATCCCATTCCTAAGGGACCTAATCACCTCTCAAAAGGCCCCACCTCCTGATACTATCACCTTGAGGATTAGGATTCAACATACGAATTTGGGGACATGCACCAATATTCATACCACAGCAAATAGTACAATGAAAACCTGTATAATCAAATGTTGATAGCACTTTGCTGTTATTTGATATATATTTTTCAGCTGAGTCATTTTGAAGTAGATTATAAATATAACACATTTTGCAACATTTCATATTGCATCTCTAGAATATATGGAAATTCTATATAACGAAAATACCTTCATATCATTGAATATCTAGTCCCTATTTAAATTTTCGCAAGTGTTCCCAGTATGTCTTTTATAACTTTTTAAAACTTAGGATTCAGTGAGGTTTGTGTTTGGCTGTTACTTGATTTTATTTAAAAATCCCGTTTTGGGTCAGGCTCGGTGGCTCACACCTATAATCCCAGCAGTTTCGGAGGCCGAGGCGGCTGGATCGTGAGGTCAGGAGATCGAGATCATCCTGGCCAACATGATGAAACCCAGTCTCTACTAAAAATACAAAAATTAGCTGGGCGTGGTGGCGCACACCTATAATCCCAGCTACTCGGGAGGCTGAGGCAGGAGAATCGTTTTAACCAGGGAGCGGGAGGTTGCAGTGAGCCAAGATTGCGCCACTGCACTCCAGCCTGGCGACAGAGCAAGACTCCATCTCAAATAATATTAATAATAATAATAATAAATAAAAATCCCCTGCTTTCTACTTATAGCATTGTAAGAATAAAGACTTGTTTGTAAAGTAGGGCGTTTGTTTTGTAGAATGTTCCTTGTTCTGGATTTGTCTGTGTCTTGTGGTTAGTTTTTTTTTTCCCCCCCAACTTTTAAGTTCAAGGGTATATGTGCAGGATATGCCGGTTTGTTACATAGGTAAACATGTGCCATGGTGGTTTGCTGCGCACATCATCCCATCACCTAGGTATTAAGTCCAGTATCCATTAGCTGTTCTTCCTGATGCTCTCCCTCCCCCACCACCCCCCAAACTGCCCCCCCCTGCACTGGCTGACAGGCCCCAGTGTGTGTTGTTGCCCTCCATGTGCCCATGTGTTGTCATCATTCAGCTCCCACTTATAAGCGAAAACATGTGGTGTTTGGTTTTCTGATCCTGCATTAGTTTGCTGAGGATAATGGCTTCTAGCTCCTTTCATGTCCCTACAAAGGACATGATCTTGTTCCTTTTGTGGTTAGCTTTTTTCTCTACCCTTTGCGTTTTCTATGAAATGGAAGTTGGGTCTAAGTTTGACAAGATCCAAGTTAAACAATTTTAGCAAGAATGTCTCACAGGCAACCTGTGTACTTCATAGTGTATCACATCAGGAGGCATATAATGTCTGTTTGTCTCGTAATTAATGATGCTAATAACTTTAGCCACCTGGTTGAGTTAGTGACACACCAGATCTCTACATCATTTTCTTCCTTTTTATGCTAGTAACTAACCTGAGGGGTGATATTTTAGCGCCGTGTGAATGTCCAGTTCTTCAGTAACCCTTCACTTAGACACATTAACGTTTATAGATGTCCCTTTCTGGAATCAGCTATTCTATAAGAGTTTTTAGAGTGGTGATTTTTCTAATTCTCTGATTTCTTTTTCATTTTTAGCTGGCAGTCTTCTGTAAAGATCTGTCTCTTATTAGCTGGGGCTATTTGGTTACCTTGACATATAGTTTCTATTGAAAATGCAGGATAAGTGCTTAATGCTCTTTATTTAATTGCTAATATTTAGAATAAAGAATTGGTATAATAGTATCCAGTGGTATCAAATGCATTCTCTCTCCACCTGTGCCTCTCAGAAGCACCATTTTGGACTCATGGATTTTTGTATATTTAGTGTGTTATAGCCCTAACCATTATTCTGTTTGATGCTGAAAAACTTATACATTTGGTCAGTGGGAGCTATTTCAAGCCAGTTCCTATCTGCTTTTAGCATAATTTTACTGATCTTTGAATACCTCCTTGTTTTCTAGCATATATCCTGGTGTGATTTATGAATTCCTTGCCTGAGACCTGAAATCGGCCATTTCTCCAAGATGCAGTGGTTTCTTTTAGCGGGAATGCTATTTAGAAACCAAAATTTGAGTACACATGATGCTTCTTGCTACTTGAGTGTCCCTGCTTCTAAGCGTTTTTATGGAACAGAACTAGGAAACATGTTCTTTAAAAAATCATGAAGGTGTTTATAGACCAAGTTGCTTTGAACCAACCCTTTGCCAAAACAAAAAATGTAACTATTTGAAATCACTGAAAGCTACCAGGGCAGTGAGAAATTGCAAAATCAAGATCTCAGCGAAGAGGGAAGCTCAGTTACATGAGCCCAATCTCTTGGAACTACCTTGCCTCTAAAGAGATCCTCTAATTCCTAATGCAGTGGCTGGCAAATAGAATTTGAGTAGAGTTTTTGACAAACCCTGTGGTTGGGGAGTATAAAAATTGGAGTTCATGGCCGGGCATGGTGACTCACACCTGTAATCCCAGCACTTTGGGAGGCTGAGGTGGACAGATCCCCTGAGGTCAGTAGTTCAAGACCAGCCTGGCCAACATGGTGAAACCCCATGCCTACTAAGAATACAAAAAGTAGTCGGGTGTGGTGGTGGGCATCTATAGTCCCAGCTACTCGGGAGGCTGAGGCAGGAGAATTGTTTGAACCTTGGAGGCAGAGGTTGCAGTGAGCACTACTGTACTCCAGCCTGGGTGACAGAGAGAGACTCCATCTAAAAATAAGTAAATAAATAAATAATAAATTGGAGTTCGTAAGTAGATATTCAGGGCTTTTGGTTGGGACTCTGAAAGAATAGCAATAATAGTGACCTGGAAATAGACTGGCTTTCACAAAGACTGAAGACCAGTTTCAAATAATCTCTATCCCCTGATAGGATTAATTACGATTAGTTAAGAACCAATTGCCAGGACACTTAAGCTGTATGTTTGCCAGAAGCAAATGTAATTCCTCTTTGGAAGAAGACAATATCATTCAGAAACTTAAATTATCCTGCAGATTTTCATATGTAGTTGTTTCTCAGTATCTGAGGAGGATTGGTTCCAGGGTCCCTCCGCCCATACCAAAATCCATAGATGCTTAAGTCCTTGATTTAAAAAGAAAGAGGTAATATTTGCATATAATCTATGTACATCCTCCTGTGTACTTTAATCTCTAGATTACTTATAATACCTAATACAATGTAAATGCTATGTAAATAGTTGTTGCACTGTATTTAGGGAATAATGATAGGATCTATATGTTCCATACAGATACAGCCAACCATTTGTTGTTTTAAAATATTTTTGAACTGTAGTTGGTTGAATCCACACATGCAGAACCCATGGATATAGAGGACTGACTGTACAATATTGAGAATTCCATTCTTAAAAAATAAGTAAATGCCTTTTATTTATTACCATTTATATGGTTACAAATATTATCTCCCAGTTTGTAACATTTTTCTTTTTTTTTTTTTTGAGATGGAGTCTCACTCTGTCACCCAGGCTGGAGTGCGGTGGCACGATCTTGGCTCACTGCAAGCTCCGCCTCCTGGGTTCACACCATTCTCCTGCCTCAGCCTCCCGAGTAGCTGGGACTACAGGCGCCTGCCACCACGCCTGGCTAATTTTTTGTATTTTTTAGTAGAGACAGGGTTTCACTCTGTTAGCCAGGATGGTCTCCATCTCCTGACCTCGTGATCCGCCCGCCTCAGCCTCCCAAAGTACTGGGATTACAGGTGTAAGCCACCGCGCCTGGCCAACATTTTACTTTCTTAATGGAGTCATGGTGAATAAAAATTTGTAATTTCAATATAGATAAAAATAACAAGCCTTTTCCTTTTAGTGGTTATTGCTTTTGTGTCTTGTTTAAGAACTCCTTGTCTAACCTGAAATCATAAATGTGTTCTCCTATACTATCTTCTTAAAGCACCACAGTTTTGCATTCCAAATGTTTTCAGTCCACCTAGAATGAATTTCAGTGAAGGATGGAACAGGAATTCAATCATTTTGTTTTCTATTTGTCTTAAGCCGTCTCTCAGCATGATTCATGGAAAATACCCTCTTAATGGTGTTAGTATCCTTTGCCTAGTTTGGCATATAATAGACTCTCTATGAATGACTTTGAATAAAGGATAATATTTTGGTAGTGTGAAACTCTAGAGGTTCCTTGTGGTTTTCAAATATATTGTATAATTTACTAATTGATTTTTTTATTCTGTACTCCTTATGTTCTGTTGTACTGATCAATTATAAGGGCCTCTCATACTACTGAAATCCTATCAGCACTAAATTAATATTTGTCGAATTTTCTTTACATCTGTTTTAAATTTCCTGTTGTTTATTGTAGTGGTCTTTACAATTATGAGACTTGCTTGATACATTTTCTTGAGCTCTTTGTCTTAGACTGTGTTTTTTAACTTGAACATAACATTACAGTCACCTGAAGAGATTTTAAATGCTACCTGTCATTTGGGCTCTACCCATGGCCCAGTTAAATTAGTATTTTTAAAGGTTCCCAGTTGACTTTTGTGTAGTTCAGGTGGAGAAGCACTGGTCTGAGACATGACTGGATATTTTGGTTCTTCAGATTTCTCTTAGGTAAGTTTTTCTTTTTTGCAAAGCCCCTTTTGATTTTATAAGTTTAAAAGGAATTTCTCTTTTTGACAGATTTTATGAAACTTTTACTCTTTGACATTTAAAAACATACATAGAAAGTTTCTGAAGATTGTTACATAAGTGTTATTTATGGCTGAAATTTTTTGTCCCATCACATTTTGTATTCCATGCAATTAAATTCAACAGATATTTATTGTCCTTTGTGCCAGGTATTATGCAAGGGCTTGGTGAATAAGAGAAGGTCTTTGACTTTCTGGAGCTTAAAGTCTATACTTGTAAGTAGCTCTCCAAAAGAGGTGGGGGTATAGGGTGCTGTGCAGTTGTACTGCCTGGAGGGTTGAACCTATTCTGTGAGTCAGGGAATGTCTCCCTGAAGTAACATTTAAGCTGAGACTTTAAGAACAAGTTCAAAAAACACATTCTTTAGATAAACTAGACTTTTTCAAAGTTAAAAACTTTTGTATTTCAAAGGACATTATCAAGAAAGAAGACTTTCTTGAATGGAAGAAAATATTTGCAAATCATGTATCAATGAAAGGTCTACTACTATCAGAATGTATAAAGAACTCATACAACCCAACAAACAGACAACTCAATTAAAAAATGGACAGAAGATACGAATAAACAGTTCTCCAGAGGAGATATAGAAATGACTAACAAGCACATGAAAAGATGTCCAATTTCAGCCGGGTGCAGTGGCTCATGCCTTTAATCCCAGCACTTTGGGAGGCTGAGGCAGGTGGATCACCTAAGGGCAGGAGTTCGAGACAAGCCTGGCCAGTGTGGTGAAATCCCATCTCTATTGAAAACTCAAAAATTAGCTGGGCATGGTGGTGAGCACCTATAATCCCAGCTACTTGGGAGGCTGAGGCAGGAGAATCACTTGAATGCTGGAGGCGGAGGTTGCAGTGAACTGAGATTGCGCTAAGGGAGGAGACCACCCCTCATATCGTCTTACGCCCAATTTCTGCCTCCAAAGAAAGAAGAAGTAGAAACTAAAAGGCAGAAATGAAATCCACAGGCAGACAGCCCGGCGCCACACCCTGGGCCTGGTAAAGATTGACCCCTGACCTAATCGGTTGTGTTATCTATAGATTACAGACATTGTATAGAAATGCACTGTGAAAATCTCTATCCTGTTTTGTTCTGATCTAATTACCGGTGCATGCAGCCCCCAGTCACATACCCCCTGCTTGTTCAATCAATCACGACCCTCTCACATCCACCCCCTTAGAGCTGTGAGCCCTTAAAAGGGACAGGAATTGCTCACTCGGAGAGCTCGGCTCTTGAGACAGGAGTCTTGCCGATGCCCCCGGCCGAATAAACCCCTTCCTTCTTTAACTTGGTGTCTGAGGATTTTTGTCTGCCGCTTCTCCTGCTACATTTCTTGGTTCCCTGACTGGGAAGCAAGGTGATTGGCGGATGGTCAAGGCAGCTCCTTAGGCGGCTTAAGCCTGCCCTGTGGAACATCCCTGCAGGGGACTCCGACCAGCCTGAGTGACGCGGATCCTGAGAGTACTCCCGGGTAGGCATTTGCCCCAGTGAGACGCTTCGCCTGAGCAATGTGTGGCAGGCCCCCATGGAGGATCAACGCAGTGGCTGAACACCAGGAAGGAGTGGGCACTTGGAGTTTAGACATCTAAAACTTGGTAAGACTAGTCTTTGAAACTTGCCCACTCCATTTGAGTGGAAGCATGGCCTGATCACCCACGGTGTGCCTGTACTGGCACTATGGTTTTTGTTTTTGACTTGACTTGGATTGCGTGATACTTTGGTCTTGGTTTTGACCTGGCTTGAATTTCCAGATACTCTGATTTTGGTTTCGATTTGGGTTTGGTGTAAACTACAAAAGTGTGTGTGTGCCCTTTTTACCTGTTGTTTTGTGATGTGTGTGTGGTGTGAGTGTGGTGTTTTGTCTCAAGGAAACATGGGTAGGCATAAAGTAAGCCCACCCCACTAGGAGCTATGTTGAAAAATTTCAACAAAAGGATTTAAGGGAGACTATGGAGTACTATGAAACCAGGAAAACTTAAAACTTTGTGTAAGATAGACTGGCCAGCATTAGAGGTAGGTTGGCCATTAGAATGAAGCCTGGACAGGTCCCCTGTTTCAAAGGTATGGCACAAGGTAACCTGTAAGCCAGGGTACCCAGACCAGCTGCGGTACATAGATACTTGGTTACAGCTGGTTTTAGACCCCCCTACCCCCAACACACAGTGGTTCAGAGAACAGCAGCATAAGCAGCTGGCAGAGGCAAGGAAAGACCAGCAGAGAGAGAGAAAGGAAAGAGACAGAGGAAAAGAGGCAAAAAGAGAGAAAGAGACAGGCAAAGAGGGAGTCAAGGAGAGAGAGAGAGATTAAGAGAGAGGCAGAGAGCGAGAGAGAGAGAGAGAGAAGGATAGAGGCGAAAGGAAAGTCAAAGAGAGAAAGATGATTTAACATTAACCACTGATAATTCCCTTAACCCAGCAGGTTTCCTAATAGGAGATCTAAATCTTAATTGCCATACGGATGTCTGACTGGACCTAGGAGGAACTCCCTTCAGGACAGGATGATTGATGGTTCCTCCTGGGTAACTGAAAAAAACAAAAAACTAAAAGTCTTTTAGCACATGTACTACCCCTAGAATTTCTAGTAAACCAGTACCAGCCTGAAGATCACATTCTCATCAAAGGGTGGAAAGAAGAAAAACTTGAGCCAGCCTAGGAAGGACCCTACCTTGTGCTGCTAACCACCGGGACTGCCGTTCGTACAGAAAAAAAAAAAAAAAAAAAAAAGGATGGATTCATCACACCTGAGTCAAGAAAGTGCCACCCACTCCAGAGTCGTGGACCATAGTCCCAGGGGAAAACTCTACCAAACTAAAGCTAAGAAAAATTAAACTCTTTTCATCTATTCTATTACTCTTTCTTCTTTCCTTGTTCTATTGCTGACCATCTAGTCAGCAACATAACCAAGTCAATTTCACCACAAACTATTGCATATAATGCTTGCCCTCTTATACCCTGTGAGGACTTGCCAAGTCAAAGACAGCTTTCTATTTCAGAAAAGCACTTTTGTCCCTCCTGACTCTCCTCAGACTGGGCATTAGTAAACTAGGACCATTTAATCCGGGGAGATTTCGATAAAGACCCCAGTGCCAACCAGGAGTCTTGCCCCCCAATGTAGAGCTTTCATGCCGTAGTTGGTCCAGCATTCTATGGACCACTGCAGAGCAAGGATGGGTAAACTAGGACCATTTAATCAGGGGAGATTTCGATAAAGACCCCAGTGCCAACCAGGAGTCTTGCCCCCCGATGTAGAGCTTTCATGCTGTAGTTGGTCCAACGTTCTATGTACCACTAAAGAGCAAGGATGGGTAAACTAGGACCATTTAATCCAGAGAGATTTCAATAAAGACCCCAGTGCCAACCAGGAGTCTTGCCCCCCGATGTAGAGCCTCCATGCTGTAGTTGGTCAAACGTTCTGTGGACCACTGAAGAGCAAGGATGGACCGCCCCAACTGGTTTTTGTAATTTCCTTAAAACCATACATTCATTTTACTAGAGGATCATAGAAGTTAAAGACTTAAAACAAACTTTAGCAATTAAGACAGGATACTAAGATGCAAATGCCTGGTTAAAATGGATCAAATGTTCCATCTGCATGTTAAACAAAAGCAAATGTTATGCTTGTGCACATGGCAGGCCAGAGGCCCAGATTGTCCCCCTTCCACTAAGGTGGTCCTCCAGTCGACCAGGTGTAGGCTGCATGGCAGCTGTTTTCCAGGATTCTACAGCTTGGAGTAATAAGTCATGCCAGGCTCTCTCTTCACCCTGCGGTTCAGCCCCCGAGGGCCGTCTAGCTTCCATCTCCCAACACTAAGTTCACTTCGTGTCTCTCACGACAGGGAGGAAACATAGCATTCCTGGGAGACCTGAAGGGATGCGATGAGCTTAAGAATTTTCAAGAGCTTATCAATCAGTCAGCCCTTGTTCATCCCTGAGCAGATGTGTGGTGGTATTGTGGTAGACCTTTACTGGGGACTCTGCCGAATAACTGGAGTGGCACTTGTAGTTTAGTCCAAATGGCTGTCCCTTTCATCCTGGCATTTCATCAACCAGAGGGAGAAAAAATAAGACATTGTAAAGTGAGAGAAGCCCCTTGTGGGTCTTTCGACTCTCATGTCTATTTAACACAACTGGAGTCCCACGAGGAATACCAGGTCAATTTAAAGCTGGAAATCAAATAGTTGCAGGATTTAAGTCAATATTTTGGTGGGTGACTGTTAATAAAAATGTAGATTAGATAAACTACATCTATTACAACCAACAGCAACGAGGTTTTCATGAGTTAAAAGAAAAACTCATGTTGGCCCTGGCCCTAAGGCCACCTGATCTGACAAAACTCTTTACACTCTATGTGTCAGAAAGAGAAAAAATGGCAGTTGGAGTTTTAACCCAGACTGTGGGACCCTGGCCAAGGCCAGTGGCCTATCTCTCAAAACAACTAGACAGGGTTTCCAAAGGCTGGCCCCCAGGTCTAAGGGCCCTAGCAGCAACGGCCCTGTTAGCACAAGAAGCAGATAAACTAACCCTTAGGCAAAACCTGAATATAAAGGCTCCCCATGCTATGGTAACTTTAATAAATACCAAAGGACATCATTGGTTAACAAATGCTAGATTAACCAAGTACCAAAGCTGGCTATGTGAAAATCCCCACATAACCACTGAAGTTTGCAACACCCTAAACCCCACCACCTTGCTCCTGGTATCAGAGAGCCCAGTTGAACATAACTGTGTAGAGGTGTTGGACTCAGTTTATTCTAGCAGGCCCAACCTCCGAGACCATCCTTAAACATCAGTAGACTGTGAGCAGTACGTGGATGGGAGCAGCTTCGCCATCCCCTGCAAAATGACTCGGACGAAGACGACAAGCCCTGCTCCAGTCACACCCGGAAGCTGACTGGTCCATGCATGGCCGAAGCATGAGGAAACTCATCACGGGACTCATTTTCCTTAAAATTTGGACTTATACAGTAAGGACTTCAACTGACCTTCCTCAGACTGAGGGCTGTTTCCAGTGTATACATCAAGTCACTGAGGTAGGACAAAAGGTTGCTATGGTCCTATTATTTTATGGTCATTAGAAGTGTACTGGAACCTTAAAAAGAACTTGTTTGTATAATGTTATTCTCTACAAGATATGTAGCCCAGGAAATGACCAACCTGATGTGTGTTTTGCCTCATCTGAGCCTCCCATGACCACAGTTTTTAAAATAAGATTAAGAACTGAAGACTGGTAGGGACTCATAAATGATATCAGTAAAGTGTTAGCCAAAACAGAAAAAAAAAAGGGTGCCCAAACAAGTCACCTTGAAATTTGATGCCTGTGCCGTCATTAATAGCAGTAAGTTAGGAAGGGGATGTGGCTCTTTTAGTTGGGAAAGAGGCTATATGACCAAAAATAAGTATATTTGTCATGAATTAGGACTGTATGGAAATGAGTGTGGCTACTGGTCTTGTGTCATTTGGGTCACTTGGATAAAAAAATGAAGAGGATCCAGTCCACCTTCAGAAAGGAAAAAATGGCCCTTCCTGTACTAAGGGACAGTGTAACCCCTTAGAGCTAGTAATAACCAATCCCCTGGATCCTCTCTGGAAAAAAGGGGAGCGTGTGACCTTAGGAATTGATGGGGCCAGACTGGATCCTCGAGTAAATATCTTGGTTCAAGGAGAAGTTTACAGACGCTCTCCTGAACCAGTGTTTCAAACTTTCTATGATGAGCTAAATATACCAGTACCAGAAATTCCAGGAAAAACAAGAAATTTGTTTTTGCGATTAGCTGAGCATGTAGCCCAGTCTCTCAATGTCACTTCATATTATGTATGTGGAGGAACTGTAATGAGAGATCAATGGCCATGGGAATTCTGAGAATTAGTACCTACAGACCCAGTTCCTGATGAATTCCCAGCTCAAAATAATCACCTTGATAATTTCTGGGTCCTAAAAGCCTCAGTTATTGGACAATATTGCATAGCTAGAGAAGGAAAAGAATTCACTCACCCTGTAGGACGACTTAGTTGTCTGGGACAGAAACTGTATATTGGTACCACAAAAACAGTCACTTGGTGGAGTTCAGATAAAACAGAGAGGAATTCATTCAGCAAATTCCAAAAGTTGCAAACCGTGTGGACCCACCCGGAGTCCCACCGGGACTGGACAGCCCCCACTGGATTATATTGGATATGTGGGCATGGAGTTTATGCCAGATTACCTGACTAGTGGGCAGGTAGTTGTGTTATTGGCACTATTAAACCGTCTTTCTTCCTACTGCCCATAAAAACAGGCGAACTCCTGGGCTTCCCTGTCTGTGCTTCCCGTGAAAAGAGAAGGATAGTTATAGGAAATTGGAAAGATGATGAATGGCCCCCTCAGAGAATCATACAATATTATGGGCCTGCTACTTGGGCACAAGCTTGTGGGGATACCGGACCCCCATTTACATGATCAAACGAATCATACGGTTACAAGCTGTCTTAGAAATAATCACTAATAAAACCAGCAGAGGCTTGACTATTCTGGCCTGGCAAGAAACTCTGATGAGAAATGCTATCTGTCAAAATAGATTGACTCTCGACTACTTGCTAGCAGCTAAAGGAGGGATCTGTGGGAAATTTAACCTTACTAATTGCTGTTTACAAATAGATGATCAAGGGCAAGTAGTTGAAGACCTAGAAACATGACAAAACTGGCACATGTGCCCATGCAAGTGTGGCATGGATTTGATCCTGGGGCCATGTTTGGAAAATGGTTCCCAGCGCTAGGAGGATTTAAAACTCTTATAATAGGAGTTATAATAATAATAGGAACCTGCCTACTGCTCCCTTGTTTGATACCTGTACTTCTTCAAATGATAAAAAGCTTCATCACTACCTTAGTTCACCAAAATGCTTCAGCACAAGTGTGCTATATGAATCACTATCAGTCTGTCTTGCAAGAAGACATGGGTAGTGAAAATGAAAGTGAGAACTCCCACTAATAAAATGAGAGTCTCAAAAGGGGGGAATAAGGGAGGAGACCACCCATCATATCGTCTTATGCCCAATTTCCACCTCCAAAGAAAGAAGAAGTAAAAACTAAAAGGGAGAAATGAAATCCACAGGCAGACAGCCTGGCGCCACACCCTGGGCCTGGTAGTTAAAGATCGACCCCTGACCTAATTGGTTATGTTATCTTACAGACATTGTATAGAAATGCACTGTGAAAATCCCTGTCCTGTTTTGTTCCAGTCTAATTACCGGTAAATGCAGCCCCCAGTCATGTACCCCCTGCTTGCTCAATCAATCACAACCCTCTCACACGCACCCCCTTAGAGTTGTGAGCCCTTAAAAGGAACAGGAATTGCTCACTCGGGGAGCTCGGCTCTTGAAACAGGCGTCTTGCCGATGCCCCCGACCGAATAAACCCCTTCCTTCTTTAACTCGGTGTCTGAGGATTTTTGTCTGCCACTCGTCCTGCTACAGTACCACTGCACTCCAACTTGGCCAACAAAGAGCGAAACTCCGTCTCAAAAAAAAAAAAAAAAATATCCAACTTCACTGGGCATTAAGAAAATGTGAATCAAAACAGTGAGATGCCACTTCACACTCAGCAGACAGCTATCATAAAAAAATTAGAAAATAACAAGTATTGGTGAGATGTGGTAGAAATGGTAACCAAAAGGTATAAACAACCCAGACATGCACATGCATTAACAGTTGAATGAATAAACGAGTTGTGTTATACACATATAAAGAAATAATACCCAGCCATAAAAAGGACTGAAGTACTGATACATGCTACAACATGGAGGCACCTTGAAAACATCATGTTAAATAAAGGAACCACAAACGAAAAGTTAACACATTGTGTGATTCCTTTCATATTCAGAATAAGCAATCCCATAGAGACAGAAAGCAAATTAGTGGTTGCCAGGGAACTGGGGAGGGGGAGATAGGAAGAGATTATTTAAAGGGTATAGGGAGGTGGTGGTTGTATGACATTGTATATGCAGTAAATGCCAGTGAATTGTATACTTTAAAATGATTAATTATATAAATTTCACTTTGAAAAAAACTACATAAACCTGATTAGATTTTTAAAACTTGTATGAGCATACAGTTTTAAGTGCTTAAGTATTTCTTCTGAGTGGAGTTGGTCAACCTAAATAACAAGCAGAGAGAGGTTCCCTAGAAGGAAATGATGGTTCTTTGGCAACAGCATTGCAGTGGGAATGTGCTTGCCATGGTAAACTATGTATATATTCAAGGACGTAAAGGAAGGCAAAGATTTTTAAAGGGAAAAGGAGGGTTATGTAATTGTTTTGAAATGATTATCCTTGGCTACAGAGATCAATAACAAGAGTGATGCCAGTCCAAGGTTGGACAGGCAGTTGCTGGGCAGATGTCCTTGCGAAAGTATTTTTTGTGTAAGATTGCAGTGCCTCTGAGCAAGCAAGGCTGTGGTTTTTGCAGAGTCTTTTGTAATAGTTTTTGTCTAGGTATACAAGTGTGAGAACCCTCTTAGCCTTTCCAGCTGTATATGTCAGATTTTTTAATACACTAGTGACTTCATTTTGACTCTGACAACTTTCACAAATTATTACAATTGTTGTTGCATAATAGTTTACAGATTTTGTTCAATATTAAACATTAAAAATGAAATTTATTGGAAATACATCTTCTAATGGTATGGACTTTTAAAAAATGCCATTTAGTCTGTATGTCCATGGATGACTGCTACATGAATGAATGCTACAAGGGTTCAGCATAAATTCTGTTCCTGTTTTATGATTTATTAGACTCAAGTGCTGAGAAACCTTGTTGATGTAATAAAAGGGTAATGGAAGGAGTTTAGTTATAGCAGTGTCACTCATTTTTTTGAACTTCTGAGTCATGTACTAAAAAGCACATAGTAATTTAGCATAAAATTGACTTTTAATGATTGACTCACACAACTCAGGTTTTCCTACAGGGTTTTTGAAACGTGAAGAATTGGAAAACAGTTCACTTGCATAACAATTTGGTAATCCTTAGAGTAATTTACTACTTCCTCAACACCTCCATCAGCATTTCCAGTCCACCCTCTGTTTAGTGCTTCAGAAATGTTTGCCTGTCAGGGAACTACCATGGTAATAAGAGACATAGGTTAGGGGAATGCTTTTCTTTTGTAAAATGGAAAAGCATTATTGTTAAAGGGAAAAAGGGAAAGATGAGTTCTCATGACACAGGCAGAATAGTTTTTGAAATGATTACCTGTGAAAGATGAAAATTTTCTGATGCTCTTAAAGCTAACTGTGCACTTGGACCTCTTCAAATCTTTGTGTACCTAGAGAGTACCATACTCTTTCTGAGGTTTTATATAAAGTGCTGCTTACAGCCTGCCTTCAGCTACAAATCTTTGAATAAGGTGAAACTCCTGTGCACTGTGAATAAAAAGAGGTGAAATTTTAAAAAAAGTAAAATTTGACTCTAAAGCTCTGTCTTTGAAAATGGCTTTTTTTTTTTTAATTTTGTATCTGGAATAAATGTAGAGTTAATACAAAATTGTCAAATTAGATTGAGTTAGGAGTTTCAGCTTTTCTTCTCATTCCTTTTCTAAAAATTTTCCCAGGTCAATGAGTGGTCATTGAAGATAAGAAAGGAAATGAGAGTTGTGGACAGGCAAATAAGGGGTAAGTTATCATTTTATGTCTTCTATTTTTCACCTTCTTGGTATATTTTGCTTCAGTTCATAAAAATAAACTGCATTTATATATCATAAGACATAGTTTATTCCTATATCAGTTACTTATAGCTGTCTGACTTATTTTGCTTTTTAATTCTGTAATCAGTATTTTTAAAAAAGATCATGAGTTAGAAGAAACTTTATATTTTGGAAGAGCAAAAGAAACCTCTTGCTACTTATAAAGAATTGTCTTTTATGGAATTCAAATTAAATAAATTATACATAAGTAAGGGATACAATTCCATTGTCACTGCTCTGTTTATCTTAGCATGACTGTAAATTGAGGACAGTATGTTTATAAATAAAGTTGATTTTTTTTGTTTGTTTAGTACCATTTAAGGTGATTTACAAAGGGATGGTAATATTTAAAACTTTTAAGGTTTTTAACACTCATGATTGGAGAAGAGTTAATATCATAAAGGTATCCCAGTATCACTTTCTTTAAAAAGAATTGGAGAGGGAAATTCCATTCCCAGCCATGAAGGAGTAATTGCTTTTCAACTTGCATTCTCATTGTAAATAAAATTTTGGACAAAGAAAGAGAGAAAAAAAACTGGACAAAAATCTGTGAAACAGCTGTTTTCAAACATTGGACAGCTGGCAGTACAGGGTTGTGATCACTGAGAGAATAGAAACAAAGACAGAGAGCCTTAATATGACCCTGTCATTCTGCTTGGAGATACTTTCTGGATTATAGCCCATGGAAAGACATTCCAAGCAGAGCATAGTGGTTTCACTGGGTTGAGAATAGAGATAAGGGTTCAGAGAGTGGCTGGAATTTGTGGGGCAGAGTATCAGAGAGAAGGGAAATACTCAGAGAAAGAACTTCAAATGTCTCCATAGGATCCATTGGAGTCTTTGACTGAATACTAAGCTGTGCATGCTTAGAGTGAAATTCTGAGAGGCTGGGCAAATAACAATTACTAGGAACAGAACTACCAGGAAGCTGTAAGGTGAATAATTCCTAGAGCTAATAAAGGATTGAGAAGTGGTTGAGTTCTGATCAGACACAGAAAAGAGACTTTGTTGAACCTCTGGGATGTTCAGTAGAGACCTCAGAAGAGTCACACCTTAATAATAAGGATCAGGTAGGTAGTCCTAGAAAAAAGGCTACCACAAGCCCATACCAACTAACCAATAAGACTTAAAAGACTTGAAGGCTGATTTGCAGGTAATTTGACTGCCTGCCAAAGTAAAGATTAACACTCTTTAAGGGAAGACTACAAAATTCAGACACCCAACAATGAAACATACACAGTGGCCAGCTTCCAATGAGATACTATTATGAAGAAGCAGGAAAATGCAACCCCAAATCAGGAGAAAAGCCAGGTAATAGAAATAGATTAAAAAAAAAAAACCAAAAATCCAAAACCCCCACGAAAAAAACAGATGATTGAATTCACAGTCAAGGATTTTTAAGCAGCTATTATAAATATGTTGAGATTAAAGGATAATGAATACATAATGAGGAGATAAATACAAAATACAGAAAATAACAAAATGGAATTTCTAGAGGTGAAAGATCTGAAATGAAGTGAAATTAAATGAAGACTCACTAAATGGGTTTAACAGCAGAATAGACACTACAGAAAATGAGATAAGTGAAATTGAAGATATACAAAATCTAAAATGTTCAAATGAGCATTTCCTTTGAGTGTCCTATCAGCAGCCCAAATATTTCAGATTTTGGATTTTGGATTTTCTGATTAGGGATATACAACTGGTATGATGCAAAGCTTCCGAAATCTAAAGCCTGAAAGACATTTGGTTTCCAAGCATTTTGGATAAGGGATATTCAACCTGTAATACAAATTATCCAAATTGTAGTACAGACAGAAAAAAGAAAAAACAACAACACAGAGCTTTTAATATCAAGTGAGCTAATGTGTGTAATTTGAGTCTCAGGAGGAGAGGGGTCAGGAAGAGATCATATGAAATAGTAACTGAATGTTTTTCAAACATGATGAAAGCTGTTAAGCTTGCAGATCCAAGGAACTCATCTCCAAATCGAATAAACACAAAACCATACAAAGGCAAAGCATAATCAAATTACTGAAAACCAAAAAGATAACCCCCCAAAAAAGACAAATTTAGGTCCAATAAACAGTGATAAGAATGATTTTTAAATTCTTATCAGAAACAATGCAAACTAGAATATCTTTCATATGGTGAGAAAAACCCCACAAAACAACCCCATGTTATCCTAGATTTAAGTCCAATGAAAATAACATTCATAGGTGAAGGTGAAATAAAGATAATTTCAAACAAAAGCCAGAAAGAATTTGTTGCCGATAAAATAAATGTTAAAAGAGGTTGTAGGCTGAAGAAAAATCATACCAGATACAAACTTGGATTTATATGAAGGAATAAAGTATGCTGGAAATGGTAAATATATAAGTAAATATAAATTATTTTTTCCTCTTAAGAATGTGTTTAACTTACTGACTCTTGAAAGTAAAAATAATAATGTATTGTGGGGCTTGTAACATGTAGAGGTAAAATGTATGACAATTATAATAATTGATTTGTGTCAAAAATAAATGTTAGAAACCTCATAAGTTTCATTAGTATCTCACAGCCTTGCATATTCCTTTTTTGTGCTATGCTCACTGTATTTCTTCTCACATCCATAGCTCATTTTGCCTTTTAAATGACGATCTTCAAGCCCAATATCTTTCATGTATGTTTCCTATTATTTGTCATTAATAGTAATTTATTAATTTACTAACTCTAACATGATATCAGAAAAAGATCATGGATTTTGGAGTCTTAACATTACCAGGTTTAAACTCTGATATCACCTGTCCTTATATAAACTTCTTTGAATCTCTTAGAATTGTTGTGACAGTTAAATCTGTGAATATATGTAAAATGTTTAGGGCAGTACCTGGCATACAGTAGAGACTTCACTACTTGATGGTGATACCAAAAAGGGGGATGGGGCACTTTGATAAAGTGTGACTCTGAAGTAATGTGATTGCTTTAAATGTTACTTGTGAAAGCATATGAAGGTTTATCGTAGCAGTTGGTTTTTCATTTGGTTTTATACTAGCAGTCAAGGTGAATGGATTTAAAAAGAAATACTAGTATAAAAATGAGCAACTGCAAAACAAATTTATGTTCTCAGAAGTCAAGCTATTGGCTATGCTTATTGGGGGGAAATGGTGGATTAAAGGTGACATAAGGGGGCCTTGTGGCATGTTGGTGATACTCTGTTTCTTGATCTAGGTCCTGGTTACATGAGCATGTTTAATTTGTGAAAATGTATATAGCTGTACAGTTATGTTTACTTTTCTGTATATATGTTATACTTAAATAACAAGTTAAGTAACTTAAAGCAAAATGTAACTATAGGGTGTTCTCAGCTTCTCATGGAAGATTTATGGTAGTCCACATGTTTAGCTTTCAGTCAAATGTAACACATTTTGAACACTCATTATAGGCAATAATTGGAATGAATTTAGGTAATTCATTTCATCTGCTCCTCAAATGAAAATAGTCAGCTTGGGTGAGTACTCATGACTATAAAGGTGAAATATACACATGTGAAAATTCAGAAAAGTAGAAAGAAGAAAGTTAAAATCGCCCTGAAGTTTAACCACTTAGAGATAACCACCACAAATACTTTTTATGATCATCCTTTTCCAGATATATTTCTCTCTGTTTTTGTATTTATACCCAAATGTTTATTTATAAGTGAGTCATACTAGTCTTGCTGCTGATTTTTATTTATTTTTATTGTAAAATTTACATAAAATAAAGCTGACCATTTTAACCATTTTTAAGTGTACAGTTCAGTGGCAGTAAGTGCATTCATAATGTTGTGCAACCATCACCACTATCCATCTCCAGATCCTTTTCCTCATCCATACTGAAACTCTGTACCTATTAAACAATAACTTCCTATTTCTCCCTACCCCCAGCCCCTATAACCACTATTCTACCTTCTGTATCTAAGTATTTGACTATTCTAAGTACCTCATATAGGTAGAATCAAATAATATTTGTCTTTGTGTCTGGCTTATTTCACTTACTGTAATGTTTTTAAGGATCATCCATGTTGTAGCAGGTATCAGAATTTCATTCCTTTTTAAGGCTAATATTCTGTTGCCTGTATATACCATATTTTATTTATACACTCATCTGCTGATGGACATTTAGATTGTTTCTACCTTTTGGCTATTGTGAATAATGCTGCTATGAAGATGGAGGTACAGATACCTGTTTTGCTTCCAATTCTTTTCAGTACTTTTGCATACATAAACGAAATCATTACTGGATCAAATAATAATAGTATTTTTAATTTTAGGGGGAACCATTTACTGTTTTCCATGGCAGCTGTGCCATTTTACATTTCTGTCATCAAGAGCTAGGCTACTCAAAAGTAGCTGTATATATGAGGGAATATAGAAGTCACTGTGCATGCCCAGGGAATGGTACAGGCTCATAAAATAGCTCAGAAGACCTTGAGTTTATACCTTGTGCTGATCTTTACCACAGAAATCCTATGCCAATTTTAAAAAACAAAAAAGAAAACAAAACCAAACCTGACGAGCCCTGGGGAAGAGGCAGCATCTGATCTCCAGAGTTATCACATTAGAAGATTCAAACATTCAGTAAAATCATAAGGCATACAAAGAAACAGGAAAATATGGCCTCCTCAAAGCAGGGAAAAGTAAGTCACTAGAAACTGTTGCTGAGAAAGACTAGATGGTAGATTTGCTAAACAAACACTTAAAGCAAGTATCTTACAGATGTGCAAAGAACTAAAGGAAGAGGTGGATTAAGTTAAAAAAAAAACAGTGGAATAAAATGGAAATATCAATGGAAAGATAGAAAACAAGAAAAGAAACACCAAAATTCTGGAGCTGAAAAGTGTAATAACTGAAGTGAAAACCTTACTTGAATGATTCAAAAGCATATTTGAGCAGGTAAAATAAAGAATCAGCAGACTTCAAAATAAAACAATTGAAATTATGAAGTCTGAGGAACAGAAGAAAAAAATGAGACTGGCTGCAATGGCTAACGCCTATAATCCCAACGCTTTGGGAGGCTGAGGCAGGTGTGTTGCTTGAGGCCGGGAGTTTGAGACGAGCCTGGGCAACACGGCAAAACCTCATCTCTGCAAAAAATAAAAACAAAAATTAGCCAGGTGTGGTGATATATGCCTGTAGTCCTGCCTACCCAGGAGGTTGAGGCAGGATCACTTGAGTCCAGGAGCTTGAGGCTGCAGTAAGCCATGATCATGCCACTGCACTCCAGCCTGGGCAACAGAGCAAGACCCTGTCTATAAAAAAAATAAAAAATAAAAAATAAATGGACAGAGCCTAAGAAACCTGTCAGACATCATCAAGTAGACCAACATGCAATGTGGAAATTTTAGGAGAAAAGAGAGAGAAAGGTGCAGGAAGAGTTTTGAAGAAATGGCTGAAAACTTCCTAGATTTGATGAAAGATATGAATATAAACCTCCAAGAAGTTCAGTGAACTCCAGGTAGGATAAACTCAAGTGAGATCTCGCCAAGAAAGACACATTATAATCAAACTGTAGAAAGCCATAGACAATGAGAAAATCTTAAAAGGAGCAAGAGAGAAACATCTTGTCACATACAAAGGATCCTCATAAGATTTTAGAAGATTTCTCATCCGAAACATTAGAGGCCAGAAAGCAGTGGGTTCAATTGCTTGAACCCGGGGGACGGAGGTTGCAGTGAGCTGAGATCATGATACCACTGCACTCTAGCCTGAGTGATAAAGTGAGACTCAAAAACAAAGAAGCTCATGCAAATTCACATTAGAGTGTTATAAGTTTAGGATGTTAAGCATAATCCCTGTGGTATCCACAAAGAAAATGGCTATACAAAAGGAAATAAGAAGGGAATTAAAACATTTCATTACCAAAACAATCAAGTAAACACACAAGAAAACATTAATGCAGGAAATAAGAGACAAAATAGCTATGACATACAGAAAATAAATGACAGGTTGGCAGAAGACAATTTGTCCTTATCAATAATTCCTTTTTTTTTTTTTTTTTTTTTTTTTTGAGATAGGGTCTTGCTCTGTCACCCAGGCTGGAATGCAGTGGCGTGACACGGCTCACAGCAGCCTCGACCTCCTGGACTCTAGCAATCCTCCCATCTCAGCCTGCCAAGTACCTGGGACTATAGATGCATGCCACTGCACCAGCTAATTTTTGTATTTTTTGTAGAGACAGGGTTTCATCATGTTGCCTAGGCTAGTCTGGAACTCCTGGACTCAAGCAGTCCTCCTGCCTTGGCCTCCCAGAGTGCTAGGATTACAGGCATGAACCACTGTGCCCAGCCCACAGTAATTACTTTGAATGTAAATGGATTTAAAGTCTCCAATCAAATAACAGATATTGGCAGAATGAATTTTATAAAACATAATCTTATATTTAAAAACATATATGCTGTCTACAAGAGTAAGACTTTAGATCCAAAAATGCAAATAGATTGAAAGCAAAAAGGATGGAAAAAGATATTTTATGGACATAGTAAATAAAAGACAGCAGGAACGGCTATGTTATTATCAGATAAAACAGACTTTAAATAAAGATTATATGAGACAAAGAAGGATATTATATATTAATAAAAGATTAAATACAGCAAGAAGATAAAACAAGTGTACATATTTTTGTATATAATAACAGACTGTCAAAACATATGCAGCAAAAGTGGACAGAATTAGAGAAATAGTTCTTCCGTAATAGTTAGACAATACCCCACTGTCAACAATGGGTCTATTAACTAGATAGGAATTAGGTAGGAAAACAGGGGTCCTGAAGAATGAAGGCAGAGCACAGTGGCTAATACCTATAATCCTAGCACTTTGGGAGGCTGAGGCAGGTGGATCACCTGATATCAGGAGTTTGAGACCAGCCTGACCAACATGACGAAACCCCGTCTCTACTAAAAATACAAAAATTAGCTGGGTGTCATGGTTTGTGCCTGTAATCCCAGGTACGGGAGGCTGAGATAGGTGAATCACTTGAACCTGGAAGGTGGAGGTTACGTTGAGCCGAGATTGTGCCACTACACTCCAGCCTGGGAGACAGAGCGAGACTCCATCAAAAAAAAAAAAAAAAAATAAAGAAATAAAACAATTAGATCTAAAGATGTATACAGAATACTACCCAACAACAAAATACACATTCTTCTCACATATACATGAGACATTCTTTAGGACAAGACCATATGTTAGACTTAAATCAAGTCTCAGTCAAATTTAAAAGATATATAAGGTATCTTCTCTGACCACAGCAGGATGAAATTAGAAATCAGTAACAGAAAGAATACTGGAAAATTCACAAATGTATGGAAATTAAGCAACACATTCTTAACCAATGGGTGAAAAAAGAAATCACAAAGGAAATTAGAAAGTACTTACAGACAAGTAAAAACCAAATCAGAACATACCAAAAGTTAGAAGGTGCCGCAAAAGCAACACTCAGAGGAAAATTAATAGCTATAAATGCTTACATTAAGAATGAATGCCAGGCATGGTGGCTTAATCCCAACACTTTGGGAGGCCAAAGCGGGCAGATCACTTGAGCCCAGGAGTTTGAGGCTAGCCTGGGCAACATGGCGAAACCTGTCTCTATCAAAAATGCAAAAATTAGCTAGGTGCTGTAGTCTATGGGTAGTCACAGCTACTTGGGAGGCTGAGGTGGGAAGACTGCTTGAACCCAGAGGCAGAAGTTACAGTGAGTTGCAATGGTGACCCACCTTGCACTCTAGCCTGGGTGACGGGAGTGAAACCGTGTCTCAAAAAAAAAAAAAAAAAAAAACAAAAAACCTCAGGTGAACAACCTAGCTTTCAACTTAAAGGAAATAGAACAAGAACAAACTCAACCCAAATCTAGCAGAATGAAGGAAATAATAAAGATAAAAGCAGAGACAAACAGAACAGAAAAAGAATAGAGCATTAACAAAGTCCATAGTTGGTTCTTGAAAAAGACAACGAAATGTATATGCCTTAACTAGATTGACTAAGGAAGAAGAGAAGGTTGAAAGTACTAAAATCAGAGTTAAAAGTGGAGACATTACTACTGATTCCACAGAAATAAAGATTATAAGAATACTATGGACAATTGTATGTTAATAAATTGTGTAACCTAGGTGTGATGGACAAATTACTAGAAACATAAAACTTACCAAGATTGGAACATGAAGAAATAGAAAATGTGAACAGACTTATACCTAGCAGGGAGAGTGAATCAGTGATCAAAAATATCTTGACAGAGAAAAGCTGTGGACCTGATGACTTCACTGGTAAATTCTATCAAACAGTTAAGAACTAACACCAGTGCTTCTCAAACTTCAAGAAATTGAAGAAAAGAAAACACTTCCTAATTCATTCTGTGATGCCAGTATTGTCTTGATATAATATCAGACAAAGATGCTGCAAGAAAACTGTAGACCAGTATCTCTTATGAACATTGATGCAAAAATCTTCAACAGACTACTAGCAAACCAAATCCAGCAACACATTAAACACATCATGGCCAAGTGCGATTTATCCTGGAATGCAAGAATGATTCAACATATAAAATTTGATCAGTGTAATATATCACATTAACAGAAAGAAGGGGAAAAGAAACTCACATTATCATCTCAATTGACACAGAAAAGGCATTTGGCCAAATTCAGCACCCTTTCATGCTAAAAACAACTAGGAATAGAAGGACCTGAACATAGTAAAAACCATGTATGAAAAAAACCACAGGGACTATCATAGTAAATGGTGAAAGACTAAAAGCTTTTCCTCTAAAATCAGGAACAAGGCAAGGAGACCCACTTTTGCCACTTCTCTTTAACGTAATATTGAACTTCTAGCCAGAGGAATTAGACAAGAAAAAAATAGTTAAAAGTATCTAAATTGGAAAGGAAGAAGTAAAAATCTATTTGCAGCTGATACTATAAGTGTAATACCCTAAAGATTTTTCAGAAAAGACCTATTAGAACTAATAAATTCAATAAAGTAGCAAGATATAAAATCAGCACCAAAAACATCAATTGTATTTCTCTATATTAACAATGGACAATCTGAAAAGGAAATTAAGAAAACCCATTTTCAATAGCATCAAAAATAATCAAATACTTAGGAATTTACTTAACCAAGGAGGCAAAAGACTTGTATAATGAAAATGATGAAATATTACTGAAAGAAATTAGACATAAATAAATGGAAAGATATCTCATTTTCATGGATTGGGAGATTAAATATTGTTAAGATGTCAGTACTACCCAAAGCAATCTTATACATTCAAAGTGCTATCCTTATCAAAATCCCAATGACATTTTTTGTAGAAATAGAGATATCTGTCCTAAAATTCTTATAGAATCTTAAGAGACCCTAAATAATCAAAATAGTCTTAAAAAAAGAAAGTTTGACCACTCTCTTCCTGGTTTCAAAAGTTGCTACAAAGCTACAGAGAGAAAATCAATGTACTTAAACTAACATAAAGACAGACATATAAACCAATGGAATAAAATAGGTATCCAGAAAAACTCTGCCTGTTGTCAACTGATTTTTGACAAGGGTAGCAAGACCATTCAGTGGAGGAAAGGACAGTTTTCAACAAATGGTGCTGGGAAAACTGAATATCCATTTGCAAAAGAATTTAGTTGGACCTTTACCTAACAATGTATACAAAAATTAACCCAAAATGGATCAGAGACCTAAATGTAAGAGCTAAAACTATGAAACTCTTAGAAAAAAACATAGGGCAAAACTTCACAACATGAAGAACAAACTGCTGGGCATGATGTGTGACTGTAGTCCCAGCTACTCGGGAGGCTGAGGCTGGAAGATCAGTTGAGGCCAGGAGTATGAGGCTGTAATGTGTTATACTAATGCCTGTGAATAGCCACTGCATTACACCCTGAGCCACATAGATCCATCTCCAAAAAATAGAGTAGACAAACTGGACTTCATGAAAATAAAAAATTTTCGTGCATCTTAAAAAGATTACCTGGCAGGGCACAGTGGTTCACGCCTATAATTCCAGCACTTTGAGAGGCTGTGGTGGGTCAATTGCTTGACCCCAGGCGTTTGAGACCAGCCTGGGCAACGTAGCAAAACCCCGTCTCTACAAAAAAAGAAAAAGAAAAATTGTGTATTAAAAAAATAAGAAAATGTTACCAACAGAGTTACTCATAGGCAACTCATAGAATGGGAGAAAGCATTTGCAAATCATTTGTCTGACGAGAGATTGTATTCAGAATATATACACAACACCTAAAATGCCACAACAATAAAACGACTTGATTCAAAAAGAGGCAAAGGACTTCAATAGACTTTTGGAATTTCTCCAGATAAGCTGTACAGATTGTCAGTAAGCATATGAAAAGATGCTCAACATCACTAATCATTGGGGAAATGCAAATCAAAATGACCTCATACCCATTAGAATGACTACTATCAAAACAACAACAACAAAACCCCCAGAAAATAACAAGTGTTGGTGAGTATGTAGTGAAATTGGAACCTTTGTATACCGTTAGTGAGAATGTAAAATGATGTCGCCATTGTGAAAACCGGTACAGCTGTTCCTCAAAAAATTAAAAATAGAATTACCATGTAACCTAACAGTTGTACTTTTAGGCATATGCACAAAAGAAAGCAGAGTCTTGAAGACATGTTTGTACATTCATGTTCTTCACAATAGCTAAAAATTGGAAGTAACCCAAGTGTCCATTGACAGATGAATGGTTAAGTGTCGTATATACATACAATAGAATATTATTGAGCCTTAAAAAGAAAGTTCTGACATATGCTACAACATGGATGAACCTTGAAAATATTATGCTTAGTGAAATAAGCCAGTCAGAAAAAGAAAAATATTCCACTTAAAGGAAGTAACAAGGGTAGTAAAATTCGTAAAGACAGAAAATAGAATAGTGGATGCCAGGAGTTAGGGGAAAGGGGAAATGGAGAGTTACTGTTCAGTGGGTGCAGAATTTTAGTTTTGGGAAAGTTGAAAAAAGTTCTGGGCCAGGCGCGGTGGCTCATGCCTGTAATTTCAGCACTTTGGGAGGCCGAGGCAGGTGGATCACCTGAGGTCAGCAGTTCGATACCAGCCTGGCCAACATGGTGAAACCCCATCTCTGCTAAAAATACAAAAATTAGCCGGGCATTGTGGTGGGTGCCTATAATCCCAGCTCCTTGGGAGGCTGAGGCAGAATCACTTGAAACCCAGGGGGTGGAAGTTGCAGTGAGCTGAGACCACACCATTGCACTCTAGCATGGGCAACAAGAGTGAAACTCCGTCTCAAAAAAAAAAAAAAAAAATAGTTCTGGGTGGAGGTGATGGTTGCACAACAATGTGAATGTTACTTTATTCCACTGATTGTACACTTAAAAATGGTTAAGATGGTATATTTTATGTATTTGCCACAGTTTTAAAAATTGGAGAAAACACTACTGATCATAAAGCATATAATAAAGACATATCTTACCTTTAGCTGATGCTGGTATGAGACTTATAATATGTTCAGGCTTTCCTTAAGTTGCAGGTTTCTAGAAATGATTAGTGACTGTATAGAAACTGTACTCTTATGATTGTGGGAATACTACTTATTGATTATTGGAGCAAGCTCTGGAATGCATTTATAGTAATTTTGTTTTTTAAGTTCTTAGGGCCAGTACCAACAAATGTAAGAAGGGTGTTTCGAAATTTTATCAAGTGTAATAAGATCGTACTTTTCTTTTAAACTACTTTGATGTTGTTTCTGGAAATGATGAATATTCACTACATTATTTTGATTTTATGTTTATCCTTCTACATGTTTTTCTACTTAATAGACACATTTAGATCACAGTAAGAATGTATTTGAGTGCCAATAAACCTGACTTACCCTTGATTTTTGATGTTCTGTTCTAAATTTAGATATCCAAAGAGAAGAAGAAAAAGTGAAACGATCTGTGAAAGATGCTGCCAAGAAGGGCCAGAAGGATGTCTGTGTAGTTCTGGCCAAGGAGATGATCAGGTCAAGGAAGGCCGTGAGCAAGCTGTATGCCTCCAAAGCGCACATGAACTCAGTGCTCATGGGGATGAAGAACCAGCTGGGTAAGGCTGCACTTAACCTTACAGTCAGCTTGTAATGCCAGTGTTGCTGTTATTATCAACATGGGTTCCTTGAATAGGAAAAACTCTACTCTGGTTTTTATTCTTTGTATTTTCTTAGTGTTGAGTGTTGTACAAATGCAAAATATAATAATGTTTTCTTTTGTTAGTATTTTCTAAATAATAATGAAATCTACATATAAATCTGCTTTGTTTAGAAGTTAGAATGTATTGAACAGTGTTATCAAGTGACCTGAGAATTCAGTTGTAGAAGTAAGGGGCCAGCTTAGATGTTTGGAGGGAGACTGAAGAAAAGAGCTTTCTACCTTTGTCCTAGTCCCAGAGCAGCCGCAGGCAAAATGTTACAACAGGCTGTGGGGCTTTGGCTCATCTCCTTTTCTCCTTCATCTCTGTCTACCTAATGCTTCCTCACATCTTAGGAATCTGTAGACCACGTTATGGGTATTCAGCATACATGTGAACTGTCCATTTTCGATGACTTTTAGGAACTCATGATATTTAAAATAGGAATAAACATTGTTTCCTTTCAGTGTCCAGTACAGTACTGTTTGTAGTCATTCATCTAGTTTGTTTCTTTTCTTAATTTCCATTAAATTATGAAGTAGTTCTAACTCAGAACTATAATTCTTTAGTAGTGGCAGCAAATGACTGTCAGATATTTAGATTGAATACAGACTCAGAAATCATGGAGAGCCACGCATGGTGGCATGCAGTTGTAGTCCCAGCTGCTAAGGAGGTTGAGCAAAGAGAATTAAGTGCTTGAGCCCAGGGGTTTGAGGCCACAGTGAGCTATGATTGCACCTGTGAATAACCATTGTGCTTGAGCCTGGACAATATATATAGCAAGACTGTGTCTGTAAAAAAGAAAGAAATTATGGAGAAATTTTTCACTAAAGAATATTTTCAACTCTGTCAGATACTTCATTGATCACACTCAAAAGAAGTTAGAAGATGAAGTGATTTAATTTATAGAATGGTGCCAAATGAGTTTTTAATGCATTATTTGGTTGTATTTTGTTCTGAAGGTATTTTCTTCACATTCAATTTTAACATTCAAATATGGTTTTAAAATATGCCTAACCATTAATGTATCATTAGTTTCTTTCTCCAGATACTGAAGAGAATAATCATGGGCTGAGAAAGAGTAAAAAAAAAATGACAAAATGTTTGTACCACATCATCTTTTAAAAAATCTATCAAGATTATCTTTTATTTATTTACTTTTTGTTTTTTGAGGTGGAGTCTGTCACCCAGGCTGGAGTGCAGTGGTGCGATCTTGGTAACTGCGACCTCCACCTCCCAGGTTCAAGTGATTCTCCTGCCTCACCCTCCCGAGTAGCTGGGATTACAGGTGCCCACCACTACGCACCCCTAATTTTTGTATTTTTAGTAGAGTTAGGGTTTCGCCATGTTACCCAGGCTGGTCTCAAACTCCTGACCTCAGGTGATCTGCCTTCCTCGGCCCTGCAAAGTGCTGGAATTACAGGCATGAGTCACCACTTCTGGCCTATCTTCACTTTTAAATACCATGTTATTTCAGCCCTAAAGTGATGATTTTAGGCTCTTGAAATACTGGATATATCACCTAGATATGCCTTTTGACCAAACTGAGTATCAGTGCTGTAAAGAAATAGTCTAATCTTGTCATGTTTGAAAGCTCAAGTATTCTTGTCTTTTATAGCCAGCTTGAAAGTTTCAGATTTATTCTCAACTTTTCCTGCAACATGCTCAAAAGACACATGTTCAGTTGACCATGATAAGCTTGTTTAAAAATTTTTCACTCTTTCCTTATTGCTTATTTTGCCTTTTTTCCTCTATGAATAAAGCAAGTGTATGCACAGCCTCTTTTTTCCAATTGTGGAGATGAAAGCAGAGGATAATATAATAAATCTTTATGTACCTATCATGCAGAACTAATAAAATCTATCTTTTATTTATTTATTTTTTTGGTAGAGACAGGGTTTCGCCATGTTGCCCAGGCTGGTCTTGAACTCCTGAGCTCAAGCGATCCACCCACCTCAGTCTTCCAAAGTGCTGGGATTATAGGTGTGAGCCGCTGCACCTGGTCCAGAACTAATAAAATCTAACGTTTTGTTGTATTTGCCTGCTTCTATATTATAAAAGAAATAAAGCATTATTACAAAAGTTGAAGTTCCTTTACTACCCCTTTCCAGTTTCATTCTCTTCTCTCCCATCCTCTCCAGAGAAAACCACTATTGTGAATCTTAAAATTTATATGAATAGTATCATACTATAGATACCATTCTGCGTCTTTTTTCTCCATTTATCATTGTTTTTGAAATATGTTCATATGGATAAATGTAGGTGGGGTACAATGGCTCACACCTGTAATGCCAGCCCTTTGGGAGACTGTGGCAGGAGGATCACTTGAGCCAGGAGTTCGAAACCAGCCTGGGAAACATAATGAAACCCTGTCTGTATAAAACAAGACAAAAAAAACCAACAGCAACCACAATAAAATGATCTATGTATATATATAGAGAGAGGGAGAGGATGCTGTAGTCCATTGATTTGAACTACTAGATGAAATTACATTGGTGTATCACATTTTATTTTCTGTTCCCCTTTTGATGGATATTAAGGTTATTTTCAGGTTTTGCTATGTGTAAAAGTTTAGGACAGTTGTATACTCAGAAGTAGAATTGCTAAGTAAATAGTTGGGTTTAAATTTTGCTAGAATTACAAAATTGCTCTCCAAAGAAGCTTTACTAATTTATATTTCCAGCAGCAGTTCATGAGTTCTTTTTTTCCATACCTTTTTAATTGGTATTGTCATACTTTTTTATTTTTGAGAAATGTTATCTTGTATTCATAGTTCTCTCAGAGCTACTAAACTTGATCATTCTTTTTTCTTTGCCCTTTCTTCCTGTATCCTGATTCCAAAATACCTTTTCAACTAGTTAAAGTAAGTAATCATTAGTCTGCATGGAAAAAACTCTTTTATCATACACTTTAAGCGGTATACAAAACAAAAGCTCCCCTGTGCACTGCACATAAGAGCCTATTGTTTAAGTATACACCCATAACAATATGTTAAGTTGTTTGTTTCATATATACTGTAGCTTTACCAGAATTGAAAAGTGAAGTATTTGCTCTTTGGCCTCTGAATGTTAAGGTGCTAGGGTTCTATTCTAGATCCTCTGCTCCTTTCCATCTTTACTCCCACTAGTTGATCTTATCTAACCCCATGCCTTTAAATGCCATTGATTTTTAAATTTTTATCTTCAGGGCTGACTTTATCTCTAAGTGCGTAATTGGCATCTCCACTCAGATGTCTTAAGGGGTATCTCAAAATTGATATGCCTATAAAAAAAAAATCTTGATTTTCCTTCTCCCACCACTTTCTCTTCTTCCAGTCTTTCTACTATGAGAATTTTTTTTTAATTTTAATTTTTGGCATCATTAAAAAATTAAACATATGTATACTCTGGGTTACATTATAATTGATGAGTTTAATGAGACTTCAATCCCCCATTTGCATTTTTGTTTTTGAGGTTTGGTGTCAAATTTCACTGTGGCAATCCAGTGTGAAAAGAGGAAAACTCAATTTACTGTGTAAATGTCCTTACCAAAGGAATCCCATCTGATGCAAGGATTTTAAGTAGTCTTTTTTATTTTATTTTTTGAGACGAGGTCTCGCACTGTCGCCCAGGCTGGAGTGCAGTGGTGCCATCTCGGCTCACTGCAACCTCAGTAGTCTTAATGGAGAAAAGTGGGAAAGGAGTCGCCGGACAGATAGATGAGAACAGTGTATATATATGCATAGTTCTCAAGTATTTTATCTGTAGCATAACCCACATTATAAGTGGTGTTTTAGTTCAGCAAAGTATCACATGAAATTTATGTTGTTAATGTGAATTTTATTGATTTTGAAGTTTTTTTATATTTAAGTTTGTTTTTGAAATAGTTTTATAATTGTACAATTATAGGCATTGGGCATTTGTACCCAATTAGTAAAATACACATAAGTAAAGCCAACAACAGAAAGTTGTTTGTAACAGGGGAACTGTTAACATTTTATTTTTCTTCAGTGAAGGATTGAATCAGTAAATTATGATTTATTTAGGTTTCAGCATAGTATTCAGCTATAGAAAGATGTTAATGATGCATCATTTAATAAGAAATGAAGTTGCAGAACAGTATATATAGCATGATAGCACTCTGTAAATAAGTAAATAGAGGATGCGTTTGTGTAGGTGTGTAAATAAATGATAAGTGGATCAACAGAGGTCTGAAAAAGGTTTACTTCTCAGGAGAGAAGTTGGATTGTTTGAATCGTCCTTATTGTTTTCTCTTTAACTTCTTATTATGGAAATTTTAAGCATATGCAAAAGCAGAGTGAATACCCAAATGAATCTCTATGTACCTATCACCCAGCTTAAACAATTGTCAACTCTTGGCTGATTTTACTTAATCTATATTCATCCCACCTAGTCCCTGTGTTTTCCCCTGGGAATCCATATACATTTATCCCTCAGTGTCCACAGGGGGATTGGTTCCAGGATCCCCACAGATACCAACATTTGTGGATGCTCAAGTCCCTTATATAAAATGAAGTAGTATTTGCATATAACCTACGCATATCCTCCTGTATACGTTTAACCTCTAGATTAATTATGTAATACCTAATACAATGCAAATGCTATGTAAATAATTGTTATACTATATTGTTTAGGGAATAATGACAAAAAGCTTATCCGTGTTTGGTACAGACACAGCCTTTCATTTTCATTGTTGTTGAATATTTTTGATATTGAATATTTTGTTGTCTTTGGTTGGTTGAATTTACAAACACTGAACCCACAGATATGGAGGATCAACTGTAATTTCATCTATAAGTAGTTCCATATGGATTTCTAAAAGAAAAGCATTGTATCCTTCTATTCCTTGGCGCATCTTTTCAGTCCTGGGGACTTGTATCCTACAGTGCTTGGATGTGTGCATGTACATTGCCTTTGCACTGTATTTTCTGTTTCTTTCTGAAAGCAACAGTCTTAGTTACTGGATTTCTCAGACTGGTCCTTTAATTTTCTTATCTTTTCCATGTTCCATTTTGAGGATAATAATAGTTAGTGCCTTCCTCATAAGCAGGTTGTGAGGCTCACTTCATTGTCTGGCATAGTAATTGCTGTATAGATAGGTTCTAAATATTCTCATCATTATCATGATCAATTTTGTCTGTATAATCTACTTTTTGCAAAATTTCCTCAACTTTATTTTCCATTTTTTCTCATGAATTCTTTATTTTGGCTATCTTAACTTTAATTTTCAAGAAAGAGTTCTCAGTTTCTTATTTAAAAAAAAATTCTGTTCTTCCTCGTTGGTGCAGTATTTTCTTTTGTTAATGATAGTTGTCCTTTTGAAATTTTCTTACGTTCTGTATACTGTTTCTCAGAACTTCTCCCAATCGTCCTCTTCCACTTATCTTTTTAAAGAAAGAGGTGGGCGGGAGGGAGGGAGGCAGAGGAGAGAGTGGAAGGGAGGAGGGTAGGGGAAGCTAGATTTAAATATAGGCTTTCTGAGTACCTGCCCTCCCTAGTCTTTTCAGGCATATAGACTGAGCTACAAAAACCAAAATGTTAATTCATTTAATAAATATCTCTTTTAGCCCTATTATGTGCTAGGCATACTGCTGGGCACTGGGGTGAAAATCGTGAATATTACAGGCACAATCACTGCCCTCTAGGTATGGGGTAAATTGCAGATAATTGAAGAAATATAATAAAAATTAAAAATAATAACTAATCAAATTGATATTTATAATTGCAAACTGTGATATGCACTAGGAGAATGTAAAAGAGAAATGTAGAATCAGGGATGGCTCCTTTCAGGCACTGATGAATCCTGAAGGAAGATGAACTATTAAGTTTGTGGGAGCGTGGGAAGCGGTGTGCCAACTTGGATGGCTAGCATGTGTGAAGGCCCTGGGGCCAAAAAGAACTGAGCATTCCCGGCACAGAAGGAAGGTCTGGGAGGTTGGGTACTGAGCAAGTGGGAGGGATGGCTGGAGAGGATGAGCAAGGAGGTGAAGATGACAGTTTTTACAGCTGTTAGAAGAGCAAAGTTTCTCAAAGACAAATTCAAAATAAGACGTGCTGTAGCAATGCAGATAAAGTGCAATGCGAGTTAAGAGGAAAAGTATTTTGGGGAGAATCAGGGCAGCATCTGAGTATAGAGGGATTAGGTATACTAAGGCACAATTGAAATATTTCAGGCTGTGTTCAGGAAACAGTTTGACAGGAATACATGAAGGGGAGCAGTGGGAGGTGAGGCTGGAAAGGTAAGTTGGAGTCAGAGTTCTGAGATATCAGGCTGAGGAATTTAAATTCTTTTGTAGACATTTGAAAGCTTTAGCACATTATAAGCACAGAGCACAGGTGCAGGGAGGGACAGTCCATTGTGATTGGTGGCAGTGGGACCTGAGAGGTAAAGGAGTGGAGTAGGGGAATGGAATAGGTTAGTCTAGTGAGAATGGAGTAGAAGACACAAGAACAGGTGCAGAGTGAAGGTATAAACAAGGCTGAGATGCTCTGAGCCTTTGAGCCTGGAAAGAGACTGCAGGGCCATTAACAGACACTGGAAATACAGGGAGAGGAACAGGTCTAAGAGAGGAGTCTTCACTTGGGCTGATCAGACTAGCCCCAGGAAATCAGTGGCTATTTGGTTCACCTGGCCTCTGCAGCACCTAAGCTTTTGCTGGCAGGAAGGATTCCTAGACAGCATTGTTGCGTTGGTTAATAGTGGAATGTTGCTTGTTGGGAGATTAAATACAGCAGAGTAGGTACCAGGATAGAACTTGGGACAGGGCAGGAAGGAAAAGGCTACATTTTGGGAGTGGAAAAAGAGAAAACTAACCAAAGTTCCTGAGATGTCTTTGTTGTCTTTCCATGGCCCCATCCCACCCCTAGCCTGTTGCTGCTTTGAAAAGCCAAGATTTAACAAAGTCATTCCTCTTTCTTAAGATGTTCGCCTATTAAAATGCAGATGCCTCTGGGGAGGGGTAATCTGTTCAGCCTTGTCACGTATTAATACATTGTCATGATTAGGTGCTTTCCAGGTAACAGCTTTCTGAAATCAGCCCCTTGTAGTGTAAGACAGATGATGAGTGTATTTTGATTGGAAGAGAGGGTTAAGGGAGAGGGTTGAAGGTGGGGCAGGAGATAGAATTACCATATGCTCCAGCAATTCCGCTTTTGGGATCTACCCGAAAGAATGGAAGGCAGGGACTCAAATAGGTATTTGGATGCCAATGTTCATAGCAGCAGCATTCACAATAGCCAAAAGGTAGAAGCAACCCAAGTGTCCATTGACAGATGAATGGGTAAACAAAATGTGATGTATCTGTATAATAGAATATTATTCAGCCTTAAAAAGGGAGGAAATTCTGACTTATGCTACAGCAACATGGATGAATCTTGAAGGCATTATGCTAAGTGAAATGAGCACTTCAAAAAAGGATGAATACTACACGATTCCACTTACATGATGTACCTTGAATTCTCAGATGTAGACGCAGAAAGTAGAGTGTTGGTTGCCAAGGGTAAGGCGAAATGGGGATTGAGTTGAGTGACGGTTCAGGGGTTCAGTTTGGGAAGATGAGAAAAGTTCTGGAGATGGATGGCGGTGATGATTACACAAAAATGTGAATGAATGTACCTACTTCCACTTAACTATATACTTAATAGATACATTACAAATTTTGTTATGTATAATTTTGGGTTAAAATAATTTATGTATATTTTACCATTAAAGCAGTGGGGCAGGTGTGAGTGCTGAGCTATGGTGGGATTCTGAGTGGCAGAGATGCATGAGAGCTCCAAACTCTTATATATTGATGACACTGTGTCTAGAGGGGCAGGCCATGCAATAAAAGGGAGGCCCAGGTAGGGTAGTACATCCACCTAGCTACCTTTGTTCTTTTATTTTGTTTTCTTCTGTGCTTTGATTGGAGTACCTGAAAGTGAGTTTGCAAGTTATGGATCTTTGGGGTCAAGCATAACGTTTGTGAAGTTTAAACCAATTTGTTGAATCAAAACACATTTTAAAATAATTTTCTAGTATTTTTAACTTAAGTGTTACAGATTTTGATATGATTTGGCTCTGTATCCCCACCTAAATCTCATGTTGAATTGTGATCCTGAGTGTTGGAGGTGGTCCTGGTGGGAGGTGATTGGATCATGGGGGTGGTTTCTAATGGTTTAGCACCATCCCCCTAGTGGTGCCTCATGATAGAGTTCTCATGATCTGGTTGTTTGAAACTGTATAGCACCTCCCCTATCTGTCTCTCTCTCTCTGTCTCCTGCCTGCCATGTGAAGATGTGCCTGCTTCCCCTTTGCCTTGCACCACAGTTGTAAGTTTCCTGAGGCCTCCCCAGAAGCTGAAGCCTATACAGCCCACAGAACTGAGCTGATTAAACCTCTTTTCCTTATAAACGACCCAGTCTGAGGTGTGTCTTTATAGCAGTGTGAGAACATACTAATATAGACTTATTGTTTTTTAAAATGCTGTAGAAATATGTAAAATAAAAGTAATTGTTCACCAATTTCTTTGTCTTGGCCTCAGCCCCCTTACCCACTGGTAGCTACTATTTGAGTACTATACGAACTGTCCTGCAGTTTGTTTTTGTTAGTCTAACATTATGTCATTTTATACATACCACACACATTTATTACTCAGGTCTACAAATTTGAGCCCTTAAATAAACAAATTTTGCATTTAATATTAAATTGTGATCTAGCATATGCAAGATTAAAATTCAGTTTCTTTAAGGCTTGCTGAATAATAAGTAATCTTCTAAAATAAATACATATCCGTGTCATGTGTTGTTCATGATGGTGTTTATTCAAGGATTTTAAGTTTTCCCCTCCAAAACTTTTACAGATTTCAATTCTACAGTGCATGATTGTCTTTTTCAAATGAAATATTTGCCCCTACATAAGCAAAATACAACATTAAATGAAATTTTTAAAGGGAGTGAAAAAATCATCTACCTTCCTCACAAATTGATTGTTTCATATTTAATTTTAGTTGTTATTCATATGAATGTTTATTTTATACTCTGTAAATACCATATAAAAACACATCATTGGCGTTAAGTGAGAGTGACACTAGGCAGTCATCCTTCTAGAATTTTCAAGTCCAATTCCTGTTAGCAAGCTGGATCCTCAGAAACCCTTCTCCATCCTCCTGTTTTACTTCCCACAGCAATGCCTTTGCTGAGTTGTTTTCATAGTATTCCTTTGCTTTTTGTTGTTGTTGTCGTTGCCCAGGCTGGAGCACAATGGCGCAATCTGCTCACTGCAACCTCTGCCTCCCGGGTTCAAGCTACTCAGCCTCGCAAGTAGCTGGGATTACAGGCACCCGCCACCATGCCCAGCTCATTTTTGTATATTTAGTAGCAACGGGGTTTCACCATGTTGACGAGGCTGGTCTTGAACTTCTGACCTCAGGTGATCCACCTGCCTCAGCCTCCCAAAGTGCTGGGATTACAGGCGTGAGCCACCCGCCCAGCCCTCCTTTGCGTTTTTGTGGTGGGTAAGAAAACAGCCACATGAAGATTATTTCTATAACTTCTATACAATTAGTGGTGCAGTCAATAAAGATTATATTCTTTAATATTACTTAATATTAAAAGCCATGGAAGAAATTTATCTTAGAAGCTAGCCTGAAAAAAAGTCTTTCCTAGTGAAACCGTGTTGCTTTTACCAATGAGTGTCCTACAGCCCAAAACATGATTAACTTTTATGTTTTAGCTGTTGAGATGCTCACAGCTAAACTTAATCTCAATTGCAGTAGCTTTTATTAGCCTAGGCCACTGATTCTCAACTGGGGCTTGGGAGACATCTGACAGTATTTGGGGCCATTTTCAGTTGTCACAACTAGGAGGAAAAAGGGTGCTGCTACTGGCATCTAGTGGGCAGAAACCAGGGTTGCTGCTGAACACCCTAGAATGCATAAAACAGCTGCCTCCAACAAAAGAATTGTCCAGCCCAAACTGTCAATAGTGTGGTTGTTGAGATACTCCAGCCCACATTTATGGAATCGACTCACACTTTTGAGCGTTTTAAACTTATTTTATTGTATCTGCCATATACATCTTTTTGATAAACTGCTTCAAGTTATTTTTTTCAAGTGGAGCGTGTAAGTCATAAATAAACGTGACTTTGAATTTTTAAAGTTTCTGAAATGTACATTGTTTCGATATTCTTTTGTGACATCCTTTTGGTTTTGGTTCACCATATTATAGAATGTTTGTACTATCTCCTTTTAATTTTTATCTTTCTGTTCATTATTATTATGTGTTAGAGATTTTTTTGGAAATCATGATGTACCCTTTAACTGCTTTTTTTTTTTTTTTTTTTTTTTTTTTTTTTTTTTTTTTTTTTTCTTGTTACAAGGAAAAGGTGTCTTACTTTCAAGGGATTTTTACTTTTGAGGTTCAAATGTTTTTAATATCCCTTCTCTGAGCTTTCATTTATCATTATTGTGAAATGTCATAAGATTTCATATTTTCTTATAATCTGATTCATTGTGTTTGTAAATGCCGGTTTTAAGTTGGCTTTTAAAACCCACACTGTTGGTCTAGTGAGTCAATGTATTGCTCCCCTGGGCTCTTGCTACCAATGAGCTGCATGTTTTTGATGCTGTTTTTAACATTATTTTTACTTCATTTTATTTTTATTTTATTTTTGAGATAGGATATGTTGCCCAGTCTGGAGTGCAGTGGTGCGATCATGACTCACATAGCCTCAACCTCCGTGGCTCAGGTGATCCTCCCACCTCAGCCTCCTGGGTAGCTGGGACTACAAGCACGAGCCACCTTACCCAGCTAGTTTTTTGTAGAGAAAGGGTTTAACCGTATTGCCCAGGCTGGTCTCGGTCTCCTATGCTCAAGTGATCCGCTTGCCTGGGCCTCTCAAAGTGCTGGGATTACAGGTGTGAGCCACTATGCCTGGCCCCATTTTTATTTGCTAATTTTTAAAAAATTTAACTAAAATTTAATTTAATAATTCCCATGAGAGCCTGTGATAGGTAGGAAGAGTTCTCTGTTTTTGTTGCTTTCATTATTGGTGTCCAGATTATTTTCAGAATATTTTCACTGGGTTCCACATCTACTGATTATGAAACTAATTTTTTTTTTTAATTTTATTTGAGACGGAGTCTCGCTCTGTCTCCCAGGCTGGAGTGCAGTGGCATGATCTCGGCTCACTGCAAGCTCCGCCTCATGGGTTCACGCCATTCTCCTGCCTCAGCCTCCTGAGTAGCTGGGATTACAGGTGCCCGCCACCACGCCCAGCTAATTTTTTGTATTTTTAGTAGAGACGAGATTTCACCGTGTTAGCCAGGATGGTCTCGATCTCCTGACCTCGTGATCTGCCCGCCTTGGTCTCCCAAAGTGCTGGGATTATAGGCATGAGCCACTGCGCCTGGCCATGAAACTAATTTTTTAGTTACTTTGCTTCCATCTTTAGTTGTTGATATTATAACATGGTCATATTTATAGCAGAAATTGTTTTTGTGTGTATAATATCCCTTTTTCATTTGTATCAGGTGTGGGGTTGTAATGTTACTTTATTTTTACATGTTTTAATGTTTTTTAAGTTAAGGTTTGTGTTTTTAGAAACTAGTAGACTCACATACATGTGGTATACCTGTATTTGCAAGAAATAATACAGAGAAATTCTGTGTACCCTTCACCTACTTTCCCCCCATGGTAACATCTTGCAAATCCGGAGTACAGTCAAACTACAGAACATTTCCCTCAATACAAGGATCCCTCATGTTGCCCTTGTATAGCCACACCTACTTTCCTCCCATCTCTGCCTTCTCCTTAGCAGCCACTAATTCTCCATTTCTATAATTTTGTCATTTTAAGAATGTTGTATAAATGAAGTTATATAGTTATGTAACTTCTTGGGATTGGCTTTTTTCACTCAGCATACTTCTATGGAAATTAACTCAAGTGTTTACATGTATCCATAGTTCAATTCTTTTTATTGTTGAGTAGTATTTCATTATATGGATATACCAGTTTATTTAACCATTCACCCAGGAGGGCTTCTGAGTTGCTTCCAGTTGTTGGCTATTATGAATAAAGCTGCTATAAAAGTGTACAGGGTTAAATTTCCACCAGCCAATGTATGAGTGATCCTGTTTTTCTGCATCTTCTCCAACATTTGTTGTTGTCACTGTTTTTCATTTTAGACATTCTGATAGGTGTATGGTGCTGATTGTGGTTTTAATTTGCATTTCCTTCATGGCCAATTATTAAGAACATCTTTTCATGTGCTTATATGCTACCTGTATCTCCTGTTTGGTGAAATGATACTTCTCTACTTTTCTGTGTCTTCAAAATTCTCTTTGATGAAATGTTTAAAAGTGAACCTTTTTTATTTCTGGTTTTTAATTTCTTTTCCTACATCAGTTGCTTTTTGTTACCAGTATGTGGATGTTCTGTCTATAATTTAAAACACTGGGAGAATGAGCTTCTATTTCCTTCTCCCTGCTATTTGCCATATGAATTTTTTTTTGTTTTTGTTTTTGTTTTTGTTTTGAGACAGAGTCTCGCTCTGTCATCAGGCTGGAGGTGCAGTGGTGTGATCTCGGCTCACTGCAAGCTCCACCTCCCGGGTTGAAGTGATTTTCCTGCCTCAGCCTCCCAAGTAGCTGGGATTACAGGCGCATACCACCACACCCAGCTAGTTTTTGTATTTTTTAGTAGAGAGAGGGTTTCACCATGTTGGCCTCTATCTCCTGACCTCGTGATCCACCCGCTTTGGCCTCCTGAAGTGTTGGGATTACAGGGGTGAGCCACTGCACCCAGCCGAAATTTTTTTTTTAAATAATGTTCTGGAAGTTTTCTGATCAATACAAGAAAGAAAAAACATATTTCTGACCCAATACTAAATCTTTCATTCTATGTAGGAGCACTTGAGTCTTTATAAAACCACCTCAGTGTTAAATTCATTTATTGGTTTTTTCAACAAATGCTTGTCGGCCATGTCAGGCACAGTGCTAGGCACTGGAAATAAAATAGTGAGTCTTCCTCCAAATAAAAGGAATCTAGTGGCCAGGCACAGTGGCTCACGCCTGTAAATCCCAGCACTTTGGGAGGCTGAGGCAGGTGGATCACCTGAGGTCAGGAGTTCGAGACCAGCCTGGCCAACATGGTGAAACACCGCCTCTACTAAAAATACAAAAATTAGCCAAGTGTGGTGGCGTGTGCCTGTAATCCCAGCTACTTGGGAGGCTGAGGCAGGAGAATCGCTTAGAACCCGGGAGACAGAGGTTGCAGTGAGCTGAGATCGCACCACTGCACTCCAGCTTTCTTGGGCAGCACATATACTAAAATTGAAACACTACTGAGAAGATTAATGTGGCCCTGCACAAGGATAAATACAAACTTTGAAGCACTCCCTTTTTTTTTTTTTTAACTTTGTCCACCAAGCCTCTACAGTATGGAGCTGTCAGTGGGACTGGCACTCCACACTGAGGGAGGACCATGTGGAGAGGCCCTGAAGTTGGAGAGAGCCTGAATCCAGAGAGATCTGCAGACAGGCCTGGGGTAGGGAAGGCATTTCAACAAAAAGAGCTGTGACCAATGGAATGCTGCTCAGTTTATTTCATATTCCTCTCTGTGTAACTTTGATCTTTGTAGTTTTAAATGTGATCAACTAATTTTTACATTGCTGACTTAGTAATGTTTTCTGTAAAATTTTAACCTTTTGGGGGGGATGTGGGGAAAGTTTTTTATTATAGTTAAATATACATAAGAAAATTTGCCATTTTAACCATTTTTAAGCATGAAATTTGGCATTTTAATTAAATATATAATGATACTTTGAACGCTGTGGTCTTTTGAAGATTTTAGACAGGAATTTCTGTTTCAGTCTAACACATGCTTTCTGGGACTTTCTACCATTAAATAATGTTTTGTTTATGGATTGATTCATTTATTTATTCAGCATCTATTTGTTGATTGCATTCTGTACACTCAGCATATTGTTAACATAGTGGGACGCAGTCACTACTCTGATGCCATTTATATTTTAGTGTATAATATGTGTTCTTGGTTTTTGAATGTGGTATTTTTAGATTAAGCCACCCATGCCTATTGAATGTGAATCTACTTTGGTCTTAATGGGTTTGTACAATCTATTTGAGGATAGTTTTAGTATTTTAAATAGCACCTGAGTTCATTAGAATACTATCTGGCAACTCTATGATTAGAGTTTTGTTCAGACTTTAGAATTAGTGTTACATATACTTCATAAAACATAATGGGTGATATTTTTGCTTTTTTTTGTAGTATTAGCTAAGGAATATGTTCAGCAGCAAATAACAGAAAACTTTACTACAGTGGCTTATAGCAGAGTTGTGGAACTAGGCCTCTTTCACCTCTCATTGCCTGTCCCTGCTTCGAGCTGGTTATCTTGTACGTGTGACATGGGCCTTTCCATCAGTGCTTTCTCAGAGTCAGGAGCTGACCAGCAGCACACCAAGGTGTGGTCATGCATCCTAACCAAGTCCCACTCATCTGGGACATTCTTAAGATACATTTATAAACTGCTTCAGCAGTAGCACTTTATATTTGTATGTGTGTGAGAATTTACAAAGCTCTTTGACATGTGATCTCATTCAATCTTCACAAATAAGGAAAACAATTCAGCTTGCTGAAGATGACAGTGAGGAAATGGCAGAGATGGGGTTCAAACCCAGTTATCTCTAGTCTAAGTCATATGTACACTAGAATAATCAGGCAGAAAAAAAGCCCAACGACTCTCTGGCATGTTGGTTTTGTAGATTCTGGAGGAAACGCCTGATGCCAGGTGTTGCTGCATTCTACTGCATTCTACTGATATTAAGGACTGGAGTCCTTCCAGTCTCATCATACAAAATGGCAATCTTGAATACAGATGGCCCTTCTATTACTCTTGATTTCACCTTCAGGGTATAGTTGTTTTTATTTTTTAGTAAACTTATTTTTTGAACAGTTTTAGATTCAGAGCAAAATTGAATAGAAAGTACAGAAGATCCATGTACCCCTGCCCTCACACGTGCATAGCCTCCATCACTATCAACATCCCACACCAGAGTGGTACATTTGTTACAATTAGTAAACCTCTATTTACATGTTGTTATCACCCAAAGTCCATAGTTTACATAGGATTCACTCTTGGTGTTGTACATTCTATGGGTTTGGACACATGTATAATGATATCCACAATTATAGTATCAGTAAATACAAAGTAGTTTCATTGCCCGAAAAATTCTCTGTGCTGTCTTTATTCATCTTTTTTCCCTACTAACCCTTGGCAACCACTGATTTTTTTTTTTACTGTCTCCATAGTTTTGCCTTTTCTAGAATGTCATATAGTTGGAATCATACAATATGTAGCCTTTTCAGATTGGCTTCTTTCACTTAGTAATATGCATTTAAGTTTCTTCCATGTCTTTTCATGGCTTTTAGAGCTCATTTATTTTTAGTACTGAATACTATTCCATTGTCTGAATGTACCACTTTGTTTATCCATACACCTGCTGAAAGACATCTTGGTTTCTTCCAAGTTTTGGCAGTTATGAATAAAGCTGCTATAAGTCATCTGTGTGCAGGTTTTTCTGTGGACCTATTTTTAATTCATTTGGATAAATACCAAGGAGCATACTTGCTGGATCATATGGTAGGTGTGTGTCTGGCTTTGTCTTCCAAAGTGGCTGTACCATTTTGCATTCCCATCAGTAATAAATGAGAGTTCCTGTTGCGGCACATTCTCACCAGCATCTGGTATTGTCAGTGGTCTGGACTGGGCCATTCTAATGGGTTTTTGGTGGTATCTCATTGTTTTAATTTAGTCCCCAAATGATACAAGATGTTGAACATCTTTTCATATGCTTACTTGCCATTTGTATTAATATATCATCTTGGTGAGTTATCTGTTCAGGTCTTTTGACCATTTTTAAGTTCAGTTATTTTCTCATTATTGAGTTTTAAGAGTTCTTTGTATGTTATGGATAGCAGTCCTTTATCACATATGTCTTTTGCAAATATTTTCCTGCAGCTTGTGGCTTGCCTTCTCATTCTTTTGAAGGTTTGGCTATTTTTATTATGAAATAATTTTTACCTGCCATACCTTCTTATTTCATTTTTCCTTTTGGAACATAGGAAATACATTTTTTTTAATACCTTAGTTTGTTCTGTGCTGCTATAGCAGAATACCTGAGACTGAGTTATTTATTCAGAGTAGAATTTTATTTTATGCAGTTCTGGAGTCTGGGAAGTTCAAGATCAAGATGCTGGCAGGGTTGGTTGTCTGGTAAGGGCTGCATTCTCTGGAGGGTAGGCATGGCAGGAGGAAGGGCAAGGGAGAACAAACTGCCTCCTGCAGGCCCTTTTCTAAGGGCACCTGATCCATTCACGAGGGTGGAACCTCATGGCCTAATCACCTCTTAAAGGCTCCACCTCTTAATACTATCACAGTGGCAATACCTGAATTTTGGAGGGGACATATTCAAACCATAGCGACCACCTTTGTCTTGAGTTTCAAGTGTACAATATAAAATTAGTCTGGCCTTTTAAAAATCCACTTACCTAATCCATTTTGATTGGTTATCAACTTGAATGTTTTTGTAGTAAGTTTTATTTCTAAGTTTATTTTTGCGTCCTCTTTTTCCTACAACATTGACTCTTCCTTTCTTGTACCTTCTAATAATGAGAAATTTATACCTTTTTCAAAATACAAATGACTCAGTGTTTAAATACTTCTGTAGTCATAGTTTTTTCCATGTCTCCCATCTGTTTACTTATTTTCACTAATTCAGCTCAAAGAAGTTTATTGAACACATACCATGTTCAGGTACTCTCTCTGGGTTACAGACTCAGGATGCAAATAATAATGCAACTTATAATATGTATAAGGATGTATCAGGACACAAATTATAAAATAATACAACTACAGGCTCATGTAGACATCAGGCTTTATAAACAAAACTGGATGGAATTTGCTTTATTTTTACGCTTTTCTTCCCATCTTTATATAATCAATAATAACTTTTAACATTCTATAACTTTTTATATCATTTTAATGGCATATGTAATTTATTGCTTATTTCAGCCTCACAGATTCTTGACACTTCCTCTGTCATTCTACTAATATTAATAAATATTTTATTTTCCCATTTCAGTGTTAAGAGAAATGAAGTGTTCTCTGCAACTAGCAAACTCCCTTACTCCTTTAGAAAAAACATAGTGCTATAAATGTCAGACAGGCATTTCTCTGGTCACTCTTGCTTTCCCTTAGATGTGAAAGCTTCCTAGGGTCTGGATTCCACCAGAGGTAAACCTATAGTGACTCCTGATTTAGCCAGGAGGAAGGAAGTCTGTGCGCCAGTTTTAGGGAACAGCTTGTATATGACAGCTCTCAGAACTTCAAGTCTCAGAAATTCTAAAACAGGTTTGGATGGTTGCCAACTCTTTGACATGTTAAAGACATTGAGAGTAGGGCAATGATCTTTTGATACTACCATGATTTCTTATAAAGAAGATTATAGTAGGCATATAATCTCAGACTACAGAAGGTTTTTCTCTAGTAAGGAACCACCTCACACTGACACACATACACATATTCACTGTATCTATCCTAGTTGCTCTCATTTTTCTGAGGACCAGTGATAAGCTGGCTCCATACCGAACAGACACTGTCCATAGGCTGGTGAATGGGGAGCTCTACTTGGGTCCTAAAGCCTTCTCTTTTCTAGTGTGGCCTTTAGAAGGTCTGGAGCTGTTCCTCCCATTTGTGATTTTCCTGGGTGTCACAGTTACTCTGAGCTGGCTTCTTTTCCTAAAAGTCAAGAGTGGCTTCAGGCCACTCTCCAGATTGGTCATCTGGTGTGCATGCTCACTGAATTCACATCAGTAGTAACCCAGATAGCATACAATTTAGAAAAGTCAGTCTCTTGGTCAACAAGGACAGTAATTAATTTAAAGGCACACAAATAACCTTGGGTGTCCATCTGCTACTGCTGTTATTTATTGGAATGGCTCATAATTTGGCTGTGTCTCTTTATTCCATCCTGTTGAACAATCCTGACTGTACACATTATCTTTCAGCGGTCTTGCGAGTGGCTGGTTCCTTGCAGAAGAGCACAGAAGTGATGAAGGCCATGCAAAGTCTTGTGAAGATTCCAGAAATTCAGGCCACCATGAGGGAGTTGTCCAAAGAAATGATGAAGGTGACTTAGGCTAGCCCTGCTTTCCTTTCCAAACCCCGGAGTCACTCTAAGCAAGTAGCAGTGGTCCAGGGATGAGGGTGGGTGGGGATGAACAGACTACACCTGCTAGACAGAATTAATTTTAAGGAGTAGCTGTTAACATTGATCGAAACCATTTGAGCTCAGCATGGCAGAGTCTGGGTCAGATTGCCAGAGTGTTCTGTAGAAGTAGCAAAAGTCTACCCAGAGCTCTAGAGGAGGTGGGGGATCCAAGGAGCAACCATTTAGGGATCAAGGAAATAAAGTTTGTAGGGTCCAACATAGGCAAGGAGAAGGAAAGAAACTTGATTTACAAAAACAGGCAGAGACCATATTTGGCCTGCAGCAGCAGGTCAAATTTGCTGATCCCTGTTTTAAACTAAAAAAGGAGAGACTGAGAATCAATAGAAAGCATGTAAATACCTGCCACCCCCAGAATCAGGGTCTGGCAAGGACCTGTACTCGTGGCCTTCAGACAAGGACAGGGATAAAGAAGGCATTGTTGCCGAGCCCCGGCAGCCACATACTGTCCTATCTCCTAGTCTGTTCTTCTAGCCATCTTGAGAGGGAGGGATTTTTATCCTCTTTTTACATAGACAGAAACTGAGTCTTTGGGTCATCAGGTAGTTTCCCTAAGGTCACCTTGGTTGTAAGTGAAGATCTGGAGTTGGGGCACTGATGTCTGACCTTATCACTTGAGTTGTCACAGTGGAAATGAGGATGGGAGGTCCCTCACACAGATGCTGTTTCATGCTTCAGACCTGCGACTGACAACCAAGAGTGTACACCTCAAATTCTTGTATAGAGGCTGTGCATAGAAATCGCCTCCCTTAGTCTCAGTGAATTTCATTTATGAACTTGAATTGTATACAGGGTTTAGGGCATGGGAGAGAGGGGCTGGAAAAGAAAATTGCAGAAAAACAACATAGAAAGCCCAGGGCCCAGGTTGTTTGAATGAGAAGTCCTTGGGCAGTAGCAGTAAGGAAGGAATGGGTCAGGAGGGTATGTCCTTTACAAATAGCATGTAGGTGTCTTGCCCCCAAGTTGGTGATCACTGTTCATCTAGAACCAGATAATAATATCATTCTTGGAGTGCCTTCAGGCTTGCTCATTTTAACTCAGAGCCACCAGGATCTGAGAGGGAAGCCTTTTTCAGAATCTGGGATCTTTTTCATAATGGTTTCTGAATACTGGGAGTAATACAGATTTGGAAGAAGGCTTGCGTCTGGTAGATTCCGAAGGCCCCAGTAGGGGCTCAGCTTCACAAGGGCAGGAACACATCTTAGTCATTCCGTTTATCCCCAGGCCTATTGTGTGGCACAGAGCAGGACTTTGATGAATCGTTGCTGATTGAATGAATAAATAAAGGACAACTTCTGCCTCCAGAGTGTGAAGGGCTATTACAGTTAGGATTCTGGTGGACTCTTTTTAACCAATTAGCAAGCATTTATTGCACTTCTTTTACAGTAGCTCCCAGTACTAAGATGATCCCATTCAGGAAGGCCCTAGGGTTCCACCTGGGTGAACATGAACTTGAATTTATTTGTTCATTTTGGTTGGATAGAACGGATATGAGGATGGGCAGAATAGGGTGCTAGTTAGATTCAGGCAGGCAGGATAGAGGGTTGCTTTAAATCTGAACCCTTCAGCATAGTCACTGAGAATTGTACCCTGGCTGAGTACAAGGGAGCCAGGGCCGGAGCTGCTACATGTGACTTTCTGCTCCTTGAATCACCAGAACGTCAAGGTACAAAGCAAGGGACTTAGTTTTTTCAGGTGGCAAGACAACCAGGGTTTTCTTTTTCTAGCAGCTTCTCAGAAACCTGAACCCATGCCCTCCACCACAGCCACTCAACCCCCCAGTACCTGTTCTGCCCAGGGATGTCAGCAGCCCCCTTGTTGACTTTGGAGGTTGCTGTTCCAACCCTTTGCTTCAGTAACAAACAAAGAACATTCAATAGGGCCCTATCTGGGAGTTGAGGAACTGCTGAGCACAAAGACTGCAGGGCTAGGTTGGGTTGGGCCAGTGTTAAAGCTATTTGCTTGTGTCCTGCAGTGGTGCCGTGCTGCCTTGAGAAGAGAGGAGGCTGACTGGCTGGCTCCTGCACGCTGCCAGGCACAGGACTTCCAGAAAAGTGTCTGGCCTTTACTTTGTTGGGTCCAGAAATATTGTCTTAGTCCTCCCAGGAGTGGGTGATCAGATTTTGGTTAATTGATCCTTGCAGATTACCCCATTCTGGCAGATGTAACCTGGACAAGTTGAAGTCCTCTCCAGGCCTTTTTTGGCTTCTGCCCTGCTGTTGGCATTTGTTATCACAGCGTCTACTACGGCTCCAACTACTTTTCATACCATATTCCAACCCCTGTGTTCACGAATTATATTTGCAGCGTTAGGGCAGATGCTTCCCAAAACGGCACTGGAAATACACTCATCTGTCAGCGAGCTGTTTCTCAGGTGCTGCCATTATATTGAGTCTGGGTTACTTTAGGAAGCTCTGCTGACAGCCAGTAGTAGCAATCCCCACCCCTAGGGTGTTAAATTTAGAGAGCCATTTCCCTTTGGGGGTTTTGCATTTCTGCAGAGAGGACAACATCCAGTGTTTCCTTGGCCAGCTGTCTTGTGTGTCAGCCCTTGAAAGGATGGACTGGACTTAGGCTCGAGCTCGGTCTAGGTGATATGTAGGGTGTCTGATGGGAACAGATTTAACAGTTGACCAAAGTGACATATTTATTCTGTGTTTAGGCTGGGATCATAGAAGAGATGTTAGAGGACACTTTTGAAAGCATGGACGATCAGGAAGAAATGGAGGAAGAAGCAGAAATGGAAATTGACAGAATTCTGTTTGAAATTACAGCAGGTATGACCATGAGATCCCTCCTTTCTTCTCCTTTTATGGCCATTCTTCCTGCATTCACTAAATTAGCTAGTAGCTTTTTCTTTAGGCATTAACTCCCTTCTACATTTTTAACATTTTAGAGTATACAGCTTATTTCTTGAAAAATAAGCACAATATCCATAACCATCTTTTAAAAAAACACAATTCTTAAAATTTTTAGAGTTTTCTTGATTTTAAAGGAAGATACTGCTCTCATATACTGCTGTTGGGATTTTAAATTGGTATAGACTTTCTTGAAAGCGATTTGGCCGTAGCCATTCAAAAGCCCTTGCCCTCGCCAGGTGCAGTGGTTCACGCCTGTTATCCCAGCACTTTGGGAGGCTGAGGTGGGTGGATCACTTGAGCTCAGGAGTTTGAGACCTGCCTGGGCAATCATAGTGAGACCCCATCTCAAAAAAATATGTATTTAAAAAAAAAAAAAGTATTTGACCTAACAGATTGACTTCTGGGAGTTTAATGAAATAATTAAGAATGTGCTGAAATATTTAACTCAAGGATGTCTGTAGTAGCATTCTTTATAACAATGAAAAGTTTGAAGGCCAGGTGCAGTGGCTTATGCCTGTAATCCCAACACTTTTTGAGGGAGGCCGAGGCAAGTGGATTGGTTGAACTCAGGAGCCCAACCTGGCTGGGCAACATGGTGAAACCCTATCTCTACAAAAAATATATAAATTAGGTGGGTGTGGTGGCACATGCCTTAGTCCCAGCTGCTTGGGAGACTGAGGTGGGAGGACTGCTTGAGCCCAGGAGGTCCAGGCTGCACTTGGCCATGATCATGCCACTGCACTCCAGCCTGGGTGACAGACACATCCTGTCTCAAAAAAAAAAAAAAGTTTGAAATAAAAATAAAATCATTTGTGTTCTATTTATTTTAATGGTATACTATATATTGTGATAGATGATACAGAAATAGACTCATTAACATGGAAAGATATTTACAACATGTGATTAAAGCCTTTTAACTGAAATACATACTTTTGTGTAAAAACATGTCTATAGAAGTCTGGAAGGGAGATGATAAAAATGGTAATCTCCAAGTGATGGTTAATGAGTTTTTAAACTTTTTACTTCTAGATTTTCTGAGTTTTATGTTTAAAAAATGGTGGGGTTTAATTTTTGTTCATTTGTTGGTTTTAAGTTGTTGGGGAAAGGAAGACAGTTACTTCAAGAAAATATTTTGTGAAGATTTAGAAACAGTTTAGTTTTATTCAGAAAGAAGATTTAAAGTTTTCAGTAGCATTTAGGAATTTAGATTAGGAGCTTCAAAACCAAGATTCTTAAAATCCTTACAATTATTATGACTTTGGCATCATTACAGGTAGCTATTTGCACATTTCCCAGAGTGAGTAAAACCCCCCATAACAACTTGATTTACGGTCCCATTTTTGTATCTGGTCAGATTGGTCCAGGAATGAAAAGCAGGGAAGATTGAGGGGCTGCTTCCTTAAGCCAATGTGGTGTTCATCTTCGCTCTTTCTTTTCAGGGGCCTTGGGCAAAGCACCCAGTAAAGTGACCGATGCCCTTCCAGAGCCAGAACCTTCAGGAGCAATGGCTGCCTCAGATGAGGAGGAGGAGGAGGAAGAGGCTCTGGAGGCTATGCAGTCCCGGCTGGCCACACTCCGCAGCTAGGAGCTGCCTACCCCGCTGGGTGTGCTCACACTCCTCTCAAGAGCTGCCATTTTATGTATCTCTTGCACTACACCTCCGTTGTGAGGACCATTTTGGAGAAGGTTCTGTTTGTCTCTTTTCACTCTCTGCCCAGGTTTTGGGATCACAAAGGGATTGTTCTTGTAAACGTGGTGTAAATAAATGCATCATTTTTAGGAGTATGTACAGAAATATCTTATTGTGGGGAGGAAAAAGAAATCCATCTTCTCATGAAGCAGTTCTGAAAATACAGGTGATGGCGTGAATGTCGAAGATTCTACTTTTGTCTATAAAACACTGCATAAATGAATTTTAATAAATTTTTGCTTTAGCACTTGGCCCCATTGTAGATTGCCCTGTGCAGTAAACTTTCAAGGTGTTGGCTGCCCCAGATTGCTTCATTTGTTGGGCGTGGAAAGAGTTGCGATGGCCAGGCATATGGGATTTGGAAGCTCAGCAGAACTGACTTCTGCTCTGTGGATGCTGCTCCCCAGCTTTCACAGACATGGCATGGCAGCCATTCTTTTATCTGTTTAACCAAGAGAATGCTTGGGAATTGTGCTGCTTGTCCTGTTGGCTGGTGGCTGTAGTATGTCCTGGGGTGTGTATGTGGGTCTATTTAGAGCTTCTGTCCCTTCCTTCCCATTGCAAGTTGCACCCAGATCAGACAGCTGCAGGACTAGGTCTCTTTCACCTCTCACTGCCTGTCCCTGCTTTGAGCTGGTTGTCTTGTGCATGGGACATGGGCCTTCCTATCCGTGTTTTCTCAAAGTCAGGAGCTGACCAGGAGCACACTAAGGTGTGGTCATGCATCCTAACCAACATTCACTCATCTGGGACATTCTTAAGATACATTTATAAATCATTTCAGCAGTAGCACTTTGTATGTGTTGAGAGTTTACGAAGCTCTTTGACATATGCGATCTCATTTAGTCTTTACAAATAAGGAAAACAGCTCAGTTTGGGAAGTATCAGAGCTGGGATTCAAACGCAGATCCTCTGGTCCAAGTTGTATGTGCACTGAACTAATCAGGCAGGCAAAAAGCCCAGCCACTGTCTCACAGATCGGTTTTTGTATATTGTAGCAAAATCTTGAAACAATGGGGTCCTGCCAGTTTCATCATACAAAATGGCAATCTTGGCTGGGTATAGTGGTTCATGCCTATAATCCCAGCGCTTTACAAGGCTGAGGCAGGAGGCTGTCTTGAGAATAGGAGTTCAAGACCAGCCTGGGCAACATAGCAAGATCCTGCCTCTACCAAAAAAAAAAAAAAAGTCATTCTTGAGTCCAGAGGACCCTCCTATTACTCTTGATTTCATCTTTAGAGTATAGTTTAAAAAGTTTTTTAAATAAAGGATTTTTTTAAATCAGTTGTAGGTTCACAGCAAAATTGAACAAAAAAATTTCTCATATATCCCGTCCTCACACATGCACAGCCTCCCACCACTATCAATATCCCACACCAGACACATCATTATTGCCTGAAATCTATAGTTTACATGAGGATTCACTCTTCGTGTTTTACATTGTATGGACTTGGACAGATATATAATGATATCTTCTACAATTATAGAATCATATAGAATAGTTTCACTGCCCTAAAACTTCTATGTGCTTCACCTGTTCATCCCTTTCTTCCCTAATCCCCCAGCAACCACTTAAAAAAAATTATTTTAGGTTCGGGGGTACATGTGCAGGTAAACTCATGACAAGGGGGTTTGTTATACAGATTATTTAGTGCCCAGGTACTAAGCCTAGTCCCCAATAGTTATTTTTCTGGTCCTGTCCCTTTTCCCACCCTCTACCCTCAGGTAGGCCCCAGTGTGTTACTCCTTTGTGTCCATGTTATTTCGCTCCCACTTGTAACTGAGAACATGCAATATTTGGTTTCCTGTTCCTGCATTAGTTTGCTAAGGATAATGGCCTCCAGCCCATCCATGTTCCTGCAAGGGATATGATCTCATTCTTTGGCAACCACTTTTTACTGTCTCCCTAGTTTTCCTTTTTCTAGAATGTCATATTAGAATCATACAATATGTAGCCTTTTCAGACTGGCTTCTTTCACTTAGTAATATGCAATTAAGGTTCCTCCATGTCATTTCATGGCTTAATACTGCATTTATTTTTAGCACTGAATAATACTCCATTGTCTAGATGAACAGTTTATCCATTCACCTATTGAAAGACTTCTTGGTGTAAAGCTGTTGTAAACATCTGTGCAGGTTTTTCTGTGGGCATGTTTTTAATTCATTTGAATAAATACCAAGAGCTTCAGTGCTGGATCATATGGTTTGTCTCGTTTGACTGTCAAAGTGCACCATTTGCATTCCCACCATCAATTAATGAGTTCCTGTTGCTCCACACCCTCACCAGCATTTGGTGGTGTAAGCGTCCTGGGTTTTGGCTATTCTAATAGTTGTGTGGTGGTACCTGATTGATTGACATTTGCAGTCCCCTCATGACATGTTGAACGTCTTTTCATATGCTTGCTTCTCAGTAAGTTGTCTTTTCAGGTCTTTTGCCTATTGTTTAATTGCGTATTTCTGATTATTGAATTTTAAGTGTTGTCTATTTTGGATAACAGTACTTTATCAGATGTGCCTTTTGCAAGTATTTTATCCCAGTCTGTGGTTTGTCTTCTCATTATCTTGACAGCGACTTTCACAAAGCAGAAGTTTTTATTTTTATTGAAATCCAGCTTATCTGTATTTTTCATGGATTGTGCCTTTAGTGTTGTATTTTAAAAAATCATCACCAAACCCACAGCCATTCTATATTTTCTCCTGTTATCTTCCAGGAGTTTTGTGTTTTACATTTAGGTCTGTGATCCACTTTACTTTTTATGAAGGGTGTTAAAGTCTGTGTCTAGATTTGTTTTTTCTTGCTTGCTTTTTTTCTTTATTTATTTTGCATGTGCGTGTCCAGTTGTCCACCATTTGTTGATGTTGAAAGGACTTCTTTTGAGACAGGGTCTGACTCTGTTGACCCATGCTGGAGTAGAGTGATGCCATTTTGGCTCACTGCAACCTCTGCTTCCTGGGCGCAAGTGATCCTCCCCCGGTGCATGCCATCATGCTCAGCTAATTTTTAAAGGTGTTTTTGTAGAGATGAGGTTTCACTATATTGCCCAGGCTGGTCTCGAACTCCTGGACTTAGGCGATCCTTCCTCTTTGGCCTCCCAAGTTGCTGGGATTAGACATGAGCCACTGCCTCTAGCAAAGACTGTCTTTTCTCCACTGTATTGCATTTGCTTCCATGTCAAAGATCAGTTGACTATATTTGTGTGGGGCTATTTCTGGGCGATTTGTTTCCAGTGATCATGTCTATTTTTTCACCATTACCACCCTATCTTGATTACTGTAGCTTTATAATGAGTCTTAAAGTTGGGTAGTATCAGTCTTCTGATCTTTTTCTCTTTCAACATTATGCCAGCTATTCTGATCTTTTGCCTCTCCATGTAAACTTTAGAACCAGTTTGTCAAGATCCACAAAATAACTTGCTGGGTTTTGATTGGGATTGCATTGAATCCACAGGTCAAGTTGGCAAAAACTGACATACAGCAATGCCAGGTTATTGTTTTATGATAGCCTTAATCCATCTAGTTTCTTCACAGGATGATGTTGGAATTATGGGATGCTCATAATCCTTGAATATTTTTTAGGTGGATAATTAAACTTTATCTCGGTAGATGGTTGGATAACCAGAATAGTGATAACCTCTCTTCCAGCCACTCAAATAAAATGATCTAAACACAGGGTTGGTTTAATTGTTGAGAGGTCATGTTTTTTCCATTCTTGCTCTCAGGTAAGGAAAGAGCACTGTTGGTTCATGCATTCCTTTATCCCTCATACACTTTGTTGGGCACTGATACGGTTTGGCTCTGTGTTCCCACCCAAATCTCATGTTGAATTGTGATCCTGAGTGTTGGAGGTGGGGCCTGGTGGAAGGTGACTGGATCATGGAGGTGGATTTTCCCCTTGGTGTTCTCATGATAGTGAGTTCTCATAGATGTGGTTGTTTAAAAGTGTATAGCACTTCCTGCTTCACTCTCTCCCATTCCACCATGTGAAGAAGGTGCCTTTGCCCTTCCGCTGTGACTGTAAGTTTCCTGAGGCCTTCCCAACCATGCCTCCTGTATAACCTGCGGAACTGTGAGTCAGTTAAACCGCTTTTCTTCATTAGTTACCCAGTCTCAGGTAGTTTTTTATGGCAGTGTGAGAATGGACTATTACAGAAAATTGGTACCAGAGAAGTGGGACATTGCTATAAAGATACCTGAAAATGTGGAAGTGACTTTGGAACTGGGTAATGGGCAGAGGTTGGAACAGTTTCGAGGGCTCAGAAGAAGACAGGAAGATGAGGGAAAGTTTGCAACTTCGAGACTTGTTGAATGGTTGTGACCAATGTGCTGACAGTGATATGGATAGTGAAGTCCAGGCTGAGTTGGTCTTAGATGGGAGATGAGAATCTTATTTGGAACTGGAGTGAAGGTCACTCTTGGCTTTAAAAAGAGAGTGGTGGCATTGTGCCCCTGCTCTAGAGATCTGCAAAATCTGAACTTGAGAGGGTACCTGGCAGAAAAAACTTCTAAGCAGCAAGGTGTTCAAGATGTAGCCTGACTGCTTCTAAAAGCCTATGCTCATTTGCATGAACAAAGAAATGACCTGAAAGTAGAACTTATATTTAAAACGAACGCTGAGCTTTTATAAAAGTTTGGAGAATTTGCAGCCCAACCATGTGGTAAAAAAGAAAAACCCATTTTCTGGGGGAAATTCAAGGCTGCAGAAATTTGCATAAGAAGACTCTCATGCTAATAGCCAAGACAGTGAGGAAAATGCCTCCAGAGCATTTCAGAGACCTTCACAGCAGCTCCTCCCATCACAAGCATGGAAGCCTAGGAGGGAGAAATGGTTTTGTGGGCCAGGCCCAGGGCCCCACTGTTCTGTGCAGCCTTGGAACATGGCACACTGCATCCCAGCCACTCCAGCTCCAGCTGTGACTAAAAGGGACCAAGGTACAGCTTGGGCTGCTGCTTCAGAGGGTGCAAGCTCCAAACCTTGGTGGCTTCCATGTGGTGTTAGGTGGGTGTGCAAAGGCAAGAGTTGAGGTTTAGGAACCTCTACCTAGATTTCAGAGGATGTATGGAAACACCTGGATGTCCAGGGAGAAGTTTGGTACAGAGGCAGAGCCCTCATGAGTAACAGCTGCAAAGGCAGTGTGGAGAGGAAATGTGGGGTTGGAGCGCACACACAGAGTCCCCACTGGGGCACTGCCTAGTGAAGCTATGAGAAGAGGGCCACCATCCTCCAGACCCCAGCATTGCAGATCCACTGACAGCTTGCACTGTGCACCTGTAAATGTTGCAGGCACTTAACGCCAGCCTGTGAAAGCAGCCGTAGGGGCCATATTTAGAGCCACAGAGGCAGAGCAGCCCAAGGCCTTGGGAGCCCACCCCTTGTGCCAGTGTGGCCTGGATGTGAGACATGGAGTCAAAGATCATTCTGGAGGTTTGAGATTTAATGACTGCCCTCCTTGGTTCTGGACTTGCATGGGGCCCATAGCCCCTTTTTGGCTGATTTCTCCTGTTTGGAATGGGAGCATTTACCCCAATGCCTGTATTCCCATTGTATCTTGGGAGTAACTTGTTTTTGATTTTACAGGCTCATAGGAGGGACTTGGTTTGTCTCAGATGAGACCTGACTTGGGACATCTGAGTTAATGCTGGAATGAGTTAAGACTTTAGGGGGCTGTTGGGAAGGCATGATTGTGTTTTGAAATGTGAGGACATGAGATTTGGGAGGGGCCAGGGGTGGAATGATATGGTTTGGCTGTGTGTCCCCACCCAAATCTCATGTTGAATTGTGATCGAGTCTTGGAGATGAAGCCTGGTGGGAGGTGATTGGATCATGGGTGCTGATTTCCCCCTTGCTGTTCTCATGATAGTGAGTTCTCATGAGATCTGGTTAAGTGTGTCGCAGTTCCCCCTTTGCTTGCTCTCTCCTTCTGCCATGTGAAGAAGGTCCTTGCTTTCCCTTCGCCCTTCTACCATGACTAAGTTTCTCGAGGCCTCCCAGCCATGCTTCCTGTACAGCCTGCAGAACTGTGAGTTAATTAAACCTCTTTTCTTCATAAATTATCCAGTCTCAGGTAGTTCTTTATAGCGGTGTGAGAATGGACTAACGCATGCATCACTGGGGACAAAGTGAGTCAGACACTTAGTCCTAGAAGGGCATATGATGATGGTTGTACAGACGTGCAATAAAATAAAATAAATAAAAAAATAAATAAAATATCTATCTTCAGGTACTCAACTTGAATCCAGCAATAGCAGCATCAGCTCCCACCCACCCTGCCTCGCATCTTACCCCAAACACATATAGGATCTACTTGGTGCCCTAATTTTATTCATTTCCAAGGGCACTCAAACTATCATTCCATACCACCTTCACATTTCTTTTGAAACATAGCTTTTTAAAAATCACTTTTCAGCTTGAGGTGGTCACCTAGTGGTTCCCTCCAGGCAGGCTATAACCTGACTATCCCTGTTTCGTCTATCAAAGATGTCTTCCACAACACTTAGCAATCATACAGCTCATATGGCTTTAGGCACCTTGGTTTTATGTATTCCCAGGTGTTTGTCTTGGAACTCCTGGAGAGATGGGGTTCTGACTCATTTGTTTCCAAATAGTACTAGTCATGTCTGCTTTGGGCCTTTTTCCAGTCCCACAACTGACAAATCATACAGCTTTCAAAGCTTTCACTAACTGGGACCATTTTTCTTGTCCTACTGTAGTGACAGGTGCTCTTCAAATAGTAATCTTTATTATCAGTAATAAAAGGATCTTAGACTTGGAAATGTTTGGTTAAAATAAACATAAAACAGGCTTTCTTGAGAACTTTTCTAAGGCTTTCATATGCTTTTCCCAAATTTATTTGACTAATACAGTTTTCTTTTGAGACATCAGAATTAACATCCCCCAGCCACTGAACCATCTCAGAAATGCAGATCTAGGCCATAGTGGGGAAATACCTTGTTTTTTAGAGTAAGGAAGTTCTTTCCTGTACATAATTATAGTTTCAAAAATAGATTTATAGAATATCAGCAAGATGTTGGAGTAGACAAGCTTCAAACACCCATCCTTCCAGAGAGGGGAACACGCCTGAACCCAGTTTGTCAGAGCTCTGGAAAACAAAGGTTACTATAAAGCAACCAAGTAAATCTGGATTAAGAAAAAGGAAACTTAATAATGGTAAGAAAACTTGGTGTCATTTTTACTTGCCCCTCCCAGCATGGCAGTGGTCTTGAATACAGCAGCCCACAGACCCTGGTTCTTGGTTCCAGAGGGAACAAAGCAGGCCTTATTCACAAGTTATATGTGTCTGCCGTAAACCTGTCTGGGAGACTGACACAAGGTGCTCATCTCTGGTTTGCCTGAGAACCTCCTTGGCAGAAAAGCTGCAGGCATTGCTTGAAAACACTGTAAGGCAATCAGGAAGAAAGTGCACCTTTTACCTGAGGTGAAAGATTAAAGTTGAAACATACAATGGACTGCCTAAAACCTGCGAAGAAAAGCTGGGGAGGTAAAAGAAAACCATGGACAAATGAACTAAAAAGGAAACCAGGAAAACACTACTAATGAAATCAGAATATCAATAAAGAGACAGAAAGTGTAAAATAGAACCACACAGAAACACTGGAGCTCAAATGTATGCTAACTGAAATTTTTGAAAATACACTAGAGGGGTTCAACAGCAGGTTTGAGTAGGTACAAGGAGGAATCAGCAAACTTGAAAACAGAATAATTGAAAAAAATACAGTCTGAGGCTGGGCTTGGTGGCTCATGCCTGTAATCCCAGCACTTTGGGAGGCCAAGGCGGGAGAATTGCTTGAGCAGAGGAGTTTGAAACTAGTCTGGCAACATGGCGAGACCCCATCTCTACAAAAAATAAAAAATTAGCCAGGCATAGTGGCATACACCTGTAGTTTCCACCAACTTGGAGGCTGCAATGGGAGGAGGATCACCTCAGCCTGGGAGACTGGGGCTGCAATGAGTGTGATCATGCCACTGCACTCCAGCCTGGGTGACAGAGTGAGACCCTGTCTCAAAAAAATCAGTCTATGGAACAGAAAGTTAAGAATGAAGAAAAGCCAAAGGACTTGTGGAAGCCCATCAAGCTCACCAATATACACATTATGGCAGTGTCAGAGGGAAAAGAGACAAAAGGACAGTATTTGAAGATATAATGGTTGAAAACCTCCAAAATCTGAAAGACAAGAATCCAAGAAACTCAATTCCAAACAGGACAAACCCAAAGGGATCCACAAGGAGACACGATACACAAACTTAAAAAAAAAAATTTAAAGCAGCAAGAGAGAAGTGACTCATAATATACAAGGGATCCTCAATGTAATTTCTTATCAGAATACACGAGGGCCAGAAGGCTGTAAGGATAACATATTTAAGGTGCTGGGGAGAAAAAAGCTATCAATGAAGAATTAATTATATTCCAGGGAAATTATCCTTCAAGAATGAAGGAGAAACTGAGACATTCCCTGAAAAGCAAAAATGAAGACAGTCTGTTTTTAGCAGATCTGCCACACAATAAATGCTAAAGTGAGACCTTAAGGCTGAAATGAAACAACACTAGACTAACTTAAAGTCATACAAAAAAAGTAATAAGAGCACTAGTAAAGATAATTCCAAGTAAATATAAAAGCCAGTTATACTTCTGGTTTGTAATTCATTTTTTTCCTATTTTTTGCCTTAAGGCAAATATGCATAAATAATCGAAAATCTAGGCCGGGCGCAGTGGCTCAAGCCTGTAATCCCAGCACTTTGGGAGGCTGAGACAGGCGGATCACGAGGTCAGGAGATCGAGACCATCCTGGCTAACACCGTGAAACCCCGTCTCTACTAAAAAATACAAAAAACTAGGCGGGCGAGGTGGCGGGTGCCTGTAGTCCCAGCTACTCAGGAGGCTGAGGCAGGAGAATGGCATGAACCCGGGAAGTGGAGCTTGCAGTGAGCTGAGATCCGGCCACTGCACTCCAACCTGGGCGACAGAGCAAGACTCTGTCTCAAAAAAAAAAACAAAAAAACAAAAAACAAAAAACTATGTTAATGGACACTACAGAGATGTAATCTGTGACAATAACACTATAAATAAGCAGAGATGAAGATGTATAGGGGCAGACTTTTTGTATACTATTGCAGTTTATAAGCCAGGCACAATGGCTCACGCCTCTAATCTTAGCACTTTGGGAGGCTGAGATGGCCACGTGGACTGCTTGAGCCCAGCAGTTTGGGACCATTCTGGGCAACAGTGAGACCTCGCCTCTACAAAAAAATAAAAAATAAAAAAATTAGTTGAGTGTGGTGGTGCATGCCTGTAGTCCCAGCTACTCAGGAAACTGAGGTGGGAAGATCACTTGAGCCCAGGTGGCAGATGCAGTGAGCCAAGACTGTGCCAGCCTGGGTGACACAGTGAGGCCCTGTCTCAAAAACAAAACAAGAAAACCTCCTGAAGTTTGTAAAGCTTAAGATGTTAACTGCAGTTCCTGAGGGAATAACCAAGAAAATAACTTAAAAATATACACAAAAGGAAAGAAAAGGAGGTACAATACAAAGTTTCAACTAAATATGAAATAAAGCAGTAATGGTGGGATTTTAAGTAACAAAAACCAGATAAAACATACAGAAAACAGCTAAAAAGCAGAAGTCAGTCATCTAATTACTCTAAATGTATTAAACTCCAATTAAAAGGCAGATTGAAGGCATAAAAAACATGATCTAGCTATATGCTGACAATTTAGATACAAAGAAAAAAAGGTTAAAAGTAAAAGGATGGAAAAGAGCCCATAGAAATGGTAACCACTAGAAAGCTGGGGTTATCTATATAATTGTCAGACAAAACAGATTTCAGTTTAAGATTTCAAGACACCAAAGAAGGACATTACATGTTGATAAAAGGACCAATCCATTAAGAATATATAATAAACACATATGCAATTATAAACACATATGCACCTAACAACAGAACTTCCAAAAGACATGAAGTAAAAATTGCCAGAATTGAAGACATAAATCGTTCTACAGTAATAGTTGCAGACTTCAATATCCCACTTTCAATAACAAACATGACAACCAGGCAAAACATCAATAAAGAAACAGAGGGCTTGGATGACACTATATACGAAACAGACCCAACAGACATACAGAATGACCCACCCAACAACAGCAAAATATACACTGTTCTCAAATGCAAATGGGACAATCTCCAGCATAAACCATATGGGCACAAAACAAGTCTCAAGAAATTTAAAAAGACTGAAATTATACAAAGTATCTTTGCCAACCAGGATGGAATAAAATCAGAAATCAGTAACAGAGGAAAACTAAAATATTCACAAATATGTGGAAATTAACACAGTCTTAACCAAAGGGTCAAGGAAGAAATCACAAGAGAAATTAGAAAATACCTGAGACATGGCTCACGCCTGTAATCCCAGCACTTTGGGAGGCTGAGGCGGGCATATCACGAGGTGAAGAGATCGAGATCAGCCTGGCCAACATGGTGAAACCTCGTCTCTACTAAAAATACAAAAATTAGCTGAGCATGGTGGCATGCACCTGCAGTGCTAGCTACTCGGGAGGCTGAGGCAGGAGAATCGTTTGAACCCAGGAGGTGGAGATTGCAGTGAGCCAAGATCACACCACTGTACTCCAGCCTGGTGACAGAACAAGACTCTGTCTCAAAAAAACAAAACAAAAAAAAAAAAACCTGAGATAAATGAAAATGAAAACACAACATGCCAAAACAAAGGGGATGCAGCAAAAATAATGCTCAGAGGGAAATTTACGGCTATAAATACCTGTATTAAATGAGAAGAAAGATTTCATATCAGTAACTGTCATAGTCCATTCAGACTCCTATAACAACATACTTAAGACTGGGTAATTTACAAAAAAAAAAAAAAAAAAAAAAAATGTATTGCTCACAGTACCACAGGTTTCCCAGAGGCTGGAAAGCACAAGACCAGGGCAGCAGCAGATTTGGTGTCTGGTAAAGGCTTGCTTTCTGCTTCATGGATGGTGCCTTCTAGCTGTGTTTTCACATTTCCGAAAGGTTAGAGGAACTTGCTTGAGCCTCTTTGATAAGCCCTAATCCCACTCATGATGTTCATGTGAAGCCCTAATAACTTATTTCCCAAAGGCTCTACCTCTTATTTTTTTGTTTTTGTTTTTTTGTTTTTGAGACGGAGTCTCGCTCTGTCACCCAGGCGGACTGCAGTGGCTCACTGCAAGCTCCGCCTCCCGGGTTCACACCATTCTCCTGCCTCAGCCTCCTGAGTAGCTGGGACTACAGGCACCCGCCACCACGCCCGGCTAGTTTTTTGTATTTTTTAGTAGAGACGGGGTTTCACCGTGTTAGCCAGGATGGTCTCGATCTCCTGACCTCGTGATCCACCCGTCTCGGCCTCCCAAAGTGCTGGGATTACAGGCGTGACCCACCGCGCCCGGCCTCTTAATACTATTACATTGGGCGTTAGATTTCAATATATGAATTTTGAAAGTCAACAACATTCAGACCATAGCAATAACCTAACTGTACACCTTAAGGAACCAGAAAAAAAGAGAAACTAAACCCAGAGCTAGCAAAAGGACAAAGATTAGAGCGGATATAAATGAAATTGGAAACAGAAAAACTACAGAAAATCAACAAAATCAAAAGACAGTTCTATAAAAATACCAACAAAATTAACAAGCCTAGAGCTAGACTGACTATAAGAGGATGAGGATGAGGGCAGAAGTTACTAAAATCAGATACGAAATAGGAGAAACCACCACCCACTTTACACAAATAAAAAGGATTTTAAAAGACTGCTATAAACAATTATATCTCAATATATCAGCAATATCCTGATACCAATTTCAGACAAAGATACCACAAGAAAAACTACAACAAACCCTTATGGTTACAGATGCAGACATCCTCAAAATACTAGGAAACCAAGTCCAGTGGCCTGTTAAATGGAGTATACACCACAACCAAGTGAGATTTATCCTCGGAATAGACAGGTGGTTCAACATATGAAAATTATTCAGTGTATATGCCACATTAATAGAATGAAGAATGGAGGAAAAACGTGATTTCTACTGATGCAGAGAAAAACATATGACAAAATCCAACACCCTTTCAGGATAAAAAAAGAAAACAATAAAAAATAGAAGAGAACTTCCTTAACAGTATAAAGGCCATAGATGAAAAATACACAGCTAAGTCACTCTGAAAGCTTTCCCCTAAAGATGAGGAACAAGACAAGGATGCCCACTTTCACTACTTTTATTTAACATGGAACTGAAAATTCTGGCCAGAGCAATTAGGCAAGAAAAAGAAAGGTATCCAGATTATATACAGGAGTAAGTAAAATTATCCCTGTTCACAGATGGCATGATTTTATATGTATAGTTGCAAAATACAAATCAATGCCAAGAATCGGTTGCATTTATAAATGCTAGCAATACAAGAAGAAAAATAATTTCATTTATCATAGCAAAAAAAGAATAAAATACCTAGGAATAAATTTAACCACGAAGGTACAAAACTCATACAACTGAAAACTACAAAACATTGCTGAAAGAAATTAGACACCAATAAGTGGAAACACAACATCCCATGCTCATGGATTACAAGAAGTAGACTGTCAAGATGACACACTACCCAAAGCAACATACGGGTTCAATGCAATCTCTACCAATACCCAGATGGTGTTTTTTGCAGAAATAAAAAAACCTACCCCAAAATTCATATGGAATTTCCAGTGACCCTAACTAAAACAATCATGAAAAAGAAGACCAAAGCTGGAGAACTCACAGTTCTTGATTTTAAAACTTACTACAAAGTAGCAGACATCAGAACAGTGCAGTATTGGCATAAAGACAGATACACAGACCAATGGAATATGAGAGCCTAGAAATATGCTTTCCCATCTGCGATCAATTGATTTTTAACTAGAGTGCCAAGACCATTCAATGGGGGAAAGAACAGTGTTTGACAAATGTTGCTGGGAAAACTGGGTATCCATATTCAAAAAAATGAAATTGAATCTTTACCTTACACCATATTTAATTATTAACTCCAAATAGGTCAAAGATTTAAGAGCTAAAATTTTAAAACTCCTAGAAAACATTAGGGCAAATCTTTTGACCTTAGATTTGGCAATGGGTTTTTTAATTTAATACTGATCCTCTGGCCTCCTACTCAGCTCACAAAACTCAGGTTCTAGGGTTTGTCTATGTACTACCTGATTTCAATGTTTAATTCCTTTTTTTAAAGAAATTAAATGAAAGAGTGGCCTAGGAGAATCAGTGGGTTAACGAAAGGTGCTTCTCTGTGAATTTTTTTTCCTTCACAGAGATGAGTATTTTAGGTAGTACTGTCATAGAACTTAATTTCATTTTCCTTCATAAACTTACATTATGAAGGGCCAGAAGACAAAGTGTTTCATTACTTACCTTTTTAGAACCATTTAACCTGGCACTACTACTTGGTTTCTTGGTTAATTCCTGTTTCTAAATGTAATTGGTGGTGTTTCCTTGACAAAGTGTGACAGGGTTTCTACCTGGCTGAGCAGGAATTTCCATGTTAGCTTTGTAATAATCACTCAGAAAATCACTACAGCATCAAACTTCTTCACTTTTGAGAAGAGTTCTTGGAGCAATTCATTACACCTGCATTTGAAGAAAGTTGTGTTGGAACCACAATGAGAGGATAATGCCAATAAACTGAGCCAAAATATTATATGAATATTTTAATGCAAAATGCTTAACACTTAAAATTAGCAAAGCTTCATTTAAATTAAAATTCCATTTAACTAAAGATGGTTAACCCCAAGAAATTGTACAGTAGTTGATTTCTGCTATATAATGCCAATCCTATGCCATACAATAAGAACTGCAACATTAGCTGTCACTTCCTCCATTGCTCTTCTGGACCCTAAGGGATGAGGGAGAGGGGACTCTGACACAAAACAAAATACAACCCAAGTAAACTGTGCAGTGATTCCTAATAGTTACAAACCCAATCTAAGTTGTCCAAACAGCTGGAGAATAACTGCAGGTATTGTTCCAGAGCTGATATGAGGTTTTGCTTTTACAGCCTGGTAAAAGTTCTGCACTAGGTGAGAAGTCACAGTTTAAGGATGCATGTTCTGTAAATAGTTACTACATATACACATTTACTGTCTGTAAACACTAGAAATATACATTAGACAGAGTACCCTCACAAGTTGGGTACAGTTTAAAAAAGAAGATGAGGTAACATGAATCTCAAAAGTCCACAGGAATCCTGCCTGAAGAGTTTGAACAGCTGCCTGTAATTCATTTCCAATGTGCAGGGAGATTAAGGTTTGCCAAAACTGGATTCACTGGCCTTTAGCATAGCAACTGCATCTTTCACTGCATGGTAGATAACATTCTTCACCTAAAAATAATAGAAAATATGGTCATTTTACATTTAAATCTGAAACCTGTCACTAAGAATAAACTTCTCCAATCTTATTACCTTCTCGCAGAATTTAAAATTCAATATTCGTATGAAATGTCAAGACTGTAAAGGTCCCTGGGCTCCTTCAGACCAGTATTTCATATACATTTTAAACCCATGATTTCAAGAACTTAAAAAGCTCATTTTCCCCCTTTTAAAGGTTTTGATGCCACGTAGACCTACTCACAGTGAGTACAGGGAGAGGCAATTCCAAGGTACAGCTTTATTATTTCTCCCTAATTTTCCAAACATGAAATTATGTTACATAATTCATTACTGAAATCCTTTTGAAAATACCACCCCTTCAGACCTCTTTCAGTCTGAGAGACTCAGTTCTGCTCTACCTAAGGGTGATGAGAACACTGCAGCACTGAAGGTTAAGAACTGTGTTCATGACCCCTGACAGGCAGCTGGGCCAAGATCAGAAGACAAATCTATTCATTTTCAGTACTAAGGCCTTTCTCTGTGGGGACAGTTCCTTACAGATTCGAAACAATATCAAATCAAACCAAGGTGAGATTTCCTCTTGTTCCTCCCTCACTTAAGCAGATAGTGGTACTAGATATAAAGTAAGTTCATCAACTCACTGTGCTACTAAGTATGATATGGCCAAGTCCACTGACTCTCTTTATAAGGTCAAGAATGGGCCATGAAGCCATAGCCAGAGAATGCTAGGAATTGGTGCTATTTTTACCTGTAATTTATCTTCATGATTGGTGTGAGTCTGTGACAGATAGCGGAATTCCTGAGTAAGCCAGAAGCAGTGTTTAACATGCTCTGGAGAAACAAAATCTTCAGCCACTTTGATGCAGCTATACAAGTTATGAACCTGAAAAACAGCAAGTGATATCAGTAACCCAAAAGTTCACACTATAAAGAGAATAAAGAAAAAGTAATGATTCTTGCCTGATGTGGAGCTCCTGCCGGGATAAACACCACATCCCCAAGAAACTGCACAATAGCCCAGCCTTGAACTCCATACTCTTGATGAAGACGCTTTCTTAATGATCGGTCTAAATACCAGCTTTGATCATGAATAGGATCGTGGTCTGCTGGGTTTTCTTGACCTTGCTCTTCTGACACCTAGAATACACCCAAAATGTTATGCAACAGTAACATGCTAAGGCCCAATAAGCCATTTTTTTCCTCTAAACAGTGTTGGCAGTTCATAAATGTCAGGCCTTCTTCAACTTAAGTGCCCCCATTGGCAGAAAAAGACAAGTAGTACTGGAAGACTTCAGCTGAATGAACCAACAGAAGAAGGACGAGGAAAATGTGGCTTCTCTGATGTCAGTTCCCATAAACCATGACTGGCAGGCTCTGTGTAAGTTTGTAAATACTGTATTTAAACAATATTTTAGTCTAGACTTTTAAACATAAGTAGGCTCAGGCTCCTTATAAATGAACTTGTTTTAAAGTTATCAGAAACTTGTCTTCACTTAATCTGACTTATGAAACAGTCCCGAAGACAGCTGCAGATTAGACTTGTTTATCCTTGATCCAGTAACTGGTAAAGCAGAGACTCAGAGTGACAATATCAAAGGAACAATATGGTGACCAAGCCAGTTTTCTGCAAGAGCCAAATGATCCTTAGCCAGAAACACCTTGATTCAAACAAACGCTTGTTAAAGACATACTTGGGGCCAGCTAACAGGTTAGGAATGTTCATATCCAAGACTCGTGAATGACTGAAGCATATCAGCCAAAGACACCTGGGTTGCAACTGGCAGCCTCAGTGCCAAACAAGTTTAAAACTGAACATGTCTCATCTTTCTAGTTGCCTAGAATTTCCACACATAGCCCTTGCTGAAAAAACCTGCCAACTACAGGGGAAACCTAGAATCTTCTGAATCCCTGCATCCCCTGCTAATGACAGGTAGGGTCACTTGCTACATAAGAGTGGACAAAACCAAACTTAGTAACTCACTCAAGAACATGGTCACTCAGGGCCAAGGATACATGCACCTCTGAAGTGCTCAGATTCTTAAGGCAGTAAAAACAAATAGATGCTGGGAGATGATCAGATGCACTAACTTGAAAGCAGAGAACAAAAATTTCTAAATGCACTCTAACACAAAACACAGCCATAAAAGACAAGGCCTGCTTTTTTTAAGAAGTGTAACCCTAATCATTTAGAATCCTTGTTCCTTAGCAACCACCTTCAGCCTATTCAATCTGACAGGTACAGATTTAACTTTTCAGGTCGTGACAGTTCCCCTAGCCAAGCCAGTCAGTTCACCACATGTAACGTAATATTGCTATTCTCTATTCCTCTGTTCACACATGCCATAAAAAGCACACCTTTTTAAGAAATTCCCTTATCTTCTCCGTGTCCTTCGCAGCATATATGTGCCACAGTGCTCCTGGCTTCTCTTTTCCTTCAATAAATCGCTTTATTGTGAGTTCGTCAGAATCTCCATCTTGGATGGTCTTAAGGACTTCTAGAGCAAGAAGAGAAAGCAAATATCAGACCACAGGCCCTGGCTCAAAGAGTAAGCCCTCCTTTTATGCTCAGCACCCTACCTTCTTCTTGCTCACACTGTCCTTTGGGAATTCCCACATAGACCATGACATTAGCTGCATCAGATACATCTAAGTGAAGATTTGTTGTTCCATATTTCCGATCTTCAGGAGTGATTAATCCTGCAAAAACAAAGTGCCTTAAGTTTACGGAAGACAACAAAGGCTGCCATAGTCTTTCCACTACCTGGGGGATGGTAGGTCCCTGATTGACTCTTCTGCTGAGAATAAAAATTCTGGATCAAACTATTGCAAAAAAAAAATCTTTAACCAATCAATGTGCTAGCAAGAAAAGAAGGAATACTCAGAAGCCAAAAACAGGAGGAAATGGAAGTGGTAAAGCAGGCTTCTGAAGGTGGGATTTGCCAAAAGGACATCTGCTAAATCAAGTGAGCTCAGGCTCTGATTATTGCCACAGCCTAGGAGCTCTGGGACAAGAGGCAAAGCCCAAGGACCACTCAAGATGGGGAGTCCAAGGGAAAGCCCCCACCCACACACACACATAAACCTGGAACCTCAAATGGCTATCACAAGTATAAGAAGGAACACTGCCCAACGCATTCCTTGGTTCGCTCAACTGTAAAAGAGGAGGGGTGAGGAGCGATGCGGAATGACAAGTCCCTCCAGTGTTCATAGTCTGTGGCTAATTCCTTGCTCACAGGAGAAGGCTCACCTTGCTCAGCAATCATCCTGAAGCTTACCCTGCAGTCACCTTGGGCAAGCCATTCTAACACTAGGACTCTGCTTCTTAGGCTGGGCAGTAGAGAGAAGCACAGCTTGTAGTGAGCAAGCAGCAGCTGTTTTCTAACCTGCTGGCCTCTGCAAACGCCCCGCAATACTGTTTTGGAGGAAGACTTTATCTCTGGCTTGCCTGGGGCTGTGGTTTTAGAGGGGCTATACTTTTGAGAGGGCACATTTCTTCATTCCAACTTGGGACCAGGGCCCCAGAACCCTGTTGTACTTTTTCTTTCCAGCTTGCTGAAATATCAGCCCTAGGAATAGGTAAAGCATTTGGTATTAGAATGAAATCATAGTATAGATGAGGGGATGATGAAAAAATTTAAGGAGAGGAGACAATGAAACAATTATGGCAAAAAGTTGAAAGCTCTTATATAACTGGGTGATAAGTTATATGGAGTCACTACTGTTGTGGGAAGTCAGGGACCCCAAACGGAGAGACTGGCTGAAGCCATGGCAGAAGAACAAAAATTGTGAAGATTTCATGGACATTTATTAGTTCCCCAAATTAATACTTTTATAATTTCTTATGCCTGTCTTTACTGCAGTCTCTGAACATAAATTGTGAAGATTTCAATGGTCACTTATCACTTCCCCAATCAATACCCTTGTGATTTCCTATGCCTCTCTTTACTTTAATCTCTTAATCCTGTCATCTTCGTAAGGTGAGGAGGATGTATGCTGCCTCAGGACTCTGTGATGGTTGCGTTAAGTGCACAAATTGTTTGTAGAGCATGTGTGTTTGAACAATATGAAATCTGGGCACCCTGAAAAAAGAACAGGATAACAGCAATGTTCAGGGAACAAGAGAGATAACCTTAAACTCTGACTGCTGGTGAGCTGAGTGGAACAGAGCCATATTTCTCTTCTTTCAAAAGCAAATAGGAGAAATACCATTGAATTATTTTTCTCAGCAAGGAACATCCCTGAGAAAGAGAATGCGTCCCTGAGGGAGGCCTCTAAACGGCCCCCTTGGGAGTGGCTGTCTTTTGCGGTCAAAGTTGAAGGGATGAAATAAGCCTAGGTCTCCTGTAGCACTCCCAGGCTTATAAGGACGAGGAAATTCCCGCCTAATAAATCTTGGTCAGCTGATTTTACAGCTGGGGGGGGCATCACAGAACCTGCCGACATGTGATGTCTCCCCCGGACACCCAGCTTTAAAATTTCTCTCTTTTGTACTCTTCCCCTTTGTTTCTCAGACCAGCCGACGCTTAGGGAAATAGAAAAGAACCCACGTTGAATATCGGGGGTGGGGTTTCCCCAATACACTACCAGACTCTCAAGTTTTCAGTGTGTTTGAAAAATAGTTCCACAGTAAAAAGCCCAATTTCAGAAAAAAGAAATTAATGTAATAGAAATAAAATGAATGAAATGAACACATGGATGATACATTATTATATGACAGCATGGATGAATATAAAAAATCCGATTCTATTTATATGAAGTTCAAAAGCAGGTTAAAAACAAAGAATACTGTGCAGGAATACAAGTATATATGTTAAAAGTATAAATATAAGCCAACGATAAACACAAACTTGAAGATGATGGTTAAGACTAAGGGCAATAGGAAGAGGATGGAGCTGGGAAGAAAAGTAAGGAAAGGAGACTAGGAGGCAAAGCCTTGGCAGGGACTGGCTGCCTGCTGATCCGGCCAGTGCCACACTGCAAAACGAGGAAGGAAAAAACTGCTGTGCAGCCACTGGCCCGAAGTCCATCGGATCCCAGTCATGGGTAACTGTACACTGATAAAACCAAACTCTAAACCATGGTAAACTCAGATGAAACCAAAATTGTAAAAACATAATGGTCAAAAGGAAAGGAGTGCTAGACAACAAAACATCCTGAAACAAAACACCATGGACTTTTAAGGGAGAAAAAAGCTGAAATAGTAGGGGCTGTTGGGTGATGGGGAGTTAGAGTAGAGGAAGAGTAGGAAAATGGGCTCTAGCTTGGAAATTAGGAGATCTAAGTACTAGTCTCAGACCTGCCACTAGCTGCCCCCTGGAGATCCTGAACAGGTCAATGTCCCTTCTACTGTCCTCAAGTCCTGGTCCTCATTGCAAAATGGGCGGGGGGGTGTTGCAGGAGCTGAAGAGAGGCTGGATTATATGATCTCTCCAAAGCGCCTTTGCACTTACTCTGATTGAAGAGTCACAGCTCAATCACCCAACCTTTGAAAAGACCACTCTTCAATGATGTTTACAATAAGATATAAGGTGTTTGATAATGAACACATCTTCATTATTTTCATTCCCTGAATGCTTACTTCTGGATGGGAACCCTTTTGTCATAGGAAAAGCTTTTATAGAGTAACACTGCCATCTATTAGTGTCTAGGGGAAAAGACCTGCTGCCAAGCTAGTTAAACCACGCAAGCAATTCTTTTGAAAATTTCTCAGATACCCACCTTTAAAGCTTCAGGATTTCTATAATGCATGGAGATAAAACTACAATATCACACGATAAAATTTATTGGAAAAATGCTCTCATATACATAAGTTTGCCCAAGATCCCAACCAGCTGCTTTAATCAGTCTCTGAAGGGCTCGAGGGACAGGACCTCAAGAGAGCACACTGCAGACCCACAGCACATGGAGGACTCACCGAGACCTGAGAAGTGAGGAACAGGCAAAAGGCCTTGTGCCCACAGGGTCTTCTCACCCACACGCCATTTCTCACTCTACCCCTACCCTGGCAGAACTATCTTGGGCATAGAGACTGCTGGGAGCTTGCAAACAAAAACACTCCCCTGTCACAACAGTCCCCAACTACACCCCTGGTGGTTCCCTGAGCTGACTCAACATAACAGAATTGTGGGGCTGGAGTCTTTGCCCCTCTTCTCCTCCCCTCCCGCAACAGTCTTTGGAGAACACGGTGAAGACTACAACAGACCTTGTCCTTTTTGAAAAGGACACCCACAGGTCTAAGGCTAGAAATGGAAAGTGACATGGAAGTAATTATGGGAAGAATAAATAAATAATTTCCAAGAGGACTGGAAAAGTAGGGGCCAAATAGTAAAAATGAGTAAATAAAATTCACTGAAATATTCAAACAATTAGAACTGCATTCAACAATAAATAATTCCTTCAAAATGGCCAACTCGAATCCAGCCATAATTAAAGGCCATATGTAAAACTGATAAAGATCACAGTTACAATGATGAAAGAAGGCTCTGATAAATGGAGAAACCAATCTTTATCCCAGGCATCCTCCTTGTTAGACAGTTAGTATTGAGTCATGTCAAAAAAATAAAAGTACAATTCAAAGAGTACTTTGAATCCTAAGTAACTAACTTCTACTTACCAATATAGAACACTGCATTTAATTGTAGCAGATGTTAAGACAGCTAGAATGCTAGCAGATTGACCTAAATGTCCGAACACTGAAATCACTAACAAAAGTACATTCTTTCAATGATGTATCACACACCATTAAAAGTGATCTAAAGACTATTAAGTAACATGTAAAGATTTTACAACGTAAAATTAGGCATAGTAAAGGGAAAAACACAAAATTGCATATGCCCTACAACTGCAACTATGAAAATGAAATACATAAACATGTGGCCAGGGAATGAAAAGAAATACGTAAAAATGAAGGCTGTGGCTGTATTAAGCATTAAGATTATGGGTGCTTTCCACCTTTCCCTCCCACAAAATCAATTTTCCAAACATTTTCAGTTGTTTTATTTCCAGTTTAAAGTTAGCCATCTCCTCCTTACCATAAGCATTATACATCTTGGGACCCAGATCTGGCCGAACAAAGTAGTTGGGCAGCCTAGAGGCCAAGTTCAGTTTGCCATCTCGCCTTGTGTACTCGGGCAGCGGAATGTTGGCCATCAGATCATCAAACCTAGAACAACAGAACCAGGAATTTGCAAAATAAGATTGCTTTTCTAATTCATTATTGTGTAACCTGTTTTGTTCCTTTTACAGCAAAAGGAACAAATACATCTGTGATCATGTAGACAGAGAGAGCCATCAAATATTTAAGATTAGAATTACAGTAGTTACAAACAAACATGTCTTCTTTTTCTCCTACAACACACAAATGTGTCAACATCGGCTGTAACAGTTCAGACAAAAGATCTCAGCAATAAATTCTAGACAAAAAGTTACGCTTAGAGATACATCATTGATTAGTTATGATACCCTTTTCAAGGTTTCAAGCTCAATCAGGAAAATAGATCCACCCAATAGATGTCTTCTTGTCTAACTCAGTGCTGTGACTATACTGTTCTGACCCTTACACATCAGATTCCACAACTGCCTCCAAATCAGCCTTGTAAGAAAAAGTGAGCCTCTTCTCTAGTAAGGCCTACCTCGGAAAATGTGTGGTGTTCCATTAGCCAGGCCTAAAAGCCAATCACTTCTTCATCTCATCTAAAAATAAACATGCCTCCAATGACTACAGACTAGAAATGAAAAATCAGCAGCATTATAACTGCAGAACTTTTGTTATTTCCTTGAAAACTATTTTCTCACTATCCTACCAAGTCAAGGACAGAATCATCTCTCCCCACCTTCATAATCATACCTGGAAGGCATCATATCTCTAAAATCTTCTCCTGGTGGCCAGTCCTTAAGTTTCAACACCATTGGTTCTTTTTCATTTTTCAAACGATCTGAAAGGTAACCACAATGAACTGTTACTATTTATAACTCAGAAACAGACCAAAATAAATGACAAAGTAGCATTTTATGCCTCGACAATACAAATAAATTTATCTCTGCAAAATTTTCATAACCTGATAAATTTAGTATACTCCTTATTTTTCCCCTCTTACCAACTATCCACCATTTTATTTCTGCAGTGTAAAGAAATCCATTTGTACCCAGAAGGCAGCAAGGTGCAGCAAAATAAAGATCACCAACTAACAGATTTGTGTCAGGGCCTTGTCTTTCCTAGAAGCTTATTAAGCTGCTACTCATTCTTGGGAGATTCAGCTGCTCCCTTTTGCCCACTGCAGGTAGGTGGTGTTTCGACAGCTGTCATTGATCCAATCTGCTCCTCCTCTACAGTTCCGGAAGAAGTGAGCAGCATCCCAACTAATCAATAGCAATGCACGTCAGCAATCAAAGGTCACAGGTGTTTAGTAAACCCAGTTTTCTGAGGCCAGCATGGAACAAATTACTTATTCTGCTTGGAGAGAGAGATTGACCCTATCTGATGTTCTGTCCAAGGACAACAAAGACAAACAGAACAGGTAATAATGCCTCAGAGTTTAAAAGCATAAACATTGTAACAAGGAAAGGGAGGAGAGATGTTAATTTTAAACTCCAAAATCCTGGAAAATGCTGCGGCTGCCACTGATGGGTCTCAGACTCCTGCCATTCCTGTGTTCCCTCCTTTCACATCCTCAACCCCCTTAAAAGATCTTTCATACATACTTGGAACATCTTCAAATCCATCCCAGAAGTCTCCTACTGTGGCTCCTGTGATGATTTCATTGGTCCTACAATTAACTAGGTCTACTTCCTGCTCACCAAACTCTTTCCTGAAGGATTCAGGTTTCCAAAGTTCAGAGTTCAATTTGTGATGCACTCCAGACACCATCACTGGCTAAATGAAGAGAAGAAGACTTTAGTCTGAACTCTGGCAGCTCTGTCCCCACTCCCGAAGGCAGTCCCTCTTCACACTGCTATTGGTGTATTTCCATGGAGCTGGTGCTCCATCTCAGATGGTGATGTGACAGTTTAGGCTTAGTTCTCTGAGCTCCCGAAGCACCTCCAACCTTCACCATTCATCTGCTTACACACCTCTTGCTCTCAAAACTACATGGGTAAGCATCTAGGAGAAAGGATCACCTTTCCATTACTCACAGCAAGACAGACTGTGAAGATGACAAGGGCTGGAAGGAGTGTCCAGTGACACCAGTCACCGGTGAAACAGGGTGACCTCACTATACTTGAGCCTGTTACTGCCAAGCAGGAATATGGTCGGTGACACCCCTCACTACTACTGGCTGTGTGAGGGTGCCAAATCTTTTGGCTGCCTAAGACAACCCAGAAGCTCTAACCTTTATGTGAAATAGTCTAACTTTAAATGAAATAGTCTAACTTTAAGTGACTTTATAGTTTAACTTTATGTGAAATAGTCTAACTTTAAAATATTGGCAACAAGCAAGAAAGCCTGCTGAAACACTGTTCAGCCCATCATTTTGTTTCTTGTCTATATATGATTAAATGAGCAAATCCTATTAGTACACTAGATGGAGAAAAACATTTTTGAAAATTTATTTTTGGTTAAACACTCACATATTTCTTTTTGGCAATTCTCCCAAATCCTTGTCCAAGAGAGCAGAGTGTTCCTTTAGCAAAGACCCTATCTGGCCAAACAGAGAAGCCAAAGATCCAGAAAACAGAACCAAAACAAGAAAGCACAGAAGCAGGCCTAGAAATTCTCCTGAAGATATTAACCAGCACTTAAGATCCAACAACACTGCCCTTTAAAGCAGGCACCTGGGGACTGTATGACACCACACGGCCCCAGCCTACCTAGAATTGCCTTCAGCACAGGCTTTCCATTCAGGTAAGAGGGGTGCATGATTTTCTACCACATTGCGTCTAATCTCCCAAATCCCATCAGCCTGTAGTCACACTCTCACTTCCTCTGCTGAGGTTTACCATAGGAATTACCAAGCCTGGATGCCCTCATCAAAATCCCAACGGGGACTGGTAGGAAGCAACAAAAACCTGAATGGAAAAGTCAGTTTAGGACCATCTGCTTTAAAAAGGAAGACTCACGGCCACATCCTGACCTGATTATATTCACCTAAACAATAAAGAATAAAACAGAAGGTGAAGGGGTGGGGGAAGGCTGGGGTGGGGTTGACAGAAGTCTGCCAAAGAAACTGAGAAGGGGGTTCTGAATAGGGCTGGAGGATGGGAGGCCTACATTACCTGTCCTTGTTTCCAGCACTCCCTAAACACATTCCAGTTGCTCTTATTGTTGGGGTCTTGCAAGCACAGCAAGCGATTATCACAAAGCCAATAGTGAGGAGTGTCAAAGCCCAGAATGCTGGGCTTGATCGTCAGTCCTTGAGGCCTCTTAGATAAATCGGAAGAAGTCTTATTTTGCACCAAAGAGGCAAAGATGTCATCAAGGATTTTTGGTGTATTCTTGAGTCCATTTTCTGTCTGAATTGGAGAAAGAACAAAAATCTCAAATATGTCATTCGCCTACCATCAAGAAACCCCATTCCCATAATGATGAGTATATATTACACATCCAGAAGATTCTAAGCCAGGTCCCCCAGGCAAAGAGGCACATCCCCTGTCCCCACTTGACAACTCATAGAAGTGAGGTAACATGAGAAAGTGGCCTGGCCCAGAACTATATTCCCATAAAACCCATCCTCCAATGACTCAAGCCTTCTGAACCCACAAAGGTAAGTATGTGATTCAGTCTCCTTTCTACTTTCAGTTCCAACTTCTCTACTCTTTTCCTGTTCTGTTTTCAACTTTACAACATGCAGTACCAAACAAACAAACACACACCTTTCCTGTAGAAGAATTCAAGAGATTCCGGAGGAAACCAGAATTGTTGTTGCTTACGGGTGTCAAAATTGTGCTGTTAAACGTTTGGAGGACTGTGCTGGATTTGCTTAAAGGCGGGAGGGGTGGAAGGCATTTGATTTCATTCTTTAAAATTGGCATCATTGGTTGTTTTTCTAAAATAAAACCAAAATATCCAGATGAAAAAATATTCTGAAAGGCAAATCCCTTATTAGTATTCTACAAACAGAATTACTTTAGAACTTGCTTTCTATTTACTGGAACAAAAAAAAAACTTTAGGAGATAAGTATGAATGATATGATTTACTTAGACAAGGATTCCTCATTGAGGTTAAAACAATAACTACCCAGTACAACGGAATTTTGTAAATTGACCTTTGTATCTAGCAACCCTGACAAATGTTTAGTAAATGTAGATTCTTTTGGATTTTTTGTTTGTACTGTCTACAAATACTGGCAGCATTCTCTTTACACTTTTTTTTTCCCCTCAATGCACTGACCAGGACTTCCAGTACAATGCTTAATAAAAAGTGGTAATAGATATCGTCTTGAACATAGAAACTTTTAAAATAAAACAAAACAAAAAAACCTCAAAGACCAGCTTGGCCAACATGGCAAAACCCCATCTCTACTAAAAATACAAAAATTAGCAGGGCGTGGTGGCAGGCATCTATGAGCCTAGCTACTCGGGAGGCTGAGGCAGGAGAATCGCTTGAACCTGGGAGGTAGAGTGCAATGTGAGCCAAGACTGTGTCTCTGCACTCCAGCCTGGGTGGACAGAGCAAGATTCCGTCTCAAAAAACCTCAAAACAATTTTTTTTTAAATTCAATGATTATTTATGATGTCTCCAGTTTTTTTTGCTTAAACTCTTGATTAAAAATGTTCTTAAGTTTTTTGTAAATCATAAACAGGTACTGAATTTTACTTAATGTTTTCTTGCATCTTGTCCCATGATTCTTCTATATTTTTGAATGTCAGACTACATCTTCATTTCTGGAAAAACCTTGAAAAATTTGAATTCTTTTCCAGCCACTTGCTAACTGTCTTACTTCGCCTCAAATGTGCTGGTTTCTATGCTTCAGCTTCCTCATCAGTAATACAGAAATAATAACAATACTGATGATTGAGCATCACGGAATTACATCACATGTAAAGAGAGGGCCTGGACCACAACAGGAGTTTGAATATTCTTTTTCCTCCTTCTAAGGTATGTATAAACTCACCAGCTGTGCTCTTGCTAGCTTTTCAAATTATTTTTTTCTACAACAGTCCTCTTAGACCTAATTTATGAGTTATTTTAAGAGCTCCTTATCACACTTTTAAAGCTATATAAAGGTTTTTCCAGAAATTCAGGTGTAGTCTAACATTCAAATATTCCTTCATTTACAGTGTCAAATTTGATTCATTAAAATTTTGTCCCAGATCTTTACATGAAAGAAGTGGCCTACAATTCTTCTCTTCTGTAACACAGCCAGAAGGTAGAAGTCTCTACATTTTAATGCAGCAAAATTACTCCTCTTTGGTACTGCATTTCAAAAACACTTTCATTTGTGGCAGGTTCCAGGATGACTCCAGAGAAGCACTTTCCATTCCACAGGACTTCTAACCACTGTCCTCCCAGCAACTGAGGTTGCCAAGTCCTTCCATGAATGGACTAAAATACTCAGGAACAAACAGGAAAGCAGGAAACACTCACCCTTGTTTTCCTTGTTGACATTCCCACTGGTTAGGTCTGCCAGCCAGTTTAGAGGAGATGTGCTGGCTGGACAGGCAGGCTTCATGCTGCCGGCTGGCTTGGAGACTGCTTCCCCACCCACAGCTGCTGGCTCCAACACTGAGGGATTCTGCTGGAGCACTGTACCAAGAGTCGGTTTTTCTCCAGCTAAAGAAGTCTGTGTTAAGCATTAAAGGACGATTTTATATAAGCTGAAGAATGACAGCTTTTCTTTTATTCTCTCCTAATAGCTGACCGACAAGTAAGATAAATATCCAGAACAAAACCACCTAATAGCTAGCCCTGGGTATCCCCACAGCTGCAGTAATCCCACACTAGTAAGAGAGTAACTACAAGGTAGAAGAGATGTTAGCAACTTAAAACACAGCAAGATATTACCCCGCGCACCCTTTTACCAGCCCCTGCTGGTACATATCCCTATTACTCTATGTACCATGCTGGTTTAAAATGACCAGTTTGTGCCTGTCTCCCCTGTGAACTCATCCTGTGAACTATCCAGGATAGGCACAGAAAACATGGTTGAAAATGAATAAATGAGGCAGGCAGGAAAGGTAAAGCTGTGATTTCAGAAGGAAATGGGATGCAGAGAAAGAGAAAATGCTATTTTGACTTAGCTTTAAAAATGTGATGAGGAGCTCTTAAAAGAACTCATAAATTAAATCTAAGATGACTGCTGTAGAAGAAAATAATTTTTAAAACTGACAAGAGCCAGTTTATACATACATAAGAAGGAGGAAAAAAAATATCCAAACTCCTGTTGTGGTCCAGGCCCTCTCTTTACATATGATATAATTCTGTGATGCCCAATCATCAATACTGCTTATTATTTCTATATTACTGATGAGGAAGCTGAACCACATAGAAACCAGCTCACTTTAGCCAAAGTAACACAACTAGCAAGTGGAAGGAAAAGACTTCACATTCAGTTCTGACTCCAAATATTACAAGTCTTCTGCTCTCCCATCCTGCCTATGACACCACAGCTTTATAGAAATGTAAATTTCTGATTATTAAACACAATGCGGCATACTGATTACTGCAACAAGGAGGAGAAGGGAGAGCAAGGCACACATGTGATGGTGGAGAGGAGAGGGATGCCACCAAGGAGACATATGAGGACTGAGAAAATTAACATTTTTTACATTGCATGATGGGCAACTAAAGGTTCATTTTATCATTATTTCCTTCAACTTTTCATAAATGTAGGCAAAATATATTACGTAATTTTTAAAATGTTAAGGCTTATCTGAATAATTTTAATTCTGCAAAATACACAGAATTTTTTTTAAACCCTTTACAAACTCGACAGCTACTTATTAGATAGACTACTATAGAACCTTTTGCTTTTTCAAGAAACAAAAATGTAAAACCTACTAAAAGAGGCCACAGAAGAGTCTACAAAAGTAATGTGAAAAGTCAGAACAGGTCTCTGAACTGCCACATGAAATGTATGAATTGTTTCTCTCTCTCTTTCCACTGATTACTATCCCCAGGTTCCTTTCAAACGCACTGACAGAAATCCTTGGGTTATTTGAAAAACAGACAAATGACAATTACAAGGGATGGTGAATTTAACATAAGCAGTAAATACCTGTTTTAGGTCTTCCTTTGAGGCTGGCTTTGAAAAGAGTTTGAATTGCCTGTTTGAACAAGGGCAGTTTGCCTTTATTCCCCATTTCGCTCTTACAGAATGCACAATGTCTCCAACATCATACAGGGCTAGAAAGGGCAGAGGCAAACATCTGAACAAGAGTATTAGGTACTTTCAACCTCAACGTTACACAGCAGAAGCTGGCATTCCCCACAGGATTACTTTTCCCACTCCCTCCCTTTCATCCTGCTCCAGAGGCCTTCCACAAAATACATTTTCTTTTCTTCTACAAAATTATCCTACAAAACTTTAATCAAAAAGTGTTGGAGGAATTATTTAATACACTTCTGGACAAAAATAAACTTAAGCGAGTGATAAAGTAAAACCAAACTACCAGCCCCCATGAGTTAACCAAGACAAAGGGAAAGAAAATCACTGCAGCACATGAAATACCTTTTCCAGGAATGATCTGTGTGGGCATTAAGTTCTCTGGTTCATGTATCTGACTCTTCACGCATTTTAGCCAAGAGAAAGTCTTGTAAGCAGCACCTGCAAATAACTGATTTGTAGTAACTGTTCTTTATAGACTCTGGCTCCACATGCTTCAAGAAACCCACCAAACATAAATCAACAAAAAACTTGATTTAACTGTGTAGAGGGGCTGGAGGAGAATCAAATCGGTTCTCACCTTGTTGGCAATTCTTTCTCTTCATCCGATAGCAATCCACACATACTCCAAACCCACACCGAGGACACACCCAGTGCAGGTTGAAGATGGTGGTGTCGCACACATCACACATTTCTCGAACACCTTTGACAGCTCGCTTCCAAGCAACCTGTCCTGCAAAAATCAGTAAATCACTTAGTCTTTGGAAGGAGAGGGCCTCTGAAATCAAACATGAAAGGTAGGGGTTGTTGTCATTCCTCCCTGTGACTAGACTTTAGACTTCAAATTAACTTTGTTTAGCTTTCATTGCAAATGCTGTCCTCCGCCCCATGAAGTGCTCCTGGATCCCCTCAGCATTCCTAGTAACTTTAATTTGTACTTGAGATTCATGCCTCTTCTCACTGTATATATTCAGGCACAGTCTCACCTCCCTCCAGGAGACTGAACTCCAAGCAGAATCCCTATTCAGACTGTGCAGCACTAGTTACACAAGTTGGAGCTCAGATACAGGTATCACATAACAGTGGTTCTTAACCTCTGAGTCACGAGTCACTTTCAGAATTTAAAGGCAGCATGTTCCAGGCTTTCTCCAAAGGAAAAAAAAATTTACTCAGATCCACAAACCCAGTAATCTTCATAGAGCATCAGGTTATTCAGATACCCTAAATCCACTCAGACTGCCCATTAAAAACTCCAAGGTGCTCAGTGGGCCTGGAGGGAGTTGCACATTAACTTTGTGCAGGCACAATGGTCCAAGGTCAGTTCCTTCACCAGTCAGTCAGAAATTCGATTTAGCCAGTGCCAGAAATGATGCAGGCACCCAGGACTGACTCACACTAACCAAACATCCAGCAGATTAAGGCAGGACCCCGGATTCCACAAAGCAGCATTTTCTGTTCCAGTGGCCAAGACCTAATAACTGGAGAGAGAGGCCTTCCAAAACAGGACAGGCCATTGGACCCTTCCCCCAGATGGAGGAGTGCCAGATCAAGGAACCAAACCAGGTATCAGCAAGCTTTCAGAAATATGAGCAAAGGGAGGACATTTTTGTGGGTCACAGAAAAGCCCAAGGTCTCCTGACTAGGAGACTCCTGGCAGACAGTCTGTGTCTCTCTCCTGAACAACACTGGATCAATACTGCTGCACTCCTGTTCTACGGTGAACATCTTCTTCCTAATCCAGTTTGGGGTTAACTCATTCCTTCTTCAGACTGAACACTATCCAAATGACCAAGCTTTAGTTTATACAAAATCAAACCAATTGCTGAATGAACTTCTGCCATTACATTATAATGTAATAGCACAGGACACAATACATATAGCTTTAGGCATCTTATAAATGAGATTTTATGATCTTGGACACTTGGATTAGACTGTTTTATCAGAAAGTACTCTTAGATCTCTTAGCCACCCATTTAATGATTATTTGTCACTGAAAAGACAGAATAAAAGTAGTAATAGTTGAGATCTGCTCCCTAATCTCAGGATCAGAGGTAAACTCTTCTGGGTATGGTGGCGTATTTCAGTGTCACTCACAGTGGGTTTCTCTCTCCAATCTGACCAGCTTGTCATAGAGAAAAGAAAGAGCAACAGGATAATCAAAAAGGCAAGGAGGAAAGGTTAATCACATTTAAGTCTTCAAGGAGGAGAGTTTCTTAATTATGTTCTAAAAGATAACTGTCTATGCCTTTTCTATATTAAAAAAAAAAACACATTTTTCAGATGACTCACCATTATCGAAGACAAAGCCATCACTTGCTTAAAACAGCTCTGCTCATTCAGGAGCAAAGTTACTAATACATTCCAAAAAGGTATTTCCACATTGCAGTAATATATGTACCACTGCCAGATCAGTTACTTAGGAATTTTTCTTTCCATCTCTTACTTAAATATATTTAATAAAGAAACTTTGTATCTCTACTGAAAGTGGAAAACTAATATTGCTTGTCTTAAACAGACTACAGGGGGGAAAAGTATAATAAGACTTTTGATTTAGAGTCTCCACTACCCTAGCAGAATGAAGTAATTCTAAAGAATGACTCTGGTTGTTCCAGGCACTCGCAATTCCCTTTCTCCCAGGCAGCTCTGGATTCCTACAGCTGGGAATGCCCTAGTCCTGTTCCTTGGACTCTGAGAGAGTATCCACATCTATTCAGTAAGTTATTTTTGTGCTTAAGCTAGCTTCGGTTAGTTGCTGGTAATATATCAAAATTCTTAAGACTGGCATGGATGCTTGTATTCAAACATACTTGGGTAAGCAGAGTCTAAAAAGAGACATACCAGAGGAATGGAAAGGCTTCACTTTTAACTTTCAACCACTGATAAAGATAAAATGATGGAAGAAAATATGAGGCTTACAAGACAGATACCCCATGGTGCTTCTGGCTGGATTAACTCATTTCCACAGAGAGACATGGACAGGAAGAGGCTGTACCGTCCTCCAAACATCCTAGCTTGAGATGTCATGAAGGAGGTCTGGCTCTAATATGGCACCTACCCTGATTCCTGTGGCTTAACAGGCTGCCAGATCAGCATAAGAGTGCTCCCAAAGAGCAGAGGACACAAGCACATGCCCATCTAGAACCTCCAAGTATTCCCTTCAAACCTTGACTCTAACAATCATTTCCATTCTGAACCTGTTCTCACTCTCATGTCTGGGACCCAGCCCTGCAGACTCTAACCCAGTAGGTCTAAGAGTCAGCCTTCCCATTCTTTCTTTCCTTGAAATGTATTCATGATTAAGAACCTTTGTTTTAAAATAAACCAATCTGAGACCTCATCCCCTTGTAGTGTGCCTGCACTGCTGGTGAGGCTGTGCAAATCCACCATTACTGTACCTTCACCTTTCCTAACAAAAAAGGAGTTCCACTCCTTTGGTAACTGTACCTTCACCTTTCCTAACAAAAAAGGAGTTCCACTCCTTTGGTAACTGTACCTTCACCTTTCCTAACAAAAAAGGAGTTCCACTCCTTTGGTAACTGTACCTTCACCTTTCCTAACAAAAAAGGAGTTCCACTCCTTTGGTAATTGGCCCAAAATAAACCCCAAAAATAGATGGCTAACTCTGATCAAACCTGTTACAAAAGGAAAACTGCAACCTCATTACACCAAAGTTATCTAAACTTCTGGGTGAAAAAAAAAACCCAAGCAATTAGGACTTAGGTGTCACTTAGGAACAAAAATCAAGTTGGGCTCAAAAATCCTACCCCCTAAGAGATGCTCTTACTGTGTGGCTCAATAGTTGACATAGCTTCCTTTTCAGAAATCACCATTTGACAGAAGTGGTCTCCAATGTTGGCCAAGATGTACTTTGCTGTGTCCAAATCAATCCCCACAACGTTTTTGGTTAAAGGTAACCACAAGCCAATCGCTTCGTTGTCATACTTGTTTGGTGTTAAGAATCCTTCTACCCGCAACACACCATGTTTGTTGAATTGTAACCTAGGAAAGCAGGGGAAAAAAAGATATAATGCACACACACACACACACACAAAACTGATTTACAACTTGTAATTACTTTTTGAGGGGGCGAGGGGGAGATGGAGTCTCGCTCTGTCACCCAGGCTGGAGTGCAGTGGTGCCATCTCGGCTCACTGCAACCTCCGCCTCCCAGGTTCAAGCAATTCTCCCTGCCTCAGCTTCCCCAGTAGCTGGGATTACAAGCGTGCACCACCACTCCTGCCTAAGTTTTGTATTTTTAGTAGAGAATTTTGCTATGTTGGCCAGGATGGTCTTGAACTCCTGACCTCAGGTGATACTCCTGCCTCAGTCTCCCAAAGTGCTGGGATTACAGGCATGAGCCACCGTGCCCATCCACAACTTGTAATTACTATTTAAATCAACAAAGTCCTTCCTAGTTTTCTGTAATCTCCATGGCTAATCACAGCCAATGATTATTTGGCAATGTCAGTAGGAAGATTCAAAACACTTTTTCCCCAAAAGACAAGCTAGACGGGGAAAGAGGAGCGAGGAGAAGGGGAGAGAGGTATATTTTGCACTCAAACCAATATAATCACACTGCCTCCAGGGATAGTTGTTCGACCTGCTGGACTTGGCACTTAAGAGCAGGAAAATCGTAAGTTACTACAAAGGTAAGTCGTTAACAAACAGAAGATGATAAATAACCTGATCAGATTTAAATACAACTACTGCTTCAAGACAAAAGCTCAGCTAAAGAAGGGTAACCGCTAGACAGTCACTGAAGCAATGGCCACACTGGTTTGTGAGGTACTTGGTGCCTATATGAATTCCAGCTGCACGTTACTGTCCAAGCTTCTGGAAAGAGGGAAGCATTAAAATGGGCCTCAGAACCTAAGAAGTGGAACAAAGGGCAGACCATTTGTTCATTATTTGCCTTCAATACTCTGTAACACTTGAATTTTTTTTCATAAGCTATGTATTTTAAATTTTTAAAGCACAAAATATTTTTTTCTTTTTTTGAGACAGGCTTTCACTCCAATGCCCCAGGCTGGAGTACAGTGGTACAATTATGGCTCACTGCAACCCCCACCTCCCAGGCTTCAGCAATCCTCCCATCTTAGCCTCTCAAGTGGCTGGGAAGGCAGGCATGTACTACCACACCCAGTTAATTTTCTTTTTCCATTTTTTGTAGAGACAGGAGTTTGTCATGTTGCCCAAGCTGGTGTCAAACTCCTGGGCTCAAGCAATCCTCCCACCTTGGTCTCCTGAAGTGCTGGGATTACAAGCATGAACCACCATGCCCAGCCTAAAAATATAGTATTCTGGCTAGGCACAATGGCTCACTGTAATCCTAGCACTTTGGGAGGCTGAGACGGATCCAGTTCGAGACCAGCCCAGAGAACATAGCAAGACCCTGTCTCTACAAAAAAAAATTTTTTTTAATTAGCCAGGCATGGTGGCAGAAGCCTGTAGTCCTAGGTACCTGGGAAGCTGAGATGGGAAGATCACTTGAGCCCCGGAGTTTGACATAACAGTAAGCTATGATCGTGCCAATGCACTCCAGCCTGGGCAGCAGAGTAAGATTCTGTCTCTAAACATAAATAAGTAAATACATACATACATACATACATACAAACAAATATTTCTAGTAGGAGACATAAGAAATAGACATAAAACACAATGAAGTAGCCTGTAACATATCGTAACAGTCATCAATTCTTGTAAGAGCAGAGGACGAAGTGCTGACTGCTGACTATGAGTTTTGTGGGCCAATATGATGAGGGCCTCACGGTAAAGAGAGTAACTGAGCTTGCTTTGGCAAGAAAAGGTAGACAATTAGGTGAAAGAAGGTATGTCCAAAAGACAGTATTTCATATAAAAGCAAGAAAACTAAAGGTGAACAGGGTGACAACAGACCAATTAGACTAAAGGGTTTATTCAAATAGGTAAGAATCAGGAAGAAGTTGCAGAGGTAAGTTGGGGTCAATTGCTGAAGCCTTCATTATTTCACTGGGGACCTTGACTTTGCTAGGCACTGGGCAGCTATCAAAAGTCATCATGTGAGACACACGCGAAGTTGTGTTTTAGAAAAACCATTTGTCCAAAAGAGTGTAGAATAAACTGGAAGGACAAGACTCTGTTAGCTAACATATGCAAATTATTTCAAGCAGTCCAAATGAGAGATGCAAGTTTTTAATTGACGGTCCAAATTAGAGATAGTCATAACACTAAAAAATAAATTTGAAAGCATTTCAAAGTGAGACGTAATGGCAACAGGACCTAGCAACTGAGCCTTACCACTGAGACCCTACCCCTAACTCCTATTTTATTTGCAAAAGAGTTTAATGAGATACAAACTTGATGAGAAGGCTAATGACAGCCTCGATCTTCACTCTAAACATCAGGAAAAAAGTTAAATTATGATATTCTTTCACCAAGATATGAGTTTTTTCTAGTTTCTACTACACTGGCTTCTACTATGCAGCATTAGGCAAAGGTACTCTCCCCTTTAAAGAAGTCAAAAATGAAAAAAACAGCTAAGTCATAAAGTCAATGACTTCTAGACTGTTACAAAAATATAGTGGGTTTAAAAAAAAAAGCTCTAATCATATTACAAAGAACAAAACAAAATAAATTATCTCTTCCCTAAAATGCCTTTGCAACTTAAACCAATCTCTCATCCAATCTAGTTATACCTTTCATAGCAGAGGAGCCATAACAACATGAAATCAAGTGCATGATAGAAACACAAAGACCTGTACAAAGCACAACCATTTCAGTTTCTTCAAAATACTTACACATACAAATGAACATGCACTGTAACACACCTGTTTAAGAAAAAAATTCTTGAGAGGAAGGGAAATAGAGTTACCCTCTACTGAGAGCTTATTCTGGGCCAGGAGTTATTCAAAATATATTAATATATGCATATGTTAACATATGTTAACAGTATTACAGCTCTAAATGCTACCCACATGCTTTATGATGTGCTTTTGCAATTTACAAAGGGATGAATGGGGCAAACTAGTATCTAAAAAATTCTTATTTTGTTAAATAAGCCTGAATCTGAAAATTACAAGCATATATAATTAATGATCTAAATTCCCTGTGCATTTAATTCAGCTCATCAGCAATCTTTTCACTTAGATAAAATGAAAGGGGAGGAGGAGAATAGGAAGAAATTGAAGTCAACTCTTCTGTTTATGATTAGAGTTAGTTCAACCTGAAAGTACCTAGATTTCTGAGAAAGTGAATTCTATCTCAAGTTCAACTATGCCAACACTGTTCATTTCTATATGAACAAAAGAGAAGATAGGGCTGCTTTTTTCTTCACTCAGGATAGAAGAATTTAAAGAAAATGATTTTGAATTTATATATATATTTGATTATATATATTTATATATTATTATTTATATATATAATTTATATATATATTATATATATTATATATTATTTATATATATAATATATATATTTTATATATATATTATATATATTATATATAATATATATAATCAAATATATATATAAATATATATAAATATATATATGATTTGATATATATTTATATATATATTTATATATATGATTTTGAATTTATATATATATATGAAAATTTTGCCTATAAAATTGGAAAAGATTTTTTTAAAAGATATGCCTCTCCCTGCTGCCAATGGTACAGAGACCATGGGAGCATGTTCAAACCCTGCAGTGGGCAAGGACACAGGTGCAACCTTCCTGCAGGATAACTTGACAGAACATGTGTATCAAAGTCTTAAAACACACACACCTTCTGACCCAGAAATGCCATTTCTAGTAATCCTCCCAAAGCAAATAATCAGGGACATGGACAAGATGATCATTTCTGCATTATTTCCAGTCACAAAAAATACAAAATAATCTTAATACCAACAAGGGAATTGGTGAAATAAATTATCAAACATTACTATAATGTGCTCTTACACAGAAATTCAAAAGTATTTTAAGAAAAAGGTTATGATCAAGAGGTCCCTACTACATAATAGGAAAATAAGATTCAAAACAGAAGGCGCAGTATACCAACTATGTATGCCTGAATACATTTTATGATCGTACAATGCACTGAAAAGTTAATAGTAGTTATTTGTAGTGGTTTTTCAGAAGCTTCAACATTTTTCTATAATGACTGTTCCTTTCAGAAATAGAAGTTTATATTTTTAAGCTTCGTTACTTTAAAAAAAAAACAAAAATAAGAATGAAAAGTCACATGCAATAAGATCTAGATTCTCCAACCTAGTGATTACAAATGCAACATCTGCCACCTTTTTACTTCTAGATTTACTGTTGATAAAAGAGTAAAAAAGGTAGGTTAGATGATCTAGCATAAAAAGTATGCCCAGATTATCTGAACTTTTCCCAAAATGCCTCACCTCCTGAAGTGAAAGAAGCGGCAAAACACAGGTGAGTCCTTCTGTTGCTCCTTATCCTTGCGGAGACTGTCCAAGCGACACTCTCGGCACTTAGGCAACTGTGCCACAATGTTCACACAAGAATCATCCTGTACGAAGGCCTCGCCACTCTGTTGCAGCTTTTTGAGTTTAGCTGGGTCTGTCAAAACCGACTTCCTGGAAGGGGCTAGGAAAACAAAAGATAAAGGAGACAGGACCTCAAATTTTTTAACACCACATTCATATATGACTGAATTCTATTCAAAAAGCCAATATTCCCTTAAAGAGAACTCCCTTCTCCATTCCTGGTTCAACTGTAATTTCCAAAAATGGCTCAACAGAAAACAACTCTCAGAATAACTGGAAAAGTTTTACTCTCTTTATAAAACAATTCTTATTTGCTGAATCCATTTGGCAACATAAAACTCGAAATTAAACAGCCAGACTCACAATTTAAAGTTAATGTATACTTCTATTCACAATCCTACATTTTAGGATGTTTTCAAATCAGGTATTTAATTCAAACTCTGTTGAGGTTCACCTCCGTAAAGGCCTGACTTTGTGGACGTCCACTCTGTCATGTTCCAAATGCAAAAAAGACTGGTTTAAGGTGTGTTTTTAAAAGTACAATGCAAAAACTAACCATTCTAAAAATAACAATAAACAAATCACTTTCCTACATAGCCCCTCAGTCTACGGGGTTACAGCATCTTCTAAATGCCTGTCACTTGACTCCTGACATGTCTTCCACTTCTGCTCATGTGGTCTATGCAGGATTAAGAACACTGGCTACAGACAGGATTATAATTCTAAGTAAATGCAGATTTTATGTTTTAACTTGTAATCAGCCAGAGAACTTGAAATGTTAATATGGTTTCTAAAGAAAGGTAGAGATGTATTAGGAAAGAGCAATCACCGTGTCAGAGAACAAAGTAAGGAATCCATTTGTATGTCAAGAGCCTTAAGGAATATTTAATAGAAAACAGAAAAGACCTTTTCTTAGGGTCCAAGAGAGCTGAGAAGAAGGAAGTGGGTTTTTAGGCAAACAAACAAAAGTCAAAAACCAACAGCTTCTGGGGAACTAGTTGAGAGATGGGTGAGAGAGGTCAGTCTTGGAGAAAATGCGAAGATCCTAAACCAAAGAAGGTTTTAAATAAAGTAAACATCTTCAATAATTACCTTAGAGATGATCTAATCTTACCTCTCTTTTAAAGCAGGACTAGACCACATGTAAATTTCAACATGATGCTGTTAGTCCTTGATCCCTTAAACACTCTTATTCAGTTATAGTGAAAGAGAAGGTAAAGTAAGAAAGGAAAGAAAATAAAGAGATTAGTAGCTCAAGGATGTAATTTTAATTACTCAGATATTGAAAGACATCATCCTTTGAGTTGGGCCACGCTTCCACAGATCACAGGCAAAAAAGGTTATCTTACCTGTTCTATCCTGGCTCACACGAAGAAATATCTAGAAATAAGAAAGTTGAACTGTCTAAATCTAGCTCTTTACCGAGGAGAGCAACAGGAGCTACCATCAGTGATTCTCTGAATTCAAAGCCAAGTCAAGAGAAAAATGCAATGCCCACTTCTGAGGAGCCACATTATCTATCTGAACAGAAAAAAAGGCAGCTGTTTGACTCCAGTTTGCTTTTGTTTTCTAGACCCAAAGTGCAAGAAAGGAGCAAAAAAGTTTTCCAAGCCTTCTGTACCAACATGCATTACTAGTGGACACAGATTAGAAGTCACGGAAGGCTTCTGATCACACTCTCACACCTCAATCAAAAAAAAAGTCACAGTAGATAGCAGGATGTGCTAGTCCAGGATGTAAGTAGGTATTTCACTTCTTTTACAATCCATTAGATGGAGAATAGCTGCATAATATATTAAATGAGACAAAGCTGGACTCCATAACTCACTTGTGTATCTATCATGTGCTTACTGCACTAGAATCTTTACTGCTTCTTCACATATTAATTTGCTTCAAAAACTAGCTGAGTGTGAGAGCTGATGATTCAAAAAGAATAAATAGAACAAGGATATGGTTATGAATATGTACTTCTTGAGTGTTACATAATTTCTGAGAATAGGATAATCTTATGCAATTAATTTTATGCAAATTAACAGCTATATTAACTTAAACCTCAATGAAGAAGCTAGGTTAGAAGTATTGCTAGGCAAAGAAAGTTCTATTCTTCCAATGCTATACTAAAAAGATTCACAAGTCAAATCCAGCCATCTTGCCCTCTAATTTTACAGAGGCCTGCAATTAAAAAGGCAGTGTAGATATATTCATTTTTACTGATCCAAATAAATAAGTTGTTTTCGTAGGTTGCTTTTATTCGTTTTTTTTGAGCCAAGCTCTCGCTCTGTCGCCCAGGCTAGAGTGCAGAGGTACAATCATAACTCACTGCAGCCTCCAACTCCCGGGGTCAAGCAACCCCCCTGCCTCAGCTTCCCCAGTAGCTAGGAATAACAGGTGTGTACCACCATGCCCGGTTGATTTTTTAAAAAATTTTTTGTGGAGATGGGGTCTCACTATGTTGCCCAGGCTGGTCTCAAACTCCTGGTCTGAAGCAATACGCCCACAGTTGCCTCCCAAAGTATTGGGATTACAGGTGTTAGCCACTACGCCCAGCCTAAAACATTAACAAAATCCATACCAATTTCCCACATAGCTAACAGTGATCAAAAGGCATCTTTAAATTCTAATAGCTCTAAACTTTTGACATGCTGAAATTCCATTCTGTTCTTCTAACTCTAGTAACAGAGCTTCTGATAACTACCACCATTGTAATGCATCCTCAAACTTCATGTAAGTAGCATCAAGTACAATGTACCATTTTTCCTATAAGAAGAGTAGTTTTAAATTGTGGGTGCAGCAGGACCTCCCCTTAAGCAAAGAGACTCTTCCTGGTATTTCAGCCCTATCCTTAACAACTTCAACCCAAGTCCCTTTTCCAGAAATGATACAATTCTGCATCTTTTCTAAAATTTTAAATCTCAGCTACCTGTCACAGATCACCTCTCCTACTCCAACCTGGATGTTACAGAAACTGACAAGCTGAAATAAAGTAATCACTAGATTACTTTAGATTTTGTTTCAAAATTTTCTTAACCTAAAAATTGGGAACCACCTAATAGGAACCAGTTAAATCATATGGTAAATGAATATAACAGAATCCTTGCTTTAAAATACTAATAGATATCTACACTAATTCACAGGGTAAAACTGTTGGCATGAACCCATTTGTGTATACATGAAACTAGGTACACCAAAATATTAACAGTAATCGTTTCTGAGATTTGGGGATTATACCTTCAACTTCTCTGACTGTATAAACTATTTCTACAAAGTCATTTTCACATAGTTTCTCATAGGACATAGGACTTTCTACAAAGTCATTTTCACATAGTTTCTCATAGGACAACAGATATATATATCTCTACCATTTCTTACCTTCTACCAATAAAGATAATGAGAAACACTCACCATTCTGGATTTTATTGTTGCTTCTTGTACAACAGCTTTCATTATCTACTTTTACTGAAGATTCCTTTAAATTCTGTGATTGGCAAGCTAAAGCTGAAGGTTCTACCTTTTTTCCCGAACAGTTATTTGGGCTATCACTATTGACACCTGCTTTCACTTCTGGTGTATTAGAAACATCCGATGGGGAAGGTGCATGTTCTAGGTGCTTCTGCCGTACAGGAGGATTGGCAATTTCCAATTCTGCCCTAGAAGAAGCCTTTGTAGGTAAGCACTCCTTAGGAAGGCCAGTCAATGGTTGTGGAACAGACTCCAATCTGTTTTCCTGATCAGTGTTTGTCTTAGGCTGAGTACAGCTGCCTTTTGGCTCACTGAGAATTTTCAAGTCTCCAGTTCCAATCTGAGAGGACTTTGAGAGCAACCCTGCTTTGCAGACATCTGGTTTTGTTCTCAGAGCTTCAGACTTTGTATTTAGACAGGAAGAAATTTCCTCTGGCAAACTCTGTTTATGACATCTGAAAAAGATAATATAGAAAGCTAGCATCCAGGCCTCCTTTTCTCTCTCCATTATCTTCCCAAAACAAACTGTTTGGTTCCCTAAGGTAATGAGCATGAAAGAAAAAAGAAAATTTCTTGTATGTTACAAAATTTAGGATAGGTTTCTGTGAGCTGGAGTTAAAAGTCGTCAACAGTTCTGCAAAAATATCATAACCACTCAGAAAAATACAACCCTAAATTCTGTCTGCATGTTCTCAGAAATCTTTAACTTCTTCCATTAGCTCTACTTCTCACAGCACAACGAACCTTAGCTTTCTCTCAAAACAAAATATTGTATGAACCAAAGAATACACTCAGCAGATGAGCTCTGTGGTTTATAAATATCAAAACTAGAACTCTGTGTAGGGGCAATTCTGAAAGTTTCTTCTTTTTTTTTTTCTTGTTAATTTCAGAGACACCTCTGCTAACTTTTTTCTATGATGAAGATTACGTTTGAATTTCAAAGATAAAACTAGCATTCTTACTACTTGCCAAGAGTCAAAAATTGAACCTCTAGTAAAAGTCAATGTGTCAAGACAAAAATTCTAAAATATGTATGTATGTAAGAAATGTTAGAAATCCCTTCAAAGATATTCACACAAAATCTGATTAAAAACGAACAATGGGCAAGGTACAATGGCTCACACCTGTAATTCCAGGATTCTGGGAGGCCAAGATGAGAGAACTGCTTGAGACCAGGAGTTCATGACCAGACTGGGCAAAACAGCTAGTCCCCCAACTCCACAAAAAAATTAAAAATTGGCCTGGTGTGGTGGCACATGCCTGTAGTCTCAGCTAGTTGGGAGGCTGAGGCAAGAGGATCAATTGAGCCCAACAGTTCAAAGCTGCAGTAAGCTTTGACTGTACCACTGCAACTGCACTCCTGCCTGGGCAACAGAGCAAGATCCTGTCTCTAAAAAAAGAACCTCAAAAAACAAAAAATCTAACAAACTGGCAGCAGCACAAAACCCTTTTCTGCTATGAACATGTAACCAGCCCTAACAGGGAATAATTTCATTCTTGTTTGTTCAGTGATCAGGACACATAGCAAATAGAATAGCTGATTACTTGGTTATTCAAAGAACAATTTGGTATTTTCCCTGTACATCTTACTAGGGACAGCCTTGAAGAACTTTTGTTTCTTAGAAATTCATCCTAGAGTTCTTTCTCAAGAAAAATGCAAAGTCTTTTTTTTCTATTATACCTTTTTGTTCCTGCCTCTACCAAAGGATTTCATCTCGGAGAAGAATTTTTCATTTAAACACTCAGATGAAAAATCTTTCCTTGGATATCACTGAACTTCCTAAAGTTCCCTCCCTTTCTATTTTGAAGACTGCTCCTCCTCCTGTCTGACTGCCACATGGCCATCCTCCAAGCTCTATCCCAGGCTGCCTGCTTTTTCCCAGTGAACCAGTGTGCTCAGCCACTCTCCCACCTTCTAAACCTACTTTTCTATACCACAGTCTCTCTGACCTCTATCTTAAGTCTGTATCAACTGCTTGCCTATATAGGCCACCACCACTTCCCAAAAGAGACCCTTCCCTTAAAACTACTTGCACTGTCAACCTTGTAACTACATTAAATTTCTACTTAAACTTTACATTTCATATTCATTTTCTTCCTCTACAAGTTAGTAACAGTACCACCTACAGCTATTGCTTCCTCATCTCTATTCTTCTTAGAACCCTCTCTACTGCCATATTTCTCAACTATACTTGGGTCAGCTCATGTAAAGACTGAGGAGAATCTCTCACTGTAATCACGTCTCACTGCTTCTTCACACTCCCACTGACCTCAGTCTTCCATGTACGACCAATCTGTTCCCTTTTCCTTCAAAGAAGACACTTGTTTTACAAATGTCTATACTATTTCAATTGATCCTTCTCACTGTATCAAGATAGTCTCTTTTCTCATGCCCCCTTTCACTTCTACACCATTTTCCATGTTGCTGTGTGCCTTCTATACTTTTTCACCTCCAAAAGCATTTATCTATCTTTTCTCGGAAACCCTAATGAAAAATCTCCCTGGACAACCGGGGATAAAAACAATGAGCCATGACTAAAATAATTTTTTATTATTATAATTAAACATCTTTAACAAATCACTACTCACCCTTGAGGAATTTTTGCTCCAAGGTTAGGTGGAGAGTTGGCAGCCTGAGGAGTACTTTGCTGTCTTGGGTCCTTACTAGGTGGAGTTGCTGCAGTACAGCCAAGCAGTATCTCCTTAAAAACTGTTGTAGGTACAGACTGTACAGGACACATACTGGGAGAGGCCTAGAAGATACCAAACCAACAGATATTAAAAGGAAGTCCCTAGTTAAGAAATAATAAAATGCTACCAAATTTAAGATCATTTGCTTAATACTAAACAAGCATAATACCACTGCCAAATAAAAAGAAAGAAGAAAGTGAAACAAGTGATAAACTATAAAATTAAGGGCTTTAAGACTGTAAATAAATCACTCCAACTTTTCACAAAACTTATGTCTTCCTACAAAGGATCACAAGCTTATCTTTTTCAGATCTCTGAACTATTGTGCCAGGAAAACAGTCAGGTGGCAATTACTTTAATAATACAACGCAGAGGTGAACTTTTAAGTGACAATTTTAAACGGTGGCAGTTTCACATGCATTCACTTTGGCATGACTTGAGTGCCCACCACGCACTTACTGCGTAGTTTGGCAGGAGACCAGACCACATAGGACTCTTGTGTTAGGCAGCGATGCCTATCTGGTATCCAGATAAGCCTTTGCAATGCAATAAAAGTTGAGGACAGTTCTTGCTCTTATGTGGCTCATCAAGTCACAAAAGTCATCCCAAGCTGCAAAAAATATCAAGTTATGACAGGCCTGTGGGCAAAGCTGGGACACCTGTCCCCGTTCCCTTTTCAGGTAATTTTATCTTCACAAAAATATAAGTATTGAATCCACTTCTAAACAGTTTATACCATTCACAAAAATAAACTTCCCACCATGAAAAAAGAGACTAGATAAATTCAAGACAACAAGTCTATGGCTGAACCAGGGGAAATCAATTCACCCATCTCACCAGGCTCCTCACATGTGCTTAAATTTTTAAGTCATATACCTTTCTCAATCATCTTGCCTTACCACCAAATCTAAACTTGAAGAATCTCCAAAGTTTCTTCATCTTCTAGTTACTAACTTCTAAAGTTTGATTACAACTTCCATTAATAGATTTTTTGTTTTGTGTTTTGTTTTTTGTTTTTGAGACAGTCTCACTATTATCACCCAGGCTAGAGTGCAGTGGCGCCATCTGGGTTCATTACAACCTCTGCCTCCTGGGTTCCAGCAATTCTCATGGCTCAGCCTCCCGAGTAGCTGGGATTGCAGGCATGCACCACCATGCTCGGCTAATTTTTCGTATTTTTAGTAGAGACAGGATTTTGCTATGTTAAGGCTGGTGTCCAACTCTTGGCCTCAAGTGATCCGCCTGCCTTGGCCTCCTAAAGTGCTGAGATTACAGGCATGAGCCACTGCGCCTGGCCAGCAGGTTTTCAAAACCTGACAATTTTGAATATATTTACATGTACTCTACTCATGAATGTTTTTCTCAGAAATTTACTATGACAGCCTTGAAAAGACTGGCTAGCATATACTAAACAGATATATCTGAAAAATAAGAATTTAATCACATGCCAAGTTTTGGCATAGTTTCAACTATTTTTAGGCACAAAATTATCTGATCATATATTATACTATTTCAGTCAACTCAATTTTGGTTAAATAGAACCTTAATGTTCTCCAGAAGGTGTTATGGTTGGTTTGGGGTGTTTTTTGAGTTTCCTAATCCTTAAAATGAGGAAATTAGTTTATTCCTAAAGTCCCTTTTGCTTCTAATAGCTTACAATTCCCTGTTAATCTGAAGTTAGTCTCCCAAAGTTTAATGCCAAATCATTTTGAAATGCTTATTCAGGGCTCAATTTTACCAATTATCTTTCCTCATATAGGTCACCATCCTTATTTTGAATTATGTTTAGAGTTGATACACTAATAACTTTCCTTACTCTCCCAAGAGCAACATACTTAAGAAATTTGGATTATAAACCTAAGCATAAATTTTTACTCTGTATAAAATCAAGCCGCTCAAGTAAAAAAAAACCCTCCATCGCTCTAATTTCCCATATGTAATCAATAAACCAATAAATCTTGCCTCTATTTGCAAAGTATGTATTGAATCTACCCATTTCTTTCCATGTCACTACTACTACCATCTTTCCCCTAAGCTACGTCTCCTAACCAACCTTCCTTCCATTCGTGTTGAATCCTCTGCATACTACCCAAGATCTCTCCTACCACAAAGCAATCTCTATAAAACATAAATCAAATAAGATCATGGCAGTCCACTGCCTACAAGAATCCCATGTGGTCCAGTCTCCTACCCACTCCTGCTCCTCCTCCCCCCATCTTTTTCACTGCCCCCCTTGCTCCCAGTACTCCAACTACACTTGCTTCCTTTCTCATCTCCTAGTGTTCTAAGCCCTTTCTTGCCTGGGCCTGTGTGCTTGTTATCTCTCCGGCTACATCGTTTTCAGTGGCTGGTTGGTTCTCTCTCTTCACCCTCAAGTCTGTTAAAATGTCACCCTCTCAGAATTTCTGATTACTCTTTCTAAAGTAGCATCCCAAAAGCTGTCCCTTACTCTTTATCATTTTTCTATTTATACCTTTCATAGCCCTTATCACGCCATGAAAGTACCTTTCACTTATTTATTGTCAGTCTCCTCACAATGGGACGCACACTCTTTATGGGCAGAGGCCCTGCTCTTATACCCACCGTTATACCTCATAAAACCAAACATACAGTGGATGCTCAATAAATAAGACTGGCGGAATGAACATACGAATGAGTGAATGCTGTGGGCACATAACATTCCTAAATAGCTATAAATCAATAAGTCTTATGAGTTACTTCAAGTGATAGGAAGTGATGATCACCACTGTAGATCAGTCTAGCAAATACTAACTTGTTGGAAGGACGGATGGAGGAACAGAGGGAAGGAGGGAAGAAAGAGAAATCTGCTATTTATACAAAGGTAATTCACCACACCACGGAGAAGATTTGGAGAGCAGTGGCAACAGCACAGTGATGAAGACTATTGGATTTTGGCGTTAGCCTTTGGTTTGAAATTCAGTCTCTAACACTTCCTAGCACTTTCTTCCTATAAAGTATACTTTACAGGGCTGTGCTTTACCATAGTGCCTGGTGCTAAAACAAATTTTAGAGATGAGCTGTCTTAAAGCAGAAAAACATTGCGAAAACTTTCTCAATTCTGTCACCGTGTGTTAGAATTAGCATAACTTAGCGTGCTTTTCCTTTAAGAAACTCAAGTATTTCCTTCTACAACTTTCCTAAGGTGTAGCTCAACAGGAACAGGACTCCAATTCCCAAACCCATGTTCACAAGTGCACCACTGCACTGGCCTCTGACTCAACAAAGGGTCAAAGTTTCTTCTTACCTGAAGAGTTTTCCCTGAAGGTCTTCTATACCAGTCATGGCAATAGTTCCTCCCTGCCAGCAGACGGAGATAATATAATTGAGTGTATGATAGAATTCTAAAAAGGACACTGCTGGCTCACACTCCTCAGCAGACTCTTTCCCAACTAACCAGGCAACATCGTAACTCTGAGGAATAGTCTGCTAGGCAGAGAAGACCTTCAAGGAGCCAGATATCACTGGCAAACAGGTTTAGCTTAACCAAAAGTATTCATCAAGACAGTCAAGAGTCTTGCCTACCTAATCCCAAATGCCTGTCTTCCAAAGACCACCCTAAAAGTGCCTGTCCAACACATCTGGGAAGTGCAAACACAGTGAGAATCGTGCTGAGTGTGTTACTGTACTCACCTTTCACTCATACATTTTCAAATACTTTCCTTCCCCACTGCTCCCTTTACCTCTCCAGCCCTCTTGAAATCTACGCCAGGCCAGTATATCCAAAACTTGTCTGATTACAAGAATCACCCAGAATGAAAGATATTTGCCAATATGGAATAATAGTTATAATACATTGCAAAGGAATCAAGGAGGCTACAAGACTATGGTTTTTAGTTTTAAAAAACTAACAAAAAAATCAGGTCTCTGTGATACATATGGGGGAAAAAGAGATAGGAAATAAGTATTTCAAAATGTAAACAGAGAGTCTCTGAGAAGTATAATTATAAGTGATGATTCTATTCTTTACTATACTTTTCTAGGTTAACCAAAAATTTTAAAATGAGATGAGCTTAATAATAAAAAAAAATTTTTAAACACTTCTAAAACCCAGGTAAAAATCCACCACCTTCAACTCCCTTTAGAATGACATGACTAGCATAGAGCTCAAGAGCTGCAACGTACATTTTTAAAACACTTTATTTAGTTTATCATTTTAGATGCAGAAGTTAAGAAACTTATCTCCAGGCTAAAGTGCAGGCTTATTTTTTTTAATAGCTTCTAATGTGCCCATCAATCAGCTCAATAGCACATATAATATGGGCAACATGCTGAGAAAGATAAAAAAGTAATGCTCCCTACCTTTTAAGAATTTGAGTCAAGGAGACAGGATCACATCATATATGTCTACATACCCACATTTTACAAGTACCTCCTTGAAGGTTAGAAATTTACTTGCTCAAACGCCTTTCCCATTGCTGACACACTCAACACTCTGAAGGCACATTCCCCCACAGGAGGTTCCCACTGACCTCAGTTCTGCTTGCACCCCAGACTGATTGCTCCACCATCCAACAGGATATGCCATTCCTATTCCTGACCCCTCTTCCTCAGCACACCTCGCAGCTCAGCTCTCCTTTTCATCATACTCCAATTTACACTGACACATTCCCCATGACAGGTAACACACAACCAACTTCTCCAAACTGATACTTACTAACTCTAGACTACTAATAATTTCTCTAATGTTAAAACCTGACATAAAGAAATTATTGTTCTATCCTGTTTATCTCTCAGCTTCTACTACTATGGATTACTCGACAATATTGTCTCTGAGCTTGACATCCTCTGTGTAGTCCTGGCCACATTACTTACCCAGAGCCTTACTATCTGTTCCCTTCTAGACCAGGGACCCCTATTCCTCACCAGCTCAGCCCCTTTCTACACTGGGAGACTATATAGTATCATAAATAATTGCCTGACCATGTCACTTGGGATTCCTAAGCTAGAACTGTCATGTTCTTTGAGGCAGACATTCCATTTGTTCTACCTACTTCATTAGCTAGGTTCCTGTGCTTCCTCAGTCCTAACACCTAGTCTTCCACCAAATTCAACTAATGCTGTCTCCTAAATAGCTCTCCACCCCCTTAGCTACCGCCTCACCTCAAGCCTATTTATGATGTGCAATACAACTAACCTAATCAGTGCCCTCATTTCTATTCTCATATCCTTCTCTCATCCATCATCTAACAAAGCTTAAGTCAATCTCCTGAACTTAAAACCCCTAACACCCCAGACACCCCTTCTTCATCTGCAGCATAAAACCCAAACTTCCTATCTCTGACCCTGCTTCTCTTTTTCCACGCCTCCTGTGCCCCAGCCACAATGAAACATTTGCCCTTCACCAAACAAGACATGTCCTCTCTGTCTCACGGGTTCTGCCCAGGCTGCTTGAGGCACCTGCAGAGCTCCTGCCCAGAGCACTCCCCCTGCACTTGTGGGAGCCCTTTGGAAGTCTGTCTCCTTCACTATCCTATGGACTCTGAGACAGGAACTCCAGATACCTTTCAATCTCCAGGATCAAGTATCTACCACACAGTGAGTACTTAATACAGTAACTGGTTTTTTGGATGGATGTACTTGAAATTACCTTGTAAACTTTAAGGCAAAAATGAAAGGTAGTAAGACTAATTTCCATAATTACTTCTTCATTCTTTCCTAAACAACCTGAGCCTCCACTCAAGAAGTCAAAGCCTATACCCTTTCAAAGGAGGGCAGAGGCTTCAGACACTGGTTTACAAAGCTTTTGGTGAAGTATCAAAGTTCCTGTTGCCTGTATACAGGCAAAGATTCAAGAAAGCCAATTAACCATCCTAGCTACATAGACTCAAGTGTTTGTGTGGCACAGTGCTAGCTTTGGTTCCAGTCGATGCTGTAGTCCAGTCTGCCCTTAATCAAAAAACCTAGATTCATTCATTGGCTTCCTGGCCCACTCCCCATGCCATTTCTCCTGGCCTTGGTCAGTTTTTAAATTTTAAACTCCATGCTGGGGCAGAGCATTATAAAGGAGTTTTCAATAATTATAACACAGGAAACTATCCATGTGACAAGTGCATTTGGATTCCGAAGGTGCAAAAAAGTTATCTGTACTGTAATAGGTCCTAATGATTTAATTCACCTAAAAAAGAAATAGTCTTGGTCCAAATGGTAACTATTTCAGAACAGAATTAAATCTGGTACCTGAACCCATGGTAGCATTCACAAAAGCCTATACTTTTCTGGGCAGAAATTAGTAATGGCAAACCAATCACTTCCCTTGAAATACATTTGTTTACCCAATCACAAACGACCAATTAAAATTCCTTATTATTCAGAAGGTGAGGGTCCTATTTCAACACCCAAACTACTCAGAATTCTAAGGCTCCTTCCCTCTTTTCATGCCAGGCACTGACACACACAACTCAATTTACCTTTAAGAACACTTCCACACGGTGAAATTGTCAAATCTATTGAGAATCTCCAGCAAATACCAAAAAATGAAACTTTTTTACATAAAATAGTGAACCATAAACTTATATTATCTCCATCTGCTTCAGTGTAGAAATTATGGCCAAGATCTGGAACTAGCAAAGAAGAGCAGACAGCAATATAACACTAAAAAAATTGGCCATGCAGCCAGGGGCAGTAGCTCACTCATGACTGTAATCTCAGCACTTTCGGAAGCTGAGGCGGGAGGATTGCTTGAGCCCAGGAATTCAAGATCAGTCTGATCAACATACCAAGACCCTATCTCTACAAAAAACACAAAAATTAGCCAGACGTCGTGCATGGCACATGCCTGCAGTTCCAGCTACTCTGGAGGCAGGAGTTCAAGGCTGCAGTAAGCTCTGACTGCACCACTGCACTCTAGCCTGGGTGACAGAGTGAGATCCTATCTCTGAAACAAAAATAATTAAATAAATGATTAAAAAAATATAAACTAGCCATGCAATGTTAGAGTTAAGGAAAGCTTTACACAAGTGACATAAATAAAGGTTACCTCAGAGCAAGATTTTGCTTGTTTGGAAACCAGGGTTCCATTATTCTCAGAAGACTTGCGTTTTACAGCTCCAATTCTTGCAGAATTACCTAAAATATTTAAAAATAGGTTAAGTTGGCTTCCCTGTTTCTCTTAATATGAGAAGAAAGGAGGAAAAGGGAAAGGAGAAGAAAGATTTTAATAACGTATCTTACCACATGTCACAAGGTTATCGTGTACAACTTCAACATGAATCAGTGATGGATCAACAATTTTCAGTGCTGGAATCTTAAAAATAAATGAAACAAACATACAGGAAAATAAAAATGCTCAAGAACATACTGAAAATCAGTTTCAAATAATAAAGGTATTTAGTGCCTAGAAAATCATACATGCTTTGTATAGTTATCATACTTTGTCGAGTTATCTTACAAGGAGTTATTGTTGTCTTTACCTCCTCACAGTTGACTTGAAGAGTTTTTGATGCTGGGTTTCCACTTACAACGGTTGCTGAAAACCACTGAGTAGATGGGTCCAAGCTATAAATTTTTACTTCTGAACCAACTAAGTTTTTGTCACCTTAAAAAAAAAAAAAAAAAAAAAAAACTTAGAACCATTTGCATTATCTCCCAATAGCAACATCATCCAGGACAATCTTTTCCTAAGTCTTTTTTTTAAAAAATGCAAAAGTAAACATTAAAAGAATCACTACAAACATAAGATGACTGACATTTCAGAAAAGCTAAGAGAAAATTTAAACTTTTTATTTTGTATCAGACTGAAGTCGTATCAGACAATTCATCAAGACCTCACTCACTGTCCTGTGTAGTTTTAAGAGGAATCAAATTCAGGAACCCCAACAGAAATACTATGTCTGATAATCTAAAAATCACAGAAAAAAATGTATGATTGTAGAAACTCAGTAACATAAATGGGAAAGTAAGGAGTATCAAATTAATGACTTATCCATTTTATATGGCTGATATTCCAAACATATCAAATTCCACATCAAAATATAGCTGAGCTTTAAAAATATCTACTTTATTTATTTATTTATTTATTTATTTTTTGAGACAGGGTCTTGCTCTGTCACTCAGGCTGGAGCATAGCAGTGTAATCAGGGATCACTGCAGCCTTGACCTCCTGGGTTCAAGTGATCCTCCTGCCTCAGCCTCCTGAGTAGCTGGGATTACAGGCATGTGCCACCACACTGGGATAATTTTTTTAAAAATGTTTTGTAGAGATCGGCATCTCCCCGTGTTGCCTAAGCTGGTCTTGAACTCCTATCCTAGGCTCAAGCAATCCTCCCATCTTGGACGTCCCAAAGTGCTGGGATTACAGGTTTGAGCCACTGTGCCTGGCCCTACTTTACTGTTAGTTTCATATAATCCCCAAACTTTCCAAATTTCAGAGGTTTTAGCAACACACACATTTTTTGAATTTCAAATTTTAAAACTCTTAAAAATTTATTTGAGCAAAAAAGAAAGAAATGGCTGGGCATCATGGCTCACATTTGGCAGGCAGATCACTTAAGGCCAGGAGTTTGAGACCAGTCTGGCCAACATGGTGAAACCTTGTCTCTACTAAAATACAAAAACTAGCCAGGTGTGGTAATACATGCCTGTAGTCCTAGCTACTTGGAAGGCAGAGGCTGCAGTGAGCCAAGACAGCACCACTGCACTCCAGCCTAGGAACAAGACTCTGTCTCAAAAAAAAAAAAAGAAAAGAAAAAAAGAAATTTCAATGAGCAAATGAATGAGAGGCTAAACCCTAGTTTCTCACAAGCTAATTATTGGTCAACTCATGAACTATCAACACTAGATAATGCATATACCTTTTAAAAGATGGCTTTCATCTAAATGCTTCACTATCAAAGCTTGAAATTCTTTGCTGACAATCTGATTATCCGTAAGAGAAAGTCGAAGACTGTTTACATCCTGAAAAATGAAAAATCATTACATGTTAAGGAATAACAGTTAATAAGAAGTTATTTAAATTCCAGTGGGCTATTTCAATTGGTTAATCAAATGGGTTAAAGTAGTGTCAACAAACCATGTGATAGCCCAAATCATTCCAATTCCAGTAAACCAGATGGCTCAAAAAGTCCTAAACCATCAAATGATCACAGCTATAAGGCAGACTGAAGTAAAGTCATCCCAAGCTAGAAGCATGGGAAATATTAAGAGCAGATCAAAGCATAATTTTAAATATGACTAACTTTGTCGATGGGAAAAAAGCAAGCAAACAAATAGCTGGTCAATCCAAGTAAAAAACACTCTGTATCCTAAATATTGTGGATGGGGAAATCACAATCTAAATCCAAGGGACAAAAAACACAGATAAGACACACAAGAGACAGATGTACATGGTCAATTCATTTCAATTACTGTTTGGGTTTTATTTTATATAACACACTGCCTGTGCCATATAATACACTGTGTAACCTCCTAGCAGGGGTAGATGACCATAACTGAGAGTTAGTTTATTCATCAATCAGAAGAATGTTTCCTTAATCAGTGTTCTCCAAACCTTTTGATACATCATAAAGATTAACTCCAAAGGTACACATATCTCTTTCCACCAAACTCCACTGATTATGGGCAGCCCTTTTTTCCATATTCCCATTAGTGAATCCATGGCTGTGCCCAGTGGCCACCCTGGGGATGAGCAAGCATGCACCCATGATGGCAATTTTAGGGAAAATCTTGAACCACATCTCGGCCTGGTTACCTAGGCCAAAACTCTATTTTCTAAGGCACCTTAAAGCTGACCAAGCTTCAGCTCCCTTCCTGATAAGAAACTGCTGTTTTTAACAACCCATTTCACACAGATTATTTTAACATAACTAGTATTACAAATGCTTTTTTTTTTTTTTTTTTTACAAAAAGGGATGTGGGGGGACAAACAGAAAATCTGAATGAATAGCCTCAGGCTTCAGAGTAAGCCAGTTCTGAAACATTCAATTCTTGGCAGCAGCTCCATTCTTGGCACTATTCCACAGTCTTCTGGCTTTGTGTGCACACCCAGTTATGATAAATGTAATACAGAAACTGTCAATAGGAATAACCTGCCAAACCGAATTCTAGCAGGGCAAAGAAAAAACAGTGCTAAACACAGAAGCCCTTCCAATATCAGGCCTTTATGCTTTTCTGCCACTGTGAAATGGTTAGTGACCAAGAATGGTTCATCCATTTTTCCCACTGGGAAGGATAAATAGTCTGTTAGAGAGAGAAGCCGCACTGGAAAAATGTATTTCTTTTGCCAAGTAACATTAGACAAACCTAGGGTCTCCATAAGAGATCAATATTAATTACCAGAACGTGTTCGTTTTTGTTTTCTCATGCATGTATTGTTTATACAATTTCAAAAAATTTAATTGTATTCTCCAATTCCTACTACAAGATGAAAGTACATAATAATGGAAAGAACTGCAAAGGGCTTCAATAAAGTAGAAAAATATCAGGCTACCTAGAAGAGTTTTAGGGCTTCCCAAAAGTGCAAGACAGTTGTCCAGATACCTTATCTTTTTCTCACCCACAGATAACTGAGTGAAATTCAATCTAAAGACGGACCCTAACTTTCAACCCCAATTTTTGCATATGCCAAATGATATTCACGTGCTCTGTGCATTATCTAGAGCAAGTATCCTACTGGGGTGATCACATCCCCCAATGTGGACTTTTGTACAGCCTACTGTGATCACCCATATCTACAAGATAATTATCTGAAGTACTAAACTTTGAAAACTCAACATCAGTAAAAGACCACACATTATATTTCTCCCAGTTAATTATATATTAATATTGTATTAATGACAACATTCACACTGATGGCTCACAGCCCCTCTGAGAATAAATATAAACTTACTAATTTAGATGTTTCTTTTTCAACCTCAAGAAACAAAACTAGAGTTCTACCTTAACTGAAAACCTTAAATACAGGAAAGATGTAAATTCAGAAAACATCACTAAGAATAAAAAATTCCTTTTATCACTCACTAAAGCAAAATATCCACAACCTCCCTATATGTTATTTGATCCCTGCAAGCAGGTCAGTCTTCCTTTTAAGGCAGGAAAAATATCCAGATGGGTATTAACCTAAGAACTTGTGTCTGAAATTAACTAAGAGAAAGCATCTTCCTCTGTTCCATTACTTATACATTATAAAATAAGGTTCAGATTATGAATCCTGTTTTCACTCACTTTCCAGATATGGAAGTACGGATGAGACTCAAGTAGAGGGAAAGCCAGTGCTTTGGGCTTCCCAACACAGGCTTGGCAACCCGGTAACCACTGACCCCAAACCACTTTTAGCAAATAGGTTTCAGAGTTCTATACCACAAAGAAACAAGTATGAAGTCACAAAACAGAAAGTGGTAAAGAAGATTATTCAGCTTTATAAATGATTATCTAAAAGATAAATATTACTATAATGTGTGTTTGTGCAGGCGCGTGAAGTCTATTCTCACCCATTTGCAGTATTTAAGTTTTATCAAGTTGCAAAAAAATGGTTTATTAACAAATACTGAACCATTGCTCCTAGGGGAAATACAGGCATAGGTTCCTTCGAGCCTCTGGTCACATTTTCATCAAACAATTGACACATAATCTTGTTTTATGCGTTTCTGTTGAAAGACATCTTATTTAACATACACTGCTTATGCACTAAACTTGAATTCACAGCTAAGAGCACTATAACTCACAGATGAACGAAGTTTATCTAACACATTTTGTTCCTAAGACACATCATGGCACTTCAGCACTGCTGCTGAGACCATTTTAAACAGTGAAATCACCAAAAAAAAAAAAAAAAGCACAAAAATGCAGCACTAGACTGCAAGAAGCACACTTGTTTACAGCATAAGTGAAACAAGGTGGAACATCACCTATTTAACCTTAGCTAGGAGCTGGGAACCTGCATCACGCAACTCAAATTGTTTGCAGCTCTGTAAGTACTGGTGAATGACCATGAGTCACCACAAGTATTGATTTGGGGTTACAAATATATTTTAGCAAGTAAATAAATTTACAAACATAGAATCTACAAATAATGAGGACTGCTTATATATATGTATGCATAAGTGTATATATGTGCATGCACATATATGTATATAAACAGTCTACTTTTAAACATTATTTTCATATTACCTAAGTGTTTTCCACACACACACACCATCAACTATAGTCCTTTCAACCATAAATGGACAGCACTAACCCAAAAGCTAACACTGAGGAATGAGTCTAACACCTAATTGATGATGGGATGGGTTCTTTCCCGTTAGGTATTTAAATTAGAGCAATCAACATCAATACATCTGGCCACTGAACAACACAGGTGTGGACTTTGCAGACCCCTTATCAACAGATTTTCTTCCACCTCTGCCACCCCTGAGATTGCAAGACCGAAAGCCTACTCAACATGAAGACAAGGATAAAAACCTTTATAATGATCTACTTCTACCTAATGAATACTAAATGTATTCTGCTTACGATTTTGATAACATTTTCTTTTATCTAGCTAATTTTATTGTAAGATACAGTATGTAATACATACACAAAATATATGTTAACCAACTGTTTATCAACAAGGCTTCTGGTCAACAGTAAGCTATTAGCAGAGTTTGGAGGGAATCGAAGTTATATGTAGATGTTTTACTGTGCAAGGGGTCGGCATCCATAATACCCGCACTGTTCAAGGTTCAACTGTACTTTACTTCTCATGTTAAAGGAGTTCGTATTTCTGTTTCTAAAGATTACTACTGTTTCTATGTTTTACCTGTATAGGCTTCAAAACATCTTTAGAAAGAAATACTCTTTGCTGATCTCCCAGAAAGCGAATAGAAGTTATGGATCCCAAACCAGCTTTGTCCAACAGAGGTTTGTACATCTAAAACAAAAGAAAACACGTTAGCATCATAACTGCTGTCAGCATAATTCTGAAAATAGGAACTGGCTATTTTCCATACACAGAGAAAGTGATAAAGCCATTAATTTTTTTTATTTACTGCAAGTTATCTCACAACTACTATTTATGCAGCCACAGATAATACAATTTTTATTCAAACCCAGTAATTTAAACCAGATAGACGTTTGGGAGTTATTAATATACAGGACTGGGTCCACAGATTCATGGTTTCCCAAAAATTTATGCAAAAACTGTTTGTATGCACACTTTTCTGGGGAGACAGGCCTGTGTTTTTACCCAGTTCTAAACAGCTGGAAAAAAAATACAAAGAGCAAAATAAAACTTTAACCACAACCCTTATCTCTCAAGAATCTCCATGGCAGCTCTTTTCACTTATGGGCAAAATCTGATCACAATCTGATCAGCCTTCAACTATTCTCCCGGCCTTTCCAAACTATCTAGATCCAACCTTTACTCCTTGAAGCACCAGCTCAAGTCCTATAAAGACTAAAGTGCCCTCTCCAGACAGCGCTCACTCTTCTCTTTGCACCACACTTTACAATGTGGATAAAGCACAATCATATACTGACTTACAGTATCTTTAAAGCCAAAAAATATAATAATCCAGAGGGAACCTTAAAGATCATAAGATCAAGACTGGAAACCATACAGGAAACAAGGCAACAGCTACTATTCAGTTCCAGCCTATTGCTGCCTTAAGGCTCCAGTGCTGCCATTATCTTGTAGATTTTTTAAGAGACAGTGGAAATCTAGATTTTTAGATGTATTCTCCACATTTTTTAAAGTAGGCAATTAATTCAAATGTTTTGAAAGTATTGCAAGGGCCAAACCAAACAGATCTATATGTTTGCATATGACTGCTAGGTTCCTGCCTTCTGACCTAGACATTCCCACTACTACCTCCAGGGCTGGCAGGAGATCCTGCGAACTTTTCTGACTTTCTGGCATTACATTTATATATTCCTTATTTTACCCACAATGGATAAAACGCCCTCTTCTCAGGAGTTCAATAAGCCCAAGTTTTACTCACTATTGCAGGCCACTGTACAATTCGTTCAGAAATTTCAGGTGACTTTCTTTCAGCTAAAACCAAGTTATGTTCTACTAAAAATGCTCTCCTTAGAAGACTGTAGACTTCTATCCATCTTCTTTTCCTCCAAGATTCCCCATCAAATTCCACACACACCTAGACAGACAAAATTGGGGGGTGGGGGAAGCAGATTCAATTTGTAAAAATAAGCATTACAAATGCCCCAGTTAATAATGAACTATACCTTCATTATTCTATGTGAATCTTTTATCTGGATGTGCTTTCCCCCTTTCAGCTCCCTCACGTCCCGTCACAGCCCACAATACATAATCACACATGAACCAGGCTTTGGCTCCCAATTCACTTCGGGATGCAGAAGTCAAGGCTTTTTGGGCCAGTCTCTGTCCCTAAAGTAAACCCCTGGGAAGCCCAGAAACCAAAGAACCCCTACTTAGCAGGTGTTTACATAAGTTAATTAGACATCTGAGCTTTTGGAATTGGAAGACAAAAATTTGAAACTCAAAAGATGTACTTAATAGAATTGCATTGTAACTCTCTGTTGACAATATAAGTGGGCTTCAGACAACACCCCATCACCACAATCCACCACCTGCTTTTGAATTCCTCTGAAATGAGTAGAATTTAGCACAAGGCCTAATATATAGCACATCTTCAATATCCCTTTCAGTTGAATAAGCTAGGAAATTTACCACAGAATTTGGAGTCTAAAACTACTAGTTTGATAACATAGAAACAAGTGATTAATATAATGACTACAGAGTTTTTCAGAACTATAACTTCTTACATGAAAGTTAAACTACCTTGAAATACTGTTTTCCAAGTAATTGTAATGTTTTCTGCTTCTGACCTGCATAATACTTTTAACCCTAAGGCTACAACTCTTATTTGTATACATATTTTAAGACATTAAAAAAATTCAGTCTAAAAGTGGGCTTCTGGGAGTGATCTATGAGTAGGAATTGTTTACAAAACCATAAAACTCAAAGTCATATAAAAGCACTGAAACACTCCAGCTTCCTTAACCCAATATGAATATGCTACCCCTTAACTTATTCTAGGTCCTCTTTAACGCTTTTTGTATTCTACCAATGACAATAAACTCCCTCAATATTCAGTGTAAAAATCACTGTTTCTATTTGATTTAAAATTCCTCCTCTCACTAAAGAGGTCTCTCATTTTGGTTTCCAGGAATTAGTTAATACATCTATCAAATCTGTTCATAATTTTACAGACATCAGTCATACATCCCTTTTCAACCTTAAGTTTATTAACTAGTTAACTTCATCTGTCAGAACAAAATTCATATATCCTTTCCTCAAACCCTCCCTTACCAAAGTGCCTCTCTCTCCCAAGAGAGGTCTCCTTACTAATTGCACTCAAAGTTCTGTACTTTTCCGTCTTAGCTCTTATCCACACTTTGCATTATTTATTTGTGGTTAACTGATTGACAAATAAATTCTAATAGGTCAAAGTCTGTCTCTGCTTTTGCTTACCACCGTATATCACTGGTATATGGAAACTAATCGGCACTCAAATACTTGTTGGAATAGATTAATGAATAAATTTCCCTCTGCATTGGGTTCCTATCTTGTTTCTCTCATCTACTTAGAAGGCACTAAATTCCCACATTAGCCCCAATCCCAAACCTTCTCCAGTCCACAGGATAAAAATAAATGAAATCTAAGATCTACCCTACCCTTCTCAGCCAACAAAACATGCATTCCTAACTTCCCAGGCAACTTTACCTAGGAAACTACATATCTTCTTGGTATTTTAGGCTTTTAACTTTGCAGTTATTACTGAGTACTTTCCAAATCAGAATGAATGTAAACACCCGCGTGGCAAGGCCCATATATGTTTCTCCCTGGTTATATATATGTTTTCTATCACTGTAATCAACCAAATGGTCTTTCACAAAGGTTGGCAGAGACTGCCCATCTTTCTTTCTGTTTCCTAGCCACGGAATCCGTATCTTCTGACATCTCCCCTAAATTGGCTAGTCTTTCTGCTCCATATTCACATCAACCTCAAACTCAACCAAGCTTTAGGTGGACAGTTTTCTCATTTATCAACAATGTGGCATAAGAGGCATGAGCACCCACAAATTCCAGATCCAGATTCAGAGATCTTGGTTTGAATTCCCAGCTATATTGAATCTCTCTTAGAATGATTTTACATATATAAAATAAAATATTTACAATTACAAAGGAAACCAACTAACCTGCACCCCAGGTTAAGAACCCTCACTTAGAAAATCTAAGTTCTCGCAACATTTTTCAAAATGAAAAACGTAACACCTCTCATTGCATAGTTGGGCATATTTCAAAAGACAGTATGTAAAGGGTCTGGCAAAACAACTCAGTAGTTTTAATACCTCCATGGTTAATTCAAATCTTATCAAGGTATCACCTATTAGGAGCAGGGGAAAGAGGGTCTTCAACATGATTAATATCTATTCAGCGCAAAAAAAAAAAAAAAAAGTGCAGGATTAAGACGGATTAAGATCTTAAGTGGTTTCCCAAAACTTAAGCAACATCACAGTTCTTACCAGATCACTATCTAAAGCTTAAGATAACCATAAACCAAAAGCCAGACAGGATCCCTATTCATATCCCAATTTTTGAGTGATGTGAAAAAAAAAAATTCAGTTCCTTAAAAACAATTTAAGCTTATGACTTTCAAATATTAGGCTGTGTTAGCCAAAAATTCACATTATCTTTGGTTTGGAAAAAGACAACTTTAAAAAATACATAATAAAACCAACAAGTTGTGAGCTTTCTTCAATATTGTTCAAAAGTTTCCTAGCAAAACCATATATGTCAGTCAGGCACGGTGACTCACACCTGTAATCCCAGCACTTTGGGAGGCCAAGGCAGGAGGATCACTTGAGTCCAGGAGTTCTAAACCAGCCAAGGCAATGTGGGGAAACCTCGTCTCTACAAAAAATACAAAAATTAACGAGGAGTGGTGGTGCACACCTCTGGTCCTAGATATTTGGGAGGCTGAGGTGGGAGGATTGCTTGAGCCAAGGAAGTTGAGGCTGCAGTGAGCTATGATTGCGCCACTGCACTTTAGCCTGGGGGACAGAGCGAGACCCCATTTCCAGAAAAAACAAAGCATCTTTCATTTGTGCCTTGAGGTCTGAGGTTTTACATTTAATGACATCCCCCCAAAAAGCCTCTTCTGTGGACATTTAAAGACACTTATTTTTTGAGACAGTCTCAATCTGTTGCCCAAGTTGGAGTGCAGTGGTGCAATCTCAGCTCACTGCATCCTCTGCCTCCCGGATGCAGGTGATTCTCGTGCCTCAGCTTCCCAGGTAGCTGGGATTACAGGTGTGTGCCACCACACCTAGCTAATTTTTGTATTTTTAGTAGAGACTGGGTTTTACACCATGTTGGCCATGCTGGTCGTGAACTCCTGACCTCCACCCGTCTTGGCCTACCAAATTACTGGGATTACAGGTGTAAGCCACTGCGCCTGGCCTAAAGAGACATTTAAATTCAGTAAGAACTAAAGTGACTTGACCAAGCTCATGCAAGCTGACAGATACAACTAGTTTCTATTCCAAATTGTGTTATTTCACCCGTGCTCCTTTGGTTCACAATGAGATGTGTAACTTAGGCCACATGACTTCAAAAGCCAGAGTCAATTATGATTCACTACCTATAATTTTGAAATCTGCTCCTTTTAATATGGTATTTTGCAAATGTGTACCTTATTAGTACCTATGAAACACCTTGACCAAATGCTCGGTATTTCAGATTTTTCAAGCTAGTATTTCCCCAACAGAAAATCTCTGATATATAATTATATCTAATAAACTAATATCAAAATCTCCCACTCTTACCATACTCTCATCTCACCTGACTATATGATTATAAAAGCCATCAGAAAGACCAAGGAAAATGTTTCCAAGTTTAAAAGTAGGAGCACAGAATGATACGGTTTTTAGACAAGAAATTTTTAATTACACGTCTATTTTGTGCCCTGTACAATGCAGAATACCACTTAATTCACTATCCCACAAAGAAATTAATTCCTTGTGCTTCCACTTATGTCTTCTTATGCCTAAATAAAATGTTTGTCTAAAATCCCAAGGTCCAGCATTCAATTAAAAGGGGCAGTTTTTATACTGTGCTAATTTTTTCATTTTATGTGGCTTGACTGGCAGCAGACTGCACTAACATTAAAGTTCCAATGGTGTGCAAAAATGAAAGGCTAGGCATTAGTCAAGTAACCCAACTGCTGACAATAGCAGGAAATAGTACATACAGATGGCAAGGACTACTTACCTGCTAAGGACACCCCTAAGGACTAAGAAGGGGCATTAGACTCAAGGAAAAGCTAGGCTTCAAGGAAGAAAAGGACAAGTTAAAGAAGCAGGGCATTCCCAGCATGCATAATTATGTGAACAAAATCAGCTAGGAAGCAACTCATTTCATACTCAAGTAGAAAGAGCAGAATAAAAATAAGATTAAAGTGGTCTTTATAGCCACATCTAATTAAGATCTGTTGTCATTCCAGATGAAGAGAATGCTACTGCCTCATCAGTAGATTCTTTCTGAACTGTTGCTCCACAGGAGAGGTAATAATTTTACGATTCCTTCATTTATCCATTCAAATAGTTGAGCACACACTACATGCCAAGCAGTGTTCTAGGTGCTAGGGATATAGAGGCTAGCAAACTAAAATGCTCTAACCTCGCTCTACCTGAATATTAAAGCCCAGTGTCCAAGGTCTGGAGACAAACTTGGACAAGTTATTTAACTCCTTTACGCCTCAGTTTTTGACACTAAAAATGTAGTTTACCATCTAGGATATCTGTAAGGATTAAATGAAGTAATCGCCACATAATAATCATTTAATGATTATTTTTTCTTTGCTAAATCCTGATGTAACCACTCAATCATAGTTATCTACTGTTATTATGTCTTCACCTTAACTTCTATGTAACCAACTACTAGACATATTATCTTTTTGTCATCTAAATAAGTGATTCTGTTACAAAGTCTCTCTAGATGAAACAAAATTAACAAGTCTTGGCCTCATTAATACCATGCCTAGCTATCTAAGCAAGCCAGTCTAGACAGACTTGTATTGGTCCTAATAATAGAAGAATGGTTACATATTCCTTGAATGTTATTTATTGACATTCATCTCAGCTCCTCGCCCCCCCCTCATTCCCACCCCCGCCAAAACGTAAAGCCCCTAAACCCTAGTGCAAGCATGTTCTTAGTTACTTGGTTCCTGCCTGTATCTCACCAAGCACAAATTGGTTTCGGTGTTTTGAACCCAGGAGTTCCAGACCAGCCTGGGCAACAAGACCCCTGAACTCTAAAATCAAGGTAAAATAAAATCCTATTTTTTGTTAAAGGCAACTTAGCCCCCAAACTTAATATCTGCTACTCAACTAAGAAATGCAGTGATAAATCATGACTAGAAAAGAGACAGTAGATTGGCATCTTACATGAGGAGTGAGTTGTGATGTGTACAAAGTAAGGCAAAAATTCAACCTAGCCAAAATTGTTTTTGACATGAACTCCCAGGTGTCTTCAGGTTAGGCACCGAAGTGCAGTGGAGAAGACACTCGGCCAAATCTGGATTCGCAGCCTCCCTTAGTAGTTAATTATGCGAATCTGGAGACGATTCCTTTTCCTAAATCTATTTCCTCATTCTGAAAATGAAGACATCACCACCTCCTCAAAGGTCGGGGGTGGAGGGAGGAGATTTAAAAATATATACATATAAAGTTCCTCCTAGATTGCCTGCCTAACCCAACAGGTCCTTGGTCACTGTCAGAGAAGAGAAGGGAACGCCTAGTCTCTCAACATCTGCCAAAGAACTAAAGACTGTAAAGTTTAAATAAAATCTTGTTTCCATTCAAATCACATAAAAACAAATGCACTAGAGAAAATTTGATTTGGCAGGTGAAATAAACCACAACAAACACGACTGAAATCTAGTACACAAAGCCCATCTTATAGAAAGGTTATAAGTCCAAAGCAAAAAGGTTAGCCATTCTTGTACCACAATATATTATCTCTATAAACATCAAAAACTGATTTGGCAGAAAAATGAGCGGAATGGAGGAAAAAACCAAACCTCACAGCATATGACAGGAGCTCTGTTGTGGCTCTTGATCACTGGCCTGACGGTTAAGAGGGCAGCTTCTGGAGTAAAACTTCCTGGGTTAGACAGAATACAGGCTATGTCAATTCCTAGTTACGTGTCCTTGGCAAGATGCTTAATGTCCCTCAGGCACAGTAGTTTCATCCATAAAATGGGGGCAATATTAGTACCTACCCCCAAGAACTACCATAAGGATTAAACGAGATCATAGTTGTGAAGTGCTTGGCACATGGTTAAATGCTCTTTGGTCACTCCTCCTTTTCAACGTGAGAGAAGGCACAACATTGAAGCTTTAAAACATGCTTAACAACATACCCCTTTCCTACAACTCTTTGCAGATAAATACCAGTTTAGGCATACACTGTCCCCCTGAAAGTGTTCAAATGAACAGCGTTTCAGAAATCAACATAAAATCAACTGCCAATGCTAAAACTTGCTTCCTTTATTTGAGCATAGTTTAAGAAAAAGCAAAGATGATGGCCAAGTGAAGATTTTGAAACATATCCACTACGCAGGGTGGAAATATCTTCTGTTCTGACAAGATTCCTTCAAGTTATCACCACTTTGGAGTCTTTGTTAGGAACCTTTTTTCAGTTATTTTTGCACAAAGGAGTCTTTGTTGGTACAATGGCTTCCTCACTGGTTGTTCCCAGACAATCCTTTCACACCAATACTTCTATTAGGGAGCACAATCAGAATTCATCTGTCTTTGAAAAGATCTAACAGAAAAAGGTTCTGAATGTCATTATGATTAAAAAAAAAAAAACTCACTGGCCGCACTTGTTCCCAATTCTCTCCCTCCCCTCATGCATCCAAGTGCAGTATTTCTAAGCCAGCCCTCCAATATACCATATATGGGACAGCTCCACCCCATCCCTCCATATACGGTCATATCCCACACCCACCCACAGGCTCATCACAGACAACCAGGAACCCACTCCTGCCCTGACCCACCACATACGGACAAACACCCACCCTAATACGCCAAACAGAACTTAAGCTCCTCCCTCTACACTCACTTCGTTTTTAACAAGTATGGAAGTTTTTTAAAAGTTGAGTGAATAAATTAACAGGAACAAACAAACAAAACCAGCTGAAAGTACTTCTAAACACTAACTCTCAATTCTTAATGACCCCAAACGTCACCTACATGCCCAACCTAACGCTAACAAAAATACTCCTCCTCCTTTGGAGTAAAGATGAGACAGTCCTAGTGGGACACAGCACCGGCATTAATGAAGCGTGTCTGAACAACCCTAAGCCCATTATTAAAGCCAGGCAGCCAGGAGCTGTGGGCCAAACACAACTCGGCTCTACACCACCATTCCAAAGACTTTCAAGGTCTAGCTTCCTGCACCTTCAGATCATATGCCAACTTTCTGGTCTCCGTTTTCAGAAAACGGAAGGAGGGAACCCATGGTCGCGTTACCAAGGTAACTGCGAAACGTCCGGCGGCAGATGCCCGGAGCCGCCTGTACCTTCAGATCTTTCTTGGTAACGTCGGTGTGGGAGACAGCTCGAATGGTCCCGGAGAGCCAGGGCCACTCGGCGACGCGCTCCACGTCCCAGCTGTCGTGGCTGCCGTCGCTGCCGTCTGCTGCGGACAGACTGAGAAATCGCTTCCCCACCAATACCGGCCAACTTTCTCCGAGCGTGAGCACCATGGTTTCCACGCCTGCAGGAAGGGCTCCTCCCTGCAAAAACACAAAAACAAAATGCGACGGGGGCGGCCAGTGGGAGGGGGCCGGGCGGAGACAGCAGGGAGGGCGGGCGGAGGGCGCCGAACCCGCGCGAGGACGCGGCCCCGGGCGGACCCGTACCAAGCCCCCCTCCCGCACCTTCCCGCTCCCCGGCGCCCTCCCCTGCCACACACCCGGGCCCCAGCGCCGCGTGACCCTCGTTCTCCCAAGTTTGGCTTCTCTAACAGCTCAAACGCAAACGCAGAGAGAGTGAGAGAAGAATTATCTGCGGCTCGAGTGGATTTGAAAGTGTTCAGCCCTCAGCCCCTAAAAGAAAAGGCCCCCGGTGCAGAGCGCCGGTCCCTGGCGGCTGGGTCCCCGCCCCGGGCGGCCCCGCGGGGGAGGGAGGGCGAGCCCGCGATTCCGCACTTGCCCCGCCGCCCAGCCCCGGCGCCCAGCTCCCCGGCCCCCGACCCCCGGGCGCCTGTCTCCCCCGGCCTGCGCCGCTGCCAACGGGCGGCGGGGCCGCGCGCTCAGCGCTTTCACCTTTCTTCCCCCTCTCCCCGCAGCCGAGGCCGCGGCGCTCTTACCCCGCCTCCCGCCTCCCTGAGTCACCAGCGGCAGCCGCCGTTTCCAGCCGCCCAGGCGACTCCAGCACTGACTTGGTTCAAGAGCTCTCACAAGACACGCACAGCCTCCCGGACCCGCCCCCTCGGAGCCGCTTCCGCCGCTCATTGGCTGAGACACAAGAGCTGGGCGAGGCTCCGGGGGAAACAGATCATCACCATTGGCCGGCCGGGCGAGGGCGGGGCCAGAGAAAAAAACAATTCCTTGGCTGCCTCCTCCCTTTCCCCTCCCCCTTCCGACTCCCGGGCGACCCCCATTAGGTTAAAGTACACAGAGAATAAGCCAGTGATCCCTCCGCCACAGACCCATTCTTTCCATTTGTTGCCTCACGGTATGCAAAAAAAAAAGTCCCGCGAAATCGGTTATCAACTTTGGGACCTAGAGGAAAATTGCCGTGGCGCATAGATAAGACTGAACGGCGAGATCCTGAGCTATAAGTGCCTATTGGATTGTTCTTCAAGTGCGTGGGCTGTCGACCGAAGATGAGCCTTCCACTTCGCGGAAGAATCTCACAGGAAAGGGTGAGGGCGGTGCAGAGTCAGCGGGGGAGGGAAGGGAAGAGAACGTGCGGTTTCAGGCGTACTCAGCTAGAGGGAGGAGCGACAGTGCGCTGGAGGCTCGTGCGCAGGCGCCTCGCAGAGGTTAGGCTGCTGGGCGAAATGGCTGCGGGAGGCGCAGGCGCACGTGGTGCTGATCGTGGAACGTCTGAAGTCCGCCATTTTGAAGGATAAATGAAGAAAGTCGTGGAGTTACTGGATAATGACGTTCATTAAATTTAGAGCAAAAGAGACCTTTGCATACATGTATAATGGGATTTTTTTTCTCTAAAGGGGGATTGAGAAGGTATTCAGAGACTTACAAAGAAATTTAAAGTAGTTGAAGGCCATAATGAATGATGCAAGAGATGAAAGAGAAGGTGACTTTGAAGGACAAAGCAGTTAAGAGGTGATTGTGTGCCCTGGACCTTAAGTATTTTGATTGATTGAAAAAGAAATGGAATAAAGAAATTGAAGACATGTTCATAAAGGCTGGTGTTTGACATTACATCACATTTAATCCTTAAGAAGAATTCATGTCTCCATTTTGTAAGTGTGAAAACGGATAATCAGAGAATGTTTGGAAACATACAAGGGATTATAGATGCAAATTAACTCTGGATGTTAATTTTCAATATACATATTCTGAATGTGACTTTTAAGTTTTTAAAGTTAATAACACAAGAATTGAATTGGATTTATAATCTGCAGACCATTTAAAGGAAGGGAGCTGCTAAATGAAAAAAAAAACTTATCCGGCTGAACGGAAGGCAGAATGGGAACGAGATAAGCAAAAGAAACTGGAACATATGGTAAAAATGTTTTTAATGTGAAAAGTAAGTCCAAACATCAGTATTTACAATAAATATAAATGGGTTAATTTCACTCACAAGTTTAAACAGACAATTGGGATTAAAAGGAAAATCCAGTATAAATTGGCCGTAAGCAAACTCTTACAACACAGGAAGCTTGAAAATACTGGGCTAAAATATTTAATCGAATGGTAGCCAAATGAAAGCAATATAGCAATATTAATATAATTAAAAGTATCAAAAAAGAAAGGATTTCATATTAAAGGATAAAGTCCATGAAGACAATATGGTCTCCTGAACTATTATGAATCTAAAAACATGGCCTATCCTAAGCTAATGCTATGAACAATGAGAAATTTTACAAATTTGACAATTTGTTATCAGAATAGAAGACAAATAGCTCAGAAGTATGCAACTCAAATTTAAAATACAAGAGAAGGTATGGAGAACTTAGATAATGTAATTAAATATTAATCTGAAAAACAACTCAAGGGAAAAATTCTACTGATCTTAGAAAAGATGGAAAGATATCCAATGCATTTTATAAAAGTCCCAAACCATTTTACAAATTCTGAACTGGGAGAGTATAAGAAAGAAAAACTATGGTTCAGTTATAGTTAGGAACATAGATGGGAAATTCTTTTATAAAATGCCAGTAAATTAAATCCAGCAGCATATCTTTTAGGTAACTGCTATGATTAATTAGTGTTACATGAATACAAAGATACTTCAAGATTAGAAAATTACTCAAATTCACCATGACAGGTTAAAAGAAAAATCATGTGTTCACCTTAGTCAAGGCTAAATAGAGCATGCAGTCACATTGAACACTTGTGATCTTGAGAGTATTTTTAAGTTACATAGAAAACTAAGAATATTATAAGTGCACACTTATATTCAATATGACTCATAATTTTTAAAAATGTTTTTAAACTTTCTAAAAACCTGGGAATATAAGTTATGCACCATAGAAAAGCACCCACACACATATGAACAAGAAAACATCTGCAAATAATCTAAATGTACTTCAGTTGGAGAAGGAATAAATAAAATTATTAATAATAAATGGAATGTAATGCATATATTGGAAAGATGTAGAGGATTTGTAAAGGAGTAAAAGCAGCTAGATGATCCAATAAAAATAGTTACCAAAATACATTATGAATGAAAAAGAAATTTGCATTTGGTACTATTTCAGAATACACATACAAAAACAACAGCAAATATGTTCTGTTAAATATGGTTATTCAACGTTACAGTAATGGTTACTGGGATTAGGGGGTGCACACTAGAATTAGGGGTGTTAGTCAAAGACACATTATTTGTAATTCTCATTTTTTATAAGCACATTGTTTTTGTACTTTTTTTCAGATTTTTCACCTTATTTTTCATTGACAGGTAAAACTGTATATGGTGTACAATATGATGTTTTGGTATAGATATACATTGCGGAATGGCTAAATCAAATTATTTTACATATGCATTACCTCACATACTTATCTTTTTTTGTGTGGTGAGAACACTTAAAATCTACTCTTAGCAATTTTCAAATATACAATATATTGACATTAACTGTAGTCACCATGATGTACATTAGATTATTTGAACTTATTCTTCCTAACTGAAATTTTGTGTCCTTTGACCAACATCTCCTCAATCTCCCCACTCCCTGTAATTGTCTCATTTTATAAGGTAAATATGCTCATATGTTACTTTTAAGATTTAATTTTTAAATCTCATTAATGGAATCTACTACATAACAAAGGAGAAAATACATATGATTATCTCAATAGATACACCAAAAATTTTATATTTCATTTTCATTCATTATAAAAACTCTTAGCAAATTATAAAGGGAAGAAAACTTTTATAACTTTGTAAAGGGCATCTACCAGAAATATACTTAAACATCGTACTTAATTGTAAAATTTTAGAAAAATTCCCATTAAAGTCAGGAGCAAGATAAGGATGCCCAATGCTGTCACTACTATTCAAGTTACAATAGAGGTTAATTGCTAACGTAATAAGACAAGAAAAATAATGCAATGTAAACATTGAAATGGAAGAAAAAGCCCAAAACATTTGTAGATAACTCAAAAACATCAGTGACAAATTATTAGAATTAAAACGAGTCAAAAAGATAATGCAGTAAAAGATCAACAAACGAAAATCAAAAGAATTCCTATTCCTTAGCAAGCATCAATTAGAACATACAGTAGAAAAATAGAAACCATTAATGATAATAAAACACATAATACCTAAAAATTAATACATGAACACAACCTATATGAAGAAAATTAGACTTTGCTGACATATATAAAGACAAAAATTTTTATCTCCTTAGATGATCTGATAAATATGTCATTTCTCATCTAATAAAACAACAAATAAAAACATCAACACATAAATATATAAGTAATTAAGATACAAAGAAACAGATACAATATATATTAAAAATTAGTTTGTGATTGACATAATATTTCTAGTGGGTGTAAAGAATAAACTATGCAATACATGCTTTGAGGTCTATTGATTATCCATTAAAAATGTATATATAAGCCAGGTGCAGTGGGAGGCTGAGGTGGCAGATCACTTCAAGTCTGGAGTTTGAGACCTGCCTAGCTAACATGGTGAGACACCATCACTACTAAAAGTATAAAAATTAGCTGAATGTAGTGTGCACACCCGTAATCCCAGCTACTCGGGAGGCTGAGACAGAAGAATCACTTGAACCTTAAACTCAGGAAGTAGAGGTTGCAGTGAGCTGAGATCACACCACTGCACTCCAACCTGGATAGCAAGACCCTGTCTCAAAAATATATATATGTATATATATATATGTATATATATATATATGTATATAATGTAACTATGACAAAGATTCCTACACCAACATTCACAAAAATAAGTTCCAGGTAGATCAAAATGCTACATATTTTAAAAGCCAATAAAATATTTTTAAATTCCCTCCTCTCTACTTCTTTTTTCTCTTTCCTTTCCTCTTTGAACATTTCAGTCTTGAGGCCATTAGGAGGGGCAGAGCAAGATAGGTGTTAATAAGGATAGGCTGTCTGCCATGGGATGTTAGAGCTCTAAAGAGTAAGGAGTAATAGCTGGGTATAGGGAGTCACAGCCCAAGTGGGGTGAGAAGGGTAGACACACAAAAGGTTAACCCAGCCTGGGGTATCTAGAGTCCAAGTGAGGTGAGGAGGGCATCCATGAATGGGGACAGCCTGTTGTGGTATGCTGGAGCCCAAACAGAGTAAAGAGACTGTTTACATGAGAAGGCCTGGCATGAGTAACAAAGCCTGAGGAGGGGGAGGAGAGTGTCTGTGTAGGAGAGTGGTCTGACATGGATGTCAGAACTCAGGGAGGGTGAGGAGGGCATTCATGTAGGGACCAGCAATGGGCGCTGAAAAGACCAAGAAATCTTTTAGAAGCAGCAGGAGAACCAGGTAAGAGGTGCATTCTAGAAACAAGCCAAAAAGAATTTCAACTTGGAAGACCATGCAGTAAGGTCAAAGGATACACTGAAGTCAAGACAGATGGAGGACTGAGCATCAGGATATTGAAACTGCCAAAGAATATATTTTGGCCACTGAGTATTGCCAGAAATCACTTCCACTGGTTAGTAAAAATTATCCAAGCTCCAGCATATACATTCCAGTCAAATCCTGACACTAACCTGCTGTGTCAACCGTAGCTCCAGAGGACATCAGAAGTTCCCAAACGCCTTAAGAAAGTTGGCAACAGAAAATTTGGAATATGCTTGACCTTGATTTCTCAATTTCAAAACAATTAGAGCACAATATTTTTGCCTAAATCTGCTTCCCTTAAATAGCACAAGAATAACTCGTGTTTTATGTGGAAATCTAAATGTCTTATGCTATTTCTGTTAATGCAAAGCACATGTGACAATTAATGAAGTCATCCCAGAGTGTCAGTGCTAAGCTCCTGCCTCTGGGTATTTTAGACTTTTTCTGTTGAGGAATAATTTATATCCAGAGAAATGCATAGATCTTAACATTTTTATCAGCTTATGAATTACATACATCTGAATAACCTACACCCCTTCAAGATATGAACAGGGGTCAGCAAACTACAGCCACAGGCCAAGTCTGTTCCACTGCCCAATTTGCTACAGCCTTTCAAGAGTGGTTTTTACATTTTTTAATATATGAGGGAGAAATGAGAACAATAATGTTTTGTGACCCATTAAAATTATATGAAATTCAAATTTTATATAATTGGTGACAAATTATTATATTATTATTATATTCTTTGTGTCTACAAAGAATATTGTTTTAATTTTTATTTTATTAATAATGTTTTAAAAAATAGAGTCTCACCATGTTGTCCAGGCTGCTGTCGAACTCCTGAGCTCAAGTGATCCACCTGCCTTGGCCTCCCAAAGTCCTGGGATTACAGGCATGAGCCACTGAACTCAGCTATAAAAATTTTAATAGAACATAGCCATACCCATTTGTTTATGTTTTATCCATGGCTGATTTCATGCTACAGTGGTAAACTTAAGTAGTTATAACAGAGACTGTATGTCCTTGAAAGCCGAAAATACTAATACTTTTGCTCCTGATAGAAAAGATTTCCCCAAGTCTGATACAAAACATTTCCATGACCCCTAAATATTCCCTCATGCTTTTTTTTTACGTTAATACTCCTTCCCAGAGTAACTGTTGTTCCAGTTTCTATCATCATAAATTACCTTTGCCTGTTGTTTAATTTAAATGTAGTAATACAATATATACTCTTTTGTGCCTAGCTTCCTTTACTCAACATATTTTTGAGATTCATCCAGGTGATCACGTCTCTAGGAATTTTGTTCCTTTTCATTGCTGGGTAGTACCCCGATGTCTGAATATGCCACAGCTGGTACGTCCAGGCTATTTTTGTTTTTTGTTTTGTCTTGTTTTGAGACAACGTCTTGCTCTGTTGCCTGGGCTAGAGTACAGTGGCATGATCTCAGCTCACTGCAATCTCTGCTTCCGCAGTTCAACCAATTCTCCTCCCTCAGCCTCCCAAGTAGCTGGGACTACAGGGGGATGCCACTATGCCTGACTAGTTTTTATAGTTTTTTAGTAGAGATGGGGTTTCACCATGTTGGCCAGGCTGGTCTCGAACTCCTAACCTCAGGTAATCCACCTGCGTCGGCCTCCCAAAGTGCCGGGATTACAGGAGTGAGCCACAGTGCCTGGCCAGTATGTCCATGCTTTGTTGATGGATATCGGGACTGTTTTCAGTTCTTGGCTACGATGAATATGTTTGGATTTAAATACATTTCTTAGTGTTTCATTTGTGTTCCTTTTCTGCTCTTTATATTTTCCAACATTTTTACTCTTTCTGCATCCCTTCCTACAAAACCAGACTTCCATCTGATATAATTTCCCTTCAGCCTAATCAGCCTTAATAAATAGATTCATACCTTTTTCAGTAATTTAGATATCACTAAGGACAAATAAAGGGAATAACAACATATTTGCTTACTGTGCATTTCTGCTCATTGGTAATACTAAGTCAAAAATTTGATATATATTCAGCTCTGTTGCATTACATGTTTCTATGTATATGATTTGATTAACCAAAAAATGTATTCAATGTCAAGGTTTTTACTTTTTTTGTTTTTTAAAATCAGAGCAGTTTAACAGCACTGGGAGTTGTTTAATACAATACAGAGAGCATAAGGAAAGAAGTACAAAATGGCATTTAGCAGCAATAGCAAAACATCTTATTATGTTTATAACTAAGGATATTATTAATTTTGTGTTATGTTGTTTTAGAACATACATGAAAGCCATTGATTTGACTTTGAGGTGTATACACAAGACATAACACAATTACATGAAAAATACTTTTCATAAGTAACGTTATGTCTTAACATATTGGAAAGTGAATATCAATGTTGGTTTGTATTTTAGCTTAATAGACAAAAAAAGAACACAATTGAACCGGGAAGAGTTAATACTGATAGTAAAGCTCTTAAATATGTCTTCCTTTCTCTTTGTACTTACCACAGGCTATACAATGTTGTGAAAGGGTTCATTATGAAGGAAGTGTCAGTCACCACATTAAGACCTTACTTTGGAAGAAACTAATGAAAAAGTCAATTGTAATATGAGACTTCATCTTTGTTTTCAAATAAGTTGTCTTAATTTTTCTTCTTATGGAAAAAGTTTAAATAAGTTTATTATACATAAATCTAAACCATTAAATTTTGCAGCTTTCAGGTAAAGTCTGGCTCTTATTTTATACTAATGAACTTCTTTTAGTATATCTTGAAGTTGAGATCTGCTGGAGATAAATTATTTCAGCTTTCATCTATTCAATAAGTTTTAATTTCACCTTCATTTTTTTAGAGACAGGATCTTGCTATGTTGTCCAGGCTAGTCTCAAACTCCTGGCATCAAGTGATCCTCCTACCTTGGCCTCCCAAAGCGTTGGGATTACAGGTGTTAGCCACTGCACCCAACCTCACCTTCATTTTTGATTTTTGGATTTTTGTAGGTTGATTTTATATCCTCCAACTTTACTGAATTTATCAGTTCTAAGAGTTTTTTGGTGGAGTCTAGAGCTTTTTTAATATATAAATCATGTCATCTGCACACAGGACAATTTGACTTCCTCTTTTCCAATTTGAATGCCCTTTCTTTCTCTTGCATAATTACTCCGGCCTGGCCTATGGCTTCCACTACTATGTTGAATACAAGTGGTGCAAGTGGGAATGTCTGTCTTGTTCTAGTTCTTAGAGAAAAGGCTTTCAACTTTTCCTCACTCAGTATGATGTAGGCTGTGGGTTTGTTATATGTGGCCTTTATTGTTTTGAGGTATGTTCCCTCCATACCTAAGTTTTTTATAGTTTTTATCATGGAGAGATGTTGAATTTTATCAAATGCTTTTTCTGCATCTATTGAGATGATCATATGTGTTTTTCTTTCCATTCTGTTAATATGGCGTATCATATTTATTGATGTGCATATGCTGAGCCTTCCTTGCATCACTGGGATATATCTGCTACTTGACCATGGTATATAATCTTTGGATGTGCTGTTGAATTTGGTTTGCCAGTATTTTGTTAGTGAGGTTCACATCTATGTTCATCAAGGATATTAGCCTGCAGTTTTCTTTTGTTGTTGTTGCATTCTTGCTTGTCTTGGTATCAGGGTAATGCTGGCATTGTAAAATGAGTTAGCCAGAATTTCCTTCTCTTCAATTTTTTGGAATAGTTTGAGAAGAATTGGTATTAGTTCTTTAAATATTTTATAAAATTCAGCAGTGAAGCCATCCAGTCCTGGGATTTTCTTTGTTGAAAGCTTGTTATTACTGTTTTAGTCTCATTATTCATTATTCATCTGTGCAGGTTTTCTATTTCTTCTTGGTTCAATTGTGGTAGGTTGTATATGTTCAGGAATTTATCTGTTTTCTCTTTATTTTCCAATTTGTTGGCATATAGTTGTTCATAATAGTCTCTAATAATCCTTTATATATCTCTGGCATCAGTTGTAATGTTCCTTTTTTATTTCTGGTTTTATTTATTTTGAGTCTTCTTTTTTCTTAGTCTAGCTAATGGTTTGTTAATTTTGTCTTTCCAAAAAACAAACTGTTTTGTTGATCCTTTCTAGTTTTGTTTTAGTCTCTATTTCATTTATTTCTGCTCTGATCTTTATGATTTCTTTCCTTCTGTGATTTGGGGTTTCGTTCTTGCTTTTAGTTTCTTGGAGTCCTTCATTAGATTGTTTATTTGAAACTTTTCTACTTCTTTGATGTAAGAATTTATTGCTATGAATTCCCTCTTAGTACTGTTGTTGTTGTATCCCATATGTTTTGGTATGTTGTATTTCCATTTTCATTTGTTTCAAGAAATATTTAAATTTGCTTCTTAATGTCTTCATTGATTCATTGGTTAAGAGCATGTTGTTTAATTTCCATGCATTTGTACAGTTTTAAAAGTTCCTCTTGTCCTGGATTTCTAATTTTGTTCTATTGTGGTCAGAAAAAGATACTCGTATAATTTCAATTTTTAAAAATTCGTTGACTTGTTTCATGGCCTGACATCCAGACTATCCTGAAGAATGTTCCTTGGGTGATGAGAAGAATGTGTATTCTTCATCTTTTGAATGCAATGTTCTGTAAATAACAGTTAGGTCCATTCAGTCTATTGTGCAGTTTATTTATTTATTTTTGAAACGAGGTCTTGCTCTGTTGCCTGGGCTGGAGTACAGTGGCACAATCATGACTCACTGCAGCCTCAATCTCCCAGGTTCAAGTGATCCTCCCGCCTCAGCCCCCCAAGTGCCTGGGACTACAGGCATATGCCACCACAGCCAGCTAATTTTTGTAGTTTTTGTAGAGGTGGGGTTTCACCTTGTTGCCCAGGCTGGTCTCAAACTCCTGAGCTCAAGAGATCTGCCTGCCTCAACCTCCCAAAATGCTGGCATTACAGGTGTAAGCCACCATGCCTGGCCCTATTGTGCAGTTTAAATTTGATGTTTCTTTGTTGATTTTCTGTGTAGATGATCTGTCCAATGCTGAGACTGGGATACTAAAGCCTTCAACTATTATTGCATTGGAGTCTATGTCTCCCTTTATATATAATATATAATAATATTTGCTTTATATAACTGTGAGCTCCAGTGTTGGGTGTATATATATATTTACAATTGTTATATCTTCTTTTTGAATTAGTCCTTTTATCATTATAGAATGGCCTTCTTGGTATTCTTTTGTTTTTTACTTAAAGTCTATTTTATCTGATATATGTATAGCTACTCCTGGTTCTTTTGGGTTTACATTTGTGTATAATATCTTTCTTTCATACTTTTGCTGTTAGTCTGTTTGTGTCTTTATAGGTGAAGTGAATTTCTCAAAGACAGCTTATGTTATATAATAGTTTGGCCTTTTTAAAATCCCTTCAGCCAATCTATACCTTTTAATTAGAGAATTTAATCTATTTACATTCAAAGTTATTATTGATAGGTGAGAACTAATTGCTCTCATTTGGTTGTTTTTTGGTTGTTTTGTATATATTTTGCTTTTGGTTTTTTGTCCTCATTTTATCGTTGCAATTTGGTGGTTTTCTATAGGGATAAGGTTTTATTCTCTTTACTTTCTCATTTGTGCATCTGCTCTACCACTGAGTTTATACTTCCACGTGTTATGGTATTAATTATCATCTTTTCACTTCAAGATGTAGGACTTTCTTAAGCATTTCTTGTAAGGCCAGCTTACTGGCGATGAATTCCTTCAGATTTTGCTTGTCTTTACAAATTAAAAAGACTTTATTTTTCCTTCATTTCTGAAGGATGTTTGCTCTGGATATAGTATTCTTGGCTATGAGTTTGGATTTTCTCCCAGAGTATTCAATATATCTTCCCATTCTTTCCTGGTCTGTAAGGTTTCTGCAGATAAATCTGCTGTTAATCTAATAGGGATTCTTGTACATGTGACTTGACACTTTTCTCCTGCTGTTGGCAGAATTATCTCTTTGTCTTTAATTATCTCTTGACAGTTTGACTATAATGTTTCTCAGAGAGAACCTTTTGTGTTGGATTTATTAGGGACCTCTGAGCTTCATGGATCTGGATATCTATGTTTCTCCCAAGACTTGGATAGTTTTCATTTATTATTTTATTACTTATGTTTTATATGACTTTTCCCATCTCTTCTCCTTCTGAAACACACAAAATGTGAAAATTTGTTCACTTATTGGTGTCCCATAACTCCTGTATGCCTTCTTTATTCTTTTTTTAATATTATTATTTTTATTATTTTTGGTCTGATGGGGTTATTTCAAAAGACTTGTCTTTGAGTCAGAAATTATTTCTTCTGCTTGATCCAATCTATTGTTGAATCTCTCATTTGTTGTTGTTGTTGTTGTTTTTTTTTTTAATTCCAATCAGTTAATTCTTTAGATCCAAGATTTATGTCTGGTCTTTTTAATGAAATGTATCTCTTTGTTGAATTTGTCTTTCAGATCATGAATAGTTTTTCTGAGTTCATTGAGTTGCCTATCTGTATTATCTTGTGTCTTGCTGAGTTTCCTTAAGGTCATTATTCTGAATTCCTTTTCTCACATTTCATGGATTTCCTTTTTGGGAGGTCTATTACTGGAGAATTATTGTGCTCCTTTGGAGATACTATGTTTCCTGGCTTTTTTGTCTTTCTTATGTCTCTGCACTGATATTTGCACATCTGGTGGAGCAATTACCTCTTCCAATTTTATGGAGTAGCTTTTTTGGGAAGGACTTTTTTTTTTTCTGTGTGTTCTATACTGTCAGTTGGATAGGGTACTTTGGCTTTGTTTCTGCCTGGGCACAGCAATATAGTCTCCATATGATTTCTTTGGCTATAATTGACATCAGTGGTATTTGAAAGTGCATAGTGGCCTAGACTATGAGCATTTGTGGAGGCAACAGTGTGGCTTTTCTGGGGGCAGAAATTGCCAGGTCAGCCAGTTCTCCAGTCCTGGGAGTGGAAGAGTGTCCCATGCCACGTATGGTGGGTCTGCCAGTTTGAGGGGCAGCACAAGTGGCGGTAGGTGTCAAATCAGCTGGTCCTTGGTCCCCACTCCCTGAGGTGAGCTCTGCATGTGGCACCTCCACCAGTCAAGAGATCAGAGTTGCTGGCAGTGGTGGGTACAGATAAGCTAGCTTCCATCTCCTGGGGGCACGTGCTCAGCAGCTCCACTGGTCAAGAGGGTGGAGTTGCTGGCAGTGGCAGGGGCCAGGCAGGAGGTTCTTAAGCCCTGGGAAACACACACATTAGCTCCCTCAGTCTTCAGGGCCGCCTCCCTGATGTGTGGGACTGCCTGTTCCTTGGGGTGTATAGTGTCATGTGGGCTTGAATTGTGCCAGTGTCATGGCTGTACTGCTGGGTCAAGGTGGGGTAGTGGCATTGCAGCCTTTTGTGTGGGCATTGTGGGATGATGTTGGGTCCCCAACAATGTAAAGATGCAACAGCTATTGAGGCCCAGAGCAGGATGTACTCTAGCAGTGGCTATGTTCTCAAAATGGCACTGTGTCTTAGTTACTTTGGTCCTAGGGAGTGGAAATTTCCTAGCATGGTGTTTTTTGTTTTTTTTTTTTTTTCTGGAATATTGCTGCCATGTGGACTTCAGGAAGCTCTTGGTACTGTGCTCAAAGCCCATGAGGACTGTGGGGTTCTCCTGTGGCTAGGATGGTTGGTAATGGGGGTTGCTGGGGATTTCCTGCCTACTTTTTCCCTATTAGTAGGGAGTCCCTCTTTCTTTTGAGCCAATCCTGGCTGGGTGTTGCACTTCCCTCTCTACGCTGCCATCTTGACTTTTTGTGCTTCAGAGAGTTGTTGTTTCTTCCTTCCTAGACTCCGTTGTCCTCTCTTAGGCACTCTACTCAAAGTGCAGTTATTTGTTGTTTTGGTCCTTTGTGGAGGAAGTGAGTGTTGGGCACCTCTAGTCAGCCATCTTGATAACTTTATAGATCAAGAGTCTGGAGTCTGGCAGCATCTTGCTGTTCTCAGATGCTTAGGGATTGGATCTATCTTAAATTTATTGGCATATACTGTGTGTCAAATAACAGAAGAGCTTGTGGTAAATAATACTTACATTCAGAGAAGGTGTATCTCTTCTTCTGTCATACTGTTAATGTAGGGGGTTGGGACAATCTAGTCTGAAATTGAATGAGACTGGGCTTTGTATATGTTAATTAGACTCAGTTTATTACATACTTTGAATTATTTGAGAGCAGGTCAAGGTCAGGACTGGGATGAGGCAAGTGAGGCATTTGCTGAGGTGCAAAAAGAGAGAAGATCAGTAAGGACTATGCCAAGAAATATTGAATCCTGAAGCAGAAGGAAAAATCAGTAAGACCATTTCTGTCTTTATTAAAACTTTATTTTATTTTATTTTTTTATTTTTGTAGAGACAGGGTTGTCCTATGATGCCTAGGCTGGTCTCAAACCCCTGGGCTCAAGCAATCCTCCTGCCTTGGACCCTCAAAGTGCTGGGATTATAGGCATGAACCACCATTTCAGGCCTTTTTAAAACTTTTCATATTTTTCTCTTCATGGATTTTTTGCACAAACTGAATTTTTAAAATATTACATTAAAATATTATTTATTATGATGATTAATTGAGTGTTTTGGCCTCCCCTTTTTGTGCCCAAGGCAAGTGCCTCATCCACCTTATATGCCTCACCTTAGTCCTGGCCCTCTAATATCAAGATGTTTCTTTTAGCTGGGCTTACAGCCTGAGTTCCTGGAGGATTCGCCTTCCTTTTTTTGATGTGTGAACAAATGTCAGCAGGTTCCATGTGACTGCTCCTCAGGGGATCTCACTGAGCTCCCCCAAGCCATAGATGGCTGCTGCCTGATTCAGGGAGGTTGTCTCTAGGCTTACCTGTCTCTTCCCCACTGGTAGGCAATTGCTCCCTCATATTCAGTGTAAGGCCCAGATTGCTTCTCCATTCTCTTGCTTCACCCTCAGACTTCAACAGGTGTAGCACATCTGTCTCTCAGGTCTTTACCATAACCTGTTTTGTGAGGACTCATTGGAAAGTCCTATGGAAAAGAGTTGGCAGTTTGGTTCAGACTCCTGTGTCTTCACCATCCAGGAATTCGAAACTGTCCCACATTCCATCATTACAATTGCATTAAAGATTCAGCTGTTTTTTTCTTTTAAAATTTATTATTATTATTAATAGAGATGATGTCTCACTATGTTGCCCAGGTTAGTTTCAAACTCCTGGGCTCAAGCGATCCTTTCACTTCAGCCTCCCAAAGTGCCGGGATTATAGGCATGAGCCACTGCACCCAGCCTCAGCTGCTTTGTTATTGCCTACATCTATGGATATTTTCTTCTGCTGAAGTTGCTGCTTTACCACAGGTCCATTCTTTCCTGGGAGAGCTTGTCAATTCTTGGATTTTCACTCATTAGGTTTCTTTGCAAGCTCTCTAAGAGGCTTAAAATAGCTATGCTTCTGTACATTCTTAACTCATTCTCATCATTACAGTTAGAACAATATTATCTTGAAGATTTCTATATCCAGAGTAGAGGCAGCAGTCTCTTGTTTACTTTTATTACTCCTCTGATAACAGCCGGGCTGACTCTGATCCACTATTTGAAACTCTTAGTCCTTAGATGAACATGATCTCTGATGAACTTGCCTTTGACTCAACTTTGACCCTAATCTTTTTGTATTCCCTGCATCTGAACTGGGCTTACCTGTCTTCTCATTCTAAGATTCTCCTTTGGCTTTTCAATCCTGTATTATTTTTCTTTGAATCTATAGTTACTAGCACACTGTTGTTGCTCAATAAATATTGTGCTGACCTTGGACAGTTTAAATCTATTGCTCACATATTCCTTCTCAATTTCTCTAACCTTCTATATTCTGAAGCAACATCCTTTTTTGCATAGTTCTTCGATTACCTGATTCCTTGCCTTTTTCTCTGTCTGTGTCATCCAGGATCCATTTTGGCATATTAAACATGACCAAGCATGGCTAAGAGGGACAAGAAATACCAGCATATCTATGAGATCAGCAAATGTACCAGGCAGACTTAGCAGGTGAGCAGAGCATAATTAGAGAAAAACCTGGGCACATACATACACATAGCAGAAAAGAATTTTAAATGCTTGGCATTCAAAGACAGGGCACAAACACCTGAAAAAAAATGCTTGGCATTCAAAGACAGGGCACAGACACCTGAAAAGAAAAAACGGGACAAAGCAAGACAATATGCTTAAAGGAACCAGGTAGAATTCACCATTGATGCCATATAGTCTTGTAGTTTTCTTTGCTGGGAGGTTTTTGATCACTGACTAAGAGATAACAGTCTCTTCACTCATAGATCTGTTCAGATATTCTATTTCTTCTTCATAAGTTTTAGTGGTTTTTATGTTTTCAGGAATTTTTCCATTTCATCTATGTTATCTAATTTGTTGGTATACAATTGTTCATAGTATTCGCTTGTAATATTTTTATTGTTATAAGGTTCATAGTAATATCTCCACTTTCATTTCCAATTTTAGTAATTTGAGCTTTCTCTCTTTTTTTCTTGATCAGTCTAGCTAAATGTTTGTCAATTTTGTTGATACTGAAAGAATCAACTTTGGGGGTCATTGACTCTATTATTTTTATAATCTCTGTTGCATTTATCTTCAATTTTTATTACTTCCTTCATTCTCCTAGCTTTGGACTTAGTTTGTTCTCCCTTTCCTAGTTTCTTAAGGTGTACAGTTAAATTATTGATTTAAGATATTTCTCTTTTTTTAATGTCATGTTTCAGGTATGAATTTCCCTCTGAGCACTGTTTTTACTGGACCTCATAAGTTTGTTATGTTGTGTTTTTATTTTCCTTTGTCTCAAGATACATTCTAACTTCCCTTGTGATTCTTCTTCGACTCATTGGTTAAGACTGTGTTATTTAATTTATACTTTGTGAATTTTCTAGTTTTCTTTCTGTTAATGATTTCTAGTTCAATTCTACTGTGGTCAAAAAGATATCTTGTGTAATTTCAATCTTTTAAAATGTGTTAAGACTTGTTTAGTGGCTGCTGATGATGATCTGGAGAGTGGATTTTGTAAGTGGGTAAGTTAAAATGCTACAATGCTCCCTTACTAAAATGTAACTGCTTCTTTCGTCGTTTAGCATCCCCTGGTTATTGTAAGTTTTTTATTATGTTCCAGATTTCTGTAAAAGTTGATTATGACAGCTTTTGCTAACTTAATCATTGCTTTAGAAGACAGACACAGTTTTGAACATCCTTACTGTGCCATTTTCAGCCCTTTATGATATATTTGTTTTGCATTTTACTTTCACATATGTCATAAACTCCAAAATACATTTTTATTATTTTTGTTTAAAGTCGATTGTCTATTAAAGAGAATAAGATAATAAGAAAAAGTCTGATCTATTTATCCATGTAGTTACCATTTGTGGTGTTTTTCATTCCTTTGCGTAGATCCAGATTTCCATCTGGTGTCCTTTTCCTTCTACCTGTAGGACTTCCTTTAGTATTTCTTGTAATGTATGTGTGCTGGTGAGTTTAGGCAATTTGCTTATAATATGCCTAGAGATAGCCTTATTCATGCTTTTATGCTTGAAATTATTGAGCTTCTTGGATCTGTAATTTTTTATTTTCAAATGATTTGAAAATCTTTGGGTTCTTTAATATTTTTTGTTTTCTCCTCTCTCGTCTCCTTTTGTTACTGTTATTGGATATAGATTAGACCATCTGAAGTTGTCCCACAGTTCTTTGATGTTCTGTTAAATTGTCTTTCAGTGTTTTTACCATACGTGTTTTATTTTGGATTATTTTTTGTTGCTCTGGCTTCAAGTTTCCTAATTTTTTCTTCTGTAATGTCTAATCTGCTGCTAATCCCTTCCTTGGTATTTTTCATTACAGATATTGGTTTTTGTTGCCTCTAGAATTACAGTTTAGGTCATTTTCCTTGTCTCTCCTTCATATGCTCATGCTTTCCTCTATCTTCTTGATCATATGAGATATATTTACAAATATATTTACAATATATTTACATATAGATATAATTGTTTTTATATCCTTGTCTACTAATTCTACCCTCTATGACATTTCTGGATCTGTTTCAATTGACTGATCTTTTTCCTCCACATTATGCATAGTATGTCTCATAATTTTTTATCAAATGCCAGATATTGTGAATTTCACTCTGCTGGGTGCTGGATGCTCTTGCATTCCTTCAAATATTACTGAGGTTTGTTATGAGATGTGGCTATGTTACGTAAAAACAGTTTGATCCTTTTGAGGCTTCTTTTTGAACTTTGTTAACTGGGGCAAGCAGCTTTTACAATAGGGCTAACTTTACCATGCTATTGAGGTAATTAGTCTAGGGCTTGTTTTTCCCTTCAGAGGACTCTACCCAATGCACCCTGAGTTATGATGTTTTTCACTCTGCCTGGTATAACCATCGACTATTCCTAGCCTTCTGTGAGCTCTGCTGACTACATTCCATTGAGACAGTTATTTTTCCAGCTTTGAGTAGTTTACTTGCATACTCTGATCAGTATTTAGCTGACGACAAGGTGAATCTTTTCCAGATTCTAGAACTTTCTCTTTGTGCAACTCTTTCCCCTGTACCACTGTGTGTGGGAACTCAAGGTGCCTTATACTTCCCAATCTCCCAACTCTATTCAATTGAGAGAGACCTCCAGGTCTTACCTGAGTTCCTGCATCCTGCACTGTGGCCTGAAAACTCTCTCAAGAAAGTAAGTTGCTCTATGATGGAACTGAGGATCTGAGGAAGGGAGGAAAAAAAATAAAAAGAAAGTAAGCTGGGGCAATAATAGGGCTCACTTTATTTGCTTCGCCTTTCTTAGGGATCACTGACCTGCCCCACTTGATGTCGTGTCTGAAACCCATTGTTTCATATATTTTGTCTAGGTTTTTTGTTTCTTTGTTGTTTCAAACAGGAAGATAAATCTGGTTCCTGACGCTATCTTTCTGAAACAGTATCAGGAACTGATAGAAGTCCACCAAAAGTGCAATTCATCTCAGTGGAGGAAAAGATAAATTATTATAAATGGTGTCAGTACACATATTAATAGGTTCTAATTTGCAATTACAGGATAAAATATGAGACAGTTTTAACAGAAAAGAAGTATATTAAATATTATTAATAGATTACAAATTTTCCAGATGGGCCAGAGAGTTAGACTTTGAGGTGAAGCATCTGGAAACTGAATTAACCTGTCCAACTATTCAAAGGAATGACTGCTGATGGGTGCTGACGAGTTGATGGGTGCAGCACACCAACATGGCACAAGTTTACGTATGTAACAAACCTGCACGTTATGCACATGTACCCTAGAACTTAAAGTATAATAATAATAATAATAATAATAAACAAAGGAATGACTGCAACATTCTGGTGCTGGCAACATACTTCACACCATAGTTGTGCTGTTGCTGTTGCTGTTGCTAACTTCTCCATATTTTTCTGCTGTGCTTCATCACTCTCTTCAGGAACTATGTTTGGTAGTACCTGCCTTCTCATGATGTTCTTTCCAAATTCAAGATTTCCTGAATGCATATCTAGTTGATGAAACCTAGGTCATGCACCTTCTTCAGAGCCACAAGAGAAGCCGGGGACTTGACTTTGGATCTTCCTTACAGTTTGAGAACATCCCCAAGTACAGAAATATGATTCAAATGACACTAGGTGGCTACAAATAGGTCAAATAGTCCCACAGCACAAACTGAGTAGTCATGTGAAAACAGGTGAAGTTGAATCCCTACCTCACACCTTATGCCAGAAGGTCAGAGAAACCAGAAAAAAATAAAACCATAAAGGTACTAAAAGAAAATTAAGAAGAATTTTTAAATAACTCATTCTATTTTTCATATCGCTGTCTTCTAATCAAGTATCTAAGAGCTTACAGATCTAAAATAAGAGTAAAACCGGCAATAAAGTGATGATGCCCTGTGAAATAAACATAAATCCAATATAATGGCTCTGCCTTAGGTGTAGGCTATAATAGTAGGATCTGAGAGGTGTTTCAAAGGCTCTACAAAGCTTTCTCATCTGTATCTCAAAATACCCACAATCAGCTGTGCTTCTGGGTCTTACCCCCCTCAGATCCCTACTTTTGTCATCAGGTTCATCTCCCACAGAGCCCTTTTAGCCTTTAAGATCTTTCCTGGGGCTTAGGGGTCTTTCTTTTGGTGCTATTCATGGTGTTGCTGTAGGCTCTTAATTGCACTATTAGAATAATAGACACAAGGAGAGGCAATTGTGCAATGGAAAGAACAAGGCTTGACTCACAAGCCCTGATTTGTGGCCTAGCTTTGTCACTTACTGGATGATTGGGCACATTATCTAATTTGACTGGGGCTTGGTTTTCTCACAGATAAAATTATTCCACTAACACCTACCACATAAGGTTAGATAAAATAACATACATTAGATAGATAGGCAGATAGGGAAATATTTTAATGAAAGAAAAGAGGTTGTTTAGTTATGCGTATTTTGCCTACATATTCCATCACAGTATTTATAAAATTGATTTAAAAATAGCAAAGTATTACAGCATGTTCCTTTGAAGAATAAGAAAAATTATCCAAATATATCAAGAAAGAGATGGTTCACCTTGTGAAATATGAAACATGTATGTAAGGTACAAAGAGTCATAACTCTTAAGCTATCCAGGAGCTCACAGTTGAATTGGTGAGATCAAGGGGTTAAGAAAAGTAAGATGGTTTTAGGAAAATTCATGGTGAAAACTATCGATGATTTTTTTTTAAGTGTGATAGATTATTTTCGTCTAGAGTTTTTCTGAACTCTATCTTATTTGCCTAAAGTCAGAGAGGCACTCCTCTCATTTCTTACCACAAAGCCACAATAAATTAAAACTGATTGTATCCATTCTTTGAGTTTCATTCTTCCAGAGTTCCTGGTTTAACAAGAGCTATAGAAAACATAACCTTGGAAAATTGGGGAAGTATCATGAAAAATGAAATAATTCAGAGATTACCTTAAATATTTTTCCAACAGAAAAAATATTGTGACTATTTTCTCACCTCCATAAAAACTTAAGCATATTACTGGCTTAATTATTGAAACTGAAAGCTTGTCTTGGCTCTTATGACCAATGATAAGGAAGATTTGAGGACATAGTCACCATGTATGATGTGGCTCTAGGGAAGTGGAATTCCCTCACTGCTCCCCTGACCTGCTATGTGTCATCCTCAAAACCACCAGAATGGTTCTCCTGAAGTGTAATCTGACCATAGCAAAAACCCTTCAGTGGCTGGAAATAACAATCCAAAGACCCTTGATGGCTTTTGAGCTCCTCTGTCCCTCTCCCCACTTGTTCTCCTCTGCTCATATTAACCTTGATTAATTTGAACATAGCTGTACTTCCCCATCCCTATGCTGCTGTTTCTTGATTTCATGATTTTTCTCATGCTTTACTGAGAACCTAGAATACCCATCTATTCTCCAAAGCCTAATTCCTGCTTGCCTTTGAGACATAGCTTCAATGCTATCTCTCACTCCCTGAGACTGGACTGAGCACCAAGCCTTCATTATCGTTCTTGCAGGACTCACAGAATAGGGTGAGTAAGTGAGGTGGGGTGTGTGAGTAGTCAACAAAGTAGGTGGTGGATGCTATGATAGGGAAGTACACGGTTCTGTCGAAGCTCCAGCCTTCTGGAAGAAGTGACACCAAATCTGTAAACCAGGCAAAGAGGAGATGTAGAAAGTGTTTAATACCATGGGAAGAGCATGTAGGCCTACAGAAAAGAGGTTAAAGCGTTAGATGGTGCCCAGATGGAAAGGATTTTTTAAGCCATGTTAAGGAATCTGAACCATACGCTTAAGGTAAAGGGCAACCATTGAGGGAGTTTAAGCATCTCTGTGCAGATCTGCATTCTGAAATATTCCTTTGATTAACTATATCATAAATTATAAATTGGAAGAGGTGAGAGCAGCAGGGAGTTCAGTTGGGAGACTTTTCTTAATCTAGAGGGGAGATGATAGTGGCTTAATCCAGACTACTGGCAGTTGGGGTGGAAGGACACAGAAGGGACTGGAAAACAATGAGGAACAATCAGCAGGACTTGGTGATGCTTAGAGAGGAGCTGAAAGTATAGGAGGAATCTAGGATGATTCCCAGCTTTCTGGCTTGAACCATGGAGTAGATGGTGATGCTATCCATGAGACAGGAGACCAGTAGGAAAGCTGTTTTAGTTCCGATGCAAGTCCAGTCCAAGGATACTTACAGCTTAATTTTGTAGTTTTCAGATATAGTGGAGAAATAGCAATAGACTTACTGAACACCTACTATGTGCTTGGCCTTGTTTCTAGGTACTAGGTATGCCATAATTAATAAAACAGAAAAAAATCTTGCCCTCCTGGAACTTAGATGCTAGTAGGGAGATGGCAAAAAGTAAATTAGTCTATTGCACAGAATGTCAGAAGGTAAAAAGTGCTATGAAGAAAAATAAAGCTAAGAACAGGCTCCTAAGTGAGAAGGTGACCTCTGGGCAGAGACCTGAGGATGTGAGAGAACAAGCCATGTGGGTAACTGTGGAAAGAGCATTCCTGGCAGAGGGACCAGCCCATGCTCTAAGGCAGGAGTGTGCCTGGCATGCCCCATGGAGACCAGATTGGCTGCAGGAGGGTGAGTCAAGGGGAGTGAGGTCAATAGGCCACAGAAGGCCAGTGTCAGTCCTTATAGACACTGTAAGCCATCTGGTTTCTAGTCTCAGCAAAATGGGAAGCCACTGGAAGGCTTTCAGATAATGATCTGACATGTTTGAACAGAATCCTCTTTGGGACAAGAGCAGAAGTTGAGGGTCCAATTAGGAGGCTATTGGTCCAGGTGAGGGATGTTGGTAGCACTGGAGGTGGTAAGAGATTATCAGATTATAGATGCATTTTAAAGGCTTTGCCAATGGATTGGCTGTGAGCTGTGAAAAATAGGAGATTCAGGATGCAACCCATGCCAACATATCACCCCATTTTCACACAGTGGCCTTACTCACAGATGCTGTGTGTGGGACATTCCCAAAGTGGCTGTGCTCACTTCTGTGGCCCACTACAGTCTATTTCCCTGGGTATTTGAGCCTGACGGTGCTAATTATGGTATCTTTAACTCACTACAAAAATAATTTATCCAAGTTCTATATCTTCTTAGTACGACCTTCAAGAAGCATGTGCTTTCAGTTCTTGTGTGCTGCATAGTATTTTGGAATACTAAATCCTTTGATTCTCCCTGAATTTTCTGGCAAACAAATTTGTACCTGGTTGGTTTTAAAACTGATTTTCTTAGATTACAAGTAAAGCTGAATATTTCTTACCATGTTTAAAACATTTATTTATATCCTTGTCCATTGATTAGTTAGGGAGATAGTGCTGGTCTTACTGATTTATATGCCTTCTTTATAATGAAAGGTAGATTTTTTTAAGATTAATAACCTACTGGTAGCTTGGAACCTATTTAAAACATCTCACTGGAAGCCCCAGATAAATGCACACTCAAAAGGATGGCTTGTTTTGTTTGGCTTATTTGTTTTTATTGGAAGGGGGAGTGCATTTCTAGCAAATAAGCTATGTCAAAGGAATAATTTCAGGGATAAACAAAATATATTTTGTAATATGGTAAAACACCCTACTGAAAACAGAGACAGAAACCTACAAAGTGAATCTGGTGGATAAGCAGGAGTCCTAGATCAGGTTTCAAAATCAGATTCAAGGTGCATTCCGATGGGAATTGCAAATCTATATGAGACTAGGATTCGGTGAAGCTTTTTTTGTTTGTTTTTGAGACGGAGACTTGGTCTGCTGCCCAGGCTGGAGTGTGCAGCGATGCGATCTCGGCTCACTTCAACCTCTGCCTCCCGGGTTCAGACAATCCTCCCACTTCAGCCTCCCAAGTACCTAGGATTACAGTAGGATTACAGGCATACAGCACCACACCTAATTTTTTTTTTTTTTTTTCATATTTTTAGGAGAGATGGGGTTTCACTATGTTGGCCAGGCTGGTCTCAAACTCCTGACCTCAAGTGATCCGCCCACCTTGGCCTCCCAAAATGGTGAGATTACAGGCATGAGCCACTGCCCCTGGCCTGGATTCAATGAAGTTATAATCAGCAATACTAAGGCTAATTTCAAAGATAAGGTAACTGTGTAATATTTATTAATTCATTTAAGTCATTAACGGTACAGCAGGACTGTTTTAATGAAAAGTTGATTTGCTGGCTATTTTGTACCTGCCTTTCCAGATTGGCCCTTCTCCTTTCTCTGTACCCCAAGAGGCTGATCCTCCTGTCGGGCAGGAGATTGGAGGGCAGGAGAGAGAGGTGAATGTTTATTCCCCAGGCTCTTTCTTTCGCTGCTGGGCCTTGGGTTAACTTTATTCCTCTAGTGGAGGCCACAGCGCCTGCTGGGTGGCCCTCTGAACAACCACAGCTGCTCCTTCCAGGTTCCGGTAACCCCTCCTTCCTCAGACAAGGGGTGGTAATGGTTCTACCTGGTTGCTAGCCCTGGGGTATTGCAACATCCCTATGGTTTCCCTTCCCCTGTATATAGTCCCTTCATTCCACTCTCCTCAGTTATCTCTTACCCATGCTACTACTGCCAGGATCCTGACTGATAAAGTCATGCTCCTTATTAAAAAGGAAGACGGAAAGAGGAAGGAAGGAAAGAAGGAAGGAAGGAAGGAAGGAAGGAAGGAAGGAAGGAAGGAAGGAAGGAAGGAAGGAAGGAAGGAAGGGAGGGACACCTGTTTAATATGGCACTACTACCAATTGGTGAATCATAAGTATCCAAAGAAGAAATAACCACTTAACAACCAAACTTATAAACCCAGTAATGACATACCACATGTGACATACCGCATTTTTTTCTTGCACACCTCTCCCTACTTGCATCGTGTCCTGGTACCTTTCTTTACCGTGTGTGTTGGCAGAGACAGCTAGTTGTCTCTGCCTAACCATTCTCCCGCTTCTTTAGTCATGAATCCTCAATTTTTAGCTGGACCCATAGTTGTCCAGCTCCAGATTACATTTCCAAGCCTTCCTTATAAACAGATGTGCTCATGGGACTGTTGGCTAATGAGATAAGAACAGAAGTAGTAAATATACCTCCAGGTCTTCTCTTTAAAGGGAAAATATGACTTCTACTTCACTTTCTCTTCTCCCTCTCCAGTTAGCTGGAGTGATAGAGGCTGGAGCGTCTCAGTTTATATGGGTTCCTGATGCAGGACTTTCTGTGATAAAACTGGTAAAGTCTCAGGCAAACTGATGGGTTGGTCACCTTAAGTGTAGTAGAGACTGGAGGAGGCCATTTTGGGAGCTGCATGTTGAAGACAGAAGGAAGTGGCCCTTACCTCGTCACTGTTGCCTAATTGAAAGATAAAATCTTATTTTGTCCAGGCCATTATTACTTTGGTTTCTTTTACAGCAATGGAATCTGTATCCTTATGCATGTTTTGTTTTTTTTTTTTTCTTTCTCTTTTCATTTTCTCATGGTTGCTTGAGAGCTCTTTTTTACTAATAGAATATAATAACAGTTTTTAAAAATTGTTTTATTTATGTAGTATTTTTTAAAGATGGTCTATTAAACATAGGTTTACCATATGGCCCAGCAATTCCACTTCTAGTTATATTCTCGAAAGAAATGAAAACCGGTACTCAGATGAAAAATTATACACAAATATTTATAAGCAGCACTACTCACAGTAGCCAAAAGGTGGAAACAACCCAAATGTTCATCAACTAATGAATGAATAAACAAAATTCACTATATCCATACAATGGAATATCCTTAGGCCATAAGAGGTACTAAAGTACTGATATGTGTTACGACAGGGATGGACCTTGAAAATATTAGGCTAAGTGAAAGAAATCAGACACAAAGCCACATGTTGTGTGATTCCATTTATATGAAATATTCAGAATATGACATTCCAAAGAGACAGAAGGAAGATTAATGGTGGCTAGGGGTTGGAAGGAGTGGGGAATGCGGAGTGACAGCTTAGTGGGTACAGGGCTTTTATAGGGGGTTGTGATGAAAATGTTCTGGAACTAGATAGTGGTGGTGGTTGCACAGCATTGTGAATCTACTAACAGCACTGAACTGTATACTTTAAAATAATTGAGATGGTGAATTTGACATTATGTGAATTTCACCATACACATACACACATGCGCACACACACACAGCCTATTCAAGTGGAGCTGAGAAAGTGTAGAAAGCTGGTTATTTCTCCTTCTGACCAGTTTTGCTTCCTTTTTACCTTCCTTGTGACTTCTTGATGAGCAGGGATGGTAACATGTCTAGGGCACATTGTCCCCTTGGCTTTCACCACAAACCACTGGGCCTCCAGTCCTCCTCCCCCTGGCACTTTGAGGAAGATTCTGTTTGCCACTGGACTCAGTGCTGGGCCCCTTTTGCATAAGGATCAAGGATCTGGAGCAACAATCTTAACTACAGAGGTCTGATGCCTAGATGGTCTTCAGAGTCAGATCTGAATAATTTGCCCCTACTAAGAGTTAGGGCTTAAACCTATGCACATCTCAATGGATGCCAGGCTAATCCTTTCAGGGGATGTAGTAGACAGAATAATGATACCCTAAAGATGTCTATATCCTAATCCTTGGAACCCGTGAATGTGTCACCTTACATGCAAAAGGGACTTTGCAGATGTGAATAAGTTAATGATTTTTGAAATGGGAAGATTATCCTGGATTATCCAAGTGGGCCTGATAGAATTGCAAAAGTCTTTTTTCAGATTCAGAAAGATAGATTCAGAAGGAGATGTGATAATGGAAATAGGAGTCATGGAAGAGAGAGAAAGGGAGTGGGAGGGTTGAAGATGCTGCTGACTTTGAAGATGGGTGCAAGGGGTCACAAACCAATGATTGCAGGTGGCCTTGAAAGCTGGAAGAGACAAGGAAATGGATTCTCCCCTTGAGTCTCCAGCAGGAATACAGCTCTGCTGACACTTTGATTTTAAAACTTCTGAGCTCTAGAACTGTAAAATAATAAATATGTGATGTTTTAAGTCAAATAAAAAAAAAAAAAAGATGGCCCAGTTGAACCTTTTCAGTTCCCCCTCAAGAAAATCCTAATACCTTAAAAATATTTTGTCTTTTTTTCTGTATAACTGTAATAAATAACTTTTTTTCTTCTAGCAAGTGAATAATATAAATAATAAAGGCTGTCATTCGTTCATGGTTTGTAACACAATTTGTAAGCTTTATCTTGCTGAGTCTTCAAAATAGCCTTATAAGATAGGTGTATTTATTCCTGTTTTTCTGATGAGAAACTTGAGGCTTCAAGAAGTTGGGAAACTTACCAAAGAGCATGAAGCTACGAAGGACAAATTAGTGTGTGTTCAAGTTGGTGCATGTATTTACAGGTCCTGTACTGTTTGTGACTCTCAGAGTGAAAAGGTGCCCATCATCCACAGAGATTATTGACTGCTACAGTTGCCGCTGGGCACATGCAAGGGGCGAGGGGGCCTCCTGGCAGGCTCTGTTGCTTTGACAGATTTTGGCTGCCAGCTGCTTATTATTGCAGTGTGGTTCCTTTCCTGGAGACGCCTTCCAGGAGCTCCCACTCAGGGGTGGGAGCCAGGGTCCTGCTTCCTTTCTCTGCCCCCATCCTGGACCTCCTTTCAGTTCCCTATTGTGGCTGCTGCAACCCTAAATTCCTTCTTAAACACTCACCCTTAACTATTTTTTCACGTGTATTTTGTACCTCATTAAGGATTTAATCTGAAGTTTTTTTGCCTTTGTACCTTTGTGTTGTCTTAGTATATTTTTTATTCTGACTTATAGTATTGTTTATTCAGCTTTCAAGTTTTGCTGTTTTCTGATTTTATCTTTCCAATCTTTTCATGTTTCTTTTTGTTTTTCATGTTTTCTTCTTAAACTTTTTATTTTATATTCAATTTAAATGATGTTTTATTTTTCTAGCATTTAGTTTTATTTTTAATCTTTTTGGGGGGCTATTTTTCTTTCTTTAATCTTTTTCTTTTTTCACCCTGCTATACTTTAGCAATCACTATTTTATCTTCAATATTTTTGATCTTCTAGTTTTACTTGTTTCTGTCTTTACATTTTGAATTATTTAGCTTAGTTTTTATAGACCATTTAAAGAACTTTATATTTAGCTTCTTTATTTTTATTTATTTTATAATTTCTGCTCTTTGCCTTTTATTCCCTTTTATTAACTGAACATGGCATACGGGCTTTGGGATTTATTTAGTTATTCTTAAAGGTCATTTTAGTACTTTTTGTTGGTGTTCATTTTCATATTTTATATGATTTTAAATTCTTTTAAAAATATTTTTATACTTAAACTGTGCCATTAATTTTCCCAGATGAATGATTAAGCTTCTGGTTTTTCTGTTTTGAATTTGTTTCATGCGTTTGAACCATGATTCTTTCCTTCCTCTTTTAATTTTTTTACTTTTTCCCCTTAGAAACATAGCTTTTCATCTTAATAGTTTTATCTATTTCTTCGTATTCTTAAATTTGACTCTTTACTGTTTGTTTTCATAATGGTTGTTAGGAACTTAGTGGGAAATTGAAAGTTTCAGGGAAAACTCACCATAAACTGGGGAGATTTATTTGCAGCTATGGCTACAGCTGTCTCGCTGGCTTCTCTTAATAGATTTCATATGCTCTTCAGCACTATGTTAAACAACTTGAAAAGAACAATAAGAGAAATAAATCACCCCTCTTCCGGCTATGGAGACCTCCTCTCATTTGCCAGAACTCTGCTGTCACTGTCCTTCCACTCTCTCTCTCCACCCTCCTTGTGTTCCCACCCCTCCCAAACCTAGGTCAGGAGTAGCCCTCAGAACTCTTTATGGAACCAATGAGGTGCATCTCTGGAACTTCATTCTCTGCCAAGCCAATCTTCCTAGCCTCAACCTCTTTCATTTCTTGGCTTTAACTGAACCCTCTTCTGCTGTAGCACCTTGAGTATGGGGAGTTCATTTTCATTATTCATCCTAGAGGAAAGGCCAGTGCTCTTTTTAACCCAAACCTTTCCACCTTTGTGTAAAAACACCTCCTCCTTGGAGACTGGTTCCACTGGCTTGTATCACCACTGGCTTGTATCACCTTCCCTCCTTATTCTCACTCATCCACATTCCAGGAAGAATTTAGTTCCTGCTTGACAGTATTTCTGCAATCATCCCAGGTGATTTCATTGTTGATGTGGATGACACAATGACTCTTGATTTCCATAGTAAACTCCCAGACTGGTCAATTATCCTAAGGTTTTTCTAACCGTTAGCTCCTCTAAGGGTGGCTTTACTTAAGATCCATCTTCTTTTTGGCGTCTGTGTGGGTGGAATCTTCTTGCCTTACTTTACTAGCATGGATTATTGAGCAGAAACCTTGCAACATCCCTTTGGAGTAGTTACTTTTATTAAAACCTACTTTGCAGATGAGAAAACTGAGGCTCAGACTCTAGGAAGAACCATTTGGCAACATTTATCATAATGTAGTAAGCACTTACCCCTGACTCTACAATTCCATTTTAAAGACTTTGTCCTCCTGGTCTACTCAGGCTCACGTGCACATGCTCAGTAACTTATGTAAAGATGTTCACTATAAGACTACAAGACTGGTTAAATAAAGTATGATACAACTCTGGGATACTATGCAGCAGGGAAAAAGAAAGGAAATAACAGGGAATGATTGTCAGGCCATAGTATTAAATGGAAAAGTCAGTGTAAAACAATGTGTATCATGTACTCCAATTGTGGTTTTTTAAAAAACACATCTGTGTTTTGGCCAGGTGCAGTGGCTCACACCTGTGATCCCAACTCTTTTGGAGGCTGATGTGGGAGGATTTCTTGAGGCCAGGACCTGAGCAACATAGTGAGGCAACCCTTCTCTATAATTTTTTTTTTTTTTTTTTTTAAGGCTGGGTGCTGTGGCTCACACCTGTAATCCCAACGCTTTGGGAGGCCAAGGCAAGCAGATCATTTGAGGTCAGGAGTTCGAGACCAGCCTGACCAACATGGTGAAACCCCCATCTCTACTAAAAATACAAGAAAATTACCCAGGCCTGGTGGTGGCTGTGTGTAGTCCCAGCTACTTGGGAGGCTGAGGCAGGAGAATCATTTGAACCCAGGAGGTGGAGGTTGCAGTGAGCCAAGATTGTGCCACTGCACTCCAGCCTGGATGGCAGAATGAGACTCTATCTCAAAAAAAAAAAATTTTTTTTTTTAATTAACTGGGCATGGTGGCACATGCTTGTAGTCCCAGCTATTTGGGAGGCTGAGGCAGGAGGATTATTTGAAACCCAGGAGTTCAAGGCTGCAGTGGGCTATGATCAGACTACTGTGAGAGAGAGAGAGAGAGAGAGAGAGAGAGAGAGAGAAGAAAGAGGGAAGGAAGGAAGGAAGGAAGGAAGGAAGGAAGGAAGGAAGGAAGGAAGGAAGGAAGGAAGGAGAGAGAGAAAGACAGAAAGAAAGGAGAAGGAAGGAAGGAAGGAAGGAAGGAAGGAAGGAGGGAGGGAAGGAAGGAAGGAAGGACAGAGGCTATTTTTAAAAAGAAAATATACTAACTATATACTAACTTCAGCTGAGCCCAGCTGACCTACCAGCCCATTGCCTACCCCAGTCTATACCATGTAGAGTAGAAGAATTAGCCAGTCAACCCATGCCATGACAATCATTGGAACAGAATTCTTGATGGAATTGTCAGAAATAATAAATTATCATTTAAGCCATTATGTTTAGGGGTGATTTGTGACATAGCAATAGATACCTGATACACTCCTGTACTCTTGGCATGCCAGAGAGGTGATATGAACCTGTGTATTCCATCTGTATATTCCATCCTAGTTCACCCCAGGTGAATGTCAAGGCAATTTCCATTCTTAGAGTCTGCTTCCTAGAACTGATTTCAATACCAATCATCTTATGTCAAGTTCCCTGGAAGTGGAACCTGAGACAGAATTATTGAGGGCATGTGATTTGTTAAGGCCATGCTGTCAGAGGAGAGGGAATGAGGAAGCTAGATAACACAGGAAGAAGGAGCTAGGCAAGGATGTGGTCTCAGCCTGAGCGGCCTGACCACTTGGGAACCTCTGAAGTGTGAATTGTACCACATTGCTGATCCTACCTTGAGTCAGGAAGCTGACTTTTTTTCTTTCTTTGTTTTTTTTTTTGTTTGTTTTTGTTTTTGTTTTTGTTTTTTTTGAGACAGGGTCTCACTCTCTCTCCAGGCTGGAGTCCAGTGGCATGATCTCGGCTCACTGCAACCTCCACCTCCTGGGTTCAGGCAATCCTCCTGCCTCAGCCTCCCGAGTAGCTGGGACTACAGGCACTCACCACCACGCCCAGCTAATTTTTTGTATTTTTAGTTGAGATGGGATTTCACCATGTTGGCCAGGATGGTGTCAATCTCTTGACCTTGTGATCTGCCCACTTCGGCCTCCCAAAGTGCTGGGATTACAGGCGTGAGCCACCACACGTGGCTGGCTTCTTAAAGACATCTTTATTGAGATATACATATATCATGGGATTCACCTACTTAAAGGATACACTTTAATGGTTTTAGTATATTTATAGACATATGCAACAACCACCACCATTAATTTTAGAATATTTTCATCACATCAAAAAGAAACCCTATACCCTTAATTATCACCTCCCTATACTCCATCCCTTCCAGCCCTAAGCAACCACTAATCTACTTTCTGTCCCTATAAATTTCCTTACTGTGAACATTTCATGTAAATGGAGTCATACACAATATGCAGTCTTTTAAGACTGGCATCTTTCACTTAGCATAATGTTTTCAAGATTCATCCATGTTGTAGCATGTACTTCATTCCTTTTTGTGGCCAAATAATATTCCTCTGTATGGATATACCACATTTTATTTATTCACTCATCAGTTGATAGAAATTTGGGTTGTGTCTACCTTCTGACTACTACGAATAGTGCTGCTATAAAAATTTGCATGTTTGTCTAGACACAGGTTTGCATTTCTCTTGTATATATATTTAGAGGTGAAATTTCTTAGTTATACGGTAACTCTCCGTATAATTGTTTGAGAAAACTGCCAGACTGTTTTCCAAAGTGGCTATACCATTTTACATTCCAGTGAGCAGCATTTGAGAATTCTGATTTCTCTAGATCCTCACCAATACCGCTCTTCTCTGGACTTTTGATTCTAGACATCCTTGTGGTGTGAAGTGGTATCTTGTTGTCATTTGACTCGCATTTCCCTGCTGACTAATGATGTTGAGCATATTTCTAAGTGCTCATTGGCCATTGATACAACGTCTTTGGAGAAATGTCTGTTTAGATTTATTGCCCATTTTATAATTGGAGTATCTTTTTATTATTGAACTTGAGGAATTCTTCCTACATTCTAGTACAAGTCCCTTATCAGACAGATTATTTGCAAATATGTTCCTCCATTCTGTGGGTATTTTAATTTTCTTGATGGTGTCCTTTGAAGCACAAAAGTTTTTCATTTTAATGAAGTCTAATTTATTTTTTCTTCTGTTGGTCACACATTTGGTGCCATGTATAAGAATCCATTGTCAAATCAAAGTCATGAAGATTTACCCCTATGTTTTCTTCTGAGAGTTTTTTGTTTCTTTGTTTGTTTAACAGATGGGATCTTGCTTTTCCTTGGTTAATCTAGCTAAAGTTTGTCAGTTCAGGTCAATCTTTCAAGAAACCAAATTGTGGTTTAAGTGATTTTTCAATTTTTCTATTCTCTATTTTATTGATTTCTGGTCTAATATTCAATATTTCCTTCCTCCTGCTTTTTTGGGGTTTAGTTTGATCTTCTTTTTTCAATGTCTTAAGATGGAATGTGAGGTTATAATTTGAGATCTTTGTTGTTTTGTTTTTTTTTTTGAGATGGAGTCTTGCTCTGTTGCCCAAGCTAGAGTGCAGTGGCACGATCTCGGCTCACTGCAACCTCCACCTCCCGGGTTCAAGTGATTCTCCTGCCTCAGCCTCCCGAGTAGCTGGGACTACAGGCTCCTGCCACTGTGCCTGGCTAATTTTTGTATTTTTAGTAGTGATGGGGTTTCACCATCTTGGCCAGGCTGGTCTCGAACTCCTGACCTCATGATTCCCCTGCCTTGGTCTCCCAAAGTGCTGGGATTACAAGCACGAGCCACCGTGCCCAGCCAAGATCTTTCTTATTTCTTAATATAGGTATTTACAACTATAAACTTCCTTTTAAGCACTATTTTACCTGCATCTCATAAGTTTGGAAATGTTGTGCCTTCATTTTCATTCATCTCAGAGCATTGTCTAATTTCGCCTTGGATTTTTTATTTGACCTATTGGTTATTTAGGATTGTGTTTTTTAAATTTCCACATAATTGTGAGTTTCCTGAGTTTCTGTTTTCACTTTTTAACATCATTCCATTGTGCTGGGAGAACAGACTTTGTATTAGTTCTATTCTTTTAAATTTATTGAGGTTTACTTTATGGCTTAGCAGATAGTCTATCATGGAGAGGAATCCATGTACTCTTAAGAAGAATATATATTCTGGTGTTGTTGAATGGAATGTTACATAAATGCCTCTTAGTTTTAGAGTGTTAAGTATTCTATTTCCTTCTCAGTCTTCTGGCTTAGTTGTTCTATTTATTATTGTAAATGGAGTACAGGAGTCTCCAAGTATTATTGAATTGCCTGTTTATCCCTTCATTTCTGTCAGTTTTTGTCACACATATTTTGGTGCTCTGTAACTAGGTACATATATGTTTATAGCTGTTATATCTTCCTCATAGACTGACATTTTATAATGATCCTTTTTAAAATCTCTACTAATGTTTTTAAATTTTAAGCTCTATTTAATCTGGTAGTAGTATACCCACTCCAGTTTTCTTGTGGTTATTGCTTGCATGCTACCTATTTTCTTAATCTTTTACTTTCACTCTATTTATATCTTTGAATCAAAATATTTCTCCTGTGGACAGAATACAGTTAGATCTTGCTTTTTTAAATCCAGTCTGATGATTTTTTCTTTTGATTGTATTGTCTAATTAATTCACATTTAATGTTTTTATTTATATAGTTGGAGTTATGCATGCCATTGGACTTTTTGTTTTCTATGTATCATATATTTTTTGTTCCTCTATTCCTCTTTTACAGCTTTAATGATTTAAATATTCATTTTATGTATTATATATTCATTAAATACTCATTTAATGCATCAAATGAATATTTTAAATGCAGCCATATAATTACTTTAATGATTTTTACTATATATTTTGAGATATTTCCTTAGTGGTTATTCTAGGGCTCATTATATACAACTTAATCTTCAGAAACAAATTTAGGTTTATACCAGCTTAATTCCAATGAGATATAGAAGCATTATTCCTATATAGCTCTATTTCCTTTCCTCTTTTTTGTGGTATTATTATTATACATATTACATTTATAAATGTTACAAACCCAAAAATATATTGTTTTAATCATTATTATATATGTTTTCATGTGTCTTATAGAAGCTGAGAGAAGCAATGAGAGTAAGGATTTATTTCATAGGTTTTGTTATATTAGTCTTCTTACTGATCACTTCTGGTTCTTTTCATTTGTTTTTCTGGATTTGAGTTACTATCTAAAGTAATTTCTTTTTTACTTTATTTATTTATTTATTTATTTATTTATTTATTTACTTAGAGACAGGGTCTCACTCTGTCACTCAAGCTGAAGTCTAATGGCATGATCTCAGCTCACTACAATCTCCACCCCCTGAGTTCAAGTGATTTTCCCATCTCAGCCTCCTGAGCATCTGGGATTACAGGCGCCCCCAGACCTGGCTAATTTTTGTGTTTTTAGTAGAAATGGGGTTTCACCATGTTGGCCAGGCTGGTCTTGAACTCCTGGCCTTAAGTGACCCGGCTGTCTTGGCCTCCCAAAGTGCTGGGATTACAAGTGTGAGCTATCTCACGTGGCCTGGAGTCATTTCTTTAGCACAATGCAGCTTTGCTTCCACCCACTCCTTTGTGCTGTTATTGGCAAATATATTACATTTCTTTTTTTTTTTTTTGAGAAGGAATTTCACTTTTGTTGCCCAGGCTAGAGTGCAATGGCACAATCTCAGCTCACTGCAACCTCCACCTCCTGGGTTCCAGTGATTCTCCTGCTTCAGCCCCCCGAGTACTGGGATTACAGGTGCCTGTCACCACACCCACATAATTTTTTGTATTTTTAATAGAGACGGGGTTTCATCATGTTGGCCAGGCTGGTCTTGAACTCCTGACTTCAGGTGATCCTCCCACCTCAGCCTCCCAAAGTGCTGGAATTACAGGTGTGAGCCACAGCGCTCAACTGGCAAATATATTACATTTCTATTTGTTGCATACCAAACAATACATTACATGCATGTTGTTTTATTCAACTGGTTTTTAAATCAATTGAGGAGAAAGGAAAAAGAAAATGCATTTATACTGTCTGTTTAAATTACTTAATTACCTTTACTAGTAGTTTTTGGTTTTGTTTTGTTTGTTTTTTAGAATTCAAATTACTGTCTGGATCACTGCTTTCATCCTGAAGAATTTTCTTTAGTATTGCTTGTAAGGGAGATCTGCAAGCAAAACATTCTCCCAGTTTTTGTTTATCTGGGAATGTCTTTATTTTGCCTTCATTTTTGAAAGATAGCTTTGAGAATGTAGGATTCTTGGTTGACAGCTTATTTCTTTGGGCACATTGAATATGTTGCTTCACTGCCTTCTGATTTCCAATGTTTCTGCTGAGAATTTGATCTTACTGAGTTCCCTTGTGATACATCATTTTTCTCTTGCTGCTTTCAAGATTTTCTCCTTGTCTTTAGCTGTCAGAATTTTAATTATGGTGTGTCTGTTTGTGGATCTTTTTCTGTTTATCCTACTTTGGGTTTATTTAGCTTCCCAGAAGTGTTGGTTGTTGTTTTTCAATAAATTTGGGGATGTTTTAGCCATTATTTCTTCAGATTTTTTTCTGCTCCTTTCTCTCACTCTCCTTTTTCTGATAATCCCATTACATGTATGTTGGTGTGCTTACCACTGCCCCCGTATTTCTTTGAGTCTGTTAATTTTCTTCATTCTCTTTTTTCTCTGCTCTTCTGATTATATAATCCCTATCAATGTATCCTCAAGTTCTCGAATTCTTTCTTCTGCCAGTTTAAATCTGTTGTTGACATCCGCTAGCAAATTTCTCATTTCAGTTATTGTAATTTTAAACTCCAGAATTTCCATTTGTTTCTTTTAAATTTTTTATATCTTTTTGTTGATACTTTCCATTTGATACAACATTGTAATCATACCTTCCTTTATTTATTTAATCATGGTTTCCTTTATTTCTGTTTTTTGTTTTTGCTTTTGTTTTGTTGTTGTTTTTTTTTTTTTTTAGACAGAGTCTTGCTCTGTCGCCCAGGCTAGAATGCAGTGGCCTGATCTCGGCTCACTGCAACCTCCGCCCTCTGAGTTCAAGCGATTCTCCTGCCTCAGCCTCCTGAGTAGCTGGGATTACAGGTGCCTGCCATCGCACCCAGCTAATTTTTGTATTTTTAGTAGAGACAGGGTTTCACCATCTTGGCCAGGCTGGTCTTGAACTCCTGACCTTGTGATCCACCTGCCTCGTCCTCCCAAAGTGCTGGGATTACAGGCATGAGCCACTGTGCCTGGCCGGTTTCCTTTATTTCATTGACCATATTTATAGCAGCTACTTGGAAAGCTTTGTCTGTGAAATCTAACATCTAGTAGCTCTGAGGGGCAGTTTCTGTTGCTTGCTTTTTCCCAGGGTGTGGGTCACACTTTTCTATTTATTTTGCATATCTTATAATTTTTTGTTGGAAATCGAACATTTTAGATAATATAATAACTATGGGTGCTAGATCCCCCTCTGGGGCTCGTCATTATTATTTACTTTTTTATTTGTTTAATAATTAGCTGGATTATTCTAGTGGAGTCTACTCCCCTACCCTCCCTAGTATTTAGCCTCTGATGTTGCTCCTTAAAGGAGGCAGCTTTGGTTATGACCATTTACTCCACATGACAGTGATTTTGGCATTTCTTTCCCTGACCACACCCAGCAGTTAAACTCCACTAATTGTCAGCTGACATGTCCTGGGGCATAACTTGCTTCACAGACTAAACCAATAAAATTCAGCTCCTTTGAAGGGTTAGTTCCCAAGATCAGTGTTTGAGATTTGTCCTGATCCCAGGCAAGCTGCTCTAGCTCTTTCCTTCCCTAGTTCTTTCAGGAAAACCAAGTGGCCTCTGGTTTGGCCTCTATGTCCAATGAGCCTACCAGTTTCCTCCCAACTTTATTTCACCACAACTTCCACTGTTTTTGAAAGTGTCCTTAGGCTTTCCACACTCCATTGCAAATACAGGTAGTTCCTTGAAAAGAGATTAGACGCTATCTACTTTATGGTCTGTTTTTTCCTCCTAGGGAAAAAAAAAATTCTGAGTCATAGTCCTGGAGGTAGAAACAATGCCATTTTTTTTCTTTGGGTGACACTCCATTTGGGAGCTAAATATTTGGTGACAGCAAGGCAGTAGACTTGGATATTCTTGGGTTGTCTTTCCTGGCGTGAAATCACTGCCTTATAAGCTGGAGTGAGGGAAATTGGGGTCCCAGTATTCTCAGTGGGTACTACTGCCCAAGGTAGAGTCTCCACCCCATGAGTGCAAGCTGAGAGGAAGACAGGAACCCCCACTAGTCAGCCACACTTACTTGGGATACTTGGGAAAGGTAACTGAAGTCTAGATGAGAAATACTGATGCCCTTTATCTCCAGCTGGGAACTGGGGAGAGAAGGAGCCCTATGTTCTTTGCTAAACCAGTCTGGAGTGGAGTTTCCATCTCACTGAGTTGGGAAGGTGGAGGGAGGGAGCATGTCTGGGTTCAAATATAACAGATTATTGCTTTTCATATCAAATTTTATTATATTTTCTTTCTTTTTTTTTATTTTTATTTTTGAGATGGAGTCTCGCTTTGTTGCCCACCTAGGCTGGAGTGTAGTGGTACGATATTGGCTCACTGCAGCCTCTGCTTCCCAGGTTCAGGCAATTCTCCTGCCTCAGCCTCCCAAGTAGCTGGGATTACAGGCACAAACCACCACACCTGGCTAATTTTTGTATTTTTAGTAAAGACGGGGTTTTACCACGTTGGCCAGGTTGGTCTTGAACTCCTGACCTCGTGATCTGCCCACCTCAGCCTCCCAAAGAGCTGGGATTACAAGTGTGAGCCACTGCGTCCGGCCTATATTTTCTTAAATAAGTATTTCTTCATTTGCTATATGTCCTTGGGACTATTTCTGGATATTAAAAAAAAATTTTTTTTAATAATTGCCACCAGTTTCACTGGGGAGTGGGCCCATAATGCCCCTGACACTGCCATGCTAGCAATTTCTCTTCTTTGGCTATGGGCTACTCATGAATGGGGAATGGGAAGGGGAATAATGTCCGAAGTGAGACAGCTCCCATTTGGCTGAGGTCAATTCTCTGGAGAAAAAGTCAGCCATGAGCTGTTAGCAGCCAACTCCACAGCAGCTAGGGGATGGACGTCTTACTCATATAAAGGGATCTGGGTAGGCAACAACAGAGTTCCATTACATCACTCAGAGCTGGGTCTAAGGTGAGGTGATTAAGGCACCCACTCTCAGGGTCACACAAGTGCAGGCTTGATACCTGAGAGGGAGCACATCCTTAAATTGTTCCCCAGCTTCCTCACTTGCTTCACCCTAGTCCTGGCCCCAACACTGCTTTTCATCCTTTCATTCCTCCACTAACCATGGCTATGCCTTTCACCCCACCAATGACTCCTCCTTGAGGCATAACCAATTCCTCAACCTCCTGTGCATAATATTACCCTGTAAATTCTTCTGTTGCAATACATAGGGATTCTATCATTTTTGTGTATGGGTATCTTAGTTTTTCCCTCACATCTTACTCACTCACTGGATATTGCTCCACAAAGCCAGGAATAGGGTCTAATTTTTCCCAGCCTCTTTAATCCCAAAGCATACTAGGCATTCAATAAATGGTTAACCAAAAAAAAAAAAAAAAAAAAAAAAAGAATAAATGAATAGATGTTGAATGAATCTAACAAATCACCCAGTTCCTACTTGACAGTAAATCTATAAAATGCATATTAGAGCTGGATCCTCCCTTCAAGGGCATCTAATCCAGTGCTTCTCAAACTTAAATAATATTTACAATTGTTTGAAACAGAAAAAAAATTTCACAAAATCCCTGAAACTCATTTTGTGGACCCCAAGGTCCTTGTTCCCCAGTTTGAGAAAAGCTCACATATTGTCTTTAGAAATGGTTTAAACAATTTTTGACATTATCATCAAATGAAAGCAGAAAATTAAAAATTGCTCTTGGAGCTAGGCCTCCTGCATATACCCCCCAGATCTCACCCCAACTCCTCATTTTAACTAAGTTTGCTACAGCTAGGGACTTGGAGTCTGGATTTCAGTTCTTCCAATGTTGCACTTTGGAGATTGGCAAGTTACTAATCACAGCCTGTGTCCTCATTCATAAAGGTGCAATAATAACATTGATGTCATGGGGTTGTCACAGCCATTAAATTAGAAAATCCAGGAAAATGCTTTGGAAACCGCACTGGGCCATACACATTTATAATTATTACTCATGGGCAAAGCATGGCACAGAAAGCTCCAGACCTTTCCATTAGCACTTTGGGATGGGGCCCAATACATGAGAATGGGGTATCTTCTCCCCCTGTCTCACATTGCTGGCAAGTCAAGATTGCCTTGTTTGCTCAGCCAGGAAGGATGGAGGCTTCCCCAGGGTACTGTTCTCTACCTGGGGTGTTGTTCTGTTTCATTTACTGCCTTCTTTTTTTTTTTTTTTTTTACATAGTTTATTTTTATTTTTACTTTTGAGAAGGAGTCTCACTCTGTTGCCCGGGATGGAGTGCAGTGGCATGATCTCGGCTCACTGCAACCTTTGCCTCCCGGGTTCAAGCGATTCTCCTGCCTCAGCCTCCCGAGTCACTGGGACACAGGCATGGGCCACTATGCCCAGCTAATTTTTGTATTTTTAGTAGAGGTGGGGTTTCACCATGTTGGCCAGGTTGGTCTCGAACTCCTGACCTCAAGCAATCCACCTATCTCAGCCTCCCAAAGTGCTGGGATTACAGGTGTGAGCTTGTGATACTATAACAACACTAAAATGGACTAAGACAACTTTGTGATGATTAATGTTGTGTGTCAACTCGACCGGGCTAAGTGATGCCCAGATAGCTGGTAAAAACTCTATTTCTGGGTATCTCTGTCAGGGGATTTCTGGTAGAGATAAGGATTTGAATCATAGACTGAGTAAAGAAGATCCAACCTCACTCAATGTGAATGGGCATTAACCTATTCATTGAGGGCTCAGATAGAACAAAAAGACAGAGGAAGAGGGAATTGTCTCTCTCTTCTTGAATTAGAATATCGATTGCCTTTGGACATCGGAGCTCTTAGTTCTCAGACCTTTGGACTTTGGGACTTATACCAACTGCTCCCTACTTCTTAGACCTTTGGACTTGGATTATATGTTACAACATTGTCTCCACTGGTTCTCAGGCCTTTGGACTCAGACTGAATTACAATACTGGTTTTCCTGGTTCTCCACCATGCAAAGAACAAATTGTAGGACTTCTTGGCCTCCATAATCATGTAAGCCAATTCTTATAATAAATTTCCACATGCATATATACAGAGAGAGAGACAGAGGGAGAGAGAGTGACTGTGCCTGACTTATAATGGCTCAACTTTACAATTTTTTTACATTATGGTGGTGCAAAGGTGATAGGCATTCAGTAGAAATTACACTTTGATTACTCATACAACCATTTTCTGTTTTTCACATTCAGGATAGTATTCAATAAATTACATGAGATAGTCAACACTTTAGTATAAAATAAGCTTGTGTTAGGTCATTTTGCCCAACAGTAGGCTAGAGTAAGTGTTCTGAGCACATGTGAGGTAGACTAGGCTAAGCTATTATGTTCATGCTTTTTTTTAAGTGCTTTTTATTTTGAGACAAAGTCTCACTCTGTCGCCCAGGGTGGAGTGCAGTGGTGCAATCTCAGCTCACTGCAACCTCCGCCTCCCGGGTTCAAGCGATTCTCCTGCCTCAGCCTCCTGAGCAGTTGGGATTATAGGCATGTGCCACCACATCTGGTTAGTTTTTGTTTTCAGTAGAGGTGGGATAGCATTACGTTGACCAGGCTGGTCTCAAACTACTCACCTCAGGTAATCTGTCTGCCTTGGCTTCCCAAAGTTCTGGGATTACAGACACCATACTTGGCCCCTTAAGTGAATTTTTTTTTTTTTTTTTTTTACTTATAATATGTTCAAATTATGCCTGGTTTATCAAGATGTGACCCCAGTGTAAGTTGAGGAGCATCTGTATTCCTACTGGTTCTGTTTCTCTGGAGAACCTTGACTAATGCAAGCCCAGAGCACCCACTGCAGGGTCAGCCTGGAGCTCCCCTCCTTGGGACTTGCTGGAAATTGCACCTTGTTTACCTGCTGTGCTTTTGTTGTGTTGGGGGGTTTTGAGTGGTCTGAGTTAACCAGCTTCTCCAAGAGTGATGTTTCCTCTTCAGTTAGATTTGCATCAGACATGAGTCTTAGACACTGTCTGATGCTCAAGCAGTTTATTCTAGCAGCACTTTTATAAGACAGATAGTAGGAGCAGGCAGGCTGGTGGCATGGGCTAGATACTGTCAGGGGATTAGATGACAAATGACAGAGAGGATCTCCATCTGGAGACTGTTCTCAGAGTTTGGGGGATCCTTCCCTCTTTCTTATACCTGCATTCAGTCCAGGTCAGTTACCTCAGTTATCAAGTGTTTCTTTCATAAAGGGAGTTGAAGCTATTCTTGTAAGAGTAAGCTTTGTTTTATGATTTATGAAAGTTGCATCTATGCTGAGGTGGCCTTGTCTCCTGGAAATCCATGGACCAGGGTTGGAAATCTCCAGGTCAGGTTGTAGCATACTACTAAGTGACCAGTAGTATCAGCCCTACAAGATGCATGAGTGGGCCTTAAGGCTGCCATTAATCTTATAGCCATGATATGCCTCTTCCAATGTACACCTTTCCCTGTCCTGCTGCCCCCTACACCCTCAGAGATGTCTTCTGGAATAAATCTACTGCACAGGACTCTCTCAGGGTCTGCTTCTGGGGAATCTCTCCGAAGTGGGGGCATCCCAACCTTCTTAGTCCCTTTGGGCTGCTGTAATAAAGAGTAATAGACTGGGTGGCTTATAAATAACAGACATTTATTTCTCACAGTTTTCTTACATTATCTGAATCAAATTTAACAGTTCTGGAGGCCGGAAGTCAGAGAACAAGTGCCGGCATGGTTGGGTTCTGGTGAGGGTTTTTTCCAGTGACAGACAGCTGACTTCTTACATCTTCATGAGGAAAAGTGTATTAACTCTGTGACCTTTTCTTATAAGGGCACTAATCTCATTCATGAGGGTTCCACCCTCATGACCTAATCACCTCCCAAAGGCACAAACTGCTAATATCATCACACTGGGATTAGAGCTTCAACTTAAGAATTTGTGGGGTAGAGGGACACACACTTTCAGTCCATTGCACCAACCTAGCAGAGACTTTCCAGTTTGGCCTCAGGGACTCCTTCTCAGGCTCCTCTTAACATCTGACACCATGGGCCACTCTCCTTCCAAAGCTCTTTAATGTGACATGGCATTCTCCCATTTCTGCGTGCTCTCTGATGCTCCTTCTCTGTGTCTTTCTCTGGCTCCAAGTACTTCCTCCATCCACTAAGGGAGTGTTCCTCAAAGTTCTTTTGTCTTCTCTTCTCTCTCTACGCTTCTTCACTTGCTGATCTTACTCACCATCATGGTTCAGCCGGAATCTGTCTTCTCTCCTGAGCTTCAATCTCGCATTACCAACAAATCTCCCATATTACCAACAAATCCTGGTAGCTCATCTTCACCGTGTCTGGAATGGACTCTTCCTCTAACCTGCTTCCCCTCCCTGTCTCCTAGTTCTGTGAGTCGCTCCTCCACCCTACTTCAGTGTCATCTCAGGCTCCTCCCTCTACTTTGTTCACCTTTCCAAGCAGTTGCCAAGGCCTCTTGATCTTGTCTCCGCAATTCTTGACCCATTCACTCTCTCCCCATTCCACCACCACCTCAGTGAGTCGAGTCCGTATTTAAGTCCAAGACCATCCATGCCTTCTATTTAGTTTTGCATAATTTCTGGTCCTATCCCAAGATACTACAAACATTGGGACAGATCCTGGGATCCCAAATTTCTTTTTCTGAAAGCATTACTAATGGATTCCATGGCTGTTTCATCTGTTTATATCTAGTAGATTCACGTTATAGTGTTCAAGTCAGAAGATATTAATACTGGAAATTATAGGCATTAGTGGTCAAAAGAGAAAGAAGCCCTAGACATTTGTGGAATAGAGAGGAGAGATGACTTAAATTCTTTGTACCACAAACTATGACTTAATAAGTCCCTTAACAAAGGCTACTATAAAGTAAATGAGAAAATACTCATCTCATGGGCATGCATTGAACTGTAAAACCACAGTAATTTGCTGAAAATAACTGGATCGAAATACCTTTTTTATGAAACTTTGACTAAAGTGGTTCATTTATATTATCAAAAAGCAAATAGCTTGTTCTAACCGGGTAAAAGTTGTATAAATATATCACTGACACCATCAAAATAGAATTTAAAAAATACTGACTTACTGTTTCACTGACTTAATTTCCTCCACAGCAAAATTTAGCATGCATCTGCGTTGTAGGTAATTATTTATCTCATCTGCTCATAATAGCAACATCCTTCTTCCGGGAAACTGCCCCCAGCCCCCAGCCACGTGAGTCTGCCATTTGTGATACTCTTTGTTCTGGCCATCAGTGAATGCAGATGACACAAGTGGGGTATTAATTCCCAACAGCTTGGTTTGGGCCAGGAATTGACACATGACCTAAGCCTGGCCAATCAGAGTTTTCTTGTTAGATTTTTCTCATTCGAACTTGGAAAAGAGAACTGTGGTTGCACATGGTGTGGATTGTAATGCTGGGACTGCCCATGGCCACATCCCTTATCTTATGGAGGAGCCAGTCTAAGAAAACAAAGCTAGCAAGGAGTTAAGAAGAGAGCCCCAAGGACAGTATGAGAGTCCTGGCAGTTTAAGCCCTGGATCCAGCTGAACCTACTCTTTCTACAGTCTTTCTCCCTGAGCCAATACATTTTACCCTTGTGCCTAAGCTAATTTGAAGAGTTTTGACCAGCAAATCCTTGTAGGCAGAAGATACATTTTCCATCGATCTGTGCCTCTTGGCATCTAGAGCAAGTGAGGGTTTTATAAAGACCTACCGATTGATTAAAGACTAATTTATTAGACAATTATCTGAATCAAATTTAACCAAGTCATTTCTTTGGAATCTCCAAGATAGGCATGCAAGTGCGCACAAGCATATGCACATCACATACTCACGTATACACACAGACTAACTTTGGCAGCCAGGCATGGTGGCTCATGCCTGTAATCCCAGCACTTTGGGAGGCCAAGGTGGGAGGAACACTTGAGCTCAGGAGTTTGAGATCAGCCTGGCCAACATAGCAAAACCCTGTCTCTACCAAAAAAATACAAAAATTAGCTGGGCATGGTGGTGTGCACCTGTGATCCCAGCTACTCAGTAGGCTGAGGTGGGAGAATCGCTTGAGCCCAGGAGGTAATCTTGAGATCACGCCACTGCACTCCAGCCTGGGAGACAGAGTGAGACCTCATCTCAAACAAACACAGACTAACTTTAGCATTCTCCATTTAGCAGACCTGGAGAGTGTGCATGTGTGAACGAGCGTGCGTACACATACACACACTCATCCAACTCACACAATACTCTTTTCTAGGAACACAGAAAAGCCCCACCCGTCATATTGGCAAAACCAAGTTCTTTAGGGAATGTTTTCACATTATGTATAAGATGGGGAAGAAAAACAATATTATACAGCTTTCATTTTGTTTCAGGGACTGTGCTTTGTGTTGTAATATATTTCCTCTCATTTGCTTCCTGCAAAATTCTATCAGGTACACATTATTATCCCCATTTGACAGATGAGGGAGCTGGAGAAGTGAAGCTCAAGGCCACACAGCTGCTATCTCTATCTGGAATTCAGCATGGACCCTGGCTTCTTGTGGACTATGCTGCCTCCTTGTGGACTATGCACTGCTCCTGAGGCAAAATGGAGACCACGATAATCCACTTCTTGAAACACAGCCCAAGTTTTCCAGAGTCAAGATAGGTGCATAGCTAAAGTATTTGTCTATGCACCTTCTGGGGGGCTCATCTGTGTGGAGGGAGGTGGTCCCCCTCTTTATGGGTGGAGATCAGCGTTAGTGGCATTGTGGTTGGTTTGCTTTCCAGGGATTGAGGGAGCAGCAAAGATGAGGAGCACAAAAAGGATGAAAGTGATGGAAACGGGCACAACGGAAAGAGCAGGGTCATGCAGGGAAAATCAGCGAAGGGCAAAGGGGGTGGAGAGCAGAGAGCCAGGAGGTTTGCTGAGGCATTAACCAAGTCCCATGGCTGGCACTGGCTCTAAACTATGAGCTCACCCATTCACAATGATCATGGAGCCTGTGCCACCTGATCCAGGGCTTGGCACAGGGTGACTTCTCAGTGTTTCTGACTGAACTGGGGGAGATTTATTGAACAGCGTGGGAAGAGTAGCAGTCCTCAAAATACTGCTTCCAGTGTTTTGTCCATGAAGATGAAGAAAATAACCAGATCTTGCAGCAGCACTGAAAGCTACGACCAACAGGCAATCAATAGACAGATAAATTGGGATCTGATTATGAGACAGAGATAGCCATTTTGAGGAAAGCACCCAAGCTACAGCTCCTGGCACGAACCCCAGCTTTGCCTTCTGAGTGCTGGATGTAAGTTAGCAAGCTTGATTCTTCCATCTAGGTTTTGTCCTTGGGCTCAGACACTCAAAACATAGGAAGAACAAAAGCTGGCATTTAATCCACCCCTCTAAATCCCTTGGATATTTATTTATGCACATTTGTGCATCTTTTGTGGACTTCCCTTATCTTTTATACCCTCCATTCTCACACCCCATATTTCTGGAGACAGAGGCTACCAATTCCAAGGAATGGGGCAGTAAGTGAGTCTTCTGTATGTGTATGTTGAGTGGGGGTTGGGGGAAGTGAGTGTCTGTATAGTACATCTTGAGAAGTTAGTTCTAGGAGTAAAGAATTATCGGGCCAGGTGTGGTGGCTCATGCCTGTAATCCCAGCACTTTGGGAGGCCGAGGCGGGCAGATCCCCTGAGGTCAGGAGCTCGAGACCAACATGGCTGACACGGTGAAACCGCATCTCTACTAAAAATACAAAAATTATCCAGGCGTGGTGGCAGGCACCTGTAATCCCAGCTACTCAGGAGGCTGAGGCAGGAGAATCGCTTGAACTCGGGACACAGAGGTTTCAGTGAGCCAAAACTGTGTGGGAGAGACCCAAGCGACCTTGCAGTAGTACATCTAAGAGATATTCTGTTCATTTAGGGAAACAGAGGAATGCAGAGAGGCAGTATGAGAAAGCTGCCATGTGGGTAGTGCAACACTTCCCTGGGAAACAGGGAATCAGGTAGGGAGATTTAAAAAATCAACCTACTCCAAGCTGTAGATTTGAGAAGAGAAACCAAGCACTGTGGAGACAATGGCCCAGAGCCGCCCACCCGCAAATAGTCTGTGTGATCACACCTTGCCTTGTTTGATGCGGAGTAAAGAGAACTGGATTTATAACAACATTTAAAGTGACATTTAAATACTTTAAAACAACATTGGATTTACAACAAAATAATGATTTTTTTATATATATATAGTCTTGATCTGTCACCCAGGCTGGAGTGCAGTGGCACGATCTCAGCTCACTGCAACCTCCACCTCCCGGATTCAAGCAATTCTCCTGCCTCAGCCTCCTGAGTAGCTGGGATCACAGGCGCGTGCCACCATACCCGGCTAATTTTTGTATTTTTAGTAGAGATGGGGTTTCACCATGTTGGCCAGGCTGGTGTCAAACTCCTGACCTCGTAATCCACCCGCCTCGGCCTCCCAAAGTCCTGGGATTACAGGCGTGAGCCACCACGCCCGCCCCCAGCTATATTTCTTCTATCAATTTCTGATTTAATTCTATTGTAGTCTGAGAGCAGACATTGTGTAGTTTCTGTTGTTTTAAACTTGCTAACATATGTGCATGGCCCATAATGTGGTCTGCCATGGTGAATAGAATATATCTTTTACTTTTTAGTATGTGGAAAAACAGTATAATGAACTATATTTTCATCACTAGGCTTCAACTGTTATCAACACATGGCCAGTCTTATTTCATCACTGGTTTCTCTCTTCCTGGCTAATTTAAAGCAAATTTTAGAAATTATATCATTTGATCAATAATTGCTTCAGCGTATATTATAATGTGGGCATCACCATTGAGAATGTGGTCCTTAGGAATTCAACAAAACCATCCTGTACCTAGACCCACTGATATCCTTGCCTTTACCTACCCTACTCTATGCCCTATACCTTGGCCCAGGCTAGATGAATTTAATTTGTCTCTGTTCACTGAAAGGACTCTGCAGGTTGCTGATATAAATATGCCTTTGGGAAGCTACTTTGGGTGGCCAAGGGGACAGTATTGCAGTTGGCAGTCTGACTCCAGCTGTCACCACTTGTGAGCCATGTAGCCTCAGACAAGGCATTTAACCTCTAGAGCTATATCACCATTTTTCTCTTCTGATTAAATGGAGAACATAAAACCTACTTCACCAAATTGTTATGAAGCTTAACTAAATAAAAGTGAAAGTCAGGTTAGTCATTATTATCACAGTTTATGCAACAACAAAATCATGTCAGGGAAGTCTTCAGTGTAGGGACTTCTTTTGCATACAGGAAGCCCTGTGCCAACTTTAGAGAGTCCAGAAAACCCCATGAAACCACAAGACCTGGGCACCAATTCCCAGAACAAGGCTGAATTTAGTCCCTGATAGAGTCTGAATCCTGATCATGGCATGCTAGGCAACCCAAACTGTCCATTGTGAACTGGGCATTATCTAATCCACTGAGTCATAAAACTGGAATGTGCAGCAGTACTCAGTATAAAATGGAAATGGTGTTTACAAGATAAGGCCCAAGCAGGTATAAAAGGTTCAAGAATATTACATAAGCAGTTGGTTCACCCTCCCACAGTTTTTGCCTCTACTGCTTTACCACCTCTCTCAGCCCACACCAATGGCCTCAAGGGGAGTTGCCTAGGACTAGTTGACAGAGGAAGAAAAAGCACAGGCTTGGTTTGCAGTGGGTCTGCATGATAGAGCTGCAAGTGAACAGCTGCTGTTTTACAGCTCCCCTGAAGAGTGAGTCTGAAAGGCAAGGGTGAAAGGAAATCCTCTTAATAGGCAGAATTTTAAGCAGTACATCTGTTGTCCACTTAGAAGGAGACAACAGATGTACTGTAGAAGGAGAGATGCCCTGGAGTATGCAACTAAACCAATTTATTATCAAGGGTTAATGGATTAGAATAGTGGTCACTGACTTCTGAGGAACAAGATTGGAAGACCAGTGACAAGAAAGTCTTCAGGAAGTATGTGAATTAACTCTTCAAAACGGGCACTAAAAATGCACATATTTGTAACCACTATGAATGCTCAGCAAAGGGCATCTACTGAAGAGGCAGCTCTCTGTGGTCTAGTGGAGTGCACAGAACAACCCATGTGTGGCTGAAAGTGATTTCCTTTCCCTAAACATTTTGATGCTTACTCAATGGGCCCATAAACAAAATGTCCATGGTGGCAGGGGTAGATTTTACATGAGCTCACCAACTTGGATTCCTCTTACCAGGACTAATCTAACTAATGTCACTGCTGAGTGCCCAATGTTCTAACAGCAGAGATAACACTGGGGCCTCATTGTGACACCTATCCTTGGGCTGCCAGCCAGCCCCAATGTCTTAGGTTGATTATACTGGACATTTTCTATTGTGGAGGAGACAGCAATTTGTCTTCATGGGAAAAAATACTTATTCAAGATAAGAGTTTGTCTTCTGTGCCCACGGTCCTTCTGCCAGTACCATTTGTGCCTTACTCAACACCTGCAACTCACACAAAATTGCCTTTAATAAGGAGATCATTTTATGGTGAAGGGCGTTCTGTAGACATGAGCTCATTACTTGTGTCTATAGAATTCACTGATTTTGAAGTGTGCCACACATCACCCCAAATCAGCTGGCTTGATTAAACAGTGGAATGGCCTGTGGAGGGCTCAGTTACAGTGACAGCTGGGAGGCTAGGATGCTGCCCCATAGCATGCAGTATATGCCATACACCAGTGGCCAACACATGGTTATGGTCAAACTCTTTCCTAAAATTTTCCTCTGGATTTTTCAGAGGCTTTGCCTGCCTTCTAATTCTTCTTAATGCTACTTCCTTTTAAAAAATTCATCATTGACTGGGTACAGTAGCTCATGCTTGTAATCCCAGCACTTTGAGAGGCCAAGGTAGGTGGATCACCTGAGGTCAGGAGTTCCAAATTTCATGTGGAACCAAAAAAGAGCCCATATAGTCAAGACAATCCTAAGCAAAAAGAACAAAGTTGGAGGCATCATGCTACCTGACTTCAAACTATACTGCAAGGCTACAGTAAGCAAAACAGCATGGTACCGGCACTGAAACAGTTGTATAGACCAATGGAACAGGACAGAGGCCTCAGAAATCATGCCACACATCTACAACCATCTGATCTTTGACAAACCTGACAACAACAAGACATGGGGAAAGGATTCCCTATTAAATAAATGATGATGGGAAAACTGGCTAGCCATATGCAGAAAACTGAAACTGGACCCCTTCCTTACACCTTATACAAAAAGTAACTCAAGATGGATTAAAGACTTAAACCTACGACCTAACACCGTAAAAACCCTAGAAGAAAATCTACAATACCATTCAGGACATAGGCATGGGCAAAGACTTCATGACTAAAACACCAAAAGCAATGGCAACAAAAGCCAAAATTGACAAATGGGATCTAATTAAACTAAAGAGCTTCTGCACAGCAAAAGTAACTATCATCAGAGTGAACAGGCAATCTACAGAATGGAAGAAAAATTTTGCAATCTATCCATCTGACAAAGGGCTAATATCCAGAATCTATAAGGAACTTAAGCAAATTCACAAGAAAATAACAACCCCATCAAAAGGTGGGCAATGGACGTGAACAGACATGTCTCAAAAGAAGACATTTATGCAGCCAACAAACATGAAAAAAAGCTCATCATCACTGGTCACTAGACAAATGCAAATCAAAACCACAATGAGATACCATCTCACACTAGTTGGAATGGCAATCATTAAAAAGTCAGGAAACAACAGATGCTAGAGAGGATGTGGAGAAATAGGAATGCTTTTACACTGTTGGTGGGAGTGTAAATTAGTTCAACCATTGTGGAAGACAGTGTGGCGATTCCTCAAGGATCTAGAGCCAGAAATACCATTTGACCCAGCAATCCCATTACTGAGTATATAACCAAAGGATTATAGTAGAAATCGTTCTACTATAAAGACACATGCACACGTATGTTTATTGCAGCACTATTCACAATAGCAAAGACTTGGAACCAACCCAAAGGCCCATCAATGATAGACTGGATAAAGAAAATGTGTCACATATACACCATGGAATACTATGCAGTCATAAAAAGGATGAGTTTATGTCCTTTGCATGGACGTGGATGAAGCTGGAAACCATCATTCTCAGCAAACTAACACAGGAACAGAAAACCAAACACTGCATGTTCTCTCATAAGTGGGAGTTGAACAACGAGAACACATGGACACAGGGAGGGGAATATCACACACCAGGGCCTGTTTGGGGGTGAGGGGTTAGGGGAGGGATAGCATTAGGAGAAATACCTAATGTAGATGATGGGTTTATGGTGCAGCAAACCACCATGGCACGTGCATACCTATGAAACAAACCTGCACGTTCTGCACATGTATCCCAGAACTTTAAGTATAATAAATTAAAAAAAAAAAAAAAAAACTAAAGAGGTGGCTAACACAGTCATGTGGTTTGTTTAAAAAAAGAAAAGAAAAGAAAGATAGTTGGAAAATACCCAAATACTTGGAGATTAAACAATACGCTTCTAAAGAAAACATAGGCCAAAGAAGAAATCTCAATAGAGATTTAAAGATATTTTTAACTAAATAAAAATGAAAATACAACTTATCAAAATTTGTGGTATATAGTGAAAGTAATACTAAGAGGAAAATATATAGCATTGAATTTATATGTTAGAAAAGAAGGAAGATGTAAAATCAATCATCTAAGCTTCCACTTTTGGAAACTACAACAAAAAGAGAAAATTAAATGTAAACAGAAAAGATAAATAAAAATTAGAGCAGAAATGAATGAAATTGAAAACAGAAGAGCAATAGAGAAAATTAACAAAGCCAAAAGCTTGTTCTTTGAAAAGATGAAAAAAATTGATAAGCCTCTAGCCAAGCTAAATAAGGAAGAAAGAAAGAGAACACAAATTACTAATATAAAAAATAAAAGAGGGGACATCACTACAGATCCCGTGAACACTGAAGGAATGATAAAGGAATACTTATGAACAACACTGTGCCCATAAATTTGTTAACCTAGATAAAATGGATCAATTCCCTGGAAGTCACATTTTGCCAAAACTCTCCTAAGAATAAATAGACAATCTGAATAGGCCTATAATAATTAGAGACATTGAATAAATAATAACTTTCCAAAACAGAAAGCACCAACTCCAGATGGCTTCACTGGTGAATTCTACCAAATATTAAAGGAAAAAAATATACCTATTTTCTACAATCTCTTCCAGAAGACAGAAACAGAGGGAGCACACCTTAACTCATTTTATGACATAAACATCAATCTAATAACAAAACTAGACAAAGGCATTATAAGAAAATAAAACTACAGACCAATATCTCTCATGAACATAGATGCAAAAACTTTTAACAAACATTAGCTAATTGAATCTAACAGTGTATAAAAAGAATCATACACTATGAACAAGTGGGACATCTACCTGGTATTCAAGGCTTGTTCAGCATTCAAAAATCAGTTAATGTTATCCAACACATCAATGAGCTACATGATCATACCAATAGATTCAGAAAAAGCATTTGACAAATTTCAACACCCATTTATGTTAGAAACTCTCAGCAAACAGAATAGAGGGGACCTCCCCCAACTTGATGAAGGATATCTACAAAACAATATACAACTAACATCTTATTTAATGGTGAGAAACTCAAAGCTTTTTCACTAAGATCAGGAACAAGGCAAAGATGTCCCATCACACCATTCCTTTTAAACATTGTATTGGAAGTCCTAGATAATACAACAAGACAAGAAACAAACAAAAAAGGCACACAGATTGAGAGAGAAGAAACAAAACAGTCTTTGTTTGAAAAGGACCTGACTGTCTATGAAGAAAATCCAAAACAAAAAACTCTTGGAACTAATAAGTGATTGTAGCAAGATTGCAGAATATAGGGTTAATATACAAAAGTCAATAACTTTTCTTTGTACTAGCAACAAGTAGAATTTGAAATTTAAAACATATAACCATTTAAACACTGATGATAGAATGTGGTAAAAAAATAAAAATAAAGGAATGAAAACACACTACTGTTTACATTAGCACTCCTCAAAATGAAATACTTAGTTATAAATCTATCAAATATGTATATGATTCATATGAACAGAACTGTAAAACTCTGAAAGGCAGCAAAGAAAAACTAAATAATTGAAGAGATATTCCATGTTCATGGATAGGAAGACTCAATATTTTCAAGATGTCAACTCTTTTCAATTTTACCTATAAATTCAATGCAATCCAACTCAAAATCTTAGTAAATTATTTTGTGGATATCTACAGACCAATTCTAAAGTTCATATGCAGAGGCAAAAGACTCAGAATAGCCAACTCAATATTGAAGGAGAGGAAGAAAATCAGAAGAGTGACACTACCTGGCTTCAAAAGTTATTACAAAGCTATGGTAATAAAGACAGTGTAATATTAATTTATTTTTTTAAAACTTGGTGATGTTTTGTTTTGTTTTGTTTTGAGACAGAGTCTCATTCTGTTGCCCAGGCTGGAGTGCAGTGGCACGATCTTGGCTCACTGCAACCTCTGCCTCCCAGGTTCGAGCGATTCTCATGCCTCACCCTCCCAAGTAGCTGGGATTACAGGCCCACACAAACATATGTGGCTAATTTTTGTATTTTTAGTAGAGACAGAGTTTTGATTTGCATTTCTCTGATGGCCAGTGATGATGAGCATTTTTTCATGTGTCTGTTGGCTGTATGAATGTCTTCTTTTGAGAAATGACTGTTCATATCCTTTGCCCACTTTTTGATGGGGTTGTTTGTTTTTTTCTTGTAAATTTGTTTGAGTTCTTTGCAGGTTCTGGATATTAGCCCTTTGTCTGATGAGTAGATTGCAAAAATTTTCTCCCATTCTGTAGGTTGCCTGTTCACTCTGATGGTAGTTTCTTTTGCTGTGCAGAAGCTCTTTAGTTTAATTAGATTCCATTTGTCAATCTTGGCTTTTGTTGCCATTGCTTTTGGTGTTTTAGTCATGAAGTCCTTACCCATTCCTATGTCCTGAATGGTATTGCCTAGGTTTTCTTCTAGGGTTTTTATGGTTTTAGATCTGACATTTAACTCTTTAATCTATCTTGAATTAATTTTTGTATAAAGTGTAAGGAATGGATCCAGTTTCAGCTTTCTACACATGGCTAGCCAGTTTTCCCAGCACCATTTATTAAATAGGGAATCCTTACCCCATGTCTTGTTTTTGTCAGGTTTTTCAAAGATCAGATGGTTGTAGATGTGTGGTATTACGTCTGAGGGCTCTGTTCTGTTCCATTGATCTATATCTCTGTTTTGGTACCAGTACCATGCTGTTTTGGTTACTGTAGCCTTGTAGTATAGTTTGAAGTCAGGTAGTGTGATGCCTCCAGCTTTGTTCTTTTTGCTTAGGATTGTCTGGGCAATGTGGGCTCTTTTTTTGGTTCCATATGAACTTTAAAGTAGTTTCTTCCAATTCTGTGAAGAAAGTCATTGGTAGCTTGATGCGGGGGATGGCATCGAATCTATAAATTACCTTGGGCAGTATGGCCATTTTCATGATATTGATTCTTTCTATCCATATATAACATTCTTAAAATGACAAAATTATAGCTATGGAGAGAAGAAAGTGGTGCCAGGCATTAGAGAAGGGGTAGCAGGAGGTAGTTCCTTTTGGTGATGTAATATAATTGTTCTGTGTCTTAGTTATGGCCATGCTTATATAAATTTATACATGTGATAAAATTGCATAGAACCTATATATGCAAACACTCAAATGAGGTTTTTATATGCAAATTGGCATATAAAAAATCCGCAAATTGGCATATAAAAACCGATGAACTCTGAATAAGCTTTATAACCTAGTTGGTATTGTACCAATGCCAATTTCCAAGTTTTGATATTTATAGTTGTGTACCACTTTATCACTGGGGAGAGTGGGGTGAAGGATACACAAGCTCCTTCTGTACTATTTTTAAAACTTCCAGAGTGGTGTCAGCAAGATGGTGAATAGACAACGCCCAGCACCACTCCTCCCCACAGAAGTACAACTAGCAGCTACTGAGAAACAACAATACCATCCTGAATTCACCAGAACTTGGGGGAGAAGTAGAGAAGCTCCCTGGGCCCACAGAAATGAGCAAAGTCACTACTAGTTAAAAAAAAAAAAAAAAAAGGTCATTTTAGACTGCACCACCCACTCTCCTAAGCTGGAATAATGCCATCCATGGAGAATTTCCATGGATGGACCTACAGTTTCTGAGCTTGGAGGAGGGAATTGGAGGTGGATGTTTCATCTCCCTACTAGTCTAGAAATCTTCATGGAAAACCTGCTCTTGTCCTGTTCTACCAGAAGCATTGGGAGTAATAGGAGGGCTGACCCACCTGAGGTGATCTGGAGACAAAGAGTGGGAGTGCTGATCTCAGCAACTACCATGTAGATCTCAGTGACTGCTCTTCATTCTGATCAGTGGAGCACCATAGTGCTTCAGGAGTGCACGATCCACAGGAAGGCCCAAATCCCTGGCTGGATTTCCCATACAGCCCACATGCTCGTATGGAATGTCTCCCTGACTCAGAAGCAACTGAAAAGTTAGCAATTAAGTTGGTCAAACAGGAAATAATCTGAGAGCTCAAAGACGGAACATTTGAAATTACCTAATCAGAAGAGCAAAAAGAAAAAAGAATTTAAAAAGTGAGGAAGGCCTACAGGAATTATGAGACACTATCAAGTGAAATAACATCTACATAATAGGAGTTGCCAAAGGAGATGAGTGAGAAAAAGGCCTAGAACACATATTTAAGGAGACAATAGGTGATATTTCCCAAATATGGAAAAAGACAACACCATCCAGATACAGGAAGCTCAGAGGTCACCAATCAAATTCAACCCAAAGAGGAGTTCCCCAAGGCACATCATAATCACATTCTCAAAAATCAAAGACAAAAGCAGAATACTGAGTGTAGCAAGAAAAAGAGAGAAAAATATATCACATTCAACAAAGCCCCAACATGACCTTCAGCAGATTTCTCAAGAGAAACCCTGCGGGCCCAGAGAGAGTAGGATGGTATATTCAATGTTTTGGAGGGGGAAAAAAGCCAGTCAAGAGTACTGTACCCAGAAAAGCTATCCTTCAAACATGATGGCGTGACAAAGACTTTCTCAAACAAATAAAAGCTGAGAGAATTTATCAACACCAGACCTGTCTTAACAGAAATGCTAAGGAAGTTCTTCAATCTGAAAGATAGATGCTAATGTGTAACAAGAAAACATCTAAAGGTATAAAACTTATAAAACTTGCTAGTAAAAGTGAATATACAGATAAATTCAGATTACTCTAATACTGTAATTAAGGTGTTAAAACCACCTATATTTTTAGTATTAAGACTGAAATAGAACATTATTAAAGATAATAATAACTGTAATAATGGGTTAAAAGGCAATATAAAGAATGTAATTTGAAATATCAGAAAGCCAAAAAGTGGGGGAGATATTGTTAAAGTGTAGAGTTTAGTTTTTTTTTTTTTTTTTGCTTTGTTAATAAAGTTAAGTTGTTATCCATTTAAAATAACATGTTATAACTGTAAGAGTATTTTTATAAGCTTCATGGTAACCACAAAGCAAAAATTTATAATAGATACATTTATAATAGAAAAATAAATAGCACGCAATCAAAACATCTCTACTAGAGAAAACCACTTAACTACAAAGGCAGACAGAAAAAAGCAAGAAAGGATCTACAAAACAATGAGAAAACAAGTAACAAAATGATAGTAGTAAGTCCTTACCTTACTTACAATAATCTTCTTGAATGTAAATGAATTTAATTATCCAATTAAAAGACACAGAGTGGGAATGGATTAAAGAAAAAATAAGACCTAACTATATGTTGCTTACAAGAAACTCACTTCACCTATAAATACACACAAGACTGAAAGTGAAAAAATGGAAAAAGATATTTCATTGAAAAATGGAATAGCTATACTTATATTAGATAAAAATCAGGGCCGGGCATGGTGGCTCAAGCCTGTAATCCCAGCACTTTGGAAGGCCCAGGTGAGTGGATCACCTGAGGTCAGGAGTTTGAGACCAGTCTGGCCAACATGGTGAAATCCCGTCTCTACTAAAAACATAAAAAAATTAACCAGGCATGGTGGCACTAACCAGGCATGATGGCACGCACCTGTAATCCCAGCTACTTGGGAGGCTGAGACAGGAGAATCACTTGAACCTGGGAGGCAGAGGCTGCAGTGAGCCAACATGGTGCCACTGCACTCCAGCCTGGGTGACAGAGCAAGACTCTATCAAAAAAAAAAAAAATAAATAAATAAATAAATAAATAAATAGCAGGAATAACTATACTTAATTAGATAAGAAACCAAAAATGAGCAGGATATCTATAATAAAATAGACTTTACGTCAAGAATGGTAAAAAAAAAAAAAAAAAAAAAAAAGGCAAAGAAAGCCATTATGTATTTATAAACGAGTCAATATAGCAAGACGGTATAAAAATTATAAATACATATGCACCCAACACTGGACACCTAAATATAGAAAGCAAATATATTAATAGACCTAAAGGGAGAGATTGACTGCAATGCCATAATAGTAGGATATTTCAATGGCCCACTTTCAGCAGTGGAAAGATCATCCAGACAGAAAATCAACAAAGAAACATTAAACTACATTCTAGACCAAATGGATCCAATGGACATTTACAGAACATTTTATCCAACAGATGCAGAATACACATTCTTATCAGCATATGGAACATTCTCCAGGATAGATCACAAAATATTTTTTAAAATCAAGATCATATCACGTATCTTTTCTGACCACAATGAAATAAAACTAGATATCAATAAGAGAAGAACTTTGGAAACTGTACAAATGCTTATACATCTTACAACACGCTCCTCAATAATCAAAGGGTCAGTGAAGAAATTGAGAAGAAAATTTAAATATTTCTTAAAACAAATGAAAATGAAAACACACCATACCAAAACATATGGGACACAACAAAAGTAGTACCAATAGGGAAGTTTATAGCAATAAACACCTACATCAAGAAAGTCAAAAAATGTCAAATAAACAAACTCATGATATACCTCAAGAAACTAGAAAAGCAAGAACAAAACAAAGCCAAAATTAATAACAGTAAAGAAATAAGAAAGATTGGAACAGAAATGAATGAAATTGAGACTGAAATAAAAGATTAACATAACAAAAGTTAGTTTTTAAAAAAAGGTAAACAAAATTGACAAGCCTTTAGCTAGACTAAGAAATATAATCTGAGATTTAGAAAATATGTTACATGTGATACCACAGAAATACAAGGAATTAATAGAAACTAGTATGAAAAACTATGTGCCAATAAATTGAAAAACTAGAAAAAATGGATAAACTGTTGGACACATACAACCTGCTAAGATTGAACCATGAAAAAATAGAAAACATTAACAGACCAATAATACATAATGAGATTGAATCAGTAATAAAAAGTCTCTCAATAAGAAAAGTCAAGGACTGGATGGTTTGACTGTTGAATTCTACCAAACTTACAAAGAAGAATTAATACCAATTCTTCTCAAACTATTCCAGAAAACTCAAGAGGAGGGAATTCTTTCTAACTCACTCTACAAGGCCAGCATTACCCTGATACCAAAACCAGAGAAGGACACAACAAAAAAAAGAAGACTACAGACTAATCTCCCTGATGACCATAGATGCAAAAATCCTCAACAAAATACTAGCAAACTGAATGCAACAGCACATCAAAAAAATAAAACACTATGGCCAAGTAGGACTTATCTAGGGATGCAAAGATGATTCAACATACACAAATCAACAACTGTGATATGTTGCTTGAACAGAATGAAGGACAGAAACCATATGATTATCTCAATAGATGCAGAAAAAGCATTTGATAAAATTCAACATTTCTTATGATAAAAACTCTCAACAAATTAGGTATCAAAGAAACGTACTTCAATATAATAAAGGCCATATATGACAAACTCAAACCTAATGTTGTACTGAACAGGGAAAATTTGAAAGCCTTTCCACTAAGATCTGGAACAAGACAAGGATGCCTATTTTCACTACTTTTATTCAACACAGCAATGAAAGTCCTAGGTCAGAGCAATTAGGCAAAAAAAAAAAAAAAAAAAAAAAAAAAACCAGAAAGAAAGAAAAGAAAGAAAAGAAAAGCATCTAAACTGGAAAAGAGAAAATCAAAATTTTCCTGTTTGCAAACAACTTGATCTCATATTTTAAAAATCCTAAAGACTCCACTAAAAAACTGTTAGAACTGATCAATGAATTCAGTAAAGTTGGAGAATACAAAAATCAATGTACAAAAATTAGTAGCGGCTGGGAGCAGTGGCTCACGTCTGCAATCCCAGCACTTTGGGAGGCTGAGGCAGGAGGATCACCTGAGGTCAGGAGTTGGAGACCAGCCCGACCAACATAGTGAAACCCTCTCTCTACTAAAAATACAAACAATTAACTGGGCATGGTGGTGTGGGCCTGTAGTCCCAGCTACTAGGGAGGCTGAGGCAGGAGAATGGCATAAACCCGGGAGGCGGAGCTTGCAGTGAGCTGAGATCCGGCCACTGCATCCCAGCCTGGGCGACAGAGCGAGACTCCCTCTCAAAAAAAAAAAAAAAAAAAAAAAAATCAAGAAAGCAATTTTATTTATAATAGCTATAAAAATGCCTAAAAGTAAATTTAACCAAGAAAGTAAAAGATATTTCCACTGAAAACTATAAAACACTGATGAAATAAATTAAAGAGGACATAAAAAATGGAAAAACATACTATGTTCAGAGCTTGTAAGAAATAATATTATTAAAATGTCCACACTACCCAAAGTGATCTACAGATTAAATGCAATTCTTATTAAAATACCAGCGACATTCTTCACAGAAATAGAAAAACAATCCAAAAATGTGTATGGAACCACAAAGAGCCTGAATAGCCAAAGACATCCTGAGCAAAAAGAACAAAGCTGGAGGCATCACTCTACCAGACTTCAGAATATTCTACAAGGCTATAGTAACCTAAGCAGTATGGTACTGGCATAAACACAGGCACATAGACCAGTGGAATAGAATAGAGAACCCAGAAATGAATTCACCTCTTTGCTACCTGATTTTCAACAAAAGTGCCAAGAACATGCATTAGGGAAAGGACAGTCTTTTCAATAAATGGTGCTGGGAAAATTGAAGAATACATGGAAGAATAAAACTAGACCACTATCTCTCACCATATACAAAAACCAACTCAAGATAGATTAAAGACTTAAATTAAAGACCAGAAACTATGAAACTACTAGAAGAAAACAGGAGAAATGTGTTAGGATGTTAGTCTGGGCAAAGATTTTTATGGATAAGACCTTGAAAGCACAGGCAACAAAAAAAAAACAGACAAATGGGATTATATAAAATTGTAAACACTTCTGCACAGCAAAGGAGCCAATCAACAGAGTGGAGAGACAACCTACAAAGTGGGAGAAAATATTTGCAAATTATCTATCTAACAAACGATTAATATCCTGGATATAGAGGGAACTCAAACAACTCAACAGCAAAAATAATAGTGATAGGCTGGGTGCTGTGGCTCATACCTATAATCCCAACACTTTGGGAGGCCAAGGCGGGCGGATCATGTCAGGTGAGGAGTTTGAGACCAGCTGGCCAACATGGTGAAACCCCATCTCTACTAAAATTACAAATATTAGTCTAGCATGGTGGCGGGCGCCTGTAATCCCAGCTACTCAGGAGGCTGAGGTAGGAGAATCGCTTGAACCTGGGAGGCAGAGGTTGCAGTGAGCCGAGATGGCACCACTGCAGTCCAGCCTGGGCAACAGAGTGAGACTCCCTCTTAAAAAAATAATAATAATAATAGTGATAATTTGGTTTAAAAATGGGCACATGATCTGAATAGACATTTCTCAAAAGAAGACATACAAATGGCCGACAGGTATGTGAAAAAATTCCCAACACCACTAATTGTCAGGGAAATACTAATAAAAACCACAATGAAATATTATCTCACCCCACTTAAAGTAGCTATTATCAAACAGACAAAAAAAATAACAAATGCTGGTGAGGATGTGGAGAAAGGTGAACTTTTATACACTGCTGGTGGGGATGTAAATTAGGAGAGTCAGTATGGAAAACAGTATGGAGTTTCCTTTAAAAAGTAAAACTAGAAATACGATATGACCCAGCCATACCACTACTGGGTATGCAGCAAAGAAAAGAAAATTCAGTATGTGTATTAGTCTGCTTTCATACTGCTATAAAGAACTGCCTGAGACTGGGTAATTTATAAAGGAAAGAGTTTTAACTGACTCACAGCTCAGCATGGCTGGGTAGGCCTCAGGAGTCTTACAATCATGACAGAAGGTGAAGGGGAAGCAAGGCACCTTCTTCACAAGGTGGCAGAAAGGAGAAATGCTGCGTGAAGAGGGGAAGAGCCCATTATAAAACCATCAGATCTCATGAGAACCCAGTCACTATCAGGAGAACAGCATGGTGGGGTGGACTGCCCCCATAATTCAATTACCTCCACTCAGTCTCTCCCTTGACACATGGGGATTATGGGGATTACAATTCAAGATGAGATTTGGGTGAGGACACAAAGCCTAATCATATGAGTATGTCAAAGAGATATCTACACTCCCATGTTTATTGCATCACTGTTCACAATAGCAAAGATACAGAATCAACTATGTATCCATTAACAGATGAATGAATAAAGATAATGTGGTATATATACATAAAGGAATATTATTCAACCATAAAAGATAATGAAATTCTGATGGCTGACTGTGGTGGCTCACACCTGTAATCCCAGCCCTTAGGAGGTTGAGGTGGGAGGATCACTTGAGCCCAGGAGTTTAAGACCTGCCTGGGCAAAAAAGTGAGACCCCCATCTCTACAAAAAATAAAATAAAAAATTAGCGAGGCATGGTGGCACACACCTGTGGTCCCAACTACGTGGGAGGCTGAGGCAGGATCGCTTGAGCCTAGGGGGTCAAGGCTGCAGTGTGCCATGTTTGCACCACTACATTCCACACCACTACACTGCAGCCTGGGCAATAGAGTAAGACCCTGAAGAGAGAGAGAGAGATAGAGAGAGAGAGAGAGAGAGAGAAAGAGAGAGAGAGAGAAATGAAATCTTGTCATTTGAGGCAAAGTGGATGAGCCTGGTGCTGGGGGACATCATGTTAAATGAAATAAGCCAGACACAAAAAGACAAACATTGCATGTTCCCATTCATATGTGAGAGCTGAAAAAGTTGATCTCATAGAAGTATAGAGTAAAACACTAGATGTTACTACAGGCTGGGAAGGATAAAGGGAGGGGAGATAGGGAGAGAATGATTGATGGTACAAAATTACAGTCACATAAGAGGAATTTGTTCCAGTGTTCTATAGCACAGTAAGGTAACTATGGTTAACAACAATTTATTGTATATTTCAAAATAGCTAGAAATGATTTCAGATGTTTTTAACACAAAGAAATGATAAATGTTTGAGATGACAGATATGCCAATTACCCTGATTTGATCATTATACATTGCATGCATGTATTGAAATATCACATGTATCCCATAAATATGTACAATTTTGTGGCAGTTAAAAGTAAAAACAGGCCAGGCACGGTGGCTCAAGTCAGTAATTCCAGCACTTTGGGAGGCCGAGACGGGCCGATCACGAGGTCAGGAGATGGAGACCATACTGGCTAACCCAGTGAAACCCCGTCTCTACTAAAAAATACAAAAAAAATTAGCCGGGCGCGGTTGTGGGCGCCTGTAGTCCCAGCTACTCAGGAGGCTGAGGCAGGAGAATGGCATGAACCCGGGAGGCGGAGCTTGCAGTGAGCCGAGATCTGGCCACTGCACTCCAGCCTGGGCGACAGAGCAAGACTCCGTCTCAAAAAAAAAAAAAAAAAAGTAAAAACATTAAAAGACAGTTTAAAAACTTTCTGTGACTCTATAATTATTCCAAAATAAAAAAGTTTAAAACACACATACAGAATTTTATTTTTTAACAAATTAAGTTTTATCACACAGATAGAGCTTTTTAAAAATCCAGCAGGGAACATTTCTATATTCTGCTTGGCAACTTTCTTTTTCGAGGTTAATTTCTATAGAATTACCTCATTCTTTACGTCATTCTTTTAACATCGAAATAGTACTATTCTGTACTTATGGATATATCATAATTTATTTAACTATCATCTACTGATGAGCATCTAGATTGTTTTTAAATTTTCAGTTTCAAAAAAATGCTGTAATAAACACTGCTTCTAAATATGCCTTTCTGGACTTTTGATACTATTTCCAAAGTTTCCTAAGTGTAGTATTGTTGGCTATAAGTGTATATATAATTTGTATTTTAACACACACAGGCAAATTATGCTCCTTCACTCTTGCACTGGTTTACATACCATTCAACATTACAAAGGAGTTCCAATTCCCCCACTTTCACTGTGTATGGATGCTCTAGGTCTACTTAATCTTTGACACTCAATGGGTTAAAATCATGCCTTCCTGTTTCACTTTGTATATATTTGTTTTTGAGGTTGAGAATTTTTCATTTCTTTATAACCATTAGAATTTCTGCTCCTGTCAATTGCCTGTATATGTGCTCTTCTTCCTTGCACACCCCACCATTACTGAATGGTAGCCTCTGGATTGCGGAGTCTTTGTTTACTTCAGCACCCTAACCCCAGCATGTAGAATAGTGCTGGGCACATGCTTGGGATTTATCAAAACCATTTGAAAGAGATGGATTGATGAATAGCTGTTTTCCTATTTCTCTGTTCATCTTTTTCTTATTGACTTGTAGAAAATATTTGCATATTGGGAATATTAATGTTGATTTTCCCAGTCTATTGCTATCTTTTTTGAAAGATATATTTATTTATTGGTATTGTTTGCAAAGAAATAATACAATTACTTGATACCAAAATAGAATTACTTGGATAGGGTGGTGAAGTAAACATGCAAAAAAGAAAATACTTCAAAAAGTAATCTTCCTCCTCACTCTGTATTACAGCTGCCTACATCTGGTCCCAGCACATCCGTTATCAGTTTCTTGGGTAACATTCCTGAGCTGCTCTATGCGTAGACACACTTATGGCATCTAACCTGTCTTATAGTGTCTTCCATCTTTCAAGATATTTTTACATAATCAAACAACATTGTTTATCCTGTAGGATTTCCACCAGACTGGATTTTTGCTGATTGCTTCTCCATGGTGTCTTTTAACATGTTTCTGTTCTCCCTACATTCCCTGTAAATTAGTGAGGTCAAATCACTTCTGTATTCAAAATCCTCCACTGGCTTCTCAAAATGCAAGCCAGAGGCCCTGCAATGTCCTCCAAGGCGCTGTGTCAGTGCTGATCAGAACAATGTTACCTGTCCAGCATAATGAGGGGCTCTTGCCCCATGCGTATGCTCAACCAACAGTTCTAGGGTCCTCATTGCCAGCTAGCCAGCAAATGACCCATTTCCAAAATCCCTTTTTACAGTTGACTTCCTAGGACCACTCCCAGCACCAACTATATTACAAGGAATTCACATCCTGAGATGGAAAAAGGCTTACAGAGGGGTTATTGGAAAGTGTTGGCAAGATATGCATCTTACGGATGGGAATAAGGGCATAAGGAAGGCAGGACTGGAGAGAGAGAGAAACCAGCCTGTAATGTGGTGACAGATCCTAGATCCCAGGGGGAGCTCTTGAGCTGGAACAATGCTTTAGAATTGCTCCAAACTGAAGCAAGACAGGCTGGCTTTTGTATCCCTACGTCAGCCAGTCACTGACTATGTGTGGGCTGCTCCCACCCAGGGGGCAATTCCCCACAGCCAGGGCAATTCCCAGTGGATACTGGTCAGCAACCAGTATTCCCAGCAGCTGAGAGATGAGTGCATCTGCCCTGGAGAAGGGATATGGGAGGAGTGCCCCAGAACCCATGATAGCGAGGCCTTCAGTCTTGGTCTGGTTTCATATGATAGCAGTCATAGAGTTCACACTACTTTCTACCCAGTATTGCCTCATGGCAAAGGGATCCTGGAGATTAGCATTTCTCTCCTTTTTAAAAATCTAAGTACTGTATCTTTCTTGGGGAAGGGAGGCTCGGAAAAATGTGACAGCTCCCTCATGCCACTTAAGAGCTGTGGGAAGACAGGTAAGACTGTCCCAGAACCCCTGTGCCCCTGGCATCCCCTTCAGTCATTGTCACGCTACAGCTCCCACTGCATAAGATCGTGAGTCACTCCTGTGAGGTACCAGAGTTCTGGAGAGGAAGAGCGAACAGAGCTCCTCTGCTCTCAGATCTCCAAACTTACTCTGCCTCTGTTTATGCTGTCCAAACAGGAGCCATAGCCTCATGTGGGTATTGAAATTTCAATTAATTTGAGGTCTTGTTTCCTCTCCAGCTGTCTTCTGCCCCACAGGCCAGAGAGGATTTTCGTGTCCTTTCTAGTGTGCATGTGTGTGTGACCATGTGTGTGTGAGTGTAGAGGGGACATATTGGTTGATAGTTTAAACAACTCTCCTGGTAGCTGTCCCATTCATCTTATTCTTTCATATTTCCTCAGTGATATCTGTTATTACATTGCCGGCCTTCCATCAGACTCTTGAAAAGAGGAAGGAGTTGGTCATGCTGCGACTTATTAAAAGTGTCCTATGAAAATTCAATGCTTTTTTATTGTATAAGAAACTATTAAAATAAATAGATTAATATATTTTATTATTTGACTTGAAAGTTAGATTATTTTATCAGTATGCAGCATGTATATCTTTACCATAACTGAGTTCTTTAAAAAAAAAAAAAAAAAAAAAAAAAAACAGAATTCTGGAATGCTGATCTGGCAAGCGAAAATCTGAGAAAAAGGGAATCTCATCTTATCCCAGTGATTGTTTCAAAAGGAACAGCGGATACAAATGAATTGGTAAGTATCTAGCAGAGCAGGAGGGAGGGTTGAGGAGGAGGAGTTCTGCAGTCAGTAAATACACAGTGGCTGCTGTCAGAAGCGGAGTTTTATGAAGGCCATGTTATCACACTGCTGCATATTTTTGTTCTCTCTCTCCTTCTGCACAAAGGAAGGAAAGATTCGAGAGATATAGGAAGAGGAAATGATATAGGCAGAAAGATCTGTCTCCACCCACACCCCAGTGGAGCTGTAAATAGGCAGTTAAAGGTCTGTGCTCCTGAAGAGAAATCAGATCTTAAATGTAAGCTTCCAGAAGGAATCGTTAAGTCAGGCTTCTCTCCTGCTACTGAATGCTGGAGATGTACATATTCCTTAAAAGGTGCTCACAATTTTTTAAATTATAAAGGTAACACATGCTCAGTCTAGGAAATATGAAAAATACAGATAAGCGTGGAGAAGGAAATAAAAATCGCCATCCAGAGATAAACACCATTATCATTCCTTCTGTTTTATTAAACACACACACACACACACTCTTTTACATTTTAACATAATTGGGAATGTACCACAGATATTATTCTTATCCTTTGTTTCATTTTACATTATATCATGAGTATATTCTCATTCCACTAAAAATTATTTTAAAATATCATTTTAATGACCCTATATTTCACCTTGTAAACACACCAGAATTTATTGAACCATTCCCCTGATATCAGACTTCTAAGCACATTTTCTGTCTTTCTAATAAATATCACAGCAATGAACAATTGTTGACCGCTGCTTGTTCCTAGAAATGGAAGTCCTAGATGAAAGGGCATCAATTTTTATAGTCTTTGATGCACGCATGGCCAGGCACCCATCAGGCAAGCCTCTACCTGCTTAAACTCCAAACTTAGACAAGATTAAACTGTTTTCTACAGGCCATATGGAATCAAAGAATATCCTTTCTGAGTGTCCTGAACATTCTAAGATAGTTATGAGGTGTACCAGTTACCAATTCATTGCTTTTCAACTCCAAATTCACCCTTTTTGCTTGCTCTGTGGAAATTAAGCTGGGACCTGTAAATATTTTTCCTTTTCCAAGAAAAGTGTTGTGAACAGAGGGCACTGGAGAGACATTGCAGAAGGAGTCTTGCTTCCTGCTTCCAGTGTACTGCCTAATTCAATAGGTTCCTGCAGCAAGCACAGCTTCTCCAGTCCCAGGCTGCTGCAACACCTGGAGGCCAGCAGCTTCCCCCGGCACTCCACCTGCGGTAGTTTTATAGTGGAGTGCTTCCACCGACACCTCCCTATTAGCAGCTTTCCGTAGCACCCGAGAAGACTGACTTCCAGCAAGCTGTGCTGGCACAGCACCTAAGCAACTCTGCTATCATTTGGGCCTCAGTAGCCCCCAGCATAGCAGCTGCTCCTTATGTCTACCATTCCTTTATTCTTTAGAGTTCTCTTTTTGTTCTTTTAGCCAATCGCTTGTGACTCCAATTCACTATTATGATTTATTCTTTATATTGAACTTTTCCTGTTCAAATTATTGTGTGGTGTCTCTCTTCTGCTTAGACCCTGCCTGATCCAGGGGCCAGCCTGTCCTGAGTTCAGAGATGATCACTCTAATGAGTGATGTAGTTTGACTCCTCAGAACAGTCTGGATCTCAGCTCCAAACCAGCTCCAAGTGTACTGTGTTGCAGTTTTAAATAATTGAAACTCTGGCTTAAATTTCCTCTTATGCTTTCAGGTTGCAAATCCTTATATACATTTAATTTAGGAGGCCAAATACAGGTACTACCGAATGATTGATTCTTCTTCTTTCCTGAAAGCCTCCATCAAGTTCAGTCAAATCTTCCTTCATTTCTTCTCTCCTCCTCTCTGCTGATGTCTCTTCCATCTCCCTCTCCCCATTTTGGATGCCTGGCCCTCCACACACAGCAATACATCCTTGCTGTCACCAGGTAATTCTCCTCTCTGCATATTACTCCTCAACTCAAAACCAGTGACGTCTGGGTTCACAGTCTCCAGTCCTAACCTTGGGTGATTAGCAACCTTATGAACTGATGAAGTTCATTCATTTTTGCTTTCCCATTACCATGAGAGCCACCAGCAGGTGATGCTGCCTGACTTGCCCCACAAATAAAGGTATCAAGGATAACAACTATTCTGATCTGTTTGGTCTAAAGGCAAACCCTTGGTTTAAGGACAGTCGAAATATTATTAAGTAGTAATCAATTTCTCCTTCTCTGCTTGCTAAACATGATACACGTCCTTCAAAATCCAAATCATGAATCATTGTTTCAGTGATTCTTTCTGCCGACTTATCAGTGGAAATGAATCCCTTCTTCCTCTGCACCCTCAGTGTGTTTATCCCTTGGCTGGGGTGCACATCACAGTTGTCTGAGTTAAAATGGAGTTTCCCATCATTTTGTGAGCTCCTACTAAGAAGGTACTATGTCTTTTTCATTTTTGTGTTGGTTCCTAATAAATGCCGAATTGATAAATGGTCTATTGTTATATTAACAGCAGTAAAAATCAGTACTATTTGAGGAAAATAGAGGAAAGTAACCACCAGATTAAGATGAACTCTAGACAGTGGTTCTCAAACTTTAGCTTGCATCAGAGTCCTCAGAAGGGCTTATTAAAACAGATTCCTGGGCCCTACTTGTACAGTTTCTAACTCAGTAGGCCTGGGGTAGGAATCTCAAATTTGTGTTTTTACCAAGTTCCCAAGTGACGCTGAAGCCACTGTTTGGGGGCCACACTCAGACCCACTAGGCTAGCCCACTCCATCTGCTTCAATATTCCCTCCAAATGCACTTCTGTAATCCTTAGATTAACCCCAGGTGTGAGCAGGACCCCAAAGTGCATTTTTTCCTAAAGCAGCACCTGTAATAGAATCACAGACTCTTGACAGATATTTCAATCATAGAATCTCCAGAGTTTTTAAATTTTATTTTATTTCAATTTTGCACCCAAAGCAGAAATCCCTTTGACCACCAGTGCCCCTAGTCGTCCTATTCCTTTCGCATCTGACACTCTCTGAGTTGGACATGAACAGTTTCCACCTCGCCCTGCTGCCTCTCGTGAGCCCAGGACTGAACACGATGCCTAGATGTCAGCTCACCAGCACTAGGGACTGTCCCCCATGCTGGCTCCTGTGGTCACCTCTCTCGTTTTGAAATTCTCATCCATCTGTTACCAATTCATTCCAGACCCTCACAGGAGATAAGTGTTCAATCAGTCTGGATTGTACTTGGATATAACTTAGAGATTTCACTGAGCTGCAGTACCTCCCGATTGGCCAAGTACCTGTTGAAAGCAAGCCCCGCCTCCTCCCCACCCACTGCGGGTTGTTTTTGTTTTGTTTTGTTTTGTTTTTCCGGGCGTTCCCTGCTGGCTCCCCCAGAGGGCGCACCCACCCCAGGCCAAATCCCCAAGGAGTCCCCTTCTCTGGGTTGCAGAACAGGGTCCTTCTCTGGGCCAGGGGGCTCCCTGAGGAGAGAAACTGGGTGGCCCAGACTGGCTTCTCACAGGAACAGATGGCAGGTTGCAGGCACTGAACAGGAGCCATCTGCTTGGGTTTGGTGGGTGGATCCAAATCCTACTCTGACACTAAATCCCTGCGTGACCTTGGGCAAGTTACTCACTGAGGTCTCTGAAACCACAGGAAATTGCACGATCCATTTGAAGATTTAAGGAGAAAATGCATTTAAAGCACTTTCCCCCAGCCTGGTGCATAACATTGTTATATTAGTTACTATTAAGTTTGGATCGATTGACTTCTGTTTGAGTGGAGTACTTTGTCATCTGATGGAGGGATGTTTGCAGAAAAGAGCTACAGTTGGGGCTCCGCAATTAGAGGAAAGTGAGGATAGATAAGGAAGGAGTAGAGTAGACTGGGGATGGGGAGGAACCAACGTGAATTTAGTAATACTATGTGCCATTTGTTTTGCAGACACTGTCTGATATCATCCTTGGAGTAAAGCAAAGAAAATACAAGAAGGTTTTCCCTGTTTTATAGGTGAGGAATGAGGTGCAGGGAGGATAAATAAAAATCTCATCCAGGGACAGCAGGTAGTGGAGCTGGGCTTTGAACCCAGGAGTTGAAAGACTGTGCAGCTTATCAGAGTAGGTTGCTTGGAAGCCAGGGCATTGCAGAAGCTCAAGGCGAAGGGCACCTGGACGAGGGCAAAGGGGACTCAGCAAGGAGACAGGACTGACCAGCAGGCTGGGTCTTGGAGGACATTGTCCCTAGAGCTCCCCTAGAGCTAGTTACAAAGGCCAAGGCCCCAGGCCTGCCCACCCCACACAGAGCCCAGCAAACCTCCCTCTGCTCCTGAAATTATATCCCAGACCTCCTGACTTTTGTCCCTTACCGACTCTCTCTTGAGATTGGACCACAAATGGATATATCACCTGAGTGAAGCAAAGTTTAATAGTCTGGTGCCAGGCTGCCTGGGTTTGCATCCCAGCTCTGTCATTAACCAGCTCTGAGCCCTTGTGCAAATTATTTAACTGTTCTGGCCCTCAGTTTTCTTATCTGTAAAGTGAGAAAATAACAATACTCACCTCTCAGGATTGTCATGAGTTTAAAAGAATGATATTTGTGAGGCCCTTAGCAGTGTCTGGTATAGAAGAAGCATAGGTCAGGATTATGGGAGTGTTATCTGACAGGTCAAAGATTGGTTTGGCTTGGCTTTGTTACTAGCCAGCCTGGCCACCTGCAGAGGTTGTTCCCTGTCTCTTGTCAGCAGTTTCTTCTCTATAAGTGATAGCAGAATCTTTTGGCTAGTACTAGGTGTCCACACTGTTCTATGCTCTTGACATGCATTGAATAATAGAATGCTACTGGCCACCCTCAGAGATAGGTGCTATATTGTCCCATTTCACAATGGGGACACGGAAGCTCAGATAGGTGAAGAGGTGAAGAGATGTCTCCAACATCACAAGGCTGCAGGGAGCAAAATTAAGCATTCCATAGACATAATCCTATAATGAAGTCGTGTGGGTAAACGGCTCAGTGCTGGCCAGGTGCAGTGGTTCACACCTGTAATCCCAGCACTTTGGGAGGCCAAAGTGGGTAGATCACATGAGGCCAGGAGTTTGAGACCAGCCTGGCCAACATGGTGAAACAGCGTCTGTACGAAAATTACAAAAAATTAGCTGGGTGTCATGGTGCACTTCTGTGATCCCAGCTACTCAGGATGCTGAGGCACAATAATCGCTTGGGCTGGGGTGGCAGAGGTTGCAGAGCGCTGAGATCGTGCCATTGCACTCCAGCCTGGGTGACAGAATGAGACTCAAAAAAAAAGAAAAAAAGAAAAAGAAAAAGCCCAGCTCAGTGCAATTTGGCTCAGGGTGGGGGAGGTAGGAAAGGGCCTGGAGCTCAGTGTCACCTGATTCCTACCTATCCCTCCCACAGCAAGTCTCAGGACCCTCCAGCTCAGGAGACCACAGAGTACTTTCCCAATGTCTTTAGTGTTATTTAGCCACCCATAACTGTTTTCTTCATCTCCATGCTCAGGGTCAACACCTGGCTTTAAGATAAAATATACTTCTTCTGAATCTCTACTTTTTCTCTACACAGTCTTTCCATCTGGAAGGCTCTGGATGTCTGCCCCATGCATTTTAATAAAAATTAGCACAGCTCAAGTTTATTGAGACCTTACTATATGCTAGACACCTGAGGAAAAATCCTTTGAAACATTAGCTCATTTAGGCTTCAGAACAACCCCATGAATTTGGAATTATTTTGTCTCAATTTTACAGATTTTTCTACCACGGCATGTTGCTTCTCCTGCTAAATTATATCCTACGCACATGCTATCTTCAGCTCTGTTGTTCCTTCCTTTCTTTTAATGAGCACATGTCTTATCTGCCCTCTTCTGTTACTTACTAGCTCCTTGACCTTGGGCACATTATTTACGTCAAAAGGCCTGATGGGAGGCTAAAATGACACAATGCTTATAAAGTGCTCTGTGCCCATGCTAAGTGCTCAATAAATGGCAGTTTTGTCATTACATTATTAATAAGAACTAGATTATGGCCTTCAAGTGTTTGTGGCCTCCTAGTTGTCTCCTCTGCACCCAGCCTGGCATAGTTTTAACAGAATTCTGGTTCACTAATATTACCTGCATGCTCAGGGTATATAATCACCTCTATTGTAGTGGGGGTGGGGAACAGAAACATGCAGTGCATCCTGGCTCTCAGCCAATCCCTGGACTTGGCAAAGGGTTATTTTCGAAGGGCCACCCTGTGGCTGGCTGTGACAAAGCCACAGTCCTGTATGCTGTGCTCATACAACTGAGAGTCCCATCCTGGGCCCTGTAGGTGATGCAGGAAGAGCCCTGACCACAGAGGACATGGAGAAGCAAAGGCAGCTCCAAGGGAGCTCCCTTTACGAGTAGGGAACCTCCCTGTACAAGTCCCCTAGGGCTGCCATCGCAAATTACCATAATCTGGGGAGCTTAACATAACAGAAAGTTATTTTCTCACAGTTCTGGAGGCCAGAAATACAAAATCAAGGTGTTGGCAGTGTTGGTGTCCTCTGGAGGCTCTGAGAGAGAATCTCTTCTGCGCCCCTCTCCTGGCTCCCGGCAATTGCCAGCAATCCTTGGCATTCCATGGCCTGCAGCTGCATCACTCCCATCTCTGTCCCCATCGTCACATGGTCTTCTTCCTTGGATGTGTCTCCGTGTGTCCTTTCCTGTTCTTATAAGGACCATAGATATTAGATTCAGGACCCAGCTTAACCCAGTATGACCTCATCTTAACTAATTACATCCACAAAGACACTAGTTCCAAATAAGGTCACATTCTCAGATTCTGAGCAGCTATGTGATATAGCTTAGATATTTGTCCCTGCCCAAATTTCATGTTGAATTGTAATCCCCAGTGCTGAAGGTGGGGCCTGGTGGGATGTGTTTGGGTCATGAGGGCGGATCCCTCATGGCTTGGTGCTTTTCTTGTTGATAGTGAGTGAGTTCTCATGAGATCTGGTCATTTAAAAGTGTGTGACACCGGGCTGGGCGCTGTAATCCCAGCACTTTGGGATGCCAAGGCGGGCAGATTGAGGTCAGGAGTTCGAGACCAGCCTGGCCAATGTGGTGAAACCCCATCTCTACAAAAAAAAAAACCAAAAAACAAAATTAGCTAGGCATGATGGCGGGTGCCTGTAATCCCAGCTACTTGGGAGGCTGAGACAGGAGACTTGCTTGAACTTAGGAGGCGGAGGTTGCAGTGAGCCAACATCGCACCATTGCGCTCCAGCCTAGGTGACTGAGCGAGACACCATTCCCCGCTCCTCCCACTCCCGGCTCCAAAAACAAGTGTGTCACACCCACCTCCCACCCCCTTGCTCATGCTCTGGCCATGTAATATGTCTGCTTCCCCTTCACCGTCTGCCATGATTGCAAACTTTCTGAGGCCTCCGTAGAAGCGGAGCAGGTGCCAGCACCATGCTTCCTGTAAAGTCTGCAGAACTGCGAGCCAATCAAACCTCTTTTCTTTATAAACTACCCAGTCTTTGGTATCTCTTTAGAGCAAGCAAGAATGGCATAACACCATGCATTTTTTCTTTCAATTTTTTAAATATACAAAACCATCACACAATGCAAAGAAATACAGAATGTATTATGAAACTGTTGATAATTGTCGGAAGGTAAATTAGTCATCCTGCTAATTTACCTCCAAAAGTTTGTTTAGTACATCAGAAATACGTTTTCTTTCTTTTTTTTGAGACAGAGTCTCACTCTGTTGCCCAGGCTGGAGTGCAGTGATATGATCTTGGCTCACTGCAACCTCTGCTTCCCGGGTTCAAGCGATTCTCCTCCCTCACCCTCCTGAGTAGCTGAGATTACAGGCATGCGCCACCACACCCAGCTAATTTTTCATTTTTAGTAGAGATGGGGTTTCACCATGTTGTCCAGGCTGGTTTTGAGTTCCTGACCTCAGGAGATCTGCCCACCTTGGCCTCCCAAAGTGCTGAGATTACAGGCATGAGCCACTGCTCCCAGTCAGAAATATCTTTTATTAACTATGAATTAAGAAGGGGATACTATTCAACAGGCTCACTCTCTCACCTCCCATCCCATCAGTGGCAGTACTGCTGTTCCTCGGATCTGACCCAATGGTCCCTCACAGGGAGAGAGAGCGAGAGACATGGTCTACAAATCCATGAGACTGGACTTAGATTCAAAGAAGCACAGAAAGACTCTCCTCTAGTTGGCGCATCTTTACAAGGCTAGAACATGATGTTTGAATTGATCTGATGTTATCATTCACTGAGAGACTGAGAGGGAGAGTAGTAGTAGGGATAGAGTGTGGAAAAAAAATACAGTGTCACAAATTTAGCCCTGACTTCAGATCTGACAGGAAGGCTTCCCAATGATTTTTGAGAAAATGATGGGTAGTGTTTGGGGATTTTTTGGGGGGGGGGTGGGGGGCAGAGTTCTCTCTTATGCCCCAGGCTGGAGTGCGATGGTGCAATCTCGGCTCACTGCAATCTCCACCTCTCGGGTTCAAGAGATTCTCTTGTCTCAGCCTCCCAAGTAGCTGGGATTATAGGCGTGTGCCACCATGCCTGGCTAATTCTTGTATCTTTGGTAGAGATGGGGATTTCACCATGTTGGCCAGGCTGGTCTCAAACTCCTAACTTCAGGTTATCCACCGGCCTTGGCCTCCCAAAGTGCTGGGATTACAGGCGTGAGCCACTGCACCCTGCCTTGTGGATATTTTTATAATTCGCTACCAAAGCCAGACACGGAAAGAACCTGTATAAATTGATTAAAGTGTAGTTATGGGCTGCTACAACAAAATATCATAAACTGGGTAGTTTATGTTGTTTACAAACAACAAAAATGTGTTTCTCACAGTTCTGGAGGCTAGAAGGTCCAAGATCAAGGCTGATTCAGTGTCTGTTGAGGGCCCGTTTCCTAGTTTCTAGATGGCATTTTCCTGCTGCATTCTTAATGGCTGAAGGAGTGAGGGGTCTCTTTTAGAGGATACTGATCCTATTCGTGAGGGCAGAGCCTACGCAACCTAATTATCAGCCAAAGGCTCCACCTCTTAATTCCATCACCTTGGGGGTTAGAATTTAAACATATAAGCCTTGGGGAGACACAAACTTTCATATAATAGCATGCAGCATTTGGATAAAATGTAAAGATAGATGTCGTGGCTTGAGATTATACACACACATATATGTGAGTGTGTGTGTGTGTGTGTGTGTGTATGTGTGTGTGTATATATATATATATATATTTTAAAGACAGAGTCTCACTCTGTTGCCCAGGCTGGAGTGCAGTGGCGTGATCTCAGCTCACCACAACCTCTGTCTCTCAAGTTCAAGTGATTCTATTGCCTCAGCCTCCCAAGTAGCTGGGATTACAGGCACACACCACAATGCCCAGCTAATTTTTGTATTTTTAGTACACATGGGGTTTCGCCATGTTGGCCAGGCTGGTCTCGAACTCCTGTCCTCAGGTGATCCAGCTGCTTTGGCCTCCCAAAGTGCTGAGATTACAGGCGTGAGCCACTGCACCCAGCCAAAACGTTTTTAAATACTGGGTTTTTGAGGTGCTGCCTGAATGTTTTTGAGGTTTATAACTAAGGACTTTCTGCTTCCTGTGTTTTCTGAAACAATCCACTCGTCATCCAAAGCAGATTTGCATTTGTCTGATTGCTGTTCCAATTTGGGGGCATATAAAACAAAACAATGGCCAGGCATGGTGGCTCATGCCTGTAATCCCAACACTTTGGGAGGTTGAGGCAGGAGGATCTCTTGAGGCCAAGAGTTCCAAACTAGCTTGGGCAATATATCGAGACCCAGTCTCTATAAAAATTTTTAAAAATTTAAAAAGTTTGCTGGGTGTGGTGGTGCATGCCTGTAGTCCTAGCTACTCAAAAGGCTGAGGGAAAACGATCTCTTGAGCCCAGCAGTTCAAGGTTAAGGTAAGCACTCCAGCCTGGGTAACTGAGTGAGACCCTCCCTCTAAGAAATGGATCAGTTACTCTGCCCTTAGCATATAGACAGTCCTTCATTCAACATATAGAGCGCCTACTTGCTCAATTTTCATGGCCCCTTTGTCCATAAAAATATATTAAAAAGTATATTTTACTATGCCATGGATACAAAGTACATGATCCAGGCTAGACTTATGTTCATGTTCATTTTTTCCCTTCCCTCTTTTAAAGAAATTTAAACATTTTCGTGGGTGGAAAATATACTGTGGCCCCTAGGCACGGGGACTACTGTGCCTGGTGGATATGTTAACCCTGCCACTCCTGGACATTTGGACTAGAGGGGCTGGGGAATTTGCTTTTGAACATTGTGATCTGACTGCACCTAGAGGGAAAAAGAGATCTGTGTCTTCAATAACGGCCCCAAATATTAAAAAACAAGATCAGGTCCCAAGAGATGGCCCTAGGGAGACCCCTCCAGGTGGTTAGGTGAGTCTTTAACTTCAGCCCACGCTGCCCCCTGAATGAGGGGTCTGTGTGTGGTGAGTGGGGCATGCTATCATGAGGAGAGTTGCCAGGACGGGGTGGTGGAAGCAGAATAGAAGGTGGGAGGGGAGATTAGATACACACTTGGCAATTTCAGGACAGGGACTAGGACGAAGATTCTCAGCATTTTTGGGGAGTGGGGCTGTCAATGACATCTTTGAGAGTTGTGTGGAAGCTTCGGATCCACTCCCTGGAACAATGCATGTATGCAAACATGAACCGACATTTGCAGCTCCCTGAAGTCTGGAGAAGAGAAACAACACACCGGGATCATTTTCCTCCCACACCTCCGGCTCCCAGCTGCTGGAATCCAGAATCCGGGCTGGAATACCTGGCTACTATGTGGGTTAATCAGACATTGATGCTGGCTGGCACCTTACCACTACGGGCAGCACAGTTTCCATGGGGAAATGCATTCCTGCTTCCACAACAGACTTCTAAAGGACTCTTGCAGCACAACTGAGTTTGTCATTTGGGGGTTGGTTGTCCTGATGGTAATCCAGTTTAATGAGCTCAATGGTAAGAACAAAGCGGCCTTTTCTTGTGGCCCTGGTGCTAGGCTTAAATGCTTCCCACCTCTGAATCCAAGTGTCCCACAAGCATGGCTCTCCTGTGCAGCGACTAACCAGCACTCACTACAATAACGTGGCTCTGGAAGGAATAATTAGACTTTATGGTGGTAATTCACCCGGCTTTCACAGAACCCTCTTCTGCGTGGAGAGAAAAAGAAAAGGCTTTAATTGATTCTGAATTAAAATAACTAGAAAAAAAATCCAGTCTACCAATCAGAGAAAGCAGACTTAAAAATTAAAGCCAGAATTTCAAGTTTCACACACTAATCTGGCTCAAAGTATTAACTCTGATCTTGTTTTTGAAGTAACCATTTAAAACTAAATCAATTCAAAGATAAAAACAAAAGGTTGTTTTGTTAAGGTAGAATGTTTTGTAAAAATGAAAATAATGTAAATATGCAGTATACATATAATATTTATATATTGTTTATTTAAATATGTACTTATATAGGTCAGACATGGTGGCTCACACCTGTAGTCCCAGCATTTTGGGAGGCCGAGGCAGGTGGATCACCTGAGGTCAGGAGTTCGAGACCAGCCTGGTCAACACGGTGAAACCCCGACTCTACTAAAAGTACAAAAATTAGCTGGGCGTGGTGGTACACGCTTGTAATCCCAGCTACTCGGGAGACTGAGGCAGGAGAATCGCTTGAACCTGGGAGGCGGAGGTTATAATGAGCCGAGATTGTGCCACTGCACTCCAGCCTGGGCAATGGAGCAAGACTCCATCTCAAAAAAATTAAAATGAATATATACTTATATATGTAATATTTATATTATATGTGCATATTAAATAATTATATAAATATATTTGGGCATATAAACATATTATTTTTGTATACATAATAATATATTTATATTTTTTTCATTCAATAGGCAGGTACTATTATTTTAACAAAACAATCTTGTTTCATTGTAGTTGTGGTAGGGAAACAGCTGAAATTTAGGGAGTGATTTCTTTGTGGCTACCCTGGTGCTACCTGCTTCATGTGTTTACCTTGCCCGATTTTATTTTATCTTGTAAGCAACCCTGTGCACCATTTTGTGGATAAGGAAAGTGAGGTTTCCAAAAATACAGTTAATAATAAATTATTGTTGCTATTATTATTTCTACTGAGAGAGACTCTTATTCCTAGAATAGCTAAAATTTTGTTTCCTGAAGGCAGGGGGATGAACCAGGCGAGTTTACATTCTAGTCAGGGAGAGAGATAGTCAATAAAATAAATTAACAAAGTACAATCTATTGTCCTTATTCCACTTGTCCTGATCTACAAAGTCCCGACAAATACTGAATTAGCAAATACTGGACATTTTTTGCTCCTAGAGGCAATACAGGGTGAGGTTCCTATGAGACTCTGGGCATGATATTTTCTTCAATCAGTCAATACATAACCTTGCTTTCTGTGTGTTTCTATCTTATGACAACTTGTTTAATGTATATTGTTGATTCATTAACATTTAACTCACTGCCACAGCACTATAACTCTTGCCTGAATGAAGCTTATCTAATGCACATTTTCTCCATGAGACACATCATAGCTTCCTGCACTTAGGAACACTAGCCAGCACTTCAGCACTATGTTTGGAGCCATTTCAGACAGCACAATCACCAACATAAAGCTCAAAAACTCAGCAAAAAAAAAAAAAAAAGAGGGCAGGAAGTAGATCATAGAAAGGACACTTGATGACACTATGAGAACCTAAACAAGAAAGCAGAACATTGGCTTGTTCAACCTCAGCTGCTAACTTGCACGTTAGACAACTCAAAATTTTCACCATTCTGTGCACGTCTGTGTTCCCTCTAGCAGAACCCATGGCTAAACTCACCCCACAAGGGGAGGTAGGGGAATTTCCACAAGAGGGTGTTTCCAAAATGTCCCAAGATAGAGTGATTGGGATTTCAAAGAAAAAAGCACTAAACCTCAGGGTGATCAATCCAAAGCATTTACTAGAAGAACTCACAGAGGAGAGCTGCTGCCAGTGCTCGGGGTCGGGGGGGACGGTGAAAGATGGGGGTGTTCTACCTAGGTGTGTCTGCAGCAAGGGGTCAGGGTATGGAGTTTATATGAGGGTTTAAGAAATTTGGCTCAGGGCTGGGGCTAGTTTCTTTCAGTGCTTTGGGCAACATGTGAATAACTTTATCAGTGCCTGAGAATGTTCAAGGCTGCAGCTTGGGTTCAAACCTGCTGGGAAAAACAAGTAGCTGACTGGGTTAAGAGCAGTCAAAGCACTCTGTGTTTCTTGGACAGCACAAGAGCGGGGGGACTTGGGGGACCCTACAGTCTGCATGTGACTGAGAAAGCTCTGTGTGTGTCGATTGTGGGGTTACAAATAAATTTTAGCAAGTAGGCAAATTTACACACCCAGAATCTGCAAATGATGAGGATTGACTGCATGTAGCATAGGAGAAAGTCATAAATTATGAAGGAAAATGAAACTCTCTTGAGAGGCTTTCTGAGCTGTGGTGTGGTTTGGGGTCTGGGTTGTGGATGTGGGCATCAGGGTTCCCCTCCCAGAGAACCAGCACAGAGGTTTGCTATGCCTATAGTGGCCGTTGGTGAATATCCCGTAGCCTCCAGGGCTCCTCAGCGGTCAGAAAGCCTTTGATGGGAGCCGGGGCCCTTTGCACACCTTTATGTTCGTATCTAAGCCTTGTTTTCCTCTCTACTCCGGGAAGGAACAAACATCTCATGAGGATAACAAGAATCACGTGGAGGACTTTACAGAGCAGTCTTATTTGAACCTCACAACAATCACATGAGGTAAGAAGGGCAAAGATCATTGTTACTTTACAGGTGGAAACGAAACCCTGAAGCTTAGAAAGGTTGTAACTAGCCATGATGACTCTGGAATATTTGGCTGATATTTAGAAGCCTAGGCTGGAGGGGGTGGGGCTGAGGCTCCCACTTCAGATTTATTGATGTCTTGTTGGGTTCAACAAGATTGTGTCCAAAGCTCTCCTGTGATGGAAGGAATGTAATGTTCTGATTCCTCTAAGAGCATTTACTCATTCATTCAACAAGTATTTATTGAACACCTACTATATGCCAGTCACTATTCTGGGTTCTGATGATACAGCAGTGACCAAAATGAACACATATCCTTGCTTTCATGGAGCTTACATTTTAGTGACAAGAGACAGACAATAAAACAGAATACTAAGGAAAAAAGATAGTGCAACATAGCAGCTGCCTTCTTAGGTCACCTGTAACTCCTATTTGTTGAAGGCAGCTTGATCTAGAGCAAGTTTATCCAACCCATGACCCACAGGCCACATGCAGCCCAGGACATCTTTGAAAGCGGCCCAACACAAATTCATAAACTTTCTTAAAACACTACGACTTTTTTGCATTTTTAAAGCTTATCAGCTATCATCAGTGTTAGTGTATTTTATGTATGGTCCAAGACAATTATGCTTCTTCCAATGTGGCCCAGAAAAGCCAAAAAATTGGACACCCCTGGTAGAGGAAAGAACGTGGAAGGCCGTCCTAGTGCTGCCCCTTGCTGGCTGGGTGACCCTGGGTCTGAGTTGCCGCAACTATGATTATAACTGTGTACAGGCCCTAGACGTTAGGGACAGGTGTAACCAACATGTCTGCAATTCATTTTTAACTTTTATCAAACATATCGAGCATGCAAAAAAATAGGGAATTATATAATGAACACTTACATACTTACTTACCAGTTTTTAGACATGAAACTGCAGATTCAAAGTGGCTTTAAAATGGGTCCACTCGGTTGGGCTGAACTACATTTCCCAGAATCCCCTTCCCTGGATGTTTCTGCTTCAGTGGGCCACAGGAAACCATTTTTGAGATTTGGAGGACAGAGCTGAAGCAGCAACCATATTATTTTTTAAACATGGAAGGCCCAGGTGGATGCTTTTATTGCACGTTGTTGCCTCTCTGCTTACCTTTTTGGCAGAGAGGACAGCATCCAGGCCTGCACCTGCTCCCATTGGCCCTGCTCCTTCCTTCAGTTCCTGTGACTGCTGAGCCAGGTGTGTGTCTAGATCCATGACAAAGGGTACCAGCTTCTCCTGCCAGACACCCTTCATCAAGATGGGAGGTGGTGAGTGACTGACACAGTTTCCTGTCCATCCTTGTGGGTTTCAGCACATATTCCTGGGTTCCATCTCGTCCTCATTCTTCCCCAGTTTACATCCATCTTCTCTTCTTGACTGCCTGCCCTGGGGACTTTAAACTCCAGCGTCAGAGAAGATAACAACTTTCCAGAAGCCATTTAACCAGATCCCACAATTGCATAAGGTCAAATCTTGTAACAGAGAACACGTAGTCATGGATGGATGGGTGGGGGATGAATGGATGATAGATAGATAGGTAGATAGATAGATAGATAGATAGATAGATAGATAGATAGATAGATGTAGATAGATGATCTTCTGGTGTTTTTGTGTCTCTGGCTGATACATCCTGTGTACTTGTATCTGATGATACCCCCTCCATTTCCTGCCCAAAGGTAAAGGATCTCCATTTTAGTATTTTTTATTTCTATTTTTGCTCTATATGTATACATCCATAAATAATATACAATATTGGTTATTGGATTCTCATTAAGTTCAATGTTCAATAAACAATCGCTCAAGACCCCAGTGCCTTGATTGATTCTCAGGTCCTCCTAGCGCCACAAAGTGTCATCCTCAGTTATCACGGGGGTCCCCAAGGAGCACTTCACGTGAATCCACAAATCTCTCTGTCCACTAAGGTTCCCACGCAGCAGCTGCAATGTCCTTCCTTTCTTGTTCCCAAGACCTGAGATAATGTCAGCATGGCCACTGCCAGCAGTGCACCCTGCATATCATGAGGACTGTGCCAAAGGAGCTGCCTCCCTGGCTTCCGGCTCCCTCATCCACATGCCAAAGCAGGTCTAGGTTCTGTCTGCAGAGGTCAAGGACACCGTTTCCTCTCTCCCTAATACCACATATCTTCACCCCAGTGTCCAAGCAGCCCCACCTGTGCCTCGGGCCCCATACACTCTCTCAGGGTTCAATCCAGGCACTCTGACTCCAGAAACAAGACTCTTAACCCCTTGGACACACCAGCCTCCCAAGAGTAATTTCTTGGGCTCCACCGTGGGTGATCCATTATAAGCATGACTGGAAAGACTTGCCAGCCACCTGAGAAGAGGTGTTGCCTAAGATGAAGCCTTACAGCCTAAAGACAGGTTAAAGCCTTACAGCCTAAAGACAGGTTAAAGCCTTACAGCCTAAAGACAGGTGTCTGAAGAGCCACATATGAGGAAACAGTAGAAGCCACAGCTGCCAGCCCACGTTTGAGGGCTGGACCAGGATGAGGGCTAAGGGCCACTGGTCTCAATCTCTGCCTTTCGTGCCAAGCACTGGCAAGGGCCACTGTGGCAACAAAGATCTCAAACGGTGGCCGGGGATGGGTGAGGGATGACTTTGCCTTCAACAGAGTGCAAGGTCATCCCCCATTCACTCCCATCATCCACTGTTTGAATCCTCTTGGTGCCTGGGGAAGGGCCTCATCTGACTCAGTAACTGTTACAGGAATCTGGGGTATGTCTGGAGAAAGACTATCCTTTTTGAAAACAGGTAGGGGTATAAACTATAAATGAACACATGTGCTAATCCTGAAAGGGAATAGGGAACGTGTTAGTCAGGGTGCTCTAGAGAGACACCGCCAATAGGATATACATATGTAGATGATAGACAGATGACAGGGTGTTTATTAGGGGAACTGGCTCACGCAATTTTGGAGGTGGGGATTTTCCACGACAGGTTGTCTTCAAGTTGGATACCCTGGGTTGCCTGTAGCGTGGCTCAGTCCAAGTCCAAAAGCCTCAGAGTCAGGGAAGCCGATGGTGTAATTCTCAGGGTAGCAGTGGAGGGTTGCTGGCATAAGTCCTGGAGTCCAAAGGGCCAGAAGCCTGGAGTTCTGATGTCCCAGGGCAGGAGAGAAGAGTGTCCCAGCTCCAGGAGACAGAGAGAGGAAATCCCATTCTCTCCTTTTGTATTCTATCTGGGGCCCCAGCTGACTGGATGGTTCCCATCCACATGGAGGGTGACTCTTCCCCACTCAGTCCACTGACTCACGTGCCAGTCTTCTCAGGAAACACCTTCACAGACACAGCCAGAAGCAACACTTTACCAGCAATCTCCAGTCAAGCCAACACCTCAGCCGTCACAGGGAACAACCAAAGAAAACACACAACCCTACAACAATGTCAAGCTTCCAATGGATCCACCTCTGATCTAGGATACCCAAGGTACAGAGCAGGGGCTCCTGGACTTTTGAATGTCAAAGACCAGTGACGCTTTACAAAGGGAAGGTAACTGAATGGAATAACATAAGTTTCATAATTTTTTACTTTGCTGAGTAAGGATATTAATAAAATAACCACCACTAAGTGCCATCATCATTATGTCATAAAAGAAAGGACATATGGATAACTCCAAAGGTAGGAAAGACAATCTCAGAATAATATTTGTTTTTTGTTTTTGTTTTTGTTTTTGTTTTTTCGGCTAGGCACAGTGGCTCATGCCTGTAATCCCAGCACTTTGGGAGGCCGAGGTGGGCAGATCACCTGAGGTGAGGAGTTTGAGACCATCCCCACATGGTGAAACCCTGTCTCTACTAAAAATATAAAAACTAGCTGGGCATGGTGGTGGGCACCCGTAGTCCCAGCTACTCGGGAGGCTGAGGTAGAAGAATCACTTGAACCCGGGAGGCGGAGGTTGCAGTGAGCTGAAATTGTGTCACTGCACTCCAGGTCGACAGAGAGAGACTCTGTCTAAAAATAAAAAATAAAAATAAAAAATAAAAATAAAAAAAGTCAGCAGTGCCATCTGGGCCATCCCTCACTGAGGTCTCTGAGAAGGTGGACTGGCCAGGAGCCAACAGCCCCACTGGGAAATACGTTTATTTCTCAAGACTCTTCCTTGCAAGTGCCGGGAGCTCACCTTATGCCCAAAGAGGGTATGTGGTTGGAATATTTACAAAAACGGGAAGGTCAGGGATGAAGCTGGACCCAGAGTTCTAGAACCAAAGATATTGTGCTGCTGACATCTTTCTTCCCTTCTCTTGTTTCTGTATGTCAGCCTAAATTCCTCCTAATCCTGATGGTCTTCTTCCACATAAAGGGGAAAATGAGAGCAACAGCTTCTGAGCCATGCACTGTCCATCGGAGTGGGATTATTACATTTCCTTGATTCCAGCTTGAAACATCTCAGAGAAGGGCTGGCTTGAGTCAGTTACCCACCCCTGGATCAATCTATCATGGCCAGGGAGAAGGCGTCAATCCAGACTTGATCTCTCAGAACCCACCTTTCCATGTCTGAGTCTTCCGCTGTGAGTCAGGCAGCCCTCCTATGTGCTAGGTACCTCAGTACAACATGACCAAAATCCACAGGTCAAGAAGCCAGGCAAATTTCTGAGATCTTGGCTAGGGTCAGGGCTCAAGGGTTTGCTCCTCCTTTCCATTCTCCACCACACTCCTCAGATTGTCTCTATCATCGATGCCTTGGTGTGGGTTTTTCTAGGTGTAGCTAGAAGCCCAATGAGTACCTGAGACCATTGTCTGAAGCCTGTTTTTCTCAGTCCCAGCTTCAACACCACTCCCTTTTCATTGTATCTTTTTTTTTTTTGGCAGGGGTTTGCGGGGGGTAGGGGGGTGGGGCGTGGACTGAAGCTCGCTCTGTTGACCAGGCTGGAGTGCAGTGGCGTGATCTGGGCTCACTGCAACCTCCGCCTCCCTGGTTCAAGCGATTTTCCTGCCTCAGCCTCCCGAGTAGCTGAGATTACACGCACCCACCACCATGCCCGGCTAATTTTTTTGCATTTTTAATGGAGACAGGATTTCACCATGTTGGCCAGGCTGGTTTCCAACTCCTGACCTCAGATGATCCACCCACCTCAGCCTCCCAAAGTGCTGGGATTACAGGTGTGAGCCACCATTCCCAGCCCTTCCTCCTAATTTCTAAAGCTGCCAGTAAGCCCCCAAAAAGTTACTTTGTCCTTATAGGTTCTCTGAACCTGAAGGTGAGAATTGGCAGCAGGGGCGAGGCTATCTGAAGGAAGATGTCAGAGTTGCCATTGGATGGGGACATTGGCAGGAGCTAAGCCCTGTGGTTGAGAAGGTTCTTGTCCGTCTGAAGCAGCGTGAGTCAAACACTCTGGAGTGGGCTCCAGGAGAGGCTGGAGGCCGGGAGACTGGTGATAATGGAGCTTCTTTGGGGAAAGCAGGGAGAGATTTTAGGATGTGAGCCATGAGAGGGCCATCATGTGGAGTAGGACACCTGACTGCTGTAGGTGAGGACCCTGGAAGTATGCACGGAAGGTCTGTCCAAGCCTTGGTCTCTCAGCATTGCATCAGATATTTGGATAGAGGCATAAATGATAGTTGTTGGGGGCTGAGTTGTGTCCTTCGTAAAGAAATGTTGACATCCTAACCCTCAGTACCTGTGAGTGTGACCTTATTTGGAAATAGGATCTTTGCAGATTAATTCGTTAAGATGAGATCATACCGGATCCATTCAAATTCAATCACTAAATCAATGACTGTCCTCCTTATAAGAAAGCCATGTGGAGATGCACAAGGAAGACGAGCATGTGAATTCAGAGGCAGAGATTGAAGTGACGCCAAGGAATGCGAAGGGCTGCCGGCAACCACCAGAAGCTGGGAGACCCGAGGAGAGATTATTCCTGGATCCTTCAGGGGTACATGGCCCTGCCAACACCTTGGTTTCAGACTCTCAACCTCCAGAACTGAGAGAGAGTAAATTTCTGTTGTTTTAAGCCTCCTACTTTGTGGTAATTTGTTATGGTTGTCCATTAGCAAACTAAACAGCAATTTATCCTTCTTGTAGATGAGACCCTGCTGGTTGCCTACCCAGCTGCCATTCACCCATTCTCCTTGCATCAAAACCCTGAGTTTGTTCAGCATCACACAGAAATGTGCTCAGGGAGGGTGGCCCGATACTTGAGGGAAAATGAGTGGCCCAAGCAAGTCAGAGTACATTCATTTCCCTTTGCCAGGGATTGTGGAAGGGATGGCACTCGACTCTGCTCTGGCCTCTGAAATGTGAGGGAAGGTCTGTGGGCAGCCTCCAGGCAGCACTGAAGAAAAGCCTCCTCTGCCTTCATTCCTGCCTGAGAGATGGTCGTGTGAGGATTTACTGTCTGCAGCCGCTGAAGCCCGGGCTCAGCCATGACAGAAGGTGACTCAGGGCGGTGATATTGTTGAGCTGTTAAACTCAACCTTCAAATAGACTTCTTGTCATGTGACAAAGATGAACTTATATTATTTGGTTGGATGTGCTGTTACTCACAGCTGAAGACAATCTAACAGGCATACTGGTCATGATCATTAATACCACCGATAATGGAATCAGGATAAAAAATAATCTAAGACCGGAAGGCTTGCCACAAATAAAACAGACAAACTGGAACAGGAATAAATGCATCGTCAGGTGAGATAATTCTTACCTGTTTCTCCTTTTGGAGGGCAGATAGAATAGGCTGATAGGAGATGCATGAAACGTGGTTAATGTCTCTGTGTAATCAGGACTTGCAACACCGATTACTCCTTTCTGATTCTCCCTGAAAAAAAAAAAAAAAAAAGGAATAAATGTAAAATTTTTGCATTAGGGATGAAGACAAATTGCTCTATTAGGATAAAATATAAATGAATATATATTTTAAAATTCTGTATGTCAAAAATACCATGGATAAATTTAAAAGAAAAATTACATACTGGGAAAATTACAACACAATGAAATATGAAAGTTTGTTATCCTTATACAAAGAACTCCTACAAACCAATAAGAAAATGGCAAAACAAAAACAGAAACAAAACAAAACAAAAAACCAACACATTTCAATAGAAAAACAGTAAGGAATAAGGAAAGGCAATTCCCAAAAAAAAGAAATTGAATTAATCAATTAGATGAAATTCAACTTCACTGAATACAGTAGAGGATGCAAATTAAATACAATAAAATACACAAGGGCATATTCAGGTTTTGTGAAGCCTGAAACTTAAAAAAACGTGGGAGGTAGGTCTTCAAAACTGTGATTTCAAAACTAAGTGTGAATAAGAATTGTATTTGGAATAAGAAAATAAATCACAGCAAACTATAATGTTTCAAATGCTTAAAAAAGCCCACACGTGTCAAAAAACAGCAAAAATAACATATCTTTATTAACTGTCTAAGACTTGTTTATAACATTTTTTCCTATATTCTCTGGATGCCTACACTTTCATCATTTCTTCATTTGGCAACAACTTTGTATTGCTATTTTATGTACAGAGGATAAAAATATAATTTGTCCTAACATAGTTTATTGAACTATATTTATTCTTACAGTTGAGATTCATAAAACATATGACTCCACACATAGATTTGCTTGCTGTTTGTAACACTGCTATAGGTTTGTGCTTTATAAAGTCAGACATCCTAATATGTTCTCTTTCACATCATGCCCACAAAAAGTTAAAAAATAGATGTAGTGCATTTGTAATGGTCTATACTGCATTATGGAGTGTATTCCTGAAAGAGGAGAACCATTTTGACTGGGTGCAGATGAGAACTGAACCCTCCACTCATAATTTTCCACATCTGATGACTGGAAGAATAGATACAGACTAGATGCTGGCTCTGTACATTTCAAACTGTGTTTCTCTTCTAATCTCCAAGCAGTTCCAGGACCAAGGCTGCAGGCCACGATCATAGTATGATACAATCTTTAGCTCTGCCTATGGTGTTGTGGAGCTGAGTGAGTCGACACAGTGGGCAGTAGGAATGTTCTGGGGAACGATTCCTTTACGGGGGAGCAACCATAGCTAAAAGGGACATAGAAATCACTGTAGCTCCATACATATGTCCCACCAAACTTTAAATGTATTTTCAATTTCATCTTAGCCAACTTCCAAAAATGCCTCCAGCCACTTGGATAACACTCAGCACAAGGAGAAGTCCAATTGAGAATTAGAAAAAACAGCTGCCTTAACAGATTTTAATAAAAATCTTTAATTTTGCACATTTTACTAAAGACATCTAATCATGTTAATACACTGCTAGGGTCATTCCCAGGATCCTAATTAGATGTCCTAAAACATAAGCTTTATCTTCATGGTAAATCAACTCTGGGTGTAGGTACACTTGAGGTTGAGTTTCCATACCAATGTAAATGTTTAGGGCAAAAATTTGATACAGTAAAAAATGATATGGCCCATAATAGTCTAACACAATGAGCTCTTCCTCAGGCTGTGGATCAGATCATTTTCCATTTTTGTTCATTTCCAGTTGAAGCAGTGGAAGTGCTTAGGATCATGTTGTACAAGCAATATGGATGTGTGAACACTCGAATCACACACAGAGTGTGTGATTCACAGGAACCGAGGTCTATGGGGGAAAGAGCAGAGCCACCTCTCCAGTATCAACAGCTCAGGGCGTCTTCTCATGAAGTCATAAAGTGAAAGGACAAGCAGAATCTCTGTGATACAGGCCATTTTCCTCTTTCTCTTTCTTTCCTGACCCCTTAGTACATAGAGTTTAATTCAAGTGAGTTATTGATTGTGTGATGAGACTTTACTATACCACATGTAATACTTATAATTTACAAAAATTAGACCAAACATTTCTGAAACTTTTTGGGAATGTAATTTAGCATTATGCATCAAAAGCCCCCCAAAAAGTTCATACCCCTAAAGATTCAATTACTAGGAATTTATTCTAACTAAATCATTATGAACATATTAAAATATATAGCTTCAAGTGTGTTCTTTGCTAAATTATTTTAAAAATTGTTTTTTAATTTTTAGAGGGGGGTCTTGCTTTGTTGCATAGGCTGCACTGAAACTCCTGGGCTCAAGCAGTTCTCCTACCTCAGCCTCCCAAGTAGCTGGGATTACAGTGCAAGCTACCATGCCTGGCCCTAGGTTTTTAATCAGGAAAAATTGGAAATGATCTATTACTATATGGCCAATGATATGGAATTTTTTAAATCAGTTATAGTATATTTACACAGTGGAATACAACACATTGGTTCAAATGGCAATGTAAAGAAATGTGAAAGATCTACTTGAAGAAAAAATTAAATGCTATTAAAAGCATAGAAGATAATTTGTATAAATGAAAACAAATACCCTGCTCTTGTATAGGAAGACAAATACTGTCATGATTAATTATTAATCTAAAAATTAACCTCATCTCAATTAAAAATAACAATCAGAATTATCAAAAAATGAGATAATATGACTGTAAAGTCTAAAGAAATTATAAATGGCAAGAATAATCAGAAAAATTGTAAAAGAAAGTGAAGTAACTATCTCTACTGAATAGTAAAATATATTATAAAACACTGGAGTAATTAAAACTACATCCATTCATGACTGGATGTGCAGAACTGAACAGAGTCTAGAAAAACTAGACTCTGACGTAATAAGGAACAGAGTATATGATAGAAATGACCTTTCAACTTGAAGGAGAAACTGGTGGCTTGTTCAATAAATTATATTAAGACAAGTAACTAACTCATACGCTAAAATTAATTCCAGATGGACTGTAAAATAAAAGATATAAAATTAAAATTTAAAATGTAAAGGCAGACGCACAGAAATATTTTTTAATTTTAAATTTTTTAAAATTAAGAAAAATTTTAAAAATATGTAATTTTAGTATAGCGGAGGCAAATAGTATATATAAACCAATACAAAGCTCACAAGCCATAAAATATACGTAAAAATGATTACATAAAATTTTGAACATTTTAAAAAGATGTCATAAATAATATCTGAAGGGAAAATGATAACTTGAGAAAAACTTTCAATGTGGATGATAGTCAAAAGGCTTATTTCTCAACATATGAAAACTTTTAAATAATAAGTAAGAAAAAGGCCAATAAAATCATGGTTATCCACAACTACAGAACTTCACATAAGACATCACAGAAAAATACGTTTTCTATTTTTTTTTTACTTAGCTTTACTGATGTATAATTTACATACAACAAAACCTGCCAATTCTAAATGTAAAGTGTGATGAATTTGTTTATGGTTGGTAATTACCACCACAATCAGGATATAGAATTTTTCCATCACCCAAAACAGTTTCCTCTTGCCCTTTTACAATCAGTCTCCTTACCCAATCCCGGATATCTGGGAACCACTATGCTCCTTTGGTTACTATGGTTTTGTCTTTTCTAGAATTTCATAAAAATGAAATTATATAGTATGAGTCTTTTGTATCTGGCTTTTTATAAGAGAATATAACGCCGCTGCACTCCAGCCTGGGGAACAGAGCAAGGCTCCATCTCAAAAAAAAAAAAAAAAAAAGAAAGAAATTGTCAGACCAGTTTCTAAGGTTTCTAAGGTTGGAGCATGGGGAGAATCATTCGCCAAAAAAAAGTAGAGCGTTCTTCCCAGAAGAAAGGGGAAGGGTGTGAGGCAAAAGTAATTTCCACTTTTTTTGAAATATAGAAAACCATTTTTCAAAGTAGTATCATTTTACATTCCCACCAGCAGCATATGAGAGTTCCAGTTGCTCCATATCCTTGCCAGAACATGAAATGATCAGTCTTTTTCATTGTAGCCATTCTTAAATGTGTGCAGTAATATCTTCTTATAATTTCGATTTGCATTTCCCTAATTAATGATCAATGATGTTGAACATTTTTTTCACATACATTTTGTTTTGCCATTTGTATTTTTTCTTTGGTGAAATGTCCGTTCAAATATTATATAATTTAAAGTATTTATTTGCTCACTGCATTATTTCTGTCATTTCATGATCTGTTTCTATTGGTTGATTTTTCAACCTGCTTACAAGTCATGTTCTTTGCATGCCTGATAATTTTTGTTTGCATGTTGAACGTTGTGAATTTTACCTTTTTGGGTGTTGGGTTTTGTGGTTGTTTGTTTTGCAACTAATTTTGGACTTTTTTTCCTCTGAGCACAGTTAAGTTACTTGAGATCAGTATGATCCTTTCGAAGATTGCTTTTAAGTTTTGTTAAGGCAGGACCAGGTAAGTGTTTATTTTAGGGCTAATTTAGCCTCCCCCTGCATTAAGATGATACCCTTCCGTGGACTGTAGCCAATGCTTTGTGTATAAAAGGTCTCTGTTTTGGCTGGTATGAGACAAATTACTCCCAGTCCTGTGTGAGCTCCAGGAATTGCCTGGCATCCTGCTTTCTGGTAGTTCTTCCCGTGGCCTCACAGAATTTCACCCATGCATGCTCAGGACAGTATTCAGCTAATGACTTGAAGTGACTGCTCTGCAGATTTCTACAGCTCTCTCTCTAATCATCTCCCTCCACTCTTATATTCTGCTTCACAAATTTAACCACTTTGGCTTCCCTGGACTCTGATCTGTGTCCTGTGTTCTGTGAAATTTCTGGGATCTGTTTGGGTTCTCCATCCCTACAGTGATGCCTGAAAACTGCTTTGAGACAGTAAGCTCGGACGTAAGACTCACTTCATTTGTTTCTCTCCTCTTAGCTATCACAGTCCTGTACTGTCTGTTGTTCAATGCTTAAAAACTAGTGCTTCTTGCTGGGTGCGGTGGCTCACGCCTGTAATCCCAGCACATTGGGAGGCCAAGGAGGGTGGATCATGAGGTCAGGAGATCGAGACCATCATGACTAACATGGTGAAACCCCGTCTCTACTAAAAATATCAAAAATTAGCCAGACATACTGGCGGCTGCCTGTAGTCCCAGCTGCTTGGGAGGCTGAGGCAGGAGAATGGCGTGATCCCAGGAGGCAGAGCTTGCAGTGAGCTGAGATCACGCCACTGCACTCCAGCCTGGGCAACAGAGCGAGACTCCGTCTCAAACAAACAAACAAATAAACAAAAACAGTTGCTTCTTTTTTTTATCCTGTTTTTCTAGTTGTTTGCGATGGGAGGACAATTCTCACGGCAGCCAATGCTTCACAGATGAAAGTGGAATTCTCTTTTTTCTATTTTCAACTTTAAAAATCCCAAGTGAGATCGTTGGCCCAGTTTCTGTTTGATTACCCATAAGCCAATCAAGGTAGTGAGGACATCTAAGAAAATCACAGTTTCTAAGGTTGGAGTATGGGGAGACTCATTCCCCAGTGAAAAACAGAGAACTCTTCCCAGAAGAAAGGGGAAGGGCACAGGGTAAAAACAGAGGAGAGACATCTACTATCAAAGCAATTCTTATGAAAAAGAACTTGAAGTCAAGCAACTGATAGAGCTGTAAGAGTTCTATTGTCTAGAAGGTGGAGTCCATTCCCTGGCCTCATGTTTTCCAGGGCCAAGGACAAACAAGAGGAGGTCCAGGATAGAGAGATACAATAAGTGTAACAGTTACATGGAAAGAGGCAGAATGCAGTAAAAAAGCAACTTTCTTTCTTTCTTCTTTCTCCTCCTTTGCCCATCCAAGTCCGCTCTATGGACAAGTTCTTTCTCATCCCTTGTGAGAAATATGGGGTTGATCTCACCCCATAGTTTTCTGGTCCTCTTCAGCTAACAAAAAGACCTCAAGATATTTTAACCCCATGAATAGTTTCATTTTGATAATTTAAATGCTCAGTCCTGTGCAATAGTCAAATCTGAGAATTCTACTTACAGGGAGTAGGGAACTAGCATGTGGTTACCTTCTCCTTTATTTTCCCACCAACAGGGTCTCTTTGAACCATAGCCCATCCCCTCCAGCGCTCCCCCTGCAAGATAGGTAATAGCCTTTCTGACCCAGGGAGTATAGGTGAGGGGTATGGATGGAGGGGAAGGGAGGTCTCGGGAAGGTCCTCTGTGCTGGGTGCTGTCCTGATCTAGCTTTGGTGTTCTCTCTGCCTAGTGAGTATGGAAAACTTTTCCCTGTGGAGCATTGTTTTACCCGCATAACCTTACCTTGAGTGAGATATGGTGGGGTCAGACACAGATCAAGAAGAGAAGCAGGAAAGCGTTTCAGAGCTTTTTATAGCCACAGTTTCCTGGAGAGATCACAGCACACCATGCAGGGCCACTCAGGGCCAGGGTCTGTCATGGGGAGAGGGAGAGGGGAATTGTGGACAAACACCTTCATCATGGTTTCTGAGGGAAGGAAAGGGTGAAATAAGGCAAGCAGATATAGGACTGGCTAATTTGGATAACTTCAGTGGGTTCTGAAGCACAGGGGCTGTAACAAATTGTTTGGTGCCTAGCCCTGGGGCAATTAGGGCAGGTGTACAGTGTCCCACGTGAGAACCTGCTAACGGAAGTGGTTGGGGGTGTGGGGTTAATACACTGCTGGAGAAGGGGAACTGACCAGCCTCCAGCCAGAGTCTCAAAACTGGGTCAAGGCAGCATGAAAAACTGCTACATTACAGCTATTTTATGGGTTCTTTGGAGACCTGAGATATGAGAGCATGTCTCATCTGCAGTCCTTTTGTTGTCCGTGAAATGTTTCTTCTGTCTATACAGGCACACACACGCACAGATTCTGCTATACCTGAGGGTACTAAGCTGTCTCCTGCGCTTCTCACATGTGACACTGAATTACACATGACACCATCATCAGCAAAGGACAGGGCACCAAGAGCACCACGCAGAACCTAAGCTATTGGAGGGTGGGAAAAGCAGCAGCAGAGCCAAGGAGTAGAGGACAAAGCGTTTCCAGTGTAACAGAATAATGTACCATCTGAGGCCGGGTCTAGGGTGAGCAGAGTGAGGTGCTCAGTGACGGTGCAACATGTAAGAGGTGCCATAAAACTCAGCAATTAGGCCGGGCGCGGTGGCTCAAGCCTGTAATCCCAGCACTTTGGGAGGCCGAGACGGGCCGATCACGAGGTCAGGAGATCCAGATCATCCTGTCTAACACGGTGAAACCCCGTCTCTACTAAAAAATACAAAAAACTAGCCGGGCGAGGTGGCGGAAGCCTGTAGTCCCAGCTACTAGGGAGGCTGAGGCAGGAGAATGACGTAAACCCGGGAGGAGGAGCTTGCAGTGAGCTGAGATCCGGTCACTGCACTCCAGCCTGGGCGACAGAGCGAGCCTCTATCTCAAAAAAAAAAAAAAATAATAATAATAATAATTCAGCAATTAAGATACATAATAGGGCCTGGCGCGGGAGCTCACTTCTGTAATCCCAGCACTTTGGGAGGCCGAGGCGGGCAGATCACGAGGTCAGGAGTTTGAGACCAGTCTGGCCAACATAGTGAAACTCCATCTCTACTAAAAATACAAAAATTAGCTGGGCGTGGTGGCGCGCGGCTGTAATCCCAGCTACTCATGAGGCTGAGGCAGGAGAATCACTTGAACCCGGGAGGCGGAGCTTGCAGTGAGCCGAGATCAGGCCACTGCACCCCAGAGCGAGACTCCGTCTCATAAAAAAAACAAAAAACAAAAAAAAGGTAACAGTTAATACGGTATTTTAAAAAATACGTAAAAATGTTTATATAGGGTGCACAAGTTCCCTTTTGCCTAAGACTTCAATGTGGCTCAGCGGGACACCGGTGCTATGCAATCGCGGCTTCTAGTCTCCTCCTAGGACCAGGAGCAGCCCCCAAGGAAAGGCCTTCCCTAGGAACAAGCAGCCCTTCAGCCCAGCCTTGAAGAAGGAGCTGAATCAAATCAAGGCAGGACGATGAGGCATGGCGTGTACAGACAGGGAAAAAAGAAACAGCAGATATTTGAGTCCAAGATGCCCGGAGGGAAAAGAGCTAGAGGACTATTTGGGGGAATGGTCTTGGCAACACGGTTCTAGGCAGGTACCACGATGATATAGGGACTCCGTAGAATTTTAAATAGGGAGGCAAGCGCCCAGGTTTGTTTTTTATGCAGAAAGTGCTTAGCAGGGGACGGTCTGAAGACGTTAGGTCTGGATCCAGGTAAACCCTTTATGAGGCTAACGCACTATTTGAATGAGGGATGACAGCATCCCACCTAGACAGGTGCAGACAGATTCCCGAGGTCCAAGTTCGGACCTCAGTTTCCCTGCTGGAACGCTGAGGGTCCCTGCCCTGCAAACGGGGCCGCCGCAGGGCTCCCTTGGCGGGGCCGGTGCCCTGGGGCGCGCGCAGGACCCGCCCGCCTTCAGCTCGGGGCCCGGGCGAGCGGGGCGGGGCGGGCCCGCGGGTGCCCTGACCGGCTCACCGCCCAATCGCTGCGGGCCCGCGGAGCCCCGGGGGGCTGGGGCCGCAGCAGCCGCCAGAACGTGCCGCGGCTGCGCCAACGCGCGAACGCCGGGCAGGGCGGCGGGCGCGCTCAGTCTGCCGGCGGCTGCCGTGAGCGGACAGACGTGCCGGGAGCGTCGCAGCCGCCCGCGCGGCCCGCAGCCTAGCCGAGCCGCGCCGCCCGGGCCTCGCCCGCCCGCCCGCCATGGTGTCATGGATCATCTCCAGGCTGGTGGTGTAAGTGGCCTTCTCCCGCGCGCCCCTCCGTCCCCTCCCTCCCCGCCCCCGGCCCCAGGCTGCGCGCGCCCCTGCAGCGCCCGGCCCCAGTGGCTCCGGCTATTAATACCCGGCGCAGCTAAATTTAGCAGGTACAGTAGCCGCCGAGGACGCCTGCGGGCGGACGGGCGGCGCAGGACGCGGCTGCTGCCCAGGAGGCAGCAGGCGCTGGCGGCCGCTTGCGGGGGGCTGGGCCGGGACAGCGAGGGCTGGGGCGCGCGGGGGTTCCTTGGGGGCTGCGTCTCGCCGTGCCCCGGCCGCTTTGTTCCCCAGCTCCGTCGATTTGCAGAGGCCCCGAATGGGCGCGCCGCGGGGACACGCGTCTCTCTCCTTTGGGAGAAATGTGCGGTCGCCCGGCGCCGCGGTCCGCCGCCCAGCTTTTGTTAGGTGGAAAGGACAGCGCAGACGAGCCAGGGGCGCTGCCTGGAGGGTCAGCGCGGAAAGTGGGGAGAGACAGAGGCGGGACTCCCAGTGGGGTTGGAAAAATCCTCCTTTTTTGGTGTCTACATCGACAGCGGCAAAGGCAGGTGGGACATGGGAAGACGCATATGAATCTTGGAGTAGACGCCTGGAGCCCTCGGCTCCGACTCTTTTTGCAGGGGTTTGAGAGACAGGGGCGGGTACCTCCGGGAGTGCACGGGAAATTTTCAAGTGACAGCCACCCGGATGGTGGCGATGACACCTCCCAGGCCTTGCAGGAGAGCGCAGAGTCATCTGGGGTGAGGTCTGTGTGAAGTCGTTGGGGGTGGGCGTGGGGGCCGATTTTCCCTTTCAAGCCCCAGGACCCGTAGGCGTTTGAAGAGCTTCCCCGGTGGATTTATTCTCCTTTGGAGATAGACGTGGCTGTTCCAGTCCCTGTTCTTCCCTAACCGTCCTGGCCTGAGTCAGAACAGATTTGCCACCTGCTCTAGCTAGCAGGGGCTGAAATGGGTGTGGGGATTCTAAGGCAGGGAGGAGGGTGGCAAGCACCTCGGGCTTTTTCTTTGTCTGAGAACGCGGGACTCTGGACCCCAGTGATTGTGCACCATCACTCCCCACGTTTTGAAACACCTCCCATCTCCCGTCCCTTCTTTACTGATTTTCCCTTCCGAAGTGGATCTCAGCATTGTCTCCTGCCACCGTTCAGGGCTTTCCTCCCAAAGCCAGTGTCTGTGTCTCTCAGCCCCCAAGTCATTTCGTGAAGGCCTCGCCACAGCTGTTCCTGACTGTGGGGAGTTTGCACTGCATCTTGAGGTGGCACGTTAAACATTTGGAAGATTTCTGCCGGCAGAGCTGACGTGAATAATACAGGGAAGTGGCTGACACGCCTTGCCCTGCCTCATGCCTGACCAACACTGTCTTGCCATCAGGGTGGTGGTTCCTCTCTGGGATCGCTATTGCCAGTGGCTTCTGGGGAGCCCTCAGGGTGGGGCTGGAGAGTTGCGTTGGCCTGGCTGGTGGGCTCACTATAGGTCCTGCTGGGCTGGAAGTGAGGGCATCGGGTCCTGGGTCATGTGACTATGATTAGTTTTATTAGCACCTCCATCCCCCCACCACTTTTTTTTTTCGTTTTTGTTTTTGACTCACTCTGTCCCCCAGGCTGGAGAGTGCAGTGGCACAGTCTCGGCTCACTGCAGCCTTAGCCTCCTGGGTTCAAGCGATTCTTCTGCCTCAGCCTCCCAAATAGCTGGGATTACAGGCGCTCGCCACCATACCCAGCTAATTTTTGTATTTTTAGTAGAGATGGGGTTTCACCATGTTGACCAGGCTGGTCTTGAACTCCTGACCTAGTGATCTGCCCGCTCCGGCCTCCCAAAGTGCTGGGATTACAGGCGTAAGCCACCGTGCCCAGCCCCTCCCCCTTTTTTACAACGGGCAACTGATGAGGGTGGAGAGGAGAGGCATACATTTGGGAGGTGTCTCAGGGATGTGCTGTTGCTTTCTAAAACAACCACACTCCCCAGAACCGAGACTTCAGAGAATTTAAATTATCTGTGGCCAGCATTCTGTGGCCTAAGGAGAGTTGATGGGATTTGAGATTGTTATTTCCACCATCAAGTCCAAAAGCTCAGGGATAGCACTTATCCCCCAGTCCCTAATTCGCTGTAGAAACCCAACATGAGCATATTGATTATGAATTATGAACATCATTTTAAATAAGCAATCCCTGTTCGGTGAAGACAATATTTGTTCATTACGGGAAAATTAGAAAAGATAATCTGAAAAATCATCCACATTTCCACCACACAGAGATAACTAATAATAATAATGGAGGGCATATTCTTCAAGAAATTTTCCTGTATACATATACGTACATATATTTATAATTCAAGGATATTATTGATTCAGCCCAATATTCTACACTCCACACACCTTGAGGAACTTATCAAGAGGAGGAATACTGTGTTTGGAGTCAGAATACCCGTGGTTCAAATCCCAGTTTTGCCTCTTGCTAGAAGATCCCAGTTCACAACTCAGATCACAGCAGATGCTAATCCGCAGCTAGTTCACCTCATGTTGCTGTTGCAAAGATTTCCATGACACTTGGTATCAAGTTGCCAAGCACCACGGAGAGCACTAAATCAATGATAAGTCCCTCCTTCTGTCCTCCCCGGGAACCCTGTGAGAGGTTATCAGGGGCTCTCAGACTTAATTTACTCCTGCGGGTTTCAAACTGGGTTCCCTGAGGGCCACCCAGCCTGAGCAGATGGGCTCTGGGCTCCTCATCCCTGATTCAACCCAAGCAGTTGCCTTTTTGTTTGTCTTATATATTGGGGTTCTAGATAAAATACAGTTCAGAAAAATATATGTATTTTACTGCTAATAAAAACAACTGATCTAGTCCTCCCCCTCATCTGTAAAACTGCAGAGGAAATGTGCCTTGCCCAAGGACACAAGATGAGCTGGTAAAGAAAACAGGCTCTGGATTTTTAGTCCAGTCCAGTGCTTTTTCCACCTTCACTCCCCACTGCCAGTTGAAAAACTGATCTCTTTCAAGTTCCCTAGACCTCTAGCATGGGAGCATCCTATGGTTTTATCTGCAAGTCGCGTTTTGTGTAAGCAGTCTTTTTATGGTTTTGTAAGCCTCTGTCACATCAACGAACATGTAAGGAAGACCTATCACTGTGTTCTGAGGATAGAGAGGGAGTGTCTTCCTGTCTTTGTGTGGTCCCAACCATCCAACCAGAGGTATCACGACAAGCTGATGGCCTCCAGGGACAGCCAACCAGTGCTTGTGGATGTCTCTGCTGCTACTGGCCATGAGCATTTTGAAGAAAGTGATTGTGGCTTGTTTCCCTTTACAACCTCTTTTCCCCTGCCATGGGTCTTTCACGAAGTACCTGGCACCTGAATGCACTGAGTGAAGGTTGGTTGTGTTGAAGGAAATCCCAAGCCCTGGGGACAAGCAGAGTGGCTGACTAGTGCTGTCCCCTGGGGACGGAGGTCAGCAGGCATCAAGATAGGCTTGTGCCCACAGGCAAGGCTCTTAGAATGAGGACCAGTTTGAGTTGCTTCTTTCTTGCTAGCTCTCTTTCTCCTAACTTCCTTGGCTCAGCCTGTAAATAATTAAGGAAGAAATACTTAGTGCAATAGCACTCAGAACCTGGTTGATACCTTCATAGGACACAGGGACTTATTTAGGACTTGCCTGCTCGCTTCCTTTCATTATCTTTACACACAACTCAAGGTCTAGGCATGAATGAATTTCAAACTGGGGAGAGCATATTTTTGTGCACCCTTTTGGAGGGGGGACACAACGTTGCTGTGTGACTTCTTGGAAGACTATGCCATTTTGAAGCATTATTCTAAGGAGCAGATATTGCCTCATTGTCTTGGCCAAGGCCCAGAACGTTGGCTGAACAGATCAAGAGCTTCTCACCTCTTATGGGATTAGTAGACTAAAACCCCAACTCACTACGTGGGGAAAAGAGAGTTCTAAGTCCACAAAATTTTCTGAATAACTAACGGCTGTGCAGAAAACATTTTATTTCCACACAGCACATTTTAAAAAATATTAGTTTTTAGAAAATACAGTGTGATGATCAAGACAGAGTCTTAGTTTGATAGGTTGAAGATCTGGCTAAGTTCTAGGACTGGGATTTGGAGCATGAAGTCTGTCCTGGGTCAGGGATATGAAAATGGATGGGGCTGGGAGGAATGTGGATTGTCCTCAAGATGTTCCCCAACTGTTGCAAAACAAATGGAAAAAAAAAGAAAAGATCGTAAATCCTTAAATATAAGCTAGCCTTTCTTTGGGGCCTGCTTTTAAAATGTGGCATGCAGGAAACTGATTCAGTTAATGGCGGGTTCCAGTTGGTTGAGGATTGATTTCCTGGCACCGTGCCGTAGTGCACTGTGGGAGCTGGGTAAATGTTTCCGTTGAATTGTGAAAGGAAAGATGTTGGGCTAGTAGGCAGCAGACATGGGTTCTAGTCCCAGTGCTGACCTGAGCCACTGCCACAGTGCTAAGGCCGACTCCCACCCACCTGGGCCAGCTCCCTGTCTAAGAGACAGGTTTCTGGCCACAGTCACCCTGCAGGTCCTTGGAGCTCCAGGAGTCAGTGTTCCTCTAGGTCCCTTCCTTCCCCAGCTGGCCTGTATGCATCATGTTTATTTATAAACAGGAGGAGTATCCTCAAGGAAGTGAAGAATACCAGCTTAGATTTCTCTGCTGTGGAGCTGCCCTGTTTCTTTGTTTGCTAACCCTGCCTACCTGCTGAGAAGTAGCTTTCATGCACTTCTTCCCGCTGTGTCTTATTTGAGGTTAGCTGACAAGGGAGGGTCTCACCTGGTTATTACTGGGTCAGTCTCCCCGCTTCCTTCTGAAGCCAGCTATCTTTTTTGGAGGGTGTATTATGTCAGGGGAGGAGGAGCCCTGGGGAGAATGAGGGAAGTGGGAGTCAGGCCCTCTTTGGCCACTTAGTGAGGCTGCTGTTTTGTGTACATGTGAGTGTATGTGAATGAGTGTGTGTGTGTGTGTGTTTCCAGGGAAGTCCGGGAGGCTAGGGAAAGGAGAGACACGGCAGTGCAGCAGCCATAGCACGTGATACCTTTGGAATTTCACTGCCAGGGATGAACCACACACATGCCCAGCTGGTTACCAGAATTCTTAGTCTGGGGGAGTGTTTCCAACCCCCAACAAGAAGTAAGGGAGGGTGCACTTGGGCACTAAGGATGTTTTCCTCTCGATTCTAGGACTTGGGAAGGGAATTGGGGTTCTTGAGGAACTGGAAGTTGGATCATTATATTCAGAGTATTTATTCTGAATTTTCAGATCTCATCTGTCTTTATATGGAAGCACATTATTTTCACTTTGGGTTTTTTAAGTCACACCGGGGCTTCCCTGAGAATTCAGGGAAAGAGGAAATATAGATCAAGGACCAACTTGAAATATAGATCAAGGAAATATAGATCAAGGACCCCCACACAGTAGGGATTTCAGAAGGAGTCTTGCAAGGTAATTTGGTATAGGCCTTCAAGCATGCGTGGGTACCCAGACCAGGGATGGCAAGTGAGGTTCATCTCTTTTGATTAGTGTGAGGCTGCCTAGGACACTGTCTTGAGGAGCAAGCAGCTGAGTTGGGCTCAGTGGGGAAGGAGTCCTAAGACTGCTTTATGCAGGGAAGATGGTGATGCGGCACACGTGTTGGTTCAGTATTTGCTCTTCCGGACTTAGCTTATTCCTGATCAGAAAAGGTTTGCCCCATTGTCAGATTTACTGGATTAGTAAACAGAGAGCATCTGTTATTCGAGTTAACATCTCCTCCTGACATCCTATCTCTCCCTCTCCCTGTGGCCTTGTCAGTCACCTGGCAGTTCTAGGACAAAGGTGCCTCCTGTTGCCACTGTAGGGAGCTGTCCAGCCTAGCTGTCTTGCCTTGCTTCTCTTTCTTCTTAGGACTATCATGCATAGCGTATACTACATTCCCTCCCCATTTTTTTTTCCTTTCACTGATCACATCTCAGTTAAAGTCTGCCTTAGACATTCTCCTGCATACTTATGTGTGTATATCCTTCCCTCCTCTTTGTATGGGACTCTGGATAGTACTTTGGGCTGCAAAACTAGTTTTCCATTCCCTTCTGGTAACATGCTCCATCCTGCCTCCCTCCACTCAGCCACAAAAGTCAGCATGTGACCCAGGGCTAGATATGCATTTCCCTGGGCACGGACATTGGTCCAGAGGTGGGCAGGTGACTCAAACTGAGATCCTTCCCCAGGGTTTCTTGATTTGGAGCTGCGGGAGAATAGCCTTGCCTATGGGGCCCAGAGTTGGAAAGATATGAAGTTAGGGCTGAGGCATCTAAACCCCCTGGCATACGTGGAGAAAGTCCATAAGCAAAAGTGGAGAATATAGCAAAGCAAAAATAAATGGAGATGAGACTTGGGTGAGAGAAAGAGGCTGGCACAAGAGAGTCTTGGTTTTGGTGGCTCAGGCCCCAGTTCCTACAGCTGCTTTTTTGATGCCATGAGCTGTCCCATATCCTAGAATGAAAACTTTAAATGGTGCTTATAATCAATTAAATATTTGTTGTTAGGATGGACTAGAGCATGCTGCAGTAACAACTCCTAAATCCCAGTGGCTCAAGAAAATAAAGATTTATTTCTTGCTTTCTGCAGCCTGTTCACTGTGGGTTGGCAGGGGTACTCTGCTCATCATATTCACTCAGAGTCCCAGGCTGCCTGGGTTTCCTTTGTCTTATCATTATAAGACATCAGGATTCTGGCTGGGCACAGTGGCTCACCATGTAATCCTAGCACTTTGGGAGGCAGAGGTAGACAGATCACTTGAGCCCAGGAGTTTGAGACCAGCCTGGGCAATATGGCAAAACCCCATCTCTACAAAAAAAAAAAATACAAAAATTAGCTGGGCATGGTGGTGTGCACCTGTGGTCCCAGCTACTTGGAGGATGAGGTGGGAGGATCACTTGAGCCCGGGAGCTAGAGGTTGCAGTGAGCCAAGATCACGCCACTGCACTGAGCCTGAGAAACAGAGTGATACCCTGTCTCAAAACACACACACACACACACACACACACACGCACACACACATACCACAGTTCACTGTGGTAGGGAGAGAAAAATAGAGAGGCACACACTGGCTCATAAGTACCTGCCCCTGGAGATGATAACTTGCCATTTCTGCTCACATGTCATTGGCCAAACCTGAATTCAAAGTGGGTGGGGAATTACACTCCTCACTAAAGAAGAGCCCTAATGACCACCATATATGTTGAGTGAATGACTCCTAGCCAGCTTTGCAAACCTAGATATGTCCTTGGCATAATATGGTATTGTGAAACTGGGAGAATCCTGACATAACTCCTTCAATCTCTACACTGGAAATATCTCTCTCACTTCCCTTTTAGTCCCTTTATTCTGTTTGTGAGTCAAGAAAGGAGGTCTTAAGTCTGAGGAGAAATTAGCAATTACAAAGAACTGATGCCATTCCATACTTAAACCTTGGAAGGTGCCCTCTGGCTTTCACTACACTCTCCATATGTGTCTCTACCTTTCTCCATGAAACCTCCCTTAGGTCCCCTAACCAAGAAAGATTTCTGTCCTATGGGTCCCCAGAGTGGCATTGTCACTTTGTTCCTGGTGCTGTGGTGGTCTAGTGCATTGATATCCCCTTACAGACCACATCTGCTTCGTTTCCCTCACAGTTTCTTATATGCAGTAGGTGCCCAGCGAGTGTGTGTTGGATGGTGAATGAGTCAGGACCTCACTCCTCAGAGTGTGGTCTGTGCACCAGCAGCATTGGCATTACTGGAGTAGTTAGGAATGCAGAGTCCCAGGCCTAGTGAATCTGCATTTTAACAAGATCCCCATAAAACCTGAGAAGGGCTGAGTCAGGAGACAGGGTGCCATCATGTCCCCTCTGAATTGAAAAGAGATGGACTTGCCTGAGGTTCTCATTATTGCCTGTGGACCTGGGGCCCGAGATTCAATCGCAAGCCACCATTTGTGCTAAACTGTGGTTCATGCTTTCTGGTTCTGAGAGGTTCTGACCCCAACTTTTTATGATGAGTTCTAAATAGCATGCCTGGACTCGGTCAACCCAGTGCCCAACCAAGAACATTTTGATATGGACAGGAGGCAGGGAAATACTGGGTAGAAGAGGGCAGTTCCCTGGCAAAGGCCCCACCCTCAAGCCTGGAAACTGCGGCCCTAAATTAGAACAGTTATCCCTGTTTTCCTGCCCAAATGTTGCTTTTTCCAAAACCACTCTGGCCCGTCACACTCCGCATCCTGTACCCACAAAATCCCCAAACTCCACTGGCAGAGAAGCAGAGTGGCGTGGCAGAGGAGAGAAGAGACGCATCGGAACGTTGAGAGGAGTTTGGCCAGGGATGGCCGCACTCCAGGGGAAGATTATCTTCCTGCTGTATCCCCTTTCCAGCTCCCCATCTCGCTAAGAGCCACCTCCATCACTCAATAAAATCTCTGCATTCACCATCCTTCAAGTCTGTGTGACCTGATTCTTCCTGGATACTGGACAAGAACAGGGTGCCAAGAGGGCAGGGTGTAAAAGACTGTCACCGTGACTCTCCACTGAGCTGGTTAACAGCCATCTGCAGATGGCAACTGCTAAAACAGCATTAATTGTAACACACCCCTAGACGCTGCCAGGGAACTAGAGCCCAAAAGTGCTCACCCCAGCCTTGGCACCCTCTCACCTGCATGCTTCCCCTCCTGCAAGGGGTTTGAGCACTGCAGGCCGAGTCAGCAAGCCACACCCCTGTCACAAGTCCCACAGAGGGGTCAAGGGAGTCCTCCTGTTTCTCCTGTTTCACTTCCTTTTTTTTTTTTTTCTTCTTTTTTAAGATGGAGTCTTACTCTGTCGCCAGGCTGGAGTGCCACCATCTCGGCTCACTGCAATCTCCGCCTCCTGGGTTCGAGCAATTCCCCTGCCTCAGCCTCCCGAGTAGCTGGGACTAAGGGTGCACACCACCACACCTAGCTAATTTTTTGTATTTTAGTAGAGACGGGGTTTCACCATGTTGGCCAGGATGGTCTCGATCTCCTGACCTCATGATTCCTCACCTCGGCCTCCCAAAGTGCTGGGATTACAGGCATGAGTCACTGGGCCCAGCCTCCTGTCTTACTTTCACAGATGGACTGCCTAATTGTGATCAGTGTAAAATTTAGTCTTGTCACAACTGGGGCTTACACTGCCAAAGCTATGCCTGTCAGACAGAATATTGGGCTGAGTGGGTCACGCTGCTCAGAGGAGAGGGAATACAACCCGTCTTGAAAAAGAGGCTGGTGAGCCCGGCCAGCTGATGCTGGAGATTCACATTGAATTTCCAGAACATGCAAAGACTTTTTCTCATAAGCACGTGAGGTTGAGAACCACGAGTCCACATGTGCCCCTCCTGAGGGAGTTGCAGGATCCAGCAGTATCTGTGCACACTTCAGGCTGCATGTTGTGGAATCCAGGCTTTTTCAGCAAGTTCTCCTAGCTCTGCCTTTAAAATACTCGCCTGTCTACCCATGACTCCCGCCTCCACCACTGCCACCAACCAAATACTGTTGCTCTCCTGGACCATTGAAAACCCTCCTGACTGTTTTCTCTGCTTCTATTCCTGTCCCTCCAGTGATCTCATTAAAATGTTAGAAGGGCCGGGAGCGGTGGCTAACGCCTGTAATCCAAGCACTTTGGGAGGCTGAGGCGGGTGGGCAGATCATGAGATCAGGAGATCGAGACCATCCTGGCTAACACGGTGAAACCCCGTCTCTACGAAAATACAAAAAATTAGCTGGGTGAGGTGGCGGGCGCCTATAGTCCCAGCCACTTGGGAGGCTGAGGCAGGAGAATGGTGTGAACCTGGAAGGCAGAGCTTGTGGTGAGCCGAGATCGTGCCATTGCACTCCAGCCTGGGTGACAGAGGGAGACTCCGTCTCCAAAAAAAAAAAAAAAAAAAAAAAAACAGTAAGATAGGCCATCTTTCCCATACTGTTTAAAAACTGCTCCATCTCACTAAGAGTAAAACTCAAACTCCTTACCATTGTCAACAACACTCAACAAGGTCTGGCTTCTGCCTATCTCTGACCTTACCTGGCAGTGGCCTCCCCTCTCTCACTCGGCTCTAGCCTCCTCACTATTCTTAGAAGGTGGCAAACTTGTCCCATCCAGCAACCTTTGCACATACATATATTAATAATATATATCATTTCTATAATAGAGCTACCAGTTAGAGACCTAGAATAAGTTTTTTTAAATAAAAAAAAGAAATAAAGCAAAGAACTGAAAATAAAAGAAAACAGCATAACCTGGGGGAGAGAAATAGGCCCATGTGGAAAAGAAGCACTTCTGGAAGTAAAACATAAAGTGTTGACATTAAAAATCCAATGAATAGGTTAAAACGGTGAAGGATTGAATACCAAGAAGGTGGTGTTTTTCACACTGCGTCTTAGAGCTAGAAGGAGTCTTGGTGATGTCATGCCCTTGTTCGACAGACAAGGAAGATGGGGACCCACAGAGATAGGTGATCTGTCAAAATCACTAGCCTAATTGGCTAGGCCAAGACTTAAGGCCAGGTGTCCATGTTCTGAAAATGTTTTAATGTGGGAAAGAGAGCAAGCTTGTTTTATATGGTTAGAGAATTGGACTAGAACTAGTGGGTGGCTAGAAGACAAATTTTTGGCTTTTTGGAAGGAAAAGGTTTCCAGTAGTTGGCACTGACAGCACTGGGCTGCCTTGTGAGGCAGGGAGCTCCTGGCTCTCAACCCTAAAACTGTCCAACCCTAAAACTTTATGATTTTTTTTTTTTTTTTTTTTTGAGACGGAGTTTTGCTCTTGTTGCCCAGGCTGGATTGTAATGGCATGATCTTGGCTCAGTGTTACTTCTGCCTCCCAGGTTCAAGCGATTCTCCTGCCTCAGCCTCCTGAGTAGCTGGGATTAAAGGCATGCACCACCATGCCTGGCCAATTTTGTATTTTTAATAGAGATGGGGTTTCACCATTTTGGTCAGGCTGGTCTTGAACTCCTGACCTCAGGTGATCTGCCCACCTTGGCCTCCCAAGGTGCTGGGATTACAGGCGTGAGCCACCATGCGTGACCAAAACTTTATGATTTTAATCTTTTCCTTATACTGGTTGAGGAAGAGAGAGAGAAGAGCCATTAAAAATATTTCCTTTTTCAGTGATTAGGACTTCTATCCTTGCTCAAGATTGATTGATTGATTGATTCATAGCTTGGTCAATTTATTCATTGATGTACTGCTCATTTTTTTTGACCATTTGATGCATGCCAGGCACCAGGGATATAAAGATGTATAAGTTCTGATTCCATCTTTGAGAAGTTTATGAGGTCATATAGCCAGTCACTGGGAAACTGGGACTTGAGTTCAAGTGTCCCTCTGCCTGCCCAGTGCTGTTTCCATTGGGTGGATATTTTGTGGGTGTGTGTGTGAATGACTTGTCTGGCTTTGGTTGGAAATTGTGGGGATAAACCCTTTCAGCAGGGGAAGTGGTACATCTTACATATGAAGGAATTAAACCACTGCTTCGTCTTCCTACCGGGGGGACACTGTGGCATTCAATGTTGGAGAGAAGAGAAGGCAGAGGACATGTGCTAAGTGGAAAACAATCTGAGACAAAGAGGTGAGTGAAGTCAAACATCCTTTCCCACCGTATTAGTCTATGATTGCTGCTGTAACAGGTAACCATGAATTTAGTGGTTTAAAACAACAGAGGTTGTTCTCTTGCAGTTCTGGAAGTCAGAAGTCTGAAATGACTCTTTTGGAGCTAAAATCAAGATGTTGGCAAGGCTGATTCCTTGTGGAAGTCCCAGGGGACACTCCATTCCTTGCTTCTTCCAGCTTCTGGTGGCTGCCAGCATTCCTCGTGGCTACATTACTCTAGTCTCTGCTTCTGTTCTGCCCTTCCATCTTCCTCTTAGGACACTTGTGATTACATTTAATCACATTTAATCACAAATCAAATAGGGCCCACTTGAATAATCAAGGATAATCTCCCCATCTCAAAAGCCTTAATTTAATTCTACCTGCAAAGTCCCTTTTGCCTTATAAGGTAACAGTCACAGGTTTTAGGAATTAGGACCTGGATATCTGCAGGCCATTACTCAGCTGACCACACCCAAGATCACAGTTCTTACAGCCTCCAGACTGAGGGGAGTTCATCTAAGAAAAACCTAAAAAGGGGGAAACACACAAGGGAACACTTTGATGTTCTAATGTCTTTATTTTTATTTATTTATTTACTTTTTATGTATTTTTTTTTCTCTGTTTTTTTGAGACAGAGTCTTGCTCAGTCGCCCAGGCTGGAGTGCAGTGGCACAATCTCGGCTCACTACAAACTCTGCCTCCTGGGTTCACGTCATTCTCCTGCCTCAGCCTCCCAAGTAGCTGGGACTACAGGTGCCCACCACCATGCCTGGCTAATTTTTTTTATTTTTTCTTTTTAGTGGAGACGGGGTTTCACTGTGTTAGCCAGGATGGTCTCGATCTCCTGACCTCGTGATCCTCCCGCCTTGGCCTCCCAAAGTGCTGGGATTACAGGCGTGAGCCACTGCGCCCGGCCATTTTAATTTTGTTTTAGAAGACAGGATCTCATCCTGTTGCCCAGATTGGAGTACAGTGGTGACATCATAGCTCACTTCAGCCTTGAACTCCTGTCTTCCAGCAATCCTCTTACCTCAGCCTCCCAGGTTGCTGGGATTATAGGTGTGAGCCACTGTACCTGGCTTCTAACATCTTATTTTGTCTTGGTTTCTGGGCTCTCCGTGATTTGCAAAAAGTAATAAATGAGTCAATAGAAAAGACTATTTGTAAAGAAAAGGTGGTTAGGGGATAATGGATAATAGTACAGTGAACACTCATTTACTCATCGCCAGTTTAAGAACTAGAACACTACCTTCATTGTATGAATATACCATAATGTAACCTATCAAGCGAACTCTTGATGAATGTTTCGGTTGTTCTAGATTTTTCTTTTGCACTCTCTCCGAAAGAGCGCTACAGTGAGCATTCTTGTGTGTTTCCTGGTGTACCTTTGCACAGGTTTTGTTAGGGTTAGTCTGGCTGAGGCAGAAGATAATTGCATCTTCTACTTGACCAAATAACCTAAATTAAGTTTCCATAGAAAAAGGGGCCTATCCTGGGGCTTTTTATCCTGTACTGTTGATCACTTTGACCGACCCTGCACTGACACCACACTGTCGTAATTACCGTAGCTTGACAAAAATTCTTGATGTGCTCCACCATTTGTTCTTCATAAACTGTTCTCCAAAACTGTTTTCTTTCAGCAGTGGATGCTATTCCATTTGCACCACGTCTTTACCATCACTTGATATTCTCACACTTTAGAATTTTTGCCAGTCTGATGGGTACCAAATGGAATCTCTTTATGGATTTAATTTGCATTTTCCTGAACACTCCTGAGACTGAGCATCTTTTCATATGTTTATTGGCCATTCATGTTCTCTCTTCTGTGAAGTGCCTGCTCAAGTCTTGCCAGTTTTTCTCTTGTCCTTATCTTATTGATTAGTGGGAGTTCTTTAACTCTTCTGGGTGCTAAACTTCTGTCATTTATGTGTTACAAATGTCTTCTCCCAGTGTGTGATTTATTTTATCATCTCTTTTATAGTCTATGTTGATAACCAGAAGTTCTTAATATTAATGCAATAGACATCATTTTTTTCACTTATAGTTTGTGCTTTTTGTGTCCTAGGAAAATAAAATTGTGAAATTATTCTTCCATATTGCTCCTAGCAGTTTTCTAGTTTTTCTGTTCACATTTAATTTCTTAATCTATCTTGAGTTGATTTTTATATATGATGCGAAGCAGCAGTCTAATTTTTTTTCTTTTTTTCTTTTTTTTTTTTCACATGAAAAGCCAGTTATCCTGGCTCTACATATTCAAAAGTTCATGCTTTCTCTTCAGACCTGCAATGCCCAGCCCTGTCATAAAGTGAGTTTCTATAATGTGCATGCCTGTTTCTGGACTCTTCATTCCGTACCATTGAATAGTTCGTCTGCCTGCCGTAGTGCCACGCTGTGTTAGTTACCAGAACTTTATGAAAAATCTTGATCTCTGGCATGGCAAGTTCCCCGCCTTGTTCTCCTTCAAGAGTGCTTTAGTGCAGTAGTACCCAACCTTTTTGGCACCAGGGACTGGTTTCATAGAAGACAATTTTTCCATGGATGGGCATTGGGGGGCAGTTTTAGGATGAAACTGTTCCACGTCAGATCATCAGGCATTAGTTAGATTCTCATAAGGAGGTGTGCAACCTAGGTCTCTCGCATGCGCAGTTCACAATAGGATTCGTGCTCCTATGAGAATCTAATGCCGCTGCTGATCTGACAGGAGGTGGAGCTCAGGTGGTAATGCTGCTGCTCACCTCCTGCTGTGCGGCCAGGTTCCTAACAGACCACAGACCGGTCTCCAGTCTCCATCCCTGTCTGCAGCCCAGGGGTTGGGGGCCCTGCCTTAGTGCTTTCCTCTCCCATAATACATATTTTAGAATTAGCTTAGAGTTATGTGTTATTGCACATACACAAGCACACAAATCTGTTGTGATTTTGATTGGACTAGCGTTGAATGTATGAAACAATAGAATATTGATTTTCTTCATTTATTTTTAATTTTTGGAGACAGAGTCTGGTTCTGTTGCCAAGGCTGGAGTGCAGTGGCAGAATCATGGCACACTGCAGTCTTGACCTCCTGGGTGCAAGAGGTTCTCCTGCCTTGGCTCAGCTTCCCAAGTAGCTGGGACCACAGGTGTGTGCCACTGTGCCTGGCTAATTTTTGAATTTTTTGTAGAGACATTGTCTCACTATGTTCTCACTATGTTGTCCTTGCTAGTCTGGAACTCCTGAGCTTAAGCAATTCTCCCACCTCCACCTGGTCTCCCAGGTGTGAGGCCTTTTATTTTTTTAAGACAGCATCTCACTCTGTTGCGCAGGCTAAAGTGCAGTGGTGAGTGCAGTGGTGAGTGCACTGCAGCCTCAGATTCCTGAGCTTAAGGGATCCTTCTGGTCTCAGCCTCTCGAGTAGTTATGACTATAGGTGTTCACCACCATGCCCAGATAATTAAAAAAAAATTGGGGGCCAGGTGCAGTGGCTCATGCTTGTAATCCTAGCACTTTGGGAGGCTGAGGCAGGTGGATTCCTTGAGTCCAGAAGTTCGAGACCAGCCTGGACAACGTGCTGAAAACCTGTCTCTACCAAAATAAATACAAAAATTAGCCAGGCGTGGTGGCGCACACCTGTGGTCCCAGTTACTTGGGAGGCTGAGCCAGGGCAGGAGAATCTCTTGCACCCAGGAGGTCAAGAGTAGCTGTGGTCCCAGCTACTCAGGAGGCTGAGGTGGAAGGACTGCTTAAACTCAGGAAGTCAAGGCTGCAGTGAGCCGTGATGGTGCCACTGCATTCCAGCCTGGGTGACAGAGCAAGACTCTCAAAAAAACATTTTTTTATTTTTAGAGACAGGTTCTGTCTCTGTTGCCCAGGCTGGTCTCTAACTCCTGACCTCAAGCAGTCCTCCTACCTCGGCCTCCCAAAGTGCTGGGGTTACCGACATGAGCCACCATGCCTGGCTAATATTGATGTTCTTTTTTTTTTTTTTTTTTTTGACACAGAGTCTCGCTCTGTCGCCCAGGCTGGAGTGCAATGGCACGGTCTTGGCTCACAGCAACCTCTGCCTCCCGGGTTCACGCCATTCTCCTGCCTCAGCCTCCCAAGTAGCTGGGACTACAGGCACCTGCCACCATGCCCAGCTAATTATTTTGTATTTTTAGCAGAGACGGGGTTTCACCATGTTAGCCAGGATGGTCTTGATCTCCTGACCTCATGATCTGCCTGCCTTAACCTCCCAAAAGTACTGGGATTACAGGCGTGAGCCATCACACCCAGCAGATGTTCTTAATATGTTTGTTGCACTCCATAAATATGGTGTCTGCCTTTGTTTATTTGGGTCTTCTTTAATGACTTTCAATAAAATTTTGTAATTTTGCTATAAATGTCATACACATCATTTGTTAGATTTATTCCCAGGTATTTGATATTTGTTGATGCCATTGTATTTATTATCTTAATAAAATTTCATCTTCCAACTGTTGGAAGAATACAACCTTGCTTACCTATAGATTCTTTTTGGTTTTCCAGATAACTAGTCATGTCATTTGAGAATAGTGCAACATTATGCCTTTCTGGTCATTATTCTTTTTTATTTCCCCATTTTGCCCTGGTTTGGATTCCCAGTGCATGATGACTAAAATTCGTGAGGCAGATACTCATCTTGTTCCCGACTTAAAAAGGAATGCTTCAACATTTTCCTACAAAGTATCATGCTTGCTGTAGGGTTTTCAGAAATATACTTCGTTACTCTCAAGTGATAGTTTGCTAAGAGTTTTAATAATGAATGATTTATTTATTTATTTTTTGAGATGGAGTCTCGCTCTGTCACTCAGGCTGGAGTGCAGTGGTGTGATCTCCGCTCACTGCAAGCTCCACCGCCTCCTGGCTTCACACCATTCTCCTGCCTCAGCCTCCCGAGTAGCTGGGACTACAGGCGCCCGCCACCACGCCCGGCTAATTTTTTTGTATTTTTAGTAGAGATGGGGTTTCACTATGTTAGCCAGGATGGTCTCGATCTCCTGACCTCATGATCCTCCCGCCTTGGCCTCCCGAAGTGCTGGGATTATAGGCGTGAGCCACCGCGCCCGGCCAATTAATGATATTATATTTTATCTAATGCTTTCATTGAGACGATGTTTTCTTTTTGGTCTTTAGTCTAAGTGGTAAATTGCATTAATTAATTTTACCATTAAACCAAACTTACCTTCCTGGATAAACCCAATTTGGTCATAAAGTTATTTTTGCTTTTTTCTAGTTAAAATGATCCTGGAGGAGATTCGCTAATATTTAGGATTTTTTTAAAGCCAAGTTTGTGAGTGGTATTGGCTATGTCATTTTTGTATGGTTTTGGTATCAGGATTGTGCTAGCCTCATAAACTAAGTTGGGGGTGTCTCATCTTTTTCTACACTCTGAGATAGTGTGTGTAATATTGGATGTCTTTCTTAAAAGGTTAGTAGAATTTGCCCATAAAATCCTCAGAGCCAGGGGCTTTTTCAACAGGAAGATTTTAAACTACTGATTCAATTTATTTAATGGTTATAGGTTTATTCGATCTTTTTGGATCAATATTATTTTAGGACTTAATTCATTTCTGTAATTTTTCAAATTTATTTACAGTTAACAATATTGCTTCTGCACCCTATTCCTTCTCCCCTCTTCTTCTAGCACTCTCATTAGACATGTGTTAGATGTTCCTACTCTGTCTTTCAAGTCTCTTCACTTTGGCCTGGTACAGTGGCTCACACCTGTAATCCCAGCACTTTGGGAGGCCGAGGTGGGCAGATCACCTGAGCTCAGGAGTTTGAGACCAGCCTGGTCAACATGGCAAAACCCTGTCTCTACAAAATACAAAAATTAGCCAGACTTGGTGGCAGGCACCTGTAATCCCAGCTACTCAGGAGGCCGCGGCAGGAGAATCGCTTGAACCCAGGAGGCAATGGTTGCAGTGAGCCAAGATCATGCCACTGCACTCCAGCCCAGGCAACAAGAGTGAAACCATCTAAAAAAAAAAAGTCTCTTCATTTCTTATTTCTGATTTCTTTTTCTGTCATTGCTGCATTATGAATAATTGTGTGCACATCTGACTCTTTAGCCATGTCTAATCAGCTGCTAAACATATTCGTTGATTTACAATTTTTTAATTATTAGATTCTAGAAATTCTATTTAGTTCTGTTTCAAAACTGGCCATATTTTATGATGTCTGTTCCTTCTACATCTTTTAAATTCCTTTTCATTCCTTTAAACATATTAAACATATTTATGTTATGTTCGGAGTCTGATAATTCTAGCATCTAAACTATTTTTCAGGGGCAATTTAGATCTGTTTTTTCTGGTGGCTCCCAATCAAGGTGCATTATGTGTTTTGTAATTTTTTCTTTTTTTTTTTTTTTCACTGTGAGCTTGTATTCCTTGGGATTTTATCTGTAGGAATTCTTTAGGCCTGGGTCAAAGGTGAATTCTTCCAGAGAAGATTTGCATTTGCTTCGGTTAGGTGTCTAGGGAGACTACCAATATTGGACTACTGAAAAGTAATTTCTTGAGATTTTAAAATTTTGACCACGTGGGTAGTGTAAATTTGGGCTGCAAACTTATGTGAGGGTGAGGTTAATGGTTACAAGTTTTCAGGGGAAATACGGTTTCCTCCTCACCTGCTGCCATGACTAGAGAATGGGTGTTTTTACTTTAACCTTTAGCGATTGCAGCAGGCTTCTCTCTCTTCGCCCTTTTACTGATGACGCAGTGCTTTGGGGTCTGAATTAGTTTCCCAGTGCTGCTGGCACACAGTGCCACAAACTGCGTGGCTTAAACTGACAAAAATTTATTCTCTCACAGTTCTGCAGACTGGAAGTCTTAAATCGGGGTGTACCATGCTCTCTCTGAAGGCTGTAGAGAAGAATCTGTTCCCTGCCTTTCTCTTAGCTTCTGGAGGTTGTCAGCAAGCCGGGCCCTTTTTTGGCTTGTAAACGCATCACTTTAATCTCTGCCTCGGTTGTCACATGGTGTTCTCCCTGTGTCTGTCTCTTTTCCTCTTTTATAAGGGCATTAGTCATATTGGAGTAGGGGCTACCCTAACCTAATGATCTCACCTTAGCTTGGTTATATCTGAAAAGACCCTTTTCTTTTTCTTTTCTTTTCTTCTTTGGCAGAGTCTCACTTTGTTGCCCAGGCTGGAGTGCAGTGGACGATCTTGGCTCACTGCAACCATTGCCTCCTGGGTTCAAGTGATTCTCATACCTCAGCCTTCCAAGTAGCTGGAACCACAGGTGCCACCACCATGCCCAGCTAATTTTTGTACTTTTAGTAGAGATGAGGTTTTGCCATGTTGGCCAGGCTGGTCTCGAATTCCTGGCCTCAAGTGATCTGTCCATCTCGGCCTCCCAAAGTGCTGGGAGTACAAGCGTGAGCCACTGTGCCTGGCCAAGACCCTATTTTTAAGTAAGATCACATTCACAGGTATTGGGGGTTAGGACTTCAACGTATCTTTTTGAGCAACAATTTAATCCATACCATGGTCCAAGCTTTATAGAAGGATGCCCTGGGTCAGTGTTACTCAAAATGTGGTCTGGGGACCATACCATTACCTCACCTAGGAGTTTAATAGAACTATAAACTCTCAGCCTCGCCTCCTCCAGACCTACTGAATGAGAATACCTGAGGTTAGGGCCCAGGAATCTGTGTGTTAATATACTCTCCAGGCTATCTTATGCAGGCTGAAGTTTAAGAAGCGTTGCCCTAGACTATGTCTCCTGTACTTGACACTCTGTCAAGCCCTGTAATTTGAAATTCAATGCTTCAGTTAGCAAGTGCCCTTAATTTACCTTTCTAGGGTTCCACTTCGACTTTGCTTTTGGCCTCTAAAGCATTTTACACTGATATCGAATATCAATATGTTTACAAATATTATTCATATTGATTACACTTTTTGTTTTGTTTGGAAACCCGTATAAAAGTTGAAAGAACAGTATGATAAATACTTGCATTATTCTTATCTTGGCACATCCACTCCATCTTTTTTTATATAAATACAAACGTTTCCCTCTTGTCTAACCATCTGAAAGGAGGCTGCAGACATCATGCTACCTCACCCCAAATACTAAAGTGTGTCACTCAAGGACAAGATTACTCTTCTATACCAGTGGTTCTCAAACTTGTAGTTCTTGGCCGGGTGCAGTGGCTCACGCCTGTAATCCCAGCACTTTGGAATGCCAAGGCAATTGGATCACCTGAAGTCAGGAGATTGAGACCAGCCTGGCCAACATGGTGAAACCCCATCTCTACTAAAAATACAAAAATTAGCAAGGCGTGGTGGTGGGCACCTGTAATCCCAGCTACTTGGGAGGCTAAGGCAGAAAATTGCTGAACCCAGGAGGCGGAGGTTGCAGTGAGCCGAGATCACGCCACTGCGCTCCAGCCTGGGCGACAGAGCGAGACTCCGTCTCAGAAAAAAAACAAAAACAGAAAACAACTTTTTCCAGAAAAAAGGCAAAAAAAAAAAAAAAAAAAAAAAGTCAAGAAGAGAGTACTATACACTTTTATAAGTCTTTTTTGTATCAAGGTTAATTTCAATGTGGAATCTGAAACCTTATTAGTGGGGGTTGGTCTATCTTATAGTTTGGATCTTTTCTGTATGATTTTTTAGCATTATGCGTTGGTCATTTGGAAGCTGTTGGTTCACCAAATAGATGCAGATCTTCAAATGTTGGCACATTTTGTTATATTAGATCCAAAATCCATATGCATTAATATCACTGTTTATTTCATCAGAAACGCCTTCAAATATTGGGATACTGTTAAGTTAATGGTAGTGGATAAAAATGTCCAAAATTCTAATTTTTGCATGAAAATCTCAAATCTTATAATTGGCAACAAATACTATTTGTTTTTTCTGATGATATCAATCATTTTTCTAGAAAAGGATTGCAAGATGCCCAGGTCTGAATAACTGTAGTTCATCAGTCATCCAAATAACAGTGGTGTTCCATGAAAAAAGGGGATAATTCAGCACACAACTCAATGACACAAGTGCTTTTCCTCTAGACAATCATCATATTTTAGTATGCAGCAGAAACACTGTATGAGTGCTTCTTATTTCATCAGAATGATAAGAACATCTGTACTCAAGGGTCTGGATTTAATGAAAATGATGATTTTGACTATATCATCTATGACATTCTTAAATGGAACAGGATTTTTTTTCCCTGTTATATTGTGGTGAAGAACACAGTGATGACAGGTGGAGTATGGTGCTATTGCCCTGATTCATGCAACGTACTAGCAGCAGTTTTACCTTTCATTGGATTTGCACCATAGTGAAAACGCAAATGTCTTGGTAATATTGTTGAAATTGTTTTCACCTCATGGACTCTCTGAAGGGGTTTTAGGGATCCCCTGAAAGGGTCTTGAGAATCCCCTAGGAGTCTGTAGATTGTACTTTAAGAATAACTCACTGTTCTGTACCGTCAAAAACCATTACCACCCTAAGAAATTCAACTCTAATTCCACACCTTTATCCAACATGAGGCCCATACTCAGATTAACCCGAATTTGTAAAAAATCCTTTGTTGATTTGTTTTGTTTTGTTTTTTCCTGTTTCTATTTGGATGCAATTAGAGTTCACACATTGAATTTGGCTGTTACGTCTTTTGACAAACCTGGAACAGTTGCCCCGATTTATTGAAGAGTCCAGGTTGGCTGTGTGGAGAGTGTTCTGCATGTGTCAGACTCGTCCTAATGATTAGACCCAGGTCTGACAATTGTGGCAACTCCACCATGTTGATGAGGAGGTGCATCCTCGACCGCCTCCTATCAGGAGGTCAGGGTGTCAGACGGTCTCACATTTGGTGATGCCAAACTCGACCACTTGGTAAAAGATTTACAATTCCCTTGAATCCAGAATTTTTCATTGTTTTCAGTAGGACGGTAAGTCAGGGTATTTTGTCTGATATTGCTGGAAACCATGGTCTCCTTTTGATTTTTTTTTTTTTTTTTTTTTTGAGGTGGAGTTTCACTCTTGTCGCCCAGGCTGGAGTGCAATGGCACAATCTCGGCCCACTGCAACCTCCCCTTCCTGGGTTCAAATGATTCTCTTGCCTCAGCCTCCTGAGTAGCTGGGATTACAAGCAAGCACCACCACGCCCAGCTAATTTTTATGTTTTTAGTAGAGACAGGGTTTCACCATGTTGGCCAGGCTGGTCTCGAACTCCTGACCTCAGGTGATCTGCCTGCATCGGCCTCCCAAAGTGCCGGAATTACAGACGTGAGCCACCACGCCTGGCCCTTTTGATTTTTTTTTTTTTTTTTTTTTTGAGACAGAGTTTCATTCTTGTTGCGCAGGCTGGAGTGCAATGACGCGATCTTGGTTCACTGCAACCTCCGCCTCTGGGTTCAAGTGATTCTCCTACCTCAGCCTCCCAAGTAGCTGGGATTACAGGCACCCGCCACCACACCCAGCTAATTTGTTTGTTTGTTTGTTTGTTTTTTTGTATTTTTAGTAGAGATAGGGTTTCACCACGTTGGCTAGGCTGGTCTTGAACTCCTGACCTCAGTTGATCCGCCTGCCTCAGCCTCCCAAAGTGCTAGGATTACAGGCTTAAGCCGCTGCACCCGGCCCTTTTGATTATTTTTTGGGCTTGCAGGTACATCAGTTAAAATTCTTTTGGTTTTAGAAAAAGTAATACAACTGAGGCTGGCTCACACATCTTACAAGTCTAGAATGGTGCTGATTTCAAGTGAGGCTTGATCCAGCAGCTCAAGATTGTCACCAGAGCATCAGGTTTTCTGGTGTCTTGTCTGTACTCTTTGCTTGGTGCCTGTTTCATATTAAGTCTGGCTCCCCTGGCTGCTAGCAGCTTCTAGGGGCCTTGAAGCCCTCATTTGTGTCCAGCAGAAAAAACTCATCTCTCCCAGAGAGAGAGCATCTCCTCTGGGAGACAAGGAAGCTTTTTGCCTGAAGCCCCTAGCGAGCCTTTAGCTCTCCTGATTTTGGTCACATACTAGTCATTGAACCACTCCCTATGGCAGGGGCATGGGATGTGTTTGACTGAAACCAACCAGGACCCACCCTGGATCTGGGGATAAGATCAGTTGTCCAAGCACATGGCACTGGGATGGTGACCCAGAGAGCATCTGGGTCCTGTTACCAATACTAAAGTCAGCCGGAACTATGGGCTATCCAAAACCACCAACATCCACCAAGGAGCTTTGGTATCCATGAGGGTATAAAACACTTTACTGAGTACCACGTATGCAGCAGTTCTTGTGCCGTGCCGTTCTTTATTCATTATTCATTCAGCAGGTGCACTCTATCATCTGGTCTTGAGTGAGCTGGCACTGTGAGCCAGATGTGGGTCACCACTGAGGGAAAACAGCTGGAGTTTTGCCTCACAGTATTTCTCATGTAAGGCTTCATAATTTAATTAATGCAGCAGTCATATAGGTGGACATTACTTGTCTCTTCCCCAGATGACAAAATTGTAACCTAGGGCTAGACAGGCTGTGCAGGTTACCCAGCAAGTCAGTGGTTGGTACCAGACAAGCATGATGACACCATAGTGCCAGCAACACTGTCTGGCCCTAGACTGGATTTGACTTGGGGGTGTCACTCAGCCCTTGCTGAGCTGAGTGACCTTGGCCACAGGACTGTTCTTCCCAGGGTCCTTGGAGCAGGGAGGGGCTTACCCTCCTGGCAGGCAGCTTCCCTGATTGTTCACACCATCCCATCTTCTACATCTCTAAGAGTCCCGGCTACTCTGAGCAAATACAACCTCTTAGACCCTCCAGGGTCTCAAGGGCCCTGCAGGGTCTTTGATTTTTATGGTGAAGAGCTTGTGAGGACAGGAGACCAAGGAGAAAAGAGGCCAGAGCCTTAAGAACTGCCTCCAGGCCAGACACAGTGGCTCATGCCTATAATCCTAGCACTGTGGGAGACAGAGGTGGGTGGATAGCTTGAGCTCAGGAGTTTGAGACCGGGCTAGGCAACATAGTGAGACCTCATCTCTAGAAAAAAATAGAAAAATTAGCTGAGTATGGTGGCACATGCCTGTAGTCCCAGCTACTCAGCAGGCTGAGGTGGGAAGATTGATTGAGCATCTGCTTGCTGGGCTCAGTGAATCCTCCCATCTCAGCCTCTGAGCCAAGATTGCGCCACTGCACTCCAGCCTGGGCAGCAGAGCAAGACCCTGTCCCCGCCCAAAAAAACCCCAAAAAACTGCCTCTCCAGAAGCACACTGGGGAAGAAGAGGAGGTGAGGAGTGCAGGATTGGCTGGCTAGTTCCTGAGGCTTCTACCTGCCCAGACCTAAGAAAATACCTTTAAGGAGTGGTTGGAGAGGCTCTTGTCCATCTTCTTTTGTAAGAGTCTAGCCCTATCGCTGGGCCTCCTGTCCTGGTTGGCTCACCCCAGCCAGCCTGCTCACCCCACCTGGGCCTGCCTTACCTCAGGAGAGGCTGGGATCCAAATTCTGAGGTCAGCCTGAGCCAGCCCAGCCCTGCAGTGTCTTCCAGGGTGAGACTGAGATTCAGCGTGTTCCTGGAGGCAACTCATCCAGTTTAATGAGATTCTGGGTGGGGAGGTGGTTTCCCTATAAGGCATGGGCAAATTTCTCAGCTGACAGCCAGGCATCCAAGCTGCTGCCACTAGGCTAGCAGCAGGATGAGATCAGCTGTGGTTGTGGCCTTCCTGGCAGTAGGCAAGGAGCTGTGGGGCTGGGTGAAATCACTCAGGTGGGAGCACTGCTCCCGGGAGAATTTGCAGAAGCTTCCTGGGTAGATAGATCATTCCAGTCACTGTAGGTCAGCCTTTCCTTCCCATTCGTCTGCTCCTTGGCAGTTTGCAAACGGCTTCACATCTGTTGTTGGATGCAAGGTCACAAATGTGGTGACTCCTGGCTGAAATCAGCCTGCATATTGCTTGTTTAGCCTGTGGTGTTTTAAATTTGAATCTACTTAAATAGAGACATGTGATACCAAAATCCAAATTTTGGGCTTCTCTTGAAGAATCAGAAGATGTGGCACTACAGGATGATTCCATCAGGGCAGCATCAGCCAAGCTAAGGGGTGGCTGCCACCAGGGCCTGTGCTGCCTGATCTGCCTAGCCCCACCGGGCCCAGTTACTGCAGGCTGTGGTGGTTACCATGTCTCATCTCACACCTGGTCTTTTCCACCACTGGCCTGGCCCTTGATTCTGTATTTTCAGAGCAAACGGGGAGGTGGGCATTAGTATCCCTGTTTTGCCAATGAGAAAACGAGGTTCAAACTGATTTCAATATATCATGTAGGAAAATAGTCACGGCCCGATCAATCGTGGCTCTGCCACTTAATAGCTCTGTGACACTGGGTGAGTCACTTGCCCTGTCTGGGTCCCAGCCTTCCCATTCATAAAACAAAGAGGTTGAGGGCTAGGTAGGTAGCAAACTTCTCAGCATAAGAAACAGATAGAATCCAGAGAAGCTAGGAGAGGAGAAGGAGACAAAGGAGACGTGATGGCCCAACAACCTAGCAGAAAGGCATTTTAAAAGGATCTCTAGCCTGGGTAACATAGCAAGACCTTGTCTCTACACACCAAAAAACCAAACAACAACAACAACAACAAACCAGCCAGGCATGGTGGTACATGCCTGTAGTCCCAGCTACTCAGGGTGTAGGGAGCCTGAGGTGGGAGGATCGCTTGAGTCCAGGTGGTCAAGGCTGCAGTGAGCCGTGATTGTGCCACTGCACTCCAGCCTGCGTGACAGAGCAAGACTCTGTCTCAAAATAAAAGAAAATAAAATAATCTCTGATATTCTTTTAATCCATTTGCTTTTCTGTGATATAAACTTGCTCTGTGTCCCAGAATTTTAAGCAAAATTTGCTGTTCACACTACAAAAGAAAAAAAAAATGAAGAAGAGGAAGAAGAAGGATGGTAGCTAAATGCTCTCTGGGGTTCTCATCTGAACTGATGTCTGTCACTCTGAGTAGTCATTGACAGTGTGCTGCTAGGTGCCAGAGGGACACAGGATCTGTGCCTTGATCCCCAGACCTAAAGGCAAAAGTTAGATCCATTTACCATAATAAAAATAAGTATGTTTATTGACACATAATTTACAAGTATGCTTTATGTCAGATGTTGCATTGAAAGTTTGCACACATTATTTCACTTAACATTGACAGTAGCCCTGTGGGGTAGGTAGTATTATTTCCATTTTACAGATGAGCGATCAGAGGTTTAGAATGGGTAAGGAATTTGCCCAGCTCTTTTTTCTTTTCTTTTCTTTTCTTTTTTTTTTCTTTTTTTTTTTTTTGGAGACAGGGTCTCACTTTGTCACCCAGGCTGGAGTGCAGTGGCGTGATCATCACTCACTGCAGCCTCAAACTCCTGTTGTTCAGTTCTTAAACATTATGTATGAGAGTCAGGAATCTAATTCAGATCTGTCTGATTTTACAGCTCTTGTGTTGTCTTTGCCTAAGTGTTGCTGCAGCCCCATCTCCATGAGTGGATCATTTACAGTGCAGGGCAATGACAGATTAGGGTCCAGTGCTTCTGCAAGCAGGAAGAATCATTGAAATGCAGAAGTGCTGTGGGCTGGACGGGCTGGTCCAGGGAGGGTGCATGGAAGGGGAGTAAATGGTCTTCCAAACACAGTTTGGATTCTCTTCTGCAGCCAGTATGAGGTTAGGTGTGAAGGTGAGATTGTGCCAGTTGAAGGACCAGACTGGCTTGAAAATTAGTGTCATCTTAGGAGTTCAGGTGGTAAAGGAAGATGTTGAGGTCAAGATACAGAACTTTGCTTTCAGGCAAGTGTGAGCTGGTGAGGGTTTGTCAGGGGGAGTGATGTGAAAGCAGTGTGTCTGTGTCAAGTTGGAAGCTACAAGGGCTGAACCCGAGTCTTGGCAGTGAGCATGAAAAGAGAGGGCTGAATTGGCACATCAGTAGAATGGGAGCAATCGGCAGGCCTTGAACACACATGTGAAAATCAGAAGGAATTTTGGAAGTCGTCTAGTCCCATCTTGTCCCAGCGCAGGGACTCCTGCTTTGGTGACCTCTGTGATAGCTGTGCATCAAGTCACTGCCAGTGCAGATGGTAGAGCAGGATCTTACATGGCAGGTAGCATCACACAGGGGTGACGATACTCAGTGTCTACATTGGGTTGAATGTCTCCTCAAAATTCATGTCCACCTGGAACCTCAGAATGTGACCTTATTTGGAAATAGAGTCTTTGCAAATGTAATCAAGTTGGGATGAGTTCATACTGGATTAGGGTTAGTCCCAATCCAGTGACTGGTATCCTTATAAAAAGAAAATCTGGACACAGATTGAGACATGCAGAACACCGTGTAACAACTGAGCCAGATTGGAGTGATGCCTGTACAGGTCAGGGAACTCCAGGGATTGGCAGCAGCTGTGAGAACCTAGGAAAAGTCAAGGAAAATCCTCCCCTAGAGCCTCCAGAGGGAACATGACCCTGATGATTCCTTGATTTTAGACTTCTAGACTGCAGAATGATGAGAGAATCAATTTCTATTGTTTTAATTGTTTAATCAATTTCTATTGTGGTACTGCCGCCCTAGGAAATGAATGTAGTGTCCACTACCTTTAAAACCCCATGGGCCCCTGCTGGCCTCCCTATTGCAGGAGGAAATAAGGGCAGCTTGACACCGTGCAGGCAGAACCTGGTAGGACTGGTGCAGGCTCCTGGTATTTGTCTCTTTCCTTTCTAGTGCTCACAATTATTTTAATAATTCCATCTAGAAGTTTGCATTGGTGTTCAGTCACCCCATAATGTAGTCCTAGGGGAAGTTCTGTTCCTATGACTATTCCTGATTTCCATGAATTGGCATGATCATCACTACCCCCTCCAGAGTGCCATCTCTCCTCCCTCCCTTAGCTATATCTGTCTACTTTTTCTTCCCCAGACCCTTCTAGACTAAAATAGATTCTTTGTTCTGCCACCTCAAAGCACACACTGCTAGCACCAATTATTGGACAATGTCCTACATAGCTGTCCAGAGGTATCGTGTGTTTTTGTATTTCTTAACTCATAGATTTGTTTTTTTAACTTCACCAGTGTTTATGTCTTGCCTCTTAAGTTTGTATCACAGTCCTTTGAAGGCATACAGCCTGTCTTTTGCTTCCTTTTCTCCTCTATACACTTTGTACATTGTTATAACTGCGCGCGCGCACGCGGGCGCGCACACACACACACACACACAGAGAGAGAGAGAGAAAGAGAGAGAGACAGAGAGAGAGAGAAAGGGGAGGAGAGAGAAGTAATGATGGAGGATAATTTTCCTCATCTGGGAAAGATTAGAAAGAAGAAAGGTTGAAGGTTGACTTGAAGGGGAATCTTGATCTTTAGGGTGGAACTGTGCTCTGGCCCCTAGAAGGTGGTGATATGTCTATATACAGTTATGCATTGCTTAGTAATAGGGGTATGTTCTGAGAACTGTGTCACTAGATGATTTTGTCATTGTGTGAACATCATAGAGTGTACTTACACAAACCTAGGTGGTACCGCCTGCTACCCATCTAGGCTACATGGTATGGCCTATTGCTCCCAGGCTGCAAACCTGCACAGCATGCTACTGTACTGGATACTGTAGGCAGTTGTAACACAGTGGTATTTGTGTGTCTAAACATAGAGAGTATACAGTAAAAATACAGTATTATAATTATGGGACCACTGTCGTATGTGCCGTCCATCGTTGATGGAAACATCATTATGCTCTGAGCAAGTCCAGCCTCATTTGTCTGTAAAAGGACAACAGAGCCATTGAGCATTTTCCGTGTGCCCAGTTCTGTGATGGACCATGGGGAGGTGATGCTGAATAAGACAGACGTGACCCTTATCCAGTGCTTAGTTTCGTGGGAAAAATGGGAAGTAACTACTTCTTGACCTGATTCCCTGTGGCTTTTCATTCTGGTGGCAAGGTACAGACAGGCTTGGCGATTGTGGTAGGCCCCCCGGCAGCCTTGTTTGTGCTGCATGATCTGCCCTCTCCGCTTGGCTATGGCTGATTGGATCACACATGGACACTTGACCCAAGCTGAGCCAATTATATTTTCCCCCTCCTGGACACACAGACGTGAGATTCTGAGGCAGCCAATCGCCCCCCAAATTCATATTTTAAAGTTCTGATTCCCAATGTGATGGTATTTGGAGATGCAGCCTTTGGGAGATAGTTAAGTTTAGATGGGGTCACGAGGGTAGGGCTTTTATGACGGGATTAGTGTCCTTAGAGGAAGAGACACTAGAGAGTTCTCCTGCCTCTCTTTTCCCACCATGTGAGAACACAGCCAGAAGCTGGCCGTCCGAAAGTTAGGAAAAGAGCCCTCACCAGAATCTGACCATGCTGACACCCAGTCGCAGACTTCCAGCTTCCAGTGCTGTGGGAAAATGGATTTCTGCTGTCTAAGCCATCCAGTCTGTAGTGTTTTGTTAGGGCAGCCTGAGCTGACGAATTCAAGCGGCAGGAGCTGTAAAGAGAGAGTCAGGAGGTGTGGAGGCCGTGTTTGGTTGTGTAGATCGAAGAGCAGTTCACATGAAGAGCACGTGTGTTGTGATTTCTTTCAAAATTGGTCTTCAGGTGTCTCCTGAGAGTGGCTGTAAGCCAAGATAGCCTTGACCAGGGGGAAGTTAGGTTTGGGTCTGCCAGTCAGGTGAAATACAGTGAGGAGGTGAAACCAAAATGCGTGAAAGAGAAGACATTTATTACTTACAGGTCCAGAGAGGTTAGGGGTACTGACGGGAGGCCGAGGGGAAGTCTGGAAGTGGCAGGGAGCTCACTTAGGAAGTAGCAGGAGCGGGCTGGAGAGAGAGAAATGTAATTCCCCCACAGCGAGGGGAATTTTTAACCAGGCCAAAGGTGATAGGGTGCTACTGTGTTTCAGATAACTCATGTCAGGCCTAAAGGTGGATGCCAAGGCAGCACCTATATTAAACAAATTCATGACAGTGTGGGAGGTGGGTCAGTAGAGAAGGAGGAGTGATAGAGACACTGGAGAATGCTGAGGTGGCAGACACATGGCCTGGCCTTCCAGGACTCTCCAGTCCCTAGTTCTAGACTGTTACGAGGCCCAACCGCCTTGGGGTTTGTATGCTAACCCCTCCCTGTACCCATGTCCTCCCCACACATTCTCTTTACTGCTTTTGCTAGTTTGAGTCCATTTCTATTACTTATAACCAAAAGAACCTCTACCAAGATGCTTCCCACTTTACAAGTGAGGAACAGAAGAGCAGAGAGGCTGAGTGACTGCCCAGGGTCCACTGGTGAGTGACAGTGCCCAAGCCGCACTCCAGCTCTTCAGACCAGTTCCCTACTGTGCGTGCCCTTCCGGTTGTCATGGCAAACTCCTTAGGGAAGCAGACCTAGGGCGGTTCTGAAACCACAAGGAGAAATCCTAGTTGTTAATCCTCTACCACTCCCTCTGTTGCCCAGGCTGGAGTGCAGTGGTGCGACCTCAGCTCACTGCAACCTCCGCCTCCCATGCTCAAGAGATCCTCCCACCTCAGTCTCCTGAATAGCTGAGACTGCTGGGATTATAGGAATGTACTATCATGCCTGGCTAATTTTTTTTGTATTTTTAGTAGAGATGGGGTTTCACCATGTTTCCTAGTCTGGGCATCAACCTTTTAAAACATGGTCTGTGTTCTGTCATATTAAAGGTGCCATTCACACATCAAATATCCTCGCCCCCTTTTTTCTGTAATGCTGTCAGATGGAGTAGCTCAGCCTTTACCACTTGCATTATTGTCTTTGGATCTTGCCTCTAAGAGATTCTTAGCAGTGTGCACTGGATGATGGCCAGGATCTTCCCATGCCTTCGTGCATTCTTTGCATTTGTCTTCCTTTTGTTCTAGTGATCCAACCCATATTTATATCTCAAGGACAGGTGATTTTCTCTGAGCTATATGATAAGGAATGCCTGACAACCCCTGTTTAGCTTCTATATTTATTTTAAGATATATTTTTTAAATGAGCCAATTAATTGGAAAATATTTATATAGAAAGTAAATGTCACTCTTTCCATCATTCTACCATAACTGCCAATAACATTGTAGAGAATCTTTCTTCTAGTTTTCTATTTGTGAACTTAATCTGTAAAAATATATCATTGTAATTATATATATTCAGAATTTTGCATTTCACTTCTCTTGGTAACATAATAGTCTTCTGTTTCAAACATTTTGTAAATGTCGTTTTTTTCTTTTCTTTTCTTTTCTTTTCTTTTTTTTGAGACGGAGTCTTGCTCTGTTGCCCAGACCTGGAGTGCAGTGGTGCCATCATGACTCAGAGCAGCCTCGACCTCCTGCGAAACTGGGACTACAGACATGTGCCACCACGCCCAGCTGATTTTTCCATTTTTTATAGAGACAGGGTCTCATTCTGTTGCCCAGGCTGGTCTCAAACTTCTGAGTTCAAGTGATCCTCCTGTCTTGGCCTCCCAAAGTATTGGGATTACAGGCATGAGCCACTGCACCCAGCCCTAAATATCATTCTTAATGGCCGTATCCATTCTAGTAAGTTGAACACAATTTACTGAAGTGTATCATAATCCCTTTTGGGCACGAATGGACAATAAATAAATACAGGAAATGTAAGAGCCATGCCTCTATTTGTTAGACATTTAGGTTGTTTCTGATTTGTGTGTGTGTAAGTATAGATAATGGTACGGTCTACCCCTTTGTTTTTTGGGGTCTTTTCCTTATGCTAGATTCCGTAAAGTAAAATCATGGATAAACAGTTGTGGCTTTTTTTTTTTTTTTTTTGACCCAGTCTTGCTGTGTTGCCCAGGCTGGAGTACAATGGCGTGATCTTGGCTCACTGCAACCTCTGCCTCCCGGGTTCAAGCAATTCTCCTGCCTCAGCTCCCGAGTAGCTGGGACTACAGGCAGTCACCACCATGCCCGGCTAATTTTTGTATTTTAGTAAAGATGGGGTTTCACCGTGTTGACCAGGCTGGTCTCGAGCTCCTGATCTCAGGTGATCCGCCCGCCTCAGCCTCCCAAAGTGCTGGGATTCCAGGCGTGAGTCACTGTGCCCGGCCAGGTGTGGCTTTTCAAAAGCCTTTTTTTTTTTTTTTTTTTCTTTTGGCTCCCAACAAGAAACTATCAAAGGACTTTTGGTACATGCCATCGTATTGCTTTTCACACAGAGTACTGATTTATTCCCCCTACCATGAGGACCAGCAGTGTGAGGCCTATAAGAATCTCTGCCCTGGCCTCTGAATAAGTAATGTGTAAGAGTAAATACATGTGTTCTATTAGTGTTCTTTGAGATCTGTTAGGAGAACTACTACCAAACACCAATTTGTAGATCAGATAACACTCATCAGAAGACAGGGAAATGCATTTTGTTCTTTCGTTTGATAAGGCTACAGTAACTGCTTGTCCCCAGCCTCTGGAAAAATGTTGCTTATTGCAGTACTGTAAATAGTTTTACATAAAATCCTTCTATTGTCTTTGTGTTTTTTCTGATGGATGAGTAAAGACTAGGTAACAGCTTGAGCACACTGGGAGTATTTTATTATGATCATACTTCTTCAAGCAAAGGGTGGGATGGAGAGCTAGATGATCTTGACTCAAATATTTTTGTATATTCTGTGTTTTGGAAAGAGGAACCTTTATGTTTTTAGGCTAGGGTGGTGGAGAAGGTCTCAAAGAAGAGAGACCAGATTTGGGATTTCAGAAGGGTTAAGAGAGAATGAGGACACAGCATGAACATACTGCAGACTGGGTTAGAATTTATGTGGTATGTTGCTTTTGGCTGGATCAGCAGGTATGGGCTGGATTGCAAGATGTTGGAAAGTCAAGCCCCAGAATCTGGAAAAAATTTAATAGTCCATATGGAGTCATTCAAAGGTTATGGGGAGGGAGGGAATGAAATGCTACAGCCACTTAAAAAAACAGTTTGGCAATTTTAAAATTAGGTTAGGTATATACTTATCCTCTTTCATAGCAAAATGAAAACATATGTCCACACAGGACTTTACTCCAATATTCTTAGCAGCCTTTTTCATAATAGCCAAAGGTTCTGAGCAGGCGAGTGGCCTGAGGAGAACTGTACCTCAGGCAGAGGAATCTGGCAGTGAGGCGCAAGGTGAGCCGAAAGGAAAGGAAAGCTGGTTAGAAGTTTCTCGAGTCCTCCGGGCATGCAATGAGGAGGGCTGGAGTTGTGAGAGGACTAAGGGAAGGGCTGAGGAGAAAAGTTCCTTCAGAGGAAATCTCCAAAGCCTGGAGCCGGCTGGCTGCAGGTGCCAATGGAAAGGAGGAGGAGGCAAATCTGAGTGGCAGAGGGCAGGGGTCTTCAATAGGTGACCCGGGGTACTTGGTAGAAGTGCAGACATTCAGGCCCCACCTCAAACCTGCTGAATCAGACATTTTGGGGGGGGGCAGCAATCTGTGTTTTAACACACCCACCTGGTGATTCTCATGCCTCTCAAGTTTGAGAGCTCCTGGAATAGGGAAATTGGCTTAAGGCAAGGATATGTGATCCAAGAGGAAATCTCCCACAGGCTGTTAGAGACAGGAGAGCAGCTGGGCTGATGTGGATGCTGGGCCTGCTCAGCTGATGCAGACCGGAGTGCAGGGGCTTGCCCTGAGGGAGGAAACGGGTACACAGAAAAGCAGAGGACCGGGGCCAAGCTTGGGGATGTCTCAGGGAGATCCCTTTGAATGCAAATAACAGAAGCCTGCTTCATACCAGCTTGAGGAAGCGAGGACATTTATGGGAAGGATACTGGCCCAGCTCCTGGACGGTTAAGACTAGAGGGACCAACCCGGCCTCATGAGAGCCCAGAACCCACACAAATTCTGTGTCTGTCTGTCTCTCCTTTCCCCCTTTTAATTTATTTAACCACTATCTGTATATCTGTTTAACCTCTAACAAGGTACCTGTTCTAGGTACCAATGGTGAGCTTAAAAAAAATAATAATGAAGACTTGACTTTGCCCATAGAGCCTGTCTGCCTGTCTGTCTTACCATGAAGTGTCTGTGCTTCTGTCTGTTTTGATCTTCTCTCTGGAGACATCCGTCTCTCTTCTGGTGAGCATTTGGCCAGATGTGGCCACCTCACAGCTGCTTAAGTTTACAGTCTTTGTTGTAAGTAACCTGCAGATATCTCAGCCCTGATTCTAAATTGCTGGGGAAAAAAATCTGAGAGGATTTTGGGCCCAACTTTGGTCACATCACCTCTAGCAGGAGACAGAGTCCTGTGGTGGGTGCCCAGGGGTGGGGGTGAAGGTGGGTGGTCTTTATAACGAGGGATTGGGCAGCATAGCTGTGCCAAACAGGGTGTGTTTCAGGGGCATTGTTTTCATCCTTGATGATGTAAGCTGGAGCAGGGAGATGGTTTTTGTTTGCTTAACTTAACTTCTTAACAAGCACTCCAGCAATGGTATCAGCTTCTGGAGGGGAATGTGGGTTTGTGTGTGCTAAATGAAAATTAGAAACCCTTACTGTTGGGAGGAGCTTGTGGGTGCAGAGGATTGAAGCATTGCTTTTTTCTTTTAGAGGGTAGGCAGATAAGCTTTAAAGTCCTCCCCCCGCCCTGAGATTTTGCAATTGCAAATAAAACAACAGAGTTTGGGCATCTGAACCTGAAGGAAGGGAATTGTGGTGGCATCCATAGTCTTTCCTCTTATCCAGAGTAGACTCGTCTTTTATCTAGTTAGTGCCATGACAAATTTGGATACATTCATCTTTCTTCACTGTGAAATCGAAGGCTTGGTTGCTAATGGTTTTACAGAAATTGTTCCTTTATTTTGCTGGAATATTGATGAGTCCTGGGAGACCATAAAAGCACATGTGCGAATGACTCTTTACCCACCCTCCTTAGTGGGGAACTTCAACTCTCTGGTTCCCTTCACAGCCTGGGTTGTAAACTGCTATTCTAACCTCTGTTCTGTACCTTCACCACTTGTACATTCATTCATTTAATCATTCCTATTTACTACATATATACCAAGTGTCGAGCATGGTGCTAGTAGGTTGACTTCATATTTTCAGTCACTGGCCTAGCCACCTTGCTCTTCAGTTTTTCCTCCTCCTCTCACCCTTTGGATGGATGCTGTCAGATGTGCTCTGGGGCGATTGCTCCCCTCAGCCTATCTTCTGCCTGACCCAGCTGCACTGAGCCATTTGTAGCTGCAAACCCACCATGCTCTCTCATGTTTCTGGGGTTTATTCATGCTGTTCTCCCCTCCTGAAATGCCTCCCCTGCCCCACCTTCTTCCAGAATCTTCCAAATCCCTGCTCACCTTTCAAGATCTGCTGGAGTATCTCCTGCCTATAGAAGTTGCTGATTGGGAGTCCAGTCTTAGGCCTGATATGGGGCTCACACCTGTAACCCTAGCACTTTGGGAGGCCAAGGCAGGAGGATCACTTGAGCCCAGGAGTTTGAGACCAGCCTGGGAAGCATAGCAAGGCCCCATCTCTATGCATTTTTTTTTTTTTTAATTAGCCAGGCAGCCAGGCGTGGTGGCTTATGTCTGTAATCCCAACACTTTGGGAGGCTGAACTGGGAGGATCACTTGAAGCCAGGAGTTTGAGACCAGCTTGGCCAACATGGTGAACCCTGTCTCTACTAAAAATATAAAAAAAAATTAGCCAGGCTGGTGATGCAGGCCTGTAGTCTCAGCTGCTTGGGAGGCTGAGGCATGAGAATCACTTGAACCCCGGAGGTGGAGGTTGCAGTGAGCTGAGATCATGCCACTGCACTCCAGCCTGGGAAACAGAGTGAGACTCTGTCCAAAAAAAAAAAATTAGCCAGGCATCGTGGTGTACTCCTGTAGTCCTAGCTACTCAGGAGGCTGAGGTCAGAGGATCACCTGAGCCTAGGAGTTTGAGGCTACAGTGAGCTAAGAAGGTGCCACTGCACTGCAGTCTGGGTGACGGAGCAAGACCCATTTCTAAAAAATAAAAATATTTTTTAAAAAGTAATTCAGCTTCAGCCTTCAGAGCATTCACTATGGGTGTGATGATCTGCTTGAGTGGACTTCAGCTACACTTTCACTCAGTGAGATGCAGGACTGTCCCACTCATCTTTGTATCATGACAGTGCAAAGGATCTGTCATGGATGAAGGGTCAAATGCTACTGTGGTCAATAGGATGGGGAAGAAAAGCAAAGGATAAAGAAGAAAATAAAAATCACTCATAATTCCATTACCCAGAGATACATTTTGGAGGGGTCCTTAAGACTTTTTGAATATAAAAAGTTTATGATTGAAGTTACTGCATATCTTGCTTTTCCATTTACCATTAATATATTAATATTTTCTTATTGCCCACAAGAGTCCTAAGATAAGATTTTAGTAACCTTTTAGTGTTTTATAGCCAATTATTTCTTTACTGTTGGATGCTTATATCATTTTCAGCTTTGGACGTAAGAACACCATGGAACATATTTATGTATTAATCTTTGTTTGCATCTGAAGATTTCTTTTGGATAGATTCCCAGGAGTGCAATCACTGGGTCAGAGGATAGCAACACTGTTAAGGTTTGATTAATAATGCCAAATTGTCTCCCCAGACTGTGCCAGTCTCTACTCTCATCCTCAGTTTTTGATGGATGGGTTTGTGAATAAAGAGATGGAAGCAAAAAAACCGAAGCACCAATGGCCTCGTTGGCTGTTGTTTCCATTTGGAGGAAATGGCAGCTTTCCTTGGGATAGGAGCCAGGGTGTAGAGAAAGACCTGTTCCATTGCAACCCTAGAGGGTGGTGACCTTTGGGCACAAGCCGCAGGCAGCACTCCATTAGCTGCACGTCCATTAATAAGGAAGTCAAGCTTCAGGAGGCTGGGCTGGCTTTATAAAGCCTCTGGGGAATTAAAGGAAAAAGGAGTATGGATGAAGCATTTGTTGCTGTCATGGTGGGGGGAGGTCATGACTGGGCATTCATCTGCATGGGGCCTCCTGGCCAGTTAATCCCAGCAGCAAATGTGGGTTTTAAGAGGTTAGTCATCTGCCTACAGGGAACTGGACCTGCCTGGGAACTTGCAGCCTCTTGGACAGGTGCATCTGTTGAAGTGTTAAGTATACTCTTGCTTATTTTTGCTGACTTTGACATTTTTGTAATTGATGCAACTTAGAGGACCCTGAAAAATAAAGTGAGCCCTAATCAAGTTGTTATTTTCCAACTGATCATATATAGTGAGGATGCTCTCTCATAAATGATATTTTAAAATTGACATTACATTGTCATTTAGTAAATTTTGAAAATGAATGGAAGAGTTCAATATAAATACGATGAGAGATAGGAAACTGGTATTTCTGGTATTGTCACGCTGGTCTCTTGAAAACTCTTGTTTCATTTAATCCTCAAAATAGGAATTGTTGTTACTTATTTTTGTAGATGAGGGGATTGAATCTTAGAGAAGTTCAATACCTTAATCAAAGTCATAAAGCTAATACGTTGTAGAAATGGGATGAGAATCTATGTCTGACTCCAAAGCCCATGCCCTGCCCGCTATGCAGGGAGTTGTTCTGCCCCTGACCCTGTCAGGAACTGGAAGGAAGACCTTGCAAGCAGCTTGCCATTATCTGCTCCTAGGGAGGTGGGGGATGTATGCCCATGGAAAAGCCTGCTGTGGTTTCTGCTGGTGCTGTGATCTGCTCTGAGAAGCACTTAGAGCCAGCTCCAAGGAGCTTCAAAGAGAATGCAGATGAAGGAGTTGGACAGCTCCCAGCTTCTCTGGTCTCATGTCTTCACCGTGGGTGCTTGTATTTAGTTGGTGTGATGTGACTTTTTACACAAACATGCACGTTTGGTGGTCACCTTTTTCACATGTGGATACAGCTTAATTGGATTCTTGGCTCTGACAGCTTCTGAATTGGATCCTCACCTTATGGTGCCAGCACAACCTGGATTTGTCAGTGGTACCCAGAGGCGTGAAGGGCTTTGTACGTAGAGATGCATGATCTTCCGTCAGAGAGGGGACTCGGTCAGCCCCAGTGGATGTGAGTTCAAGATGGAGAGAAGGCTAAGGGGACCCAAGTTTTGGGGCATCCATTGTTAAATGTTTCAAGGGCTGTATCTGAGTCAACTCCTCTTTAAGCTTTTTTGGTTTTGGTTACATGAACCAAGACAGATAAAACCAACTGGGCTTAGCATGAGCCAAAACGACAACTCTTTATTGTAAAGAGGCAGGAAGATGCAGTTGACTCATGTGGCCCTGGGACCTGGAAGGCAGTTGGGAAGCCTCCCCTGGGCCCTGGTCTCACTTGTCTGCTTCTTTGGCCACATCTGCTCGACTCTCTGTGTGTCTGGCACTCTCTCTGACTCTCTCTCTCCCTAGACTTCTACTTTTCATGGGTATATGGCCAAGCACGGCCCTGCACAGTTGCAGTCTCCACTCTTGAGTTTATAATCCTTTAGTTCAAGTATCTAGCAGAAATTACTCAAGTTTCTCAGTACCAATGCCAATTCCTGGGAGACAGAACCTGACTGTTGAAGGTCAGGAAGGGTTGTGCGGTATGAACCTGGTTTCTGGGGCCCATCCTAGTGGATGAGAGGTGTAGTTCTCAGCACAGAGAAAGGAGGGCAGGACCTGTCGATGGGAAATAGAGAGAGTGGACCCATTTGGCCAAAGAGATAGAATTTGGACTGGACCAAGGAGTGAAATCCCGGGTAACAAATTTTAAGTCAGTAAAACAAAGAGCTCCTTAGGGTGGCCCAAGATGGACCAGCCTGCATGGGATGATAGCAAGTTCCTATATGTGCAAAGGTTCAGTCAGTCCAGAACAGCATTCTAAAGCAGATCCAAGCATCTGCTGGGGTGGACAAGATGGCTCTCATGGTCCCCCCTGGCCATGTCAGTCTGGGCCTGGGCTGCTGCCTCTGCTGCAGATATTTTCCTTGGATTCTCCACTCACAGAAGGAAGATTGGAGGGTATTTTATTGGTATACTTGTGTTAGAGGGCCATATTCAGTCTACCAGTATTTTAACTACTGCTGCTGCTGGGTGTTGGATTGCGGATGATTTTGATTTTTGGTTTTATTTTTTTTACGTATTTTAAAGTTTAGATGAGTTGTGCTTATGTTAACAGTAAGAACTTAAACCCTAGTTTATTAGTAGCCAATAAATAGTAGCCAATATTAATTGCTACTCTAGATGGTATTGTGGCTTGTATAAGATGAACACAGTATTGTCTTCACTCTTAAGGAACTTGTAGCCTAATGAGGAAGGTATGATACAACCACATAATGCAAGCTGGAAGAAGGCTAGTTAAGTGCTAATAGAACATTACCAAGTGTGTAGAAGGCACATATAACCCTCCTTCTAAAGAGATCAGCAAAAGGTTTTATAAAAAGAATAGCCCTGGATCTAGGTATAGAACAGTGGTTCTCAAGCAGGGGCTGTTTTGTTCGGAGAGGACATTCGGTGGTGTCTGGAGATGTTTTTGGTTGTCACACTTGGAGTGGGATCATCTAAGAGTTAGAGCCCAGGGATAATGCTGAGGACAGCCCCTCACAACAAAGAATTGTCTGGCCCATATGTCAGTAGTGCTGAGGCCTCTAGTCCAATGCATTAGAAGAATGCATAGGATTTTGGCAGAGTTGGGGGCAGAGCACTGCAGGCCAAGAGAATGATGACTGAGCACAGTGGCAGAAATGAGTAGACAGGAATTAACAGAGTGCCCAAGAAGCTGGTGGAACAGCTGCAGCTAGATGGCATTGGCCCTTGATATCAACATAAACAGCTTGGACATTTTTCTCTGGGCAGTAGGGAACAATGGTATCTTTTGAGCTCTATCAAGAATAGAGTCAGTTCTTAACACCCCAGCTTTGCTTCATTGATTGCTCATCTGCACAGCCACAAAGATGAAAACACACCCGTTTTCCTGTTTTTCTCCCCAGCCTATCCACTCTTTGTTTTCCACCATCCAGAGGAAAGCTTGGTCAGCATTCTGCCTTGCTGACCCAGGATTCCCATCTGCTGGTGACAAAGGGATACAGCAAAAAGTGATCCCCTTTTGACCATTCTCCTTCCTGCTGCAATTTCCAGGAATGTACTATGGCAAGGGTGACTGTCCACGACTGTTCTGCTGGCCTCGTAGCAGCTTTGCTTTGCCCACCGTTGTTTTGAGTGTTTACTAACATCCTTACACTATCTCCGGATGCAGGGTGGAGTATAGAGGGCCCAGTTCATGCTCAGAGTGTCCACACGGTGGAAACAGCCCAGCAGAGGCCAGGGCTGGACCTGGGTCAGACTGCAGGCATGGGGATAAACAATGCTTGAGCTGCAGAAGGGGAGGGCACCCCAGAACTCAACACGGTGCTCTCTTCATGTGTTCACTCCTGCCTCACCAGCAATAGAACAGTGTTACACACCCATCATACTGGTAGGCACTAGGTGAGTGTTTTCTGAATGAAAGAACGAAGAGACTGAGATCCAGGGAGGGGGTGTGATGGCCTAAGATTGCCCAGCCTGCTGGGATCAGAGCTGAACCTGGAACCAGGATTCCTGACCCCTAGTTGGGAGCCCATCCCTGTGCCACATCTCCCCTTCTATGCCCAGAGACCTGGTGCTATCATCCTGGGTCCTGGCTAGGCACCTTTAGCCAGCACCCTCTTCTCCAAACCTCTCCCATTCCTTGAATTCCACCATTCCCCAAACCAATCAATCCATCAACCCAGGGAAACAGCCCAGCATGCCCTTCCCTACCTGCTTCCAGTGGCCATGGAGCTGTTAAACTACTCTACACTAAAATGTTGGAGACTGCTAGTTAGTTACTATAGTTATCCACTTCCCCCAGGGTGTCTCTGGCGATGCCTCAGCCCAGGCATTTCTTAATGGACCAGTTGGGGTAGGAGGTAGGGGAGGGGTCCCTATATGGTGCTGAAGTATTTGCCAAACTATACCATTTATAGTAAGGCCTTCTTGGCTCAAACACATCTAGGGAAAGGGAACAGTGTGAACTTGTCAGTTGTTTTCTCTTTTTATTTTGAGAGGGACCCAGGCTGGACCTTAGGCATCCTCTGAGATCCCCCAGAATCTTCTGGGAAGAGGCATTTCCCTCACACCCAGAACCAGTGAATGAGGAGGCAGGTTGCTATTATGATTCCAGCGAGACAGTGACGCTCCTCCCCATGGCTTCAGAAAACATCCACCTTGGAAAAGTAAGTGTCCCCTTCCTCCCTCCAACCCCCAGGGAGAATCTGTCTTGCAGGTAGTGGCTGTTCTTGGTCTCCAGCTAGGTGGCATCCCTGCATCTTCTAGGTACCAGGGCTTGTACCAGCTCCACCCCAGGACTGGTTAGATGACTCCCATGCTAGCTATGTCAGCCCTTCCAGTGGTGGGACACTAGTCCATGGTCTTCTGGTCAGAGCTTCCCCTGTAGGAAAAATGTTTTTGCAAGTCTGTGAAGCATTTCCATTTTCAAATATCATAACACATATTATCCCATTTGACACCACATTTTGCAGAGGAGATAAAGCAAGTGAGGCTTCTGGGCTCCTGTCCATGAACCCATATCTAGTAAGTGGTATAGCACAGAGCAGCACCAAGGTCCCCAAGCTCCAAGCAATCCTGGGTGGTCCCTCCTTCCATGGTGCAGCTTGGAGTGGCTTCACAGCCAGGCAGAACAGAGGCCACACCCCCGTCACTCGTGCTGGCCAGATCTCTGGGCAGGGGAAGCCTCTGGATGTTGAATATGGAAGGAGACCATGTGGGTGGTTGGTAGCACAGTGCCTGCCTGGAGTAGGCCCTCAGCAAGGGGCACTGGGTCTGCACGCCTGATGCGCATGACGTGGCACATGCTCTGGTGGGAGATGCTGAGGGAAGGGGTAGATCCATGACACGGAGGGAGCAACACGGTCCCTCGCTGTTTGATTGTTTTCAGCAGAACCCGAGTTGTGTTACAATTCACATGAGCCTTGTTAAGTGAACTTATGTATTAGACAATTTAATATTTTTCCTGTTCTTTTTCTTTTTTGAGACAGAGTTTCACTCTTGTTGCACAGGCTGGAGTGCAGTGGCACGATCTCAGCTCACTGCAACCTCCGCCTCCCTGGTTCAAGTGATTCTCCTGCCTCAGCCTCCCGTGTAGCTGGGATTACAGGCACCTGCCACCACACCTGGCTAATTTTTGTATTTTTAGTAAAGACAGGGTTTCGCCACGTTGGCCAGGCTGGTCTCAAACTCCTGACCTCAGGTGATCCGCCCGCCTTGGCCTCCCAAAGTGCTGGGATTACATGCATGAGCCACTATACCCGGCCTTAGACAATCCAATTTTAAACCAATCCTCATGATGACTTAAAAAGATTTCCTCGGTAAAGCCAAGGACTTGTGGTAATACAAATACATGTGATCAAAATATTTTACTGATTTTGTGCAATCAAAAAAGTTGAGGCATCCATGGTTTAGTACTTAAGCTTTGAAATCTCACATTCTAGTTCTAGCTCTGCTATAAACTCGGTGCGTGACCTTAGTCCAACTACTTAACTCCTCTGATCCACATTTCCAGTCTGTGAAATGGAAATTATAATCATGTCTACTTCATAGAGTTTTTGTATGCACAAATGGATATAAACTGCTAAAAGCTGTGTACAGAGCGTGTGTTATATCGTCACCAGTGCTAATTACTGAGGAGTAACTATACTGGTAGAAGTTACTATACTGTTAACTTTTTTTTCCCCAAAGTGTGAAGCTTTCCTTTTAAGTCTTGATTCCTGAATAACAGGACATTCTTCACTTGGACTGTCCCCTATGGTCACCTATGGTTGTGGCCATTTGAGGTTCACAATGGAAAGAATGTATATTGTTTTCATTCTGAAGCAAATAAAATTTATTACATCTCCATGCTCAGAACTAACTCTTTCTGTTTTTGTATTGGAATGTTTTTCTCCTTAGTGACCTAGTTTTATCTATTCTCTTCAGATCTGCAAAAGCAAGTGGAACGGTTGTTAAAGAGGAATTCTCATTCTGTGGTAATTGAGAGAAATCTTTATTTTCTAAACAAAGCAGCTGTGGGCCGGGCGCGGTGGCTCACGCCTGTAATCCCAGCACTTTGGGAGGCCCAGGCGGGCGAATCTCGAGGTCAGGAGATCGAGACCATCCTGGCTAACACGGTGAAACCCCCATCTCTACTAAAAATACAAAAAGAAAAATTAGCTAGGCGTAGTGGCAGGCGCTTGTAGTCCCAGCTACTCAGGAGGCTGAGCCGAAGAATTGCTTGAATCCGGGAGGCGGAGCTTGCAGAGGCGGAGCTTGCAGTGAGCGGAGATCGCGCCAAAGCACTCCAGCCTGTCTCAAAACAAACAAACAAAACCCAAAAAACAAAGCAGCTGTTTGCTATATTTTAACTTTTTAACTATTATGCAGTATTCCACCATACTTTTTAGAGCATTACCGAGGATTGCCCTTCAAAGCATCAAACATAAAAAATTGTTATCCAAAGAAGGACCTCACCTTTCTCACAGAGGGTCTGTATTATACATGGTGTGCAAGCGGTACATACAGTGGGTTCCCGCCCCAGTCTCTCTGCTTCCTTCTTCCTCAGCTTGGCCGACTCAGGAGCGGGGTCCAGAACTTCCAGCCAGAAGGGCACTTTAGCAGCTGTGAACTGCATTTGTTCCCTGACTGTCCTGACTCACTCATAATTAAAACACGTGTTGAAAATTCTCTCAGAATTTAAATTTTGCTCATTGAAGTAAAGCTGAGCTGTTTTCCAGCTTGCTTTTTTTTTTTTTTTTTTTTAAATAGGTTTGTGTTCTAATCAGGGTGGCATGCTGGACCTGAGCCAAACATCTTGTGTTTCGCACAATCCTTTTCTTCCCTGGGCAGGTGGAACATAGCCCCGCCCTTCTCTTCTAATGAGGTGACAACCGTGCTTTTGTTAGCAGTTCTGAGCCTTTCTGCTGCCAGATAAACCCAGTGGCCTGGAATCATGGTAATTTCTTATGTGCCACACAATTATTTATAATCAAGCCATCTCAGATTCTTTCTGGAACAAATCAGAAATTTATCTATCTATCTATCTAAAATATCAATCTCAGAAACATTTTAATAGTGTAGCTTATTAATAGAACATAATATACAGCAATGTTTTTTTCCTCTACAACCAGAACCAGTAAAAAATATATTTACTTGCATTACTTGTTAATTTTCACTCATCTTAAATGTCATTACAATGGATTGAATAGAGATGTTTGAAAATTTTAGTAAATTTTACAAAATAACATTGCCGCATGAAACAGAATAGATATAACTTGAAAGATTATATATTCTGTTTTCTTATAACTTTGTTAGAATTAATCTTTTATGGATTAAATGAACTAATGGCCTGTACTAAGTAAATTCTGTTTTTATAAAATTTTTAAGTATGGATGGTTTTGAACAAATATTCATGCAGAGATTTTTTTGGTTCATAAATGTTATAAATTTATTTTAATTGTGATAAAAGCACATAACATAAAATTTACCATCTTAACCATTTTTAAGTGCACAGTTCACTAGTGTATATTTATTGCACATTGTTGTACAACCAATCTCCAGAAGCTTTTCATCTTGCAAAACTGAAAATTATAACTCCACATCTATTATCAACTCTCTATATCCCCCCAGCCTGTGGCAACCACCATTCTACTTTCTGTTTTTATGATTTTGACTTATCTAGTTAAGGAGTTCTCTAGAGCAGTCCACTTATAAATGTAATCACTCAGTATTTGCCTTTTTGTGATTGGCCTGTATAACTTACATAATATACTCATAGTTTATCCATCTTTTAGCAAGTGTCAGCATTTTCTTCCTTTGAAAGGATGAATAATATTCAGTGTTTATTAATCTGTTGATGGTCACTTGGGTTGCTTCCATCTTTTGGCTATTGTGAGTAATGCTGCTATGAACATGGGTGTGCAAATATCTTTTTGAGACATAACCACTTTAAGAATTAGCTACATTCTACTCGGTTAACTTGGCTGATCTTAACAGACGAGGAAATCAGTAACTAAACATAGAAGACCAGCCTCATTTGGCAGTGTTTGTTCACATGGTATGGGATTATAAACAGAAGTGATGCAGCCTCAGTACAGCTGAGTGAGAGGGCTGGAAAAACCTGAACTTTCCTATATAATTTGAATTCAAATCCTGATTTTCCTGATTAAATTTCCTATATAAATTCCTGATAATTTACACACAGTGAAATTCACCCTTTTTACAGTATAGTTCTGTGAGCTTTGACAAGTGCATACAGTCATGTAATCATGACCACAGTGTAAATATAGAACAGTTTCATCGCCTCCAAAACTTCCCCCATGCCCCTTTGTAGTCATCACCTTTTTCTCCCCCACTGCCAGACTCTGGCAGCTCATGTTTTCCATCTTTGTAGTTTTGCCCATCATCATTTGTCTTTCCTTCCATACTTAGCACACACAGCTTTGCCTGCCACCTTTCTTGTTCTGACATACCTGGCACCCCAGCCATGTTGTGACTTCCCTGAAGATAAAACCTCTGCCCTTGAGGTATCAAGTTGGATTAGAAAGAGCAAAGAGTTTTAAGCCAGGTAGAGTGCTCGAATCCAGCTCATTCAGTTAGCAGCTCTGTGACCTTGTGTTGGCCTCAGAATCTGACACAGAGTGGGGACTGAATAAATGTCTGTGGCACGAACAAACAAATGAATGAATGAATGAATGAATGAATTTAACCTCTTAACGTCCCAGGTCCCTCCTGTGTAAGAGGGGATGATAGTAGTCACCTCACCTGACTTCTGTGGGGATCAGTGTCTTGTACAGTGCCTAGTGGGCATTAGTAAAGGTTTGTCCTGTTCCCATGGTCTTCCCCAGGGCTTTCGATACCCTCTGCCAGACAGACACATGCACTCAAAGTTGCCTGGGACCTGGCAGAGGACATCAGTACCTGCTGTGTGAGAGCTAGGAGGGCACCAGCTGAGCAGACAAGTCCCGGAAAACCCCACAGATACACACTGACCACCTGCCAGTCAATCTCAAAGAGCTCCTCACTCTTTCCCCCTACCCCTTTTTCATGGTGCACACAGGAAGGCCCAGCAGTCCTTTTCTCAGCCTAAATATATACCATGTAGGGGGCTTTAGATGAATCCCACCAGGAGGAGAAAACCATAACCCTTCAGGTCGTAATTCTCTGGCTCTGAGGTCTGGGGAGGGGAGCATAAGCTGGGATATAGGCAACCACAGGACAGTCATTGTAAATGAATCTTCTCTCTTCTTCAAAACAGACTCAGTAGGACTCATCACAATTATTGTGATGACAGTAATTAGTTATTTGTATAATTATCTGCTTGCTGCCTGCCTTTCCTATCAGATGGCCCAGGGCACACAGTAGGTGATCAGCACATATTTAATGATTGAATGAAAAGTATTTTGTGGTTAAAAGAATTGACATTTGCAGTTACTGTTTCTGTAGAAGGGAGGGGAACTGATATTTGTCATTCATCTAGAGTGTCTCTGGTATGTTAAGTTTGTACCTACAGTCTCCTCCTTTAATCTGCTTAGTGGCTGTAGAAAGTAGTGTTCTTGGTCTCTATACTCAAGGAAACTGGTTCAGAGTAGTTAAGAAGCATGCTTCCCACTCCACGGCTAGTCAGGGACAGAGCTGGATTCAAACTCAGGTCTGAAGTCAAAGCCCAGCCCCTTTCTACCACACACACTAAAGCTGGGTTTCTTAAGAATAGGAATCTCTACAATTAAGACTTAAAAACAAACAAAAACAACAGATTCAAGCAGACATTTGTGATTGAGGGATTTGTGTGGATTGGATTGTAGAGTGGAACAGTATCAATTGGAAATTTACAGAATGTTTGTTCCTGCTCGCATCAGACTTTTCTGTTTTGTGCTTTCCTAAGTTGGGTTTGGGAGCATAAAAATCCAACTTAAAATGGGATTTTTGCAGCACACATTATAGACAGCTTTAAATAAGCAATGAAACCTCCTCTTCATGCTAAGAGAGGCAGTGTGGATTGGGGAATGGCCATGGACTTGGAGACAGGAGGCCTGGGTTTGCCTCTTGTTGGATAGGAGAAGGGCTTTGGAATATCCCTCAACTATTCTGAGGCTCAGTTTTTTAAATTTCTAAACTGGGAAAGTAATCCCATTATCTCAGAGGGGTACAGTGCAGACCAGATGAGGAAATAAGCAAATGAGATGTTTGTGAGGTGGGTTACCCAAGGAAGAGTTGTGTATGCGTTCACTCTCTCAGATCTGCAGACAGGAGCAGGGTCTGAAGCCAACTGGGAAAGGAAAGACTACAGAGAGGCTGGCAGAATCCCATGCAAAGGTGAAAAAGAAGGACATGTCTTGTTTCCATTTTCCCAAGCTCAGCTCAGGTCGGGAGAGAACCTCATTTATGTGAATAGTTTATGTGCTTGAAACCCTGTAATTATACTGTCACCTGTTGTCAGTAAATCTATAATTCAGGGCCAGAGTAGAATTCCATTAGGCAATGAAGCAGGCAGCAGCCTTCCTCCCACTATTCTACTCCTCATTCATTCATTCAGAGACCAGCTGCAGACTCTCAGCCAGGTACTGCAGAGTCAGGAAGGCAGTGCATCATAGCAGTGAGGAGATGGGCAGTGGAGTTAGACATGGGTTTGACTTTGGCCTCCTCCCCTGACTAATTGTGAGACTCAATTATTTATTTTCACTAAACCTCAGTTTTCTCATTATTATGAGGAAGATGATGATACCTGTCTCACATGAAGGTTAAAAGTGAGCACTCAAAAATAAATGGCTTATAAGTCACAATAATATAGTCTCTAGGGAGCCAAAATACATAGTGGGTCAGTTCTGCTGTTTTCCTATTTTCTCCCTCCAGCCTGTTAGAAAGTCACTGGGAGTAAGCAGAAGCCCAGGGGCTGGGACCCAGGGCAACCAAAGCCCAGGTGGTTTGCTGTGCTATGGGAACCTGAGCTGTGTGCTCAGACGGAGGATCTCTTTTCCCAGATTAAGCTTCTAGAGAACCATCGTGGCCGGGCGCGGTGGCTCAAGCCTGTAATCCCAGCACTTTGGGAGGCCGAGACGGGTGGATCACGAGGTCAGGAGATCGAGACAGTCCTGGCTAACACGGTGAAACCCCGTCTCTACTAAAAAATACAAAAAAAAACTAGCCGGGCGAGGTGGCTGGGGCCTGTAGTCCCAGCTACTCTGGAGGCTGAGGCAGGAGAATGGCGTGGACCCGGGAGGCGGAGCTTGCAGTGAGCTGAGATCCGGCCGCTGCACTCTAGCCTGGGCGACAGAGCGAGACTCCGTCTCAAAAAAAAAAAAAAAGAGAGAACCATCGTAAGAATGTTCCCTGGGGCAGTGTGGTAGAGGTCAGAGTTTCTCAAGCACTTAGATCCCAGGACCACAGCGTATCTGAGACGGTCCTTTCAGGGCTAGAGGATCAGTGGGTCTTGGAGATGGATTATGGTTTTGGGAAGGCTTGTTTTGCCACACGTGGACCTTCTGACATCAGGAAGGTACTGGTTGTTTCAGAGCTTGGAGGCTGATGCTCAGGTCAACTTGATCCATTTTTGGAGACCCACGACATACCTGCCTTATGAGTGTGAATTCCTCTGAATGCTTTGGTTTTTTTAAAGGTCAGGTGTATAGAGGTGAAATTGGTAAAATTCACTCTTCTTAGTGTGAGTTTTCATTCTGAGTTTGGGCAAACATACACAGTTGTGTAAACAGCACCACAGTCAGGTATGCAACAGCTCCATCCCTCCCCAAAATTCCTTCACATTCTTGGAGTCAAACCCCCCCCCCCCCCCCCATCTAACCCAAGCAACCACTTATCTGGTGTTTGTCCCTATAAACTTCCCTTTTTCAGAAGAGCATATATCATCCTGGCCAACATAGTGAATCCCTGTCTATACTGAAAGTACAAAAATTAGCTGGGTGTGGTGGTGCATGCCTGTAATCCCAGCTACTCAGGAGGCTGAGGCAGGAAAATAGCTTGAACCCAGGAGGTGGAGATTGCAATGAGCTGAGATTGCGCCACTGCACTCCAGCCTGGGTGACAGAGTGAGACTCTGTCTCAAAAAACAAGAAAAGGGCCGGGCGCGGTGGCTCAAGCCTGTAATCCCAGCACTTTGGGAGGCCGAGGCGGGCGGATCACAAGGTCAGGAGATCGAGACCACAGTGAAACCCCGTCTCTACTAAAAATACAAAAAATTAGCCGGGCGCGGTGGCGGGCGCCTGTAGTCCTAGCTACTCAGGAGGCTGAGGCAGGAGAATGGCGTGAACCCAGGAGGCGGAGCTTGCAGTGAGCCGAGATCGCGCCACTGCACTCCAGCCTGGGCAACAGCGTGAGACTCCGTCTCAAAAAAAAAAAAAAAAAAACAAGAAAAGAAAGAAAGAGTATATAAATGGAGTCATAACGCATGTCGCCTTTTGAGTTTGCTAGTTTCACTCACTGTAATGCATTTGAGACTCCAAATGCTTTTGACTGCAGCAAGGTTAGTGGTTCTGAGAGCAGCCTGGAAAGTCAGTAGCATTCTTATACACCATTAATAACCAATAGAAAATCTAATTTTAAAAATTCATAATGCCGCCAAAAAACCCCCGAAAACCTAAAGTGCCTAGCAGTAAGACAAAACATGTACAAGATCTTTATGGAGAAACTTACAACATATAATAAAAAGACACTAAAGAAGACATGAGGAAATGGAAGCCACCATGTTCACAAAGAGGAAACTTGAAACCATAAAGATGGTGATTCTTCTAGTAAATTTTATGAAAACAGTGAAATTCCAATCAAAATCTAAATAAGGTTTTATGTGGAACTTGACAAACTATCGTGAAATTTACATAGAAAACAAAGGGTCAAGAATAGCCAAGATTCTACATTGAAATTTCTAATAAAAAAATAATGGCCAAGACAAATTTTAAGACTATTAGGATTTATTCTACAGTCATGGTTGTTAATATTATGGTTATTATAAAGACATTGTGGTATAGGTGCATGGTTAGACAGTAGATCAGTCAAATACAGAGCTGAAAATAATACCTATGCATATTGGAAACTTTATATATGACAGGTAGCACTGCAAATCAATGGGATGGGACAATTGGGATCCATATAGAAAAGAAGAAAATTGAATTCCTCACACCATACATAAAGATCAATTCCAAATGAATGAAAATCTAATATTGAAAAAGCAAAAGTTTAAAACTCTTGTAAAAAAGTATACGTGACCAGGATTTTTTCAACAAGATAGAAAAAAGCTAGAAAAGACTGATGTATTTGTCTATATAAAATTTAAAGCTGCAAGAAAATGCACCACAAACCAAGTTAAGAGAACTTATATTGAGGAAAAACATGTGTAATGCATATGTCCAAGAAAGGATTTATACCCAAAATTCATGAAGAATTCCTAAAAATCACTAAGAACAAAATAAACTAATGGAGGGATATAAACAGGGTAGTTAAGCAGCCCAAATGGCCAACAGGCATAAAAAGTTGTTTGACTTCACCTGCCACTGAGGAAACGCAAATCGAAGCAAACATGGGATACCATTTTACACCCATCACACTGACAAAAATCTAAGTCTGACTATATAAGTTTGGCAAGAATGGGGAGTATTAAAATCTTTTACACTTGCAGGAAGGAGTATAAATTGGTATAGTCATTCTGGCAAGTGGTTTTGCATTATCTGCTGTACCTTCTGGCCCAGCAGTTCCACACTACATAGATACACTAGAGAAGGTCTCAAATGTGCCCAAGGAGACATGTATAATAATGTTCGTCACAGCCCTGTTTGTAAAGGGGAAAAATAGGAAGGAACGTAAGTATGCATCAACAGAATAAACAATAATATGTTCATATAGTAAAGTAGTACACAGTGGTTTAAAAGAATCTAGAAAAACTGGATGCAAGTGGCACATACCTGTAATCCCAGCTACTTGGAAGGTTGAGGTGAGAAATCAGTGAACCTAGGAGTTCAGGACCAGCCTGGGCAACATAGCGAGACCCTGTCTCAATACAAATAAAAAAATAATTTTAGGCCGGGTGCTGTGGCTCATGCCTGTAATCCTAACATTTGGGAGGCCTAGGTGGGTGGATCACCTAAGGTCAGGAGTTCAAGACCAGTCGGACCAGCATGGTGAAACTCCATCTCTACTAAAAATACAAAAATTAGCTGGGCAGGGTGGCTCACGCCTGTAATCCCAGCTACTCAGGAGGTTGAGGAAGGAGAATCACTTGAACCTGTGAGGTGGAGGTTGCAGTGAGCCGAGATTGCGCCACTGCCCTCCAGCCTGCACAATGGGAGCGAGACTCCATTTCAAAAAATAAAATAAGATAAAATAAAATAAAACAAATACTTTTAAAAAATGATCTAGAAAGACAAGTGTCGGCATGGATTGAATTTCAAAAACATAAGTTTGAATGAAAAAACATATCACAGTGTGATTCCATTTGTAGAATATGTAAACAGGTATAAACACTTTTTTTTTCTGTTTATGCATGGCTCATGTAGTTAATAAAAACATGGTGAGAGTGATAAACACCAAATTCAGGATAGTGATGACTTTTGGGGAGGAGGAAAAGGATTGTATCAGGAAAATACATATAGGGGACTTCAAATATATCTGCTCTGTGTTACCGTTTTCTCCAGATTAAGAATTATAGCATATTTATTGGAATGCCAAAAGGAGCTGAAGAACCAAGGAGCATTCTTCTGTTAGAGTAGACAGCAAAAACAGTCTTGGAGATTAATTCTCATAAAAAGTGATAAAAATGGATTTATATGTTTTTAGAAAGTATCTTCGGAGAACATAATTTGAAATTATATTTTTATTAACAAAAAGCACAAAACATAATCAGTATAAATTTTAGTACATTTTAATGCTCAGATGAAACAGTGTGCCTTCATGAATTGGAAGACTGTGCAAATTTATTTTCTTGGGTACTGTACATCATTTTTAAAAATTATGAAATAAGGCTGAGTGCAGTGGCTCACGTCTGTAATTCCAGCGCTTTGAGAAGCTAAGGCGGGTGAATCATTTGAGGCCAGGAGTTCAAGACCAGCCTGGGCAATGTGGAGAAACCGCAGCTCTACTAAAAATACAAAAATTAGCCAGGTGTGGTGACACACACCTGTAATCCCAGCTACTCGGGAGGCTGAGCAGGAGAATCCCTTGAACCTGGGAGGCAGAGGTTGCAGTGAGCAGAGATCGTGCCACTGCACCCTAGCCTGGGCAACAGAGTGAGACTTTGTCTCAAAAAAAATTATGAAATAAGATGTATACAGTTTTATATATATTTGTAATTATAAAGCAAGTGCTCAGGTCAAGAAACAGAGTGTTCCACAAGCCCTTGGGTGACATACAACTTCCTCAGTGTGATTTGTTTTTTAATGCTATAAACAGCTGTATAAATAGGCTTATTATTTCTCTTACATTAAAAAAAAATAATCTTAGAAAAATATATTGCCAGCATTGATTTTGAAATTTTTAGCACAATTTGGGATTGGGACATGTTGGTGCCACTCTAGGATGCCTGAGAAGACTGTGGAAAATACTGGTTTGTTTCATGGTTTGCAGAGGACTTGGCTATGGTCAGCAACTGCAGTGCCATAGCTTGTAACTGTGCCCTAGGTCAGCAATCTCTCTCTTCTGGCCAGAGCTCCAGGAAGTTGATAAGCAACTTCAGAGCTGTATTTTCCCTGACATTGGCCAACGGGCTTGGTATGTGGTCTTTACCATTTGGGGCCATCCCCCACTATCTGAGCATTTACAGTTTTTCTTGGGACACTGGACATTTTTGAACTCTTGGGGTTCAAAAAATGACCCTTAATGGTGGTGAAGAGTCCATGGCCCAAGGACCAGGAAACAGCACACTAGTCTAGAAACTAGGGTTTCTCAGCAGTGGCACAATGGACATTTTGGACTGGATGATTATTTGTTGAGAGGGGCCTGTCCTGTGCATGATAGGATGTTTAGCAGCATCCCTGCCTCTACTCACTGGCTGCCAGTAGCACCCTCTCAGACAACCAGAGTGTCTGCAGACATTGCCCAGATTTCCCTGGGAAACGAGATCACCCCAGTGGGGAGCCACTGCATCAGAGTGTAGTATTCACATGAGACTCATGCTCCCTTCTCGCTGCCACAGCTGTGGAAGAGGTGGGTGGGGAGGCAACCTGGATGAAGACAGCTAACTTGGAGCAAGAGGAGGAGTGAAGCACAAAGATAAGGGAAATGCTGCAGGCAGATTCATGGAGCCTTTACACAGGGTCGGGGCTTCAGGGTAACAGTTAATGACAGTGGTGGGGAGGGAGGGTGGGTGCAGAGCTGTGAGGTGCGAGCTCCATTCAGAGATAACCGAGAGGAGTGTGTTAGTGCAGAGCCTGGTCTCTCTGGAGGATGGCACTCCAGCCTTCCACCTTCCCTCTGCTTGAGCCCAGCTCGAGCATTAAGGAGCTTTAGACCCTCTTATTTTACCACATTTTTTCTGACTTTGTAGAAAGTTATGTGAGTCTAGCAAGTGGGCTGAGTTCCTTGGAGAGAGGTTGAAATTGCTTGTTACTCAACAGACATTTCAAGCACCCACTTAAAGGGGGAGGTGCTGTGCCAGGCATGAGGGACCCTCCTGATTGCCCAGGACTATGTGATCTGACGAGGGAGACAGACTCAGCCAGCACAGGCCGCCCTGGGAGAAGGCAGGTTCTGTTGTCAGGCTGCCTGGGTTCAGATCCCACCTCTGTACCTGGCTGTTGTGTCTCCTTGGGTGAGTGAGTAATGATACTAAGCCTCAGTGTCCCAGTCTGTAAAATGGGGTAGTAAGAATTCGTTTTCCCTATGTATGTGAGAGGATTAATTGAAAGAATGAGTGCAGCTTGTAGAACAGTGCCTGGCATTAGTGAACACTCAATGATATAATATTATAATATTATTTTAAATGTTTTTTTATTGCTGCTACTACATAAGGCCTGTCACAGGCTTAAATAGTTTCAAGAAAACTGCGGGGGCAGTAACCAAAGCCTTCACAGAAGAAGTGGCATTTCTGAGACAGGTCTTAAAGGATTAGTGGTGCTTTATCAGGAAAAACAACAGTTGTGGGATCGGGGAAGATCTTGTGCTACATTCAGACAGAAGAAAGAGCAGCCAGGAAGTCACAGATTGGAAACAAATGTGGTTTAATCAGGGGACAGCTGCTAGCTGCTGGCTCTGCGAACCCGAGGCTGAGGGAGGGGTGGGAAGCAAGGCTGGTGGGGCCAGTGGTGAAGGGCCGTGTGGGGGTACTTGGTCTGAAGGGGCAGAAGTACCAACCCCCTTTGGCTTGAGCCTGCTTCCTTCATTATTTCTTACCTCTAAAATAGGTTAAGAAGAACTGGCCATTTTCATCCCATTTCCCCTTCCCCGGGGCAGTGAGATGCTAAGTGTTACTGAGCTTTTAGAAACTGAAAAGCAAACTCATGTGTGTAGGGACCTTGTGCTGTCACACAGGAGCCAGGCGAAGGATGCTGGCAACCAGCTCACTTCAGAAGAGTCCAGCTGACCTAGCACAGGCCTTCCTGTCTTGCCTTCCTTGCTCCATGACCACTCAGAGGGTGTCATGACACACTGGGGTTCATGGGGATCCCATCAATCGGCTGCCGGGTAGTGCTGTAACTTTCCACCTGTCTCTCCTCTGCTGCTCACATGCTGCCTCAGGGCAGGGGCTGGAAACCATCCTGGCAGACATGGGTAATAACCATGGCACCTATGCCCGAGGAACGGTGTATGTATTTCCCCCCAGTCCATGGCGTTGTGCCCAAGGCTTTGCTGAATCAGCCTGGTGCCGTCTGGCATCCACCTCGCTGCTGAGACCTCAGACACAAGGTCACAAGCATTCCCTCAATGGTGCTGGCTTTGGCTTCCCCATTCTGATACTTCACACAGTGAACACGTTCTTACTGAGCCCTTCCTGCTGTGCGGGGGACAGGGGTGTGTTATGAATGAGGGAATACCATTTCTGGCTTTGTGGAACACACAGTCTTGTGGGAGAGATGCACCTTGAGCTGACCAAGTGGATACGGTGGACAAGAGCTAAGAAAGGGGCAGGTACAGGAGCTAAAAAGGGAGAGGAGCCCAATCTTCAGGGTGTGACCAGGTCAGGAAAGGCCTCCCTGAGGAAGTGAGGCTCCTGGATACCTGAGAATGCTTAGGAGGGGGCAGGCAAGGAGGCAGTGTGGAGGGGTGTGGGGACTTTCCTCACCAAGGGAGCGATGACCAAACCCAGCAGGCTTCCCCAACCACCTCCCGCTTGGCCTGCCTGCTGTCTTTGGTACTACCCTCTCTTAAGTGTTTCCCCCTCACCCCCAGTCCTGCTTTTTCTCCTTTCTTCCACTATTCTCTTGTACCCCCACTGGCTCATCCTGCTCTTCACACAGGTCATTTCAGCCTTCCTGGAGGGTGGGCGGCTCCCCAAGGTAGTGCACAGTGGTCACAAGAAGTCAGACTTGGAGGAGGCTGGCCTGGCTGGGCTCCAGCCCCTGCTTTATACTTCCCTGGTCATGAGGCTTTAGACAAGTAAGTGACTGGCTGCTCCGTGCATTGGAGTCCTGTCTGTAAAAGGGGTTCCCTTGGACAAGGCAGTCTAAGTGGGATAAAGCTCTAAAGCACTTCGCACAAGGCCTGTGTGAGTCAAGAGTTAACAGCCCTCTCCCTTTCGGTGCCAGAAACAGACTTGGTTCAGTCAACTTTGTTTTCCCTGGAAACCTGATGATTGTGGAATATCACGGTGTTCCCTGGCAACAGTGCTCATGGTAAAGCTGACCCCTGCTTGGTAAATTGCTTCCGGACTAGGAGTTCTCTGTACAGCCTCTCAATACCCAGTGAACCACAGCTTTGCGTTTCTTCAGTGTGGTGCCTTCTGTAAGTAGACTGGCTCATTGCAGGGACTCTGAAAGCTCCATCTGTGGGGTTGTCACAGGAGATGTCAGCTCATATAGTGCCTGGGCCAGGCCCATTCCTGCACCCAGTCAGCTTGGCCCTGAGTTGGCACCCTCGGGTGACCTCATCTGTCAGGTGAAAAGATTAAACCTCCAGCTCAATTCATTCATTTACAAATATCTGTTGAGGGATTACTATGGGGTAGGTTCTGGGAACACAGTGTTGAGCAAAACAGATCCATTCTCTGTCCTCAAGGCACTTACGGTGCTGTGGAAAGAAGGCTGTCAATCAAAGCATCGCACAAACAACAATAAAGGAACACCCTGATGATAGGTACGTTGTGCTATGAGTGTAGTGAGGAGGTTTGAGCTAGTTAGGGAGGCCAGGGAAGAAGAAGTCATACTAGAGCTGGGATATGATGGATGAACAGGCATTAACCAGAGAAAGACGGGGAAAGGAAGCCTCCAGAAAGAGAGAACAGCACAGGCAGAAGCTTTCTGGGCGGGGGATAGTGCATGGTGGAGAGAATGAGGGCAGGTGGAACTCTGCCATGCAGGTCCTGAGAGGCAGGGCTGAGCACGAGATCATTTAATGACCCAACACAGCCCTGAGCATAGATCAGTGAGAGCTGCTGCTCAAACAGTGTCACAGGGCTGGTATTTTTGCTGCTTCATCTTAAGAGCAATGAGAAACAGGCTAATACAAGATGGGGATGTATTGGTGGGAGGAGGGCTTGGCCTGATTGAATTTACAATCTGAAATGTGAAGAGCTTATTCTGGCTGCAGGATGCTGAGATCAAGTCCAAGGGGAGTGAAATTTGAGGGGAAAGGTTTTGATGGGAAAAAAAGCCTGAGGTGTTTGCAGGCTTAATAGAGCTTCAGAGGGGGGTTAGCAGCAGGAGAGGAAAGGCAGCCTTTAATTTCAGGGGTCTTCGTGCCTTCCCATCCCCATTTTTGGCTGCCATGACCCCCAACCACCCTTTCATGTTGCCAAACCACAGATTGAAGGAAGGTGGGTATGGGCTATAACAGAAGATAGAGGTGCCCAAGGATGCCCCAGCCACGAGCAGAACACCTTCAGGGCATTCATAAAAATAAATCAAGCCCCACAGCAGCACTTTCTGTAGCTTAGAGAGCTGCTCTTGGCATTGAAGACAGACATTTTCCATTAAATAAGATAAATGAGAAAATCATATTTCTCTTTGTCTCTCTTCCCTCCAGGCTTATATTTGGCACCCTTTACCCTGCGTATTATTCCTACAAGGCTGTGAAATCAAAGGACATTAAGGAATATGTAAGTAGCACTGTGTATTTTGGAGGGGGTTGGCTGGAGTGAGGTCGGGTGTGAAATGTTGGGGGAATGGGATGCCCTCCTTGCTATGGGCACTGGGAGTAGGGAAAAGGAGTCCCTTCATCACAGTTCTCATGAGATGTCTCAGGCGTCCTCTTTTCTGTCTAGACCTTCCCTTGCCTAGACCTTCCCCTGCCTAGACCTAGAGCATGGAGGTGAGAAAAGCAGGGAGGTATGGCAAGAGGTGGTGGCGTCTGGAATTGGAGGTGTCTCAGCTCTGCCACAAGCCACAAGTGACTTCACCTCTCTCAGCCTTGATTTATTTGTCTGGAAAACACTGTGTAGACCTTACAGCACCATGACGGAGAGACAGTCCAGCATTGCAGGCAGGAGCATGGGTTCTAGAGTCTGGCAGACCTGGGTTTGGTTCCTGGTTCTGCAACTCTGTCCCATTCCATTTCTTTCATTCCATCTCCACAATTCAGGCTCTGTTGCTCTGTAACCTTTTGAGGGCAGGGGATTGTCATCATCCTATATCTGTTTTCTTTTCTTTTTTTTTTTTGAGCCGGAGTCTCACTCTGTCACTCAGGCTGGAGAGCAGTGGCGCAATCTTGGCTCACTGCAGCCTCCGCCTCCTGGGTTCAAGAGATTCTCTAGCCTCAGCCTCCTGAGTAGCTGGGATTACAGGTGTGTGCCACCATGCCCAGATAATTTTTGTGTTTTTAGTGGAGATAGGGTTTCATCATGTTGGCCAGGCTAGTCTCAAACTCCTGACCTTGTGATCTGCCTGCCTCAGCCTCCCAAAATGCTGGGATTATAGGCGTGAGCAACAGTGCCTGGCCCCTATATCTGTTTTCTGTAGCACATTGCAGAAGGTAAGCACACAGGAAGGGGATCTGGGAGGACTTACTGGTCAGAGGATAATATCAGTTACTGTTGGATGATCTGGGTGCTCTAGTCACCACCCCTAAATGTGTCTGGCACCTTCAGGCAGGAGAACCATTAGGCCACTGCTGACTGAGAAAGACCTGCTGGGTGGGTGGTGAGGGAAGGGTGTCCTTCCCCATATAGGACACAAACTCAAAGTGCAAAAGGTGTGGATTTTGGCATCAGAACACCGAGGTCGGTCAAGTCCTGGCTCTGACATTTGAATGATGCAGTGCTGGGTAAGTAGCTTAAACTTCCGAGAGCCTAAGTGTCCTCATCTGAACAATGGGGTGGGTAATAGTCATGCCTTTGCCTCTTTTACTCAGATGTCTCTTGGCAGGTTTGGCGTAGGTAAAGAAACAATTCAAAGTGGGCTTAGAAAGTCAGTATTTTCTTTCTCAGATTTCCCAAGAAGTCTTTATGATGAAACCAGCCATCTCCAGATCGACTGCAACCAGAACTCAGCCCCCACCCCGCAATCTCCCACTTTCCCAGAACAACTTGCCTGGGCTTGCACCTTGCTGTTTGTAAGCAGGGAGTTCCAGAGGGGGCAGTTTTTCTTCTGGAGACCGGGCCTGTGGTATATGTGAGGGAATCTCAGAAAGCACGCTATAAATAGCTGCTAAATTGCAAGCACAGAACCTCCTGATTCAATTGACTTGGCACAGGGCAAAGCATTAGGCAGCCTCTTCTAGCCCTCCTTCTCCCAACCCTTTCCCGCCTGCCAACTGTGCCAGGGAAGGAGGCCTTACCAGGATCACTGTGGTATAAGGTCTAATCCTTTACTTTGCAGGGGCAAAAACAACTCTGTCAGCTCTTCTGAGAGAGATCAAACCCTGGTAAATTGTTTTGCTCTGACTAAACTCACAGAAGCCTGGTTTATGACTAGAATGGCAATTCATTAATTTAGAGTGAAAACCATAATTGATGAGTAGAGCAGCTGTTTGTGTTGGCTGCTCAGCACACGCTTTTCCCAGTAGGGAACGTGCGAGAGTTACGATTAGAAGGTTTCTTGGTAAAAAAGGAATCTGAAGAAAGGAGCCGGGTAGTATCAGGAGGGAACTGCCTTTCTCTGCACTCACGCTCCTGTATTTCCTTCCTGCAGTCCTTTTGACTCATGGGCCCATTTTGTTCAAGAGAGAAACCTGCGAGTGTCCTTAACACACCCACACCCACACACCCACACCCACACACCCACACCCACACCCACACACCCACACCCACACACCCACACACCCACACCCACACCCACACACCCACACCCACACACCCACACACCCACACCCACACCCACACACCCACACCCACGCGGTTGGTGACCATGTCCCTTCATCCCTATCTCCTGAGTAATCTTCCAAACCAGGTCTGTCTTCCTTCTCTGCTGCCACTCTCAGAAATGAGATTCTCACCCTTTTCCCTAGAAGGTTGCAATGGCCTCCTATATTAGTTTTTTATTGTCACCATTACAAATTACCGTGAACTTAGTGGCTTAAAACATCTGTGTATTATTTTATAATTCTGAAGGTCAGAAGTCCAACAAGTCCCACTAGGTTAAAATCAAGCAGGACTGTGCTCCGTTTGGTGACTCCAGGGGAGAGGTTGTGTCCTTGCCTTTTCCAGTTCCTAGAGGCCATTCCTGCATTGTTAGGCTTGTGCCCCTTTCTCCTCCTCCTTCAGAGCCAGCAACATTGCATCTCCCTGGCTGTTCTTCCATAACCACATCTCCCTCAGGCTCACTGGGAAAGGGTCTCCACTTTAAGGATTCATGTGATTACATGGGGCCACCTGGGTCATCCAGGATACTCTTGCCATCTGAAAGTCCTTAATGCTACAAAGTCCCATTTGCCATATGGGGATTAGGACATGGACATCTTTGGGGAGCCACTGTTGTACCTATCACACCTCCTAACTGGTTCTCCTGCCTCCTGTCCCTCCTTTCCGACTCTGTTGTCACATGACATCCAGTGCCATTTAAAAATGGAAGTCTATTTATTTCACTCCTCCCGGGTCAATTAATGGCTGCTTATCACCTGCAAGATCAAGCACAAATTTCATTACACAGCATTTAACACCCTTCTTGATCTTGCTCCTCCCTACTTCCCAGCCGCTTCTCTACACATCTTCAGTGCTGTAATCTCAACACTTAAAGTGTGGTCAGTGGCCAGCATTATCCGCATCACCTGGGAACTTGTTTGAATTGAAGACTCGGGTTTGTCTTTCTGTGGAAGGCACAGAAATGGTTATCATGAAGGAAGTTTTGACTCGCATTCCCCTAGAAGTAGGAGGCATGGCATGCCACATGGGGCCACACAGGGGGACCACCAGAGCTGGTCAGGAAGCAGAGGGAGCTCTCCTAAATAAAAATGGGCCTTTTCCACAGGATCTCCAATTTAGAAACATTGCTCAGGACATTTATGGCTGCTTATGTCTTCCAACCAAACTTACTGTACCTGGATTCAAGGTGTTGGGATGAAAACTTAAATACAAGGGAATTTACGGGAATTTGTAGAATTAACTAGGTAACAAGAGAAAGATACCCAGGAACCGGGGAGGATCCAAGGAGGCTGGGTGATGCTGACGGCCCAGCTCACGCTGTAGGAAAGGGTCTGATTAGGAAACCTCTGCTGAAGTCACATCTTGGACACTGGATGCTTTCGAAGCATCCCCTGACAGTGCAGAGTCCTGGATAGGGGCCCAAATAGCAGGACTTGCCTCCCACAAAGATGCTCATGTTGGGAGATGTCTCCCAATTTAGAAGGCTTTGGATGCTGAGTACTCATGGAGAAAAAAAAAAAATAACCAATACAGCTGACTCTTAGGCTGCCCCAAAACTACATCCACATCCACATCCATTCCTTTACCCATATTTTGGCTTTAAAAACAAGCTTCCAACAAGAATTCTATACAACTCACTCACTTGTCAAATCCAAATTCCGTAAGTTGCTGAGTCCAGCTCTAGGCCCAGTATCCCTGGGCAAAGTCCTCTCCTCATCTGGTTCTGACAAGACCCAACCGTAATATTCAGCATTCCAAACACTGAATTGTTAAGTGAACTGTCACCAGTGCAGCTCACATACTATTTTAGTGGGGAGAGAAAGAATTAAAATATAATTACTTAAAATATTAAAATCTATACTTAACACAGAAAGGAGGAAAATATGGATAGAAGATACAGTCCGTATTCATGCAACTGGTTATGAGTTCATAGCTGTATTTGTGACTTTTGTTAAAAGAAAAAAGTTTTTAGAGGGTAGAATCATGACTCTTGTATGAATATAAAATGAACACATGTTGAAGATTTTGCTTAACTTACTAATGAGGCAACCAGTAAAGTGTTCAAAGGAAACCCCAAATAACAGACATATGTAGGCAATCAGAAATGTCGAAATGGATTTGTTAATAAATATTAAACTGATTGCTTGGAGGATGGGATGGGGAGATCAGTTGTATCTCTGCTGGACAAAATTTATTTGCACCTCTATGGGTGAAACCATATGCATTGCCATCAGTTTTAACTTATCAAGTTGTAAAATAGCTCAAAGACATTGAAAAGCAGGACACCTGCAGAATCAAGATAATTCAGAAGGACATGCTGGACACCTAGCATTCCATAGGACACCCATTCTGAAGTCTTTCTCAGGTTTTCCTGAGGCTTTCGTCTTCCACCATCCAATTCATGCTCCCGTTGCCTAAAGCTAGAGCTTTACTGGGATTGGTTCCTTATCCTGTAATGGGGCCCAAATCTTCATTCCTGAGGAATCTGAGGCCTTGGCAGTTTTGCCTCTGTAGGGCTGTAGTAATGACCCATTGACTTTTTTTTTTTTTTTTTTTTTTTTTTTGATACAGAGTCTCGCCCTGTCACCCAGGCTGGAGTGCAGTGGAACAATCTCGGCTCACTGCAACCTCTGCCTCCCGGGTTCAAGTGATTCTCCTGCCTCAGCCTCCTGAGTAGCAGGAATTACAGGCGTGCACCACCATGCCTGGCTAATTTTTGCATTTTTGTAGACATGGGGGTTCCACCATGTTGGCCAGGCTGGTCTTGAACTCCTGACCTCAGGCAATCCACCTGCCTTGGCCTCCCAAAGTGCTGGGATTATAGGTGTGAGCCACCACGCCAGCCGAACCATTGACTTTTACCCCTGAACAAGACAGCCCTAGGAGGGCCCCCCAAGGCTGTTTGACTTCCATCTGCTTTTCTTTCTGCCTCATTGTGTAGCAGCAGTCCTGGTTCCCCTTGATAATTAGGATCAGTTACCCCTTCAAAGCCCATAAGCCCCTTTATCATCTATTTCCTACTGGTGTGAGTATTGTGAAGCCACCAGGAGACAATACAAGTCTCTGCTTCCACTTCATTGAAACCATTTTGTATCCCCTGGTGGAAGCATCTATCCCTTAAGTACTAAAATCATTAAGAAGCAGAGATCAGAGGTTTGGGGATGAGAAGCAAAAATGTTGTGAATGGGTTAGAGCAGTGATTCTCAACCTTTAACATGCATATGAATGAACAGGGGATCTCCTTAAAAGCAGATTATATCCAGTAGGTCTGGGGTGGGGTCTGAGATTCTTCATTTCTAACAAACTCCCAGATGATGCCAACAGTGCTGGTCCATGGACCTCACTTTCATTGCAAGGAGCTGGCATTAGGCTTAATCATAGATTAAGGAACCCTCATTTCCTTGGTTCCTGCACCTTTAGATTCTGGCTAAGAAGCACTACCTTATGTTGGTCACTGGTTCAGAGGAGAAACTGCATCCTCCAGGACTGCACACCAATCTCCTAAAATGCTGACTCCCACCTGGTTTGCTTTCAGAACCCTCCAATGCCAGGTAGCACCGTATAAGGCCAGCCACTGCAAGGCATTGGGTGCATGGTAAGATCAGTGACTCCCCAAAGCATCAGCCTATTGCCTTATTTCTTTCGCTATAAAGGAGGGTCCTTGATGAGAAGCAGTATTGTGTGGGATGCATCAAAAGGAAAAGGGTAATCCCTGCGTCCACAGCTTGCTGTGTGGCTGCCGGAAGCAGAGCAGTAGGAAAAGCAAGTCCACATGCAGAAAAAAATGAATATTCCAGAAAAGACCCTATGCCCCCCACTCCATGAGGGAAGGGACATGGTGGAGTGAACCTGCTTCCAGAAGGCTGGCTGATGCCTTGGGATATCACCCTGGAGATGCTTGATCACTGCTGCTGGCAACATGGTCTCTGAGCAGTGGTTGTGGCCAGGTCAGCCTTGCTGAGAGGGATGTCACATTGCTGAGCCCGTGTGCTACCTCTTTCACTTCCACTTGGCTGCTTGGTACATGACCCCATTGAACATGCACTATCAAACCTAAGGAAAGAGGCTGGCCGACATCCACAGACCTGACCATCTCATGCACTCGGTCACTAGGAGTCTCCTCTGCCATGGGACCTATTGGTGAGCATAAGGATTGGGCCACCAATATATTTATTCTCTGGGCCCATTCACCTCATTTCCAGACCTCCTCAACAGGAGTCTCTCAGCCTCACTTCTTCCAAGAACCTCATCCTCTAGACAGAGCCTTAGCTGGTGTTTGAAAATGTGCCTGGGATTTGTTTTACTTAGGGATGGAAAGACACCAAGATGTGGAAATGACTGTCATGAAGGAAGAAGTCTAGAAGTGGGAGGGCCACATGCTATGTAGGGTCACATGGGGAAGCACCAGGCCAGTCAGGAGGCTGATGGAGAGTGGGAAACGTGGGCAGTGGCCTTCGTTGTGGTTTCTGTGAGAAAGGTAAGGCAAGACAGGGTAAACGGATTTCACATTGGCGAGGTGGAATCATTTCAGCAGGCTCCAAGGTGTGGCGCTGCCTCTGGTTGTCTGGGACCTGACACTGGGGTGGTTATGGTTGGGGAATATTGCTCAACTTGTGGGAACACCATAAAGGAAGTAATTTAGAGTATAGGCTCTGGACTGGTTAGTTTGCATATGAAGGGTGTGCTGGGGCAAGGCTAGCCCTGGAAGGGCAGTCCCTCTGTAATCAGTGAGGCCCCAGATGCCAAAGCATCAAGAACACAGAAAACAAGAAAATGGAGTTCATATACCCGGTGACAGTGCATGAACATTAACTCAGGACATTTTTCCCTCCAGGCTAAGTGCCCTGCTCAAATTCCTGCCCACAGGGGAATTTCACTTCCCCACTCTCCCAGGGTCACCCCTGACTATATAGCCATCCACGGTGAGCTCATACAATCAGATGGTGCAGAGTCATCTGTAAGGCAGGCTTGACTTTTTTCTTTCTGTCATTTGGCACAGGGAATTCCCTGTGAGGCTGAAGTGCAGGGCCCAGATGCGTGAGGAGTGTGAAAGGCTTGAGAAATTGAGTGTGCCTGGTTAGAGAAGAGTCCAAAGGTGAGGTGAGGCTAAAGAAGTGGCTAAGCCTCCTCCTCTGCAGCCCATAGGGAGGCCTTTGGCAGGCTGCCAGAAGCTCTGGCAGTGGGGTAGAGTGGACCACGGAATTTCAGCCAGCTGCTGTGGCTCATGGGAGGTCTCCAGGCCACTTCCTACCCTGAGCTCTGGAGCTTCTTGCTGTGGCTGAGGGTCACAGCATCTTTCCCATCTCTTCACTCCTATATCCTGTTCCTGACCAGTTTAGAGAGACTCCCCAGTCATGCTGTCAATGTTCCATTTGTCCAGAAGAGTTACTCCTGAATATTACCTTTCAAATTGGCCATAGCTCCCTCTCTCTATTCTGACTGAAGGCTCACCCAGGCTCCTCATCCCTATCTTGCAGGGAGGTTTGCATAGAATCTTTCAAACATGGAAAATTATATTTCAAACCTTGGGGAAAATAACTGTCATTTGATTTCCATGAGGAATGATGGAGAAAACCATTTCCTAGTAATTTTAGATGGATATGGTTTCCATCTCTGAGTCACCAGTGTTCCTTTGACCTTGTTAGCCTCAATGAATCATTCTCAGCTCCTTCTTTCTGCATGAAAGTATTTCAAAGGAGTGCATCATGGGAACTTCTTCAGGAGAATGCATTAAATCCCCTCTCAGACATGGCTGCAGCATCTCTGTCCATAGCCTCAACCTCCTTCCTGAGTTTGGTCTAGGAGTCTGTTGGGCATTCTTCTTGGCTGTCCTGAGCCACATAAAGCTGAAACTCTTCTACCTAAATTGGCTCTTTCTTTACTTTCTTGTTGGTGCAAGTGGCCCCATAATTATCAGTCACTGATGCCCTGACTTCACCAGGTGCCTTTTTTCCCATGTTTATGGAGTAATCTACTCAGTAGGCACTCATAGGGAGCATCTGTTGCCTCACAAACTAATTCTGTCTTTTCTTCTCAAAAAGCCATCTAGACAGTCTTTCTCAAATTATATTCCTTCTTAGCCTTTTGAAACCATTCTTTCTGTCCCATTCACAGTGCCAGTATTCTAATCTGGTTGTTTGAAACATACTCATTCAGTACCTACTATATGTCAGGAACTGTTCTGGGTACTAGAGATATAATGATGTATAAGAAGAACTGGTCTCCACCCTCTGGGAGCTTACAGTGTATTGGGAAAAGCAGGGGAATAAACAGGTACTTTCACAGCAGTGTGATAAATGTTATGACAGGGAATGTGTGTGGTACTATAGAGAAAGACAAGGAGAGGGTACTTACCCAAACTTTGGGTACGTCCTAGAGGAGGTCATGTTTTTGCTGAGATCAGAGGGCTGAAATCAGAGGCAAAAAAAAGATGCTCTGTTGAGAATTGAAAGATTCGTTATCGTTGGAGTGGAAAATGTGAGAGGGTAGGGGTGTGGATAAGCTTTTGATGAAACTAATTAGGGGCCAGTTTGCGGGTGTGGTGGATCACACCTGTAATCCCAGCACTTTGGGAGACTGAGGCAGGTAGATTGCTTGAGCTCAAGAGTTCAAGACCAGCCTGGGCAAAATGGTGAGACCCTGTCTCTACAAAAAATACAAAACAACTAGCTAGCCTTGGTGGCATGCACCTATAGTCCCAGCTACTCAAGAGGCTGAGGTGGGAGAATCACTTGAGCCCAGCAGGTCGAGACTGCAGTGAGCTGTGTTCGCACCACTGCACTTCAGCCTGAATGACAGAGTGAGACCCTGTCTCCCCTCAAAAAACAAAAAACAAAACAAAACAAAACAAAACAAAATAGGGGCCAGTTTATGCTAGGCCTCATAAGCCAATGTAAGGAATTTGGGCTTTATCTTAACAACAGTAAGGAACTATTGAAGGCTTTAAACTAGGAAAGAGAGTCACCCACTTTAGGCTTAAGAATTTGGTTTTGTTGTTTTTGTTGTTGTTATTGTCGTTTTGAGACAGGGTCTTGCTCTGTTGCCAAGGCTGGAGTACAGAGATATAATCACAGCTCACTGCAGCCTCGACCTGCCCAAGCTCAGGTGATCCTCCTGCCTCACCCACCCTAATAGCTGTGACTACAGTTGTGTATCACCATGCCCAGCTAATTTTTCTGTTTTTTATAGAGACAGGGTTTCACCACGTTGCCCAGGCTGGTCTCAAACTCCTGGGCTCAGGTGATCCACCTGCCTCAGCCTCTGAAAGTGCCTCAGTTCAGGCATGAGCCACCATGCCTGGCCTTAGGAAAATCATTTTGGCTGGAATTTGGAGGATGGATTGTGAAGGGGACAGAGGTGTAAAGGCCAGCATAAAGTTGTAACTCTGTTCTAAACAGGAGATGGTGATGGTCTGAAGTAAGGAAATGGCAGAGGGGAATGGAGAAAATAAGATAGGTTCAAGAAAAAAACAAGAGGGTAGAAGTGACCAAACTCGGGGACTGGTTACCTGTGTTAGGTGAGGAATGTACAAATTTCCCTAGGGACAGTGTCTAGTCTAGAGTTAGAAGCAGATGTCTAGAACAGAGCCCTGGGGAGGAAATGTAGAGACAGAGAAGAAGTGGCAAGAAAAGCAAGTGGAAAACCAGGACAATTGTGGTGTTGGGAGAGCTTTTCAGTATGTGATTGTTTCACTAACAGTTGAAAAGTCAAGCAAATCAAGTAAAAACTGAAAAGAGGTTTCTTACCCTTCCTTGAAGTATGTTACAAAGTGGAGGCCCCAGTGAGAACAATTTTGATGTAATGGATGCACTGCAGTGAGCAAGTGAGGAATGAGAAAGTAGATCCTGCAAGTGTAGATGACTCAATGGAGATGTTTGTAGCTAAGGGTTGCATCAAGGAAGGGGATTTTTAAAAAATTTTCTGAGATGGAGTTTCGCTCTTGTTGCGCAGGCTGGAGTTCATCTTGATTCACTGCAACCTCTACTTCCCATATTCAAGCAATTCTCCTGCCTCAGCCTCCTGAGTAGCTAAGATTGCAAGTGCATACCACCACGCCTGGCTATTTTTTTTTTTTTTTTTTTTTTGTATTTTTAGTAAAGATGGGGTTTCACCATGTTGATCAGGCTGGTCTCAAACTCCTGACCTCAGGTGATCCGCCCACCTCAGCCTCCGAAAGTGCTAGGATTACAGGCGTGACCTACCACGCCTGACCAAGGAAAGGGATTTTTAAAATTGTTATCATTGTCTTTTTGCTCTAATTGAAGACCCAAAGCATGAATTGACTACTAAAAATAAAAAGCCTATAGAGAAGGAATTCAGGCTCCTGACAATGTGTCTGGATACTGGTGTTGAGAATTCCCAGATCCTGAGCCCCAGCAGGCTATAGACTTTACAGTTGGACAAAACCTCATTTGCCCCCTGCTAAGGAGTCAGTCCTGCTACAGACAGCCTTGGCAGTGCTGTCTCAGACAGTAGTTATTTGATGGACTAAACCTACCTTGTTTTTCTGATAGAGAAGATCTGTAAGTAATCCATTGAGAAACATGTTTTAGAGTCACAAAGACAACAGGGATTCACCAGAACAGCTTTCATTTTTGAAAGATATTTTTGCTGGGTATAGAATTCTTGGGTGACATTTTTTTTTTCCTTTTAGCACTTTAAAGATGTTGTTCCATTTTCTCTGATATTCATTGTTTCCAATGAAAAGTCAGCTATAATTCTTATTTCCATTCTCCTGTGTGTAATGTTTCTTTCCATCCTCTCTGCTTTTAAGATTTTCTACATGGTTAGGATTATTCTTTTTTTCTCTTCTTTTCTTTCTTTTTTTTTTAAAACAGTTTTACTATGACTGCCCTAGGTACGGTTTTCTTTTTCTTTGTATTTATCTTGCTTGGGATTCACTGAGTTTCCTGGTTCTTTGGGTTTGTTTGTTTGTTTGTTTGAGACAGAATCTTGCTCTGTTGCCCAGGCTGGAGTGCAATGGCATGATCTTGGCTCACTGTAAACTTTGCCTCCTGGGTTCAAGCAATTCTTGTGCCTCAGCCTCCCAAGTACTGGGACTACAGTCACTTACCACCATGCCCAGCTAATTTTTACATTTTCAGTAGAGACAGGATTTCACCATGTTGCCCAGGCTGGTCTAGAACTCCTGGCCTCAAGCAATCCACCTACCTCAGTCTCCCAAAGTGCTCCCATCATGCCTGATCAGGGTTTGTTATTTTTGATCAAATTTTAGAATTTTGTAGCCAGTATTCTTCAAGTGTTTTTTTGGTTCCATTCTCATGTTTCTTTCCTTCTGGAATTCCTATTACCTGTATGTTAGACTGCCTGATGCAGTTCAACAGATATTGAGCCTCTCAGTGTTGTTTTCCAATCTAGGCTTTAGTCTGCATGGCTTTAGTCTGGATTTGTCTTCAAATACACAGATCTTTTCTTTTGTTGTATCCAATCTGCTGTTAATTCTGTCATACTGTTTCATTTCAGATATTGTGCTTTGAATTCTAGGATATCATTTGTTTCTTTTTTAAGAGTTTCTTTCTTTCTCTTGAAATTCCCCATCTCTCCACTCATTATATTCACATTTTCTTTTAGATTATTTAACATAGTTATACTTTTTAAAGAAAAATATGGCCAGGTGCGGTGGGTCACACCTGCAATCCCAGCACTTTGGGAGGCCAAGGCGGGCAGATCACCTGAGGTCGGGAGTTCGAGATCAGCCTGACCAACATGGAGAAATCCTGTGTCAACTAAAAATACAAAATTAGCCAGGCGTGGTGGTGCATGCCTATAATCCCAGCTACTTGGGAGGCTGAGGCAGGAGAATCACTTGAGCCTGGGAGGCAGAGGTTACAGTGAGCCGAGATTGCACCATTGCACTCCAGCCTGGGCAACAAGAGCGAAAATCCATCTCAAAAAACAAACAAACAAACAAACAAGAAACAAAAGAAAAATAATACTGAACACATCCTTTTCCTCCTAGGATAAGTATCTTGTTATGTGGTGACAAAACAAAAGTTAGTTTTCATAATAAAAGCTTTGTTAATAAGTTGCTGTAAATTTGCTTATCTTCTTTGTGAAGATAAAGATTTGTCTGTTCAAATGTTTTGCCCATTTTTTAATTGGGTTGTTTGTTTTCTTATTGTTGAGTTTTAAGAGTTCTTTGTATACGGTGAGTACAAGTCCTGAATCAGATATGTATCTTGCAAAATATTTTCTCCCAATCTGTGGGAGAAAATTGAGTTGTTTTCTTATTGTTGAGTTTTAAGAATTTTTTGTATATTTTAAATATAAGTGCTTTATCAGATATGTATTTTACAAATATTTTCTCCTAGTCTCCTTGTTCTCTAAATGTTATCTGTGCAGAGCATAAGTTTTTGATTTTATTATTATTTATTTCCTGACCACCTATTACCATCATGTCCTGCACTAGTGTTTCAGGTTTATTTTTAAATGTCCTTTGCTGGGAGAAAGGGTCCATTCATTCAGTTGGGAGCTTAAAATTTTATTTTTGGCTTACAATCCAGTATGTAGGTGGTTTGCTGGTAGCCTAAGAATCAAAAGAGCAATGTAAAATTGATACTTTGGCTTTGTTAGAATTCCTTACCTCACAGGGACTTCAGACCTCACTAGACAAATTGTAATATTGTCAAACCAAGGTAAAATATTTAGGACATTTGTCACTGAATGCCACAAAGTGTTATAATCTAGGAGTTAGCTAATTTTGTGGATGAAATGGTCTGTGACAACAAATTTAACTTAGACAATTTGGGGGACTAGTAGGATATTTTCCACAGTGGAGTCCAGTGTCAAAAGATAAAATTACAACAAATTTAGTTTAAATACCTCAGTTGGCTTTATTGTGAGCCTAGAATTGGGCAACACTTCATTCTATAAAATAAAACGAGTGTTCTAATAAGCTGAACTGAAGGGATTGGCTTTATAGAGAGAAGGGATGAAGAAAAAAGTTTTTAATTTTAATGAAGTCCAACTTAACGATTTTTTTCTTTCATAGATCATACCATTGATGTTGTATCCAAAAACTCAGTGCCAAGCCCAAGGTCTTTAGATTTTCTTATATGTTGTCTTCTAGAAGTTTTTTAGTCTTGTGTTTTGCATTTAGACCTATGATCCATTTTGAGTTAATTTTTGTGAAAGATGTAAGGTGAGTACCTAGATCCATTTTTCATTGTTGTTATTGCATGTGAATGTCCAGTTTTCCCAGCATCATTTGTTAAAAAGACCATCTTTTCTCTACTGAATTGCTTTTGCTCCTTTGTCAAGGATCAAATGACTATACTTGTACGGGTCGATTTCTGGGATCTGTGTTCTGTTCCACTGATCTATTTGTTTATTTTTTCACCAATTCCACATGGTCTTGATTATTTTAGCTTTACATTAGGTCTTGAAGTCTGTTAGTTTTAGTCTTTCAATGTTGCTCTTCTTTGGTATTATATTAGTTGTTCTGGTCTTTTACCTTTCCATATAAACTTTAGAATCAATTTGTTGATATCCATAAAAAACTTGCTGGGATTGTGATTGGGGTTGCATTGAATCTATAGCTCAAGTTGGGAAGAACTGACATCTTGACAATATTGAGTTCTCCTATATGTGAACATGAAATATTTCTCACTTTATTTAGATCTTTGATTTCTATCATTTTTATAGTTTTCTTTATATAGACTTTTTACATAACCTGTTAGATACATTTCTAAGTTATTCATTTTTAGGTGGTACTAACATAAGTAGTATTTGTGTTTTAATTTCAAGTTCCAGTTATTATGTAGGAAAGCAATGGACTTTCATGTATTCACCTTGTATCCTGTAACCTTGCTATAATCATTTATTAATTCCAGGAGGATCTTTTGGTGAGTTCCTTGGAATTTTCTACATAGACAGTTACACCATCTATGAGGAAAGATGCTTTTATCTCTTTCTTCCCAGTCCGTATATGTTTTCTGTTTCTTGTCTTATTGCATTATCTGACACTTCCATTATGATATAGGAGTGATAGAAGAGAGTATCTTTGCCCTTTTTCTGATCTTAGGAGGAAATCATCTATTTTCTCACCAGTAAGTCTAATGTTAGCTGTAGGGGTTTTTTTTTAATATGTTCTTTATCAAGTTGAGGAGCATCCCTTCTATTTTTACTTTGCTAAGGTTTTTTTAAGTCACAAATGGGTGTTGGATTTTTTTCATTACTGATTCAGTTTCTTAAATAGACTGTGGGCCCTTTGCACATTTTTAACTGGGTTATGTACTCTTTTATTGTTGAGTTGTAAGAGTTTTTTTATATATTTAGATATAAGTACCTTATCAGATGAATGATGTGCAAATATTTTCTAACATTTTATGGATTGTCTTTTTACTTTCTTGATGGTGCCCTTTGAAGCAAAAAAGTTTTTAATTTTGAAGAAGTCTAATTTGTCTTCTTTTTGAGGTTGGATCTTGCTCTGTTGCCCTGGCTGAAGGGCAGTGACATGATCATAGCTTACTGCAGCCTTGAACTCCTGGGCTCAAGCCATCCTCCTGCCTCAGCCTCCCAAATAGCTAGCTAGGACTAGAGGTGTGTGACACCATGCCTGGCTACTTTTTGAGTTTTTTAGTGGAGACAGTGTGTATTAGTCTGTTTTCACACTGCTATAAAGAACTTCCCTGAGACTGGGTAATTTAGAAATGAGATTTAATTGACTCACAGTTCTGCATGGAGAGGGAGGCCTCAGGGAACTTACAATCATGGTGGAAGGTGAAGGGGAAGCAGGCATATTCTTCACAAGGTGGCAGGACAGAGAGAGAGAGCAGAGGAAACTACGTCTTTTAAAACAATTAGATCTTGTGAGAACTCACCATCATGAGAACCACATGGGGAAACCGCCCCCATAATCCAATTACCTCCCACCAGGTCCGTCCTCTGACATGTGGGGATTAAAATTGGATTACAATTTGAGATGAGATTTAAGTGGGGACACAGCCACACAGCCAAACCATATCATGGGGTCTCACTATGTTGCCCTGGCTGATCTCAAATTCCTGGCCTCAAGCAATTCTCTCACCTTGGCCTCCCAATAGATTGTTTTGTTTTGTTTTGTTTTGTTTTCCCGAGACAGAGTCTCGCTCTGTCACCCAGGCTGGAGTGCAGTGGCCCAATCTCAGCTCACTGCAACCTCCTCCCCCCCGGGTTCATGCCATTCTCCTGCCTCAGCCTCCCAAGTAACTGGGACTACAGGCACCCGCCACCATGCCCGGCTAATTTTTTGTATTTTTAGTGGAGACGGGTTTTCACAGTGTTAGCCAGGATGGTCTTGATCTCCTGACCTTGTGATTCACCTGCCTCAGCCTCCCAAAGTGCTGGGATTACAGGTGTGAGCCACTGTGCCTGGCCTTTTAGTTTGTTTTTTTGTGTGTGTGTGTGTGTGTGTGTGTGCTTTTGGTGGTATATCTAAGAAAGCATTGCCTGATCCAAGGTCAGAAAAATTTAATTATATGTTTTCTTGTAAATGTTTTGTAATTTTAACTCTTACATTTAGGTCTCTGATCCATTTGAAGTTAATTTTTGTATATGGTGTGAAGTTGTTCAACTTTATTCTTTTACATGTGGATATCTAGTTATCTCAAAACATATTGATACCTTTTAAAGCCCTCGTCTGCTAATTTTAATATTGAAGTCATCTGTGGATCTGTTTCTCTTGACCAATTTTTCTCCTAACCATGGATTATATTTTCCTCTTCCCTCACATATATAGTATTTTATTGTATACAGAAACTTGTGTGTGATTCATTATGGAAACCCCAGATATTTTATACATTTTTCTTATTTTTTTATGTTTATAGCTTTAGGGGGTACAAGTGCAGGTTTGTTACGTGGATATATTGCATAGTGATGAAGTCTGGGCTTTTAGTGTAACCATCGCCCAAGTAGCATAAATTGTACCCATTAGGTAGTTTCTCATCCCTCA